>NC_138774.1:109566466-110813966 GCF_965119305.1 Pelophylax lessonae | reverse complement strand
CAGACAGGAAGTGAAGGGAAATTTGCAACAGAGACACAGATAGAAGTTAAAAACTGATAGGGGTTCTCTGCTAAAAAAAAAAAGGATTTTTATTTCTGTCTGTGTTGATGTTGAAGATTTCCCCTTACTGCCTGTCTGGAAAAACATTGCTCTCCTTATAGAGCCAGAGAAAATGTATTATTTTACAGTATATAAAAAAAGGCAGTAAGATGCATTGAAAAAAAAACAAACACTTTGGATGCTGGTAATTGTAAAAAAAAATCTGAACTTTTTAAAAAAACTCTATTGTTGATGACTTTGCAGTCAAAACCTTCTCTATTAGGGTATTTCTGCACTTTAAAGTACACTCCAAAAAAACAAAAACAAGAAACAGTTTACAAGGAAATGTTCCTACCTATTCTGCCCTGATGGTGCAGTAAAGGGGATGCCCTACTCTCCAAAAGGCCCATCATACTCAGCTGGACTAGGCAGATTATGGGATAAAGTAACTAGAACAGGGTGATTTCCACAACTTTCACACCTCCTGTCCTATTCTTGGACAATCAACATCTACACATCTCATGGTGATTGCATTAAGATGTCTGTGATAGCTAAAAGGGTATAAATGCTGGGGTATCTGCTGGAAAGCCTGAATAGACAAACTACCGTTAGCTACGTATACCACAAACTGGATAAACAGGAATCTTCATTGACAGCTAGACCTTTCATTCATTAGATGTGTCTACTTTTTTTTTACTTTTCTGCCTGCATGCAATATACTGCACCAGGGGCGTATCATGAAATCAGTAAGCCTGTGTGTAAGACAAAAAGTGGGCCCCAGACAAAAAAAAAAAAAAGCAACATTTTGTGCTGCAGTGAAATCTGGGCATTGTTTAAATTGTGCTAAATATTGGGTGTGGCTTAAAGGGGGTGTGGTTTAATAGAGTCTGAGATGCCTTACATAGTGCAGCGGTAATGTTAAATAGAGATGTCGCAAACCTAAAATTTGCCGTTCGCGAACGGTGAACGTGAACCTCCGCAAATGTTCGTGAACGGGCGAACTAGGGTGAACCGCCATAGACTTCAATAGGCAGGCAAATTTTAAAACCCACAGGGACTCTTTCTGGCCACAATAATGATGGAAAAGTTGTTTCAAGGGGACTAACACCTGGACTGTGGCATGCCGGAGGGGGATCCATGGCAAAACTCCCATGGAAAATTACGTAGTTGACGCAGAGTCGGGTTTTAATCCATAAAGGGCATAAATCACCTAACATTCCTAAATTGTTTGGAATAACGTGCTTTAAAACACCCAGTGTGTGTATACGATCAGGTATGATGTTGTATCAATCAGGTAGTGTAAGGGTTACGCCCGCTTCACAGTGACAGACCAAACTCTGACAGACCAAACTCCCCATTTAACGCACCGCAAACAACCGCAAACAGTCCATTTGCAGTGGGTACAGTACAGTCTGTGGACCTGACACTCACTGGCAGGCAACTATAAAAAATATATATTTTTTTAATTTGCAAGGTGCTGTGCCACCCTATATATGAGTGATGGGCACTGCAGTGGGCACAGTACACTCTGTGGACCTGACACTCACTGGCAGGCCAGGCAACTGCAATTATAAAAAATATATATTTTTTTAATTTGCAAGGTGCTGTGCCACCGTATATATGAGTGGTGGGCACTGCAGTGGGCACAGTACACTCTGTGGACCTGACACTCACTGGCAGGCCAGGCAACTGCAATTATAAAAAATATATATTTTTTTAATTTGCAAGGTGCTGTGCCACCGTATATATGAGTGGTGGGCACTGCAGTGGGCACAGTACACTCTGTGGACCTGACACTCACTGGCAGGCCAGGCAACTGCAATTATAAAAAAATATTTTTTTTTTTAATTTGCAAGGTGCTGTGCCACTGTATATATATGAGTGGTGGGCACTGCAGTGGGCACAGTACACTCTGTGGACCTGACACTCACTGGCAGGCCAGGCAACTGCAATTATAAAAAATATATATTTTTTAATTTGCAAGGTGCTGTGCCACCGTATATATGAGTGGTGGGCACTGCAGTGGGCACAGTACACTCTGTGGACCTGACACTCACTGGCAGGCCAGGCAACTGCAATTATAAAAAATATATATTTTTTTAATTTGCAAAGTGCTGTGCCACCGTATAAATCAGTGGTGGGCACTGCAGTGGGCACAGTACACTCTGTGGACCTGACACTCACTGGCAGCCGGCAGGCAACTGCAATTATGACAGAGGAAAAAAAACATATTTTTTAAACTGCAAGGTACTGTGCCACCCGATATGAGTGTGGTGTACACACAGTACAGTCTGTGGTGGGTCTGTGGCCTCTCACACAAGGCGGGCAGGCAACTGAACAATAGATATATATATATATATATATATATATATATATATATATATATATATATGTATATATAAAAAAATTGACTGAAATACCAACCCTAAAAAGGGCTTTTGGGGTGCTGTCAGGATGCTGTCCTTACAGCAGGAGTGGACCGAGAACACTATCTAACAACTGTCCCTATTAACAGCAACAGCAGCACTCTCCCTGCTCTCACTAACACACTGCTTTAGAATGATCTAAGATGGATGCTGCCCTTGCTTTTTTATAGGAGGTGGGAGGGTGTAGGAGGGTGTGGGAGGGAGGGTATGCTGATTGGCTGGAATGTGTCTGCTGACTGTGAGGTACAGGGTCAAAGTTTGCCTCAATGATGAAGTATAGGGGGCGGACCGAACATCGCATATGTTCGCCCGCAGCGGCGGACGCGAACAAGCGATGTTCGCCGGGAACTGTTCGCCGGCGAATAGTTTGGGACATCTCTAATGTTAAATAGGCAATGTGCAGTGCGGAGTGCACAAGGGTGGGTAGTATGTGCAGGAGAGGGGTGTGGAGTGTTTGGAGGTGGGTAGTATGTACAGGAGAGGAGTGGGGAGTGTATGGAGGTGGGTAGTATATTCAGGTGAGGAGTGTGGAGGTGGATAGCATGTGCAAGAGAGCAGTGTGGAGTGTATGGTGGTAGGAAGAATGTGCAGGAGAGGAGTACACAGTGTATGGAGGTGGGTAGTATGTACAGGAGAGGAGTGGGGAGGTGGATAGCATGTGCAGGAGAGCAGTGCGGAGTGCATGGTGGTAGGTAGTATGTACAGGAGAGGAGTACGGAGTGTATGGAGGTGGGTAGTATGTGCAGGAGAGGAGTGCGGAGTGTATGGAGGTGGGTAGTATATGCAGGAGAGGAGTGTGGAGTTTATGGTGGTGGGTAGTATGTGCAGGTAAGGAGTGCAGAGTGTATGGAGGTGGATAGATTGTGCATGTGAGGAGTGCGGCGTGTATGGCAGTGGGTAGTATGTGCAGGTGAGGAGTGCGTAGTGTACGGTGGTGGGTAGTATGCGCAGGATGGTGTCAGTAGGGCAGTGGATGGTGCCAGTAGTTCTTTATTTTTATCATTTAAAAAAAATGTTTTTATTTGCATTATTTTTGCATTTTATTTCAAATGCTTTTTGGGGGCCAGTAAGTAGAGTTAAGTGGAGAAATGGACAGTGTCAATGTTTTTTGTTTTTATTATTTTATTATCTATTATTTTTTATAATTTGTTTTTTTTTTTCAAACAATTTTTAAAATATTAATTTTAATAGGGAAGGGGGTAGGGGTATGGGACATTGGACAGTGCCAGTAGGGCAATGGACAGTGTCAGTAGATCAGAGGATGGTGTCAGTAGTTTTTTTTTTTCATGCATTTATTTTTTACAATTTTCATTTGTTTTTCATTTTTTCACAATGCTTTTTCTCGATAGGGCGGGATGTGGTGTCAGTATTTTTTTTCTATTTAATTTTTTTATAATTTTTTTACAATTTTATTTTTTAAAGTATTTTATTATTAATTGATTTTATTTATTTTATTTTATCAATCCTGTTGGTGAGATATCAGGGGTCTAAACAGTCCCCTGATATCTCCCCTTTGAGACAGAGAAAAAGACTAAAGACAGAGATTCTCCAGTCCCTTTTCTCAGCAGCCTCAGCATTGAAAATGAATTAACAGGAGACAGAGGCTCCTGTTCATTAGTAAACTGAAGCAGAGTAAACATACTCTAAAAAGAAAATTTACAGAGGGTGCACCAGCCTAGCGCATTACCTTAAAAACTGTTTATTTATATAAGACAGTATACACATCATACTCACAAGACGGATGTGAAACACAAGCAAAATATGCAATAATAGGTCCACCGGAAATGTCCACTGAGCCTCATCCACCAATGTGGGCCATGGTGAGAAGTAAACCTCCAAAAAAACATACTTCACTCTGCTCAGTTAACACAGGACACAGAAGCGATCGGTAGCGAACGTTCACTGTGTCAAACTGAGAAAAGGAAGGGGCCGGTAAATGACATGTATACTGGCCCATTCTTCCGCTCTCCATCCTGACACATCCCCCCCCCCCAACAGCCAGCGGGAGAGGAGAGGAGAGGAGGGAAACCGGCTGTGGGGGATGAGGGTAGCAGATTAGGAGAACAGGGGGCCTGAGGAGCGACCGGAGGAGGAAGAGCAGGACATTGAGGGGGAAGAGGAGGAAGACACAGGGAACAGCCGGGGGATAGGTGTGGTGGGAGGGAGAGCTGTGAGCACCCATCTCCTGGCTGACAGCTACAGGAGGGAAATGAGGAGAAGTGGCTGTCATCTGAAAATCCATGCCAGGAGATCGGTACTGTACTGCACTTAAAGAGATATCAAACTTATATTTAAAATAAATAAATAAATGCAATATGTTTAAATATAACTAGAATGCACCTTCTACTGTATATGTCTGTTCCTTTGTTTGATTTCTTCAAAAGTCAAACTTTTTTTATGCTAATCTCAGACTTTCTGTTCTAATTATAGCTATGTTTATTCTCCATGCCCCCCCCCCCCTCCATTGTGTGTGTGAATGCAGCCAGTCTCTCCTGCCTCCCCCTGAGATGGACTACACATCTACGTGCAAACATATTGAGCTTTATGATAATAAACAGGCAAAACAGGCCATGGTTCCTGCTTCTCCTGCAGCTCAGCTATCGGGACCTGATCCCTCTCCCACTCAGACCAGACCTTCTTTCGCAATAACATTACACCCCTGCCTTGCACTGCTCCGGTTGACAGTCTGGTTCTTGAGAGGGAGAGGTTGGAATCCCTTGGCTGTCCCCCTGGGGTCATTCCCATCTTGATGAGCTCCAAAAGACCAAGCACAAATATGGTATACTGCAGAGTCTGGGCAAAATTCATGGAATTCACGTACCCGGAAGGAAGGTTTTCCTCAGTCCCTGGGATTCAAGAGGTCCTGAAATTTCTCCAGGCAGGTCTGGATATGGCCCTTTCAGTATGCACTTTAAGAGTCCAAGTGTCGGCCTTGACTGCCTTCTCCGGTGTCCTGTGGGCCAAACACCCACTCATTCAACAATTCTTTAAAGGAGCAGCCAGACTCAGACCACAGAGGAAACCTAGATTTCCAAAATAAGATCTTCCTCTCATCCTTAATGCCTTCTCAAAATCTGGTCTAGTGTCCTCCTCATCTATCAAGGATCTTACCATCAGGACAGTCTTCTTGGTAGCTATAACTTCGGCCAAAAGGGTCTCTGAGATAGGTTCCCTCGGTCACAAGGAACCATTTCTAACTTTCTTTCCAGACCGGATGGTCCTGATACCCATGCTGAGTTCAAACCCAAAAGTCACCTCGGTGTTTCATGAGAACCAGGAAATTGTTCTCCCTACCCTCCGGTCTTCCGATGAATCTAGTCTCCATCCCTTGGATGTGGGTGAAACCTTGAGAAACTACCTTCAGGCTACAGCACCTTTCAGACAGTCAGACAAACTTTTCATCCTCTTTTCGGGAAAGAACAGAGGGAAGCATGCCTCATCCAGAACCATTGCAACATGGATCGTGGCGGCTATCCAACAGGCCTATAGGGCAGATGATTTGGCTCCTCCAGAGGTGGTGATCGTCCATCCTACAAGGAGTATCTCAACGTCCTGGGCGGCTTCACATCAAGTGGCTCCAGAAGTGATCTGTAGAGCGGCCTCTTGGTCATCTGTCAACACCTTTATGACCCACTACTGTGTGGAGCCTGCCTCCTTATCTTCAGTCAATTTTGGTCTGACTGTTTTGTCTGCTAATAATATAAATTAAAATTTTCTTTGTTCAAGCATTCCCACCCGTGTGGTATGGGCCTGTTTATTTCCCACACGTAGGCTGCCATGGAGACGGTAAGGAAAACAGAAATCGGATACTTACCGTAATTTTCCTTTCCTGATGGTCTCTAGGGCAGCCGAAGTTCCCACCCTCTGGTCTTGGATTCGGCTAAGATATGGAACACTGGCTGTACCTGTGAGCTAAAATTGATGGGAGGGGGGTCCTATACCCTAGGAGTGGAGGCAGGGTTAACCCACACATAGGCTGCCATGGATACCATCAGGAAAGGAAAATTACGGTAAGTATCGGATAGGGAATTTTCCGTTTTCCAAGTGTTTGAGCCAAGGATCCCATTTTTGGTTAAAGAAATGTGTGTAATTATATACTGTGTGAAATATTTTTTCCATGAGGTTGATTTCTCGCTTTCAGAGAAATAGGAAATGAAGGGGATGGCACCTTTTTGAGAACTTTCACACTGTGTCATTTGGGCACCAGTCACTTAGATATTCACTTTAAGATTGGACTTTAGACTGATTTTTTATGAATGAAAATGTTTTTATATTTGCATTTGAATATTTTTACACATTGATTCACTTCATTGGATTACCTATGTTCACTGAAACCACTGAGCATTAATTGTTTGTGGATAAAAGATGCCCACACAAACTACTGTATTACCTTCACTAACACATGCAGACACTTTGAGTGCTGTAAAAACTGTATGTAGCCTCAGATAGTATACAGTGGTGTGGTCCTGTAGCAGACCAGGAACTTCCCCTCCTGTTCCTGGAAAAAAAGTGAGTCAAGCTACGTGCTGCTTAGCCTATCACAGAATGTTTTGTATTCTATGACTGCAACAGAGAGGAGAATGAATGATGTTACAATCTCTGCCTCAGCCAATCATAAAAAGCTATGTACTCAAAACATACAAAGCTCCCTGTGAATAGCTGCGCATTTCTCAGTCTGACTCAATTTTGTTACTGGCAGGCCCACACTGGCAGTAGGGCAGACCGGGCATTTGTCCGGTGGGCCGGGGCTTCCCAGGCTGTGACCTGTTGATAACCAGGCCGCACAGTGAAGGAAAGCAGCAATCACGGTCGCTGCTCACCTCCGGCTATGTGGCCATGCCTGTGTCTTCTCCGGTGGAACTATCAGCTAGTTTGCTGGCTGCAGGGCTGAGCTGAATATCTCTCTCACACACAGCTCAGCCTCAGAGCCAGCGCTGACAGTTTTCTCCCTCCTTGAGTATGGACAGGAGAAGAGAGAAAGCTCATCTGCTCCTCCTCCTTCTCCCACCCCTCTCATTCTGTGTCTGCCCCACTCACACTCCCTGATGATGTGTGGGCAGGAAATTTGAAGCCAGCCGCAACTAGCAAGAAGAGGAAAGTTGCTGACAGCCAATGCCTGAGCCTCTATCCTGGGGTGAGTAAGCTCCCCCTCTCTCCTGCCTCCCAGTGTATAAACTAATTTAATCCCTTCACCTGACAGTACACAAGTATGCGGCCTTTCAGCCTGTGGGCCTTGGCGCAGAGTGTCTGTATTTTTGGGTACCACACTGTAACCACAGCTGTCCAGGGAGCGCTCCACCTGTGCACTCCAGGCTCAATTATTGGCAGCTAACAGAAAGCTCCCCATCACTGCTTGTGATGGGGAGCTTTCCCTTCATGTGACCGCCAATCACGTTATTTTACGTATTTTTCAAATATTTTTGCGTATATTTTGGTATCAACATTCAACATTGCTATTGGTCTATAATTAGAAAAGAGAGTTAAGTATTTTCCTTCTTTAGGTATTACTGTGATGAAAGCCTGTAACAATTTTGATCTGATTTCTTCACCTTCTCCTATCCTCTTCATATATGAGCAACATTTTGGTACTAATATTTCTTTAAATCTTCTGTAGTATCGGATAGTGTATCCATCTGGGCCTAGACTTTTCGTGGTTGGTGTATCTTTAATTGCCTACAATATCTCACTTTGTGTAATTGGTATTTCTAGCTCTAATAATTTTGTATTGATAATTTTGGTAATCCTGACTCTTTTGTATACTTCTGCATCCTTTGTTTCCTATTTTGTTGTATATCTCTGGATTCTTTCTGCCTAACATTATATAAAGTATCATAGTAATTTTGAAAAGCTTTAGCTATATCTGTCGTTAACCACTTGCCGACTGCTCGCATTGACAGTACTGCGGCAAAGTGGCTCTCCTCGGTCTGGCGACGTAGATCTACGTCGCTGGAACCCACCCCATCTCGGAGGTATTCAGACACAGCGGGAGTCGGGCCAGCGGAGGAGAGGCAGTGATCACCACCGCTTTTCCCCGATCGACGGGGACAGAGTGAGGAAATCCGCCCGCTTGTGTAAACAAAGCGGGCGGATCTCCTATGTGACAGACAGTGACAGATTACAGGATTCAGCATAGCTGAACCTGCGATCTGTGTCTCTGTCACACAACCCCCTCCCCCCACACATGTCAGTAAGCATGAGACATACATTTAACCCCTTGATCACCAATAGTGTTAACCCCTTCCCTGTCAGTGTCATTATTACAGTAACAGTGCATATTTATAGTACTGATTACTGTAGTAATGTCACTGGTACCCCCAAAAGTGTCAAAAATGTCAGTCAGGGGTCCGATCTGTCCGCCGCAATGTCGCAGTCCCACAAAAAAAATCGCAGATCGCCGCCATTACTAGTAAAAAAAATAAACAATAAAAATGTCAAATCTTTCCCGTAGTTAGTAAACGCAATAACTTTTGCGCAAACCAATCAAAATTCGCTTATTGTGATTTTTTTTACCAAAATATGTAGCAGAAAACAAATTGGCCTAGAATGTTAAAAAAATTTGATTTATACATTTTTTGGGGGGGAATGTTATATATCAGAATGTAAAAAATATTGTTTTTTTTTTTCAAAATTGTCGCTCTTTTTTTCAAAAATTAAGTAATCGCACAGGTGATCAAATACCACCAAGCTCTATTTGTGGGGAAAAAAAGGACATAAATTTAATTTGAGTACAGCATCACACGACCGCGCAATTGTCCATTAACCACTTCCATACCGAGTCATAGTAATATGACGTGGGCATGGTGGTTGTACGGATCCGGGCGGGCGTCATATGACGTCCGCCCGCTCTAGCTGCTACTGCGCGCCCCCAGGGGCGCGCAGTGCAGCGATCGGGGGTGAGGCTCGTCCCTCGGACATAGCCCATCCCTGATCAAGGTAAACAGCCAATAGAAATTGGCTGTTTACCACGTGATCGGCTGTGTCAATCACAGCCGATCACATGAGCGGCTCCAGCACGAGCCGCTCGTTCTCTCTGCAATGCGCGCCCCCGGGGGCGCGCAGAGCAGCGATCGGGGACGAGGCTCGTCCCTCGGACAGAGTCGATCCCCGATCTAGGTAAAGAGCCAATGAAATTGGCTCTTTACCACGTGACCGGCTGTGTCCAATCACAGCCGGTCACAAATGTCAACAGAGAACACGGTAACTAGCTGTCACCGTGTTCTCCTCCTCACACACTGATCATGTGTGAGGAAGAGAGTGTGGTAACAGCTAGTTACCAAATACAGTGCACCCCAAACACACTGATTGCCCCCCCCCAATAAAGAGAACCTGTCACTAGCCCATCAAAGTACCCGAGTACCTGTCACCAGCCCATCAGGTACTCTGATGACAGGTACTCAGGTACTCTGATGGGCTGGTGACAGGTACTCGGGTACTCTGATGGGCTGGTGACAGGTATTCAGGTACTCTGATGACAGGTACTCGGTACTCTGATGACAGGTACCCGGGTACTCTGATGACAGGTACCCGGGTACTCTGATGACAGGTACTCAGGTACTCTGATGACGGGTACTCGGGTACTCTGATGACGGGTACTCGGGTACTCTGATGACAGGTACTCGGGTACTCTGATGACGGGTACTCTGGTACTCTGATGACAGGTACTCTGGTACTCTAATGACAGGTACCCGGGTACTCTGATGACAGGTACTCGGGTACTCTGATGACAGGTACTCGGGTACTCTGATGACAGGTACTCGGGTACTCTGATGACGGGTACTCGGGTACTCTGATGACGGGTACTCGGGTACTCTGATGACGGGTACTCGGGTACTCTGATGACAGGTACTCGGGTTCTCTGATGACAGGTACCCGGGTACTCTGATGACAGGTACTCGGGTACTCTGATGACAGGTACTCGGGTACTCTGATGACAGGTACGCAGGTACTCTGATGACAGGTACTCGGGTACTCTGATGACAGATACTCGGGTACTCTGATGATGGATACTCGGGTACTTTGGAGTACCCGTCATCAGAGTACCTGAGTACCTGTCACCTACCCATCAGAGTACCCGAGTACCTTCCACCTGCTCATCAGAGTACCTGACGCCTGAAGTACCCGAGTACTTGCCGCCTGCTCATCAGTACCCATCACTGCTCATCAGTACTCATCAGTACCTATCACGTATCAGTATCACCTATCAGTATCAGTACTACTCATCAGTACCTATCACCTGCCTGTCACCTGCCCATCAGAGTACCCGAGTACCTGTCACCTGCCTATCAGAGTACCCGAGTACCTGCCACCTGCTCATCAGTACCAGAGTACCTGTCACCTGCCCAACAAAGTACCCGAGTACCTGTCGCCCTTCATACAGCCACCATGTCCAAGTCCAAAAAGGTTTGTATACGTCCTCCGTTTAAACCTAAATACCGGTGTTATGGCAGCAGATAGCTGCCATAACCCTGGTATTTTTTTAAACGGTGGACGGTTGGCTTTCCGATAAGGGTGGTCCCAGCGGCGGATTCGCCGTGGGATCACCCTTCTGGGATGGCGGAAGAGGTGCGCCCCCCCTCCAGCCACGTCCGGTCCTTTTCCCCGCTTACCGGACCCGCCGACAGCGGGGAAAACTATCCGGTCCCGGATCCTCACAGACAGGATGTCGAGTGAGGGCAAGCTTGCCCTCACTTGACTCTATGGTCTTGGAGGACCGGAGCTACGGAAAATGTTGTTGCCTAGCAACCGGTTTAAAGGTCCTTTTTTTTTTTTTCATTTTATATAATAATTTTTTTTTTTTCTATCTTTTAGTGTACTTGTGAGATCTGAGGACTTTTTGACCCCAGATCTCCCAAAAAAGAGGTCCTGTCGTGCCTTTTTCTATTACAAGTAATGTTTACATTTCTTGTAATAGAAATAAAAATGATCCTTTTTTTTTTTTTTTGTTAAACGGTGTAAAAATAAAAAGTAATAAATAAAATAAATAGTAAAAAAAAAAAAAATTAAAGCACCCTGTCCCCGTTAGCTCGCGCGCAGAAGCGACGCATACGGAAAACCCGCCCACATATGTAAACAGTGTTCAAACCACACATGTGAGGTATCGCCGCGATCGTTAAAGCAAGGGGAATAATTTGAGCCCTAGACCTCCTCTGTAACTCAAAGATGGCAACCTGTAGAAATTTTTAAATTGTCGCCTATGGGGATTTTTAAGTACCAAAGTTTGTCGCCATTCCGTGAGCGTGCGCAATTTTGAAACATGACATGTTGGGTATCTATTTACTCGGCGTAATATTATCTTTCACATTATGGAAAAAAATTGGGCTAACTTTACTGGTTTCTTATTTTTTAATTAAAAAAAGTGAATTTTTTCCAAAAAAATTGCGTTTGGAAGACCGCTGCGCAAATACGTTGTGATAAAAAATATTGCAATAATCTCCATTTTAATCTCTAGGGTCTCTGCTAAAAAAAATATATAATGTTTGGGGGTTCTAAGCAGTTTTCTAGCAAAACAACTGATTTTAGCTTGTAAACACCAAATGTCAAAAATAGGCCTAGGCAAGTGGCTAGGATGCATGATGATGCTCCTTGGATGTTGGGCCCCTCTATATGGCTAGGCTGTGAAAAAGTCTCACATATGTGGTATTGCCATACTCAGGAGGAGTGGCAGAATGAATTTTGGGGTGTCATTTTTGCTGTGTACATGCTATGTGTTAGGAATATCCTATAAATTGACAACTTTGTGTAAAAAAAAAAAGTTTTCATTTTTTTCCCACATTTTCCAAAAACCTGTGGAAAAAAATGACATGTTCAAAGGACCCATAATGCCTCATAGAATATACGTTGGAGTGTTTGCTTTCCAAAATGGGGTCATTTTGTGGACTTTTCCATTGTATTGGTGCTCGAGGGCCTTGAAAAATGTGATAGGTAGTAAGAAAGTTTTATGTGTATTTATGCTCCTAGAACGCCTGAAGGTGCTTCTTGGACGTGGAGTATCTTTTTGTGGCCAGGCTGTGTAAAAGTCTCACACATGTGGTATCGCCATACTCGGAAGGAGTAGCAGAATGTATTTTTGGGTGTAATTTTTGCTGTGTACATGCTATGTGTTAGAAATAGCTTATAAATTGACAACTTTGTGGGGAAAAAAAAGAAAAAAAAATTTTTTCTTCATTTTCCCAAGAATTGTGGTAAAAAATTACAACTTCAAAAAACCCACCATGCCTCTTACTAAATACCTTGGACTGTCTACTTTACAAAAAGGGGTCATTTGGGGGGTATTTGTACTGTCCTGACATTTCAGGGCCTCAAGAAAGGAGATAGGCAGTCAGTACATCTGGTGTGATCAATTTTCAGTAATTGGTACCATAGCTTCTAGACTCAATAACTTTCACACAGACTAAATAATATACACTAATTTGGGTTAATTTTACCAGAGACATGTAGCAGTATACATTTTGGCCCAAATGTATGAAGAAAAATAAATTTTTTGCAAAATTTTATAATTGAAATTAAAAAAAAGTGTTTTTTTTTCAAAATTTTTGCACTTTTTTTGCATATATCAGGAAAAAAAAAACCCCAGTTGTGATTAAATACCACCAAAAGAAAGCTCTATTTGTGTGAAAAAAATGATAAAAATTTTGTTTGGTTACAGTGTAGCATGACTGAGCAATTATCATTCAAAGTGTGAGAGTGCTGAAAGCTGAAAATTGGTCTGGGCAGGAAGGGTGTCAAACTGCTCTGTATGGAAGTGGTTAAAATAACGCAGTGCCGAATTGCAAAATATAGCCTGGTCAGGAATGGGGAAAAATCTTCCGGTCTTAAAGGGGTTGAAAATATTAGAATAATATATAAAATAGAATTTTATATATAAAATAGAATTTTTTTGTCAAAGACATGTAGCTAAATACATTTTGGCCTAAATATATGACAAAAATGTAATATATTGGATATTTTTTTACTGTCAAAGTAGTAGAAAATGTCAATTTTTTCGCAAAATGTTTGCTCTTTTTTTATTAATATCACAAAAAAATTAAAAGCGCACAGGTGATCAAATACCACCAAAAGAAAGCTCTGTTTGTGGGAAAAAAAGGACGTAAATTTTGTTTGGGTATGGCATTGCATGACCGCGCAATTGTCAGTTAAATTTGCGCAGTGCCAAGTTGCAAAAAGTGGCCTGGACGTTAAGCAGGAAAATCCTCTGATCCTAAAGTGGTTAAATATATCATCTTCCCTTTATGACCTTTTATTTTTTCTATATAGTTTTTTTATTTTTTATTTTTAACATCCTTGCCAAATATTTCCCTGGTTTATTTCCCCATCTATATCTTTCTTTGGCCATTCTGTTAAAGTTACATCTAGTTTGTTCTTCTAATATTTCTTTTTTTTTTTCTCTTTTCAATATCAGTGCTTTTAGTTGCCCTTTCTCTAGGTTTTTCTTATGTATCTGTTCCATCTCATGGATCTCAGATATGTATATTCTTATATTTAAAGTTCTTTCCTTTTTTTCCTAGAGCCTATTTATATAAGTATTCCCCTAATATAAGCTTTATGGGTTTCCCAGATAGTGGCTATAGGGACATTCATTTTCAGAAAAGTATTGTTTCAATTCCTTCTCTATGTCTTTTCCTATTTCGATATTTTGTATTATATCCTCATTAATCCTCCACATATTTATCTTTCTCTGCGAATCTGGAGTTTTTATCTCCATTATTACTGGGCCATGGTCAGATATAGTTTATGTTTCTATTGATGTTTTAACCACTATTTTCCAAGATCTATATTCTATCACAATGTAATCTATTCTTGAGTACATATGGTGCACAGGGGAATAGGAGGAGTAGTCTCTTTCTCTCAGATGTTGTATTCTCCATACGTCTAAAAATTAACATTGAAAAATCTTATTCTTAATCATCTTTGACTGACGTCCTTCCATCCCCCGTGCACCCAACGTACTATCCAGAGATGGATCCATACAGAAGTTAAAGTCACTGGCTATTACTGTGTTTCCCTTTTTAAAGAGCATCGACTTATCCAGTATTTTCTTCAAATAATTTCTAGGATTTTTATTCGGGCAGTACACATTTGCTAGGGTCCAATCCGAACTCATCAGTTGACCTTTTAAAAAGATGAATCAACCCTCTGGATCTATTTATCTATCTTCTAAAGAAAATCTAACTTTTTTCGAAAATCCAATTGCTACTCCTTTTGCTCTCTTAATTGGTGTGTCCCCATAGTACCAAACCGGGTAGTGTTTTGAATATATTTTTACATTTGTACCCTGTGCAATATGCGTTTCCTGCAAAAATACTATATTAGCAAAGTTCTTCCAATATTTTGTATCTTTTAATAGGGGTATTCATCCCTCTGACATTATATGTCAACATTTTTAGAGTTTCTCTATCCTCTTCCTTTTCCCTCCCTTCTCATGAAGTCCCGTTGCCTTCCTCTCCCCCAACCGGCCTAAGCCGAATGGGGGAGCGCGGGCAACCACACTGCCTATATCGAGGGGCACACCTTAAGCTCAGACAAAGAGACATTATCATCTTTTCCTTCATATAGTGAACACAGCATTGATTACTTTTAGTATCCTGACTCTCCCTCCCCATCCCCCCCGTCCCTCCCATCCCCCAAACTCCCCCAACCCCTCCCTCCCTCCTCCTCCCTCCCTCCTCCTCCCTCCCACCATCTCCTCACCATCCCTTCTCTGTAATGTTGAAATGGCCAACTCTTGGTTCCAGAGTAGTCCGTTCCAACCTGGACCCTCTTTACTCTACTACTCATTACCTCAGGGTGATGCTCTATCTGACCGTGCATTTATCCCCCCCCCCCTCACGGCGGTCACACAATCATAAACCTGTCTCTCAGCATTGGAAACCCCTTAAAGGACCGAGAGGCACCAATGCAAGGGGGTTAAGGGGTGCTCTGTGGACTTTAATGCCAGGGGAACATTGGTGACACCCCCTTACATCAGGATTCCCCCTTTACATCAGAGCCACCCTTAAATCAGGGTTCCCCTTTACAATATAGTACACAGAGCCCCCCCTTACAATGTAAGTGGAAATTCTGCAGATTCAAGGGGGGGCACTGTGGACTCTGATGTAAGGGGGGGGGCTCTGTGGACTCTGATGTAAGAGGAGCTGTGTGGATTGTGATGTAAGGTAGCAGGGAGCAGGAGGATCTGCAGATCTGCACAGTGAGAAGAGAGTAAAAGGGGGTATTGTGACTGAAGAGAAAAGGGGGGCATGACTGCAAGGGGCACTGTGATGGGGGGCTGTGATTTCTAGGGGCAGTGTAATTTAAAGGGACACTGTGATATAAAGGGGACTGCGCTGTAAAAGGGCACTGTAATCTGGGAAAATCTCCTCAACAACTGCCCCGTGACTGCTTGCCTCCACCCCCAGGTCCCTGGAAAAATTGCAGGCTCAGTCTACAATGCCAGGCCAATTTTTGTCTCAGTCCAGGCATGGTTCTTAGCCTGCTGCAGAAGCATGGTGCTGTATACTGCATGTAGCTGAGACTATGAACAGTTCTCACAGTGGGCACATGTGTTAGTGAAGCTAATAGCTCGTTTGGACCAGCTTAGTCCAAACAAACTCTTTAAACTTCACTAAAAGCTGGAGATCAGCTTTAACCGCTTGCCGACCGCCGCAAGTACATATACTGCGGAGGTCGGCTCCGTGCAGGCAAAGTGACGTATGGGTACGTCACTCGCCTGCGAGCCAATAGGGGGTGAGCGCGCGCCGCCGGAAGCGCACTCCCACCCCCGCTAGCTCACTGTGATCCTCGCGTGTGTGACCGGCGGACCCGATGTCCACCGGTCACTCGCGATCGTCCGTTACAGAGGGAGAAAGGCAGGCGGCTAATGTAAACAAAGCCACCTGTCATTCTCCCTTGTGTAAGTGCAGAGATCATACGGTCCTGCTATGCAGGATCGTATATCTCTGTAGTTACACAAACAGACACATCCCATAACAGTTAGAAGCACGCCCCTAGGGACACACTTAACCCCTCCTTCTCCAATAAAGTTAACCCCTTCCCTGCCAGTGTCATTTTTACAGTAACAGTGCATATGTATAGCACTGATTACTGTAGTAATGTCACTGGTACCCCTAAAAGTGTCAAAAATGTCAGTCAAGGGTCCGATCTGTCTGCCGCAATGTTGCAGTCCCGCAAAAAAAATCGCCGCCATTACTCGTTAAAAAAAAAAACAATAAAAATGACAAAAATCTTTCCCTTAGTTAGTAAACGCAATAACTTTTGCGCAAACCAATCAAAATATGCTTATTGTGATTTTTTTTTACCAAACATATGTAGCAGAAAACAAATTGGCCTAAAATGTTAAAAAATGTAAAATTTTTACATTTTTTGGGGGGGAATTTCATATAAAAAAATGTGAAAAATATTGTTATTTTTGCAAAATTGTCGCTCTTTTTTTGTTTATAGCGCATGATCAAAAAAATCGCACAGGTGATCAAATACCACCAAAAGAAAGCTCTGAGAAAAAAAGGACGACAATTTCATTTGGGTACATTGTCGCACGACCGCGCAATTGTCCGTTAAAGTCACGCAGTACCGAATCGCAAAATACCCCCTGGTCAGGAAGGGGGTAAAATCTTCTGGGGCTTAAGTGGTTAAAGAATATCTTTATATCTGACTGAAGGAACAATGGAGTTTATTTACTAAAGGTAAATCCACTGTGTACTACAAGTACACTGCAAGTGGACTTGGAAGTGCACTGCAAGTGCACTTAGAAGTGCAGTCGCTGTAAATCTGAAGGGAACATGCAAGGGAAAAAAACAGCATTTTTGCTTGCACATGATTGGATGATAGAAATCAGGGGGGCGTGGCTTGGAGCCGGACAAGAATGGCTGCAAGATTACTTCGCTCTCGTCCGATGGAGCCCTGCACTCAGCCATCAGAAGGTATACTGCCCGGCAATCATGGGGAAAAACTCAAGGTCCAGCCTCACTCACGGTCTTGATCACCAAGCGACCGCTTGTCTTCCACAGCATACTGGCGCTCTTCCGAGCTCAGGGGAGAGACATGCCAGCCACTGCACAGGCCCAGCCTCATGGTGTGCGCTCTAGCTGATGCAAGCCCCCCCAACAAATTACCTGTAAATATGGGGGCTCATAAGTTGGTGGCATCTGATATAAAGGAGACCCTGGCAGCTGCTATTGCCTATCTCAAGCTGAACATTCAGACCATGTGTATGAGGATGGATAGCCAAAGCTCACCATGAACACGATATCCAGCAAAATTTGAGAACCACCACAGCCCACTCAGCCCAATTGAGAGAGATGCAAAGACATCTAGAAGATCTAGATAACTGCGGGAGAAGCACAATTTAAGGATAAGGGGGATCCCTGAAGCGACTGAACCTAATCAACTTATGCAAACTTCCAGCGCCATTTTCGATGACTTGTTAGGCCGGCCTACCGACACAAGAGAGAGTTAGAGAGAATCCACAGGGCCCTCAGACCAAAAGGCAGGGACAAAGATCCGCCCAGGGATGTAGCTTGCTGCCTTGTCAGCTTCAGACTTAAGGAAGACATACTGAGTAGAGCAAGAGAGAGGAGGGAAATTCTCCTACAGGGATCTGAAATTAAAATCTTCCAGGACCCTATCACGCTCCAGAAAATAAGAGATCTTCGCCCTCTCCTTGATGTGCTACGCTCCAGATCTATCCCATATAGATGGAAGTTTCCATTTTGCCTTTCTGCCTCTGCCCAGGGACGTACTGCCTTCTTGAGATCACCTGATGACTTGCGCTCTTTTTGTGATACTCTCAACCTGCCTTTGGTTGACTTACCTGATTGGAACAACCCTTACAATACCCCTTCTATCCGCAGAGCCACTTCTATGGATACCATCCCTAAAAGAGATGAATTCCATATTCGCAGAAGAAGATCTCACTCTACTAGGAGTCATGCCTACACCACCAATCGTATGGGCAGGGGCAACAGTACAACAGCCTCCCCTGTCCACCGCAGTCCGCGTCAAGACAACGCCAGATAGTCATTCAACATGACATTCGCCTTGCCCTTGTTCCTTTTGACCACATGTTATTTTTTCTGTTGTTATCCCACACCGCACATGCTTAAGACTCCTTCATTGTGCAGATTCTACCTGACAAATCTATTCGGGTCTCAAACAGACCCACGTGTTGATGTTTCACTAACTTTTTTTTTCTTTCACAGCTTTATATAATCCTGTTTTATCTTCAACTCTGTAACCTACTGCAAAAGCAACTGCCCCCTCCAGGGTTTAAAGGTACTTGATTCATCTGTCCACTGACAGAATCTGGGACTCCTTAGCCGGTAAGACTGCCTCATTTACACGTGCTTCCTAATTTCCTGCTCTGCCGTTTCTATCGATGGATGGCAGAATGACAATAAGACCGCCCAGCGACTACACATATGCTAAACATATGCTCTAGGCACCCCTTTAATTCTGCTCATATCCTGGCTCACCTGCAGGATTTCTGTTATATGCCATGAAAGTTTTCGCCTATTGCCTATAAATCGCCTATGTTGGCAGGTACGATGCATATGAAAGCCTGATATACTGTCACTACTTGCTCTGTGATCTATAAAACCCAGCCCTTACATACACGTCGCCCCACTCACGGATCTATTTTGAATTGGGCTTATTACCCAATCCAATAGACTCTGAGAAGTACCACTTCTGCAATGGTGCGACTTTGCTGCTTATGCTATCTGTAATACCTAACCCACTGGACGCTCCTGACCTCCCCCTCTGCCCCCCCAGCTGAATGCTCCTGGTATATTTCTTTGGTTCCAAAAGTGGTCGATTTCCATATAATTGCATAAATACTTATGTTATTCTATAAGAGGCTTAAATCGTAATAGGTTAGCCTGAGGCAGGTTGGCACCCCCATTGTTTACTTGTCAGGTTTAATGCCTCCCTGCTCAGATGCAACGTAAACAAGTGGAGAATGTAATGCTTTTCCTCTAACTGCATGTGTTTTGT
Organism: Pelophylax lessonae; assembly: GCF_965119305.1. NCBI lineage: Eukaryota > Metazoa > Chordata > Amphibia > Anura > Ranidae > Pelophylax > Pelophylax lessonae. The sequence goes on along the minus strand of NC_138774.1, from coordinate 110,794,515 downwards.
TTCTCACATACAAGCCTCTGTATATCTTACACTAACCATATTTTGAGACTACAGGGCTCTCCTCCCATCTTTCACTTCTAAACTTCAGTTGTTGATGCTCCCCAGTAACAGTATAGCTAATTGTTATGAGTATCACTACCTTCTCCAAGTTTCAATACCATTGGCTCCAAGGGTTATTGAGTTTTGATATAGATTTCTGTCCTCTCCTTCGACGTTTTGACACAACGAGAATCCTTTAGATTCTTGTTGACTGTTTCCGGACTGAAGTTCAGGGAAGGTTATTCATAATAACTATTCCCCCCGGCTCTTTCTCTACCTCGCCCATTAGATAAATACTCCCATCCCCACCACAGCCCTTCCCTCCCCCCCCATGCACCTTTCTCAACCTCCTCCCCTCCCCCCCGTTCCCTTATTTTTTTTCTTTCCTTTTCTTTCTTCCTCTTCTCTCTCAACTGCTGGACATGTCTTCTCCCACGACGCTGTTAGTGTCAAAATTCTCTCACTGAATGCCAAAGAACTCAACTTACCCGAAAAACGGTCCCAATTACTTTCCTTGGCACATAAATTTAAAGCTGATGTCACATTTGTTCAAGAAACACACTTCCGTACTGGCTCTATACCCAAATTAACCAAAAATTCCTTCCCTGTTGTATACCACGCTACCAATCCATTAGCCAAGACCAAGGGGGTATCAATTCTGATCTCTAAAGGAGCCCAATGGGACCCCCCTGGATGTCCATACAGACATTGAGGGCAGATTCTTATTTCTGAAGGGACAAATTAAAGGACACATGACAACTCTGGCCAACATTTACAGCCCTAACACGCACCAAGTTGGTTTCTTTGACGCATTGACGCAACTTCTGTCAAGCTTCCAATTAGGTATGACCAGTCTAGGAGGAGAATTCAATGTGGCCCTAAATCCCTTGACAGACACATCATCGGGCTCCTCATCTATCCCATATAAAGCCCTAACTAGAATCAAAAAATTGCTACAATCGCTCCTGTTACATGATTCCTGGAGTACACAACATACATCCGAACGAGACTTCACCTATTATTCTGGAACATGTATATATAAAACAGTGCAGCGCAATCCTACTATTAAAACATGGTAAGCATGCTAAAGACAAGTCCCAAAATCAGGTGCAAGGTGAAGATAGAGAAAGCAGTCCATATAATCAATGGTAAATCACCTTATCTCTACGACCCTGCAGGGTCAAACAGCATGTAGCATCCAAATAGCCAATAAGTATTCCACCTCCACTCCTTCTCTCCTCATTACACAGCACTCAGGGTATACAGATTTGCAGACCTCAGATACAGCTGGAGTCCTCAATATAGGTGGAACAATCCTCCCTGTTGTAGAGATAAGGTGAGAGGCAGAGAATGACAGGTGGCGGGATCTTATTAGCACCCTTTTGTCACATCAAGAACCTGGATATCACTTGCTCTGGGATTATTTACCATTGATTATATGGACTGCTTTCTCTATCTTCACATTGCACCTGATTTTGGGACTTGTCTTTAGCATGCTTACCATGTTTTAATAGTAGGATTGCGCTGCACTGTTTTATATATACACGTTCCAGGAGGTGTTTTGGATTGCCCTTGAGTGTTCAGCTGCTAGTCTGTTATTAATTTTGCTTAGGGGTTCAGCGCTGAATATTATTGTATTATTCACCTATTATTCACCCCCCCCACAATAAGTATTCTAGAATAGACTACCTTTTCATTTCACAGAAAGATCTCCCATTTCTCACTAAATCCTCCATCGAACCAATGTTTTTATCCGATCACCACCCGATTACCATCACACTTTCCTTCCCGGAAATGTCCCACTTCTCCAAAATCTGGCGATTAAACCCTTCTCTACTCACGGCACAACACAATATTTTGCACATTAAATCGAACATACAAGCCTTCTTTGCTAACAATGACACCCTGGACGCATCCACCATTTTCCAATGGCAAGCACATACGTTTGCCAAAAGAGGTGTACTCATGGCTATGAAAGCAACCAGAAATAAGGCTAAGCAGGTGGAAATGTCAGCATTAATATACAAAATCTGTACCTTAGAAGCCATCCACAAACAATCCAGTGCGTCACAAGCATTTCAAGATTTAACCAAGGCTAGAGCCGAACTGAAAGACCTTCTTGATAGCAAACACAGAAGGCGGTTAATACTTTCACATAAGTTGTTTTATGGATGTAGCACCCTACAAAGTAGGTGCTAGGTAAAAGCATAATGGTCCTTGGCTGCCTAACAACAGGGCCATGATTTTCAGCTGGGCTGGCATGTCTCCCAGGTGTGACTGCTGAGAGGGGAATCTCCCCACTGGCTCCATGAGAGGATTCTCATTGGGCAGTGGAGGAAACCCAATCAGTGGCTCATTCAGGCCTGTATCTACCCCAGAAGGCAGATTCTGCCGCAGAGGATTCTGGGAGTGGGTATAAGTTTGAGGGGAGTGCATGACGCAGTGTCATTGGTGGGAATCAGAGTCCCAGGAGGGAGGGTAAGGCTGTCTCTCCTACTGTCAGAAGGATTGGGTGTCTCGGGTGGCTGCCTAAGAGTCCAGAGAGAGAGCTGAGCTGAGCTGCAGAGAGGTCCAGTGTGCAGAGGACTAGTGGAGATAGAGGGGTTCAGTTCCAGGAAAGCATGCCAAGTTTGTGAGTACTGTGAATTGCCCCTGAGGGTCTGCCTGAAGTGTAGAGGGGACCACTCCCGTGAAGGTCCCAGGGATCCAGGAGCCAGCTAGTATTAGAGGAAGTGCCTAGTGAAGAAGATCCTGAAGTGTTGGAGGGGGTTCCTAGTAAAGAGGACCGTAAAGTGTAGAGGGGGTGCCAGCGGCTGGGCCCTGAAGAGTTAGGGGTACAGTGTGAAGTGTACAGTGTTAAGAGTTGCAGTTGCAGCAGCACAAGCAGTTACAAGGAGCTACCTTGGTCAGTGAAGGGCTGGAGGAAGCTGTTCACTGGACTTTCGAGCTTAACAGAGTGTCAGGAGTCAAATGTCTTACAGACCTGGATCTTCTGAGTTAATCTGAGGATTAAAGTCGAAGTTTCAGCACAGTTCAGCAGAACAGAATCTTCAAGCGCCAGGGAGCGTTGGCCGGCATTCAGCTGGCATAAAGACAGCGGAGTATCCCACTCATTCCCTTCTCCCATCCATATTCCAAAATAAACAAAACAAACCAAAGATGCCGGAATGGTCATTGTCTCAGTTCTCACACTTGGGTTTTCAACTTAAATGTGTTGGAAGTGTTACCGGTAACGATGGCAGAACCATATCAGGCCCAATGCCTGAAAATATTGCTACATGAGCAAAGCAATAAATGTTGTAGATTTCTTGCAAGATGTATTTGAACGAGAAAAGCAAACTCCAATATCCATTGCATTAAAGATTCCTCGGGCCAATCCTTCGTGACAACTCCAGACATTGCTAAACAATTTGAGGTCTTTAATTCTGAGCTTTATAATCTAAACTCTGCCTCCCAGGCACCGGGGGTTTAATCCAAACGTACCCAACACATACAATCCTTCCTAGCCCAAAACTGCCCCAAAACAATTACCCAAGAAGAGGCGTCCAGACTTGAACTTCCGATCTCTAAACTGGAATTGAGACAAGCGGTGAAACAGTTAAAAAAAAAGGCAAAGTCCCGGGTCCTGATGGGTTCTCAGCAACATATTATAGAACCTTTCTAGACCTTCTGTGTTCTCCCTTTCTAAAAGCTTTCAATTCGTTATCTTCCCCTCCTGTGCACCCAAACAGGCTTCTCGAGGCCCATATCTCAGTTATACCCAAAGAAGGGAAGGATAACACAGCAGTTTCCAACTATAGGCCAATATCCCTGTTGAATGTGGACATAAAGCTTTTTGCGAAAATGTTAGCGAATCGTATACATCCATTTCTTACTCCCCTGATTTCAAAAGACCAAGTGGGATTTGTTCCTGCAAGAGAGCCCAGGGACAATACCATAAAAGTGATCAACTTACACCACTAACTCACCTCGTCCCAAAAACAGGGTTTCTTTCTTTCCCTTGTCGCGGAGAAGGCGCTCAACAGGTTGGCTTGGGATTATCTTTCTGCTGTACTTCAACATATGGGACTAAATTCTAATATGATCTCTTTTATAATGTCCCTCTACAACTCACCCTCAGCCAGAGTGAGGGTGAATGGCCACCTGTCGACCACCTTCTCTATAAAAAATGGTACTAGACAGGGCTGTCCCCTCTCACCAATCTTATTTGTACTTACTTTAGAACCATTACTGAACTGTCTCAGAACAAACCAAAATATAAAAGGCTAGGAAAATTGCACGTATAAACTGGCAGCCTTTGCGGATGACATCCTGCTCTTTCTTCAAAACCCGCTTATCTCCATCCCCAATCTGCTTAAAGACTTTGAACTATTCCAAAAGATTTCCAATCTCAGAATTAACTTTTGCAAATATCAAGCCCTTAACCTATCTTTACCAACACAAGTTCTTACCCAATGTAAAGCTAACTTTCCGTTCAAATGGGAAGCTACTGCTATCAAGTACCTGGGTATCTTTCTTTCCACAAAATTACTGTACTTGTTTAAAACATCACTTCCCACCAGTCCTGAAATCCATCTCAGAAGATTTACAGAAAAGGGATAAGTCATTCTTCTCCTGGTTTGGAAGGGCAGCCCTTCTTAAAATGAACATTCCCCCACAAATTCTATATATTCTCCAAACAATTCCCATTACCATCCCCGCCAATTCTTCCAGAATTTTAAAACTATGTGCACAAACTTTCTCTGGCACCATAAGAGACCTAGAATTAGCTATGAACAGTTAATTAAGCCCAAACAGAAAGGGGGCATTGGCCTCCTGGATATGAAACACTATTATTGGGATTGCCACTTAGCAAGTGTTGTGGATTGGTGTGTCCTTGTTGACATGAAGGATTGGATAGACATAGAAGCCTCAGTGTGCTCTCTCAACTTGGCCTCTTTGCTTTGGTTACCACTCGATCTGTTACCTTCTGCGATTAAATCTCACCCGCTAATTGGCCCGACACTGAACTGCTTTAAAACGACATGCACAAAGTTTAACCTATCTTCCTCGCCTGGCTCCCTCACACCTATTAATAACAACCCGGTCTTCCCTCCAGGTACCTATATACCCCAGATACACAGCAACTGACCACACTCTAACCTACTTGCCCAACACTTTTTTAAAGATGGACATCTCCTGGAACTAGATGACATAGCCGTTCAGACAAGAAACAAGTCCTTCCCCTTCTGGTTGTACCAGCAAATTAGACACTTCTTGAAAGATATTAACAGAACGAACCAAGCCTCTCGGCCTCTTACACGTTTTGAATCATTTTGTTCACAAACAACGCCTCTAAGATACAGCATGTCATTTCGGCCACCCACAATATGCTTTTTGAAAAACTCTCCCCAAAATCCGGGAAGGCGACTCTTTCTTGGGAACGTGACCTCAATCTTGACCTCGCGGAAAGGGATTGGGAGCGTATTCTCACTATTGCACACAAAGGGTCGGTTAACGTGACTACACAGGAAAATAACTTTAAACTGATCACCAGATGGTACAGCACACCAGAACTCCTTCACCGATTCTATCCCTCCTTGCCGAATAAATGTTGGCTTTGTTCGCATGAATCAGGTTCTCTACTCCATATGTGGTGGGATTGTCCTCGCCTTCAAGCTTTCTGGTCCCAAGTCCACCAGATAACCAAAGAAATATTGACCTTTAAACTTAACTTTAACCCAGCTCAATTCCTCTTACACCATTCCAACATTCCCTAAACTTCTAATAAAAAAACTCTTCCCCGTCATCTAATTAACGCAGCTAAACTTTGCGTTCCCCTGCATCGGGGTTCCGCACATGTTCCCTCTGTGAAGAAATGTATTAAGAGAATCAATAACATTTCAGAAATGGGAGAACTCATTAACATAGCAAGAGACACTCCAACAAAATTTTCCAATACATGGACACACACACACACACACACACACACACACACACACACACACACACACACACACACACACACACACACACACACACACACACACACACACACACACACACACACACACACACACACACACACACACACACACACAGCCACACTATTCACCACCGGGGTCACCCCCCCCCCTAAAAAAGGGTTGTGAGGGGAGGCCCCCTGGAAATGTATATGTTCATTTCATACACTTTCTTCTCTCTCTCTAATTGGATATTTATATTTAGCTATTTATTTGGAGCCTACTATATTACCATTTTTCAGCTCGTAGTAAGAAGCTGAAGCCTTATCTTGATACCATTATAATTAACACATAGGATCACCACTTTGTCCTTTAAATACTCACTTTTAAGAATGAATACACCACCTTTTTTGATGCTATTCCTCCTTTATTTTCAGTGATGTAGAATTATCTTCAATATACACATTAACCCCTCCATTCCTGTATATCACCCCTCCTTTTTTCCCCCATCTATCCCTTCAGTTTCTCATTTGATTGCCATGGTTATGTTACAAATGTTACTGCTTCTTCACATGCTAAACCGGGCTTTGTACTTTATTATCTGCTTTATTTTATCAGTGATATTTACCACTGCCGAGTTACTGATGCTTACCATTTCTGTAATTTGTTACCTTTGTTTCTTTTCTCAATAAAATCAACTTAATGGGAAAAAAAAAAAGAAATCAGCAGAGCTTCCCCTCATTTTCAGATCTTCCCCTCAGATCTACAGCGACTGCACTTCCAAGTGAACTTGCAGTGCACTTGTAGTGCACAGGGGATTTGCCTTAAGGCCCCTTTCACACTGTCCGTCCATCGGACGGACTCCATTTATCTCAGCGGGGGATCGATCCGCCGATTCCTCACTGAGCAGGAGGATGACAGCCGTGTCTCCGCGCTGTGTGCAGAGACAGAGCTGTCAGTTCCCCATGCATCTCTATAGGGGAATCGGATGGGAACGAACCTTCGGTCCGTTCCCATCCGATCCGATCTGCTGGACGGATGGAAATGAGAAGGCAAACAGAAATGACAGTTAGTGCTTTGGAGATAGGCAAGTTAAAACTATAGAACAATGTGCTTTGTTCAATATTCCATGTCTGAGGTTTACTTCCACCTTAACCACTTCAGCTCCGGTAGGTTTTACCCACTTAATGACCAGACCATTTTTTTTGCGATTCTGTACTGCATTGCTCTAACTGACAATTGCGCGGTCTTGCAATGCCCAAATACAATTGCTGTCCTTTTTTTCACACAAATAGAGCTTTCTTTTGGTTATATTTGATCACCTCTGCGTTTTTTTGTTTTTGCTCTATAAACAAAAAAATAGCGTCAATTTTGAAAAAACACCAATATATTTTACTTTCTGCTATAAAACATTCCCAATAAAAAATTTAAAAAATCAAATTTTTCTTATCAGTTTAGACCAACTTTTATTCTGCTACATATTTTTGGTAAAAAAATTCCCAAAAAGCATATATTAATTGGTTTGTGCAAAAGTTAAAGCGTTTACAAACTACGGGATAGATTTATGGACTTTTTATTTTTTTTAATTGTTTTAATAGTAATGGCGGCGATCAACGGTTTTTATCGGGACTGCGACATTGCAGCAAACAAATCTGACACTAAGTGACACTTTTTGGGGACCAGTGACATTAATACGGTGATCAGTGCTAAATAATATGCACTGTTACTGTATAAATGAAACTTGCAGGGAAGGGGTTAACATTGAGGGTGATCAAGGGGTTAAATGTGTTCCCTATATGTGCTTACTAACTGTGGGAGGGGGGATGGATTGAACAAAGGTAGAGAGAGATCTGTGATTCACAATTTTTTGAAAATGAAGAAATTAAGTACATTTTTTTTAAAAGATGTCATTTTAACAAGTTATGTCTCACACACAGCATACTTAGAATTAAACCCAAAACATCTTCTGCTATGCCTCCCAAATATAGAGATACTACATGTGTGAGACTTCACAGCCTAGATGCATAGAGGGCCCAAAATCCAAGGAGCACTTTGGGTTTTCAAGGATCATAATTTACATATAATTTATGCATCTAATTTCCTGACTACCCATCACATTTTGGAGGCCCTGCAGCATCAGGATAATGGAAACACCAACAAAATGACCTCATTTTGGAAAGTAACCACTCCAAGATATTTACTAAGAGGCTTAATGAGTGTTTTGAAAATATTATTGATTATACTGATTATTTACCAGACATTGTATCTTGTGTATCATACAAATCAACCGATTGTATCAAAATCAATGTACTGTAATGGTCGCCTCTATACTCTCAGCGAATAAAGCTTAGTGTAGCGCCACCTATAGCAGTCCCTGTCCCTATAAAACAAGCAAGCCTAGCCGACTGGTACATAGCTGCCCTCTGGAATGCCATGTTTACTAGTCAGGAATAGGGATGATCGAACGGTTCGGGTCGACCATCGGTTCGGCCCGAACATTGGGTGTTCGAGGTTCGGCCGAATTTAGAAATTTTTGCCCAAAAAGTTCAGAATTCGGCAACCAGAACCGACCAAAATGCAATGCTTCATGAAATGGGCTTTAAAAGCCCGTGATTGGACCAGAACCATTAGCAAAAGCCAATTGAGGGGACAGGAGAATGCTAGAAATGTGATTGGAGTGACTAGGGGGTCCCTAGACCAATCATTAGTGAATACGCCCCCCAGTATATAAGATCGCCCCCGCCATATTCCTAGCATTGTTATACTGGACATGGAAGAGAGTGGAAGCAGTTCTGTTAATTTTACTTTAAAAGTGTCATTTAGCATTTATTAGTGTGAGGAAAGGGATATCTAGTGTAGTTAGAGTGCTCCTTTACACTTAAGTTAGCTTCGAAAATGTAGTTTCTGTAGGGAAAGTGTTAAGTGTAAGGGGACCGTAGTGTAGTGTAGGGTTAACTGGCAGTGACTGCTATGGCAGGGTGACAAAACCCTTCCATAGCAGGGTGACCGCTATAGAGAAATGATCATTTTTCTGAATTGCTTCGGCACAGGAATATGGCTTCTCACCAGCCAAGCATTTTTTATGCTGCAGGGGCTGCCACTGCCAGTGCTTTTTTGAGGACATGTTTGATGTCAGACATGACATCTGAACATGTGTATAGGGGGTATATATACACATATATGTCTGTATGTATACCCCTAGACATATATAGGTGTGATAGTAGCAGAAATAAATGCTTGCGCTAATGAAATCATTTACAGTAATATATTTCTGCTACTATCACACCTATATATGGCTAGGTGTCTATATAAATATATGTATGTGTGTATATACACCACTATACACAAGTTCAGATGTTTTGCCTGCCTCAAAAAAAACCCCAAAAAATGCCAAAAAAAACGCTAGCGTCAAAAAAAAAAAATGCCCAGGTGTGTTTTTGCTGGCATTTTTTGGGGGGTTTTTGGAGGCAGGCAAAACATCTGAACTTGTGCACAGTACCACTATACACAAGTTCAGATGTTTTTCCTGACTGCAAAGAACCAAAAAAAATGCCTGCTTTGAAACCGGCAAGGTGTTACAGCAGCGAAGCCAACCCCCTGAGCTGAAAGTTTTCTAATACAAACAATCTTTTTTTTATGGTTCTGGACATGCTACAGAGCTGAAACTTCACATGTACACTTTTTAGACCCCCCAGATACTAAATCCAAAGTAAAAATCAAAAAATCTCTTTTTTTTAATGTTTTCAATAATTGGCTTTTTTTATCAAAAATGACAATTTTTTAGAACTTTTTTTGTGTGATTTTGTGTCTGGGGGTCTAAAAGGTGTACCTGTGAAGTTTCAGCTCTGTAGCATGTCCAGAACCAGAAAAAAAAGATCATATAGGTGTTAAAGGAGGGTCCCACATCCCTGTTCTACTGAAAAATTATATTTATTTTTTCATGGTTCTGGACATGTACACTTTTTAGACCCCCCAGATACTAAATCCAAAGTCAAATCAAATCAAATCAAAAAGTCAAAAAAGAACTTTTTTTTGTGTGATTAATAGTTAATGGGGCATGACCCAGAACCCTAGGCACTTTTTAGGGGCATTTATTGGGTTTTAGGGCTTAAAAATTGTGTTTTTTGATTACCGAAGTTCGGGTCCCATTGATTTCAATGGGGTTCTGAAATCCGGGCCGAACTTTCGGGAAGTTCGGATGTTCTGGCCGAACCGAACTTTTCAAAAGTTCGATCATCCCTAGTCAGGAAGTTCAAGAGGCTAAAGGAAGGAAGAATAAAATAATTTCTGTTGTTCCAGGAGTGCAGTTGTCCTCGGGGGATGGCTGGGACTGGTGTCTCTCAGGAACAGTGTCAGAGGAATGTGCAGATGGATCAGTTCAGGTGCAGGCAGAGACGTAGTTAGCAAACAGGCAAAGGATCGGTCCAAGCAACAGGCAGAAACATGGTCAATAAATAGGTAGGGGTTAGTACATGCCATGGCATTGATGTTTTCCTTCGCAGATGTGGCAGGAATTATACCACCTGTACTCCCGCTGACCGGGACCCATTCAAATGAATAGTGTTGCATGTGTTGGATACAAGGGATTAAAACTGGTGGTGAGGAGGCAATACAATGCCTCCCACTGCCTGTTGAATGCTCTCTGAAGAGCTATTTGAATATGTATGGCTCTTCAGAGTGCAGTGGTAGTGATCAAGAACACTGTAACTGGTATGGTGATCATCAGGGATACTGTAACTTCTGTGGTGGTCATCAGGGACACTGTAAGGTCCCTTTCACATGGCTGGTTTGGTTTGGCCACCGGATTTTGTGGACTCTTGCTACTGGAATGACTGAATTATCTGATCAGCAGTGGCCGCTGTCAGCCCGCTATTAGTTTAAATAGACTGTTCATATGTAGACACACACAGAGCAGTTAGCTGTGGTTTGGGACAGATTTCCTAGCCTGGATGTGGCTGATTGCATAACCCTGTCATTCCAGCAGCAAGAATCCACAGATTTTTGCCACTAAAATCCAGTGGCTGTACCAACCCAGCCGCATGAAAGGGGTCTAACTGGTGTGGTGATAATCAGGGACACTGTGACTGGTGCAGCCATTATTAGGGACTCTGAGTGGGTGCTGGTGATTAGGGATACTGACTGGTAACAGTATGTAAAAAAGAAAAGAAGAATATTTTTTAAAACTTTTTTTTTTTTACATTGTGATTGCTTGTTACAGTGCTGATCACTGTAACAGCAATCATTTTAACTGATGTCAATGGCTTTCGTTCATGACTCTTGTTTACTATTGCTATGCTGTGATTGGTCACAACTATCACATGGTACAGGGCTACTGTAATTGGCCCTGTACACCATGTGATAACTGTGACCAATTACAGCATCACAATAGTAAATAATGAATGGCTAGCATTTAAAACAGTTATTTACTTGGTGAGCATGTGATCGCTGTGATTGGTCACATCGATCACATGGTACCTGGCCAATCACAGTTGCCTGGTACTGATCACCCAATGCGAGGTGCGTGACTGGGAGGACACCACTATCATTTTACAAAAGGCTGGGCGAGAAGTGGTTAAAATTGAATTTAGAAAAAAGGGAAAACACGGCAAGCATTTAAAATACTCGATTTTTCTGAGCTTTTGAATGCAATTTTTTTAAGTTGGCTTCAGGGTCTCTTTAAGTGCTCCCAAATAGGAAAAAGTTAAATAAAGATTTTTTTTTTCTATCATATCGTCTGCTGTGAAAAACGTATTTGAACTTGATACAAAAGAATAAAGCTGGCCATATATGAAGGAAATTTTGTGCAGTTGCTGAAAAACCAGACTAAATTTTCTCAGTTGGTGGCCCTGCATTGAAAAATGTGTGTAACCCTCCATTATGCCTGATAGCATGCTGTCAGACTGCAACTAATGTAAAAGCCAGTGTTACATTTTGAATATTGCTTTTACAATTAAAGTAGAAATAAGTTGTAAAACTAGACTAAGCTGTTATTTGTGAGGAGTGGGCAAAGTGTAGAAAATAAGGTTCTATTGCTATGTGTACCCACTGTGAAGGTCAAATATGTAAAAATTTAAAATTTTGTTATTCAAACCAAAAGACTGATTACATCTTGTGGTGAAGAAGATGTACTGCAAAGGGACAGCACTGGAGAGGAGGTGAGTATAAGGCTTCTTTCACACGGCCGCTCCGCTGCTTTAGTCCGCTGCGGGACTTTTTTTTTTTTTTTTCACGGAGCGGATGACATTTGTGTCATCCGCTCCGTGTGTCCGCATATCATCCCATCCGTTTGCGGATGATATGCGGACATAATGTAAGTATATGGCATTGCGGATGTCAGCGGATGACACCGCTGACATCCGATTTTCCTTCCTTTCCGTTTTTTACACGGATGAAAAAATAGGGTTCTGTTCAGTTCCAAAAAACGGAAAAGAACTGAAAGGAGGAAAATCGGATGTCAGCGGATGGTATTCCGCTGACATTCGCAGTGCCATTCACTTACATTAAAGTCCGCAAATCATCCGCAAAAAAATAGGATGATTTGCGGACACACGGAGCGGCCGTGTGAAAGGACCCTTACAGTCAGAGGCAGAACCCCCATAGGAACTTAAAAACAAATAAATAAAAGTCTGGAGCTGCAGTTCAAGTAACACTGACAGTGTCATCAGTTGTCCCAAACTGTATCACTGTCACTTTTGTTGGGACACTTTGGTCTGCCTGTATATATAAAGTAAAGGAAAAATAAATGTATTACATGCAAGTGTAAATGAAAACCTGTGCTGTATACTTTTAATTTAGATTTAAACCACATAAATCCATAAGAGCATTTTTTCTGATAGTTTTCTTCTAGTATTCACCCTTGATAGCTTTAAACTTGAGTATTAAAAATGTCTTAGGGATCAGAGTAAACAAAGACTTTACTGCTTACCCACTGATATGGTCCACACAGCAGCAATCTTCATCATAGCTTTAGTGCGAGAATTGAATCGGCTGTGCTCTATGGGGTTACGTATTGCTACATACCGATCAAGAGAAATAGCACAGAGATGCATGATAGATGCAGTAGAAAATAATACATCCAATGAGATCCACACAGGGCACAATTTCTGTGGCAAAGGCCAGGCATAATCTGCAGGGAAAGAAAATGAACAGGAAAACATAATTAAAGTCTTCAAAAAAAGTAATTAAAGATTTAATTCAAACATATGTTATATGACTACTTTTAACAGAATTACTGTATATACACCTTTGGTAATAAATGCTCATAATATATAACAACTCCATAGAACCTTCATGTCCAAGGGATAAATAAAACCTTTGTGAACAGAATCAATTTTGTAGTTTTGGTATGCATGATGAAGAGACAGAAGTGTGTACATTTTTAGATTTGAAGGCATCAGGATTTTTGCTCAGAGATTAGTGGCTTTAAAATTGTCACCAAATATTTCTATCTTAAAAAGTAGACACTGCAGGGTAATACACATGTCTAATATTGTAAAGTTGGTAGTTTTCTATATTCTATAACTTTGAAGGTGCTTCAGCATTGTGGTGCATAGCAGTAAGATGTTGCTAGCTTGTTGCCCTGCCATTCCTTTTTAGTGTTACTCCAATGCACTAAGGCAATGCAACTCTGACACATGTGTTGCAGCATACCTCAATGCATGGAAAGACACTACCGTGTATTGTAATTGCTGTGTTGGAGAAAATGCTCTATGTACTTTTTGTATCTTCTTGCGCGATAGGAGCCCATTTAAAGTGGATGAGCGATTTTTGGGTGGAGGAACTTGAGTGGCCTGCACAGAGTCCTGACCTCAACCCGATAGAACATCTTTGGGATGAATTAGAGTGGAGACTGCTTGCCAGTCCTTCTCGTCCAACATCAGTGCCTGACCTCGCAAATGCGCTTCTGGAAGAATGGTCAAACATTCCCATAGACACATTCCTAAACCTTGTGGACAGCCTTCTCAGAAGAGTTGAAGCTGTTATAGCTGCAAAGGGACATATATTGCCTGGGGTGGCACAGTGGTGTAGTAGTTAGCACTTTCACCTAGCAAAAAAAGGGTCACTGGTTCAAATCACAACCACAACACTACCTGCGTGGAGTTTTCATGCTCTACCTGTGCATGCGTGGTTTCCTCTGGGCACTCCAGCTTCATCCCACACTCCAAAGAAATGCTGGTAGGTTAATTGGCTCCTGTCTAGATTGACCCTTGTATGTATGAATGTCAGTTAGGGACCTTAGATTGTAAGCTCATTGAGGGTAGGGACTGATGTGAATGTACAATATATATGTAAAGCACTGGGTAAATTGACAGCATTATATAAGTAACTGAAATAAAAAAAGCAAGTAATGTTGCAATCGGGTATCTGGGTCAGAAAACGGTAGGCCTTTTCTATCACTGATAAATATTTATTACCTAAAGACATACTCCAAATTGAAAGAATATCTACAGTACCTTGAAAAGTATTCATACCCCTTGAACATTTCCACATTTTGTCATGTTAAAAAAATGTTATTTGATAGACCAACACAAAGTGGCACGTAACCGTGAAGTGGAAGGAAAATGATAAATGGTTTTCAAAATGTTTTACAAAAAAATCTCTGAAAAGTTTGGCATGCATTTGTATTCACCCCTCCTGAGTCAATACTTTGAAGAGCCACCTTTTTCAGCAATTACAGCTGGAAGTCTTTTTGGGTATGTCTCTATCAGCTTTGCACATCTAGAGTGACATTTTTGCTCATTCTTCTTTGCAAAATAGCTCAAACTCTGTCAGAATGGGTGAAGCGCGTTTGTGAACAGCAATTTTCAAGACTTGCTACAGATTCTACAATGGATTTAGGTCTGGACTTTGACTGGGCCACTCTAATGCATGAATATGCTTTGATCTAAACCAGTCATGTCCAAAGTCCGGCCCGCGGGCCAGTTGCGGCCCGTCCTTTACTTCCATACGGCCCCCAGAGACACGGCTGATCAATATCTCTCTCTGTGTCTGAGCCATCGCACATCCCTGCCCCAATGCCGATGTGATGGGGCGGGGAGCGGAACTCGGCGGGACTCGGGAGCAGCCGAGCTCTGCTCTATGTGCCTGGCGCCGCCCACGACGCGGGAATGCAGAAGGAATTTGAAATCTGCATTCCTTCTCTCACCACACAGCCACCTGAAGAAGCCCCATGTGGAGCTGACCGAGGAGGTCTACTGCCTGTCTTAGTAAGTGCGATTTTATTCATAAAGCCCTGATGCTTTTTTTCCATATATATATATATATATATGTACGTATGTATGTATGTATGTATATGTGTGTATATATATATATATATATATATATATATATATATATATATATATATATATATATATATATATGTGTATATACAGTACAGACCAAAAGTTTGGACCCACCTTCTCATTCAAAGAGTTTTCTTTATTTTCATAACTATGAAAATTGTAGAGTCACACTTCAAGAGGTAGTCACCTGAAATGGTTTTCACTTCACAGGTGTGCCCTGTCAGGTTTAATAAGTGTGATTTCTCGCCTTATAAATGGGGTTGGGACCATCAGTTGTGTTGTGCAGAAGTCAGGTGGATACACAGCTGATAGTCCTACTGAATAGACTGTTAGAATCAGGGCTGTCTTTAACACAGGTCAAAAGGGGCAGCTGCCCCGGGTCTAGTCATTGTTGTGGGGCCCAAAGCAGCTGCCCCTTGAGCCCCCAAAAGTTGATTCAAGAAGGCCCAAGAAAATTTTTGCCCAGGGTCCAATCAAGAATAAAGACAGCCCTGGTTAGAATTTGTATTATAGCAAGAAAAAAGCAGCTAAGTACAGGAAAACGAGTGTCAGAAGAGACTTGTTTGGGCTAAAGAACACAAGGAATGGACATTAGACCAGTGGAAAACTGTGCTTTGGTCTGATGAGTCCAAATTTGAGATCTTTGGTTCCAACCACCGTGTCTTTGTGCGACACAGAAAAGGTGAACAGATGGACTCTACATGCCTGGTTCCCACCGTGAAGCATGGAGGAGGAGGTGTGATGGTGTGGGGGTGCTTTGCTGGTGACACTGTTGGAGATTTATTCAAAATTGAAGGCATACTGAACCAGCATGGCTACCACAGCATCTTGCAGCGGCATGCTATTCCATCCGGTTTGCGTTTAGTTGGACCATCATTTATTTTTCAACAGGACAATGACCCCAAACACACCTCCAGGCTGTGTAAGGGCTATTCGACCAAGAAGGAGAGCGATGGGGTGCTGCTCCAGATGACCTGGCTTCCACAGTCACCGGACCTGAACCCAATCGAGATGGTTTGGGGTGAACTGGACCGCAGAGTGAAGGCAAAAGGGCCAACAAGTGCTAAGCATCTCTGGGAACTCCTTCAAGACTGTTGGAAGACCATTTCAGGTGACTACCTCTTGAAGCTCATCAAGAGAATGCCAAGAGTGTGCAAAGCAGTAATCAAAGCAAAAGGTGGCTACTTTGAAGAACCTAGAATATGACATATTTTCAGTTGTTTCACACTTTTCTGTTATGTATATAATTCCACATGTGTTAATTCATAGTTTTGATGCCTTCAGTGTGAATCTACAATTTTCATAGTCATAACAATAAAGAAAAATCTTTGAATGAGAAGGTGGGTCCAAACTTTTGGTCTGTACTATATATATATATATATATATATATATATATATATATAAAAATATGTGTGTGTGTATATATATATATATATATATATATATATATATATATATATATATAATGTAAAAAAAAGTCCAGGAAGCAACGCCGGGAGGTAGAAGGGGGCGGGCGGCACCGGGACTTCCGATGACAGCGCGTCCTTCCTTCTCCTCTGCCCCGCCCGCCCCTTCTACCTCTCGGCGCTGCTTCCTGGACTTTTTTAAAAGTGATTTGGATAGTGTCAATGGCGCTGGCGAGGCTGCAATTATGGGCACTGCATTGGCGAGGCTGCAATTATGGGTACTGCGCTGGCGAGGCTGCAATTATGGGCACTGCGCTGGTGAGGCTGCAATTATGGGCACTGCGCTTGCAAGGCTGCATATATGGGCACTAAGCTGGTGAGGCTGCATATATGGGCACTGCGCTGGTGAGGCTGCATTTAAGGACACTGCGCTGGTGAGGCTGCATTCGTGGGCACTGCGCTGATGATTGTATTTAATTTTAAATGTCAGGCAAAATGGTCGGCCCTCTTGCATGTTCACTTCATCAAGTCTGGCCCGCTTTGAAAAAAGTTTGGACACCCCTGATCTAAACCATTCCATTGTAGCTCTGGCTGTACAATTAGGGTCGTTGTCCTGCTGGAAGGTGAACCTCCACCACAATCTCAAGTCTTTTGCCGACTCTAACAGGTTTTCTTCTAAGATTGCCCTGTATTTGGCTCCATCCATCTTCCTATCAACTCTGACCAGCTTCCCTGTCCCTGCTGAAGAAAATTATCCCCACAACATAATACTGCCACCAACATGTTTCACGGTGGGGATGGTGTGTTCAGGGTGGTGTGCAGTGTTAATTTTCAGCCACACATAGTGTTTTGCTTTTAGGCCAAAAAGTTAAATTTTGGTCTCATCTGACCAGAGCACCTTCTTCCACATGTTTGCTATGTCCCCCACATGTCTTCTCCCAAACTGCAAAGGGGACTTCTTATAGCTTGCTTTCCACAATGGATTTTTTTCTTGCCACTCTTCCACAAAGACCAGGTTTGTGAAATGCACGACTAATAGTTGTCCGGTGGACAGATTCTCCCACCTGAGCTGTGGATCTCTGCAGCTTCTCCAGAACTACCATGGGCATCTTGGCTGCTTCTCTGTTTAATGCTCTCCTTGTTTGGTCTGTCCATTTAGGAAGATGGCCATGACATGGTAGGTTTGCAGTTGTGCCATACTCTTCAGATAAGGAATTGCTCTGTGAGATGCTCAAAGCTTGGAATATTTTTTTATAACCTAACCTTGCTTGAAATTTCTCCCCAACTTGACACCCTGACCTGTCTGTTGTTTTCCTTGGGCTTCATGACACTGTTTGTTCATAAAGGTTCTCTAACACAGAACAGCTGTATTTATTCTGAGATTAAAATACACACAGGTAGACTCTATTTGCTAGCAACCAAACAACCAGTTAAACTAGGGAGAATATTCCCCAAATTGCAACCAAGAGGTTATTAAGCAGACACTATACTTAATGGTAGTTAAAACATATACCTTTTTTCAAAGAGTATAAAAGTAACAAGTACTAGTGAAAACCATACTCCGCTTAAAACAACTACCCCTACCCACCCATAAACAGTGTCACTTTTGAGTACATCCAGAAAAAATATTGCTGCTATGTATGTCGCAATTGTTGTGCGAAACCCCGCTTGTTTATGGACAGGGCACCTCAACTAAACACCAGCCTTGCTGCATACATAGGCTCCGGGGCAAAAGTGTACTAAGAGCGGTCATCTGATGCTACGATTAACTCTTCCGAACCGGGACTATCACATGGATATGTTGTCCATGGGGATCAAGAATCAAACAGTGGATTCTTCCAAAAATAGGGTTGAAAATAAACTTTTCCAGGTATAGCATGAGCATAAATGTCACTAGTTATGGAAGCGAGCTATTTTACCCCATCCAGTAGATCATCATGTAGTCCTACTCAGGGTCTATTGACCATTAAACATACCGAATATATGAGGTTCATCTTAGCTCCAGCTTCCTACCACAGTATATCGGACAAATGTCCATTGATGCAGACTATTGCTGGTACTGTACTGGTACATTGGCTGTATGCCATGCTTCTGGGTTGCTCTTCCAGTTCGTCCACCTGTATGCAACGGGGTTTCAAGGCACCACAAAGGGAGGTGTGTCACTTAGCGATGACGTTTGCCACTTGGTGATATCCTTCCGGGTACCCAGTTTGCATGGCTCTCCAGGGGGCTTGTCTATGCAAAGTTTCTTGTGATGCAACTGTGAAGTCAACATGTTTCACTACGTCATGGGTATGATGCAAACAGTGCACCTGGCTTGACTAAATGTTTTTTTGAGCAGAACACCAACATGGTGCTATAGACAATGGTATCGTTAATTCTCTAACTTTATCCCCCATATCAGTTAGACTCTATTTACTAATTAGGTGACTTCTGAAGGCAATTGGTTCTACTAGATTTTAGTTAAGGGTATCAGAGTAAAGGGGGCTAAATACAAATGCACGTCACACTTTTCAAACATATATTTGTTAAAAAAATTGAAAATGATGTATCATTTTACTTCTACTTCACAATAATGTGCCACTTTGTGTTGGTCTATCACACAAAATCCCAATAAAATACATTTACAGAATGTGGAAAATTTCAAGGGGTATGAATACTTTTTTAAGGCACTGTACCTGGCTTTAAGCAGATTGTTCCTTTTTTAGTGTGGTGTGTACAACACATTTGCCCATTAGCTGAATTTAAATAAAAAAGAAAAAAAGAATTAAGGTGGGTACTGGTAGCATGTAAATCAATGGAGGACAGCAAGTTTTTTACAACCTTTTATTCTCTATAAGATATCTACCAATCCATGGCCTTTACATCTGCATCCTCATGTCTCTTTAGTACACAAAGGTGTTGTCTAAAATAAGGAAAAATGAGGGCTTAACCTCCCTGGCGGTATGATTATGTCAGGAATAGGGTTGAGCGAACACGGACTGTATTATTCGTGTTCGTACCGAATAATTGGATTTTTGTTACCCGAACATGGACCCGAAAACTTTACTGTATGTTCGGGTAAAAATCCGTGTTCGGTCATTTTATTTCCGGGTTTTGCATGCATTGGCACGCTTTTCATGGCGGGCTTTCAACAGCCAATCAACAAGCGTTTAACTGGTGTGCCTAAGCCATCCCAGCCATGCCTACAAATGTATTAGTAGCTGTGATTGGCCGTCTGAAGCATGTGACCAAGTCTTTATAAGTTCGAGGCAGCGCCACTGCGGCGTCATTCTGCTGTTTAGTTCAGGGAAAGAGCACACATCAACGTGCTGGCTGCTGATTAGGGACAGACAGGAACAAAAGAACATTTGTGTCCGGATAGAATTGAGGGACAGGTCGGAGTGTGTTAGGCAGGGCGAGTTGTAGGCATTTTAGGGAGAGTCTGCTGATTTTTAGGGTCAGTGTGTTCTACAAACTACAATCGATATTGCTGTGTGGGGTGGGGTTTGCAGTGACCGATCTACGATCTTATCAATCCTTTTAGGGAGAGAGTCTGCTGATTTTTAGGGTCAGTGTGTTCTACAAACTACAATCGATATTGCTGTGTGGGGTGGGGTTTGCAGTGACCGATCTACGATTTTATCAATCCTTTTAGGGAGAGAGTCTGCTGATTTTTAGGGTCAGTGTGTTCTACAAACTACAATCGATATTGCTGTGTGGGGTGGGGTTTGCAGTGACCGATCTACGATCTTATCAATCCTTTTAGGGAGAGAGTCTGCTGATTGTTAGGGTCAGTGTGTTCTACAAACTACAATCGATATTGCTGTGTGGGGTGGGGTTTGCAGTGACCGATCTACGATCTTATCAATCCTTTTAGGGAGAGAGTCTGCTGATTTTTAGGGTCAGTGTGTTCTACAAACTACAATCGATATTGCTGTGTGGGGTGGGGTTTGCAGTGACCGATCTACGATCTTATCAATCCTTTTAGGGAGAGAGTCTGCTGATTATTAGGGTCAGTGTGTTCTACAAACTACAATCGATATTGCTGTGTGGGGTGGGGTTTGCAGTGACCGATCTACGATCTTATCAATCCTTTTAGGGAGAGAGTCTGCTGATTTTTAGGGTCAGTGTGTTCTACAAACTACAATCGATATTGCTGTGTGGTGTGGGATAGGAGATAGGCAGGTGTCAGTGGTCCACATCCATTTTGCTGTGTGTGGGGTGCAGTGAACACAATCTTTTTGGGGTGCAGTGAACAAAATCTTTTTGGGGTGCAGTGAACACAATCTTTTTGGGGTGCAGCGAACACAATTTTTTTGGGGTGCAGTGAACACAATCTTTTTTGCCCACTGAGGAGGAGGGAGAAAAGTATTTTTCTATCAGGCACTGTGTGCAGCGTTTTTCCTTCAGCTGTGCTGTGCTGACTGATCATACACTGCTGTGTTCAGTTCACATGTGCTATTATTGAGTGGTTTCAAAAATCATACACTTTTTTTCTATTCCACTATTCAATATACAGCCTTGGGTTAAAAAAAAATTAAATTGTGGCCTGCAGCAGAGCTGAATGATATTTGGGGTTTTTGGGGTTCATCTCATACTTCTGAAGATTTGAGGGTGCTGCCTGTTCCAAACTCCTCCTACTCCTCATCCTGCCTTTAGGGGTACAAACAATAGTAATTGGGGCCTAGTGTGCTTCTGTACGTGTGAGATACATACACTTTTTTTGATCATATTTCCTATTCCGCTATTCAATAAAAACCTTTGGGGATCAGTTAAATTGCGGGATAGTCTGTGTTGGTACGTGTGAGATCCACCTTTCCAAGTTTTTGGGGTTCATCTCATACTTCTGAAGATTTAAGGGTGCTGCCTGTTCCATACTCCTCCTACTCCTCATCCAGCCTTTTAGGGGTACAAACAATAGTAATTGGGGCCTAGTGTGCTTCTGTACGTGTGAGATACATACACTTTTTTGGATCATATTTCCTATTCCGCTATTCAATAAAAACCTTTGGGGATCAGTTAAATTGCGGGATAGTCTGTGTTGGTACGTGTGAGATCCACCTTTCCAAGTTTTTGGGGTTCATCTCATACTTCTGAAGATTTGAGGGTGCTGCCTGTTCCATACTCCTCCTACTCCTCATCCAGCCTTTTAGGGGTACAAACAATAGTAATTGGGGCCTAGTGTGCTTCTGTACGTGTGAGATACATACACTTTTTTTGATCATATTTCCTATTCCGCTATTCAATAAAAACCTTTGGGGATCAGTTAAATTGCGGGATAGTCTGTGTTGGTATGTGTGAGATACACCTTTCCAATTTTTGGGGCGCATCTCATACTGCCGAGGATTTGAGGGTGCTTCAGTCTGCCTCCTGCCTGTTCCGAACTCCTCCTACTCCTCATCCTGCCTTTAGGGTACAAAAAATTGTAATTGGGGCCTAGATTGTGTTTGTACGTGTGAGATACATAGTTTTGTAAAATTTCTCCTATTCCGCTATTCAATATACACCCTGTTTGAGTGTAAAAAATTAAATTGCGGGATAGTCTGTACCGGTACATGTGAGATACACCCTTTTAAATTTGTTTGGCGCATCTCCTTCTACCGCCGAGGATTGCAGGGCGCTTCAGTTTTTGCTCCTGTTCCCAACTCCTCCTGCTCCTCTTCCTCATCCTGCCTTTAGGGTACAAAAAATTGTAATCGGGCCTAGATTGTGTTTGTACGTGTGAGATACACCGTTTTGTAAAATTTCTCCTATTCCGCTATTCAATATACACCCTGTTTGAGTGCAAAAAATTAAATTGCGGGATAGTCTGTACCGGTACATGTGAGATACACCTTTTTAAATTTGTTTGGCGCATCTCTTTCTACCGCCGAGGATTGCAGGGCGCTTCAGTTTTTGCTCCTGTTCCCAACTCCTCCTACTCCTCTTCCTCATCCTGCCTTTAGGGTACAAACAATTGTAATCGGGGCCTAGTCTGTGTTTGTACGTGTGAGATACACCGTATTATAAAAATTTTCCTATTCCGCTATTCAATATACACCCTTTTGGAGTGTAAGAAAATTAAATTACGGCATAGTCTGTATCGGTACGTGTGAGATACACCTTTTAAATTTGTTTGGCGCATCTCCTTCCACCGCCAAGGATTGCAGGGCGCTTCAGTTTGCCTCCTGTTCCCAACTCCTCCTACTTCTCTTCCTCATCCTCCCTTTAGGGTACAAAAAATTTTAGTCGGGGCCTAGTCTGTGTTTGTACGTGTGAGATACACTGTTTTTTTATCCTTTTTCCTATTCCGCTATTCAATATACACCCTTTTGGGGTAAAAAACATTAAATTGCGGCATAGTTTGCATATTTGACTGTCAGATACACTCGTGCGATACTGTTGTTGTTTTGTTCCGCTATTCAATAAACACCTTTCTAGGGCAAGATCATAAATTACAGAAATATGAGTAGACCGCCAAATAGGGGCCGTGGCCTGGGTCGTGGTGCTGCTGGTAGAGCTCCTGTTGCAAGGAGAGGACGTGGTCGATCTGTGCCAGCTACACGCACAAGTGAAACACCTTCCACAAGTGTGAGTAGGCGACAGAACCTGCAGCAGTATTTGGTAGGGCATAATGCGCCTCTAGACGTGATGAGGCCTGAAGAAGTACAGGCGATAGTAGATTGGGTTGCTGACAGTGCCTCCAGTTCCTTCACATTGTCTCCCACCCAGTCTACTGCAGAAAGGTCAGAGTTGGCACCTGCAGCCAATGTCCAACCGTCTTTCACCTCACCCCCTTGGAAATCAGGCAAGCAGTCTGAGCCCCAATCCATACAGCAGTCTCTTGTTCTTTTTGAGGACTCTGTCAGCAGGGTTTCCCAGGGCCATCCACCTAGCCCTGCCCCAGAAGTGGAAGAGATTGAGTGCAGCGATGCCCAACCACTTATTTCTCAAGATGAGTACATGCAAGGACCATCGCAGCACGTCTCCGATGATGACGAAACGCAGGTGCCAACTGCTGCGGCGTTCAGCATTGTGGAGACCGACAAGGAAGGCAGGGGTGAAGACTGGGTGGAAGATGATGTGGAGGACGATGAGGTCCTCAACCCCACATGGAATGAAGGTCATGCAGGTGACCTGAGTAGTTTGGAGGAAGAGGCGGTGGTCGCACAGAGCCACCAGCACAGCAGAAGAGGGAGCAGGGTGCAGAAGCGGAGCGGCCGTGCCCTAGACACTACGCCCGCTACTGCCCAACGCAGCAAGGGAACGAGCGCACCAAAGTCAGCTCAAAGGAGTTCTCTAGCGTGGAAGTTCTTTAGAAAATGTGCTGATGACAGGACACGAGTGGTTTGCACCCTGTGCAATCAGAGCCTGAAGCGAGGCATAAACCTTCTCAACCTGAGCACAACCTTCATGATCAGGCATCTAAGTGCAAAGCACGAGCTGCAGTGGAGTAGACACCTTCAAAACAAAGAAACGTCTCTGGCTCATCCTGCTTCCTCTTCTGCTGCAGTCTCGGCCGCTCCAGCCACATCTGTAGTGATACCGGCACCTGCCACCCCGCAAACAGAGGATCTGTCAGCAACACCACCACCTGGGTCACCAACCGTCTCCACAATGTCCCGTGGAAGCGTTCAGCTTTCCATCTCCCAAACACTTGAGAGGAAGAGGAAGTACCCCCCTACCCACTCGCGATCCCTGGCCCTGAATGCCAGCATTTCAAAATTCTCGGCCTTTG
This sequence comes from Pelophylax lessonae, assembly GCF_965119305.1. Classification (NCBI taxonomy): domain Eukaryota; kingdom Metazoa; phylum Chordata; class Amphibia; order Anura; family Ranidae; genus Pelophylax; species Pelophylax lessonae. Next base: position 110,770,145 of record NC_138774.1, on the reverse strand, counting down.
AAATGCTGTCATTCCGTCTGGTGGAGACGCACAGTTTTAAAAACCTTATGTCGGTGGCTGTCCCACAGTACGTCGTGCCCAGCCGCCACTACTTTTCCATGCAAGCCATCCCTTCCCTGCACAACCAAGTGGGGGAAAAAATCAGGTGTGCACTGTGCAACGCCATCTGTGCCAAGGTCCACCTAACTACCGATACGTGGACCAGTAAGCACGGTCAGGGGCGTTATATCTCCCTAAAGGCACACTGGGTAAATGCAGTGGCGGATGGGCCTGAGGCGGATAGCAATTTGGCGCATGTCCTTCCACCACCGAGGATTGCAGGGCGCTTCAGTTTGCCTCCTGTTCCTAACTCCTGCTACTCCGCTTCCTCATCCTCTACCGCCTCCTCATCCGGACAGCGTAACACCTTCACCACCAACTTCAGCACGGCCAGGGGTAAACGACAGCAGGCAGTTTTAAAACTTGCCTGTTTGGGGGACAAACCACACACCGCGCAGGAGTTGTGGAGGAGCATGGAACAGAAGACAAATGAGTGGTTGCTGCCAGCGAGCCTCAAGCCCGGCCTGGTGGTGTGCGATAACGGGCGAAATCTCATAGCAGCTCTGGGCCTAGCCGGTTTGACGCACATCCCTTGCATGGCGCATGTGCTGAATTTGGTGGTGCAGAGGTTCCTTAAAAACTACCCCGATATGTCAGAGCTGCTGTGGAAAGTGCGGGCCGTCTGTGCGCACTTTCGGCGTTCTCACCCTGCTGCTGCTCGCCTGTCAGCGCTGCAGCGTAACTTTGGCCTTCCCGCTCACCGCCTCATATGTGACGTGCCCACAAGGTGGAACTCCACCTTGCACATGCTGCAAAGACTGTGCGAGCAGCAGCAGGCCATAGTGAAGTTTCAGCTGCAGCACGCACGCGTGAGTCGCTCTGCGGAACAGCACCACTTCACCACCAAGAACTGGGCCTCCATGTGAGACCTGTGTGCCTTGTTGCGCTGTTTTGAGTACTCCACCAACATGGCCAGTGCCGATGACGCCGTTCTCAGCTTAACTATCCCACTTCTATGCCTCCTTGAAAAAACAATTCGGGCGATGATGGAAGAGGATGTGGCACAGGATGAGGAGGAGGAGGAGGAGGATGAAGAGGTAACATTTCCAAGGCTTTCAGGGCAGTCATTCGCACGGGGCTCCGAGGGTGGGTTTCTGCACACACAAACGCCAGGGACACAATTGTCCAGCAGGGGCACAGTTCTGGAGGATGAGGAGGATGATGAGGAGGAGCTGGAGGAGGAGATGGAACCATGTTCACAGCAGGGTGGCACCCAGGCCAGCTCATGGCCATCACTGGTGTGTGGCTGGGGGGATACAGAGGACACGGACGATACACCTCCCACAGAGGACAGCCTTTCGTTGCCTCTGGGCAGCCTGGCACACATGAGCGATTACATGCTGCAGTGTCTCCACAACGACCGCCGAGTTGCCCACATTCTAACTTGTGCTGATTACTGGGTGGCCACGCTGCTGGATCCCCATTACAAGGACAACGTACCGTCCTTAATTCACTCACTGGAGCGCGATCGCAAGATGCGCGAGTACAAGCGCACGCTGGTAGACGCAATGCTGCTGGCTTTCCCACCTGACAGCGGGGCCACAGTGGAAGCACAAGGCAGAGGAGGAGGAGGAGGAAGAGGTCACCAACGCAACCAGGGCACCGCCAGCACCTCAGAAGGCAGGGTTAGCATGGGCGAAATGTGGAAAAGCTTTGTCAGCACGCCACAACAAACAGCAGCACCAGCAGCTCATATGGAACGTCTTAGCAGGAGGCAGCATTTCACCAACATGGTGGAGCAGTATGTGTGCACAGACGTACTGAATGAGGGGTCTGCCCCCTTCAACTTCTGGGTCTCCAAATTGGGCACATGGCCTGAGCTTGCCCTTTACGCCTTGGAGGTGCTGGCGTTGCCTGCAGCCAGTGTATTATCTGAACAGGTATTTAGCATGGCTGGGGGCGTTATCACAGACAAGCGCAGCCGCCTGTCCAGAGACAATGTGGACAAGCTCACGTTCATTAAAATGAACCAGGCATGGATCCCACGGGACTTTTCCGTACCTTGTGCAGAATAGCGATGGATACCGACCTTACCCAGCCATTGTTCCATTTTTGCTCTTTCTCACTCTTTTGGGGTGTACCCTCATTTAAAATTTGTGAAAAGAAGCAGTGTTGGCTACCTCGTCCTCCTCAGGGCCAGATTAACGTAGGGGCTATTGGAGCTGCAGCTCCAGGCCCCGGGTTGGCCATATTCACTGTTACCGCTCTTCTGTCACTTGTAAACACAGAAGTCTGGCTTCTATGCTCGCTTCCCCAGGCAGCTCCCTCAGAACCTCCCCACACAGCACGAAGGCCGGACAAGGAGGGACAGTTGCCGATGCATGGATGTGTTTATGGGCTTCAGAGACAGCATCCCATGTGGAATTAGGCATGCATGGCTGCACCCTTCCTCCTCTGGGTGCATGCCAAGGCACGGCCCTTAAGGCCCTTCAAAATCCTCAGCACCAAGCCCATGATACTCTTAATACGGCCCTGGTCCTCCTCCACCGCTGCTTCCACCTACACCGCCCATAGGTGTGCGCAGCCTATTGCATTATATTATATTAAATACACATGCATGTGTTTGCCTACATGTACATGGCCCCGATACATTACTCTCCCTGCTAGCAAAGAGAAATAGAGCAGAGCAGGTTCGAGGGAGATCTTTCCCATCTCCTCACTGGCAAACAGAGCGATAATGCTATGTGCCCTAGGTGATTAGGGTGTGCCCAGGTACACCCGGCACACCCTGTGCACACGCCTATGACACCACCACATCCACCACCACCTCAACCTCCCTCCTACTCCATATGGGCCTCGTCCTTCAGAGATGAAGAACATTGTTTTATTTTTCTGTTTTTTTTTGTTGTTGTTTTAAGTTATTTCCCTATCCACATTTGTTTGCAGAGCACTTGCCATGCTCTTAACTACGTTTTGCTGCCATTTGCAGCAGTCTAGCCCTTTCCATTGGTGTTTTAGAGCCATTTTAGTGCCTGAAAGTTCGGGTCCCCATTGACTTCAATGGGGTTCGGTTTCCGGGAAAAGTTCGGCAAAAGTCCGGGACACGGACCCGAACCCGCCGAACACGGACATCCAGGTGTCCGCTCAACTCTAGTCAGGAATTCTGTACCAAAAGTGGTACAATTTTTTTCATGGAAATTTGGCGCTATGTATTATAGGCCTACAATTCTTAGTAATTACTGACTTAAACCTGACCAAAACAAGACTCTAGTAAATATCCCAGATGTGATAAATTTGAAACACAAACGCATGAATTATAATCGAATTAATAATATAATTTTATTATATAATATATATATATATATACAGTGGGTACGGAAAGTATTCAGACCCCCTTAAATTTTTCACTCTTTGTTATATTGCAGCCATTTGCTAAAATCATTTAAGTTCATTCTTCTTCCTCATGAATTTACACATAGCACCCCATACTGACAGAAAAACACAGAATTGTTGACATTGTTGCAGATTTATTAAAAAAGAAAAACTGAAATATCACATGGTCCTAAGTATTCAGACCCTTTGCTCAGTATTTAGTAGAAGCCCCCTTTTGATCTAATACAGCTAGGAGTCTTTTTGGGAAAGATGCAACAAGTCTTTCACACCTGGATTTGGGGATCCTCTGCCATTCCTCCTTGCAGATCCTCTCCAGTTCTGTCAGGTTGGATGGTAAACGTTGGTGGACAGCCATTTTTAGGTCTCTCCAGAGATGCTCAATTGGGTTTAAGTCAGGGCTCTGGCTGGGCCATTCAAGAACAGTCACGGAGTTGTTGTGAAGCCACTCCTTCGTTATTTTAGCTGTGTGCTTAGGGTCATTGTCTTGTTGGAAGGTAAACCTTCGGCCCAGTCTGAGGTCCAGAGCACTCTGGAGAAGGTTTTTGTCCAGGATATCCCTGTACTTGGCCGCATTCATCTTTCCCTCGATTGCAACCAGTCGTCCTGTCCCTGCAGCTGAAAAACACCCCCACAGCATGATGCTGCCACCACCATGCTTCACTGTTGGGACTGTATTGGACAGGTGATGAGCAGTGCCTGGTTTTCTCCACACATACCGCTTAGAATTAAGGCCAAAAAGTTCTATTTTGGTCTCATCAGACCAGAGAATCTTATTTCTCACCATCTTGGAGTCCTTCAGGTGTTTTTTAGCAAACTCCATGCGGGCTTTCATGTGTCTTACACTGAGGAGAGGCTTCCGTCGGGCCACTCTGCCATAAAGCCCCGACTGGTGGAGGGCTGCAGTGATGGTTGACTTTCTACAACTTTCTCCCATCTCCTGACTGCATCTCTGGAGCTCAGCCACAGTGATCTTTGGGTTCTTCTTTACCTCTCTCACCAAGGCTCTTCTCCCCCGATAGCTCAGTTTGACCGGACGGCCAGCTCTAGGAAGGGTTCTGGTCATCCCAAACGTCTTCCATTTGAGGATTATGGAGGCCGCTGTGCTCTTAGGAACCTTAAGTGCAGCAGAAATCTTTTTGTAACCTTGGCCAGATCTGTGCCTTGCCACAATTCTGTCTCTGAGCTCTTCAGGCAGTTCCTTTGGCCTCATGATTCTCATTTGCTCTGACATACATTGTGATCTGGAAGGTCTTATATAGACAGGGGTGTGGCTTTCCTAATCAAGTCCAATCAGTATAATCAAACACAGCTGGACTCAAATGAAGGTGTAGAACCATCTCAAGGATGATCAGAAGAAATGGAAAGCACCTGAGTTAAATATATGAGTGTCACAGCAAAGGGTCTGAATACTTAGGACCATGTGATATTTCAGTTTTTCTTTTTTAATAAATCTGCAACAATGTCAACAATTCTGTGTGATTCTGTCAGTATGGGGTGCTATGTGTACATTCATGAGGAAGAAGAATGAACTTAAATGATTTTAGCAAATGGCTGCAATATAACAAAGAGTGAAAAATTTAAGGGGGTCTGAATACTTTCCGTACCCACTGTATATATATATATATATATATATATATATGTATATATATATATATATATATATATATATATATATATAATATAATAAAATTATATTATTGTTTAGATTATAATTCATGCGTTATATTATATATATATATATATATATATCTATATATATATCTATATCTATATATATAGATATATATATATATATATACATACGTGTACATATGTGTATATGTGTATATATATATATATATATATTGAATTTCCCTCCCTAGTTCCGCTCCCATGCAGCATTGCTGCTGCAGGGAATGGAACTAGGAAGTCATCACACCGATGGAGGACGGACGAGCGGCGGGGATCTCAGACGGCTGGCGATCACAGCAATGGGAGATCATCGTTGGATCGCCAGGAGAAGGTAAGACACTGCTGCGCGCTCTGCCCATCCACCCCGAGCATGACTCGGGGATACCGATAACAGCATAGAAAATCCACCCCGAGTCACGCTCGGGGATACCGCTAGCTAGGTTAATGTGGTTGTAAACCTTTACATATACCTAGTGAAGTTAACAGCCTCAGATGATACACAGAGATGAACCAAATTCTCCTACATAGGTTTTACTGGTTTATCTACAGTCTTCTCTTCCCTACAATCCTTCAAAAGAGCAGAATCATGTTAAAATCCTTCTCCATCTGTTAGTACCAGAGAGCTTCAATTACTGTGTGCGAGCTGATTGGAGGAAAGGTACCCCCCCCCCCCCCCTCTACACAGCAAACAGGAAGAAGATCTGTGTTCTGAATAGACAAGCTCTGTGCTGAGCTCCCCCAAAATGTATCTCATGTGTCTGGAAAACTTTTTAGAAGTGACCCATGCTGATAACAGAGGAAAGAAGCACCAGAGAGAAATGACACTTAGATCTTTGAAGAGAGATAAATAAACACTACCGATATATATGCTTTGTTCAGATTTCATGACTGAGGTTTACAAACACTTTAAACTACAGTGGATAAAGCTTTGAACTAAGCAACCAATGGAGTCTGTGTTACAGATATACCAAAAGAGTTGATTTTCTATTATTAGTCCATTTCTAAATTATCAGTTAGTATTGTCTAAAATAATTAAACATTAGGGCTTAAATTACAGAAGATAAAGCTTTGATCTGAGCAATCAATGGAGCCCATGTTCCAGATTTACCAAGAGTGGGTTTTTAATTATTAGTTCATCTTTGGTTTGAAACAAGTAAACATATAAAGCTATCTCTTTAATAGAAACATGTTTGTAACATTTAATTGACACATTTGTGTCCAATTAAAATTTAACCGTGTTAACAGAATTTTATGAAAAAGATTACCCTGGAAAAAGATATTATGCCGGCTAAGCACTGATTTTATAATTCACCAAATGACTATAGCCCAGCATTCCTATTCCATAAAGCAGTGATTAAAAGATTTTAAATTATGGTACATAGACTAATCAGTAAATCCTTTGACTAAGGCTGGTCCAGTGACATATTGTAATGCAACACTGACCTCTTGAATGCTGTAGAGGTTAAGTTTCAGAGAATTATGGGGATGAGAAGTTTCGGATAAAAAGGAAACATCCAATCTGTTTTCTTCTTAAATAATAAGCCACAAAAATAAATCCTTTAGCTCTTATTAAAATCCTGAAGCAGAGATCTATGCCAAGTTGAGCAGTTTTATACTTGTTATTTAAAAATGAAGGGTAAATGAATGAGAAACATAATTACTGTACAATTACTAGGGGGAAAAAAAGTTAATTGGGCAGATAAGTGCCTAACAGGATTTAAAATGGACTGAATGCCACTTGTTGAGTTCTAGACAGGACACACTAGCAAAAGGTCAGCTTCTAGCACATACAATAAAGATTTATTTTACAATTTAAAAACCGTTAGGATTAACTTCTTAGATGCCTAAAGAAGAGGTTCAGTTAAAACAAAAATTATTTTTAAGAAGGCATATTAGCAATTTGGATAAAACAGTTACAGGGAAAAAAAGACACAGTATAGTATAAGAAAAATGAGTAACACATTTGAAATGATATAAAAGAGGATGAGAAATATTTTCTTTAGTTTTCTTTTAAACCCTATAACTTACTATCATAATATAGCAGGTTTGAAATGTTCAAATAATAATATGTTGATTTATAGTAAATAAAATCATCATTCATTTACAGATTTGTACATTATGAGTTTGACAATACGCCACTGTTACAGAACATTAATTAATTTCCACTTACGCTGGATACAATCACAAGCATTTGTAGTTAAAAATGTGTTATTGCCTTTGACATCAATTCCGACATAAGCTATATTTCAAATGCATGCATTTGTCTTTACTCCGCAAAAGAGTTTCTACATTTCATAACTGTGATCGATATATATTCAACTATGGACCTTACTTCAATTACAAGATTGATTCTGCTATTTTTGGTACATCCTAATGAAATAATAGAATAAAGACTTGACAGATTGAGAAACATGCTATTTTCTGAAAAATGAGGAGACCTCAGGATTGAATCTATAAGTATCTTTATTCTCCTATGTCTAAAAAACAATTTAACAATGCATTAGTAAATTTAAGAGAATGGTAATAAATAATAATTTTGGCCTGGCACTGCAACGTTACCCAGAAAGAAAATACACTAGCAGCACATTTTAGGTGCTAATATGTCAAATTTTCCTAATAATTTCCTGTAAGGATTCATCATTTCCTTTAAGGATTCATATTTTAGAATAATGGCAATAGCCATGCAAACCCTCACCTTTATGCCTCTGAGCCAATAAGAACTTCTGGTTTGCAGTATAGACAAAGCTTAATACTTGAAAACATTGTACACAGTTTTGAATAAAAGACTCTAATATTAGCTTGTACAGTATCTGTGCAAGGGTGTATCATGAAATTAGCGGGCCCTTGTGCAAGATCCAAAGTGGGCCCCCTATGTAGTGTTAAAGGAAAAGCTGCGGCGCGCAAAGCAAAACATGGGCGCGGTTTAGGTTGTACTAAATATTAGGCATGGTTTAAAGGGTGTGGTTAAAAGGAGTCTGAGATGACTTGCAAAGTTCAGAAAGTGGTAATGTTAAATAGGGAGCACCTGGGTCCTGGACCTGCTGAATGGAGTGGCGCACAAGTTTCTTTGGTAAGAGAGACCCCCAGCCCAGGTGTATAGAGTGGCAGTGGAAGTACCTGGGTCCTGGCCCTACTGAGTGACTCCAATCGGCAGGACCAGGACCCAGGTACTTCCACTGCCACTCTATACACCTGGGCTTGGGGGGGGTCTCTCTTATCAAAGAAACATGTGCGCCACTCCACTCATCAGGGCCAAGACTCAGGCACTCCAGCTGCCACTCTATACACCTGGGCTAGCTGGGGGGCTCTCTTACCAAAGAAACACGTGTGTGTTTGTGCCACTCTACTCAGCAGGGCCACTAGGTACTCACGTGTCTGCTGTTTCTGGCCGCCACAGTCGCCACCGCGTCAGTACAGGCTGGAGCAGCTTTCAACCTAGTCCTCACATCGGCACCCAGCTTTCTCTCTTCACAGCTCTGCCCTTGCAAATTATAGAGTGCGCCAATGCCAGGACAAGGTCATCCAGTGCCTAGGGCAAACTCTTCATCCCCATTTTCCCCCTTCTAGCACAAAACCCCCTCTCAGCACCAATCCTCACTCCCCATATTCCCCTTACAACATAAATCCCCCCAAAACTCCTCCATTCACAAATTCCCTTACCCCCAATCTTCCCTCTCAGTGAAAATGCCTCCACCCAGCACAGCCCCTCCTCCATCTCCCCCTACCAGCAAAAATCCCCCTTCCAGGACAAAGTTTTACACTCATATAACCCCTTCCAGTAAAAAATCCCCCCTCTCAGCACAAATCCCCCCATTTTCCCTTTCCAAGCATATATCCCCCCTCTCAGCACAAATCTTCCCCCTGTCAGCACAAATCCTCCCTGATCTCTCCTCCCAGCATAAATTCCCCCTCTCAGCACAAACACTCCCCCTTTCCCCTCCAGCATAAATCCCTCCTTCAGCACAAATTCTCCACCATCTCCCTCTCTCAACATAAACCTCCCCACCTCAGCACAAATCCCCCTCTCAGCATAAATCCTCCCCCACCTCAACACAAATCCTCCCCAATCTCCCCCTCCGAGCATACATTCCCCCCTCTCAGCACAAATCCTCCCCCATCTCCCCCTTCCCAGCATAAACTTCCCCTCAGCAAAAATCCTCCCCCTCTTAGCACAAATCATCCTTCCACAGTATATGGCACTACAAGTCCCAGCATAGGAGGCTGCATTATTTCAGTCCCCCACAGAGGGCACTACAAGTTCCAGCAGAGCGGGCTGCCACCAGTCCTCCAAATGGAAGACTGCAGCCTTCCACCACCATATGCTTTCTCTCTGGTTGCCATACACCGCCCCCTCTCTACTCTCCCCTTACAATAGTGTCCTCCTGGCGGCCCCTCTCCGGAGTCTGGGAGACATGTCTCACTGCATTGTGGGGCAACGGGTGGTATTTCCCCATGTCAGAAGACATGTTCCACCTCCCGAACCCCGGCACAGCACACAAGGCTGCAGATCACTCCGCCACCGGCCAGGCACCTCAGTGACTATGGGCAGCGGATCTATAGACTAGGCATTGGCAAATCTGGCTGCCGGTGCTGCCTGTGTGCACATTGAAATTTTGTTACTTCATCTGGGCAGGGTGTGACAGGGCACCACACACACTGCACACATAGATGATATACCACTGTATCTGTGCTGTAAGCCAACAGTTCTGAATGGATACTTCAGCCAGGGACATGAAGAAATGCTTTGCGTGGCCTTGCCTTCTATCCTCAAATAAGTAAAAAATAGCCAAAACCTCTTTTTTTGGGATTTGTGATGTAAGTGCTACATGCATCTACCTTCTGTTTTAAACTGGAAATGTTTTGCTCAGTGGCACTTTCACCACCTTTATCAAACATCTATTCTGTAAAAGCAATCACTGACTCCTAACACCTGTGTGCCACACATGTAGGTACAATCACTGCTTAACCACTTGCCGACTGCACTATAACAAAATATAGGCTACGGCATTGTCATCTAGCTCTGGAAGGGTGTCATTTGACACTGCTGGACACTGCCAAACACAGATTGAGGTACAGAGACAATCAGTGGCTCTTTACCACATGAAGATGTGTCCAATCACAGCTGACCACAATGTTAACAGAACCTGGTTACCGACTCTCTTCACCGCTCCTTCTCACACTGTCAGCGTGTGGAGGAGAGGAGAAAAGAGCCGATAATCGGCGCCTGAAAAAGTGCTGCCAAACTATGCCCAACACTGCTGCCAAATAGTGACCACCACTGCTGCCAAATAGTAACCACCATTCCTGCCAATCAGTGGCCACCACTGCTGCCAAATAGTGTCTATAGCTGCCATCAATCAGGGCCCCACCACTGCTGCCAATCAGGGTCCACCAGTGCCTCCTCATCAATGTCACCTATCAGTGCCTACCAGTGCCCATCAGTGCTTTCTATCAGTGCCACCTATCAGTGCACATCAGTGCCACCTATCAGTGGCCATCAGTGCCACCTATCAGTGCCCATTAGTGCTGCCTATCAGTGCAGCCTCATCGGTGCCCATCAGTGCAGGATATCAGTGTCCATCAGTGCAGCCTATCAGTGCCCATCAGTGAAGGAGAAAAATTATTTGTTTGCAAAATGTTATAACAAACTATGAAAACATTTTTTTTTCAAAATTTTTGTTCTTTATTTATTTACTTTTTTAAAAAATAAAAAATTAAATCCCCACAAAAGAAAGCTCTATTTTTGTAAAAAAAAAATTATAAAAAGTTTGTTTGGGTACAGTGTAGCAAGATCACGCAATTGTCATTGAGTGTGCGACAGCGCTGAAAGCTGATATTTCGCCTGGTAAGGAAGGGGGTGAAAGTGCCCAGTAGACAAGTGGTTAACAAGTCTAGTTAAATGAACATTCATATTTATGTCAGTTGATAGGGTAGAGTGAGGAGATGGGTTCTGCTGGCTGATGCTACCTTTTACCACCTACCTTAGGTGGTTGGGGGAAACAAAAGCTATTAGGACAAACTCTTTAAACTGTTTGACAGTTCTCCCAGCTAACAGTCAGCTGGGTTGTACAGGGCCTACCATAGACCTTAGATCTTTGCAGATCTGTCTGAAAAGGGCTGAATTTGGCGTAGTCATTGTCAGTCTATTGGGAGCTGTAGCTGGTACTACATTTTCATTGAGATAAGAATCATATATAGTAACTTTGCTATGAGCACTTCATAAGAAGCACAACTAGCTTATATAAAGAGAGTAAATATAGCTGCAAACATCTACATTTGCTAAAAATATAGATGCAATATTTCATTCAAGGGAACATGATGCAAATAAATGTGCACTTTTCAAACACAGTTGCCCTCTGCAAGTACAGTTGCTCTAGGGCATAGTAAATGAGCTGAAGCTCTGCTAGCTTCCATCATCCAATCATGTGCAAGCAAAAATTATATTTCTTATTTTCTTTGCATGTGCTTGGGCACACTTTGTAGAGTGAAGCTTTACCTCATTTACTAAACTTGGAGCACAACTGCACTTGCACAGAACACAGTCTATTTGCCTTTAGTAAATCTACCCCATAGTGTTTTGCACAAACTGGGGTTGATTTGCTAAAACTGGAGTGTGCAAAATCTGCTACAGCTCTGCATAAAAACCAATCAGCTTCCAGATTTTTTTGTCAAAGCTTAATTGGACAATTGTAGCCAATCAGCTTCTAACTTCAGCTTGTTCGATTAAGCTTTGATTTACTAAAACTGGAGAGTGAAAAATCTGGTGCAGATTTACACTCTCCAGTTTTAGTAAATTAATCCCACTGTCTTTCTTTATTATGTTTAGGGCTAAAGATTAAACATTTTAGGAAGAATTATCTTTTTAATCAGTTAAAATGAAATATTGCATTTGAATATGTCATGTTTACCATGTGCAGGCAGTGTGTGATGCTCTAGAGCAGTGGTTTTCAACTCCTGTCCTCAGGACCCACCTACAGATGGGTCAGATTTAAAATATTACCTTGGGGAGATGCAGACTAGAATACTGCAATCACTGAGCAGCAAATTATATCACCTGTGATGTATTTCAGGCTGTCTTGCAAACCTGGCCTGCTGGTGGGTCCTGAGGACAGGAGTTGAGAACCACTGCTCTAGAGCATGTGTCAAACACAAGGTCTGCGGGCTGAACCCGGCCTGCCGGGTCATTTCATGTGGCCCTCGCACCCAGGGAATTTTTTCAGGCATAACAGGGCAGCTCCCCACTGTCACTTGTAAACACAGAAGCCTTCTTCTTGGGGCTGTGGAGGGAAATGTGTGACAAGAAGGGGTGGAAGTGAAATGTGAACAGCCTGTGAAAAAGAGTTAAACCCCTGCACACGATGTATAGCACACCTCTGCACCTTGCACTCTATATGTAGCGCATTCCTTAATCCTGCACTAGGTACATAGTGCACCCTTAAACCCTGCACTAGGTACATAGTGCACCCCTGAACCCTCGGTATGTAGCGCACCTCTGTACTCTGCATAATGTACGTAGTGCACACCTGAAACTGCGCTCTGTGCATTGTGCACCCCTGAAATAGCACTCTGTGCATAGCGCACCCTTGAACTGCACACTAAATACACTTATGGTATTTATTGCCCCTTTAAGATCCTCCCACTGTTAGTTAAATTTGGCCACACCCACCATTCAATGCAGTTAAGCAGAGGCAGGGGTACATTTCTGCAGCTATTCTCTAAAAAAAAAAAAAAAAAAAAGCCCAGGATAAATTATATAGTCTTACAGATACAACCATAGTGCTGATGTAGCCCTAAAGTGGTTTTAAAGGCACAATTTGTGCAATTGCCCCTCCCCCCCCAATGTTTACCAAAGCCCGCTCTTGATCCAGCAATGTCCACGAGAGCCTTTCCTCTCCGGGGACTTGCACTCCTGATTGGCTAATTGCAGCAGTGGGAGCCATTGGCTCCCACTGCTGTCAATAACAGCCAGTGAGCCATTTATGAGATGGAGGGGTGGGGCTGAACTGTGGATACGTGTTCTAAATGGACACACAGAGCAGCGCCCCGGGTCGAGTACCCCCATTCAAGCTGCTTGCTGTGGGGGCACCTGACAGGAGGCAGGAGCCAGGGCGTGGCGGCATGGGGTCCAATAAGAGGAGGATACAGACTGTTCTTTGAAAAACCACTGCACAGAGCAGGTAAGTATAACATGTTTATTATTTTATTAAAAATAATTTTTTAATGCTTAAAAATAACTCTAATGAAATTGAGTTTGACACCCCTGCACTAGAGGGTACTTCTTAGCTTCTATGCTTTAAAGAGAGTTTTTATTAATATTTCATAATGCGACTGCTGAATGAACCAGAGCAGGGATACACCCCATTCCCTGTTTCTAATTTTCACAACTGTATGAAATATGCATTAGACAGAAACAGAGCCCAAAATCATCTGTCGTGAAAGCAAAATCATGCTATACTCAAGCAATTAAGAATGAAATAAAAGATCAATTTATAAACCTTTTGAATAAAAAAATAATTAAACTTTCATTGACCATAGAACTTTCTTTTTAAACAATAAACTTTTTATAGATTCACATACAACTAAATGGTCAAGAAAAATATTTCTGTATGGTAAAGGCGTATTGGCACATTATTAAACAGTCTCACACTTGGCTAACACAGCATAGATAATGTGATATTTTGAAGAAAAAATGGAAACTGCGTTCATCTTTAGTCTTACAAAACAATTCATAAGGTCAATACATTCAAGCTCCCATTTTACTTGGTCATTAAATAAATATGATTTTTTTTATATGCTAGATTTTAAAGCTTTTTCAGTCAACATGATGCCATGCACAGAGTGTTCTTTTCTATCAATATCTGATTTGTCAAGCTATTTTCTTCATTTCGTTCCATGCTTGCAAGTTGCAGAATAACTCATTTCATAGTCAAGTCACACAACAAAACAATACATTTATTTTGGGCTTATACTGTAGTGAAAAATCAAGTTCGTCGTGGAGTGACATTTTTTTCAAACCTCATTGACCTGTACGCAGAGGAGTATTATGAAAGACCTTGTAGAGAATACATGTTAGTTTTACACATGTTTTCTTAATTTATTTAATGTCATTATCTGGATATTATTTATTATATTAGAAATTAAAAAAAAAAAATTACTATAGGCTTGATTTACTAAAGGAGCAGCACATATTTACTTTGCAAAGTGATGGACTTTTTACTTTGCAAATGATTTTCATCTAGCTTAGTTATTGTTATGAAAATTCACTTTGCGAAGAATATCACATGTAAGAAAAATAAAATAACCCCACATTGCAGAACTATATTTTTGCTTGCTTGCACATAATACATGATAGAAGACAGCAGAGCTTCACCTTATTCACTAAATGAAGGGTGTATTTGCTAGGTGAACAGCCTATTTTCCTAGGAATTTGCAGAGATTCAATCCATCTATGGGCAGGCTGATTGTACCCAAGTCGATCCATCGATCAACTTGGGTACAACCAGCCTGTTAGTTTTTTATTTGAGATTACTGCTGGTGGTTATAGCCACTACCAGTAATCATTGTGTTCTGCCTTCCAGCACTGACTGTACTGATGGGGAATTGAGCAATTTTTTCCTTTCAATAAAGAAAATTAAATAATCTATGGGCTGCTTTTGCTGATAAATGACAATTCCTTACATAGCTTAGTTCCCCAACCTACAGTATAAACACAAGTGAATGATTTGGAGCAGTTACTCAACTTTCTCCTTCCACTTTTCTCCTGCTGTGTATGGACCAGTGGCTCTCAGCCACCTGGTTGTGCTCTGGTACTGGGTTATAGCCCCTTCCTTGCCATACCCATATATGGCCAATGACTTTACTGAAATGGGGGTGTGGGACCAGGAGATGACATTTGATGGGAGCCAAATGTTGGGTTTGAATGTGTTGGTGGATGTTTTTTTTTGTCATTCGGGCATGTCAGCAGGTGTTGGACATCATGATTGATATGGTTCTACATCACCGAACAATGCGATTGGATTTACATAATTACTTGCAAGGTACCCCCCTACTCATGTTGAGAGTAAGTGGCCTGGTGATATTTAGGGAGGGGTGTGCAAGCTCATCCTTCCCCTTCCCCTCCCCTTCTCTGGCCACCCAGGTTGCATGCTTGAATAAGAGTCTGGTATGGTTTTTTCAGTGGGGGTGGGAGGGGAACTCACACTTTATTTTCTTGTTTTTGTGTGTGAGGTTTCCCCTTAAAATGTATACCAGACTTGAAGGGCCTGATAAGGATCCAATACTGCTTTTTCACATTCACCTGTCATTCGGGAATCCCTGGTTGACAGCTGAATGTGCGTGCTGAGGATGATTCATTGGTTTTTAGGACACTTGCAGGTGCCACCTCCCTAACAACCAAGAGGAAACTGTCACTGTTAGCACTGGTATTAATACTACTGATAAATGTTTCACTTGCAGCTGGAGGTATTCATTTGGCCAAACACCCTTTCGTTCAGATGTTCACACAAGGTTCTCCACTATACACATTGCAAAGTCTCCCTTATATGATTGCCCCTGCTGGGCAATCATTCTTAGTCTATAATGTTACACAAGACATAATGTTAGGTAGAATATAATGCCAGACAGGGCACAATGGATATAATTCCAGACATAGAACTTAGGAGGGGTAGTGAGGGTTTGTGGGTCTAGGTGTTGGCCATTGATGTAATTACTCGAGATAGGGAGATCAAATAGTCTGCAGTGGTTTCATATGTTGGTCCATGGCATGTAAGTAGGCTGATTATTTGTCTGGGTCATGTTCATCATGTTTATAGATAGGTTGAGCTGCCATGGAGCATCTCAGCTAGCTTGTCGACGGCTTAGGAGGAGTTGATGGTAGACATCATATTTCGGAATCGGTGGTTGGGGTTTCATTTTCTCAGTTCGGGAGTCAGTACTTCTGAGCAGATCCCAATGCTTTTAGATATAATTAGGCTGTAGGTTGAGGGTGACAGAGGATGGAATCTACTCCTGTAAAAGTGGTTTTATAAAGACAGGAGAGTGATCTGTTGGTCTTATTTCACTGAGGATATGTGAAGCAGATTGTATATGGTGCGTATTTATCAGTGGACTAGTCAGGGGTGGTGCATGGTGTGCTTATAGGTAAGTTGGTTGAGGTATGGTGTGTTATTGGGAGAATCACTGTGGGTAGTGTGAGGTGGTACCATAGGGAAAGGAGCTTTAAACTTCAAATGGACCTTTGCCAGGGTTGAAGTTTCAGTAATTATATCAGAACGAACTAGAGAACTGTGTGTAAAAAATGATAAACTCATAATAAACTCACAGAACTTTGGTAGGTGTAGAGGGAGGAGGAATTCTTTGAGGTGGAGGATGAGAGAGTGTAATACAACTCAAGCATCCTGACGGGATCTTCTCAGAGGGTTCCCTCCTGATGATTGGCGATGAGTTTTGAGCCTGGGTGTTGTCGGGGGGACCTTTGTCATCTGGGTCTCTGTACATTCTATTCCACGGGGTCCTCTCAGTGGCCAGTATTCCATGGTGTCAAGATGCAGTGTTTACTGTACCAGTCAGGCAGGTGTGGTATTGGAATATCCATGGAAGCACAGACTTGTGGTAGATCTTCCGGGACCCTGAGCATAGCATTGCATCCCATTGCTGAGGCTGAAAGGCAAAAGGGAAATTTCCATCTATAGGAGATGTTTTGTGATCTAAGAGAGAGAGGAGATCCTTCCGGTGTTGCAGGGTGATGGGTGATAAATCTTGAAACAACTTAATTTTGGTTCCCTTGTGTAAGACCTAACGTCTCTCTCTGACTCGTTTGAGGATGTCCTCTTTCAGAGGAAAGCTTACTAAGCAGCAGATGACGTTGCGTGGTGGATCGGAGTCTCTTCCCCTGGGACGTAAGGCCCTGTGCATATGTTCCATTTTAATGGGGGAGTCATGGGGCCTGTCTAGTAGGGTATTGAATATAGATTGGACACATTGATGAAGGTTACCAGGTCCAATAGATTTAGAGAGTCCTCTCAATCTTATGTTGTGTTTGCGTCCCCTGTTGTTCAGCTCCTTTAAATGCCTGTGCATCTCTCTCAGTTGAAATGAATACGAGTCAGATACTTGCTGGATTTGTGTCTCCTGCAGAGATGTATAGTAACTAAGTAGAACTACTTCACTACTGTACTTAAGTACCGAAAGGCGGTATCTGTACTTTCCTAGAGTAGAATTTTTTTCTCCTACTTCCACTTTTACTTCACTACATTTTTTCGATGATTTCAATACTTCTACTCCGATATTTATTTTTTTGTGCTGCATAGTTACTCGTTACTAATATAAAAATTACCACTGCCAGAACAGTAGATGGCAGGTTTCATGAAGCTCAAAACATATGTATTATCAGCGCATACGAAAATAAATGCTGACTTCTTTCTTTAGTAACTACATAACACAGTACTTGTACTTTTACTTTCAGTACTTGAGTAGCAATTTTTTTTTCAAAACTACTGGTACTTTTACTTTCAGTACTTGAGTAGCAAAATTTTTACAAAAACTACTTGCAATACTTAAGTACAAAAAATGTTGAATACTTTAGTACTTCTACTCGAGTCACTTTTTGATCGAGCACTTCCACTTCTACTCAAGTCACTTTTTGATCGAGCACTTGTACTTTTACTCAAGTATGGGTTTCGAGTACTTTATACAACTCTGGTCTCCTGCCTGCTTGTAGCAGTTTCCACTCCCTCCAGCTGCGTGGCCACAGATTGTATGTCAAAACGGAAGTCAGCCATGGCGGCTGAAAGGGTGTTTTTAACCACTTAAGCCCCGGAGGATTTGGCTGCTAAAGGACCAGGGGTTTTTTTGCGATTTTTTACTGCGTGACTTTAACGGACAATTGCGCGGTCGTGCGACGCTGTACCTAAACGAATTTGACGTCCTTTTTTTCCCACAAACAGAGCTTTCTTTTGGTGGTATTTGATCACCTGTGCGATTTTTTGATCACGCGCTATAAACAAAAAAAGAGCGTAAATTTTGCAAAAATAACAATATTTTTCACATTTTTTTATATGAAATTCCCCAAAAAAAAAAGTAAAAATCAAATTTTTTTAACATTTTTCGGCCAATTTGTTTTATGCTACCTATGTTTGGTAAAAAAAATCGCAAAAAGCGTATTTTGATTGGTTTGCGCAAAAGTTATCGCGTTTACTAACAAAGAGAAAGATTTTTGTCATTTTTGGTGTTTTTTTTTTTAACGCATAATGGCGGCGATCTGCGATTTTTTTTTCGGTACTGCGACATTGCGGCGGACAGATCGGACCCTTGACTGACATTTTTGACACTTTTGGGGTTACCAGTGACATTACTGCAGTAATCAGTGCTATACATATGCACTGTTACTGCAAAAATGACACTGGCAGGGAAGGGGTTAACTTTATTGGACAGGGAGGGGTTAAGTGTGTCCTAGGGGCGTGCTTTCTACTGTGTAGGGACATGGCTATTGGTGTAAAAGCAAAGATCAACCGTTCTACATAGTAGAACGGTCAGATCTTCACTTTTACACAGGGAGAACTGACAGGCAGCTTGTTTACACAAGCTGCTCTGTCTTTCTCCCTTCACAGGAGCGATCGTAGTGTGGCCGGCGGACATCGAGTCCGCCGGTCACACGCACTGACTTGCCTGTGAACGAGCCGCGGCGGGCGCGCGCCTCGGCGGGCGCGCGCCCGCCCGCGATAGGCTCGCAAGTCAGTGACAGGCGAGTGACGTACCGATACGTCACTCTGCCTGGCCGGGGCTGACCGCCGCAGTATATAGTCGTGCGGCGGTCGGCAACCGGTTAAAGTGTCTTGTGCTATAGATTGTTTGTCTCCCAAGCATAAAGGATGTGTCTGGTTAGGTACCGGTGTATGTGTTGGGAGGTTGAGCATGTCACGTTCGGGGCTACAGCTAGCAGAGGGCGTGGAGTGAGCAGAGGCCTGTGAAGAGAGCTGTGTGTCCCATTGCTGGGACCTGAAGATCGGGGGTATGTCTCGGCTCAGCTTGGTTTCACCACCCTGTTCTCCGAGTTACTCTTGTCTCCCTTACCCATTGTGACTGGTCTGATCTCTGTTTATTACCAGTGCAAAGTCTTTCTTGAGCGGGAGCCATGAAGTCAGGCAGCCATTCTCTTTCGACGCCAGGCCACGCCCCTGGGAACTGATCTTTATGCAAGCAATAAGGAGTCCAAATCCTCCAATATTTCTCTCCCTTTTCTTTCATTGATATCGGACAAGCACAAACCTACCTTTAATTAAAACATTCTAATCTATCTTCCCTTTATCCATGATATCCCACACCTTTTTTTACAAGGATTCCTACCCAAAAAGGGAGAGACGGGTGAACACCCAACCACCCTCGCCCAGGTTAGCATTTACCAGGTAGCAACATAGTCACCCTACAGCCTCTACACCATCTCTGCTTCTCAGTATAACAAGAGAAAAAAAGCACTCCAGTGAGCTCTGGGATCCACAGAGACCCATTATAGTTAAACCGCTCCACCAGTTCCTATTGAAATCTGGGCGACCCTATTTTTTAATATGGCCATTTTAACTCATAGTCTCCTCCTTTTCGGCAACCAAGTTTATTTTAGACACAAAGAAGTTCTATAATACAGTGAGAGCTACTGTATATGATAAGTGTCATATGCTGCTGATATAGTATAGAAAATTCTCTGTTCTTCTACTCCCAGGCAGTGAATAAGTGAAGTATGCTTTCTAGCAGTAAGTCCTCCTGATTAGCAGAAAGTAGGTAGTTTTCAAATATACAAATCCAAGTAGTAAAAGGCATTGCAGACTCATCAGAGTGTGGAAGAAAAGGTTTGCAGACTGATGCAAGGGTAGAAGAGACTCTTCATTGCTAATGTTGTTGTTTCTAGTAGTCTGGGAAGCAGAATAGATATATAATGCATTCATCAAAACACGCGCAGGCTTCTGAATATATCATAAATGGAACTGGAACTAACTTGTACAGATTATGGAAAGAATTAAACATGTTTCAACTGTAATAGGTGACATCCAAGCCAGGTGCATAGACAACACATTAGGCACTCAATGGATTTCTGGCAGGATAATGATAAATTTTTCTCTGCTTGCAGGAAACCACGTGCATAAATCTTGTACTCCAGGTAAGCCAATATATAGGAAAAACGTGCAAAGATCTTGTAATCAGGTCACTTCTGCTCCAGGCCTTTTTTTGGCATTTTTTGTTTAAAAAGAAAAATCAGTATTTTTTTGCTAGAAAATTACTTATAACCCCCAAACATTATATACAGTGGGTACGGAAAGTATTCAGACCCCCTTAAATGTTTCACTCTTTGTTATATTGCAGCCATTTGCTAAAATCATTTAAGTTCATTCTTCTTCCTCATGAATGTACACATAGCACCCCATACTGACAGAAAAACACAGAATTGTTGACATTGTTGCAGATTTATTAAAAAAGAAAAACTGAAATATCACATGGTCCTAAGTATTCAGACCCTTTGCTGTGACACTCATATATTTAACTCAGGTGCTTTCCATTTCTTCAGATCATCCTTGAGATGGTTATACACCTTTATTTGAGTCCAGCTGTGTTTGATTATACTGATTGGACTTGATTAGGAAAGCCACACACCTGTCTATATAAGACCTTCCAGATCACAATGCATGTCAGAGCAAATGAGAATCATGAGGTCAAAGGAACTGCCTGAAGAGCTCAGAGACAGAATTGTGGCAAGGCACAGATCTGGCCAAGGTTACAAAAAGATTTCTGCTGCACTTAAGATTCCTAAGAGCACAGTGGCCTCCATAATCCTCAAATGGAAGACGTTTGGGACGACCAGAACCCTTACTAGAGCTGGCCGTCTGGCCAAACTGAGCTATCTGGGGAGAAGAGCCTTGGTGAGAGAGGTAAAGAAGAACCCAAAGATCACTGTGGCTGAGCTCCAGAGATGCAGTCAGGAGATGGGAGAAAGTTGTAGAAAGTCAACCATCACTGCAGCCCTCCACCAGTCAGGACTTTATGGCAGAGTGGCCCGACGGAAGTCTCTCCTCAGTGTAAGACACATGAAAGCCCGCATGGAGTTTGCTAAAAAACACCTGAAGGACTCCAAGATGGTGAGAAATAAGATTCTCTGGTCTGATGAGACAAAAATAGAACTTTTTGGCCTTAATTCTAAGCGGTATGTGTGGAGAAAACCAGGCACTGCTCATCACCTGTCCAATACAGTCCCAACAGTGAAGCATGGTGGTGGCAGCATCATGCTGTGGGGGTGTTTTTCAGCTGCAGGGACAGGACGACTGGTTGCAATCGAGGGAAAGATGAATGCGGCCAAGTACAGGGATATCCTGGACAAAAACCTTTTCCAGAGTGCTCTGGACCTCAGACTGGGCCGAAGGTTTACCTTCCAACAAGACAATGACCCTAAGCACACAGCTAAAATAACGAAGGAGTGGCTTCACAACAACTCCGTGACTGTTCTTGAATGGCCCAGCCAGAGCCCTGACTTAAACCCAATTGAGAATCTCTGGAGAGACCTAAAAATGGCTGTCCACCAACGTTTACCATCCAACCTGACAGAACTGGAGAGGATCTGCAAGGAGGAATGGCAAAGGATCCCCAAATCCAGGTGTGAAAGACTTGTTGCATCTTTCCCAAAAAGACTCCTGGCTGTATTAGATCAAAAGGGGGCTTCTACTAAATACTGAGCAAAGGGTCTGAATACTTAGGACCATGTGATATTTCAGTTTTTCGTTTTTAATAAATCTGCAACAATGTCAACAATTCTGTGTTTTTCTGTCAGTATGGGGTGCTATGTGTACATTCATGAGGAAGAAGAATGAACTTAAATGATTTTAGCAAATGGCTGCAATATAACAAAGAGTGAAAAATTTAAGGGGGTCTGAATACTTTCCGTACCCACTGTATATATATATATATATATATATATATATATTTTTTTTTTTAACAGAGACCCTAGAGAATAAACTGGCGATCATTGCAATTTTTTATGTCACACAATATTTGCACAGTGGTTTTCCAAACACAATTTTTTTTCTTAAATACAGTTTAATGAGTTTTAGCGCAAAAAACACAATATATAACTCAATAGTTGGTCAAATATAAAAGATTGCGTTACTCTGAGTTAATAGATACCCAACATGTCATGCATTAAAATTGTGCACGCTCGTGGAATGGCGACAAACTATGATACCTAAAAATGTCCATAGGCGATGATTTAACATTTTTTACAGGTTACCTATTTAAGGTTACAGAGGAGGTCTAGCACTAAAATTATTGCTTTTGCTCAAATGTTCATTGCAACACCTCACATATGTGGTGCGAACACTGTTTACATTTACGTGTATGTATGTGTTTTCTTCTGCACAGAAGCACGGAGGGATGGGGGTGCTTTAATTTAATTTTATTTTTTTCACACTCTCCCTTCAATTTTTTAATCACTTTTATTCCAAATTCAAGGGATATAAACACTTCTTGTAATAGAAATAATGAATGACAGGTCCTCTCTTTGGAGAGATCTGATCTGATCTGATCTTTGAACGCAAAGATTAAAAAAAAATGACCTTTTGTTTAAAAAATAAAGATTGTTTACTTCTGCCCTAGACCAGAAGTGATCTCATGACGTTGCGTTGGTCCTGCTAGATCATAGAGGTGATCAGAGATGACCTGGTGACCAGCCGAGTGAATCCTCTGATCATTTTCCAGGATCGTCAGTAAGAACGGTAATCCCGAGAAACACCGGTGAGTGGCGGGTTTGGGGGGGGGGGTGGTAATGACTCCTCCCTCTGCTTCTGAAAGTGATCCAGCGGCTGTTTAGCCACTCTCACTATTTTCATTTAAAAAAAGAGAATTGTCTTGTGTTGAGAAAGAAAGGTAGATGCTAATCATTAATATATCAGAAGTGATGACTCATGCCTTTTTATTTTTTTTATCAGAAGAGAGTCCTAGCCACCAGTGGGAGGATCATCATTGTTTCTTCTGATACCTGCCTAAAAAAGGGGAGTATAAATAGCTGAAAAACAATTTCTAATGTGTTAGGCTCTTTTGTATTCAAACATAAAAAGGACTGAGGGCTGTATAATGGCACCTGATTTACGTATTTCTACTTTAAATACCGAAAATCATTTAGCTGTATAGCTTTATTTTATTGTGCAGAATTATCTGTTTATTATACTTTCTTTCACTGAAGCTTGGCAAATGTAAATTTGTATAGCTTGATTTGGGCAATAAAAAATGCATGCTCTACTCTTTGTTTTTATGAAATCACGCTGATAACGCTAATTAAACACCTCCTGCTGTCCTAAAGCACTGTTATGTCTACCCAGTCTTTCAAAATAAACAATGCAATTACTTTATCAAATCATCCAAACATACCGTGTAGAAAAAATATATAGTAAAGCTCAATATTTGACTGCACAGAGGGGTTTCATTAACTGTCCTGTGCTGCAGAGATAACAGAAGCTAAAAGTTTATAAACTCATCTAAACAAAGTAGTCTAAATAAAATGCATTTAAAATATTTGTAAATGATGAACAGGAAAAACAGACATTGAAAAATTGGATTGTTTTACTGGGATTTCTGGGCTCAGTAAAGGCTTAAAGTATTGGTTAAAAAAATATTTACCTTTGGATGGGCATATTAAGTGTTATTGAAACACAAAAAAATAGTTTAAATTAACATGGTACTCAGCTACAATCAAAGATACAATCAGCAAAACAAATGTTGCTGTTCCCTTCCTACCCTAGTGCTGGCCTCCTCCCAAATCTGCTGTTAAAGCCTGCCACAAGTTCTACACAATGATGTACATTATAAAAGTCTATTTTTGCCTAGAGTTCAGCACAGCCCCCCTTCCCCATGCAATAATGTAATAAGCCAGGGTAATTTGTGCTGAGGTCAGTTTCTTGGCAGAAAGTGAAAAGTGTGGATCCTACAAGGATCTGGTCTTTACTTTTTGTGTAAGAGAATTCCAGTACTGTGACCGGCACATAGATATGTGCATGTGCATAGCATCGCTCATGAAAATGAGCATAGAGTGTGCCCACAGTTTCTGGCATCAGATGGGCTTTTTAAGGGATTCTCTTGCTCATTGCGATCACTGACTGGTTTATAGCTTTTACTGTGTCCTGAGTGTATCCTGTATCTGATTTCCGTTGATGAACTGGCTTATTGCCGACCTGATCCTGGATTCTGCCTGTAGCTCTGCTCACCTGTTCCTGACCCCAGCTTCGTTCCTGAACATGCTTCTGCTTACGCTTCTGTACTTTGTTGCACACCTGCTATTGACTTCCATTACATCTGTGACCTCACTCCTGCTTCTAACTTCACACTACTTCTAAGTGTCTGCTTCAGCTGCCCTTAATCACAGCTCCAGTCATCGCAGTGTATTCCTGCCTAAAGCTTGGTGTGGGCTTCAATAAGTCAAGCTTCCAGAACCTGCAGTACATGTGGAGTGCCCCTTTGGTCTCGGCTGGTCTAGAGTGCTTCAATCTGTTTCTGGCCTGATACCCTGCCTGACTTCTGAAGCCTGCATCTCCTGGTGCAAGTTCTACTGCCAACACCTGCTAGCACTTGTGTTCCTCCTGTCCATCTTCACCATCTGTTCCATCTTCAGTGGGGCCTGGGCTGGAGATAAAAGAAAGGCCAACCTCGTCAATTACATTTCCTACAAGGTATGTGACATTTCGGGTGAAATCTGGAGCAGACCCAAAGGAGGGATACTAAAGGGTAAGGTGTAATTGATTGCTCTAGAGTAATCTAATCCAAAAGGAAAGTATGTAGGGGCCAGTCCACCAGCCTTGATGCCTGGTATTCCCAATAATATTTTTAGGTCAGGAGGGCAATTGCCTTTCTGGTTCTTGGGTAAAGTCTAGTACCCAGTACTAATTCTTGAAAGACGTGGGAGCATGTTCATCTTTAGGACGGCAGCTCTCCCAAACCTAGAAAAACTGAGCTTGTCTTAGTTTTTGATGTCATGTTGGAATGTTTTCAAAAGAAGTAAATAATCACATAAAAATAAAAAGTTAGCAGCTAACTGGATTTCTAAATACTGTATGTTGTCTTATCTGTATGCCAGGTAAAGGGAAAAGTGTGATTGGCAATGTACCAATGTCTCTTCCAGAAGGGAGACATTAATTGCATGAGGAATCGGGTATAGATCAGACAGGAACATAAGTTCTATGGAAGGAGAATGTAGATAACACAGGTCAGGCTGTGATAGGAAACAACAATAATTGATCCTGGAGTAATTTTGATGATGGTGGTGGAGGGGGGTTGAAATCCTTCACATTGGGATCAAAGGCACCCTAAAAGTCATATAGTGTTAGGTTAGCTTAGCTAGTTTAATTTGACAGAGGGCTCTGTACAGAATCCAGGAAGTTCTCATGAAGTGTCAAGGAGTGGGTTAGGGAGCAGGGTAGAATCTCCTCCCATGAAAAGGAAACGTTCCTTAAATGTGGCTACAATCTCATATACCTTGTGAAAGAGACACTTATCTTTTATTGGGGCAGTAGATGTTCACTAGGGTGACTGGCCTGGTACTCATTTTTTCCATGAATGAGATGTAGCTGCCCTCTTTATCCACAAATTACTCTGTGAGTATAAATCTGACTCTAGTTGGAGTCTTCTTGGATAGTGGGATTGAAACACATTTTGTTTTTAAGCATTTGCTAAAGGAATGAAATACTATCTGGAATCTGTGGTTCGTACAATTGGATATTGAATCAGATTGGGATAGTGATTCATGCAGATTCACAATTTTCCAAGCTAGTGTATTTCCCAGAGGATTTGGTGAATTTAATTCTGCCATTTACGCTGCATGCAAAACCCTCTTCCCACTATATGGTATTTTTTGACACTGAAACATGTCCCCCATTTCAGTTTCAATCTCCTCATTTCTTTTATGACAGTAGTTTGCATATTAGGCCTCAGAATAGCCAACATTTTAATAACTGCATTCACCCTTTAATGGGATTTGTCACTACACTGGGGTTTGTGGAAATTCACACAGAATTAGCCGAACCCTTGGCAAATCAGTACAGGGCAGATTCACCCATTCCTAGTTTTTATCGGCATGCTTGTTAAAAGTCAGTGCTTTTAAATATTGGTGCCAGAAAGGAGTCATAACAGCCAGGAAACTAATATTTTTATAAAAGTAATTCAGAAATGTCAGCCTTCAAGATCACATCATAACAGGTTTTGTTTTTTTTTTTAAGTTTCCTATCTCTAAACAATTTAGACACCACATTTGCCATTTTATGTGCACTGCAATAGACTTCAGGTTTGGCTTGTCTCTCATCTTCTGAACTCTTGCTATTTTGCATTGTGTGGTGAACACTAGCAGTTTTTAAATTTATGATGTACAGTTACTGTGTAGTAGTGCTCTAGTGTTTGAGACCTTTTGTGTTATTACAATAAATATTCCAAACTCGCTATGGTGTCCATTTAAAAATAACTTGTACTGTTAAATGACTATTGCTGCTTATATATTTAATTTAATTAAAAATAAATAAATAAATAAATAAAGTCCAGTCTAATCTTGTAAAAAAAAATCATTAAACATTTTTAAGTACAATTAGTATAAGTACTGTACATCATTCTGCCTCTATATTTGCTTTGTGTGTGCTTCTCTGGCAACAGGCCTCAGAGAGGGAAGTCATGACATATTTGTACTCCTTTTGAATCTCTTCAACAAGCCAAACTTTTTCAGTAATTGTTAAAATTGTGTACTTGAAGGTATTGGAGCTATGACTTATTAAACTTTTTAAAAATGGGATCTGGGATTTTGATAAACACATTAGTAGCAAGAGCAAGCATCAACTCATTACCCTCTGATGTAAGCCTTTCTTAATTAGGCATATAAACATTTTCAGTATTGTGGTTCTAAAATGAGTATGATTACTAGTGATGTGTAACTATTTTTTAATTCTTGCATGGATAAAACCTATGACAGTTTCAGTTTTAAGGAAATAGAAAAATGAATTGGATTGGCTGTACTACAGCTATCTTTGATTTGGTTTATATTATTAATGCCAAATCTGTAAAATGTAAAGACTAAAATAACTGAAAATCCCAGGATGTCAGTTTGGAAAACTAAAGCTACCGTGTCTAGAAAAATAATTTTTTCATGGTCAAAGTATGTTTTCTATTTTAATATTTGATCAAACATGATTCTATTGATCAAGCACACATGCTTTATTCACTAAGTTGTAGATACATTACACTGACTATCTGTTTCAAAAGGAGTGCTTTAAGAATGGATATACTGTATATGTTTAATGGTTCCTGTGAACAGATAATTCAGTACATCTGAATGTATCAGTATTTACAGTATATCTGAATAAGCTGTAGGTATCAATATTACTGGAATAGGGACAATACAAGTAAAATGAAAACATTACAAAGTGAAAATTCATAAGCAATTATGATTTCCTAGTGAGCACAATCAGATTGCATATATTGAGGAACTGCTATATTGCTAAACAAAATCCTACATATCTATTAAAAAAAAAACGTAGGGAATATATAGTAACTAGGAAAATGTCTATCTGTCATCTTTAAAGTGGTTATATATTCAAAAGCAAACATTTAATATGTTTCTAATTCTTAAAGTGGCTGCATTTGATTTGATTAGGCTTTCTTTATTTTATTTTCCCCTGGAGATCCTGCCAAGTCTGTTGTTTTTAAGCAGGGCAAGCTGTCCTACTTGTTCTAAATCTATATCTAAATCTGAATCTGCTAGTGCATATAACACTCCCTTCCTTCCAGAATAAAGATGCTGCTGCTCAAGAATGTCTCTGTTGCTCCTTTATCTAGAGTGTAGGCACCCTAATACAGGAGGTGTGTTACTGACCAGATCACCAGGTGAAAACAGAGGTAAAAAGCTAAAAAAGAAAATCAATGCAGCCACCACATTTAAGGATTAGCAAGCTGCAATATGCTAATTTTTTGTTTTTTTTCGGTTGTGTTAGAAATCCTGTATATAGCCCTACATAAAAAAACAGTGCACAGTCCACATGGGCTTTGTTGCCTAACTGCAGACAAGTAACAGGAAACTTCATTATACAGAGAAAAAAAAAAAGACATAGAGTTTTACCACAGTGATCATCTCTAAACTTATAAACACTGCCATCTACTGGTTGAAAAATATATCTCTACTAAATACTGATGTACAGTAGTTTGTTGCACAAAATACAATTCTGTCTTCCAGCACCCCCACTCAACAACTACTCTTTATATTTCCAAGGTGTGCGTTATTTAACCCCTTTTTCTGACATATGTTGCTTACAAGTTAAAATCAGTATTTTTTGCTAGAAAATTATTTAGAATGCCCAAAGGTTATATATATATATATTTTTTAGCAAAGACCCTAGAGAATGAAATGGTGATTGTTGCAATATTTTATGTCATGCGGTATTTGCGCAGTGGTCTTTCAAATGCAATTTTTTGGGAAGAAATACACTTTCATGAGTTAAAAAAAAACCTCGTAAAGTCAGCCCAATTTTTTGTATAATCCGAAAAATGGTGTTACACCGAGTAAATAGATACCTAACATGTCATGCTTTAACCACTTTAAGACCAGGCCTATTTTTGACACTTTTTGTTCACAAGTTAAAATCAGTATTTTTTGCTAGAAAACTACTTAGCACCCCCAAACAATATATATATTTTTTTAGCAAAGACTCTGGAGAATAAAATGGCGGTCATTGCAATATTTTTTGGCACGCGGTATTTTTGGAAAAATTACGAAAAATCAAATTTTACTGCATTTAAAAAAAACTAAACAGTAAAGTTAGCCCTTTTTTTTTGTATATTGTGAAAGATGATATCACGCCAAGTAAATAGATACCCAACATGTTATGGTTTAAAATTGCACACACCCGCGGAATGGCGACAAACTACGGTCAATAAAAATCTCCATAGGCGACGCTTTCAATTTTTTTAACTGTTACCAGTTTATAGTTAGAGTGTAGCTCTTTTTTTAAATTATTGCTAATGCTCTGGCAATTGCAGTGATAGCTCACATGTGTGGTTTGAACAGCGGTTTAATTTGTGGCACGACTTCAGTATAGGTTTTCTTTCTTGAGCGAGCTAAAGGCGATGGGGGCGGCTAAAAATTTTTTCCTATTTATTTTATTTATTTTATTTTAATTTTAACACAGGTTTTTTAAAAAAAAAATCTGATCACTTTTATTGCTGTCACAAGCAATGTAAACATCCCTTGTGACAGCAATATGCAGGGACAGGTACTCTTTATGGAGGGATCAAGGGTCTAAAAGACCCTAGACCCCCTCCACTGCACTTCCATGTATTCAAAACGCCGAAAACTGCATTTTTTAATACATTCACTTTTTAAAACTGCTGCCTTTAGCAGCCGAGTAACCCAGATGTGACGTCATGGACGCTGCCTCCGTATTCCGTCATCGGAGACCCGATCGAAGCCGCATCCGGCTTAGATCAGGACTCCATCCAGCCGGCAGACATGCTGGTTGGTTGCTCGGGTCTCCCGGTGGGACGGGAGACCCGGGCAGAGCCGCGGGAGGGGGGGGGACGTCTCCTCCTGCTCGCCAGGGTAATGATTGAGTGGCTCCCAAGCTGCATCGGTCATTACCGCCGGAAATCTTAAAAAAAAAAACGGTACCAGGATGATGCCTCTAGCTAGACCGCCATTCTGCCTCTCCTGAGAACAATCAGCAGACATCGCATCTGCCAGACCTGCTAATTGGCTCCAACTGTGTCCAATCATAGCGGTAACAGGTCGACTGCGGCGCTCACACGCACCCCAGACTCACTGCACAAAATTACGTACAGGTATGTGATTTTGCACAGGAAGGCCACCCTGCCACAAAATATCTTCATGGGGTGGTCCTTAAAGGGGCTAACGAAGCCCCACACTATCTACAACTACGTAAATACAATTTTGGATAGGCATACAGTACACTTATGCTCTTCTTCTCTAAATAAAAAAATGTCTCTGGACATTCATTTTTTTCTATTTATATGTGATAACTAGTTTATGTGATTTATAATGGAAAGATATACACATTCTCAAAGGTAATTAATGCAACAAAGTAGTACATTTATATAATCTGTGAGAGGGCAAGAGTACAGAGAGTTTGAAGGAGCAGGTGTTTTGTTTTGGAATTTTTCATTAAAGTGGAAAGTGCCTAAGAAGACTATTTTTTCACTGACACCCCCCACTGTGGTGAATGGCAGTTTTTCAGCAGATTTACTGCCAGCTTATGCAACTTCAAAAGTTTAATGAGTAATCTCCTGTGTAAAAAGGCGACATGTGCCTCAGGTTTGAAGCTATATCAGTGCCAACAATTGCACAATTTAAATGTGAAGGCTCAAAATATATAGCTGTGCTTACATATCCGCTAACACTGCTGCTAAACTTTAACTGTAAATTAAGTCTAATTTGTATGACATCCTTTAACAACAATTTTACTACATTACTCTGTATATACAGGAAAAACGTATGTACACACACACACTGTATAGTCATTGCAAAAGAGCCTTTTTTACATGTTGGAATGCCAATATTTTTTCTTGGCCATGATATATTGGGGTTTAAAGCAGTATTAAACCTGTTGGAATACAGAATTGTATTTTATGCAACAACTACCTTACATCAGTATTTAGTAAAGATATATTCTTCAATCAGTAGATGGCAGTGTTTATACGTTTATAGCTGATCACTGGCAGGAACACATATCTTTGTCTTCCTCCAGTCAAAGCATCCCCCACAGAGTTAGAAAGCACTCCCTAGGAGCACAATTAACCCTTTGATTTCCCCTGATGTTAACCGCTTCGCTGCCAGTTGTTAAGGGTGGTGAGGTAACTGGCACTGCCTATAGGTGTATATAAAATGTGAATGTCACAGTAAGTGGTAATGACTTATATGCCAAGGTTAAAACATGTATGAATACTCCAAATGAACATCATAAATAATATAAATATAAAGTGCAATAGTGTAAACAGTATATAGGTGAAACAGTCACACAAAGGAATATATGTATCAAAAGAACATATGTGAAGTATTCCGTGGTAAAGGTGACCAAATAGAGTGAAAATACTGGCCTATAAGCTATTTATTATTCACCAAAAAAAGTAAAAAGTGGCTGAAACAAATCCATGTCTCTCAGCAAAAGATGGTACGGTGTTATAACAGTGTGAGTGATTCCAATATAAGTGAATATAGAAAATAGAAAATAGAAGTGTAAGTGATTCCAAAACAAATGGAATAGCTTGCCAGAAAAAAGAGATAGGTACAAGAAGGTCTTGGAATAGACCAGTGAAATAAATATTAACCACAATAATATTAATGGTGGTGAATGAATAATATCAGTAAAAGGTGCTATAGTGCAAAAGATCCTGATTAACAAGAGTCAATCCTGAGGACCCGTGAACAAACTTAGTGAGCAAAAAAAGTTTTTTTTAAACCAAAAAGATCTGATAATGATAATCTGTATCCAAGCTCTACAAAAAATACTAGGTGAAAGAGTCCATAGAGTTAATAAAAAATAAATAAAATTTAAGTATCCGACTCCGTGGGGGATTCTTGAGGTGTTCCAGGTGTCTAAGTGCCGGGTGAGGAAACAGTGCTCCCCCCTTCCAATATCTACCGCACTCACCGGAAATCGGCACCCCTGCAGGGGTAACCAGCATGTAAGTAGCAAGTAAGCTCTCCAATAGGTGGTACTCCTATGTGCCGATCTCTCCGGTATTAGATCCTGAATCCTCTTATCCCATATATGTTATGTACAGAGCGGACTCAAGTATAATGCATATCCATCAAAAGACATATCCGGGGTCACATATAGGAGAAAAGAGCCTCAAATAGTGATGTACTATTAAAAAGTTATCCTTTATTTAAACATAAAAGTATAGTACTCACATCACATCACAAGTATAGTACTCACATCAGTAATTTATTCAGTGTACCTGAGCAGTGCATTGTGGGGCGGCTTGTGACATCAGATCCCTATAAAAGAGCTGTCAAACTCAAAACAGCTCAAAGCACGGGGAAGCGTACGGAGAAGCAGGAGCTTCTTTCTTTTTTTTTATATATTTTTCGGGCGGGCGACTGATCATCGGGGGACACTATTTTTTTTTTTTTTAATAAAGGATTTGTCCAAAATTGGCTTTTGTCTTTATTTTTTGTACACTTTTTTGGTGAATGGAAAGGGGTATGATGTACCCGATATCCATTTACATAGGGGGGACCAGGATTTGGGGGCCCCCTTGTTAAAGGGGCTTCCAGATTCCGATAAGCCTCCCCCCACAGACCCCCACAACCACAGCCCAGGGTTGTAGGGAAGAGACCCCTGTTGAGGGCATGGGTCTGGTATGGATTTTAGGGGGAACCCCACACAGTTTTTTTTTAATTTTGGCATTTTTTCATTTTTTTATCTGTATTGCCGGAGTCGACAATACATTACAGTCGCGAGCAAGTTTAAATTACATTTTTTCCTTTAGAAATGTCAGTATTGCTGCAGCAGGCTACATACAACGCGCAAATTTTACCACTTTACAGGCACATTAAGGGGGCCCCCCCAGGCATGATATTTAAAGGAATTTTTCATTTTTATTGTTTCACTTTAAGCATTATTAAAATCACTGGTCCTGTAAAAACAATTGTTTTAATTTTTTTTTGCATTGATTCATGTCCCCTAGGGCAGTACCCAGGTCCCCATACACTTTTTTGGGCCAATAACTTGCATTTAAGCCTTTAAAATTAGGACTTTTGATTTTTCATGTTCGTGTCCCATAGACTTTATGGAGTTCATATGTTCGCTAGAACATTTCCCCTGTTCGAGATGTTCTGGTGTGAACCGAACAGGGGGGTGTACGGCTCATCACTATTAACCAATAAATGGCAAGATCCCGGAGAAAACTGAACAATAGTAAAGTAAACAAAATACCAATATTAATGGGGGGGGGGGAGAACACAAAATAGGGGGTAGCTTAACAGTTGGGTGGGGGATATGAGGTATGTTCTGGGGGGTAATTTAGAAAATCAGATGGTAGGGGGTTGTATTTCCTCTCTCTCAGAGGGGTACAGACATTTATCGATAAAGGAGCACCATCTGAGTTCATGTAATTTTGAGGACCGGTTGGTCTGTAAAGAAATGTCCAGTGTTTCTCCAAGTAAGAGAGACTTAAGATCATTTTTTACGTTTTGAAATTGTAGGTGTGGAAGAGGAGATCCAATGTTTGAGCATCTCCCTGCGGGCCATTAGGATGCAAAGCAAGATCCATTTATAATTGTGCTGAAGATTCAGGGATTGTCCCCCCTTTGGAGGAACGCTCATCTTTGGACAACCGAAGAGAAGAAGCATGGAATCCTTGGGAAGCAATAGATTTGTTATCCCAAGTATGAAAGAGAGACCATGAGGCCAGTAATCGGAGATGGCAATGGCAATACCACAACCGATTAAGAAGGGTGGGCTTTGCGGTCAAGCACCAGGTGCATATTCCTTTTGTTTGAGGATGCTTTGTTGAAAAGGGGAAGTATGCTCTGTGGAGGATTTTAAATTGGGTTTCTTAATTGTCTTAATTGTCAGCAACTCCTTATTCCCAATTATTTTCATCTGACATTAAGCAAGAAAAGTAAGCACAATGATGAAGCTGTATCTTTTCTCCTCTTCACTTAGAAAGGAAAGCTCCAATGGAGTCTGAAGCATCCAATTTCACGCTTAAAGGTAATTCAGGATCGGGATGTAACAATTTTGGTGCATAAGTGAAAAGAGTTTTTAGCCTACTAAACATAGACTATGCCTCAGGTAACCACACAAAGGGCACCCCTTTCTTTGTCAGCTGTGTAATTGGTATTGTCACCATAGAGAAGTTTCCTATGAATTTTTTGTAGAAGTTAGCAAATCCAGCAAATCTCTGTATTTTCTTAACGTTTCTAGGAGCAGGCCAATCCACCAATGCTTTGATCTTCTCAGGATCCATGCTCACTCATCCTGGAGAAATAATGTATCCCAAAAAATGGATCTGGGTTGGTTCAAACGTATATTTCTTCAGTTTGATGTAAAGTCAGTTCTTCCTAAATCTCTCAAAGACATGCTTGTGATGCCCCTCCAAGTTATCAGAAATATGAGAATATCATCCAGATATGCAATCACAAACTGGTCTAGCAGGTATCGAAAAATATCATCAATGAATTATTTAACAGAGCATTGCAAAGACCAAAAGGCATAACTAAGGTCTTAAAATGCCCATATATGATTCTAAAGGCAGTTTTCAATTCCTCTCCTTGACAAATGTGGACAAGGTTATATGCCCCCTGCAAGTCTAGTTTTGTAAAGACTTTGGCAGAACAGAGTCTTTCCAACATTTCAGCAACAAGGAGAAGTGGATAACGTATTTTAATAGTAATTTTATTCAAATTTATGTAATTAATGTAAGGACAGAAGGTGGAATCCTTTTTTTAAAATGAAGAACATGGCTTTCCCTGTAGCAGATATTGAGTTTCTGATAAAGCCCTTCTTTAAATTCTCATAAAGCCAATCCCTAAGTACCTTTAATTTAGGTTCTGACGGATTAAAAAGCTAACCAAAAGATTTTTCTGCCCCCGGAAGCAGCACAATGGGACAACCATATGGTCAATGAGGAGGTCATTTATTGTCATTCTTTTTATCACAGACATCCTGGAACTCATGGTATTGTGGAGGTAGGTTGTCATTTGACTGGGTAATTACCACATCAATTTGCAATTCATTGATCGGTAGAGAACTTGTTTGACAAGGTTCTCTACAATGTTCCTTGCAATGAGGGGGTGTAAAATGTATAGTCTGTGCTCTTCAGTTAATATAGGAATTTATGGGTAGAAAACCGAGGAATGCCCAGAATGACAGCTGAAAGCTAATAGTCTCATGATGGTCAGCCTCACATTGGAGTTCAAGTGGAACTGTTTAATGGGTAATAGTCTCCATATCAATAGGAGCAGATTTTTTTTTTTTGTTTGAATATTATTGATTTGGGCAAATGCTATGTCTATAAAGTTAACCCCAGGCCCAGAATGCAGCATAGAAGAACAAATAATTTCACAGGTCTCGGTGAAAGATTTAAGATAGTAGAGAATTTACTTTATTTTTTTTC
The DNA here is from genome assembly GCF_965119305.1 of Pelophylax lessonae. Lineage (NCBI taxonomy): Eukaryota > Metazoa > Chordata > Amphibia > Anura > Ranidae > Pelophylax > Pelophylax lessonae. The sequence continues at coordinate 110,734,910 of NC_138774.1, read as the reverse complement.
ATGGATCAATGGAGAGATAGACTGGATAATGCAGTTTAATGCAGTTTATTTGTTTAGGCACTATAACATCAGTCGCAGCAATTGTTCTTTTAACTTTGTTAGAACAATTAACTGCATAATGCCCGCAGTCCCAACAATATAGACATATGTTTTCTGAATGTTTTCTTTCCTTCTCTTTAGAAGAAATGGATCTTTTAATAACATCAACCTACATAGGTTCAGGAGTGTTAGAATCTAGATAAACTTTTGGATTATTCTGAACAAACTGACTAGCAGAGAAACTCATAGTAACATTACTTCCATTCATTCTCAGTCTCTACTTCCTCCTTTCTGTAAATCTCTGATAAATTTGCATACAAAATTAAATGAAATCATCAAGATCATTAGAAGTCTCTACTCTAGCAAGCTCATCTTATACCTATTAAGAGACAGCTTGGCAGAACTGACTTTTTTGTGCTTCTGGGTTCCAAGTGGTATCTTCGATCCATCGCTAAAATTCAGCTTTGTACTCAGCAACAAAGCTTTTACCCTGCCGCAAACTATGTGACTTTGCTTCGGCAGTAGTGCAGCAATTGGGATCATCAAAAACGTGATTTATTGCAGTCACAAAAGTCTCAGAATGATTCAGAGTTGCACTGTCTTGTTCTACATGAGGGAATTGCCCAAGCTAGGGCTTCCTTGGAAATATATGCATCACTGATTAAGGAAACCTCTGTAAATGCTCCAGCCTCCATTGAACTGGAGTAGTAGATGCATGTGTGTTGGCTTCATCTCAGGAACACAAGTCCAGCAATTGTCTCTGCAGATCATGGATTTCCACATGTTGCCCTTTCACAAAACGTTCCCGTTTGGCCAGCTTTTTTGGTAGGTAACATTGAAATCTTGCAGCTCTGCAATTAACTGCCTAAAATAAGCCACAGCAGTTGCTACTGTGGCCTCTATGTTTGGGCCAAATTATTCTGTCATGGTCAGGGGTCCAACCCACTAGCTATAGCAGTAGAAAGGCTCCCACTGAACAGCAGAATAAATATTCACCCTGGCGTATGATGTGGGCTCACCCAAGTAGCAGGGTCTAAGAAATATACGGTATACACCAGAACTCCTTATGGTAGAGATGGTCAAGGTCCTCAGGATCCCCCCACCAGGAGTTGAGCAAGCAGGGGTCCAGTAGCAAATATAACAGGTAAGGAATAAGCAGAAGCGCAGTCAGTAAACAAGCCAAAGGTCAGTAACAAGTGGTTTCAGGTTGAGATCAAACAGAAGCACAGTCGAGGAACAAGACAAAGGTCGGTAACGAGTGGTAGTGGAGTTAAGGACAGCTGGAGGTACTGAAAAGAGCAAGATATCTGCTGGAGAGAGCATAACTATCTCGAAAACAGGAACTATAGAGACATGGCATGAAGCAGGAAGTTCATGGGAGGAGCTAAGGCATCTCAGGTGGTTCAGCAAAAGAAACCACTGCCAGAGCACAGCAGAGGTTTTGGGTTCATATCCCAGCCTTGACATTAAGAAAATTACTTTTTGGTAAAATATTAGTATAAGGAATAATTAAAATACCACATGATCAGCCCAGAAGGATTACCAGTAAAGTGAAGTCAATTATGTTTTTTAAAAGTGTTGATAAAGTAGAGGAGGTTGGCATAATGACGACATGACGTTTAGACAGCATACAGAAGTTTCTCAGCGAAAATAGCAAGTTGTTACAAAATCTTGCTCGATTGCTATTGCTTTTATCCTCATAAGGTAGGAGTAGCTCCCCTGTCCCTTTCTATTGGATAAACTTGAACAGTCACCAGGCTAAAATAGTCAAAAAGAATCTGACATGTAAAAATTCATGTGCACCGCTGTTGTAAGTTTTGTTCAAAGTACAAAATAATTTATATGACCCATCTGGTAGGATGAATCTCCTGAATTTATTATATTTTTGGGGTGTACATTGCTGTCATTTTAAAACCTATTGTAATGGAACCGTGACCCCACAATGTGCTTGTGTACTTCCATCAGAATACCACTTCCTTCAATCTTGAACATAGATATCAGATATTCTAGCCGCCCCAATACAAAACTAGCCGAGAATAGCTTGTATACGATTTGGAACATTTATTGAACAAACTCACACCAAATATATTCCATACCAACACAGTTGTCTGATTAAATTATCAATTTAAGATGAAATTGTGTACAGAAATATAATTAACAGATCTAAGGAACAACCAACACAAACAGTATTCTACTTTCCCACTAGCAACTAATAGATGACAGTGATTTATTTAACTTGAGCTAATTAACTAGCAGACTTGCTTTCATCGAGCTTATGAAGTACAATACACATTATTATAAGTGTAAACACACCCCCACAGTAGACAATAGGTGAGTTAATCAGCACAATCAACAATGAGTGGAAGACAGGGGGTTGAGCTGTTAACATTAGCATCTACCATGAATCTGAATGTGTGGATCAGTCCCCTATTGGCAATAGGCAGCTAGGCCTTTAACATGGATCTTAGGCCTAGAGTCCCAGAGTCTGTATGTCCTGGGGAGATGTGGACTTGAATCCAAAGTAACACTACTCCAAGGTTCCCCCCAGCATACACCCCACAAAGAGCAGTGTTCCCTCACAAGCCAGGGCCCATACTTAGTAGGCAAGAGGCTAGCCTGCAGTCCCTTCCAAAAGCCCCTGTCCTGAGTGAGTTTGTCACACCTTTTATATGGGAGTATAGGAGGTACCCTAAAGTCCAGAATATGGAAATTGTAGCCAGTATCTACAGTATCTCACAAAAGTGAGTACACCCCTCACATCTTTGTAAATATTTTATTATATCTTTTCATTTGACAACACTGAAGAAATTACACTTTCCTACAATGTAAAGTAGTGAGTGTACAGCTTGTATAACAGTGTAAATTTGCTGTCCCCTCAAAATAACAACACACAGCCATTAATGTCGAAACAGCTGGCAACAAAAGTGAGTGTACCCCTAAGTTAAAATGTCCAAATTGGGCCCAAAGTGTCAATTTTGAGTCCCCATTTACCCATTTTCCCTCCCCAGTGTCATGTGACTCATTAGTGTAACAAGGTCTCAGGTGTGAATGGGGAGCAGGTGTGTTAAATTGGGTGTTATCGCTCTCACTCATACTGGTCACTGGAAGTTCAACATGGCACCTTATGGCAAAGAACTCTCTGAGGATCTGAGGATGTGAAAAAAAGAATTGTTGCTCTACATAAAGATGGCCTAGACTATAAGAAGATTGCCAAGACCCTGAAACTGAGCTGCAGCATGGTGGCCAAGACCCTACAGTGGTTTAACATGACAGGTTCTACTCAGAACAGGCCTCGCCATGGTCGACCAAAGAAGTTGAGTGCACATGCTCAGCATCATATCCAGAGGTTGTTTTTGGGAAATAGATGTATGAGTGCTGCCAGCATTGCTGCAGAGGTTGAAGGGGTGTGGGGGTCAGCTTGTCAGTGCTCAGACCATACGCCACACACTGCATCAAATTGGTCTGCATGGCTGTCATCCCAGAAGGAAGCCTCTTCTAAATATGATGCACAAGAAAGCCCGCAAACAGTTTGCTGAAGACAAGAAGACTAAGAATATGGATTACTGGAACCATGTCTTTTGGTTTAATGAGACCAAGATAAGCTTATTTGCTTCAAATAGTGTCAAGTGTGCGTGGCGGCAACCAGGTGAGGAGTACAAAGACAAGTGTGTCTTGCCTGCAGTCAAGCATGGTGGTGGGAGTGTCTGGGGCTGGTCTGGGGCTGCATGAGTGCTGCTGACACTTTGGAGCTACAGTTCATTGAGGGAACCATGAATGCCAACATGTACTGTGACTTACTGAAGCAGAGCATTATCCCCTACCTTCAGAGACAGGGCCGCAGGGAAGTATTCCAACATGATAACGACCCCAAACACAACTCCAAGATGACCACTGCCTTGCTAAAGAAGCTTAGGGTTAGGGTGATGGACTGCCCAAGCATGTCTCCAGACCTAAACCCTATTGAGCATCTGTGGGGCATCCTCAAACGGAGGGTGGAGGAGAGCAAGATCTCTAACATCCACTAGCTCTGTGATGTTGTCATGAAGGAGTGGAAGAGGACTCCAGTGGCAAACTGTGAAGCTCTAGTGAACTCCATGCCCAAGAGGGTTAAGGCAGTGCTGGAAATGAATGGTGGCCACACAAAATATTGATACTTTGGGACCAATTTGGACATTTTAACTTAGGGGTGTACTCACTTTTATTGCCAGTGGTTTAGACATTAAGGGCTATGTGGTGATTTATTTTGAGGGGACAGCAAATTTACACTGTTTTACAAGCTGTACACTCACTGCTTTACATTGTAGCAAAGTGTCATTTCTTCAGTGTTGTCACATGAAAAGATATAATAAAATATTTACAAAAATGTGAGGGGTGTACACACTTTTGTGAGAAACTATATGTGGTTACAGCAGATATATTGAGTAGACAAGGGGTGGGCAGGAGGGGAGGCTGCCCTGGGAGAAATGGGTGTTTTGGGGATTTCGCTATGAGGGGTGATTTGGAGGGGCGGGGTTTGTACTAGGAAGGTGGATTCATGTTAGGAAGGGGGATTTGGGGGAAGGGTGAATTTGTGCTAGTAGGGATTATTGGGAGATTTGTGCATCTTTGCCCTGGGCACTAGATGATCTTGTCCTGGCACTGAGTAGTTAACATTATATATTTTAGCTAAGTAGTGAAGAAAAACTGCTTTCATTTGTAGATTTACTGGATAAAAGATATGTTATCTATTAAAAACACAGTGAAGTACCATGGACAATAATCACATTTATGTGGCTATATTTTGTAGAGCTAATGGTTGGGAAACTAATTTGTGCCAAAAGGCCTGTTGATCTTTGAGGCCATTAAGGCCAATGAACTACTAGTATTAAAAAAAATGAAATTTACTGTGCTTGTGCAGATTGGTAAGGAGATTGTTCTTGACGAGTATGTGCAACATCCATTGTCTCTACTACCAAAATTTCTGTGGACCATGGACAAATAAGTAGAATACTTAGGGGACTTGCTGAGAAAGTGTACTAAAATGCAGTTATTCATTTTATACTATTATTATAAAGGTGTTTACTATTTGTATTTACATATACAACAATTTAGTGTTAAAAGTGTTAAGTGGGAATGCCTTCCCTCTTGCTGGGTGTGGTTTTGTGTATATAGAGAAAGTAGTGTCCTCATTTTATTACAGCATCTGATGAAGACCACCTGATATCATTCTACCTGCAAATTGTATGTTAATACAATGAGCAATGGCCATGCATGCAGTTGAGACCCAGGAGTTCTATATTATTATCAGTCACCCAAAGTGGCCATTATTAGTTAGAAATGCTCTAGCGAAGATCCCTAAGGACAGTTAAACTGTACCTGCACATCTAAATGACCCCCCCTCTACTGTCGATGGCCAACTTAGCTCCAAACAATAAAATATATTTTTCTTTTAGAACACTGCGACATTGTTTTTCTTCAACATTGATATTACATTGGCAAACAGCAGCATACATGAATAAATAAATATTGTATATATTCAAAAACATAATTTTCAGTTATATTACTCTAATAATAACACTTATTAGTTATATTAGCTAAAAATGTTTAAAAATACTTCTACATAGTTTTGTTGAAAAAAAAATTAAAAACAAAAAATAAAACTGGATTCATTTTTAAAATAAACCACATTAGCAACCCTTTAGGGCACGGCCAAATTACCCTCAGTAGACTTTTTTGTACAGTATATTAACAGAGCCACCATTCCCTTTATATTTATTTATCTTGGCTGTAATCAAGCTGAGATTGATAGCTCTGTATTCACTTGATCATTTCTAAGCCACTGGTATTGTTTGCTTAAGTGTGCAGCAGAGGAGTTTCCTGGAATTGGAGCAAGATAACCCAGTAAGTCAGGGCTATGAAGGTTTATGTCTCCCTGGCCAGCAACTAAGAGGTTTATTGCTAGTGGTGCAATCTGGCAGTGGATTTCAATTTTTGGGTATGATCTTGAAAAGCTGTCTTCCCTCCAGGGTCCTGCCTGGGGGAGGGTGTATGCCATATGTTTTGTCCTCCTAAGCCTACTGTCTAGGGAGGGCATCCTTGTACTTATTAGACAAGAGGCTTTCCCCAGCAGATGTAGAATAAATCCTGGGAGGGAGAACCAGGGAGGAACTTTGACTGGAGATACTGAAAAAGCTAGACTTTGTCTTGCACATTTCAGGCAGCCTGGTGTCTCACCCAGGAAGTTTGTGCAACGTATTATGCTCTATGGTCATATTTTTGTGAATCGCAGGCTTAAAGCTACTTTAGCTATGAAAACTGTAGGTATGATTTTATGTCTTGGAGTCGGCTGTGTTCTTTGGTTGTCCTGTGTCCCACCTCTCTCTAACATGAGTTAATACACTCTTTATGCATCTTAAAGTGACTGGTATCCATCTGTCTACAACCCCACTATACATCACGGACAATATTCTGAGGTGAAATTCCAGTCAACCTGACCACTGGGTTCCTAGGGGGTGGGGGTGCTACAATAAATCATGTAGGTTATGGATTATTATACTAACATCTTTCTGTAGTTTTTATAATATTTTCCTATCCTACTCCTAAATTTATATAATGCTTTTAATTTAATATTTTCATATGTCTCCAAATTTATTGAATGAGTTTTGAAGTTATTCAGTTTTTATTGAGATACTTACTATGCATTTTATATGTACTTACCTCTATATATACATTGTATATAATTTTATATAGAAATAAAAAAATCAGTGTTTAATTTTAAACAATCAGTTCAATTAACACAAAGCTTATACACAGCATAATTAACTTCCAAGTAAAACCTGATGATAAGGAAATTAGTGGTTCTAAACTAATAGGGGTCATTACATGTTGAATTATTTATGAAGAAAAACCTGTAGCATCAATTTTCCCCCTTTCATTTTTAATCATCCACCAGTTTAGTTTAAACATTCTGCTTTAAGCATCATGAGCATACTCTAAAAAATGATTTAACAAGGGCCATGGAATCCAAATTATAAGTGTCAATCCAAACCTAATTGCACAGTAGGGCAAAAATGATTGACATGCATTTAACATGTTTCTTTTTCTGTTTAAAGGAACATATTTTGTATGGATAGCTGAAAGAGTTAAAGGGCATACCTACTTATTTCAAAAACTGTACAGTGTAGGAGTTCTTTCTATGCATTGCATTTTTCTACTTTGTCTGTATTTATTAAAGTGTTCCCACTTTACCATCAGTGATATTAATAGCAGTAATTAGGTTTTATTAATGGCTTAACATACTTCTGAAATAGTTTAAGTGACCCTGCCATTAAAACTCACACTTCACATGAAAAGAAAAGGTATGCATTCACCTTACCAAATCATATTCTTGTTTTGTATGAAAAAAAAAGTAAAGTTTAACGCATTGGCTTTGATTCAAGGCATAAAACTAAATGTCTTTCTTTTTTTAAACTCTTTGCTTAGGCCTCCTTTACACTGGCACTGTCAAACCAGCATTTAAATGTGTTTAGATGGCATTTCTAAATGCATGTAATTATTTTTTTCAATTGATGCCATTTTGGCTGTGCATTTACCTGCATTTAGGTGTGATAATTTCAGCTGCGTTTTGAGAAAATGCAATTTGGTGCATTCAGGATCCGATTAGACAGCCTAAACACTCGTTCACACTATGTGCAGTTACTATTTGTTTTTTTTTTTTTTGTGTCCCGTTCACACCACAGTGCTTGTTTGATGTGCAAAGCTTTGCAGTGTGAAAAAATCCAACATGTCTGCTTTTTTTCGGCACCACACTGGATGGCACCACATTACAGCATAGCAATGCAATGTACCAGGCTACTGCATAAGGACATGATTGAAGTGTAGTTCAGTAGGGCTGCCTGATGATATGCCTCTCAGTTGAAGCCACTCCTGCTTTGTCGTGAATATTAAGCAAAATCTATGATTACATTAATGATAATGTATTGCTGTATAAACTGCAAAGGCTTAAAAGATGATGGTAAGCCAATAAACAATCACCTGGGCATACAAAAAAAATATTTACTGGATTTTTTTTAAAGCTAGCGCAGTACACATATCCATTAATCAGGGCTTTATTTATCAATAATTAAAATAAGCATGTGCTTAGAGCACCAAGGGAAGAGGGTACCACAGAGTAGTCCCGCTAGCTATCAAGCCCCAAAAGGATAGGCGCTCTTTGAAATTATGTGCACTTATCCTTTTTTACCTTTTAACTCTGAGTTGACCCCACCTTCCCCCTCCACAGATGAATGCTTACCAAAATCCGACTGCCATGGTCTCTTATTACATTCTGGGACACAAGTCTCTCTCCTAACAGCACAGGTGCATTACAGCCTTAGGGTCCATTCACACTAGCGCGACTTGTCAGGCGAATTGGTCGCCTGACAAGTCGCGGTTGGTCGCCTGCCATTGATTAGCACAGGACCCGTTCTAATAGGAGCGACACAAGTTGCTCCGACTTAGAAAAAGGGTCCTGTACTACTTTGGGGCGACCTGGAGGTGACTTGCATTGACTTAAATTATATGAAGTCCGTGCATGTCGCGCCGAGGTCGCGGTGCACGCTGTGCACCGCGACTTCACAGATCGCCCCAGCAAGTCGTGTCGCCCCTGTCTGAATGGGCTCTTATAATTCTGATATGGGATTTGTTTACCTTCATCTTCCAATTGGAAAACATATTTTTTATTTCACTCAGTCATAATGAAAGCAAATATACAGTAAAATAATTATTTGTATTTATTGTTTATCAATTGAGTTATGTTCTCATCATTTCTCAAAAGTCAGTTGATTGAGTCCATGCCCAATATTTAAAATAGCAGAAGCCCTGCAACTTTTTATTTTAATGCAATTGTGGGGTCTGGCCTGGGGCTGACCTGGAAGAAAACTGAAGAAGGTTTAAACATTTTCTAAAATGTATTTCACTTTCACTACTTACTGATTTATATTGCCTTATATAGTTGGGCTAATCGTTGGCCACTGGGAGCATTATATCTATTTTACAAAACTGTAAGGTTTTTTTTTTTTTTGAATATCAAACAGACCATGTCTTGTAGACTAGCATTGAGATAGAAAAGGAAAAAAAAAACAAAATTCAGCAATTTACAACACTGTATAACAATAATAAACAGGAAAACAATCTTGCATACTGCAAGTAATAAGGAAACATTTTTTTTTTCTGATGATAGATATATAATAAGAATATATACATATAAACAAGTATTTTTAATACATTACCACTCAGTGCTTTTAATTTTTACATTATGCTGCTCTCTTTCCCATCCCTATCTATTAGATATTAATAATACCCAATGCCCTTTAAAGGGAAACTATTTTAACTTTGAGTAAATTTTGGTTTAGTTTTTAAGTTTATACATTATTTAATTAATCTTGCGTATACATTTTTTTTAACTACCTATACAATGATATAACTTGTATCTTTAAAATCAGAGATGGGCTGAATCCCCCCCCCCCCCTTTCAGTTTGCGCCAGAACTTTTGAACATAGCAAAAGTTAGGGACCGAATAAGGAACCCAATTGAAGTCTATGAGACCCAAACTAGAAAAATCAAAAGTGTCCATTTTTAAGGCTTATATGCAATTAATTGGGCATACAAGGGCTGTGGGGGTCCGGGTACTGCCCTAGGGGAGATATATCAATGAAAAAAAAGGTTGTAAAAAAACTCATTTTTAAATGAGCAATGATTTACTGATGCTTAAAGTGAAACAATAAACATGAAAAAATCCTTTAAAAATAGTGCCCGGGGGTCCCCTTAGTCTGCCTGTAAAGTGGTGCATCTGTACCGTGTTGAGAACCTGTTGCAGCAAAAATGACATTTATAAAGGCAAAAAAAATGACATTTTCACTGCAAGCTTTCTTTATTTTATAAACAACAGCTTGGGGAGCCAGTCTGTATGACGATGCCACAATTTAGTGCACTGGGAACAGAATTAGATATTTTTTGGATACATTCTGGTATCTCTTTCACAGACTTTGGATAGAATTATCAGGTGCACAAAAATTGGGCTTTGGGTGTTGGCGGTGCCTTCACACTGTAACCCCATAGTGGTACTCTTGATGAAAGCAAGAATTGACCTTGCTGTCAAAAATGGAAATGATATGCCTCCGTCAAACAGTGGAGGAAAAATTGGGCTTTGGGTGTTGGTGGTGCTTTCACAGTGTAACCCTGTAGATGTACTCTTGATGAAACTGAGACTTGGCCTTGCCAATGCCAATTGGCCTGGCCAATAAAACAGTGGTGGAAAAATTGGGCTTTGGATGTTGTGGTGCCTTCACCCCGTAACCCTATAGAGGTACTCTTGGTGAAAGCAAGAATTGCCTTGCTGTCAAAAATTTAAATGATATGCCCCGGCCAATATAAATTTAAAATTGAAATGATATTCCCTGGCCAAAAAGTGGCAGAAAAATTGGTCTTTGGGTATCAGCGGTACCTTCACACCATAACCCTGTAGAGGTACTTTTAATGAGCAAGAACTGACCTTGCCGTCAAAAAATTGAAATGATATGTACCTGTCAGACGGGTGCGGAAAAATTGGTCCTTGGGTGTTAATTGTGCCTATGACACCTACAAAAAAACATTTCTTCCAGATGAAATAAATACCCAAAAAGCTAGACAACCTAGACAGTCTTTCATAGATTCAAGGTCCAGAAAACACTCAATTGGTGACATCGGCATCAGAGGCATGATAGCTGCTGCTAATCCAGGACTGATTCATTTTGATAAATATCAGCAGATCTCTCTTACCTGTCACAAAACCTTTCCGAAATGACACTGGTGGATGCAGGGCAGCCCAGAAGCCCAATTGCATACTGGGCAAGTTTTGGCCAGTGGATTATTCTCATGACCCAGTAAACCAGTGGACCGTCAACTGGAAAGTTCTCCATGTCTGTTTTCACCCCTAGATTATCTCCCACCATATAATGCAGATGCCGCCAATGGGATGTGGAAGCTTACAGCCCTGGGTGTCGAGGACAAAAAAGTTTTGAAATGCTTTAACGAGGCGGCCCCCTTCTCTACCGCTCCTCTCTTTACCAACAGAAGCCTCAAAATTACGTTGTCAATGACACTGTAATATAAACTCCCCAGATAGCCAGCAATTGAGCTGCAAGTTTGAGAATGACTTGCTAAGCTATTGCTAGACTTGCCAGGCTTGACAAATTGTAGCACAATTGCAGCAAATCTGCATTGCATGGCTTAAATTCCTTTGCAAACATTCTGCAAGTCTGCTGCAAGTTCTGGTTCAGTTATGTTGTGCAATAGTCTTCCCACCACAGGGATCAATGTGACTTGCAGAGCTCTTGCTGTAGACTCACAACTGCAATGTTGCTTTTGGTAAAGATTTGTCTTGTAAATTTGCTACAAATTGGAAAATTGTCAACTAGAACTTGTGCTTCAAGTGCTCTGCAAGTGTACAACTTGGCAGTGAAAATGTGCAGCAAGTTAACAAGACTTATAATTGAACACTGCCACAAATGTGTGGCAAGTTATCCTTGCTATCTACGTCCTCTTTAAGGTGTCCTAAAGATATTTCATTCTCTGCTCCCTCTGTGGGGACAGGGTGAGTTCCTAGAATCTCCCCTTGTAACGTTGGCCAAGGAGGGTTGCCAACCAATAGTGATCATTCTGCTTGATACCACCCTTTCCTCAGGACCTTTCACAGGCTTTGAAAAATGAGGGAGCCCATGCACTGCAAGTTTACGGAGGTATGAGTTTCAGCCAACTGAGCACTGGCTGTGTATGACCTGAAATGGCTACAGACTTTTCTGGCCTGCTTTAGCAAATCTTCCAATCCTGGTTACCTTTTAAAGAAACGCTACACGTCCAAATTGAGGACATGTGCTAGGCATGGCACATGTGTCAACTTTCCCTGTTTAAGGGCAGACAGGAGGTTTGTGCCGTTACTGCACACCACCATTCCTGGCTCCATCTAGCGTGGCGGGAACAACCTTTGGGCCTGCCCCTGCAGAGCTGTAAGAATCTCTGCTCCGGTGTGGCTCCTGTCCCCTAGACGGACCAGCTGAAGCACTGCATGGCATCCATGCCCCACACTATATAATGCTGTTTACATGGCAGCCGCGTGTAGTGTGTTAGTGGTGATTAGGCAGGGTAGTTAGTGGATTGTTTGTTCAGTCAGCTTAGTGCAGTCAGTGAAAGGTATTGTTGTAATTCTTGTGAATAACACAGTGTAGTGGTGCTACTGAAGTGTTGGTGTGTACAACACTTCTGTGTCACCCCACTGATCCAATTTTTTATTCATTGAAATTTTTATTTATTTATTTTTTATTTTTTGCAGTATCAGGTTCTGTTGCTGCATTATTGGTACTCCCCCTTATGTGTCGCAGGTGCTATTCCTTCTGAATCAGCAGTGTTTTTATTTATTTTTTGGTGCAGCAGCACTAATAATATTATGGCATAATTGCTGTCCCCCCTTGTGCATCACAGGTGTTCCTCTTTCTGCGTCAGGAGGGGTTTCCTTTGTTTTCGGCACAGCAGCACTAAGAGTATTTAGGGCGTAATTGCTGTCCTCCCTTCTGCATCACAGGTGTTCCTCTTTCTGCATCAGCAGCAGTGGTTTCCTTTTTTTTTTTTTTGGTTCAGCAGCACTAAGTCACAGGTGTTCCTGATATATTTTTTTTTTTTTTTTGGGCTCAGCAGCACTAAGGGCATAATTGCTGTGCCCCTTTTCTGCATTGCAGGTGTTCCTCTTTCTGAATCAACAGCAGTTTCCTTTTTCTTTTTTTTTTTTCTTCTATGGCTTTTTGATTTTTTTTTTTCAGCAGCAGCAGCAAAAAAAAAAAAAAATGTCTCCATAATTGCTGTTCCTTCTTCTGAGTCGCAGTTGGTCTTCCTTCTGTGTCACCACTGTTTTTTTTTGCATTTCTTCTTTTGCTTCTTTCTTGCAGCAGTAAAAAAAAAAATCTCCACAGTTGCTGCGCCCTCATTTTCTTTATTAAAAAAAAACTAAAATAAAACGGTTTATAGTGCACCAATCAAAAAAGAGGGCAATCAGCCTCTGTGTCCACAGTGAAAAGTGGTATTCAGGGACATAGTGCATCTTCTGTAGGTGGGGCAGCATGCTTTTCATTTTTTTCCAGTGCTGGCCGTGGTATTGAGCCACAACATGCAGAAAAGTTGGTGGAATGGATAACTAAGCCATCCCCGTCCTCTGTCACCCAGGCCCATACTAGTTTGCCTTCCACTGCAGCTGCCAAAAGCAGCCTATTCCAAAGGCTCCTTGTCCACAGCTACTCCTTCTGTAGCTCCACCATCATGCACGGAGGAGTCACCTGAATTATTCAATCATAGTGTCAGTTAAATGCTACTGGAGGATGCGCAGCAATTTGAAAGCTCCGATGTTGGTTCCCAGGTTGAGGAAGCAGTAGGAGTAACGTGAGCAAATAACTGATTGAATTTGCCAGGGATCTGGGATCCCTTGAAGACTGCTTATGCTGCCTATCCTATTCCTGATTCTTGATTATGCTAGTTTACAACAATGTTTTTGGTTTAGGGCACCACCAACACCCAAGGCCAAATTTTTCTGCACCTATTTAAGAGTTGCATGTCATTTCAATTTTCATATCTAATTTTTAACAGCAGGGCCCATTCCTGCACCCAGCAAGAGTAACTGTGAGGCGTTACAGTGTTCAGGCACCACCAACACCCAAGGCCCAATTTTTCTGCACCTGTTTGACAGGTGCATCTAATTTCAATTTTTTTTCCTAATTTTTAACAGCAGGGCCCGTTCCTGTGCCCAGCAAGAGTAACTGTGAGGGGTTACAGTGTTCAGGCACCACTAGGGATGGGCAAACAGTTTAGGCCGAGCATAAGTTTGGCCTGAACATAGCCCATTCAGGTACTCGCCGAACATCTGCACTTTCTGGGCACTGGGGATGGGCTCTATGTTGGAGTCAAACTTAAGTAAATGTGCCTTCTTTTAGTGGCCTGTGAGTGTCTGTCTCTCCATGTCAGCCTTTCGGACATGATGGGGATTTTTTGCTGGAATTTTTTAACTTTTTATTATAGAGCGTGGGATGGAAATATGGTACTTGGTTGCAATACTTTTGTACTTGGTGCACAATAAACCGTTTTATGATTGTTTTTTATTTTTTTGGGGTAGATTTTTATAACTTTTTATTATAGAGTATGGGATGGGAATATGGTGCTTGGGTGCAATACTTTTGTGACACAGTACAATATAATGCAGTATCTACACTGACATTAAAGTAAAAATGAATAGTCGCAATACACTCACACCGCACTATCACTCTATTCACACTAAATTGATACTTTACATCAAGGGTCTTCAAACTATTGTCCTCCAGTTGTTCAGGAACTACAATTCCCATCATGCCTTGTCATGCCTGCCTGTAAATTGCAGAGTTTTACAATGCCTCATGGGATATGTAGTTCCGCAACAGCTGGAGGGCCGTAGTTTGATGGTCCTTGCGTTACACTAACATTAGAATCACAATAGCACAATAATTCACTAGTAACAATGAACAGAGCCCTGTTTTTTTTTCTCTCCACGCCAATATCACGCTGCACATGATTGCTATGGGAAGGATATTTTTATAGTGTGGGGTGGGACTAAGAGCAATGAGCCATGATTTGAGAGAGTCACCATGACAGTGTCCAATCAGGGCTCTGACAGTTCTATGTGCCTTGATTGGGCAAAGCTTTCATTGCTTCAACCAATCAGGGCTTCCAAAACACTTTACAGTGGCGTAGTGTGTTGCGGGGCGTTCGGCGGGCTGAACACATGATCGAAGGCCCCAACAATTCGGATGTTCGCCGGATAGAACACTATTTAAAATCATTATTTTATAAATTCATATTTATAATAAAAGGGGTTCATCTGTTACATGGGATTCCTAAATCATTATTTGTTTTCCAAAGAGAGATCACAGCAGAAGCTGCTTACTTTCAGATTCTCTCTCTCTCTCTCATTGAAACTTTAAACAGAGCAAGATATGGAAAGAAAGAGAAAGGAGTACAAGTGATTTAGCTTTGTAAGCAACAGGCTTTTCTAAGGAAAGCACATATGGATAGAAGGTTAGAGCTCTACCAGCTGGCTGGAAATGAGAATACATTAAATTCATATACAATATTACCATTTTATCTGACTAAAAAACATTTTTATCTGCATTTTACAGTCCTGTCATTAAACTCTTTCACTGCCACAGAAATAAAGCAGCAGAAGCACAAGCTTTTAAAAGTTTACACTTTTGAACAAGTTTCCACTTGTTCAACCTGCTGTATAGTTTTTGCTTGAATTGATTCAGGCAGCTGTAAAGCCACCTGATCACTTTCACCTTTCACATACGGGAAGGTACTTCCCCCTGCTCTTCCTGTAGGCCCAGGACAGCCATGGAACTGTCATTTAAAAATTGCTGTTGCTAAGAAAGAAGCCACTGATGCAACTTGTACTTGTTTAGCATCCATGTTCAAGGAAGACATCAGGTGGCTTATGGCTCCTGACATTTTATTATACAGAATTTGTCAATTACGCTAATATCATGTGACATTAAAAATAAAATCTGCATTTGCATCTATTTTCAACTTAACAACATACTGTACAATGTTGTGAGGGGTTTAACTAATTTTCATGCCTTAAATGTGCATTTTAACATGCAAAAAATTGCTCTGGCAGCAAAAGGGTTAAGGAGGATTCTAGGTACACAAGATCGATACTTAAATATACATGCACATGTAAATATATATGTTGTTATTTAAACCTATATCACACAAGTGATAGTGTCTACAATGTTTTTTTGTAGACAGTCTCTTATGTAATATTTAAAAAATGTAATTGTTATTAAGAAAGCTCAGTTTTCTTTATGTTATGCATTTTGATTGCATATATACTGCGTTAGAATAGAATACCATCAAAAAGTTAATTTATTTCAATAATTAAATTCCAAAAGTAAAACTTATATTTTTTATATAAATGCGTTACACACAGTGATATATTTCAAGAATTTCTTTCTTTTAATTTTGAGGATATGGCTTACAGAGTTACAGTTAGTGAAAATCCAAATTTCAGTATCGCAGATAATTCGAATATTACATAAGACCAATAAAAAAAGGATTTTTAGTACAGAAATGTTGGCTTACTGAAAAGAATGCCCATGTACAGTTTAGTATGCAATCAATACTTGGTCGGGGCTCCTTTTGCATGAGTTATTGCATCTGTGTGGGGTGGCATGGAGATGATCAGCCTGTGGCACTGCTGAGATTTTATAGAAAGCCCAGGTTGCTTTGATAGTAGATTTCAGCTCATCTGCATTGTTGGGTCTGGTGTCTCTCATCTTCCTCTTGACAATACCCTACAGATTCTTTATGGGGTTTAGGTGAGCCGAGTTTGCTGGCCAATCAAGCACAGTGATACCATGATCCTGTGACCAGGTGAAATACAGTTGGGAGGTGAATATAAAGAGAAATCACCAACACCAGGTATTGGTCGTTTTGGCAGTGTGGGCAGGTCCTGCTGGCAAATGAAATCAGCATCTCCATAAAGCTGGTCAGCAGAGGAAAGCATGAAGTGCTCTAGAATTTCCTGGTAGAGGGCTGCGCTGACTTTGGACTTAAACACAGTGGACCAACACCAGCAGATGACATGGCTCCCCAAATCTTCACAGACTGTGGAAAATTTTGCATTTCATTTGGAAATCAAGGTCCCAGAGTCTGGAGGAAGTCTGGAGGAAGTCTGGAGGAAGAGTGGAGAGGTACAGAATCCACATTGCATGAGGTCCAGTGTGAAGTTTCCACAGTCAGTGATGATTTGGGGAGCCATGTCATCTGCTGGTGTTGGTCCACTGTGTTTTATCAAGTCCAAAGTCAGGGCAGCCCTCTATCAAGAAATCCTAGAGCACTTCATGCTTTTCAGTAAGCCAACATTTCTGTATTAAAAATCATTTTTTTTTATTGGTCTAATGTAATATTCTAATTTTATGAAATAATGAATTTTGGGTTTTTACTAGCTGTAAGCCATGATCATCAAAATTGAAAGAAAAAAATGCTTGAAATATATCACTCTGTGTGTAACGCATCTATACAAAATATATGAGTTTCACTTTTTGAATTGAATTACTGAAATAAATTAACTTTTTGATTATATTCTAATTTCATGAGATGCTCCTGTATGTATACACTAAATTGTCAAAAGTATTGAATGGCACCCCAATCTTAGTCCGTAGACTTCAATATTCAGTTGGCCCACCCTTTGCAGCTATAACAGCTTCAACTTTTCTGGGAAGGCTGCCCACAAGGTTTAGGAGTGTCTATGGGAATGTTTGACCATTCTCCCAGAAGAGCATTTGTAAGGCCAGGCACTAATGTAGGATGAGAAGGCCTGGCTCACAGTCTCTGCTCAAATTCATTCCAAAGGTGTTCTATTGGGTTGAGGTCACGACTAAATGTGCAGGCTATTCAAGTTCCTCCACCCCAAACTCACTCTTCCATGTCTTTATGGACCTTGCTTTGTACAATGGTCCAAATCATTTGTAAGAGGGGGGATTATGGTGTGGGGTTGTTTTTAAAGGGTTGGGCTTGGCCCTTTACAGTAGTTCCAGTGAAGGGAACTCCTAGGACGTCAGCATACCAAGACATTTTGGAAAATTTCATGCTCCCAAGCTTGTGGGAACAGTTTGGGGATGTTCCTCCCCGGCGTCCTCACACTCTCTCCCCGCTCTGTGCACGGCTGATTGCTGGCACTTACCTTCTGGTTCCCTTCCCTGCAAGCGTTGCGATACAGGGGGTGGAACCGGCAGCAAATTCAAAAGTGTAAATACACAAATGACATGATACAAAGATGTGATCCTAACGGATTACACTGTATCATGCCATTTTTGCAGCAAAGGATTGCACCTGGTGACTTTTCCAGTGCCCTACCTGTACTTTTCCAGTGCTTTGTTCCTGGAAACTTTTTAATGCCCATGGCGTCCAAAAAGCGTTCTTTTTGCACAAAAGCGCTTTTAGACGAACTGGAAAACAGTGACAGCGAAATGGAGTTACTTGAAGAACTGAGCGATAGCGATTTGTGGGAAAATTCATCATCAGGTACGGAAAGTGATGACAGCGACAATTCTGATGTCTCTTTCTGGCACATAGCTTGTGAAATTTGGGAATTATATCAATTGATTCTTTACAATTTCCAACGGAGCTATATGCCAGAAAGAGACATCAGAATCGTCGCTGTCGTCACTTTCCGTACCTGATGACGAATTTTCCCAAGAATCGCTATCGCTCAGTTCTTCAAGTAACTCAGTTTCGCTGTTGCTGTTTTCCAGTTTGTCTAAAAGCACTTTTGCGCAAAAAGAACGCTTTTTGGACATCATGGTCGTTCTCAATTTTCCAGGCACAAAGAACTGGAAAAGCACAGGCAGGGCATTGGAAAAGTCACCAGGGGAAGTCCTGTGGTGAAATGGCATGATACAATGTAATCCGTTAATTAGGATCACAACTTTGTATCATGTCATTTAGTGTTTTTAAATTTTTTACATTTCCGCTGGTTCCACCCCCTGCATTGCAACGCTCGCAGGGAAGGGAACCGGAAGACAGGTTCCGGCATCGGCCGAGCACACAGCGGGAGGACAGCGGGGAGACAGCGGGGGGACAGCGGGGGAGGACGGCGGGGGATCGCAGGGGAAGGTGAGTTTTAAAATATAAAACAACAGATTTCCATGCAAAAGAATGTACCGCTTTTAGCACAGAAATCTGGACATAATCAGACTGCCAGGGAGGTTAAAATGCAAATCAATTGATAACTTTTTTGAAATGTGGTTTTCTGGATATTTTTGTTGTTATTCTATCTCTCACTGTTAAAATAAACCTACCATTAAAATTATAGACTGATTATATCTTTGTCAGTTGGCAAACATATAAAATCAGCAGGGGACCAAATACTTTTTCCCTCACTGTATGTATAGATTGATATAAAAAAACTTATTCCTGTGTGTCAAAAGCTGGCCATAGATTGAAATTTGGCCAGCTGAATTTCAAACCATATGTGGGCACCCTGGTTGTACAGACGTCGATCTACCAATTAACTTTAGTACAATCAGCCTATCAGGTTTTTCCAGATAAATCAGTGCTGCCGACTTAGCTGGCTCTGCACCATCAGCACACAAAAGCACAGTAGAAGGATTCCCCCATCTACATCGAATGTCTGTATGGGGGAATCAGATCATTTTTATTCCATTCAACCCACTACTAGTTAAATGTATGGGTCCCCTAAGAGAAGAGAGGGCACTTCATTCACACCTGACCAACATCTTTGAAAGCTGAGATAAAAACCTAAAAGCCTATTGTTCAAAGGATATTTTGCTAATTTCTTTTTTCCTTTTGCAAAAAAAAAAAAAAAAAAAGAGTGAAAAATGCACATCATTCATTTTAACATTCATTTTAAAATACTTTATATTTTTTTGTATTTGCCTATTACCGGACTGTTGTTAACTTGCATTAAACTATATAAATGTTCTGTGGCATGGATGCAGCAATTTCAAGGCCTTGCAAAACAAATAGCATAAAACATTTAAATACAGAAATACACGTCAGCATGCTTCACTATTGCCAAGCACTGATACAAAAGAAAGGAAATGTCAAAGCCAAGGATATGTCACCTCTATGGAAAATAAATCTGTAATCGTCTTGAAATATATTTTATTGTTTATATATCTTTCAAGGATAACTGTACTTTTAATACAGTTATCCCAAAATAAGCACTGTCAGTTTGCCCATTCAGGGGTAAAGTGACATTGTCTGCAGTAAACCAACCTTTCCAGGCATACTCACCCAGTTGTGCTTCCTCCCCACCGCCTTGTTGATTCAGGGATGGGCCATATCTACAGCAACATATAGATTCTTCAATTTGTTCAGTTATTCAGCTATAAAAAATGCTGCTGTATTTAGTATTTAAAGTTAAACTTTAGCCTTACTTTTAGCTTTGCACAGTTGTGCAGGCACCTTTCCCGAACAGTGTATTTTCTCTGCAAACTGTGTCAGCGTTTTTTTCAAGCTTCAGCAATTTAGATAGGTCCCATCTAGAGGCGTAACTAGAACCTTTAGGGCTCCGGCGCAAAATAAGTATGATTTAAAAAAACAGTTTCCACTATATAAAACAGTAAAACATTTCTGCCTCTGATTTCAACTTACCATAACCGTGGCTGTGGTAGTGGTGGGATAGGGATAACATCAGTGGCAGTGGTGGGAATAGGACTGACATCAGTGGCCATGGCAGGAGTAGGGATGACATCAGTGATAGTGGTGGTGATAGAGATGACATCAGTGGCAGTGGTGGGGATAGGGATGAATCAGTGGCAGTGGTGTGGATAGGGATAAATCAGTTGCAGTGGTGGGGATAGGGATGACATCAGTGGCAGTGATTGGATAGGAATGATGTCAGTAGCAGTGGTAGGATAGGGATGACATCAGTAGCAGTGGTGGGATAGGGGTGACATCAGTGGCAGTGATGGAATAAATATGACATCAGTGGCAGTGGTTGGATAGGGATGACATCAGTGGCAGTGGTGGGATAGGGATGACATCAGTGGCAGTGGTGGGATATGGATGACACCAGTAGCAGTGGTGAGATAGGGATGAAATTACGTCCCTGTCCCTGATGTCATCCCTATCCCCAATCACCACTGCCTGGTGGGGGAGGGAGGAGGATGGGATCAGTCAGAGGAAGCAGAGGTGATGGTGGGGGGGTTCAGCCCGAGGCAACAGTGGTGGTGGTGGAGGGGATGGAATCAGTCAGAGGCAGTGGTGGTGGTGGTGGTGGGGGGGGGGTGGAATCAGTCAGATGCAATGGTGGTGGTGGTGGAGGGGTTCAGCCAGAGGCAGCAGTGGTGGTGATGGCGGGGTTCAGTCAGAGGCAGCGGTGGTGGTAGGGTTTAGTCAGGGCAAGTGGTGGTGGTGGAGGGGGTCCAGTCAGAGGCAGCAAGGGTGGTGATGGGAGGGATGGGATCAGTGGCACTGGCACTTACTTGCTCTCAGTTGTGCCTCCAGTGATGCCTTTCCCCCTTCATGCTATTAGTCATCAGCTGGTCAGCTGACTTTCTCCACTAGTTTCCACCTCCTTTCCAAATATAGCATTTGTTTGCAGAAATGGGGGGAGCCGCAGAAAGTATGGGTGGGCAGTCCGCTGTGTGGGTATGGCAGTGAGTTCTCTGCTGACTCCCAGCATTGTCTCTAAAAGCAGCAGGCCTTATCACAGTGGAATAAGTGGCTGGCGGTGGGCCCCCCACAGTGCAATAATAAGTAGTCAGGGGTAGGGGGTCACAGGTGCAACCGCTGTGGCCCTTGTAGTTCCACTGCTGGGCATTCCTCATTTCCTGAATGGAGAACATTCAGCATCACTTAGCCTTTTCCTTCCAAGCCTGGCAGTCCCTGGCTACTTTCAATCATAGAGGCTCAGAGTCCCGTGAGGGCATTACCTAGGGTGGTCTGCATGAAAATGAAGTCTACCTAGAAACACTGACTCCTCTAAACAGACACCTGTGAATCAGGGCATTTTGATATTTGCATAGCTTCTCCCATGGACTATCCCATAGAATAGATACATAGTCATGAAGCAGATTACAAATGCCCAACTATAGTTGTAATTAGGTCCCTTAACCTGGCCCCCCTGCCTTTAATGGCCTTTGGCCAGTGGAAGAACTTTTTCTATTTCGCAAGATTGTAAGAAGTCTATTCTTAAAGCCAAACAGACAGTGTGCATTCTTTTCAATTAAACAGACCCTGTGTGTGAGACTAGCAAAGGGATAGGAAGCAATACACAACACTGTATAACAATGTGAAGCAGGACGAAGATTCTTCATACTGCATATGTAATAAGAAATTATTTTTCTTTTTTTTTCATTTCTGAGTGTACAGGAGTGTCATACTGAATCGGGGAACTACTCTTGTACACGTTTACTAGACTTCAGGGATCACAATACAGATACTGTCTGCAATGAATAGATATGTTCGAAAACTATGCTCTTTGAAAAGGTGTTCGTCTGACTGGAAAAGGTCTACTATATTTGAAGGTCAAGTTTAATTTTGGTAAACATGTTAAGGTCATTTGTTTTATATAACTGCTGCCCAAAAAGGTATCAGGATCAGTCCTAACAATTTAAAGGTAAGAGGAAACATTTTTTGTTGTTTTGGATCGGGTGGAAAATTATTCTAAGTACATTTAAATTTCTTTTAAGCACAGCAGTATGTTGTATTAATTTTTCCCAATAGACAATATGGATACCATAACACTGTATTTTATATTTTACTTTCGATTAATTTTTTAATCCTGATATTGTTTTTATACTATATACCAGAGGTCCACAACCCCCAAGCCATTCAGAAATTCACATGGGAACAGAGAGCTATTCCCGACTGCAGTAGGGGGCAGAGTGGAGTGAGATTCAGCTCATCCATTTTTTTTGTTTTGTACAAACTTTATTTGAAGTGTACAAAATGTACACTTCATTCGTGGCAATGAACACCAGCATGATACACTGCTGTACATTGAAATGCAATATGACATGGTGTGCTGCATACAAACGAAGCATGTATTCATGATGCATTTTATCGCAGCACATAGGGACACATATGAAACAATTGCTTCCTGTGTGCCCTTGCAGTGACAGACATTTTACAATGTATTAATACACACTGTGTAAAAACTGTATTCCATGAAACATGTCCCTGGTGACATATTTACTGACCCCTTTCCCTACTTTCCATAGGTAAAAATCTCCCTGTGTGCTCACAGCAGCTCCTGGTGAGAGGGACAGTAGGGGAAACCAGCAGCACTGGGAGGGGGGGGGGGGGCGCAAGAAGAATTGGATGGATTGGACGGTGGGCAGGAGGGGAAGATCGGTGCATTCAGGGAACAGGGGGTAATTAACCACTTTAAGACCGGAAGGATTTGCCCCCTTAATGACTAGGCCCTATTTTGCGATTCGGCACTGTGTTACTTTAACAGACAATTGCGCGGTCGTACGACACTATACCCAAATAAAATTGATGGGTTTTTTTTCCCACTAATAGAGCTTTCTTTTGGTGGTATTTAATCACCTGTGAGATTTTTATTTTTTGCGCTATAAACAAAAAAAGAGCGACAATTTCAATAAAAAAAAAAAAAAAAAACATATTTTTCACATTCTGCTATATGACATTCTCAAAAAAAAAAATTAAAAATCAAAATGTTTTAACATTTTAGGCCAATTTGCTTTCTGCTACATATTTATGGTAATAAAAATCGCAATAAGCAAATTTTGATTGGTTTGCGCAAAAGTTATCATGTCTACTAACTACAGGAAAGATTTATGCCATTTTTAATTTATTTTTTTTTTACTAGTAATGGCGGCAATTTTTTGTGGGACTCCGACATTACGGCGGACTGATTGGACCCCTGACTGATATTTTTGACACTTTTGGGGGGACCAGTGACATTACTATAGTAATCAGTGCAAAAATATGCACTGTTACTGTAATAATGACACTGGCAGGGAAGGGGTTAACATTATGGGTGATCAAGGGTTTAAATGTGAGCCTAGGGGAGTGATTCTAACTGTGGGGGGCAGAGCTTCTGAAATGACTATAGAGACATGTGATCCTATATAGAAGGATCACAGGCGCTCTATGATCATTGCAGGGAGAAGATTGGTCAGCCGTGTTTACAACAGCTGTCTGTTCTTCTCTCTCAGCAGGGAACGATCGCAGGCATCAGGCAGCAATATGAGCCATCTGACACATGCAACGGCTTCCCGCCTGATGAGCAGGGGGCGGTAGCACGCCGACGGCGGTGCACGCTCGCCGCCTAGCCTCCTGAGAGCGAGCGACGTATACCTACCTCGTTTTTCCCAGGAGCGGCTGCCTGCCACTGTAAATCTGTGGTGGGTAGTCGTAAAGTTGTTAAAAGAATCAATCTCCTGTGTGTCTCTCCCTGCAGCTGCTGAAAGCCAGTGGAGGGAAAAGAGGGAAAGGAGAAGAACCTGGCTTTTAGTGGCTGCAGAGAGATACTCAGGAGATTGGTTCCTGCCATTGCCCCCCCCTCTTCCCCTGCAGCACGATCACCCTTCCTGCCCACCGTTCGATTCTTCATGCTGCCCCCTCTTATCAGCAGCGCTGCAGTCATAACACATGACGCCACTCTGCTTTCAACTTCACTGCCTGTCACATGGAGTGCAAAGTGGTGCTGTCAGTTTCCTTCCGTTTAGGTGCGGAAAACTCCAGACATGCTGCATAATTCCGCACAGCTCAGCATCACGCATAACACCTGCATTTTAGTGTAAATGAGTCACAAAGAAAACTATTGTTTTCTATGTGTTTTGCAGAGATCTGTGTTTTCCTAGTGCAGAAAAATGCAGGTCTCTGAAGATGGTGTGAATGAGCCCTTAAAATTGATGTTTGCGTGTGTTTGTTTTTCCTTTTTTTTTCTTTTCTTTCCCTCAGAGATTGCCTTTTTTTTTAACATTATGCTAAAACTTAGTACTGCTGGGGTGGCTGAAGAAGGGGGCACACCCCGAAAGCTTGTCCTGAAAAACTGTATGTTAGTGCAAATAAAAAAAGTATCACGGACAGTACTAAATTGTGAAAATATATATATTTGGATTAGATGAACTTAAAAGGACAAACAGTATGCAAACAATATGGGGAATCATGATAGATTATCCCATAATAATCATAATTCAGCTCACACACATCTGTCATTTCAAACGTTTTCAACACACTTTCCATCGCAGAAATAACCAAATGAATAGAACATATCCTCAACAGTTGTAAAAATTTCATTCTATTCTTTTTTTTCTCTTTAGAAAAATAAACTGTTGACAATGACAACGGTTACCCTTAATTCACCCATTTTAAAAGATGCCACGCACATATCTTTGTAACCAATTCAAGGTCCTATACCTCCCTCCCTCCTGCTGTGGGTGCTAGCAATCTCCGAGGTCCGTCATTTCCAAACACTATCTGCATACGAAAGTAGTGAAGCCGCACGCTGCTGATCCCTTACAGACAAAACACTTTATTCTCTACCCAAGTCCTCTCTCTGACATGTTTCACCCATATTGAGGGAATATTTGTATAGCAGGGGGGGGAATGCAGGGGGATGTAGTTGTGTGTCTGTCACTGCTGACAAAATACCATTTTTGCATGCAATGAATTGCGTTTTTTGGTTTTTACTAGGCAGTTGAATTTGTCTGAAAATGTATATGTTTTTGACCAACATTAAAAATGATTGTTGAATAGTTGCTATGTGTCACTGCACATTTTCTTTGCCATATTAAATAAAAAGGGTTTATGTAAAGTAACAGAATATTATTTGCATAAAAAATGTATGGTATTTTCTAATCTAACAATATTACACAGCTTGCTAAGAGGATTCATAACAGGTTTTGGACAAATGTACCTAAATGTAATAAACCAAAAGCAACAGCAACCACAATTGATGCTGGGACATTCATCAAGAAAGCAAGCCAACCTTTCCCACATCACAAAGCACAGTTTTGTGTGTTAAGTTAATTTGCCTAAGTATTCATAAGGGAGAAAGAGAAGGGGATTTAATTCAGGCAGGAAGCCAGGCGATGCAGCACCAAGAAGTTATTTTATTAAAAATGAATACAAGGCTGCCAATGCATGACTATCTTCAAAATTACCCCTATGTTATCAAAGATTTTCAGGAATGTTGGTTTCCCCTGACTCTTCAGCATAAACAATCTTATTCATTAAAGCAGTTTCAGACTTTTGCCAGTTTGACATATACAGTTACTGGGGCAGAACTTCCTTCGGCAATGTAATGCCTAGGAAAGAAAAACACCATTGTTAGAATTACTATAAAAGCCCAGTTGTTCCAGTAATAAAACATTAAACTGGATAAGTAAGTAATTGTGGGCATTTAACATATCAAAGCACAAAAAAGGACAAAACTAGAAATTCTGGTGGGGATAGTTCTATTGCTGTTCGGGTTTGGTTCAGATGTGGGGGTATCTGTATATTGCTACCTATAACTAAATGGTGATTGTTAATTGTCTCATTATCGAAAATGTTTCATCCCAAAAATGCACCATCTGTGTGTCACAAACAAAATGCTTGCTGATCTAACCTTATCTTAGGAGAACAAAAGGAAACAGAGGAAACATTTCATACCATTCTTCCTTAAGAATATCAACAGAAGACTAGGACTGTTCATTGCTATATACATTTCAGGTACCAGCAGGGCCAATTTTCCCATTACAGCCTTTATAGTCATAACCTATTTACTACAGCAGGGGGGAAAAGGACACAAATTGTCAAAGCTAGCTCTTCGTCTGAAGCGAATAGAATGCAATCTCCGCTTTTGACAACGTTTCTAACAGAAATACATCCAAAACAGCATCCTGATTTACACTTGCCATTGGCAGCTTGATGCAAAAATATGGCCCTGTCTAATGGCCAATGATCCTTTAAATATATAGGGGTTATAAACAAAAGCTGGATCAAAAAATCAAACTGTTGCCCATAACAACCAAAATTTCTTCATTTGAAAGGAAAAACTAGATTGGCTGCCCTGGGGCATTAAGTAAGCTACACTCAACTGTTATTTTCTGATGATTTACCCTAAACGTATCAAATATCCATATCATGGGGACTCACACAGCCATTGCGCAGCACGGCATCAACAATCATTTAGCTGCCAAGCATGTCTTGTAAGAATATACTGTATAGTATGGGTAGAGAGAGAGATGTATTGTAACCTGACCACTTTCTGACCAGGACAAGTCGGACACTTCTTACATACATGTAAAAATCAGCATTCTTTTTCTAGAAAATTACTTGGAACCTCCAAACAATATATGTTTTCTGAAAGCAAAGTCCCTGGAAAATAAAATGGTGAATGTTGCAATTTTTTTGTCATACGATATTTGAAC
This sequence comes from Pelophylax lessonae, assembly GCF_965119305.1. Lineage (NCBI taxonomy): Eukaryota > Metazoa > Chordata > Amphibia > Anura > Ranidae > Pelophylax > Pelophylax lessonae. Next base: position 110,707,947 of record NC_138774.1, on the reverse strand, counting down.
AATAGTTTATCAAATGCTAATTTTCAGGAAAAATACACCTGGACTTTAGTGCACACAAATACAATATAATATTCAATGTTTTGGTAAAATACAAATTATGATGTTGCGCTGAGTAAATAGATACATAACATGTCACGCTTTAATGACTTGCCTGCCTACTGGACCAATTTTGACACTTCTGTCATACATGTAAAAATCCTCATTTTATTTTGCTAGAAAATAAAATTATTTCTTCCAGAAAAATACACTTTAATGAATTTTATTAAACACAATAAAATATCCAAACTTTTTGTAAAATTGAAAAGATGATATTACGCCAAATAAATAGATACCAAACATATTTTGCTTTAAAATTGTGCAATTGTGCATGATTAATTTAATTATTTTGTGGGCAACACTTTAAAACCCATTACAAGTTACCAGTTTACATTTACACAGGAGGGCTGACTGTAGAATTACTGCTCTTGCTCTGACATTCACGGTGCCCTGTCAAAATACAGATAACCATCAGAGAATGTAATAGAAGTGACGTTCTAAGCAAAAAATGCTTACTGCGCATCATGCGTTCCAACATGGCTGCTATACCTTCCTAGGTTTAGGTTTCCTAGTCTGACAGAACACGAAGGCAGAAGCGGACATCTTCTTACACCCAGCCAAGTCTTCATTTTCACACATTTTAGCAGTAAACTCACCTTATATACTAAAACAAAGTATTACATTTTCATTATTACAGTATTAATAGTGTTATAGTAAATACAGTGACATGCCTGCAGGCAGAAGGTGGCAACGGCAATCTTGGTACTCCCCGCACTGCTCAGCACCAAACTGATTATATAGTGAAATAGACTATTTCACTCGGTCGTGGTGAAATAGTCTTTTTCAGTATATAAGATGAGTTAACTACTAAAATAAGTGTGACATTGAAGACCTGCTTGGGTGTAAGAAGATGTCCACTGGCAGCTTCATCTTCTGTCAGATTAGGAAACCTATTGAAACGCATATCGCCCATGTTGGAGAGCATAGCTCATGCGCAGTAAGCACATTTTGTTCTTATCGTCACTTCTGTTGCATTTTCTAAAGGGTAGTGGTAATCTGATAGAAGACGGGCAATGCCTCACATGTGTGGTACAAATTTTCATTTGCATGTGGGACCGACATGCGCATTTGCCTTTGTGCATGAGCACGAAGGGATGGGGACACATTGCAATTTTTTTTTTATTCAAATTATTTTTTTTAAGCTGTTACTTTATTCAGTTTTATCAATCTTACTGCTATTGCAAAGGCTAATATTCCTTGTGATAGTTTGGGCTGTGACAGGTCCTCTTTTTGTAAAGATCTAGGCTCTAGGCTAAGATCAGTTTGATCGACTGCTATCCTAGCTCGTAAAAGCTTTACAGGATTGTAGGAATACCAAATATGTGGCAAATGTAAGTTCCTCTCTCTTCCTTAATAGCAGTAAAAGAAAGGCAGTGATACTTCAAATTAATAGCCATTATTAAAGGATTTTAAGAATGGTTCTGTGCAAGACAGACTCAGTGAAATCTGCCTTCAAACATGAACAGTGTAGCAGGGGTCAGTAGTATATAAGGCACAGAATGAAGGGGTCTGGAGTATGTAAAGCCTAAAGAGCAGGGTTCAAGAGTATGAACTGCATAGAGCTCAAGAAACACAAGTAAAAAATGTACAAAATGCAGTAGAGAATAGAATTATGTACAGTAACACACAGGGAACAGGGGACAGGAGTAGGGATGATCGAACTTTTGAAAAGTTCGGTTCGACCAGAACACCCGAACTTCACGAAAGTTCGGTTCGGATTTCAGAACCCCATTGAAATCAATGGGACCCGAACTTCTGTAATCAAAAAACACCATTTTTAAGCCCTAAAACCCAATAAATGCCCCTAAAAAGTGCCTAGGGTTCTGGGTCATGCCCCAGGGACTATTAATCACACAAAAAAAAGTTCTTAAAAATTGTCATTTTTGATAAAAAAAGCCAATTATTGAAAAATTAAAAAAAAAAAAAAAAGAGATTTTTTTGATTTTTACTTTGGATTTAGTATCTGGGGGGTCTAAAAGGTGTGCATGTGAAGTTTCAGCTCTGTAGCATGTCCAGAACCATGAAAAAAAAAAGATAATTTTTCAGTAGAACAGGGATGTGGTTCGGGAGCCTCCTTTAACTTTAACACCTATATGATCTTTTTTTCTGGTTCTGGACATGCTACAGAGCTGAAACTTCACAGGTACACCTTTTAGACCCCCCAGACACAAAATCACACAAAAAAAGTTCTTAAAAATTGTCATTTTTGATAAAAAAGCCAATTATTGAAAAATTAAAAAAAAAAAAAAAAAAGAGATTTTTTGATTTTTACTTTGGATTTAGTATCTGGGGGGGTCTAAAAGGTGTGCATGTGAAGTTTCAGGTCTGTAGCATGTCCAGAACCCCCCAAAAATTAGCATTTTCTTATAATTTTTATTAGAACAGGAATACGGCTTCTCTACGGCGCTTTTTCTTGCATTTATCGGGCATTTTTGGAGGCAGGCATGACTTTTTTTGGATTTAGTGTCTGGGGGGTCTAAAAAGTGTACCTGTGAAGTTTCAGCTCTGTAGCATGTCCAGAACCAGAAAAAAAGATAATTTTTCAGTAGAGCAGGGATGGTGGGACCCCTCTTTTACACTTATATGATCTTTTTTTGGGGTTCTGGACATGCTACAGAGCTGAAACTTCACAGGTACACCTTTTAGACCCCCCAGACACAAAATCACACAAAAAAAGTTCTTAAAAATTGTCATTTTTGATAAAAAAGCCAATTATTGAAAAATTAAAAAAAAAAAAAAAAAAAAAAAAAAAAAAGAGATTTTTTGATTTTTACTTTGGATTTAGTATCTGGGGGGTCTAAAAGGTGTGCATGTGAAGTTTCAGGTCTGTAGCATGTCCAGAACCAGAAAAAAAAAGATCGTTTGTATTAGAAAACTTTAAGCACAGGAATATGGCTTCTCTGCTGTAACACCTTGCCGGTTTAATAGCAGGCATTTTTTTGGGTTCTTTGCAGTCAGGAAAAACATCTGAACTTGTGTATAGTAGTACTGTGCACAAGTTCTGATGTTTTGCCTGCCTCCAAAATTCCCCAAAAAATGCCAGCAAAAACACACCTGGGCATTTTTTTTTTTGACGCTAGCGTTTTTTTTTGGCATTTTTTGGGGTTCTTTTGAGGCAGGCAAAACATCTGAACATGTGTATAGGGGGGATATATAGACATATATGTCTGAATATATACCCCTAGACATATATAGGTGTGATAGTAGCAGAAATAAATGCTTGCGCTAATGAAATCATTTACAGTAATATATTTCTGCTACTATCACACCTATATATGTCTCGGGGTATATATTCAGACATATATGCCTATATATACACCCTATACACATGTTCAGATGTTTTGCCTGCCTCAAAAGAACCCCAAAAAATGCCAAAAAAAACGCTAGCGTCAAAAAAAAAATGCCCAGGTGTGTTTTTGCTGGCATTTTTTGGGGATTTTGGAGGCAGGCAAAACATCAGAACTTGTGCACAGTACCACTATACACAAGTTCAGATGTTTTTCCTGACTGCAAAGAACCCAAAAAAATGCCTGCTATTAAACCGGCAAGGTGTTACAGCAGAGAAGCCATATTCCTGTGCTTAAAGTTTTCTAATACAAACGATCTTTTTTTTCTGGTTCTGGACATGCTACAGACCTGAAACTTCACATGCACACCTTTTAGACCCCCCAGATACTAAATCCAAAGTAAAAATCAAAAAATCTCTTTTTTAATTTTTCAATAATTGGCTTTTTTATCAAAAATGACAATTTTTAAGAACTTTTTTTGTGTGATTTTGTGTCTGGGGGGTCTAAAAGGTGTACCTGTGAAGTTTCAGCTCTGTAGCATGTCCAGAACCCCAAAAAAAGATCATATAAGTGTAAAAGAGGGGTCCCACCATCCCTGCTCTACTGAAAAATTATCTTTTTTTCTGGTTCTGGACATGCTACAGAGCTCAAACTTCACAGGTACACTTTTTAGACCCCCCAGACACTAAATCCAAAAAAAGTCATGCCTGCCTCCAAAAATGCCCGATAAATGCAAGAAAAAGCGCCGTAGAGAAGCCGTATTCCTGTTCTAATAAAAATTATAAGAAAATGCTAATTTTTGGGGGGTTCTGGACATGCTACAGAGCTGAAACTTCACATGTACACTTTTTAGACCCCCCAGATACTAAATCCAAAGTAAAAATCAAAAAATCTCTTTTTTTTTTTTTTTTTTTTAATTTTTCAATAATTGGCTTTTTTATCAAAAATGACAATTTTTAAGAACTTTTTTTTGTGTGATTTTGTGTCTGGGGGGTCTAAAAGGTGTACCTGTGAAGTTTCAGCTCTGTAGCATGTCCAGAACCATAAAAAAAAAGATTGTTTGTATTAGAAAACTTTAAGCACAGGAATATGGCTTCTCTGCTGTAACACCTTGCCGGTTTAATAGCAGGCATTTTTTTGGGTTCTTTGCAGTCAGGAAAAACATCTGAACTTGTGTATAGTGGTACTGTGCACAAGTTCTGATGTTTTGCCTGCCTCCAAAACCCCCCAAAAAATGCCAGCAAAAACACACCTGGGCATTTTTTTTTTGACGCTAGCGTTTTTTTTGGCATTTTTTGGGGTTCTTTTGAGGCAGGCAAAACATCTGAACTTGTGTATAGTGGTACTGTGCACAAGTTCTGATGTTTTGCCTGCCTCCAAAACCCCCCAAAAAATGCCAGCAAAAACACACCTGGGCATTTTTTTTTTGACGCTAGCTTTTTTTTGGCATTTTTTGGGGTTCTTTTGAGGCAGGCAAAACATCTGAACTTGTGTATAGTGGTACTGTGCACAAGTTCTGATGTTTTGCCTGCCTCCAAAACCCCCCAAAAAATGCCAGCAAAAACACACCTGGGCATTTTTTTTTTGACACTAGCGTTTTTTTGGCATTTTTTGGGGTTCTTTTGAGGCAGGCAAAACATCTGAACATGTGTATAGGGGGTATATATAGGCATATATGTCTGAATATATACCCCTAGACATATATAGGTGTGATAGTAGCAGAAATATATTACTGTAAATGATTTCATTAGCGCAAGCATTTATTTCTGCTACTATCACACCTATATATGTCTAGGGGTATATATTCAGACATATATGTCTATATATACCCCCTATACACATATTCAGATGTCATGTCTGACATCAAACATGTCCTCAAAAAAGCACTGGCAGTGGCAGCCCCTGCAGCATTAAAAAATGCTTGCTGGTGAGAAGCCACATTCCTGTCCCGAAGCAGAGAAATGATCATTTCTCTATAGCGGTCACCCTGCTATGGAAGGGTTTTGTCACCCTTCCATAGCAGTCACTGTCAGTTCACCCTACACTACACTACGGTCCCCTGACACTTAACACTTTCCCTACAGAAACTAAATTTTTGAAGCTAACTTAAGTGTAAAGGAGCACTCTAACTACACTAGATATCCCTTTCCTCACACTAAAAATAGCTAAATGACACTTTTAAAGTAAAATTAACAGAACTGCTTCCACTCTCTTCCATGTCCAGTATAACAATGCTGGGAATATGGCGGGGGCGATCTTATATACTGGGGGGCGTATTCACTAATGATTGGTCTAGGGACCCCCTAGTCACTCCAATCACATTCCTAGCATTCTTCTGCCCCCTCAATTGGCTTTTGCTAATGGTTCTGGTCCAATCACGGGCTTTTAAAGCCCATTTCCTGAAGCATTGCATTTTGGGCGGTTCTGGTTGCCGAATTCCGAACTTTTTGGGCAAAAAGTTCTAAATTCGGCCGAACCTCGAACACCCAATGTTCGGGCCGAACCGATGGTGGACCCGAACCGTTCGATCATCCCTAGACAGGAGTACAAAACACACAAAGCACAGAGGTCATAAGTAGGTAAGGCACAGGGTACATGGGTCAGGAGTATGTAAGGCACAAGGTATAGGGGTCAGGAATATGTAAGGCACAAAGTATGAAATGCAGAGTTCAAGAGCTTATCTATTAAAGTGGTTGTAAAGTCTCCTTTTTAAAAAAACAAAAACAAAAAAATATAAGTTATACTTATACTTACCTGCTCTGTGCAGTGATTTTGCACAGAGCAGCCCAGATCCTCCTCTTCTTGGGTCCCTCTTCTGTACTCCCGGCCCCTCCCTCCTGTTGAGTACCCCCATAGAAAGCAGCTTTCTATTGGGTCACCAGAGCCGAGTCAAAGCTCCCTGTGTCCATTTTGACACAGAGCTGCGACCTGACCCTGCCCCCTCTCTCCTGATTGGCTGACAGACTTTGATTGACAGCAGTGGGAGCCAATCGCGCCGTGCTTCTGTCATAGCCAATGAGGAGTGGAGTCCCAGGCAACTGAGACACGCCTGCAACATCGCTGAATAAAGATGGGCTCAGGTTAGTATTAGGGTGGCTGAGGGGGGCTGCTGCACACAGAATAATTTTTTATCCTAATGCATTAAGATAAAAAAAAAAAACTTTCACCTTTACAATCCCTTTAAAGCAGTTTCAGACTTTTGTCAGTTTGACATATAACTGAGGCAGAACTTCCTTCAACAATGTAATGCCCAGGAAAGCAAAACACAAATGTTACAATAAAAGACAGTTCTAGTAAAAAGACAGTTCTAGTGTTCTAGTAAAAAAATGTCACACTAGATATTCTAAGAAGTAAATGTGGACACTTAATACATTGGAGCTCAAAAAAGGGCAGAACTAGAAATTATGGGAAAATGTTGTAGTATGTAAGGCTAAGAGTGAAGGGGTCAGGGGTATGTAATGCCCAAAGTGTGGTATCAAAAGTATAAATTGCAGAGAGCTCAGGGTAGGCAAGTATAAAATGCAGTAGATAGGAATATGTAACAGGGCACAGGGACATGAGTACAAAACACACAAATCACAGGGGCCAGGGGTATATAAGGCACAGAGTGCAGGTGTCAGGAGCATGTAAGACAGACATTTGAAATAATGATGCTATAAATAATGCCAGCACTTTAATGTTTTACAAATATCCTTTTAAATTGGGTATTTTTTACAAATATGTTACATGTCCAATTTTTAGCCTGAAATACAAGAAGGATATGGGATTCCGAGTTTGTTCAGAGCTGATTATTCATACTTACTTAGGGAATGAGGAATGCCAGACATAGTTGTGCTGCCATTTCTGACCAGGCTAATTGCCTGGCTATTATTTTAGCTTCACTTCTTAATGAATCACCTATTGAAAACAAGTACTGTATGCAGGTTAGGAGTTCTGATATCATTTTCTGCATAGCTTTTCAGGATACTTCCCTAGAAGTGAAATCAGAGGAGCAGCATGACAGCCAGGCAATTAGCATTTTCAGAAATGTTTAAGAGTGTTAGCACAGGTATTAGTATATGATAGGTTCACTTAAAATTCAACGCAGCCCATCCAGTAAAATACTTATCTTCCTTATTTTTCCAGTCATATTCACTGCATTCAGGGGAGCAGTACTCTGCTGGTAAGCTCAAGTCAAGCTCACCCATAGGAATAATTGGGTCATGGTGTGCATGTACAGTAAAAAAAGAATCTGATTGAAACATTTAAAAGAGCAAAGCCTGTATGGCACCAGGCAGGGCTACAAAGTTAAATGAATTGTAAAGTCACAAGGTTTTTTATCTTAATGTATTCTTTGCATTAAGATTAAAAAAACCTTCTGGGTGTAGCAGCCTCCCCAGCACCCCCTAATACTTATCTGAGGTCCTTCTTTGTCCAGCAATGTCCACGAGTCTCTCGGCCATCAGGGACTCTCCTTCCTGGTTGGCTGGGACATTGGTTGGCGCCATTGACTCCCGTGGCTGTGAATCAAAGTCAGTTAGCCTTAAGGAGAGAGAGAGAGGGGGCGGGGAAAACGGCAGCTCCCTGTCTGAAGGGACACACAGCTGCAGGTCAGCTCGGGTGCCCCCATAGCAAGCTGCTTGCTGTGGGGGCACTCGACAGGAGGGAGGGGCCAGGAGCAGGAACGAGGGATCCAAGAAGAGGAGGATCTGAGCTGCCCTGTGCAAAACCAACTGCACAGAGGAGGTAAGTATGACATGTTTGGTATTAAAAAAAAAAAGAAAAAAAAACAAGACTTTTCAATCTTAATTTACCTGGAACAGGGAAGGAAGAGGTACATATTTTACACTACAGACTGCACTCAAGGGGGTGAAGTATTAATCTAAAGGCATCTGTACTAAATGTACAGGTGTTCTTTAAGTAATTTTTCTCACAGTGCAGTTTTGGAAGACTACAGTACACAACAGACCTATCATACAGTTTAATAAATTAGAGCATAACTGGTATTTTAAATGTCCCTTTTTAAAATATTTACCCAGTCCAGTTTAAAATGAGAATTGAATGTTTGTAAAAAAAGAGGATTTTATTATAATTTAGAATAAGATTCTACTTTAGGTTAACCATCATGAGTTCAACCCAAATTCTAACCCAGTCCAGTTTAAAATGAGAATTGAATGTTTGTTAAAGAAGGGATTTTATTTAATTTAGAATAAGATACTACTTTAGGTTGACCATGAGTTCCACCCAAATTCTAGCCAAGTCCAGTTTAAAATGAGAATTGAATGTTTGCCCAGTCCAGTTTAAAATGACAATTGACTGTTAAAGAAGGAATTTTATTGAATTTAGAATAAGAATAACATTCTACTTTAGGTTGACCATGAGTTTGATTCTAAATAGTAGCTGTTTGCAGGTCGAGAAATAAGTGTACTATTGTAATTATTTGACACCATAGCAAACTTTACTAATCATTTGGAAGACAGCAGAAAGGGTAGGAGATGCCAGCTGAGTGTAGTATCCCAGTTAGGTTTTAATAGTGAAGAATTAAAAACACTCACAAGAAGTATATAATACAAATGCTCATCTGTTGTTGGTATCTGTGGATGTGAGTCCTCCTAAGCCCGTCTTGCAAGACTGCTGTCATCTGTTCCAGCAGCTGGGCAGGGAGATGGCTGACTCAGGAACCTTCATTTTTGTATATTTCTTTATTTTATTTTTTAATTTTTAATTTTATCTGCTATTAGGCTAACTTATTTCATCATTATTTATGATTAGTGAATATTTCATTTTCATTGTGTGATTCTTTTGAATTGTATATCCCCATATCAATTTATCCTGAGTAGTTTTGTTATATCCTGATAATTTTTTTTTTTTTTTCATAAATGGTGGAGCCGCTGGTCATTGTAGTCCTCCAGCCACGGATCCCGGCAACTGTTTAAATAGCCACCTATGGTAATGCCATCTTAGGCCTGTAGAAGGAGCCAGATGCTCCGAGCACATAGCATTGTTTCCCTTTCTCATCTGGTTCCTCCGATCCTTCCTGTGATGTCACTTCCACTGTGCGTTCCACGTTGGTCAGCTTGGCATCCACGTGCTCCTCCTTAGTTTGCTATCTCCATGCCCAGCAGCTGGAACAGATGACAGTGGTCCTGCAGGATGGCTTAGGAGGACTCACATCCACAGATACCAACAACAGATGAGTGTTTGTATTATATACTTCTTGTAAGTGTTCCCAATGCTTTACTAATAAAACATAACTGGGATAATACACTTAGCTGGTGCTTCCTTCCCTTTCTGCTTTTTTCCTTTTGGTCCACACAGAGCCAGTCACAACTCTAAAGACAGCAGCCGTAGGTGGTCCCACGTTTTTCTTTATTGCACCCTCAATCACTATGGACTAGAGACATTAAACAAATCATCTTTTACCCTGATTATTGGTAGATATTTACAACCATTGCTGGCTGGACTATATATACATATGAACTCTGTGCTCCAGTATCTCTATTCCTCCTTTACTAATTATTTGCTTTCTTGCTAGGTTCACCTTTTCAGGAAAAAAGAATAAATCCACATATTTTTGCAGAAAAATGTGCATTTTTTACTTTTTCCTACAGAGACATGCAAAGCATTACAGCAGTGATGAGTAGATTGTAGGTGCCCTCCACTCTTTGTCAAGGGGGGGGGGGGGGGGTGATGGCGGGGGGAGATCCTGGAACGTGTTACATGCTAAATACAGGTGTAACCAGAGGTGTAGCTTGTACCTTGTGGGCTCTGATGCTAAATTTGACCTGGGTCCTTCCCCCCACTACCACCTGCCACTTCCACCGTGTGCCAAGATACTCCAAGGGGCTAAAGAGTTATTTCAGATCTTTATTTACATATTGAGAGGGCAATTCAAAAGATTTTGGAGAAACTATCCACATTTTGACATACATCTCCAATTCCTTGGAAATACTCTGGAGCAGGCGTAGGCACCATTTGAGAGGTTGAGATCTATCTGAACAACATGAAAGAGATCAAAAATCACAGTTTTTTTCTTTTTTTTAAAAAAAATTAACTATCAAGGCCTGACTAAATATTAAGAAAAACTTAGAAACATGTAATAAAATACATTTCAATTATCATAAAAAGCTGTGCTATTACAACAGTGCTGAATATAATTAGACCAGTGCATCTGCAACAACAAAAAAATCTCTAAAAGTGATAAAATATGACTGTGATATTTACATCAAACTATTAAAATGCAAATTTCACCAAAATGTAAGTCCACTTCACAACATGGTGTGTACAATCTTCACTTCAAAAGACCTCCACTGTGAGTTCCAAGTACAAATAAAGGGAAGCTCCACCACTCTTTTTGAAAGACCTTTGGATTACCAAGATCTAAACATGCTTGTTCCTCTTTAAGAGCTAGGATCGGTCTCAAGGTGACTGGCATTCTGTTTTTCTCAACCACTTAAGATAAGGCAGCTCCAGTACTCAAAATGCAATAGTTGCCCAGAAAGGATATAAAACAGAAACAATAGTGCTCTCCATCAAAATGCTTTATTTTCAACTTCCTTAAAAACCGCACTTACAAATATAAATGCAAGCAGGCTGTGCAATACACAACAAATTACACTGTAATATTGATTTCTGGATTTCAAAAGGACTATTGGTGGTCCTATTTTAACTAGGGCTAGGGCTCAAATAAATAAACATTGGAAATGTAATCATTACAATATTTTGACTGTATTTTTCTGGAAAAAAATAAATACTGAAATATTATTTTTTTAATTTAAAAATGGCTGTTGGGGCCCTGTCCAAATTGGGGCTTGAGTGCAAATAAATACATCTAGGAAAGTACTCACCACAATATTACTTTTTTCTTTCCTGGGAATAAATGATACAAAAAAATTGATTCCTAGATTTAAACATGCCTGTTGATGGTCCTGTTCAAAATAAATTAACATTGGGAACAAACTCACAATATCAGCTCATCTCCCACAGTTCTTACCTTTTGTATCACTTGACCCTCCCTTTTAGATTGTAAGGTCCAACAAACAGCGCCCTTTGATTCCTTGTATTGTAATGATACTGCCTGCCCTCATGTTGTAAAGCACTGCACAGACTACTGGCACTATATAAATCCTGAATAATATTATTATTAATAATAATAATATTTTGGGTGTTTTGTTCTGTTAAGACCCCGTTCACACTGGGGCGACGCTACTTGCCGGGGCGACCTCACAGGTCGCGGTGCGCAGCTCACACCGCGACCTCGGAGCGGCCGGCACGGACTTCATGTCATTGAAGTCAATGCAGGTCGCTCCAGGTCGCCCCAAAGAAGCTCCGGACCCTTTTTCTAAGTCGGAGCGACTTGTGTTGCTCCTATTAGAACGGGTCCACAGCTATTCTATGGCAGGCGACCTGTCAGGCGACCAGGTCGCCTGACAGGTCGCCCCAGTGTGAACGGAGTCTAAATCTGATACTGTAATTTTGATTTCCACATTTTAAATGGTTCTTGGGGATTATTTTAAAATTGGGGCTTGATTGCAAAAACATAATACCTGGAACATACTCGCAACAATATTTGGGATTTATATTCTAGAATTTAGAACATACTAACTGCAATATTAGGGACATTTTTTTTCTGGGAATAAATAATACTGTAAAATTGATTTCTATTTTTAAGAAAGGCTGTTTGGGGTTCAGTTTAAATTGGGACTAGAATGAAAATAAATGAACACTGGAAAAATACCCATTACAATATATAGTGTGTTTTTTCTAAGTTTTTTTTTTTTTTTTCCTGCCCAGATCAAACAAAGAGGGCATGCAGTGACATCAAGGCTGTATTTCAAATATATTCAAGCAATAACATTAACATTTGGGTGTCCAGCTTGGAACACTGGTGGGAGGTGGCAATCTATGCACTTGAGTTATCAGCCTGCCCTGCTTTTTGTGTTTATATACCCAGAATCAAATCATTTTACTAGGCCCCACTTTAAAATCAAGAAATTAATATTACATTCCACACCACCTAAGCTTAGTTTTTCTAGGCCCCTTTTTTTTTTAAAAGTAGAAATTGAAAGAGGAAAGTTAGAGGCAGAGCCATAATTTAATGTGAAATAAAAATTACCTTGCTAGCTTGTGGTTTTAGATTGGATGTTACTCACTTCAAGAGAGAGAATTTAATTTCATTGAATTTGTGGCTGCATAACCTTCTCAACCCCTAGTAGCTATGTGTGCATAACCTTTTGTACAGTATGTATATAGTACTGAATGACAAATATGGTAATAAACTCAATGGATCAAAGCACTACCAACGCTTAAATCATATTAGTTGCATCAGTTCTTCAATATATACACCCAGAGCCTAATGTCCATATAAAACACCCAGTGATGATTAATCCTTCATAGGATGGTAGGTGCTGGCTATAGGACCAGATCATTGAATTTGTGACCATCACCACACCTCATGGAATTACCGCTCCCTTTAGATAATACACTCACCAGAGCTATAATCAGATACGCATTGTAACAGGTCCCTTTTTCTTATCACAAACTCCTGTTCAAGTAATCACCATTCACAATCTCCTCTCTGGCTCATACTCCAACACAGTCAGTTTAACAAGGAGTCATGGAAAGAGGGAACATACTCATAGCATAACTCTGTAATCAGCTTTATTGAAAAAAGTAAACCCCCCTACATCATTACACTTATATCAAGAGATAAGTTTAAAAGAATGAAATCTGATAAAGCAAATGTGCGTCTCTCACCACCCTACCGTCCAGCGGTGATCCTTGGGAGAGGCACACTTGATCAAAATTCATGATAGCCATGTGGTCATGTCCTAACGCATTTCGTCATCAACTTCGTCAGAGGGCGTGGCCACCCAGCGCGTCTCACTCAATTTATAGGCACAAAGCCCCAATGTTAACTCTATAATGGACGCCCAATCATTAGACAGACCAAAGACTCTTAATAAAAAGAGCACAATGGCAAAGGGAGATACTAAAATGCTCCAGGTTTTTATAATAAATGCAAAAAGCAAATAGAAAATATGTACAAATATAAGGAACCGAGGCTCGTGCCACACTCACAATATACCTTCGAGACCATATATAAATATAATTGAATAATGTCAGAAGTGGTTAAATGATTAAAATAGGTCCATATAGTAGCTTTGTCTAAAAGCTCACCATCCAAAAAGATAAAATAAGCCAGGCATCCAATATCCCCCCAAGTTTCAAATCCTTACAAAAACACTTAACAGCACAAACTCAGAAAAATAACCCCATATATGAAATACACTTCAATAAAAGACATGACATAGAAAATAAAAATATTAATATTATATATTTCCAAAAATACTACTAAGGCAAGCCATAGCATACTAAATCAATAATTGCTGAAAAACTATTGAGAACCTATTCTACATTCATACCTTTGGGGCTCAAAGTATTTGTCAAATATATCCAATTCATCTCATTTTTAGATATATCTCTAACCCTATTTGCACCCCTCCATACTGGGTGTGTTAAATCAATCCCCCAAAATTTCCATTTCAGATGGGTCTCTATTATGTTTTAATCTAAAATGGAGGAAAACACTATGATTCTTAAAAAACATTTTTATTTTGTTTATATGCTTGGAAATACGCTTTCCCAACGTTCTTTTCATTCACCCAATATACATTAGCCCACAAGGTCACTCAAGAGCATACACCACAAAGGTGGAATTACATGAAATGAACTCTTTCATTTCAAATTCCCTTCTGTTAGCCGTGGTTGTAAATGTAGTCAAACCATGAAGGTGCATACTCACTTGTTGACATGATCCACACCTTCTACATGCATAAAAGCCAACCTTGTCTAAGAACACATGAGGTAGGTCAAATTTAAAAATCATTTAATTTTTCCTCTGCAATATAATTGCAGTTGCCTGCCAGTGAGTGTCAGTTCCACAGACTGTACTGTGCCCACTGCCCACCACTCATATAGGGTGGCACAGCACCTTGCAGACAAAAAAATAATTTAATTTTTCCTCTGCAATATAATTGCAGTTGCCTGCCAGTGAGTGTCAGGTCCACAGACTGTACTGTGCCCACTACTCATATAGCGTGGCACAGCACCTTGCAGATAAAAAATTCATGTAATTTTTCCTCTGTAATATAATTGCAGTTGCCTGCCAATGAGTGTCAGGTCCACAGACTGTACTGTGCCCACTGCCCACCACTCATATAGGGTGGCACAGCACCTTGCAAATAAAAATTAATGTAATTTTTCCTCTGCAATATAATTGCAGTTGCCTGCCAGTGAGTGTCAGGTCCACAGACTGTACTGTGCCCACCACTCATATAGCATGGCACAGCACCTTGCAGATAAAAAAAATCATTTATTTTTTCCTCTGTAATATAATTGCAGTTGCCTGCCAGTGAGTGTCAGGTCCACAGACTGTACTATGCCCACTGCCCACCACTCATATAGGGTGATAAAGGAAAAGGAATTGGCAGCACTCCAGGTTGAGTCAAAATCCAGATTTATTGACTGGACATCCAAATATGACAATCGTGACAAGGTAGACGCGTTTCACAGACTGACTGTGTGAAACGCGTCTACCTTGTCACGATTGTCATATTTGGATGTCCAGTCAATAAATCTGGATTTTGACTCAACCTGGAGTGCTGCCAATTCCTTTTCCTTTATCAATTTCCCACGGAGGCGAGCCGGGGCATGCACTGGTGTGAGTCATCAGGCAATTACACCACCTTGAGCAGTGAGATCTTGTCTCTTCACTCATATAGGGTGGCACAGCACCTTGCAGATAAAAAATTCATGTAATTTTTCCTCTGTAATATAATTGAAGTTGCCTGCCAGTGAGTGTCAGGTCCACAGACTGTACTGTGCCCACTGCCCACCACTCATATAGGGTGGCACAGCACCTTGCAGATAAAAAATTCATTTTATTTTTCTTCTGTAATATAATTGCAGTTGCCTGCCAGTGAGTGTCAGGTCCACAGACAGTACTGTGCCCACTGCCCACCACTCATATAGGGTGGCACAGTACCTTGCACGCATAGTACCACTAATCTAAAAACAAAATAAAAGGTAGAGGCAGGCCACCCCGCAGGGGCCATTGTGGTCGTGGTGCTGTGATTTCCTTTGGCCCTAGAATAATGCCCAGTGTTCAGAGGCCATGTACCCTGAACTCGAAAAATTCTGAGGACATAGTTGACTGGCTTACACAGGACACCCAATCTTCTACAGCTTCCGCTCGGAACCTTGACGCACCATCCTCCTCCAGCTCAGCTTCGAGAACCTCTCAAGTTACCACTCGCCCGCCCGCCGCCACCACCAACACTAGAACCACAGCCGCTTTACTTGATCTGTCAGAGGAGTTATTTACACATCAGTTGGAAGAAATGAGTGACGTGCAACCATTAGTGCCAGAGGATGTAGATAACAGGGATATGTCTCAGTCAGGCAGCATTACACACATGGACGTAGGGTGTGATGATGATGATGTTGTACCCACTGCTGCTTCCTTTGCTGAGTTGTCAAATACAAGTGAAGCGGTTGATGATGACGATGTGTCCGTGGATGTTACGTGGGTGCCCGCTCGATAAGGAAGAAGAACAGGAGATTGGAGATTCTACAGTGCAAAATCTGATATTAAAACTCAAATTGCATTAGCTCACTAGATCTCTATTGAAACAGAAAGCACATAAGTGAATATGTAAGTAAGCTTTATAGATTCAATCAGTTTGTGACTCTGACTCTTGAGAGTACTTTCATCATTATCCTAAAAATGTTTCTGCTTGTTTGAACAATTCTCTTCGAATGAGGCATCCTTTCTATACTATAACATAATAAAAAAATCTATTTTATACTATTCCGTATTCTTCCCTCCTCTGAGATATAAGTTAAAAAGATTTTTCATTTCAATTTAAATCAATCCGATTGCTATTCTATTGTGTCTTGAACTTTTTCTATTTCAAAGATAGACAAGCTGGAAATGATTGGAAGGAAGAGGAATGTGTTCTATTGATAATACTTTTCTAATACTTATATGATTCCCAGAATTGAATAGAAAATGTGTTAAAAGGTACAGATTGGGATTAGGTCAAAAGGTTAACTGAAAGTGTAATTGGGAAAGCTTACTTAGCATTACTTTGGCCCAGGCTTAGGTAATTTCACAAGATCATCAACTTGTGCCTTTCTCCTTTAAATTGGACTCGGAGATGTAGAACCCTTGTAATGATAGGGGTTCCATTATCAACATCACTTTTCTCTGGACACTTCGATGTCAGCTTGTCAATGAATAAGAACCCCCAGAATGTACTTCTCAACACAATGCAATGAATATGATTTATCATAATCTGATCTGTGGCACACATATTTTACTGAGACTTCACAGGTGTTTCTAACACACAAAATAAACCCTCCCAAAGGTCTTGAGAAGGAGTGTAAAAGGAATTAAATGATCCAAATGCTTGTCTTCATCCCATATCCCTTTGGAATGTATGTGTACTGTATATCCTAACAATTCAACAATTAAAAAAAAAATTAATTAAGGAAATAAAAAATGTAGCATTTTTGGTGCAACAAAAATAAAATATTTTGCTGTATTTTGCTTCAATTCCTTCAAAGGGCTATTTGGTCACTGAAAATAAATAATCAAAAAGCTTTACACACTAAGGTAAGCAAAGCATTCATACATCCTAATCTGCTCTTAACTTTGCATTTTTACATATTGACACTGCAGCAAGCAAGTTGTATGAGGGATACACATTTTATTTCCTACAGAAGCTTATAAAAGAAAGTGAGATTGGACACAATGGGTCCAAGGATTCCATTCCAAAACCTAATGGCAGTCTGGGTGCCATTGTCTAGCCTGTAGAGGTCTGTGCATCCCTCCATGGATATGCCTCCCCAGACCATCACTGACCCACCACCAAACCGGTCATGCCGAACAATGTTACAGGCAGCATAACCTTCTGCATGTCTTCTCCAGACCCTTTCACGTCTGTCACATGTGTTTAGGGTGAACTTGCTCTCATCTGTGAAAAGCACAGGATGCCAGTGACGGACCTTCCAATTCTGTTGTTCAATGGCAAACGCCAATTGAGCTCCACAATGCCAGGCAATGAGCACAGGGCCCACTGGAGGACGTCAAGCCCTCAGGCCACCCTCATGAAGTCTGTTTCTGATTATTTGGTTAGACATTTTCACCACTGGCCTGCTGGAGGTCATTTTGTAGGGCACTGGCAGTGCTCATCCTGTTCCTCCTTGCACAGAGGAGCAGATACTGGTCCTGCTGATAGGTTAAGGACCTTCTTTGTGTTTGCCTAACAAATTATCATTTACCATCCAAATTGCAATTAGACAAATAAATGTTTTTATATTTTTGGATAGAGTAGAGAAAATGTTGAATACCTGTCAGGTTTTTATTACTATCTGTGTCCCGTTACAGAAATTCGCCCTTTCTATTTATTGTACTGATCCCGAGTAAAAGAAAATCTCATTTTGAGTTGTCACCTGAACAAGAATAGAAGATAAGTCTTACAAATCCTTCACCAATCCCAACTGTCTTAAAGGGTATTTTCCTCACTTTGAAAACAACTTCATTTTATGGCTTTGGTACAGAAAGTGAAGAGAATTTTCCCTGAAAAAAAAAAAAAAAAACACAGGAGTAATAACCCTGTCTATCTGAAAAACAAAAAAACGTTTTGGCTTTAGGTTTACTCTAATAACTAACTAAGGTTTCCCAATGCACTATGGGTTAGCTAAAGAGGCAAAACATCAGAAAGTGCCTGACTATGAGCCCACTCTCTCTAATTTAATTCTTCTACAGAGCAGTATGATGTAAGGTGGAGAGAGAGATAGGAGTCACTGCTTGAACCACTGAGCTCTGTATATTACATTTTGTTTACAGCAGGAAGAACATAACCACATACTCACTAGATTACACTCCCGCCCAATTTATTCTACAGCACACATTACTCCCATTCACCACATATCACAAATCTTTGGCGATACATCTAATTATTGCGGCTAAAATGTGCATTCCAGTTTACTGGCATGCTACAACCCCCCGTCCATAATAGACTGGCTCAGATGTATAGGAAAATTTGCAGAAATGTAGGAAATTCTACATCTAGCCAGGGAGTCACCCTTGAAATATGGGAAAACTTGGGCCTGTTGCCATCACATTGTGGATTCAGCAAAATATAACCAGATAATGACTTGTCCTTGTGGTCAGTGGCTCTATATACCATAGGTCAAGGTGGAGTGGAATCCTCCCCTCTTCTTTTCCCTTCTTTCATTCTTACATTCAGTCATATGCCCTACTCAGGTACCCCTCAGCCTTTTTTTACAACCCCTTCAACTCTCATCCTACTTTGCTTCTTTCATTTCCTTTTTTTTCTCTACTCCCCCTGCCAGTTATCTAATATGGTAAAAGGCACTCTAAGGTTTATGCTACCTTTTTACTCCTTTATTTTTTTTATCCGGATGATTAGACCACAAAACTTTCAATATACACTGTTGTGGTGTCCTTTGTTTGTTCTACAAGGACTGTTATAATTATTATAACTTATTATACATGATATTAAGCCTATATACCGACAGATCCCCTTAAGGGGCAAGCCCTTCAGATATAGCTAATTATTTTGTACCTTTACATCACTCAGACATTTATACTGTTCTGTTTAAAAATTGGCCCCTCTACTTGCGGTGTTTGTACCAGATTGACAGACCATACAACTGTAATGTCATTGTTTGATTCTTATCTTTGAAGCCTAAATAAAGTTCTTGTAAGAATAAAAACAACTGTTGGACTATTGTTTTTTCTTTTCTTTTTTTTGGTTAACAAATAGATTAAAACTGGAATTCTACATTAACCACTTCCCTTGTGAAGCAATTGTTTTAACTTTTAGTTCTGCAGTCACCTAGATCAAAGCCATGAAAACAAAACTGAACAAAGCCATGGCTGCTACTGTTCTGCTACAGCCAGGAGCTTGTTTTAACCTCTTCAAGCTCTGGACTTATCCAAAGTGGAACTTTATTCCAAAATAAAAACAAGGATGAACAGGCAAAATTATTAATGCATAAGAGGAATTATTTGTCTTTTCTGCATTAAAGCTACCTACCTGCCTGTCCGCCCCTGTATGGTGAGCATCTATTGAATGGTTACAGTATTAATATTAAAGGATCCAGCAATAATGCCGTGGAGCCCAGTCATATTGGCAGTCTCTCTAAAACAATGGTGGGAGCTAAGAGGGGCTGTAACCAACCCCATCCAAACAAATATACAAATAAGCCACTTCATTGCTATGGAAAGAGCTTGTAAAAATGATTTATATGACAATCTACTGAGTCTTCATTTTATTCAGTCATCATCTAGATACTACAGCAAGATTCATAAGACTAAATCAAGTTTATACTTGGAATTGAGCAGAATTGCATTTGTTGGTATTGGCAGAGCACACAAAAATTATAGTTCAGCCCATAAATGGAAGACAAATCCCAAAATAATAAAACATAGGTTGGACAGCTGTGTATTGCATATCATAATTACTTCAGCTTTTTTGTATATTGTTTGTAGATGTGAATTCCATCTACCGAAGACAAAAGAAGCTCACACTGAATACCAGGCGGTCCACCGGTTACAAACAAGATAGGGCCTGTAGGTTTTTTTCTTAAGTTGAATTTGTTCGTAAGTCAGAACAGGTACCTTTTTTATGTGTAGCCCAAGCAAAAAATGTATTTTTAAGTTTTTTGGATAGCATAGGGAGGGGTTATCACTCCTGTAACATTTGTTTTGCTGTCTGTGTCCCTGTTCAGAAGATTTCTTGGGGGGGGGGGTGCATATGATCAGCACAGAGCCAATCAGCACTGTCCAGACAGAGGGTCAGGGTTCCTGATCGGACAGCTCAGTGCAGTATGAAAGCTCCTCCTACAAGCTATACCCTGAAACTGAAGATAGGGTCGGCAGGTTTTTTTCTTAAGTTGAATTTGTTCGTAAGTCGGAACAGGTACCTTTTTTAAGTGTAGCCACAGCAAAAAAATTTTGGATAGCATAGGGAAGGGTTACCACCCCTGTAACATTTGTTTTGCTGTCTGTGCCCCTGTTCAGAAGATTACACCTCATTTTCTGTCCCTGTGACAACTGGATTTTGAAAAATTTGGGTTGTTGTGGAAAACAGGATTAGTGATAAAGCTTCAGTGGAGACACCTTTTTTTCCATAATAACTCTTACAGGAGTGAATTTCCCTTCCTAGGGGGAGATTTCCTCTCACTTCCTGTTGTTTTCCTCCATTTGTAAGTAGGAGTAGTTTGTAAGTCAGATGTTTGTAACCCAGGGGTCCACCTGTAGTGGTATAAGGATAACTCCTGCTTTGAAGACACTATACGTTAAAGTGTTACTAAGCTCACAACAGTAAAATCAGTGTGTATATACAGTAAATCATGCTTGTTATACTCACTCTGGAACCTAAGGTGTTAATTCTCCACATTTTGTAAAAAGGCTGTGTGATCCTGTATGCACCGATCCTCCTCTTCTTCCACTGACTCCAGAACAGGTCCGGATAGTACAGAGCCTTTGGAGTTAGGCTGCACATGCTTAGTTTGGTGTGTATTGCTGGAGAGTTTTTTTTTTTTCTTGGGGGAGTGCATATGATCAGCACAGGGCCAATCAGCACTATCCAGACAGAGGGTCAGGGTTCCTAATAGGACAGCTCAGTGCAGTATGAAACTCCTCCTACAAGCTATACCCTGAAACTGATACAAGTCACAATATTGCTACATACTGCCGATGAGGAAAGATAGATAGCAGTTTATATTTACTAAAATGATTGCATTCCCAAGTTCAGTGTGCTGTGGAATGCTAGATATAGTGAATGCAGGGTAATAGGTTTAGTAACACTTTAAGTGTTTTTTTTTTTTTTTTTACAGATAAAGCAATGACTCTTGCAGGCTGGAAGCTGGATTCTGGGCATTATTTTTTTATTAGCTTTAGAGGAATTAGTAACTTTTTACCTCTGATAATGCAGAATTTAAATATTTGCTTTCTTCATACAGTTAATAAAAGTGTTTTGCCACCTTCTACAAGGAATGTTTCTCAATACCTGGTCTTCTTGGCTACAAAGTCCTTATTTTACGTTATCATTGTAGCCACTGCCTCCTACTTCTGTTAAAAATCATTACAATAGCCAAGGAATCTGTCCCCTTTCCCATGCATTTACATTTTACAAATTAATTTTAATCTGTTTATAACTAGCTTGTTTTAATTACACTTCCCTCTCCCACAGTGCCATACCAAAACGTTTTTTTTAAGCTTGACTAAACAGTACAGTTCCTGCTGTACCTTTGCTGCTCCTGAGTCCTGACATCAGTACTGCAGGCATGATAGACAAGGCTGGAGCCTGGAGGACTGATGTTGGTGGAGAGGCAGAAGCAGAACTTTGCTTTCTTCATACCGAGAGTGCTTTTAGTTACATCAGACAGTAAACATTGAGTTACTATATGGAAGAAGTAAACAGCTTCCAGCACTCATAAGGCTATTAAAATAATGGAGCCTGGAGTTCAACTTTAAAACAACACAAAACAACTATTTAACCATTTGCAAACCATGTGGCCCAAAGATGACTGAAATAGCTTTATAAGATGTACTACAGGGACTCACACCATGTATTCATATGTATTTAAAGTGCAGTTAATGTAATATTCACCAAACATTTTCTTCAGATGTATCTTCCTAGTACAATGATTGATTCACCTGTTGTAAGTGTTTATTGAATGTCATATTTCCAGGTTTTTAAATCTAACATAATTCACCTATTTATTAGCCGGCTAATCTAAAGTACTCTGGGGACACAAACAGAACTGCTGCAAAGAGACTTGCTAAATTTCAAGATGCAAACTTATTATTATTATACAGGATTTATATAGTGCTAACAGTTTACGCAGGACTTTACAACATAAGTGCAGACAGTACAATTACAATAGAATTTATTACAGTAGGAATCAGAGGGCCCTGCTCGTTAGAACTTACATGTGGTGATGTCCTCTTAGGGGTGGGGTCCAATATGCCCATTCATGTATAGTATATCCTCAGTATTCCAATGTGAATAGCACTGGGCATCATGCAACTCAAGAGACTGAGGTCCTCTTGTTGCACAAGGAAATACTCCAGGGGACGTATTCTATATTAGGTCTCATGCACATTGGTCATTTAGCTAAAGTGCATAAAACTCTGTTATTTACCTAGAGGGCACAGGTTCAGTGTTCAGCCCAATGCAGGCAGCACGTCAAACTCTATGAGAGTTTAAAGTGATTGTAAAGTCAGAAGGTTTTTTATCTTAATGCATTCTATGCATTAAGATAAAAAGCCTTCT
This sequence comes from Pelophylax lessonae, assembly GCF_965119305.1. NCBI lineage: Eukaryota > Metazoa > Chordata > Amphibia > Anura > Ranidae > Pelophylax > Pelophylax lessonae. The sequence continues at coordinate 110,685,209 of NC_138774.1, read as the reverse complement.
GTGTGAAGCAGCAACCCCCTTCTCTCAGCCCCCCCCTTATACCTAACTGAGCCCCCTTTCTATCTAGCCATGCCCATGAGTGCCTCAGCCAGACTGTCTCTCCTAATTGGCTGAGATACAGCAGCAGCGCCATTGGCTCCCCCTACTGTCAATCACACTTATTTAGCCAACCCGGAGAGAGGGAAAAGGGCTGAATGGCATCTTTGTGTCTGAATGGATACACAAAGTAGGAGCTCTGCTCAGGTGCCTCCATAGCAAGCTTGCTTGCAGTGGGGGCACTCAACAGGAGGGAGGGGCAAAGAGCTCTAGCCAGGGACCCGAGAAGAGGAGGATCCAGGCTGCTCTGTGCAAAACCACTGCACAGAGGAGGTAAGTATGAGGGATGATCGAACTTTTCAAAAGTTCGGTTCGACCAGAACAACCGAACTTCCCGAAAGTTCGGCCCAGATTTCAGAACCCCATTGAAATCAATGGGACCTGAACTTCGGTAATCAAAAAACACAATTTTGAAGCCCTAACACCCAATAAATGCCCCTAGAAAGTGCCTAGGGTTCCGGGTCATGCCCCAGGGACTATTAATCAAACAAAAAAAAGTTCTTAAAAATTGTCATTTTTGATAGAGAAGAGAACCAATTATTGAAAAAAATTATTGAAAAAAAAAAAAGAGATTTCTTTGGATTTAGTGTCTGGGGGGTCTAAAATGTGTACCTGTGAAGTTTCAGCTCTGTAGCATGTCCAGAACCAGAAAAAAAGTTTGTTTGTATTAGAATTGCAATAGAACAGGATAGTGGCTCCGCTATTTTCACACCATGCCGGTTTAGTAGCTGGCGTTTTTTTGGGCATTTTTTGGGGTCTTTGGAGGCAGGCATAACATCAGAACTTCTGTGTAGAGGTATATATACACACACACACACACATGTATGTATATATACACATACACATATATAGGTGTGAAAGTAGCAGAAACCTATGCTTGCGCTAATGAAATAATTAACACCCATATGGCTTCTCTGCTATAACACCTATATATGTGTATGTGTATAAATACATATAAGTGTGTGTGTATATATACCCCTATACAGAAATTCAGATGTTTTGCCTGCCTCCAAAGACCCCCAAAAAATGCCCAAAAAAAACGCCTGCTGCAAAAACACACCTGGGCGTTTTTGTAGCTGGCGTTTTTTGGGCATTTTTTGGGCGTCCTTGGAGGCAGGCATAACATCTGTACTTCTGTGTAGGGGTATATATACACACACACATGTATGTATATATACACATACACATATATAGGTGTGAAAGTAGCAGAAACCTATGCTTGCGCTAATGAAATAATTAACAGGCATATGTCTCCGCTCCTATAACACCTATATGTGTGTATGTGTATAAATACATATAAGTGTGTGTGTATATATACCCCTATACAGAATTTCAGATGTTTTGCCTGCCTCCAAAGACCCCCAAAAAATGCCCAAAAAAACGCCAGCTACAAAAACGCCCAGGTGTGTTTTTGCAGCAGGCTTTTTTTTGGGCATTTTTTGGGGGTCTTTGGAGGCAGGCAAAACATCTGAAATTCTATATAGGGGTATATATACACTCACACACTTATATGTATTTATACACATACACATATATAGGTGTTATAGCAGAGAAGCCATATGGGTGTTAACTATTTCATTAGCGCAAGCATAGGTTTCTGCTACTTTCACACCTATATATGTGTATGTGTATATATACATACATGTGTGTGTATATATATATATATACCCCTACACAGAAGTTCTGATGTCATACCTGACTCCAAACATGTCCTCAAAAAAGCCCTATAAACGCCTGCAACAAAAAGCAGGGTGACAGGGGAGAAACCACTATCCGGTTCTATAAGTGTTCTAAGAGAAACGATCTTTTCTCTATAGCGGTCCCCCTGACATGGAAGGGTTTTGTCACCCTGCCATAGCAGTCAGAGTCAGTTAACCCTACACTACACTACGGTCCCCTTACACTTAACACTTTCCCTACAGAAACTAGATTTTTAAATCTAACTATAGTAGAAAATAGTACCCTAACTACACTAGATATCCCTTTCCTCACACTAATAATTGCTAAATGACACTTTGAGAGCAAAAGTAACAGAACTATTTCCACTCTCTTCCACAGCCCTGTATTAAAATGGTAGAGATTTGGCGGGGCTATCTTATATACTGAGGGGCGTATTCACTAATGATTGGCCTCTGGACCCCTTAGTCACTCCAATCACATTCCTAGCATTCTCCTGCCCCCTCAATTGGCTTTTACTGATGGTTCTGGTCCAATCACGGGCTTTTAAAGCCCAGTTCCTGTCCCATTGCATTTTGGTCGGTTCTGGTTGCCGAATTCCGAACTTTTTCAGCAAAAAGTTCGGAATTCGGCCGAACCTCGAACAGTCAGTTCGATCATCCCTAGTAAGTATAACATGTTTGTTATTTTAATACAAAAAAAACACAAGACTTTACAATCACTTTAACAGCTGCTGCTGCTGGAGGTGCACATAGTGTTACTTCTGTTTAGGGCAGTGTGCACCCAGGGACAAATTCCCAGAATGCAGACTGCTTGTGCTCCAGGCATTCGCCCCAGATTCATACTAACCAAAATCTACATGCCACTAGATGCAGCTTCCAGCCCCATCCAGCAGCAGCTGTCAAACCTTTCTAGAGTGTGACAGGCTGTAACAGCAGGGCTAAACAGTGCACCTGTGTCCTCCAGCTGACCAATGTGCATGAGTCCTTAAGAAAAATGTCTGGAGATGAGCTTTAAGTCACTTACATCACAAGGGTGGAGATTTCAGCTCTATAACCTCTAGTTTCACAATTCTACACATCTTTGTAGCATAAATACCTTCTTTGTGGGAGTTCTGATGCCACTTTATGAAGGGAAGCAAACTGGTAGGTGACCGCTTGAACCACTTGCTACCAGTACTGCAGCAAATATTGAGTAATTGCCCAATGATGTAAATGATGAGTCTGTTCAGCTGCAGTTTTCTGCATTATTACCTCATTTTTACATAAAAGGAAAAAAAATCAAAGCAAATATTGAAATATAAAACACTTGTGTACTAACGCCGTGTGCTGGCTTATTTAGAAAGCTGTGCCTCTGCTTCAGACAAGTGCAAAAAGATACAAACTGCTATCCTACATTCATAAATGGCAGGGAGATTTATGTGTAAGGTAAATAGGTCATAAAGCAAAATGTCTTTGTGAGAAACTTCAAATTGAATCAGTTATTCATTAGTCAATATTGTCTGGTGCATAGAGAGACGTGCCTCCATCCCTTGTACTACAAAATGCACAAAAAAATCAATGCCCATGAGACATTCTCAAGGTGTGCCAAAACAACAAATGTATATAAAACCTTATTATTTTATTCACCAAATTATTTACCAAATTTAAAAACATTTTTCATTGTACATACAGGCAAATACAATAGAACACAACAGTTAGTTTATTTCTGTCAAACAACTTTATAAAAAATATTGAATGTAAATTACAATCTCTAAACTAATGAATGCTTTGGTTGCATTATTATTAATATAACTTGTTTTGAGAATATTAATTCACTTCATCAGCAGATGTAACTAGCAGGGTGTCTATAAAAAAGATTTAACGAGTTAGAAAACAACATTTATGACAACCGTCAAACGGTCTCTGTCCATGGAGCTGTGGGAAGGCGGGACCCACACAGTCTTTTCTTTATTATATTGTCCTATTAGATTTTGCCCATTGTTTTTCCTTTTTTGGCGCATTACAGTTTCTTACTTTACGCGTACACAAAGTAGAATGTTTGTTGTATCTTCACACTGATCCTGCTTTCCCTTTTTATTTTGATTCATATTGCAGTTAAATGCCTTAATAATGTTACTTACTTTTGTTACCCTTAAGTAGCTTTATGTGTCTTGAATAATAAAATTATTATTTGGGCCCAATTTGAATTTCTTCTGTGCTTCTTTTACATCCTATTCACATCAAAATATTTGTATTCCCTCTTTGGCGTGTATGTATTAGTATATCTTTTATATACCTTTTGTAAATGAATAGTGACATCTTTTGGGTCACAGAGAGCAGCTTCTGTCTGTTAGCTCTCTTTTTGGTTAGACAGCGTGGGCCCCCGCCTTACCACAGCTCCTGGGACAGATGCCGCTTGACGGTTGCCACACATAAAGTCTTCTTGGTTTACTCTTCCCACTTTCTTTTTTTTTTTTTTTCAAATTTGGTTTGTAAGTTTTTTTTGCAAATGGTTATGAATACAGATGAGTCCTTTATATTTGGACATGTGTATGTTGTTTTAAACTTGTTAAATTTTTTTATACACACCTGTCAGTTACATCTGCTTCTGATTAGGTGAATTAATATTCACTAAACATGTTGAGATTCATGATACAAGTCCTTTGGTATATCATCTTTGAAGATAGTAATTTACAGTCACTATTGTGTAATACTGTTGTGTTCTATTTTATCTTCCTGTATGTACAATGATAGATGTTTGTAAAGTTGGTAGGTACTTAATAAAAATAATATGGTTGTTATATATATTTGTTGTTTTGGTGTAGCTCTAGAAAGTCACATGAAAAATGTTTTTTGTGTATTTTTAAATCAGGCATTCTCTCTTTTTTAAACTGAATACTTCTATTTCCTTCACCTCGAGTAAATTTTCAAACCCTGAACTAGTATGCAGGCCACAGATATTTTGATTTGTAATACATTCTCTTGAAGATACTCAGTTAGGATGGGCAAGGTGCATAGGGAGTTGCAAAGTCAAGCTTGTTTAACCACTTGCTGACCACGCTATAGCTGAATGGAAGCTACAACACAGTCATCCAGTTCTGGGAAGGCATCTATTGATATCCTCCTAGTACCGCACCCCCAGAGCGCCCACTGCATCGTGCACCTGGCGCATCCAGCACACTCTGTGTTAGCTGTGTCCTTTGGACACTGTTGATCACAGATCGGGGTAAAGAGCTCATAACAGTGTCTCTTTACCATGTGATCATCTGTGTCCAATTACAGCTGATCACGATGTAAACATACTTGGCAGTGATCGGCATTCTTTTCCTCACGCTGTGACAGTGTGAGGAGAGGAGAGAGCCAGTAACTGGCAAATGTGAAAGAGGACATCTACACTATCCTGATAATCAATGCAGACCCAACAATGCCCATCAGTGCTGCCTTTCAGTGCTGCCAGTCAGTGCCCACCAGTGCTGCCAATCAGCGCTTCCTCATCAGTGCCGCCTATCAGTGTCCATCAGTGCTGCCTATCAATGCCCATCAGTGCCGCCTATCAGTGCCACATATCAGTGCAGCCTCATTACTGCCTACTCTTCAGTGACCATCAGTGTTGCCTATTAGTGCCTATCAGTGCAGCCTCATCAGCGCACATCAGTAAAGGAGATAAAAAGGTTTTTTTTTTCAAAATTGTTGGTCTTTTTTTGTTTGTTTAGCAAAGAATAAAAAAACCCAGTGGTGATTCAATGAATGCCACCAAAAGAAAGCTCTTTTTGTGTGAAAAAAAATGATAAAAAATGTCATATGAGTACAGTGCTGCATAACTGCGCAATTGCCATTCAAAGTGCAACAACACTAAGAGATTAAAAGTTGGCCTGGGCAGGAAGGAGGTGAAAGTGCCCGGTAGGCAAGTGATTAAGAATAAGATTATGACTTGTTGTAAAACCAATTGAAGGTTTAAAAAACTGTAACCATCTACACATTGTAGTTAAAACATCTCCAGTGGCTGACTAGCTGCATAAGAAAAGACAAAAATTAACCAAGATAGAGCATCCCTGGGGAAAATGCTTTTTTTTCTCTTTAGTTTTGGTGATGTACTGAAGACTTTGGCTCACTTCCTTAATGAAGTAATTTAATGCAAATATAAAGAAAAAGTAGTGGGTTTAGGTCATCATTCTTGCACTTTAATTAGTTGTAGTCCATGTTTTCAGTGATGAGTGGCAATAGCCAAATAGCCATTCGGTGCTAAAACGGTCTCCCTCTTTACCATCTTAGGATGGTAGGGAAAAAACATTTGGGTTTTCTTATTTTATCAGTGTGTTGTACATGAAGAAAAAATGTAAGCATACCTTTGAAGATTGGAAATGCTTTAGGGTTTCCTTTAATGAAAGTCATACATTATCGAGGTGAAACTGACAACTGAATGAAAGGAGGCTAAATGCTGATATGGTAATACTGTCAGGAAGATAACCCTACTTATTACTGAGTAAGCAAAACTGGATTTTCAGCGTTTCTACAAAACTGATTTTCTAATATGCATAATTGAAAAGCTGACAAAAATGTAATGTTTAATTCCCATGACACAATATTGGCCTAGATTGTTAAACATGTGCTGTACTGATATTGACATATGGTGCTTTAATATTCCAGAGCTAAACAGCTAAAACATTCTGACACCTGTTTAGTTTTTTAGTCTTGATCCTTGAGGAAATATTCACATATAAACATGGGGATAATTTCTGTACTTGTGCTTGTCAACAAAATATGCACAGCTTATTGTTTGGAAATTAAATTTATTTTATGAATTGATGAAAGCACCGTGCCATAATTTAATTCATATATTTTAGGTCTAGTGAACTGAATTCCTCAACCAATCTCTGTCTATGAATTATCAAGTCCACCCACTGAAAACAGCCATCACAATGATGTACAATTTACCATTATAGACTTTCCCTTCAATTGCCAATTTAATGGTCCCAACGTTGGGACTGGGCAGAGCTGGTAAGGTCATCAGGGAGATCCTGACACAGGAATTTAAATAAAATCAAAGATTCCAGTAAGTTCTTCATCCCAGCTTGGGCTATCCAAAGAAATTTCAAAATCTGATATTGTTGTTTCTCACAAAGGGTTTATGATATGATGGTGATGGAAATGTTTTTAAAATCGTTCAATATTTTCAACTTTAGCAGTTTTCAAGATGAAATTCACCCAAAACCCCCATTTAGAAACAGAATGTAAAAATATGGTAGTAATGTTCAAACAAACCTGTGAGGAAAAAAGTTAGCAAATATATTTAATTTTCCCCAGTTGCAACCCCGGTGCCTAGGTCTGGTTAATGTCACCATCCTTCTAGTGAAGTCTCAGGGAATGTTGAAAACCTCAAAAATCACAAGATGATACTCAATCGCCATGCAGTTATGCTTAAGGAATTGGACTAGTGACAAGCCATAATCCCCAAAACACTGTGGTCATTGTAGTTTCATTTGGATATAGGCTAAAAGTCAAGTGTCATAATTAAACACAGACACTAAATACTTCTTTGATGTGATTAGGAAGTTCAATAGGGTGGCTGACTGCCTTGTTTAGAATTTACAAAGGTAATACATTGATGTTTCCAATGAAAAAACAAATGGCCCCACTCCCAAATGCTACGAGATCTTTAATGCAATAAAATCATCCAACTAACAGAATCAAGGAAAGTTCATGACACTTGTCGGAAGAGCATGGTTGACATGTTTTGCAAATTGAATGGCTTAATCATTGTGATTTTACTGCATTAAAGATCTTGTAGCATTTGGGAGTGCGATGATTCATTTTTTCATTGGTGCATTCACCCAACCATGGACTAGACCTGCACACCTTTGTCTACAAACTTTCACTCATCACTTGGAGTAGCATTACCTCTATTTTGTGCTGCATAATACATTGATGTTCACCTGATACAGTAATTACACAACCTTGATATTTTCCTTAGTAGCAAAAATAACATTTGCAAATATGTGACATAATTGTTTTCATTTCTGAAGGTGTAGTTTTTAGTTGTATATTTGTAGTTGATTTTGCACCTTTAAGGGCTAGAATTTTAGCTTGTCAGCAGCTAGCATCAACTATTAAGGCTGGCCATAGATGCCTAATTTTTTTACAATCAGTTATAGGGCTGACAGGAAAAAAATCAAATGGATTCTCGCATCCACACATGGAAGCTTTACAGAGGATTTACCCCCACTGTGAAATTGTCTTCTGAAAGTGGGGCACCTCCAATGTAGAATACTTTTATCAACAGCTGCAAAAGTTTAATCGACTACAGTTTTCCAATAGTCCCATTCAACAGAACCCAATCATTATATTGACATTTGTTGAGTGGGAATGGCCATAGATAGATCAAAATTTGTTCAGTCCCTGCTGAACTGGCCGAAGGTCAATCCATCAAGGGTTAGCTTAAAGTGGTTGTAAACCTTAGACATGAAGTAGGAACAGACATAACCCTCTACAGTGTGTACTTGTCTCTATCCAGATCACTAAGTGTAATTTCTGTCTGCTGCCTTGTTTCTCTGCTATCAGTACTAATCACTTCTGACAAGTTTTCCTGACACCAGGAGAAAAAAAGTGACAGGGGAGGAGCTTTAACCCCAGCTCTGTTCCTGTGAGCTGTGTGAAAGGGGGGGTGTCTTTTTCTTTCAATCAGATCTTAGAGCTCTCCTCACTGAGCTCTTCAGAGTGTAACTTCTGTTCTATGCCCCCTTTATTCTGAACTCTCAGACAAGCTTTATGAATTCAGCACTTTGAACGGATGTAGAGAACAGAAGACCTCAGATAAACAGGTACAACTTAGTTTGGTACAACTGCAGGTTCTATGGAAATCTAGCTGAAAGTACCCTGATATGGAAGAAGTAATATGCCTCCTTTTTCAGCGGCCCATGTCTATCTTCTCTCCATTCTAGTAAAACAGCCTTCTCCAATCTGTTCAGCATTTGACACTCCCAGGTAAGCCTTATCCCTGTGTCCCCTGCTGCTCACTGTGGCTTCTTGCTTCAACTCGTGCATTATTATTGTGTTCTGAAATAACATAGGGCTTGGAAGATGGAACCCCAGCATGGGGGACACATGCATTCAAACATTCCTGGAAGTGTTATATGCTAAGGAGTCAGACAAAAGCTACAGCCCTGAAGCCCTAAATGAAAGGAATGTGGGAAACATAGATTTAGAAGTGAGCATGATAGGTCTTCTATTAAAGAAAACTCTGAAGCTGGATTTTTTCAACGTCTTAGACAATCATTTTAAGTTTAGGGCTAGGTTTTAGAGGGTTAAAGTTTTAAAGTCAGTTTCAGGTTTAAATGAAACCTGTACTGGGAAAGCATTGAGGCTGCCATTCAGTATTCTCAATCACTGGTCTGGAAAAAGTATGCAGATTAGGAAGGCTGCCTTCCCTGGGCAGTGTCCCAAAAGGTATTAAAGACAGAGACAGCCTAGTAGGAGATTGAAATGGCAGCCTTTATGCTTCTCTCATTATAGGTTACTTTCAGGGCATAACTCTGGACAAATAACTAAATACACTGCTGAAATATGTGTATTTTGAGATTCTGTGAATGCCAATTAACGGTAATTAGTCGAGTATGTTTAATTGTATGATTTTAATCTTGCATACACCCAAACTGGTTTAGAATGTTTATCAAAAACATAGCAAAACAAAGTTTACAACTTTATCATCCTACATTTTCAGTAAGGGATGAAGATGAAAAGAACTCACAATTAGTGCTCACTGACTGACCTAGGTCACAGATATAAACATGTGATTAACTTCTGTCAATCATGTCCCCAATTAAATTAGTATAAAAATGTCTACTGCTGCTGAATGTATGATTATTTCTAATAGCAGTCCGAAAACACCTGATATTATTTAGCACAGCATAATTCATATTTGCAAAAAGCTTATAATTGCCTTAAAATTAAAACTAAACAACAATATACCAATTATTTTTAAAGTGTGCTTGTTGACAAAATACAAGAAGATCAATGTGGTGCAATTCTATTATAGTTAATATATGCTACAAATTACCGTCTTAAAACAGAAGGTTTATTTTTAATTTAATGACAATGTGAATCACATTTTCCAGGGTATGAGAAATAAACTCTTATTTTTAAATTAGTGTGTGACGTTTGAAACAAACACTTCTAAAATGAACTGTAGATCTTAGTGAAATGATCTCCTATTGACTAGAACCTGTGAGGATGGTGGGTATCTATCATTGGAGACTGTTCTGTCCAACTTGTGGAAAAGCATTAGCTTCAGTGCAGTATTATACAGAGAGGGTTTCACTACAACATAGTTGGTGGGTTGCCAATGCACCAATTGGTTTTGCTTACTATTAGTGATGGGTCGAACACCCCCCCTGTTCAGTTCGCACCAGAACATCTCGAACAGGGGAAAAGTTCTAGCGAACTCTATTAAAGTCTATGGGACATGAACATGAAAAAACAAAAGTCCTAATTTTAAAGGCGTATATGCAAGATATTGCCATAAAAAGTGTATGGGGACCCGAGCACTGCCCTGGGGGATATGTATCATTGCAAACAAATGTTTTTACAAGAGAAGTGATTTTAATGATGCTTAAAGTGAAACAATAAAATGAAAAATTCCTTTGAATATCGTGCCTAGGGGGTCCCTTTAATGTGCCTGTAAAGTGGCACATCTGTACGATGTACTGTATGTAGCCTGTTGCAGTAATACTGACATTTCTAAAGGAAAAAAAGTAATTTAAACGTGCTCACGGCTGTAATGTATTGTTGACTCCTGGCAATACAGATGCCATTTCAAGCTGACTAAGATTTCCCGTAGATGTTAAAGACAGGGAGCAGTGCCGTGCCAAGCGGACCAATATTTCCCATAGACACCAATGTTAAAGATGGGGAGCAGTGCCATGCCAAGCTTAACATTATTTCCCATAGATGCCAATGAGCACTGAAAGCTGAAAATTGGTCTAGAAAGGAAGGGGGGTGAAAGTGCCCTGTATTTAAGGGGTTAAGGGGAACCCTATGACAGAATTAAAAAAAACTGCATGGGGTCCCCCCAAAAATCTATACCAGGCCCTTCGGGTCTGGTATAGATTTTAAGGGAAACTCCATGCCAAAATTAAAAAAAAAACAATGTGGGGTCCCCCCCCAAATCCATACCAGACCCTTATCCGAGCATGCAGCCTGGCAGGCCAGGAAAGGGGTGGGGGCATGCCAGAATCCCCAAAAAACATACCAGGCCACTTGCCCTCAACATGGAGAGGGTGTTTTGGGGTGCCACCCAAAGCACCTTGTCCCCATGTTGATGGGGACAAGGGCCTCTCTCTGACAACCCTGGGCTGTGGTTGTGGGGGGCTTATCAGAATCTGGGGGCCCCCTTGTTTAACAAGGGGGCCCACAGATCCCCCTCCCATTTGAACAGGTTTTGGGTACATCGTACCCTTATCCATTCACCAAAAAATTGTACAAAAAAAATTAAACACAAAAGACAGTTTTTGACAAGTCCTTTTTTCAAAAAAAAAAAAAATAGTGTCCCCGTTGTAAATCCATTGTCAATAACGACACCCGCCGTACCCAAAAATAGAGGAAATTGAAAGACGCTTCCGACTCTTTTGAGGCGTACCCACCGAATGATGCTCTTGAGCTTTGACAGTTCTTTTATAGGCAAGGGGCGGGGCCACCAGGTTACTTGTACCACCCCTTGTCTATAAAAGAGCTGTCAAAGCTCAAGAGTGTCATTCGCCAGACATAAAGGACTTGTCAAAAACTGTTTGTGTTTATTTTTTGTACACTTTTTTGGTGAATGGGTAGGGGTACGATGCCCATTCACATGGAGAGTGGGATCTTTAAAGGGGGCTTCCAGATTCTGATAAGCCCCCCCCACAGACCTCCACAACCACAGCCCAGGGTTGTCGATAAGAGGCCCTTGTTCCCATCAACATAGTGACAAGGTGCTTTGGGGGGCATGTTGATGGCCTGGTATGGTTCAGGAGGGGGGCCGCTCCCTCATCCCCTCCTTTCCTGGCCTGCCAGGCAGCATGCTCGGATAAGGGTCTGGTATGAATTTAGGGGGGGGGGGGCGAGCCACTTTTTTTTTCAATTTTGGCATGAAGTTCCCCTTAAAATCTGCACCAGACTCAAAGGGCCTGGTATAGATTTTGGGGCGGACCCCATGCAGTTTTTTTAATTCTGTCATAGGTTTCCCCTTAACCACTTAAATACAGGCACTTTTGCCCCTCATTGGCATCTAAGGGAAATATTGGTCAGCTTGGCCTGACACTGCTCCCTGTCTTTAACATTGGCATCTGTGGGAAATCTTGGTCAGCTTGAAATGACACTGCTCATGAACTACAAGTGACAGGGACACAAAACGTGGGGAGCACTGAGAGGGGACCTGGGACTAAAACATATCCATACATTATAAAATTGGAGTATGCCTGTATGCTACACTGACTGCACTATATTAACTCAATTCACTGCCCATTAACTACCTGCCTAATCTCTATTGTAACACACTATACACGGCTGCCATGTAAGCTGCAGCCTTATATAGTGTGGAGCGTGGACTTAGCCCCTGAGCCATGATTGGCTAAAGACACCCTGCCTTTGGCCAATCATGGCTCTAAAAGGACATTGTGCTGTGATTGGCCAAACCATACAGGTTAGGTGCATGCTTTGGCCAATCATCAGTAATCTATTCACTGCACAAGCGCAGTGCATTATGGGGCTTCCTGCCGAGCGCCCCATTTGTTTGTGTGTTGGGCGAACACATGAACAGCTGTTGTTCGAGTCTAACTTAGTTCAACTCGAACATCAAGCCCATTCCTACTTACTATACTAATTTGCCATTGAGCCATAGGTCTGCTGATGTATTGCTCATGTATTGCTCTATGGACTTATCCATTTTAGAATGGTCATATAACAATATATAACAAATATATATAACAAAAAAATTCCCCCAATCCCTATTCCTATCCGGAGTTCCGGCCACGAAAAACATTTTTCAATAAAAATACCCCCAGGACAGTCAGGGCTAGTACATTCCACAATGGATAGCCTCTGTACTGTCCCAGGTTGCACTTACCTGCAAGAAGAAATACTTACCTTTAAAATTTCTTCTCCAGCGTTGCCATCTCAGATGTGGGCAGCTGAAGCCAGCGCAATCCTCTTCTGCGTCCTCTTTCGTGTCCCCTTCTCACAGAATGCGCCTGCACCGGCCCGCTCGTCACTTCCGGTGAGTGACGAGCGGCGCTGGTGCCGGCGCATTGATTCCTGGGAGCGATGACGTTCAGCTCCCAGGATTCATTGCAAACCGGAAGTGACGGCGCGGGCCGCGTCCGCCGAGGGAGGAAGTGGAAGAAAGGTGAGTATATTTTTCTACAATAACAAGGTAAGTAAAAAAAAAAAAATCGTAGCTATCCATTTCTTTTTCAGGTGACAAATAGGAAGCGGATGGCCACAAAATCGATTATGTCGATTTTGTGGCCGGAACTCTGCTTTAACCACTAGCTGTGTTTGTTCCACAAGTCCATACTTACCTTCAATGAAACAAAAAAAAGTTGCTCCAGGTGAGTGAGTCTCTAGTTAATCCCCACACATACTATTCAGGTGCTAGCCCAGCTCGCATGCTGTATAACATAAAGAAATTCTGGATGGGTGCACTTCCAAAAATCCTTTTATGGAAGCTTCATATGACAAGTGGTTGACAGATGAAGCAGGGGACAAAGACGCAGCTGTGTTTCACACAAATGTCAGCACAATCACCTATATACAGCTCTAATGTGTTATTAGATTACAGGTGAATTAACCAATCAAAACAGTAGCTGCTACCACAAAGAAAGCGTGGCGGCAGTACACGGTACATACACTCAAATCTTATGTGAAGAGTTCGGTCCAGATACACTGCCAGAAAAAATCTGATACACCAATTAAACTCAGAGCAAACTCGACACTTCATTCAAATTCACTGTATAGTAGCAACAACATATACAAATTAATAGAAAAAAAAATATACATATATATATATATATATATATATTTGTAATTGTACTTTTATTTGGGTTTCTTTGAAAGAAAAAAACAAAAACAAAAAGGCAAATAGCCACAGTAATGTATTGACAATATTTTTTTTTTTTACAAAAGACAGAATAAAGGCAGCATTTGCACTGTACAGAAAGTCTCTGCAGGAAGTGCAAGTACAAGGCTGAAACATTACAACAGGGAGATCAGGCACAAGAAAACAAAGCTCTATTTAGCCAATATACTATATGAAAAAAGGGTCATGGAGAGGCATGCACAGATAAAGTGTAATAAGGCAAATGGAGATAGTAGGGGGTACCTATAAATGAGGAATAAATCAAGGCAATGGGGTACCAAACTTAGACACTTCCAAGCTCTCTCAAATTGTATTAAATTGTGGAATAACATCTTGTACAGTAGCAGTTAGGAATTTCATTCTCCGGATTTCAGCTATAAGCTGAAGGAATCGAGACTGATTTGGGGGTACTGTTGACAGCCAACAGAGCGGGATAGCTCTTCTAGCAGCCAAGAGGATGCATGAGATTAGTCATTTAACAGGTTTGACAACACCGGAGAAAGGAAGACCCAATAGATAATGAACAGGGCCGAGCGGTAGGGATACGCCTGTCACCGACTGAATCATCACCTCAGCCAAAAAAGGCTGAATCTGAGGGCAAAGTCAAAAAATATGGAACAATGAGCCAAATTCAAGACCACAGAACCAGCACCTGTCTGAGCATGAGGGGTCCTGTCTATGTATGAGCTCAGGGGTCCTATACCAAACCATCAACATTTTTAGAGTAGTCTCTCTTTGCACGCATTTAGAATATTTAAAAGTTAAAGTCCATATCTTATGCAACATCTGTAAAGAAATAAGTCACTGTAGTAAGTGAGCCCACTTACGCATATAGGAGTGGGTATCTTCAGTGAGAGGAGTAGCTTTGTGGGGAATACGATAAATTAAGGACCCCAGGTGTAATTGATGGGGACCCTGAGCACAAATATTAAAAAGAGGTGGGTCTGTCTAGAGTTAGGGATGTGGACATAGAATGAAAAAAAATGTCTGACTTGTAGATAAAAATAAAACATATTTTTAGGAATATCACATTTTTCCCGTAACACTTCAAAAAGTATGCAAGCTACGAGTGACAGGATGCACTAGGTTACGGAGTTGGAATAGGGGGGCCATAGTTGGAATAGGGGGGATGACTATCCAGCAATATTGGTTAAAACAAAATATTAGTGAGTGGGAGACATGGTGAAGAGAGAGAGAGAACTTTTATAAACACTTAAGCCATATTGCCAGAGTGAAAATCATAGGAGCAATACACATATATCTCAGTATAGAATCATTGCGTAAGAGCTGTGGCCACACCAGGGAACATGGATGAACTGGGTATAAGAAGCCCCTTTCTATCTCCGACCACCTATTAGGAGCCGCCAGGCAGGACCAATAGACAACTGCATGGAGGTGGGAGGCATAGTAATATTTAATAATATCAGGGGCTCCCAGACACCCCCACATCCGTAGAGAGAAAAACAATGAGCTTGCAATGCGATGAGCTCTACCATTCCATATAAATTTTAGAAAACCCCTCTGAAGAGCCTTGAGTTGGCAACCAGCAATGTTTCAAAGAAATAAAGTAACCTGGGTAAAATAATTAATTCTAAAAATGCTGTGCTAAAAACAAAATTAAAATATCAGTGAATGCATATAAAGTGTGATGTTGGACATGAATATAAACAGCTTCTAAAAGTGCAAAATTGATAGTGAGAAGTGTGAAATAAAATTATATTAAAAAATGGGTAAAATTAAACAAAATATAATAAAATTAAAATTATCTGTGAAAACATACGAAATGTGATGATATAAGGCAATAGGTTATTTATATAATCAAATAAGTGATGAGAAAATATAATGTCATCTGTGAATAAAATCCATAGAATAAATGACAAGTTATATAAATTAAATTACAAATGTATTACGTGAATAACTGATGAAAAAAGTCCCCAATCACCAGTGCAAAAAGCAAAAGGACAATTCATGGGTATTTGCTCACAAAATGGCTTGTCAGATGTTATCACCTTCACTTGTGTAAACCCCCCACAAGGTGGGTTCTCACCGCATAAAATGGGACCTCGCCAGGGGCGTAACTACAGGGGTTGCAGGGGTTGCGATTGCTACCAGGCCCCATGCTCCAGGGGGCCCAGTAGCAAACCAGTGGGTGAACTTCCAGGATTGCAAAAGTCACACTTGCGACCGGGCCCTGGCATTGCACCACTGTGGGGAGGCCCAAAGATTGCAGGAAGGGAGCCCACTGCAGAACTTGTGAAAGGATCCTGCTGCGGGACCGTAATAAAAGGCCATGCAACGAGAGTAAAGAGCCGCAGGATTAGTGGGAAGAGCCCTGGGCTTGAAGGGAAGGGCCCCGGCCAGGGATCTGGGGGGGGCCCTTCATGGTTTCTTGCATCGGGGCCCTGAAGGCTCTAGTTACGCCTCTGGACCTCGCTGTTAAGCTTGGTCAATGACAGCATGACATATTTCCAGCAAGGAAAGGGTGTGTGAACTCCTCCCTTGCTCTGGCTCCCAATCTGGCTTTAATGAGTTCACCAGCTCACATGCATGGGGAAAAAAAAACATATACCCATGCTGCAAGTAACATTGATAAAAGCATATCTTTATTAAAAATAAGTTGGAGCACACACATTTGCCAAGTGCTAAAGTGCACCAGACTATCCAAGCCAGAATAAAGCGGGTACACGGGTAATACGACAGAAAAGCTCAGTTGGATACTTGCTGTTCAGCTCAAAGAACAGAGTTCCTCTCACTGCCACATGATCTGCTCACCGACACAGCCTTGGGGAGGGGCCAAGGCTAAGGGACCATTGGGTTCTTGGTTATCTCCCTGACTAAGGCCCTTGGCTGGGTTGCTCGCTCTAGGAAAAGTCCTAGTGGTTCCAAACATCTTACATTTAAAGATGATAGAGGTCACTGTGCTCATTGGGACCTTCAATGTTGTAGAAATGTTTCTGTACCCTTCCCCAGATCTGTGCCTCGATAAAATCTTGGAGGTCTACAGACAATTCCTTGAACTTCATGGCTTGGTTTGTGCTCTGAAATGCACTGTTAACTGTAGGACCTTATATAGACAGATAAAGTGAAGAGCAAAAATCTGTGCTTAGGATACAAACAGAATCTGGCTGCTGCCCACCTTAAAAAGTATACCCCCAAAGGGGTGTACAAAAGTAGTGGAAGAAAATAGTGAGATAGATGGCTCTGCCGATAATTAAAGGAAATACTCGATAAATATCAATAAAGAATTAAATAATTAATATATAATACCAAGGTGTATATGACTAGGGATGATCGAACGGTTCGGGTCGACCATCGGATCGACCCGAACATTGGGTGTTCGAGGTTCGGCCGAATTTAGAACTTTTTGCTGAAAAAGTTCGGAATTCGGCAACCAGAACCGACCAAAATGCAATGGTTCTGGAAATGGGCTTTAAAAGCCCGTGATTGGACCAGAACCATTAGCAAAAGCCAATTGAGGGGGCAGGAGAATGCTAGGAATGTGATTGGAGTGACTAGGGGGTCCATAGTCCAATCGTTAGTGAATACGCCCCCCAGTATATAAGATAGCCCCCGCCAAATTCCAAGCATTGTTATACAGGGACATGGAAGAGAGTGGAAGCAGTTCTGTTAATTTTACTTTAAAAGTGTCATTTAGCATTTATTAGTGTGAGGAAAGGGATATCTAGTGTAGTTAGGGTGCTCTTTTACACTTTATTTAGATGCAAAAATGTAGTTTCTGTAGGGAAAGTGTGAAGTTTCAGGGTGACCGTAATGTAGTGTAGGGTTAACTGACTGCTATGGCAGGGTGACCAAACCCTTCCATATCAGAGTGACCGTAATGTAGTGTAGGGTGAACTGACAGTGACTGCTATGGCAGGGTGACCAAACCCTTCCATATCAGGGTGACCGATATAGAGAAAAGCTACTTTCTCTGAAGTCACTTTTGCTGCAGTAATATGGCTTCGCTCCTGTCAGCTTGCTTTTTGGCTGCAGGCGTCTATAGTGATTTTTTGAGCACATGTTTGGAGTCAGGCATGACATCTGAACATGTGTATAGGGGGTATATATACACACCCGTGTATGTATATATACACCTGCACATATATAGGTGTGAAAGGAGCAGAAAACACTACTTGCGCTAATTAAATAACTAACACCAATATAGTTATGCTCCTATCACACCTATATATGTCTAGGTGTATATATACATATAAGTATGTGTGTATATATACCCGTACACACAAGTTCAGATGTTTTGCCTGCCTCCAAAGAACCCAAAAAAATGCCCAAAAAAACGCTATCGCCAAAAAAAAAACGCCCTGGTGTGTTGTTGCAGGCATTTTTTGGGGTTTTTGGAGGCAGGCAAAACATCTGAACTTGTGTATACGGGTATATATACACACATACGTATATGTTTATATACACCTAGACATATATAGGTGTGATAGTAGCAGAAATATATGCTTGCGCTAATGAAATAATTAACACTAATATGGCTCTGCTCCTATAACACCTATATATGTCTAAGTGTAAAATACATATACGTATGTGTGTATATATACCACTATACACAAGTTCAGATGTTTTGCCTGCCTCCAAAAACCCCCAAAAAATGCCTACAACAACACACCTGGGCGTTTTTTTTTTTTTGGTGCTAGCGTTTTTTTGGGCATTTTTTTGGGTTCTTTGGAGGCAGGCAAAACATCTGAACTTGTGTATAGTGGTATATATACACACATACTTATATGTATTTTACACTTAGACATATATAGGTGTGATAGGAGCGGAGCCATATTAGTGTAAATGATTTCATTAGCGCAAGCATATATTTCTGCTACTATCACACCTATATATGTCTAGGTGTATATATACATACATGGGTGTGTATATATACCCCCTATACACATGTTCAGATGTTTTGCCAGCCTCAAAAGACCCCAAAAAATGCCCAAAAAACGCTTGCTACTAAACCGGCAAGGTGTGAAAAGAGAGAAGCCACTAACCTGTTCTATAAGTGACAAAATACAAACAATCTTTTTTTTATGGTTCTGGACATGCTACAGAGCTGAAACTTCACAGGTTTTAGACCCCCCAGATACTAAATCCAAAGAAATGTTTTTTTTTTTTTATTATTTTTTATTTTTAATTTTTTCAATAATTGGCTCTCTATCAAAAATTACAATTTTTAAGAACTTTTTTTGTGTGATTAATAGTCCCTGGGGTATGACCTAGAACCCTAGGCACTTTTTAGGGGCATTTATTGGGTTTTAGGGCTTCAAAATTTTGTTTTTTGATTATCGAAGTTCGGGTCCCATTGATTTCAATGGGGTTCTGAAATCCGGGCCGAACTTTCGGGAAGTTCAGATGTTCTGGCCGAACCTAACTTTTGAAAAGTTTGATCATCCCTATATATGACCATGAGATGCAGAAAATAGAGTGAATATAGGTCAAATGGCAGATTGAAAAAAACAGATATGTGAGCTGATAACAGGCAAAGAATTAATCAAATTCAGATCATACAATTATTCATTCAAGTAAATATAATCAAAAAAGTGCACTGAGGTGCAGAAATATGATAAGGTGCAGTAATATATAAAGTGCAGGAGGTGAGTATCAAATAAATAATTAGCAAAAATGTGCCAAAATACAGAAAGTTAATAAAGTGCAACGATGTATGAAGTGCAAAGGTGAGCAAATAAATACTGTAGTTGGCAAAAAATGCCAATATCAGGATGTATTAATGGGTGATAGGTGAACAAAATTCAAGGAATAATAATTCTAAAATGAAAATGGTAAAAAAGATGAGTGTATTGATAATCCAATATCAATAACAAAGAGACCCAAGTGGGTAAGAACATGATTCAAATTAATATGAAATCCATAATAAATAACTAATTATCCAAAAACAAATTTAAAGTGACCAGTGCTGTGAATTCCAATAAATTATATTGTATTGTGGCTAGAAAGATGAAAACAAGTCCATATAGTGCTCCAGGGATGTTCTCCCAGGGATTCAGGGTGGGTCCTAAGGTGGTCCAATTTGTGAGGTGCAGGTGAGGGATACAGAGTGCTTCCCTTATGCTTAAGCCTGCACTCACTGGAACACCGTACCCCTACAGGGGTAAAAGGCGTTGTAAATTCCCAGGGGGACAATGGTGATTTCTCTCCACTATGGACTTCGGTACAGGGTAATATAGCCACAAACCCTTTTCTCCAGATAGGTAAATAGAAGGGCTCCAAGGGGCATCAATATTATACCAGGGTATGAAAGGAGGTATTCCGGACCACATATGAAAAGAAATCCTCACATAGTGAAGTATAGTTAAGGCAAACTTTATTGAGGTAAATAAAAAGGGGTACTCACAGATGTGTGCCTTTCCAAATCATGTCCAGTCAACGGAATTTACCACAGGTGGACTCCAATCAAGTTGTAGAAACATCTCAATTAGTGGAAACAGGATGCACCTGAGCTCAATAGTGACTGTCCTGGCAAAGGCTGTGAATACTTATGTACAGTCAGGTCCATAAATATTGGGACATCAACACGATTCTAATCTTTTTGGCTCTATACACCACCACAATGGATTTGAAATGAAAAAAACAAGACTGCAGACTTTCAGCTTTGATTTGAGGGTATTTACATCCAAATCAGATGAAAGGTGTAGGATTTACAACAGTTTGTATATGTACATCACACTTTTTAAGGGACCAAAAGTAATGGGACGATTGGCTGCTTGTCACGGAACCATGAACCAAACGTACAACAACAGATAAGTGAAAATAAGAAGGCTTTATTGAAAATCAAGCTGTAAAGCAAAAGTCCAAACGGATGGCGAAAACGAGGCAGAGTCCTTGCGAAGCCAGAGGTCAGGAACCAGGAGGGTGGTCAGACGAAGCCGGGATCAGGAACCAGCAGGGTAGACAGACGAAGCCAGGATCAGGAACCAGCAGGGTAGTCAGACGAAGCCAGAATCAGGAACCAGAAGCAGCAGCAGTCTTAGAAGCATGTGAACACAGGAGGACCAAGCAAAGAACTGAAGCCACAGACCTCCTATATATATGAGCTAGGCATCCAGCTCCTCCCAGTGGGAAGGAGGAGCCGCAGAGTGGGAGGCTACAAGAAACCCAGAAACCAAGATGGCCGCCAGCACATGTCAAACGAAGGAGAACAGCAAGAAGGTAAGACCATGACAGTACCTCCCCCTCAAGGGCCCCTCCTCCGCGGAGTAAAGAACGGTTTCTGAGGGAAGCATGCGTGGAAGGCACGGAGCAAGGCAGGAGCATGGACATCTGCGGAGGGAACCCAGGAACGCTCCTCTGGACCATAACCACGCCAATGAACCAAAAACTGCACCCGACCGCGGACCAGGCGTGAGTCCAGGATATTGCTCACCTCATACTCCTCACGATTGCCCACTTGGACCGGACGAGGCCGAGGAACCGAGGAAGTGAAATGATTACACACCAGTGGCTTCAACAGGGAGACATGAAACACGTTGGAGATCCGCATGCCAGGAGGAAGCGCAAGGGCATAGGCTACCGGGTTTACCCTGCGAAGCACTCGGAAGGGACCAACAAAGCGAGGCGCCAGCTTGGGAGTGGGCACTCGAAGGTTGAGGTTGCGGGTGGACAACCATACACGGTCTCCGGCCTGGTAGGAAGGAGCAGGCGCTCGTCTGCGATCAGCCTGGAGTCTCTGGCGCTGCGCAGAGACCTCAAGGGACTTCTGGATCTGTACCCAAGAAGCACGTAGGACGGAAAGGTGATCCTCCACAGCCGGAATATCCTGGGGAGAGAATACCTCTGGTAACACGGCAGGTTGGAACCCATAATTGGCCATGAAGGGAGACGTCCCAGAGGAAGAGTTCACCGCCGTGTTCCTGGCAAACTCAGCCCAAGGCAGGAGGTCAACCCAATTGTCTTGGTGATCGGAGACATAGCAACGAAGGAATTGCTCCAAGGCCTGATTGGATCGTTCTGCGGCCCCATTGGACTGAGGGTGGTAGGCCGAGGAGAAGGAGAGATGAATCCCCAACTGGGAGCAAAAGGCGCGCCAGAACCTGGACACAAACTGACTCCCCCGATCCGACACAATCTCCTTGGGCAAACCGTGCAACCGGAAGACCTCCCTGGCAAAAATCGTGGCCAACTCCTGTGCAGAGGGTAACTTCTTGAGAGGAACACAGTGGCACATTTTGGAAAACCGATCCACAATCATGAGAATGACCGTATGGCCTCGGGATGCAGGGAGGTCCACAATGAAATCCATCCCCAGGTGTGACCATGGGCGCTCCCCGGTGGCTATGGGTTGCAGAAGGCCCAACGGAAGGTGCCGAGGGGACTTACTCTGGGCACAAACGGAGCATGCCGCTACATATGCGGCGATGTCGGAACGTAGGGAAGGCCACCAGAACAGACGTGAAACAGCCCAGGACAGCTGATTCTTTCCAGGATGCCCCGCGGTCTTGGAGTTATGGTAGGTTCGCAACAACCGAGTGCGCAACTCCTCAGGCACAAAACATTTGCCGTTGGGTCTCCCAGAGGGAGCACCAGATTGAGCCGCCAAAATCTGCTCACCCAGGGGAGAGGTCAGGCTGGTGCGAATGGCGGCCAGGATCTGATTCGGAGGTATGACCGAAGTCGGAATCGACTCCTCCCTGGACAGGTCGGAGTACTGCCGTGATAAGGCATCCGCCCTGATGTTCTTGGAACCGGGTAGGTAGGAGACCACGTAATTAAAATGTGACAAGAACAGAGCCCATCTGGCCTGACGTGGTGTCAATCTCTTGGCCTCAGAAAGGTAGGTCAGATTCTTGTGGTCCGTCAGGATGAGGACCGGAACCACCGAACCCTCGAGCAAGTACCTCCATTCTTTAAGGGCCTGCACGATGACCAATAACTCCCTGTCACCAATCTGATAGTTGCACTCCGCGGAAGACAGTTTCCGGGAGTAAAACCCACAAGGAAGCAGAGGACCCTCTGGTGTTCTACGCTGAGACAGAAGGGCGCCTACTCCCGTCTCAGACGCGTCCACCTCGAGGACAAAGGGCAACCCAGGGTTGGGATGCGACAGAATCGGAGCCGACACAAAGGCGGACTTTAGAGCCTCAAAAGCTCGGATGGCCTCGAGCGGCCAGACCTGGGAATTACTGCCCTTCCTGGTCAGATCCGTGAGAGGCTTGGCTAGCATGGAAAAGTCCCTGATGAACTTCCGATAATAATTGGCGAAGCCCAAAAAGCGCTGCAGGGAGCGAAGACCACTGGGCTGGGGCCACTGTAAGACAGCCGAAACCTTCTCAGGATCCATGGAGAACCCCTCAGCGGAAATGATGTAACCTAAGAAGGTTACCTGGGATCGGTGAAATTTGCATTTCTCAAGCTTACCGAACAGCTTGTTCTCTCGTAACCGTTGCAAAACTCGTCTGACATCCAGAATGTGGGTCTCCATGGATTCAGAATATACCAAGATGTCATCCAAATAGACCACCACACACTGCTGCAACAGGTCACGGAAAACATCGTTGATGAATTCCTGAAAGACTGCGGGCGCATTGCACAACCCAAAGGGCATAACCAAGGATTCATAATGACCGGTCCTGGTGTTAAACGCGGTCTTCCACTCATCGCCCGCCTTGATCCTTACGAGGTTATATGCCGCCCTCAGGTCGAGTTTGGTAAAGACCGTGGCCCCTTTAAGGCGATCGAACAGCTCGGAAATCAAGGGTATCGGGTAAGCGTTCTTGATCGTGATGCGATTGAGACCCCTTTAATCGATGCAAGGCCTCAACTCACCGCTCTTCTTTTTCACAAAGAAAAATCCAGCCCCTGCCGGGGACGAGGATTTGCGAATGTGTCCGCGTGAAAGCGCCTCCTTCACGTACTCCTCCATGGCCTCATTCTCCGCTACCGACAGTGGATAGACCTTGCCACGAGGAGGAACGGCATCAGGTTGTAACTCGATGGCACAATCGTATGGGCGGTGCGGAGGTAGGGCAACCGCGCGCACCTTATCGAATACATCCCGGTACTCCTCGTATTCAGGAGGCAACAGAGAGTCCGAGGAAGTACACAGCAACTTGACAGGCCCATGGATGCAACTAGCCCCACACTGTGGTGACCACGAGAGGATCTCGGCCGATCTCCAATCGAAAGTCGGATTATGCTTCTGGAGCCAGGGGTACCCCAAGACCACCGAGTAGTGTGGAGACGAAATAACCTGGAAGCAGACCGACTCTCTGTGAACGGCACCAATGGCTAACCCCACTGGAAGGGTCTCATGAGTCACGTGTGGCGGCAGAAGGGGTCTGCCGTCTATCGCCTCAAGAGCCAGTGGAGAACCTCGGGCCTACAGAGGAATGGAATTAGCGGCAGCGAACACACTATCAATGAACAAACCACCAGCACCAGAGTCCACCAACGCCTGGGTCGTCACTGAGCCCCCGACCCAGGAGAGGACAACAGTGATCAGTGGTTTGTCAACACGGGAAACCGGGGACGAGGAGACTCCACCCAAGATCTGCCCCCGACAGGATCTCAGGTGCGAGCGTTTCCCGGACGGTTCGGACATGCCAACCGAAAATGCCCACCGAGACCACAGTACATGCATCGGCCCTCGCGTCTCCGGAGTACCCTCTCCCCCTCGGACAGGCGAGCAAAGCCCAGCTGCATGGGTTCATCCCCAGCCAAGTCATCCCCAGGAGGCGTGGGAGGAGAGGGAGGCACGGGTGGGACAGCAAAGGTAGGCGCCAATCTGTTAGGAGGCCTCCGCAGACTCTCCTTAAAGGAAGGTCTCTCCCTGAGTCTGGTGTCAATCAAAATCAGGAAAGAAATAAGAGACTCGAGCTCCACTGGTAGGTCCTTAGCTGCAACCTCATCCTTCAAGGCATCCGAGAGACCATGAGAGAAAGCAGCGACCAGAGCCTCATTATTCCAGCCCACCTCTGCTGCCAGGGTACGAAACTCAATGGCGTATTCAGCTACGGATCGTGAACCCTGTCTGATGGACATAAGGAGCTTCGCAGCAGAGGCAGCACGAGCCGGCACATCGAATACCCTCCGAAGAGAAGCAACAAAACCGGAAAACTCGGCAACCACCGGATTGTTGTTCTCCCATAAAGGGCTGGCCCAGGCCAAGGCCTTGTCCGAGAGCAGCGAAATTAAGAAGCCCACCTTTGATCTCTCAGTAGGAAAGGCATGTGGCAGCAACTCGAAATAAATGCCCACCTGGTTAAGGAAACCTCGGCACTGAGTTGGCTCTCCCCCAAAGCGCTGTGGAAGGGGGGCAGAACCGATCATACCCCGAAACACCGCAGGCGCAACAACAGGTGTCGGGGTAGACTCTGGCGCAACAACCGGAGCGGCAGTAGGAGCGGGCCCAGGAGCGACAACCGACCCATCGGCAACGGGAGCGAAATGAGCCGTGCGTTCAAGCAGGGTTTGCAACGCCACGGCGAACCGAGCCAACAGGTGATCCTGCTGATCAAGTCTGGCAACCAGCGTGGGTAGCGAGGATGGCTCTGTACCGTCAAAATTCATGGCTTGGTCCTAATGTCACGGAACCATGAACCAAACGTACAACAACAGATAAGTGAAAATAAGAAGGCTTTATTGAAAATCAAGCTGTAAAGCAAAAGTCCAAACGGATGGCGAAAACGAGCCAGAGTCCTTGCGAAGCCAGAGGTCAGGAACCAGGAGGGTGGTCAGACGAAGCCGGGATCAGGAACCAGCAGGGTAGACAGACAAAGCCAGGATCAGGAACCAGCAGGGTAGTCAGATGAAGCCAGAATCAGGAACCAGAAGCAGCAGCAGTCTTAGAAGCATGTGAACACAGGAGGACCAAGCAAGGAACTGAAGCCACAGACCTCCTATATATATGAGCTAGGCATCCAGCTCCTCCCAGTGGGAAGGAGGAGCCGCAGAGTGGGAGGCTACAAGAAACCCAGAAACCAAGATGGCCGCCAGCACATGTCAAACGAAGGAGAACAGCAAGAAGGTAAGACCATGACACTGCTCAGCTGTTCCATGGCCAGGTGTGTGTTATTCCCTCATTATCCCATTTACAAGGAGCAGATAAAAGGTCCAGAGTTAATTTCAAGTGTGCTATTTGCATTTGGAATCTATTGCTGTCAACTCACAATATGAGATTCAAAGAGCTGTCACTATCAGTGAAGCAAGCCATCATTAGGCTGAAAAAAACAAATCAGAGAGATAGCAAAAACATTAGGTGTGGCCAAATCAACTGTTTGGAACATCCTTAAAAAGAAAGAACACACCGATGAGCTCAGCAACACCAAAAGACCCGGAAGACCACAGAAAACAACTGTGGTGGATGACCGAAGAATTATTTCCCGGTGAAGAAAACACCCTTCACAACAGTTGGCCAGATCAAGAACACTCTCCAGGAGGTAGGTAGGTGTATGTGTGTCAAAGTCAACAATCAAGAGAAGACTTCACCAGAGTGAATACAGAGGGTTCACCACAAGATGTAAACCATTGGTGAGCCTCAAAAACAGGAAGGCCAGATTAGAGTTTGCCAAACAACATCTAAAAAAGCCTTCACAGTTCTGGAAAAACATCTTATGGACAGATGAGACCAAGATCAACTTGTACCACAGTGATGGGAAGAGAAGACTATGGAGAAGGAAAAGAACTGCTCGTCATGATCCAAAGCATACCACCTCATCAGTGAAGCATGGTGGTGGTAATGTCATGGTGTGGGCATGTATGGCTTCCAATGGAACTGATTCTCTTGTATTTATTGATGATGCGACTGCTGACAAAAGCAGCAGGATGAATTCTGAAGTGTTTCAGGCAATATTATCTGCTCATATTCAGCCAAATGCTTCAGAAGTCATTAGATCTTTGAGTTCAGCTCATGAAAAATGGGAGCAAAAACAAAAGCGTTGCATTTATAATTTTGTTCAGTGTATATATATATATATATATATATACACAGTATCTCACAAAAGTGAGTGCACCCCTAACATTTTTGTAAACATTTTTTTATAACTTTTCATGTGACAACACTGAAGAAATTACACTTTGCTACAATGTAAAGTAGTGAGTGCACAGCTTGTATAACAGTTTAAATTTGCTGTTCCCTAAATATAATTCAGAACACAGCCATTAATGTCTAAACTGCTGGCAACAAAAGTGAGTACACCCCTAAGTGAACATGTCCAAATTGGGCCCAAAGTGTCAATATTTGGTGTGTCCACCATTATTTTCCAGCACTGCCTTAACCCTTTTGGGCATGGAGTTCACCAGTGCTTCACAGGTTGCCACTGGAGTCCTCCTTCACTTCTCCATGACGACATCATGGAGCTGGTGGATGTTAGACACCTTCCGTTTGAGGATGCCCCACAAATGCTCAATAGGGTTTAAGTCTGGAGACATGCTTGGCCAGTCCATTACCTTTGCCCTCAGCTTCTTTAGCAAGGCAGTGGTCGTCTTGGAGGTGTGTTTGGGGACGCTATCGTGTTGGAAAACTGCCCTGCGGCCCAGTCTCTGAAGGGAGGGGATCATGCTCTGCTTCAGTATGTCACAGTACATGTTGGCATTCATGGTTCCTTCAATGAACGGTAGCTCCCCAGTAGCGGCAGCACTCATGCAGCCCCGGATCATGACACTCCCACCACCATGCTTGTCTTTGTACTCCTCACCTGGTTGCTGCCACACACGTTTGAGAACATCTGAATCAAATCCGTTTATATTGGTCTCATCAGACCACTGGACATGGTTTCAGTAATCCATGTCCTTAGTCTGATTGTCTTCAGCAAACTGTTTGTGGGCTTTCTTGTGCATCATCTCTAGAAGAGGCTTCCTTTTGGGATGACAGCCATGCAGACCACTTTGATGCAGTGTGCAGCGTATGGTCTGAGCACTGAAAGGCTGACCCCCCACACCTTCAAACTCTGCAGCAATGCTGTCACCACTCATTTATGTATTTCCCAAACACAAGACTGGATATGACGCTGAGCAGCTGTACTCAACTCCTTTGGTTGACCATGGCGAGGCCTGTTCTGAGTGGAACCTGTCCTGGTAAACCGATGTATGGTCTTGGCCACAGTGCTGCAGCTCAGTTTCAGGGTCTTGGCAATCTTCTTATAGCCTAGGCCATCTTTATGTAGAGCAACAATTCTTTTTTTCGGATCCTCAGAGTTCTTTGCCACGATGTGCCATGTTGAACGTCCAGTGACCAGTATGGGAGAGTGAGAGAGATAACACTAAATTTAACACACCTGCTCCGAATTCATACATGAGACCTTGCAACACTAATGAGTCACATGACACCAGGGAGGGAAAATGGCTAATTGGGCCCAATTTTCACATTTTCACTTAGGGGTGTACTCACTTTTGTTGCCAGTGGTTTAGACATTAATGGCTGTGTTTTGAATTATTTTGAGGGGATAGCAAATTTACACTGTTATACAAGCTATACACTCACTACTTTACATTGTAGCAAAGTGTCATTTCTTCAGTGTTGTCACATGAAAAGATATAATAAAATATTTACAAAAATGTGAGGAATGTACTCACTTTTGTGAAATACTGTGTATATACTGTGTATATATATATATATATATATATATATATATATATATATATTATATACATACACTGAACACAAGTATAAACACTTTTGTTTTTGTCAAAATGGGTACATAAAAACTGAAGGCGGCTAGCTGAGAAGGGAAAAAAAATGGAAGTAGGTACAGATTGAAGGCAACTAGCTAATAAAACAAAACAAAAAAAAAAGAAAAACGAAAGTAGGGAGCTAATAGACTGAAGGCAACGAGCAGGGAAAAAGGAAAAAAAAAACATATGAGGGAAATAGGTACTGATAGACTGCAGGAAATTAGCTGCAATTAGCTGAAAAAAAGGAAGATTCTCTTTAACAAGGGGAGGTCAATCATAAAAATGGGTAAGATCCCAATCAAAATTTAGTCAGTTTTTTTGCAACCTTCCTTTAGTGCATCTTCTGCAACCTATTAGTGCACCTTTCTCTTACTATGTCTCAATGGACCTCCTGCAGCTTTATATAGCCAGTGACATTTATCTGAGGCTATGTATACAGTGTCTTGCGAAAGTATTCGGCCCCCTTGAACTTTGCGACCTTTTGCCACATTTCAGGCTTCAAACATAAAGATATAAAACTGTAATTTTTTGTGAAGAATCAACAACAAGTGGGACACAATCATGAAGTGGAACGAAATTTATTGGATATTTCAAACTTTTTTAACAAATAAAAAACTGAAAAATTGGGCGTGCAAAATTATTCAGCCCCATTAAGTTAATACTTTGTAGTGCCACCTTTTGCTGCGATTACAGCTGTAAGTCGCTTGGGGTATGTCTCTATCAGTTTTTCACATCGAGAGATTGAACTTTTTACCCATTCCTCCTTCCAAAACAGCTCAAGCTCATTGAGGTTGGATGGAGAGCATTTGTGAACAGCAGTTTTCAGTTCTTTCCAGAGATTCTCGATTGGATTCTGGTCTGGACTTTGACTTGGCCATTCTAACACCTGGATAGGTTTATTTGTGAACCATTCCATTGTAGATTTTGCTTTATGTTTTGGATCATTGTCTTGTTGGAAGACAAATCTCTGTCCCAGTCTCAGGTCTTTTGCAGACTCCATCAGGTTTTCTTCCAGAATGGTCCTGTATTTGACTCCATCCACCTTCCCATCAATTTTAACCATCTTCCCTGTCCCTGCTGAAGAAAAGCAGGCCCAAACCATGATGCTGCCACCACCATGTTTGACAGTGGGGATGGTGTGTTCAGCGTGATGAGCTTTGTTGCTTTTACGCCAAAACATAACGTTTTGCATTGTTGCCAAAAAGTTCGATTTTGGTTTCATCTGACCAGAGCACCTTCTTCCACATGTTTGGTGTGTCTCCCAGGTGGCTTGTGGCAAACTTTAAACGACACTTTTTATGGATATCTTTAAGAAATGGCTTTCTTCTTGCCACTCTTCCATAAAGGCCAGATTTGTGCAGTATACGTCTGATTGTTGTCCTATGGACAGAGTCTCCCACCTCAGCTGCAGATCTCTGAAGTTCATCCAGAGTGATCATGGGCCTCTTGGCTGCATCTCTGATCAGTCTTCTCCTTGTATGAGCTGAAAGTTTAGAGGGACGGCCAGGTCTTCGTAGATTTACAGTGGTCTGATACTCCTTCCATTTCAATATTATCACTTGCACAGTGCTCCTTGGGATGTTTAAAGCTTGGGAAATATTTTTGTATCCTAATTCGGCTTTAAACTTCTCCACAACAGTATCTCGGACCAGCCTGGTGTGTTCCATGTTCTTCATGATGCTCTCTGCGCTTTAAACGGACCTCTGAGACTATCACAGTGCAGGTGCATTTATACGGAGACTTGATTACACACAGGTGGATTCTATTTATCATCATTAGTCATTTAGGTCAACATTGGATCATTCAGAGATCCTCACTGAACTTCTGGAAAGAGTTTGCTGCACTGAAAGTAAAGGGGCTGAATCATTTTGCACGCCCAATTTTTCTGTTTTTTAGTTCCACTTCATGATTGTGTCCCACTTGTTGTTGATTCTTCACAAAAAATTACAGTTTTATATCTTTATGTTTGAAGCCTGAAATGTGGCAGAAGGTTGCAAAGTTCAAAGGGGGCTGAATACTTTTGCAAGGCACTGTATGTGTATTGAGAATATGTCAGTATTGGTTCTCATGATTTTCTAACACTTTGCTTTTAAAATCATTTGTTCTTAACATAAACTTGATTGTGTGTGTGTATATATATATATATATATATATATATATACACACACACATAAATGTTTATTCTATTATTTGTATGTTTTGTTGCTACTATACAGTAATTTTGAATGCTGTGTCGAATTTGCTCCGGGTTGAATTGGTGAATCTGATTTTTTCTGGCAGTGGATCTGGGCCAAACTCTTCACACAAGATTTGAGTGTATGTACCGTGTTCTGCAGCCGGGTTTTCTTTGTGATACCAGCTGAGTACTGTTTTAATTGGTTAGTTCACCTGTAACCTAATGATGACACATTAGAGCTGTATATAGGTAATTGCGGTGACTAGTTCTAGTAGGTAATGACTAAGCGCTGACATTTGCACAAAACACGTCTACCTCTTTGTCCCCTGCTCCATCTGTCAACCACTTGTCATATGAAGCTTCAATAAAAGGATTTTTGGAAGTGCAGCCGTCTGAAATTTCCGTACTTACCTTGTCTGACATTTGCAGTTTTCCCTGTTGTCGGCAGCCCAGGGAGGCACAAATCGAAGGCAGAGCTGGACTTGCCTGTGTACTAATGTTTCAAATAGATATGAATTGGACATGGATACTGCAATATGGATAAATTTAATCCCATTCAAGTCTAGGAGACATTAATGTGCAGGAATGGCCAGCCTGGCACCAATATTTACCAACTGGGCTGCAGGTATCGCAGGAGGCCTCACATATTGGATGAGGTAATTACAGACCTGTGTGTGTCGGGGAGGGGGCAAATAGTGGTACTGAGGGAGACGGGGAGGGGACTGGGAGAGTGGGAGAGTTTATAAGTAAACAAGTACAATAAAAAATGATAAGTTCACCTTCACAAAATAAATAATAAACACATGTATTTTTTGCAGAAAAAAAATGTTCATTATTTTTTTTTTTTCCTGCAGGAAAGCATTGCACATGCTTTCAGTAGATTACAGGTGCAGACATGTCCTCCAGCTTTCTGATCATACCTCTGTACAGATTTTCTGTTGAAAAATCTGAGGAAATTGACACTACAAGTCCATCTTTCTTAGTGGCAGACGGTACTTGTAGTTTAATAATTCACATGAATCTGTGAATGAATGATATGTCTGTGTGGAAGAAGCCCCTCACAGCCTCACCGGTTTCAAAGACAGCAGGCATGGGGAGAAGGGGCAGGAGCTGGTACATGTTACATGTTACATCCTAAATAAGGGTCGATCCTGTAACTTATTCCATAAGTGAACTTATCCTTTAAAGTATAACTAAAGGCAAAACTTTTTTCCCCCAGTTTTGAATAGAGCGGAGATGGATTAGAACACCTGTTGGGGCTTGATTATTGTCTGTGCCTTTTTTAGACAGATTAACCCTCTCTATTTATAATTTTTTACTGTTATCACTACTTTAACTCCTTCCTGTCGGGCCTTAACGCTGAGAGGCCGCATATATGGGTACCTAAGGATAAATAGAGCTGTGCTGAGAGCTCTAAGTGTGCTCTAAGCCCGAAAAACACCAGCAGGAGAGGGGGAGGTCCCCTCCCGGCACTTCTGAAAGTGATCCAGTGGCTAATAAGCCACTCGGACCGCTTTCATAAGAAAGCCAGCTGCCGGGTTGAAAAAAAAATACTGGGGTTGTGGCTACAGCCATAACCCTGATAAACCACTTGCAAACGCAACGTGTAAATATGTATTGTGGTCAGCAAGTGGGTAATGTTTTTCTTTTTCCTGTGCTGTGTAGTTATATTGAAGCTGTCTGCATCAGTTTTCAAAATTGCCTATATGTATTTTTTGACCTCAGCTGTTCACTGTCTCTTGTTGTTGATGATCTGCAATGGGGAAAATGGGATCTCAATTACCCCTTGGCATATTGACTTTTATTACCGGTACCCCTATTGATCTCTAAACAATCCTTTATATTTTCAGATCACTAAAAATACTTTCTTTTAGAGTTTTCTTATTTTAAGGTTTATTGTATGTATGATTTGTAACTATGATAGTATTTACTGTGGTCAGCAGAAACACTTTCTGTTGTTTGAAGTAATGCTATAGCACAATACTGCATGATCATGAAAAATCCTTACATATACTCAGTGAAGTAATAGGCCTTAGAGATGAAACAAATCATTCTTCATAAGTTGTGCCAGCAGTATTATCTTCTCTACATGCATTCAAAATTCATAATTTATAAAGCTTGCCTAAGCTATCAGAAAAATGGGGGCGAATAGCTGAAGTTACACACTGCAGATCTCAGTACTGTAAGGAGAGCTTTTAGAGCGGATTGGAGAGAAGGGACACACTTTCACATAGCTCACAGGAACAGAGGTGAGGCTGTCAATTAACTGGAGCTCCCTGCCCTGTCACCTTTTTTCTCTTGGTGTCTGGAAAACCCATCAGAAGTGATTCATGCTGGGGGGAGTGGTTAGCGGGCATGGTGGATAGCAGCTTGATTCCAGAGCTCCAGTGCCCTGAGGGAGTCACTGCACAGACTTACAAGCGGCTCCCTGAAACCCCCCGACTGACACTCGCTACCCAGCAAACATGTAGAGGAAGAGACAGAGAGACGGTAATCCGAAGAAACTCACTGCCTTTTTCCATCGGCCCTCCAGTCGAGGAGGCCAAGATGGCGCTGGCTCTCCGCCCCCCTCCTCCACTCCACGCGACAGCCATTACTCAGAGCTACCTCACGCTGAGACATGGACAGATGGAAGCGCTGGGAGAACCTCTCCCAGAAGCTCATCTCCTGTACATATTCCTCCATGTGCAAGCCCAGAAAAAGCAAGGATGCACCTGGACACCGCGGATACAGACACAGGGGTAAATCCAGTGATTTCCTCAGCAGATATACACCATGAGCTCCAATCACCCATTGCCAGCTACCCCACTTCAAATCAGGCTGTGCTGGACACGCAGCTTAAGGACATGCTCTTAACTCTGCACCGCTCCCTGCATACAGATTTCACCATACTCACCCATAAATTCACCTATAAATTCTCAACTGAGCTTTCTTTAATGGGGAACAGAGTTCATCAAGTAGAAAATGCTATAACAGATATCACTACAACTGTTATTGATTTGAGGCTCTGGCTCAGGGCAAAAAATTGCTGACCTGGAGGATCGCACCAGGCACAATAACCTAAAATTAAGAGGAATACCTGAATCGGTGCCTCCACAGGATCTCATGCAATTTAATAAAGATATTTTTCATTCGCTCTTGCCTGAATTAACTACTCTGGAGCTAACAATAGATTGCATACACCGCATACCCAAACCCTCCTTCCTGCCTGATAAAGTCCCAAGGGATGTACTCACGAGAGTGCACTTCTTCTCCACTAAGGAACAACTACTAAAAACAAATATACATACTTATGCAATCATACAGATTTATGCTGACCTATCAAAGCCTACCCTCGATCTCTGCAGGCAACTTAACACAATCACTAAAACACTTTCCAACAATAGCCTACAAGTGGAAGCACCCCACCAAATTATTGGTGGACCGCAACGGAAAATCCTTCACTATCACCTCCCTGGACATAGACCTCTCACTACTCAAGGAATAGGGTATCTTTCCCACCCAGTTACCAAACTCCAATGCACGCAACTTTCCCGACAGGATCCAGCCTCCCTGGCTTAAAAATTATTACAGTCCTGGCACTAGAAATGGCTGAATCACCTTCTCTGGTGGTGCAAATTTACTTAGCCACACATAATCTCAGTGGCCCTTTGGCCGTCACACTAGTTCTACATAAACTGTTACCCCCCATCCTGGCCAGATGCAGTCTACTTGGTTCCATTATGGCTGCAAAGTTCTGTCTGTTTTGTTTGTTTTTTTTGTTAACCACTTTTCTGTTTTCTTCCTCATGCACGTGAACATTACCAATCTTTAATGGGGAAAACTTGGAAATGATACCTCAGTACCTATGCAGGACCTCTCATTTGGCCCAGCAACTACGCACCATCACTGCTGAAATGAACACCTTTCAGCTTATCATAAACTAATCATAAATAAATAAATATAAAATATAAATATAAATAAATAAAATAACATCATCAGTAAACTACCACCCATCTCATCACATCACCTTCTCAGATGATGATTAAATTCCTATCTTTGAACGTGAAGGTTTAAATCCCCCTGGGCCTCTTTGTTGCGCAATCGCACTGTGACATTGTCTGTGCACAAGAAACCCACTTCAAAGAATCTGCAACCCCTCCCTACCACCACAAACACGTCCCACACATGTTTCTAGCCTCTAACCAAGAAAAAAAAAGAAATGAGTAGTTCTATTAACAAGTCAATGGATTTCACATTACATAAGAAACTTCCTCCCTCCAATGGCAGATATATAATCCTAATATACTCCATCAATGGATCCAAATATACACTGGTCTGCCTCTACGTCCCAAATTCACACCAAATCCACTTTCTTAACAAAATGATGAAGAAAATCGACAAACATAAACAAGGATCTCTGATTATTTGTGGAGACTTCAATATAGCACCTGACCAATCTCTGGATACTTCCAACCCTTCCCCCAGGCACTCCTCACCTATGTTGAATTATCCTCCGCACCCACCATCTATACGATATTTGGAGGTGCCACTACACAACGGAGAAAGACTACACCTTCTTCTCTGCCCTACACAATTCATACTCCCAAATAGGATATTTTCTAGTCGATAAATGACTACTGCAACGCATTTCCAACTCTACCATCGGCACTATCACTTGGTCGGATCACACACCAATGAGCATTATCATCAACTTCTCCTCCACAGTAAATCCTGCTAAAATTTGGGGAGCCAATACCCATGTTCTACAAGCTCCACCGTATGCTGAACAAATCCGCCAATACCTTACAGAATTCTTCCTCCACAATTCTGGTTTGGTTCCCCATTCTTCTACCCTCTGGTTAGCGCACAAGGCTTTCATCAGGAGAATAATGATCCAGATGAATTCCTTTGCTAAAAAAAGGAGGACGCAGCGTCTTGATGAGCTTACCACTGAGATTACTGAAATTGATGCCCAAAATAAAGCTTACCCAACTCATAACCTTAAAATTAATTTACTAGCTCTCCACCAAGAGTTGATAGCACTTCTAGACTAATATGAGAAAGCACATCGTATACTTAGGGCAACATTCTATTCTACTTCCAACAAGGCATGGGAAGGCCATGGCTTTACACCTGCGAGGCCAGCATAACAAGATCTCAATCCCTTTTATATATCACCCCTTTACTAAAGAAAAACTGATAAATCCCCAAGACACAGAGAATACCTTAAGCTCATATTATGAATCCCTATATAACTCTAAAGATGACAAATCAACCCCCCAACCTAAGCAGGAGTTAATTCAACAATTTCTATCTAAAATGTAACTTCTGACTCTAACTGGTGGCCATCTTAAAGATGTGAACTCCCTATTCTCTCACCAAGAAATTGCCCAAGCTACCAGCTCCCTCCCACCTGGTAAATGCCCTGGTCCAGATAGTTTACCGGGGGAGTGCTATAAAAAATATAGCACATTTCTCGCCCCCGCCCTTTAGGTACTCCTAAAATTTGGATTTAGAGATTCCATTTCATCCGCCATTATGGCACTATATTCTGCTCCCTCTGCTAAAGTATATGTAGCTGAGATGCTCTTGACCCCCATTCATATTTCAAATGGAACCCGCCAAGGGTGTCCCCTCTCACCCTTAAATCACCTTAACGAGAAACTTGAAAAATGTCTTTAAAGAAAACCACATTCATTATAATTATAAACAAAATTTCTCCCGATCTCTTCAACAATTAGCAAAACACAAACTCTCGTGGGCAGGCTGCCTGGCGGCGTTTAGGATGACTATACTGCCACAACTTATATATCTATTCTGCACTCTACCCATCCCTGTTCCCAAAAGTTACCTTAACTCCCCCCAAACACTCCTACTAAAGTTTTTTTGGGCAGGAAAAACCAAAAGTATTGAAAACTAGACTTATTTAACATAGGTCAGCAGGGGGATCTGGCTTAGTAGATTTGGCTGATTACCACACATGCAAGCGCAATTAAAAGAATGGTTTCGCCCCAAGGCTTCCACCCATTGGGGGGGAATTAGAAAGGCATATTATCCATGGCAAAAATTAAGAAAAATTGGCTACACACCTCTCACCCAAAAGCAAAACTTTCTCAGCACTTACCTCCTACCACTCTGGTGGTAGTTAAAGCCTGGCGCAAATTAATTTCCCCATCTGGGGGTTAACACTCCAAACTCCCCCATCAAACTTCCTTTTCCTGCTCTCAAATTGCTCATTCCTGTTCTCCCTATTCACAGATGGCCCAAACACGATGTTCTCAACGTGACAGATTTTTTCCTAAATGGCCAAATCAAACCCTTTCACTATCTTAAATTGGAATTAGCTCTTGGCCCAGAATTCTACCACCAGTACCTACAAATAGCTCACTGTCTTTCAAAAAATCCACATCTCTGGATCTCTATTCCTACAGTGATACAATCCTAATACTCACCCATCACGCCAGGGGTAAAAGGGATTTCTTTACTGTACAATATCTTACAAGAGAGGATGCACTTTTATCACTCCCCAGATATCAACTACTAGAAACAGGACCTAGGTAAAAAAATCACAGATAAACAATGACAAAAAGCCCTTCAATCCACATATGAGGCAACCAAATGCACTGCGCTATGGGAACTCACAAAAAACATAATACAAAGAATCGACCTAACCCCAGACAGGTTGGCAAAATTTGACAATTACACTTCACCGCATTGCTGGAGAGGATGTGCTATACTGGGAACATTAGTCCATATCCTATGGGAATGCCAAAAGCTAACACTATTGGCAAAAAAAAAATTCTCCCTCCTTTGACAAATTACAGAGATAAACATAGTACCTTCACCTGAATTAGCTCTACTAAACCTAAACATCGATACCCTACCAAAAAGGCATAGGAAAATAACATACGTCCTACTAGCTGCTGGACACAACACCAAACTATGGAAAAGTACTAAACCTCCTGGGTTATTGGATGTCATAGGTATGGTTCAGACTCACCATACTTATGAGATTCTGTTAGCAAAAGATAATAACTCATATAATAAGCTGAGACAAATGTGGAACACTTGGTCTGTTTGGTACAAATCATTCACTATTAAATGAGATATCAAAAAATAACATGTTATACTTACCTGCTGTGCAGTTGGTTTTGTGCAGAGCAGCCCGGATCCTCCTCTTCTTAGGTCCCTCGCCAGCTACTTTGGCCTCTCCCTCCTGTTGAATGCCTCCACAGCAAGCAGCTTTCTATGCTGAGCTGCAGCTGTGTGTCCATTCAGACACAGAGCTGCTGTTCGGCCCCGCCCTTCTCTCTCTCCTGATTGGCTAACTGACGTTGATTGACAGCTGCAGAAGCCAATGGCACAATGGCTGTGTCTCAGCCAATCAGGAGGGAGAGTCCCGGATGGCCAAGGGATGCGTGGACATTGCTGGACAGAGATGCGGCTCAGGTAAGTATTAGGGGGTGCTGGGGAGGCTGCTACACACAGAATGCTTTTTATCTTAATGCATAGAAAGCATTAAAATGAAAAACCTTCTGCCTTTACAACTCCTTTAATTACGACAAGTACATATTATAGAGGGATATGCTTTGTTCATATTTCATGCCTGAGGTTTACAACCACTTTAAGTCTATCCAATATAGATAAGTGTACTTTAAATGAGAAAGTAATTACAGTCTTTGTCCTCATTATTTATTCTCCTGCTTTAACATCAATTATTGTAGCAAATCATCTATATGTATATATGTTTCCTTTCCTTTTGATAGAACAGATACAGATTTTGCTTCCAGTGCAGAACACAGCTGTCCTGAGAGACATGTTAGAGATTGCCAATGATGACCTTTTTGTCTGAAAATATTAGTTGTCTGTCATGTTGATGCTTTGTTTCCAACACACTCTGAACCATTGACCCTGAAAAAGCACAGATATAAGAAATTCTTACTTTTGGACTTTCATCTAGCTTGTTCCAGGTCTGTAGCAGAGGAGTATTGATGACAGTTGGGCAGCATTTTTTTTTTATAAGGAAACTCCTTATATTTATTTTATTTTAGAATTTTTTTTGTAAAAAGGAAATGTATCATTTTTTTCATAAACTTTTTTAGGCATAAATGTGAATGAAATCATTCTGATGTAAATAAAGTTTTTTTTTTTTTTTTTTTTTTTTAAAGTAAACCTACAACAGTAAAATCAGTCTGTATATGCAGTAAAGCATGCTTGTTATTCTCACTGTGGAACCTAGGGGGTTAATTCTCTACATGTAAAAAGGCTGTTTGATCCTGTCTCCTTTGATCCTCCCCTTCTTTCATGTCCCCTAATCATTTCCTGGTTATAGAGCTCGGGGGCAAGCTGCACATGCTCAGTTTGGTGTGCATTGCTAAGGAGCTTTTTTTTTTTTTTTTTTCTTGGGAGAGTGCATGTGATCAGCACAGGACCAATCGGCACTGTCCAGACAGAGGATCAGGGGTCTTGAATCCTTATAGGACATTCATGGAGAATGAAAACTCCTCCTTCAAGCTTTAACCACACACTGATAGAAGTCAATAGACTGCTATATACTGCTCATGAGAAAAAGTATTTAGAGGTTCACATTTACTAAAATAATTGCATTTCCATGTACAGTGTACTTTGGGGGACGAGCTATAGTGAATGCAGGGTCCTGGGTTTAGTAACACTTCAATTTGTAATTACACATGTCCATGGCTGTAGCCATATTAACTCATCATATGTAGTCTCTTCTTCCTGCTTTTTCAAGGCTACACTGTGGTTGTGTTTTACTCTTCCTTCACACAATGCATTAATCAGCCAGCACATTGAAAATGCACTCCTTGACCACTTCAAGACTTGAATACGTATATTTGAAGATATCAGCCACAACCCTGGTATTGTGCTTTACAGCCAGCGGCTGGCTTTCTTTTATTCGCATCACACATGTGAGGTATCACTGCAAACGTTAGAGCACGAGAAATAATTCTAGCACCTTTGAAGATTTTCAAGTATCATAGTTTGTTGCCATTCCATGAGCGTGCGCATTTTTCAAGTATGACATGTTAGGTATCTGTTTACTCTGTCTAACATCACCTTTCACATTTTATGAAAAGATTGGGGCATATATTGTGTTTTTATTTTTTAATCCATTAAAGTTTATTTTTCTATTTTTTTATTGTGTTTGCAAAACCGCTGTGCAAATACCGTGTGACATGAAAATTGCAATGATTGCCATTTTATTCCTTAGGATTTCTGCTAAAAAATGTTTGGGGGTTATAAGTAATTTTCTAGCAAAAAATACTGATTTAAACTTGTAAATGAAAAGAGCTAAAAAAAAGTCAGGTCTTCAATTGGAAAGTCTATCATTAAATTTCTATTTTCTCACTTTTGGAGGCTGCCTGATGAAGGAGGAGGTCCTCCGAAACGACGTTGCGGCCCGCCCTCCACTCTTGGTTCAGTGTTCGTTTGTGTCGGCTTCCATGGAGGAACCAACAGACTTGTCCTTTCTACTTCCGGTTCCGGGTCACTACCTCCCTGCTGCACGGTGGATCGCGGTGAAGCTGCCCAGCCAGGGAGCCCACGCCATTTGCAGCATCACCCGGTATTGCCGGTATCCAGGACTGCCTTCACCATTATACAGGACCCTCCACACAGGACCCAGATGTGACTATCCTTCATCTTGCATCTTCCATCGGATCCATTGTGGGGACTGTCTTTTCACACCATGTATGCTGTCTTATTGAAATACCTGTTTTTAACATGTAAGTTACTATATTAAATTACACAGCTGTTCATCTACCTCTATGACTTGGCGCCCTTGTTCCTTTTCTTTGTAGGGTGACAATGTCTCTCCTTCCCAGATGCAATACAGTGAATAGGCATTGGCACAACAGAACAGAAAATGTTACTAAAAGATTACCAGATGACAACAGAGAAAAAATACATAAAAAAATAAAAAATAAAACTAATTCAGCCACTGCATCTAAGGATGGTGTCATTTTTTTTTGTAATATGGAAGAGTAAGGTTTTAAAAATATGAAAAGTTGGTTTAGTGGAGCACTGCAATCATAACCAAAATATGTGATTTCTTGAAACACATTAGACTTTTATTTTAAGTTGCTGTTCAAATAAAACATTTGACAGAGAGTAGGAAACAGGAAATACATAAGAGGTTAATATTTTTGTTGGGTAATCTATTCATATCCCAGTTATGATTCTACATTTTACATGACAACAATTCGAGATAGTTTTATGCATAACTAAGCCATTTTTGTTTTAGAATAAGGAGAAGCTAAACGCATCTGTCTCCCTGCTGACAGCCTCGCTAAATACTGAATACAATAACGGGTTGCCTGAATTTACAAGAAATTACAAGAAAGAGTAAGCTGTGTGGCTGATGGATTTTTACTCTAAAACTTTTATTTTATACCTTACTGGGCATGATGAAATGATTTGATTTTGGGAGCTGTGTAGACGAGTCGCACAGTCCCAAGGGAGGACTTGCAAACAGAAGCTTTACAATTCATTAAGCTAGTAAATTCTCCAGCAAATCACCAAATCTGTTATGTTTTCAACTAAAATGGATTGTATTCCAGCAGGAATAAATGAAACAGCAGAGCAGATGCAACCAACAAAATACATTCACTATATAATTTCTGCAGTTTGTGTTTTATTTGAGTGTGTGCACTGTAATTTTAAGATACATTTAGGATACCTAGAGACATAAGATGATTATCCCCTTTCGGCAAATCACAGTACATTCCTGTAGTGTTCAGATCATCTGAGCACCATTTCAGGTCTATAAGTATCTTAGGATCTGTGTGAAAGGGCTTTTGTTCCCATCAGAAAGGTTTTGCACCACCATAACAGTCTATGGGAATACAATATCAGATTCTAGCGGGTCAAATACAGGTCAGAAGGAGGTTAACTGAAGGTAAATGCACCTGTCAATGGATTTTAAATAATCTCAGTAAAGTGCTGCATATATTAACAGTGATATATAAATTCCCGTGAAACAATCAAAACACAACAAAAGAAGGAAAACCAAAAATAAGCTTTTATTGACCTCTGTAGCCACAGGCATTTTAGAACAAATCATCCTCAAAGTTTACAGAAGACGTACTGAAGTAACTCAAGTCCTTCTCCTACAGGGGTAGCTCCAGAGAATTTTTGGGGGGTGCTATGCTGGTGCTTGGAGTATAAGTGGGTGAACTATGTCTCAGTGCACATCTGAACCCTGTGAAAGGCATACATAGAATGGTTAGAAATACTAAGCCAGAAAATAAAATAAGCAATGTTTTATAAAAACCGTATTCAGAAGAGGGACCCTTTTAAGCATATTTTAGTGCACAGAGGTCAGACATATGTAACAGTATCTCTTACATTGCTGGTCAGCAAGTGCAAAAATTAGTTCTGGAATTGGTGTCACTTACAAAACATTTGAAAATAATTAGGAGCGACACCATGAAGAAGAAGTCCAATGGGAAGGGCGCAATGAGTAAAGCAGGTGACGGATTGGTGAGCTCATATCTGGTGATTGGAACGCACGCCGCGGCGGAGTCCACCATGAGTAACCATCGCTTGTCATTGCTTTTAAACTTTGTAAGTGGATTTGTTTTTATATTTTATAAAAACTCAACAGTCTTACGCTATGGGAATCATTTTCTCATTTCCACCATTTATGTTGCTGTGAGCCTAACAATGGAGATAAGAAGAATGTTATCCTAATCGCATATCATACTACGACATCATTTTCTTTACCATGAATTATACCATGAATTATACAGCACTATATGCTGATTCTCATTATACTATTGGGGAGTAGGGACTCAAGAGGGGAGCACGAAAAGATTCACCGATATACAGTATGTATCAAGCACTGGCACTTTGAAAGCACGGAAGGACTATTTATTTACAAATTTAAGCACTGTCACTTTATAAGCAAAAAGGGCAATTCACACTTTGCACTTTAATTCAATTGTTTAATTTATTTTTGATGAATTGATTGTATCATTTTCATGTATTGCACATTAGGATATACTGTTTGAGCACTGGTATATTGAGATTATTTCTAGAATAAGCAGCACTGATACCGTACACCATATTAACCATTCTCCGAGGCTTATAACTCTGTAATCAGCAACAGCTATTTTAAATACTCATTTATTTTTAAGGTGCTGTTCTGTAGGCTGAAACATAACTGCACCAAAACTACAGACTATATCGAGCATGGACAGCACCTTTTTTTTTTTTTTTTTCCTTTGTCTGACCCTATCGGTCCTGAGCGCCTCATTATTCAAATACCATCTCTATAAGTACTCCTAATAATACTTAACACAAGTGCACATAGGGGAAAAACCCTGGCTCATCCTTTATCATCATGTGAGCATGTGCAATTCGCACACATCAGTCTCACTTGTGCGCATAGACACCGTACAAATTAACCCCCCTCCCCCTCTTTCCCCTCTACTATACAGCAGCTCCCTAATCCCCACGAGGAAACTTCCATCAGGACACCCAATTCAAGTATAGTATATTCTAATATCTTCTCCAGTTGCAGCGTATTCATATATGTGTCCAATCTTAGCTTTTATCAGAATCACATTTTTCTCCCCCCTTCTTTTTTTTTTTTTTTTCCTCTCTGGCCCTATCCACCCAGAGCGCTTTATTACTTAAATAGCATCTTGCATAACTGCCCATAATACTCCAAACAAGTGCACATAAGGTTAATCAGCCTCGGATGTTCAGCCCTTATCTCTCACAGCTGTACACTAGCTCATCTCTGCTCCAAGCCACTCCCCCATCTCCCTGACAACTGATGACACTGGCTCCAACTCTAAGAGGGAGCTTCCTTTGGTCTCTAGACAATGCCTGATGAAGGGGCACGCATGCCTCGAACGCTAGCACCACCC
This sequence comes from Pelophylax lessonae, assembly GCF_965119305.1. NCBI lineage: Eukaryota > Metazoa > Chordata > Amphibia > Anura > Ranidae > Pelophylax > Pelophylax lessonae. The sequence continues at coordinate 110,641,661 of NC_138774.1, read as the reverse complement.
CGCTTCCACCGGATGTGATGAGGGAGAAGCTGTGATGCCGACAGGACACCAGGAAGTGCCAGAAGCCACTGACACAGCCAGGACCCAGGGCTGTCTACACCTCTCCTGCCTCCCCTGCAGTGGAACGGATGACTTGCAGTAAAGCCTGCTTTCCTATAACTCATGTGAGTGCATTACCTTTTATGCCAATAAAGGATTGTTTTAATACTACACTCAGGTGGCGCTGCTCTGTTCTCTCCTAACCCTGATAGAGCCAGCGGCCACCCAGCCATCCATCTCTACATAGACTCTACTCCATGGACTTTGTATCTATATACACCTGAAACATTTATCATTATTGTGTTTTTTATCAATATTTTTTGATTCTCTATATCTGCTTTTATATCTATTGTTTACATTCGTTTTTATAATTTTCCCCTAACACTGTGGGTTTAATAGCGCTGGTCCAGCATCTGTTATATGCAACTGTCTTTTTCAGCATCTCCTTCCCCAGAGTCAGAGAAGCTTTTGTGGCTTTGATGTTTGATCTTGTTAGTGTGCTACTAAGACTAGCCAGTCAACAGGGGTAGGGTAGGATGGCCCTCAACAGTTGGTGTGTCAGACGTATAAATCCATCTCTGACTATATGTCCTGTAAGATTATATTATGGATTTGAAATATTTTTACAGACCAACCTATCCCCATCCTCACCTGAAACATATTAGCAGGGAAACCTATTAAGTCATTAAGTCTAAACATTGAACCTGGCCTTTTTCTGTCTTTTTAATTGTGGCAACAACTCTGTAATAATAAAATAAGACATATTATATCAGTCTGTGACAAATTATATAAGTGTATAAAAAACAAACTAGAAATACTATATAGGGGGACAGGGGGAGGGGTTTAGCGCTGATGTGAGCAGTGCACATAGCTCACATGTGCTCCTTCATCCTGATGAGCTGACCGGAGTGTCCTGAGTAGGAGTGGAAGATAGAAGTGATATGGGCAGCAGGAGGACACAGAGAAGCGGTGCTTTGGATGCTGGCGAGTTGGCGGTAGGGGGAGAGATCTCTCTCTGGAGTCCATCTCGGTTGGTCAGCATCGGCAGTGGCAGCCCTCGGTGACAACCGTGCATACCGTGTTGCCTGAAGAGGAGGAGGGGAGACCCCTCAGCTGCGGACAAGAGGAAGCGGCGCCGCATCCTGGGGGAATAGATTGGGATGGATCCCTTTGACCCCTGGTGGGTCCTATCTTCAGCTCCTGTCAGCTCCTGTCAGGTTCATCCCGTATATTTTGGCTTCCCTCAGCTCCCCTCGGCTTTCCTCAGCCCCCCTGGCTTCTGACTGTTTTGGCCATCCCTCTCCTGACTTGGAGGGATCCCCTGAGGTTTCCTGGAGATTTATTTTTTGAGCGTGCATAAAACTCCCTGTAAATTATTTTGGCTGTCATTAACCCCCTATTAGCCCTCTGTTGGTCTGCAGATAACTTTCGCCTCATTGACTGACTCCCGGACTCTTGAATCTGCACAGATAAGTGACATTTTTTTTTATTATTTAATCTGTATCTAAAATAATTTGGAGAGGGGAAAAAATAAAGCAAAAGCTGGTGCCTGGTCAACAAGCTTAGTATCAAGGCCCTTACTTAGTATATATCTGGAATACAAGTTTAAAAGCAATGACAAGGAAAAAAGGAGATATATCAGTGCCACAGGAGGCCTCTAGCTCACAGCCCCAAAGAACAGTAAAAGAAAAAAGTAGCAGCCAAATTGGAATGGTTTGCACATAACCCATCTCAAAATACTGTAAAAGTGTCGCAACCTAAGATATCTTTGTCACCTTCTACAACCCTTAAGGGGTCAATTTTGAGTAGCAAGCCCTCCAAAATGACTTCAGCACCCTTTACCCCAATTTCAGGGGGATTACTTGACCTTTCTGTATCAGAGGTTTCATTGACTGAGGAGCCATCCTTAAGAGAGGTGGTAATGGCAGTAATTGGATGCAAATCTGCCCTGTCAGAAATGACGGATTACCTGAAATGTGTAAAAGAGGAAATGTCATTTTTTAGGCATGGCCTACAAAAGGTACAGGAACACACTACGGAGCTGGAAAGCAGAGTTAATGGAGTTGGGGATTAAATAATACCTATGAAACAAGAAATGTAACTACTAAAGGGAGCAGTCGAGAAACAGAGTTATAAATTAGAAGATTTGGAAAAATGGCTACTGGAGATGTTTGGGAAGGCAGAACTGTCCCCCTTTTTTGCTCTAGAAAGGGCTCAGAATCCCGATGAGAACCCCTGCCTCGGGAAGTATCCCTAGACCAGTGATTGTCAACCTCCTTTATTTTAAGGACAGATAAATAATATTGCGAAAAGCAGGAGAAATGAAGAAAATCTGGTTTAATGGTGTAAAATGCTCATTCTTTCCAGACTTCTCTGCAGAAGTACAGAGAAGAAGGGTGAGATTTACAGATATCAAGAGGCGGCTGCGGCACTTAAATGTGCAATATGCTATGCTATATTCGGCACGACTAAGAGTCGCAGCACAAGGTTTAGTTAATTTTATTGACACACCTACCGAAGCTGCAACTTGGGTGGAAAGAAATGAGCAGTCTATATAAGTCTTGAGATGAGAGATACAAATCATAAGATAGGTACACAAAGGTCTTTACCTTAGTTTTGGTAATACTTTTTGTACATAGGAGAATTAGGATGGAGTTATGATTAAGAGTTACTTGAGGTGATTGTAGCCGTTAATATATGTACTTTGATATACAAAAAACCGACTGACCGATGCAACTATCTTCACAGTTCCAATTTCTATTCCAAATGCAAGGCCATAAGATACCACCGAATATGTTCAGACCCAGAAGACAGAGATAAACATCTTAGAACTCTAGCAAACTTCTTCCATAAGAAAGGTTACAAAGACAAAACCAACACCTGCATAAACAAGGCCTTGAAAACCCAAAGAGAAAATCTTTTCCAATACAAAGAGAAAAAAACAAATAACCATGTACCTCTAGTCACCACATACAATCCAGCACTAGAAGGGATAAAAAAGATATTCAAAGATTTACAACCCCTCATAACAGAGGATGAAACTCTGAAAAGAATATTCCAACAACCCCCAATACTGGCTTTTAGACAACCACCAAACCTCAGACAAACTAATCAGCAGGAAACTTCATTCTGATTATGAAGTCACAAACAATGGAAGCAAACCCTGCAATAAAAAATGCTGCAAACTGTGCAACCAAATCAATCTGTCTAAAAGTGTCACATACACAAATGGGACCTTCAATAATCACAGGGTCATACAACTGCACCTCCAGTAATGTTGTGTACCTCATCCAATGCAAAAGATGTAGCAAAGGATCTTATGTAGGCGAAACAGGACAGAAGCTGCAAGCGAGGATGAATTTGCACAGACATACTATCAAGAAACATAAAGAAGATAGTTTCTGCACACCAGTGGGACATCATTTCTCACAACCGGACCACACTATAGAAGACCTCAATGTTTTAGTTCTTAAAGGGAATTTCAGAACTATCCAGGAAAGGAAAACTTTTGTATTAAAAATTATACTTCCATTTGATTTAAAAAAAAGCGGCCTAAATTTACATATGGGTTTCCTTACTCATTATTCTACAGTTTTACAACCCCCTCTGTGACTATCAACCCACCCCCCAGTCTATAGCTCTCCCTCTGTCTTATCTCACCAACTATGCTAGTTTTATTACCATTGCCAGGTACCTTTGTTTATGTTTGCTTGTTTGTTTTTCTCTTATTTTTCTTTCCTTTGGCTGAGAGATTGTGATTTTTTTTACCATTCTGCTAAAACGTTTGTGAATCAGTACTGCTTGGACCTTGGTGAAGGGGACATACCCCGAAAAATTGTATGTTAGTGCAAATAAAAAAAATGTATCATGGACAGTACTCAGTTGTCTCTGATTTAAGAGTGTAATTGTTTAGAGAGTCGCAGGTATTTTGACATTAACACAAGGTATTTTTTATAGGAAGGAATCCTGGTATTTACATAAGTGGATTATGGGACCACAATCAATACCCCTAAGGGTGTTTTGGGGGGGAGAAATGGGGCGGGGAGGGGAAAAGGTGTAAGAGGGGGGGGAGATTTTTTTTTGGGCCGAATTAGGACAGAAAAAACAGACTCACTTATTTGGTATAGAAAGAAAAATGGGTATGAGCCAATCACGTTGGAATTTAAACATGGGTGTATCTTCAAAAATTTGTTTCAAATTTTTGCAGTTGTCGGGGATAAGGTATAGAGATAATGGGTTAAAAGAAGACGGCCCATATATATATATATATATATATATATATATATATATATATATATATATATATGGGAGGGTTCACAAATATAAAAATGTTCTTTTTTATCTAGAAGTATGTTGTGTGGTGAGATGACAGTTTGTTCATGGAATGTGAGGGGACTGAAAGACTCGTTAAACAAAATAGCCCTATTTAAGACTGTCTCAATTCTTAGAGTTTCTGTCCTTTGTTTGCAGGAGACGCATCTAACTACAGAAACAGTGTCACGTTTAAAATATAAAAGATTCCCTTATCAGTACCACTCAGTGTATACATCATATTCAAGAGGAACAGGTATTTTAATACATAGATCAGTAGGGTTCTCCTGTAGACAACTTAAAATAGATGGGGGTGGAAGATACATATTTAAATATTGTGTGCTGGCCGAGATGCCATGTGCACTTGTGAATCTGTACATTCCCCCTCCTTTTAAAATAGAAGTAATTAACTATTTGTTGGAATTTATAGTTGATAAACCAAGGGTGCCAGTCCTAATAGTAGGAGATTTTAATAAGGTGATGAACACTCAGATTGATAGATTACCTTTGGGAAGGAGACCGGAACAGAGCCCTTATACGCCACTGTATGGGAAACTTCAAGAGATGGCGCTGAGGGACATTTAGCGTGAATGCCACCCAACAGCTCAAATCTTTTTATGGCATTCCGGTACGCATTTAACACTTTTTGAATAGATATGGCAATAGGGAATGATAGGGAATGATACTCTTATCCCATTGGTTACAGATATTAAGATATGAGGCCAGAGGACTGTCGGATCACTCCCCTTTAGTCCTGACATTAGGGTCGGAGAAACGCTGGGACAGGGGGGAGTGGAAAGTTAATCCTTTCTGGCCACAAGTAATTTCTCCTAAAAATTACATGATAGACACACTTCAAGAGTTTTTTGGACATAAAAGAACAAAAGCAAGGTATAGTGTGGGATACCCTCAAAGTCTACTTAAAGCGGAGTTCCGGGCACAGAAACATTTTTTCAATGAACATACCCCCGGGACAGTCAGGGCTAGTACATTCCACAATGGCAAGCCTCTGATCAGTCCCGGTTCGCACTTACCTGCAAGAAGAAACACTCACTTATAAAATTTCTTCCACAGCGTTGCCATCTCTGTTGTGGGCAGCTGAAGCCGGCGCGATCCTCTTCTGCGTCCTCTTCTGCGTCTTCTTCTCCCAGAATGCGCCTTCACCGGCCCCTCTCGTCATTTCCGGTGCGGCGCCGCATTCCTACACAGCTTCTGGGCATGCCCAGAAGCTATTTAGCAGGGAATGCGGCCTCGCACTGGAAGTGACGAGCGGGGCCGGTGCCGTCGCATTGATTCCTGGGAGCGATGACGTTCAGCTCCCAGGAATCATTGCAAACCGGAAGTGATGGCGCGGGCCGCCGCCACAGAGAGAGGAAGTGAAAAGAGGTGAGTATTTCTTTCTACAATTATGAGGCAAGTAAAAAAAAAATAATCCTAACTATCCAATTCCTTTTCAGGTGAAGCAAAGCAAGCGGATGGGCACAAAATCGATTAGGTCGATTTTGTGCCCGGAACTCCGCTTTAAGGAGAATTCTAATCCAGAAAATATCTAAAAGGAAGAAACTCACCAGGGATTGGGAGCTGAGTATAATGGAGAAAGGAAAGTGACTGAGATGGAAAAAGTATATGTAAAATATCTATCATCAGACAACTTATCTAAACGGACGGAGGTACAGCAGTTATACCAAACATTGTCCTTGAAGAAGATTGGGAATATAAGTTTTTTTAAAATGGGCCCATAATGAAGAGGGAGAAAATACTGGACACATGCTGGCCCTCCTAGCAAGGTCTCAGAACACAAGTACGTTTACTACAATGTCTGTTGAGACTCATGCTGGAAGGGTGACCATGTATCCAGTAGAAAGGGTTAATGTTTAAAGACTATTATTCTGATCTATATAGGTCTAAGGAAGGGGAGGAAATTAGAGATATGGGAGATTTTATCCAGGGTTTGACTATTCCACATCTTTTAGAGGAATATAGGGCATCATTGGAAATGCCTATTACTATTGAAATACAGGCAATAAGGGAATCAGCTAACCATAAAGCACCAGGGCCAGATGAATTGCCAAATGAGATCTAAGGGGAATATGGAGAGATAATGTTGCCAGAGCTGCTACAGGTGATAAATGAGGCATTGGAAAAGGAAGAATTACTGGTATCTATGACAGAGGCTACAATTATAATATTACCAAAAGAAGGGAAAGATCCAACTCAACCTGCATCATACAGACCAATTTCTTTACTTTGCGCAGCAGTTAAATTATTGGCAAAAGTATTAGCTATTAGATTAGGTAAAATAATTCATACTATAATCCACCCCGATCAATGTGGATTCATTCCTGGCAGATCAACATCGTTAAATATTAGGAGATTATTTTGGAATTTACAAATTCCATCAGAAGAGTTGAGATCAAGAGTTATATTCTCCCTTGATGCTGTCAAAGCATTTGATAGCTTCAAGTGGAATTATTTGTGGTTGGCTCTGTCAGCATTTAATGTTGGTCCCATTTTTATAAATTGGATTAAACTTTTGTATGCTGGCCCAAAGGCGAAAGTGAAGATTAATGGAATATCCTCAGGAATACTGCCTGTTGTTTTGGGAAACAAGGCAGGGCTGTCCTTTGTCGCCCCTCCTTTTTTCCATGGTGATGGAACCTTTGGCCATAGCCATTACAACAGCGGAAGGTATAAGAGGTTTTAGAAGAGAGAAAGAGGAGGAAAAGATTTTGCTATATGTGGATGATGTCCTTCTTTTTTTGGAAGATGTGAACCATTCATTGATCACAGTGATGGATATTGTGAAAAGATTTGGTTTGTTCTCGGAACTCTCCATCAACTGGGAAAAGTCTTTTCTTCTCCCGGTGGATGGATTGGAATGGGAGCTACCGGAGAGTGCTAGACATCTGCAATTAGTAGAGAGTTTTAAATACTTAGGAAGGAAAATAACGGTAAACCCTAAGCTGAATGTATTGAAAAATGTAGAGCCCTTAATGAAATTATTTAAAGTGGGGGACATGGAGCTGTCTCCCCCTGCAGTAATGGGTCAATGAAGCCTGATCAAAATTACTTGGCTCTCTCAATTGTTATACATCTTGCATAAATCTCCAATATGGATTCCTGGAGTATGGTTTAGGAAATTGCAAGGTTTTATTAGGAAATTGATTTGGAGGAAAGGGCAAGCTAGAGTTTGTCTGTGAGTACTACAGTTCTCAATAAAGCTCATGAGCCTTATTGGCCTGTAACCCACATGCATCGCTAATAGAGGCATTGGAAGCAAACTCTTTGGGGGGGGGGGGGGGTGGTCAGTGTCCATTGGCAAGGCTGCTGTGGAAGGTATGGGATATAACAAGATCAATATTTCAGTACCCAGTACTATTTTTGTTTATTTCAGTCGTCTTTCCCACTTGACATAGCATATCTTAAGATTTTGAAATTCTTTGTGAGACTTCCCTCCCTTTCTCTAGAGGCCACAGATGTTGCAGTGGATGCAGCAGGAGAATGTTGGGGAGGAATTTGAGTCTTTTGCTGCTCACTTCTCTCAATGAGCTACTGCTCCCATTTTGCTCTGTGGTGCATTGTTATGCATTTTCTTATGCATGTGATACACAAATGGATGGTACTTTTGCCATGACTGATACCCTACAGACAGAGAAAGAGTAGAAGCAGGAGCAGGTGGAGTTGGAGTTGGAGGAAGAGGTGAAAGAGAAGGAAATGGCCATAATAGGAATGCTTGGCTACTTCCATGTAGCAGCACCTCTACATCTCCTTTTAGGCATACTTTTTCATGCCATTCTTTTTTTTGGGGAAGAGTAGGCAGCCCATGGCATGAATTGAAAGCCTAATTTTTCCTGTTGCCTAACCTTCCCCCTGGCCATAGAATTTTCCTCATCCAGTTGATACTGCCTGCCATTCCCCCTACATTGTGAAAGGATGGGAAGCCTGCATAAGTTAGAAGATTTTCCCTCAGCAGCTATGCCTCCACTCCCCTGACTATAAAGGACCAGGATCTGAGCCCACAACCTTTACTGCATCTGACAGTAGCTCTTCTTGCTGAGTCACTTGAGATGATGGGCAGCACCCATATCAGATCCTTTGGACAATCCTGCCTTGTTTCCGGTGACCCCTGAACTCCTTGCTCCTCTAATGAACTTTCTTTTTAAGCCATATCTATGCACATCCTGTTTGCCAGATTATTGTGCTCTTCTCTAGCCAATATCTTGCTTTTGTCTCTTCTGCTGCCAATTGTATCTTCACTACAATTCGTTACTGACCTTGCCTTATTCCTTGACTACGCTTCTACTTGATCCCAATCTGAAACCACTTGTTACCAACCTTTGGTTTGTTTACTGACTACGATTCTGCTTGATTCCTACCTGCTATATCTGCTACTGGACACTGGCTTGCTCACTTCCTCCTGGGCAATCCTGCGGACAGTGACCTGATACTAACATGCAGCAAAACCCATCTCCACCATCAGGAGCTCTGGTTTATTGCAGCTAGTTGGTGGGAGCCTCTCTACTGCTCTAGCTACTGGTTTCCAAGCCTGACCCCTGCTCTGACAAAAATATAAAAAATACAACAAGCTGTTGAGTATCTGAGAGGAGGAAGAATATGATGGCAAAGAAGCATAAATGTCGATGTGCCTGACTTCTGCTCTGTGCAGTTCAACCATTAAATCAATACCAAAAGATACAAAAAATATATATAAATTCATATGAAAGAAAAAAATAACATAAGTAAAAACAAAGGAACATTGTTGTAGGGCATCTTCCACTCTGGGGTCACCCAGACCAAGGAAATTCCACTAGTTTAACCACTTGCCTACTGAGCACTTAAACCCCCCTCCTGCCCAGGCCGATTTTCAGCTTTCAGCGCTGTTGCACTTTGAATGACAATTGCTCGGTCGTGCAACACTGCACCCAAATGAAATATTTATCTTTTTTTTTCAAACAAATAGAGCTTTCTTTTGGTGATATTTAATTACAGTAGGATGAAACATGTCGGATGATTGGCTGTACGACATTGAGTGACATCTGACACGCCCCCCGCTGATCTGGACATCCAGAAGTAATTCAATCAAGCTGTGCCTGTGTGTGAGCTACACGCTGTGAGACACAGAAAGCTATGCCTAATTGGAACGGTATCTTGGTCCTCCGCTGCCCGGATTGATCACCCGACTTAAGGAGGAGTGATTACATGTGAGTGTAACTTATTTATTTTAATAAAGTACCCAGTGTTTACGGTTTTACACTATGGTCCCTTTGTTCTCTTATCATATGGATCCCTGTATTGTTTACGGCCATTGAGGAACACCGCCATGTACAGCTGGCTATGAAATTGATTTAACACGCTGTTGTTTACCAGGCATCTGGTAAGTGTTTACCCCTTAGGGGGTTATCACCTTTCCCCTTCACGAGGTTTGGTGGCCGGCTCATACATATGTGTGAATTGGAGGACTGTCACTAAGAGGACTTTTCTACAGTTATATCACTTTGCACTTTTACTACAATTCTTCAGTTCATTCTGGGAGTTTGTTTGCTGCACTACATGTGTTTCTGTATATTGGAATATTCATTGTTTTATATGTCATTCATCATTAATGTTTAGCTGCATCATTTGAACAGTATTATTAGTATTACTTTATTTACCGCTATACGCTATATACAGCTGGTCTAGTGGCGCTGTGGTAGGAATTTTCCTTTCTTTGCTGGCCGTGTTTATCAGATATTCCTTTGTTGTATTTAATTACTACTGGAGTTTTTATTTTTTGCTGAAAAAACAAAAAAAGACCGAAAATTTTGAATAAAAAAAACAAAAAACAGTTTTTATAGTTTGTTATAAAATTTTGCAAACAGGTAATATTTCACCTTCATTGATGTGCGCTGATGTTGCGGCACTGATCGGCCCTGATAGGCAATGGTAGGCTGCACTGTTGGGCACTGATAGTCTGCACTGATGGGCACTAATAGGCTGCACTGATGGGCACTGATAGGCGACACAGGTGGGCACTGATAAGGCGACACTGATGGGCACTGATAATGCAGCACTGATAAGGCAGCACTGATGGGTGGCACTTATGGGTGGCACTGATGGGCAATGGTGGGCGGCACTGAAGGGCACTGGTAGGTGGCGCTGAAGGGCACTAATAGTCGGCGCTCTTGGGCACTGATGGGCACTTATAGGTGGCACTGATGGTCAATGATAGGCACTGGTAGGGCAAACATGATGGCGCACTTATAGGTGGCACTGGTGAGCACTAATAGGTGACAATGGTAGGTGGCGCTGGTGGACACTGGTAGGTGGCACTAGTTGGCACTGGCAGATGGCACTGGTGGGCTCTGGTAGGTGATGCTGGTGGACACTGTTAGGTGGCACTGGTGGGTGGTACTGGAGGGCACTGGTAGGTGGCACTTGGGGCACAAATTATACCTCTACTCTTCGGGAGCAATGTCCCTCTGACAGCAGCTGGCGATCGTTGTTTTTTTTCTCCTCCCACTGACAGTGTGAGGAGAAAAAAACAGCTGATCGCCGGCTACTGTTTAGTTAACATGATCAGCTGTCATTCGCTTACAGCTGATCACGTGGTAATGTGGTGGGATCGCGCCTGATATCCGATCTGTGATCAGGTGAGTCTCATGGACTCGCTGATCACAGAGCGAGCCGGTGTTCCGTGAGAATTACCTACCCCGTGAGAATTACCTACCCCTCGTCACTTCCGGCCAGAAAGAGCTGAGCAGCGCAGCACTGCGCATGCTCAGAGCCCCGGATACGTGATGGAAGAACAGAGGAGCTTACTATTGCGCAAGCGCACTAGTATGAAAAGATCACGGTGTACCGTGAGAAAAACCTACCGACGCGGCGCTTACATAAAACAGCTGTGCGGCAATACGAATCATCTCCGCTCCTGTCCCGGTCACTTCCCTGCTCTCGGCAAGTAAATATAAAAGCGGCTTTCGGCTCCGTGATTTATCTTTTCATACAGCCGCTGCCGCTTTTATATTTACTATCCGAGATCAGGGAAGTGACAGTGACAGGAGCGGAGATGATTTGTATTGCAGCCCAGCTGTTTTAATGTACCCGCTGCATTACATACAGTGCCGAGTACCGGAAGTGACGAGGGGTAGGTTTTTCTCACGGGTAGGTAATTCTCACGGAACACCGGCTCGCACCGCAGGCCGCTCGTTGCCGAGAGGACGTCATTGTACTCCCTCCCGGCAATTCAGGTCCGCACTGTAGCCGTCATTCGGCTATAGCGCGGATGCCAAGTAGTTAAGGGAGGGGTTGTAGCACAAAGGGCTTGGACAAAAACAGGCTTCGACTGCCAGAATTGATGAAGGCAGCTGATGTCCATAATCATCTGGAGCTGCACCCTGGCCAGTTTACCACATTTTTGGCTATTGTCACTGAAATAGCACGTAACATAAATGCTAGCGTTTATTTCAAGATAAAATCTTCCTCAGCTTTCCCCTTATATTGCATCCTAACCAAGCTTTATGTACTATCCAGCCACTGGAAAATATTGAATAATAATAGTAATAATACATCAAATAATACTAATCAAATAATACACTGTAATTATTATTGCAAAGCCTGCCTTGTCTTCTTCTATTTGCTGCCTATTCAAGTGCTTGCATACTGTCCTAATGATAGGCAATGTTTACAAAACACATTCCTAAAGTCTATACTTTAAATATTTTGGGAATAATTGGGGATATGAGAAAGGGAGAGGATTCGGGGAATGTGGGGTTGTCATTTTGTAGTATTTTTCTGCACTCTGTTTTACATTTTATTAGTTTTGACATTTTGTTAGTGTGATACTGTGAAGAATCTCACAAATTTTACTCTTAGTCCTGGTTCACAATGGTGTGATTTGTCATGCGATTTGACAGTTCCAAATCGCATGACAAGACGTATTTCATTGCCCGCAATGGAATCATTCACATCTCCGCTACTCATGTCACAGCAATTATGACAAAGGTTCCTGCACTACTTTTTTCCGATTTCATTACAACTTGCATAGGCTTGTGTTAAATGAAGTCACAGGCTGCAATGAAATCATAGTGGCAAATCGCTCTGATCTGTGGCTGTGAAATCGCGCTAAATTAGTACTACTTCAAAGCTTTATTTCAAAGCCGTACCAGTGTAAACCAGGGCTAAAACTCTTGTGCCAATGATGATTTGTACATTAAGAGCTTTAGCTTTATTCTTTCCTTAAAATGTAGAAAACCACATCTATTACATTTTCTACACTTTCCCCATGCTGCTGTAGCTTCTTGCTAACCACTGCAGTTTTGTTTAGAAAATGATAAACAACTGCAACAGTGTGAGGAGGCAATGGATATTTTATGAATGGATGTGATCAGTAGCAGATAGTTTGTGGCACCAGATGACTGAAAGTTTTTGGTTTGCTAAATTACCAATAAACTTACAGCTTTGGAAACTGTGGGCACAAGGGTTAGCAGGCCAGCCTGCTGCAAGCAGTTCTGTTTTGATATAACCCTTTATGCCCATAGCAGTAAAAGAGTTAAAGTGTAAGTCCTCCCTAACACCAAAATTCCTGCATCTACAGACATCCATGATCTAACACTAACCTTTCTAGCCCTGTAAAGAAGAAATCAGTATACATACCTTTTTTGAAGCCGATCCGTCCCGATCCCATGTTGAGCTGTCAGCCGCAGCTTCACTGTGGAGGCGGGTGTAGAAGACACATTTGACAACAGAAGCCCCATAGTAAGTCTATGGGTGACATCACTCCCCATTAATTTCACAGCTGTTGTTGGCTGTGTCCTCTGCAGAGCTTCCCCTGCTGATGACCGAATCAGCTTAAAAAAAAAGGTATGTGTGACGAACGCCCATTTGCTGGGACATTCGCCACGGGCTACTGGAGGAGTGTGGAGGCCAGCCTCCTGCCCACAGACTACGGGCCCTGGCTTGTAGGGGGGGCGGCTCCGTGTGGGGGTGTATGCTGGGGGACCCTTGGAGTACTGTTACTTTGAATTCAAGTCCCTGTCACCCCAAGCGACACAGACTCTAGGCCTAAGCTGCCTACAACCAAGGACTTCACAGATGCTAATGACATAAGATTCAGCTATGGAATACTGGGGGGATATGAATGGACATTTATAATAAGGTGTGTTGAAAATGGGGACGGGCAGTCTGTTAACCTATGTCTTCTGCTTTCATCTGTTTAGAGGTGGTGTGTGTTCACACTTCTAGAAATGCGTATTCGGCTATGTTTTGGTCTTGTTTGTTGAGTCAATTTTGATAATGCTAATCCTGTCTGAGCCTGCCGTGTCATTCACATAAGACTGAATATATTGGAAGTGAGTTGTTGAATAAAGAGTCTTTGTTTTTAACCTTCATCGAGATTAGGCTGATGTTTGGGAGGGAATTGGGGACCATAGTCACTGCATCACGTGGGATTCGGGAGACCTAAGACGGAAATACTTGGTCGAAGTATTGGGGATCCGTTACAGTATGCATACTGATTTCTTCTTTACAGGACTAGATAGGTTAGTGTTAGATCGTAGATGTCTATAGATTCAGGGATTTTAGTTTTAGGGTGGACTCACACTTTAAATGATGAAGTCTATATACCAGGAGGACACTAATAGGACTCAGGCCTGGCCTTAATAGAAGTGCAGTGATCTATAATTTTTAGAAAATTGTTAAAATTTGGTTAGCGCATCCTGTGTCTGTCTGTACATCTCATCACATGTATTGTATTGACTTGTGGTCAAAGTGTGACAGATAATATGAAAATAGAAGGTTTTATAAATTTCCATCACAATAAAGATTCATGTATACTGTTTTACATATAAGCTGCTACGCAGATGAATAAAGACAGATCATTCTGAGAACCCATACGCTGTGTGACGTATCTGTCAGGGTGGTCTCCAGGTGTCTGCTGAGACGAGGGTCAATCTGGTCAAGGCAACAAGTCTACATACCCTTAGAAGTGACCACCGCCAACAATATGTATAAACTTCTTAAAGGTATCATGCTGGGACATTAGCAAAGCTTATGAGATATTATAAAATGTATAATACTCTTTTTGTTCACTGACTGTTTATTCATTCAATTTGTCAGTGACGTTGCCAACTTAGTCAGAAGCATGGGATACTAAAATAGTATTACGCTAATTAAGGATTTGCTTAACTATGCAAATATTCAAAATAATGAAGATACGTTTGGGAAATGTCTCTCCTATTTTCCCTTTATTTTTTCTCTCCAGTGTCTTTTGGATACTTTTAGTACAAAAACACAGCTGTGTCTATTTTGAAAGTGCAGCTGTTATACCAAAGAATAGGCAGGAAGGTTTCTGCTTGTTAAAAAGGACAAAGTGCACACAAGGTAGAAGCACTTAATCTGAGATGGGATATTTGCTATCTCTAAGCATTTTTCTGGGCAACAGAAATTCATTGGTGCTTATGAAAATTCATTTAAGCTTAAGTTTATTCAAAGTTTACAAAACCTCTGCAGTACTACTAACACTTTGTAACTTATAGAGAGGCCTTGGTCATAGCTAAATACCGATACTCCACAATGATTCAAATACCTCCCCCACACACAGGTGAATGATGTAGTAATCATCAAACTAAATTTTAAATACAGTGTATTTCCATACAAAACGAAAACACATAGTTGGATATAATTTAGATACAAAATAATATTAAATATTTCCATATACACAGCCATCTTGTAATAGTAAATTGACATACCACCAGTAATTAAACAATAAGGCATACTAAAGTGCAATCTAATGTGGCATGGCTTAGTTCTTTGTTGGAAATGCTGAGAGAGTTGGTGGATCTGTACTTTCACCCCATTGGTAAGGTAAGGGACAAAAAGGTTGTTTTGTTCCAGGATACATAGTCAGATTCAAAAAATAAAATAAACACTAGTCCAGTGGTCTCCATTCAGGAAACAGTATTTTCCTATTTACAATTTCCAGTAAAATAGTTTATTGCGTTTTTTTAAACATTTTTCTGCAATTAAAAAAAAAAAAAAAAACACTACTAAAATACAGCATGCAGTATTTCATCAGCATATGTGGTATTTATCTCATGAAACCATACTTTATTTTATCTCATGCAATACCCAGTGGGATGGATACAGTGGAAAAGAATTAGAACCCCTGTCAGTTTTCATTGCTAATTAGGAGGTAAAATGGTTTAAACCGTAGAAATATGTCAACTCACTAAGCCGGTGCAGTCCCCGCAGCATATGTTTTAATACAAAAGAAAAAAGGGACTAGAATACCAGTCAAAGTGAAGCTGCTTTCACAAGACACATGCAGTATATCAAAAACAACTATGTTTTTGGAACAAAAAAAAAAAAAAAAAAAAAAAGTTCAAAGTAAATACAAAATATCTTTAAAAATGTAAAATATTGAATGAAAGCAAGAAGAAGAATTGAGGGTGGCTCTGGCTAACTCCAAACCCAAGAAAGCCCTAGGCCTAGATGGTCTTACTCCAGCTTATTACAAGGCTTTCTTAGCGGTATTGTCCCCTCATTTGACTTCTGCACTCAACTCCATTATGGATGGGAAGAGCATGCCTCAGCACAGCCTGCAGACCTACATCTTATTGATCCCTAAGGAGGGGAAGGATCTTTCCTGAAGTAAGAATTACCACCCAATCACCCTCCTGAATTCTGATTTGAAGATGTTTGCCAAAATCCTGGCCAATCGGCTACTTTATCATATCCCAAGTCTTATTCATTGGTACCAGCCGGGCTTCTTACCTTTACGTGACCCTAGGGATAATACGATTCAAGTTCTCAACTTGATCCATGCTGAAAGGACCTCCCCCCACCCCATTCTCCTGCTGTCTATGGACCCTGAAAAGGCTTTTGACAGGTTTATCTGGCAGTTTATTCAAGCCTCTATGGAGCACATTGGACTGGGGTCATCTATGTTGAAATGGATCCTCTCCTTTTATTCTTGTCCCTCAGCTGTTGTTAAAGTCAATGAAACAAGATCTGACTTCTTCATGATTACGAATGGTACTCGCCAGGGCTACCCGCTCTCTCCCCCGATCATTATACTTTCCCTGGAGCCCTTTCTTTGTACAGTGAAAAGGGATCCTATCATTGTGAGCTTCTGGCATCCACATAGTGGCCGCCTTTGCGGATGATTTAATTTTCTTTCTGACAGACCTGTTGACATCCCTGCTGAATCTGCTTCAATCTTTCCATGAGTATGGCACCCTTTCGTATGTCCAAATAAATCTAACTACTGTATGTCCTCTGATCTCAACAACACAATGGCTCAGGCTGTAATCAAACATCTCCATCCCTCTTTTCCCTTTCATTGGGTGACTGACTCTTTTCATTATTTGGAGTACATATCACACCAGACCCTGCTTCCCTTTATACGGTTAATTTTAAACCACTGCTCCTACGAACGCTACTCCACTGGCATTTGCTCACGTTGACCTGGTTTGGCTGTTGCAATGCCCTCAAGAAGACATTATTGCCTAGGGTTCTTTATCCTTCCCATCAGACTAACTCCCTTTTTTTTTCAAATTAGTAAATTACCTCTTTCGGGAATTTGTGTGGTCTCATCAGAAACCCTGTCTCCAACTCCAACTTCTCCATCTCTCTAAATTGCAGGGTGGTGTTGGCCTCCCTGATGTGCAGGCTTACTATAGGTGGCTCACCTCACTAGGTTAGTTGACTGGCACTGCAATACTGAGGCAAAAAATTGGGTGGTTATGGAGCTGGAGGACTCCTGCAGCACGGCGACAAGTTGGCCTTGGATCACCTCCCAGTTGCCCAAAGACCTCAGTACCCATCTTACTCTTGGTAGCACTTTGATGGTTTCTAGGGACACTTTTCAGAGTTTTTCAATTTCCCCCCTGCCGTCACCCATGATCCCTATTCTAGGGAATCCAGAGTTCCAGCTCGGTCTCCACAACCTGCAGTTTCAATGTCTATTGTCCAGTAGTTGTCTCCATCTTTGGAACTTCCTGGGGTCTAATGGCAATCCAGGGGGTAACTTGCGAGGTGTTTTATTGGCAGCACAAGTTGGACAGACAGTCTATTGGATCTTTTTTCATTCCTGGCCACCAAACATGACGCTGCAAGGACTTGAGTGTGATGGTAATGCCTGGATGCCCTGAAAGTACTCCATTGTGTGCCCAGAGAAGTACTGCTTTCCTTAGTCCCAGAGCCACAAATAGACGGCCTGGGGGTACTTTATTGCCTCAAGGTAAGAGGGTTTGAGCTCCTTGTAACTGTTGTAGTAGAGCAGTGAAGATCTGTGCTATAATCTTGTGTGGGGGAATTATGTACTGCTCTGTGGGCTGGGCAAGTTCAGAGGTTAGGAACTGACGGGAAAGAGCATCAGCTTTCCTGTTCTTGTGTTTGGCATACTGAAGATACATTTTTGTGGTCTGTCAGAATCATAAAAGTTTTTAGGGTCCCTTCCAAGAGATGTCTCCACTCGATCAGTGCCAGTTTAATTGCTAGAAGCTCACAGTTGCCCACATCATAATTTATTTCCGCAGGAGAAAATATTTTCGAAAAAAATGCGACTGGGTGAATCTTGCCAGATCTTGGTTGTCTTTAAGATAACACAGCCCCAGATCCCACTTCAGAGGCATCTACTTCAATGAAATGCTAAGATCTGGGTTGGGATGCTGGAGAACTGGAGCCATGCTAAATATTTCCTTTAATTTCTGGAAAGCAGATACTGCTTCTGAGGACCACACCTTACAGTTTGCCCCTTTCTTGGTCATATCAGTAAGGAAGCAATGATGGCAAACCCTTTTATGAAGTGTCTGTAATAATTGGCGAACCCCAGGAAACTTTGGCTCCCTTTTAGTGTGTTTGGTTGGGGCCACTGGAGAACAGCCATTAGTTTTTGTGGATCCATTTGGAAACCTTCAGGACTTATGATATACCCCAAGAAAGGTATCTGACTTTGATGAAAAGCACACTTGTCTAACTTGGCATAAAGGTGGTTTTCAGGTAAGCGCTGTAACACCTGCTTCACGTGAAACACATGTTCTGGGTAAGATTTCAAAAACATTAATATGTCATCTAGGTATATTATGACAAATGTGTTCCTGAAGTCTTGGATCAGTTCATTCATGAAACATTGGAAAACAGCAGGGGCATTGCAGAGGCCAAAAGGCATAACTAGATCTTCAGAATGCCCATACCAAGTATTAAAAGTGGTCTTCCACTCATTACCTTCCTTTATTCTAATCAAGTTTTATGCCCCCCGTAAGTCCAGTTTTGTAAAAATAGTAGCTCCTTTTAAAACTTCAAACAACTCCAGAATGAGAGGCAAAGGGTAAGAATCTTTTACAGTAATTTGGTTCAGTCCACGATAATCAATGCATGGCCTAAGATCGCCATCTTTTTTTCAATAAAGAAGAATCCTGCCCCTACAGGTGAGGAGGAAGGGTGGATAAAACCTCTCTTTAAACTGTCCTGTATGTATTCCTCCAAAGACTTCTGCTCTGGCTGTGATAGAGGATAGGTCTTTCTTCTGGGAAGAGGTGCTCCAGGAATCTGGTTGATTGCACAGTCAAAAGGTACGGTGTGGAGGTTGGACTTCTGCTTTCTGTTTGCAGAATACATCCGCGAAATGTGAGTATTCAGAGTAGGTGGTGCCCCCACAGTGGCCAAGATACCCGAGTTCAGTCTCTGGGGGTGATGGATGCAGTTCAATAGACAGGATTACCCCCAGGATGTGAATTCTCCATTGTGCCAAGCAAAAGATGGGTTGTGTTGTAGCAACCAGGGGTAACCCAGAATCACGGGCAGGTAGGGAGATTAAATTATAGATAAAGTTAACTTCTCCTTGTGCAGGGCACCGGTTTGAAGGGTAATAGGTGTTGTCTCGAATTCCGCAATGCCTTTACCCAAAGGCTGGCCGCAAAAGAGTAGTGATCTGCAGGGATATGGGCTTGAAGACTTATGGAATGTTGTGCTTCTTGGCAAAACCATAATCAATGAATACGCGGGCAGCCCCTGAATCCACAAAGGCCTCACAGTGCACTAGGGGTGATATTTCATGGATTATGGCAGGTAATGTTAACTTTGATTTGGAGGAAAATTTACAAGGTCAAACCCAGCTCCTCCAACATGGGTTAGACCCCCCTTTTACTGGATGGGAAAGATAAGAGGATAATATGTGTCCCTTTAAACAACAATATAAACACAGACCCCAAAAACATTTTCTCTGTCTTTTGGCTTCTGACAAATGGTAACGACTGACCTCCATGGTCTCTATAGAAAGTGCAGGCTCAACAGAAGTCTCAGGTTTAGGCTCAGGTGGTATTTGGAATCAGAGAGCTAAATGGTATACTGAGCGTGGCCCCTTCTGACTCCTTTCCTTCTCCTGGCGCCTTTCATGAAAGCGAACATCCAAGTGGACACATAAATAGAACTTTCAAGATCATCTGGGAGATCCTTATAAACCAGTTCATCTTTAATGCGATCTGCAAGTCCTTTACGAAAGGTTGCACACAGGGCACTGGCATCCCAGTTAATCTCGGCAGCCAAAGTGCGAAACTCTATAGCGCACTGTGCCACAGTTCTTGTGCCCTGCTGTAAGTCCAAAAGAGAGCATTCAGACCCTGCCCGGTTGATCAAAGACCAACCGGAGGGAAGACAGGAGCTTTTTAGCATCTTGCAGCAATAGATAATTGCATTTAAGGTATGGGGTGCCCCATGCCAAGAACTTGCCCTTTAGTAGGGATATCACAAAGGTAACTTTAGAAGTACTAAATGCCTCAGGGTTGTTACGAAAGTGTAACTAACACAGATTTAAAAAACCTCTGCAATTTTCAGTCTCACCCCCAAATTTTTCAGGGGGATTTTAAGAGGCACAGAGGGCACCGACCGGGACAAGTACTGTAGTGGGTGGAGGGCTTGCCTGCAGCAAGAATTTTTATCATATAGGTGACTTCATCTAGCTTAGAGTCCAGGGAAGACAGATGCGCCTCATGGGTACCCAGAAATTGTCCTTGGCGGGTAATAGCCTTCACCAACTCAGCAGGATTCACTGTCATTTTGGCCCATTGATTATGTGATGCACCTGAAATGGCTGAGTTCAAAGTGGATATTAGGCTGAGGATAAGGCATAGATGTGGTCAGGCAGGCCAGCTGAGATCTTGCCATGAGGTACAAAGTCAGGATCCAGGAGAGTAGTCGGAAGGCAGGCTGAGGTCAAGACACAAACGGGCAGCAAGGTACAAAATCAGCAGACAGAAAAATGGTCACGGTGTAAATCCAGCATATTGCACAGAGGCAGCTCACACAGGAACTAACCCAAACAATGGGCCCAGAGCACAGGAAGTGTCTGGTATTTAGAGCCTGAGATAATTGCAGATCTTCTACAGCTGGTTGGCAGGTGGAGCTAAAGTGTCCATAAGGAGAGTTGCACAGTACAGTACAAAAAAACTGCAGTAGTAACCAAGTTCTTCCAAAGGCTAAATGGCACACTTCCACGCCAGAGACCTGGGTTCAAACCCTGAACTGAAGCTGATCTAACAGGTATGTGACAGGGGGGTCCTTGGTGGATGCTCACTGAGGTCTCTATAGTGGCTGGAGAAAAAAATATGTAGAGGTGAATACATAGTATTTTGATAGATATACTGTATACCGTAACATCAATCGCAGAGAGGAAGGGCTTTCAAATATGTTAGGCCACATACCCCAGATTGAGCAGTAGGAAGTATTCCGCTAGGCTTTTACTAGAGGGGACACAGGGAGATAGAGGAGTGATAGCAATCTTGGAAAGCCAGAGGACCCCAGGTACATTTAAGCTGGAAACCCTCTGATTGCTTACCAGATGGTGTACTGATTGAAGGCAAGGGGGACAGTATTGTCTATGATGTAGGTTAACCTCCACTTCATCTACAGCTGTGTAAATAAATAAATTGGCATAGTAAGTAAAAAAGCCACTCTCTAACACGGAGTATGCACTATATATTTATCTGTTGGCAAAGTTTAGTAAGCATCCTACCTAGTTGTTCCTGCTCTCCATGTATGCACCCCAGTGCTGTGGGTAAAGAAATGGTCACTTTAAATTGACATTTACTTTACATTTATGCTATTCCAGCACCTTTATATGACCTGTTGGGGACACTCCCCAAAGTGGGTGGGATTTCCACATGTGGTTGTTGTTCCCGACTTCTCCATCCCCATATTGTTGGCCCCTTGGGCAATCGGCACACGGCACCGCCCCCATGATGTAGAGAATGATGCGGGTGAGCGACATCATGCGCCAGAAGCCTGCTGACATGCAAGCGCCGGTCCACTTGTCACCTAGCAACAACCTGGGACATAAAACCCATGCCCACTAGTGGTGACGAGCATGGGCGCTCATCCTGGAGGACCAGAAAAGAAAGGGATTCGATGGCCGCACATCTCCCGGAGCCATGGAGTAGATCCAAATGCCCCAGGGCCTATGGTCCTTTGAACTCACTCTGGATGATGTGATTTTTAATTGAGGTGGCAAGTTTAAATTTTATACATGGATATTGGGATATGAATCTCCCAATCTGAGGATCCATGGAGAGCAAGCGCCAGCATTTTTTAATGACATTTCTAATTTTAAAATGTTGATTGCATAATTATTCTAGTAGTGTCATTCTTATTCTTTTTTTTTTAGTACAATATAATAATTTGTTTCTCAAAAACTGGTCTGCTCTCTTGTAAGCTTTTTACAAACATGTTTTTGTGTAGCCTCTTTCTAGGAGTTTCTTCTATTTTTGCTTCTTTCTGAAAAGATGCTTCACTAGAGCATTTTCTCCTTGTTTTTAAATATTGGCTATGGGGGGATAGAGGCCAATAAGGGTTTGGGATGAAAGCTTGAGGCGTGTAATATGAAGTTACCCGCCATTGGCTTTCAATACACGCAACTCGTGAGTGTATAGTTTTCACCGTGAGTGACTGTAACGTCAAGAAATGTCACTTCATTTGTATATGATATCGTAAACATAAGATTGAACTAATTTTTATTGAGTCTTTCCAGATATTTAAACAGGAGTTCTTCAGGGCCGTCCCATATCAGGAACACGTTGTCGATGTATCGGTTCCACATTATAATGGGGTCCTTGTACATCGCCAACTGCTCATCCGACATGAGCATACATTCCCGCTCCCCCAGGTACAGGTTGGCATATGATGGGGTACAGCATGTCCCCATCACTACCCCCTGCACCTAGAGGGAGTGGGCACAACATGGGCTGTCAAACATGAAAATATTGTGGTTTAAAGAAAATCCAAGGATTAAATTATGAAGAAATTTTAGGCCCACTAGTAATGTACCTGCTGGGAAGGAAGGAAGACTCATGATGTGGAGTCTTAGATGTTCATCTATAAGGCGACTCAAATTTTCAGTAATAGCCCCATTGCCTGAAATTATTGGTTGACCTGGGGGATTTCAAATATTTTTATGTACTTTGGGGAGGGAATAGATCGTGGGAGTTCTTGGAAATTCAGTACGTACAAAACTCCCATGTGTTTTAGTTATTGTCCCATTTCTGAAAGCCGTATCCACGAGATCATAGATTTGTTCATTAAACTTGTCAATTAATCTAGAAGTGTTTGGGCGATACCAATTCAAATTGCATAAGATTTTCTTGCACATGAATACATATTGTTTGTTATCCATGAATACAACATTTCAACCCTTGTCTATGGGTTTAATGGCCAGGGAATGTTTATTAGCTTGATCTCGTAGGGCCTGTCTTTCTTTGTCAGATTGTCCTTGTGTATGTAATGAGCCGACAATTTTTCTAAGTCCCTGGACACAAGTTTCAGAAAAGTGCCACATTCGAATTGGAACTTGGAGGAGGGAAGAGGTCAGATTTTTTTGAAGTGTGAATTTATGTGTTACAAATTCTATGATCATTTTGCCACATTTTTGCAAGAGATATTCAATATCAATCTGATCTATCAAATCTGTCTGATCGCTTTCCTCTAAGAGGGATAAAATTTGGCCAATAGTTTCATTTTCGTCTTTCTTAATTTGGGTTAATTTTTCTATTCCATTCCTATTGTACATGTTTTTTAATAAAAATGTATGGGTGAATAGGTGTAGGTCTTATACGAGTTCAAATTTGTCGAAGTTCTCGTTGGGACAGAAACCCAAGCCCTTCATCAAAAGTTGTGTCTCATGAGTAGTGAGAGGTGTGAAGATAGATTTATTATGTTCAGTTTGGTGTCCTTGTCTATAGGTGCAAGAAGATTCATTTTTGTATCATTGTATGTAAGTGTGTACATTTGTTGCCTTTGCCAGTGTTGGGAATTGGGCAATTCTGAAAAGAATGGCTCAGAAAAATTAGTGCATAGGGAGTAGATGAGGCATCTCTCTGATCGATACTGTGATCTACATTGGTGTTTGTGCATACCTGTGTGTCCTCACTAGAAGAACACCCATGTGCAGAAAGATTATGTGTGGGGTGTTAGTTCTGTTCCAACAGGGACCTCTTCACCACTTGATCCTGTGTTTCTTCATTATTTCTCTGTTTACAGACCGTATGAAGGCGCTGGAACAGTGTAAATGTAAAGTGATCATTTATTTACCCACATCGCTGGGATGCATACATGGAGACCAGAACACCTAGGTAGGATACTCACTAAACTTTGCCAACAGATGGATATGCTGTGCATACTCTGTGTTAGAGAGTGGCTTTTTTACTTACTATGCCAACTTATTTATTTACACAGCTGTAGATGAAGTGGAGGTTACACTTCATCATAGGCAATACTATCCCCCTTACTTTCAATCAGTACACCATCTGGTAAAGAATAAGAGGGTTTCCAGCTTAAATGTACCTGGGGTCCTCGGAGTCTCCTAGATTGCTATCTCTCCTCTATCTCCCTGTGTCCCATCTAGTAAAAGCCTAGCGGATTACTTCCTATTGCTCAATCTGAGGTATGTGGACTAACGTATTTGAAAGCCCTCCCTCTCTGTGATTGATGTTATGGTATATATCTATGAAGATACAATATATTCACTGTGCACCTCTATATATTTTTTCTGCAGCCACTACAGAGGCCTCAGTCCGCATCTGTCAAGGGTCCCCCTAATATCTGGGTTTTCTGAGATACTGTTTTTTATTCTCTCTTTTACCATCAATGGGGATCATGAGACAGCATCCTTGATATGGCAAGTGCATAATGCTTTTTTGCTCTTATCTTCTCTTCTCCTTTCTGATCGATGCTGAGCCGTGTTTTTTTTTTTGAGGATACTGTGAATACTGCATGTGACCTCTTACTGCCTTGGAAGCCGTATTGTATATAGATTGATGATTTCGCTAATATGATTTTTTCATCTTGAAGTTGTAAACCACATTTATGTCATTTGCAATCATATCCCTACTTTTTTTATTCTTTTTTTTTATATAATTAGGTATATCACTTTTTGAAACTATTAAACTTTGGTTTTTAATGAAAACATTGACTACTCCGATATGCCTTTACCACTTTAAGACCGCTCACTGTGCTGCTACTGTGGCACTGCGGCTCCCCTGGGTCCAGCAAAGTAGACCTACGTCGCTGGACTCCTAGCGCGTACACCACCGGAGGCTCGCTCCCACTGTGTTTGGACACAGCGATCGTCGCCTCTCTTCCCCAATTGTCAGGGAAAGTGTGAGAAGAACAAAGCAGGTGGATCTTCTCTGTGACAGCAGGGAGAGATCACAGGATTCAGCATAGCTGAACCTGCGATCTCTGTGTCTGTCACAGAACCCCACTCCCCCATACACATCAGTAAGCATGAGGCATACATTTAACACCTTGATCACCAACAGTGTTAACCCCTTCTCTGCCAGTGTCATTATTACAGTAACAGTGCATATTTACTACATACTGTAGTAATGTCACTGGTCCCCCCAAAAGTGTCAAAAATGTCAGTTAGGGGTCCAATCTGTCCGCCGCAATGTCCCGCAAAAAATCGCAGATCGCTGCCATTACTAGTAAAAAAAATAAAAAAATAAAAAAATAAAATAAAAATAACATAAATCTTTCCCGTAATTAGTAAACGCGATAACTTTTGCGCAAACCAATCAAAATACGCTTATTGCAATTTTTTTTTACCAAAAATATGTAGCAGAAAACAAATTGGCCTAAAATGTTAAAAAAATTAGATTTTTAATTTTTGGGAATGTTATATATCAGAATGTGAAAAATATTGTTTTTTTTTCCAAAATTGACGCTCTTTTTTTAAAAAAATTAAAAATCGCACAGGTGATCAAATACCACCAAAAGAAAGCTCTATTTGTGGGAAAAAAAAGGACATACATTTAATTTGGGTACATTGTTGCACGACAGTGCAATTGTCCGTTAAAGTAACGCCGAATCGCAAAATATGGCCTGGTCAGGAAGGGGGTAAAATTTTCCGCTCTTAAAGTGGATAAAAATACGCTGATTGAGACATTTTTTGACAAAGACATGTAGCTAAATACATTTTGGGCTAAATATATGACAACAATTTTATATATTGGATATTTTTTAACAGTCAAAGTAGAAAATGTCAATTTTTTGAAAAATGTTCGCTCTTTTTTTATTACTATTGCAAAAAATAAAAAGCTCAGAGGTGATCAAATACCACCAAAAGAAAGCTCTGTTTGTGGGGGGAAAAAGGAAATACATTTCATTTGGGTACAACATTGCATGACCGCGCAATTGTCAGTTAAATTCGTGCAGTGCCAAGTTGAAAAAAGTGGCCTGGTCTTTGAGCAGCAAAATCTTTCGGGGCTAAAATGGTTAAAGTCCCATCGCAAAGAGGGAAACATTGGTGTTTTGTCCATAGTTCCAGTGAAGGAAACTCTTAAGGCGTCAGCATACTAAGACATTTTGGACAATTTCATGCTCGTGTTCAACTTCGTGGGAACAGTTTGGGGATGGCTCCCTTCTGTTCTAACACGACTGCGCACCAGTTCACAAAAAAGGTCCATAAATACATGGATGGGCGAGTTTGGGGTTAGGAACTTGACTGGCCTGCACAGAGTCCTGATCTAAACCTGATAGATACCTTTGGGATGAATTAGAGCGGAGACTGTGAGCAAGGCCTTCTCATCCATATCAGTGCCTGACCTCACAAATGCGTTTCTGGAAAAATGGTCAAACATTCCCATAGACACACTCCTAAACCTTGTGGACAGCCTTCCTAGAAGAGTTGAAGCTTTTATAGCTGCTAAGGGTGGGCCAACTCAATATTAAACCCTATGGACTAAGACTGGGATGCCATTAAAGTTTATGTGGTAAAGGCAGGCATCCCAATATATTCGGTAATATAGTGTATAAATTTTATATATATATATATATATATATATATATATATATATATATATATATAATAACAGTAAACATTTGCTTTGAAATATACCATAGATTTTTTTTTTTTTAAGATTTGAAACATATTGCTGCTAATTATTATTATTATTATACAGGATTTATATAGCTCCAACAGTTTGCGCAGCGCTTTACAATGTGAGGGAAGACGATACAGTTACAATACAATTCAAAACAGGAGGAACTAGAGGGCCCTGCTCGTTAGAGCTTACAATCTAGAAGATTATTTATTTTGAGTCTCTATTTTGAAAGCTTTTTTTTTATTTTGGCACAGACAATTTTCCAGAGAACATGGAGGTCCTTCTCTTCAACTTGCAGCCTAGTTCTCTAAATTGATTTTTAATGATCATTTATCTTCCATGTATTCACAACATGGATCAAGACAGCTGGATCATGTTTAGCCACCCCCCCCCCCCCCCAGTATTTCTATACTCCAACACATACTGAAACCTGTACCAGGAAGACAGAAAATCATTCAGGTTGAGGCAATTTGAGATAAACATTATTCTATCACTCTTCCCGATTACAAAATCCCCTTTTACCACCAACAGTCTATAGCTGGATACACACTATACAATTTTCTTTAGATTGTTTCCATTAGATTTACCAAAACCATATAATATGAGGTCAGACCTAAACACTTTCAATTTGTATGCAATTAGGCAGGCGCTGACACTACATAGTTGTAGGTAAATCTAATGGAAATCTACCAACAAAAGTTGTATAGTGTGTATCCAGCTTTAGAAAACAAAATTCGGTAAAAAAACCAAAAAGGGACTGCGCAAACGGAGTGATATTTGACAATAAATATATAAATGTGAAAAATTAGGGAATTTCTTCCTCTAGCGAGCAGCAATAAAAACGCGATAAACGCAATATGTGATAATGAATGAGGGTTATTGCGCTCAGCTGTGAACTCACAATAAAGTGCTAATGCATAAACAGAGTTAAGTCATAACATAAATCACATAAACTTATGAATAGGGTTGAGCGAACACCTAGATGTCCGTGTTCGACGGGTTCGGCCGAACTTTAAAAAAAAGTCCGGGTCCGTGTCCCGGACTTTTACCGAACTTTTCCCGGACACCGAACCCCATTGAAGTCAATGGGGACCCGAACTTTAAGGCACTAAAATGGCTCTAAAACACCAAAGGAAAGGGCTAGAGTGCTGCAAATGGCAGCAAAACGTAATTAAGAGCATGGCAAGTGCTCTGCAAACAAATGTGGATAGGGAAATAACTTAAAACAACAAAAAAAAACAGAAAAATAAAACAATGTTCTTCTTCATCTCTGAAGGACGAGGCCCATATGGAGTAGGAGGGAGGTTGAGGTGGTGGTGGATGTGGCGGTGACTAGACATATGCCGGTTTTCGGTAATTCGATATATCGCGGTATTGCATAGCCACGGTATTGTTATTGTGGCATTTTTAAAATACCGAGTTTCTCTGTCAAGTCTGCCTGACTTGTGAATTGATACATTTCAGTGAGCTGGATGACTCATTCACTCACTCAGCTAACACCTTTCAGCATTAAGTCTCCTAACTATAAACAAAAATGATTACATTTGTATCTTTTCCTTCCCTCTGCCAGGGAGAAAGGAAGTTTAACCTCTTAAAGACTGGATCTTTTTCTGACACTTGCTGCTTGCAAGTTAAAATCAGTTTTTTTTTTGCTAGAAAAGTACTTAGAACCCCCAAACATTTTATATATTTTTTTAGCAGAGACCCTACAGAATAAAATGGCGATTGTTGTAATATTTTATGTCACACTGTATTTGCGCAGCAGTCTTTCAAACGCAATGATTAGACTTTAATGAATAAAAAAAAAAAAAAAAACGTAACAGTAAAGTTATCCCAATTTTTTTTTTTTTTGTTACACAGAGAATCGTGAGAGAATCGTGATCTTTATTCCAAGCTAAAAAATCGTGATTCTCATTTTGGCCAGAATCGTGCAGCTCTAATAAATATATATATACACACACACACGCCTAGCAGCCCACATTACATTATTATATAGCCATCAAGCAGTGTCTGGCCTACCTGGTGATGACTGGTCCTGGCGCTCTGATCCGATGGCCTGGTCTTTAAAGGGGCAAATCCTTGCGATCCAGAAGTGGTTAAACCTGCAGGAGGACCGGTGTTTTTATCTATTAATGACTTTACTATTGCTTTAGGCCTGGTTCACATGTATGCGGGTTGGTGGTTCACATGTATGCGGGTTGGCGGTTCACATGTATGCGGGTTGGCGGCCCACATTTGCACAGGCATAGCAGCCCATTGATTTGAACGGGCTGCTATGCCCTCATTTTCCGCAGAAAAAAGGTGCATGCAGCATTTTTTTTAAATTCAGTGGCCTTAAAATCCATCCTGCTTTTGCACCATGCGACTAACCTGCAGTTCCTGCTCTGGCAAGCTTTCTGCATTTTTTGTATAC
Source organism: Pelophylax lessonae (assembly GCF_965119305.1). NCBI lineage: Eukaryota > Metazoa > Chordata > Amphibia > Anura > Ranidae > Pelophylax > Pelophylax lessonae. Next base: position 110,612,552 of record NC_138774.1, on the reverse strand, counting down.
GTGGGCACGGCATTTAAAAATAAACAGTTTGCGTGTGCAGCAACGGCAGGTAAGTCGCATGGTGCAAAAGAAGGATGGATTTCATGGCCACTGCATTTTTTTAAATTCTGCATGCACCTTTTTTCAGCTGAAAACGCAGGCATAGCAGCTCAAGCCCATTCACATCAATGGGCTGCTATGCCTGTGCAAATGTGGGCCCCCAACCCGCATACATGTGAACCAGGCCTAAAGCAATAGTAAAGTCATTAATAGATAAAAACACCGGTCCTCCTGCAGGTTTAACCAATTAATGACTTTACTATTGCTTTAGGCCTGGTTCACATGTATGCGGGTTGGGGGCCCACATTTGCACAGGCATAGCAGCCCATTGATGTGAATGGGCTTGAGCTGCTATGCCTGCGTTTTCAGCTGAAAAAAGGTGCATGCAGAATTTAAAAAAATGCAGTGGCCATGAAATCCATCCTTCTTTTGCACCATGCGACTTACCTGCCGTTGCTGCACACGCAAACTGTTTATTTTTAAATGCCGTGCCCACGTATACAAAAAATGCAGAAAGCTTGCCAGAGCAGGAACTGCAGGTTAGTCGCATGGTGCAAAAGCAGGATGGATTTCAAGGCCACTGAATTTTAAAAAAATGCTGCATGCACCTTTTTTCTGCGGAAAATGAGGGCATAGCAGCCCATTCAAATCAATGGGCTGCTATGCCTGTGCAAATGTGAACCACCAACCCGCATACATGTGAACCAGGCCTAAAGCAATAGTAAAGTAATTTATAAACAACACCTCCTTCAGGTTTAACCACTTCTTGACCACAAGGATTTGCCCTCTTAATGACCAGGCCATCGGATCGGAGCCGAGCGCCAGAACCAGTTATCACCAGTTAGGCCAGACACTGCTTGATGACCTATTTTAGGCCTGGTTCACAGAGTCTGTACTGACTGACTATATAATAATGTGCATAAGTGAACCAAAGCCCCTAAATTCAGCAATGAAATTGAAGTGAGGTGGAAATTTAATAATTTAAATTTAATAATAGAATACCGTGATAATACCGTATACCGTGGCAAAACCTTAATCAATTAATCGCAGCATGAAAATCTGATACCGTCACAAGCCTAGCGGTGACATAGGCGTGCGCACAGGGTGTGCTGGGTGTGCCTGGGCACACCCTAATCACCTAGGGCACATAGCATTGCCAGTGAGGAGATGGGAAAGATCTCCCTGGGACCTGCTCTGCTCTATTTCTCCTTGCCTACAGGTACATGGCCCCGATACATTACTCTCCCTGCTGGCAAACACATGCATGTGTATTTCAACTTTGGGGTGCACACCTTAATGCAATAGGCTGCGCACACCTATGGGCGGTGTAGGTGGAAGCGGCGGTGGAGGAGGACCAGGGCCGGATTAACAGCATCATGGGCTTGGTGCTGAGGATTTTGAAGGGCCTTAAGGGCCGTGCCTTGCCATGCACCCAGAGGAGGAAGGGTGCAGCCATGCATGCCTAATTCAACATGGGATGCTGTCTCTGAAGCCCATAAACACATCCATGCATCGCCAACTGTCCCTCCTTGTCCGGCCTTCACGCTGTGTGGGGAGGTTCTGAGGGTGCTGCCTGGGGAAGCGAGCATAGAAGCCAGACTTCTGTGTTTACAAGTGACAGAAGAGCGGTAACAGTGAATATGGCCAACCCGGGGCCTATATAAAAGGTAGGGGCCTGGAGCTGCAGCTCCAATAGCCCCTACATTAATCTGGCCCTGAGGAGGAGGACGAGGTAGCCAACACTGCTTCTTTTCAAAAATTTTAAATGAGGGTACACCCCAAAAGAGTGAGAAAGAGCAAAAATGGAACAATGGGTGGGTAAGGTCGGTATCCATTGCTATTCTGCATAAGGTACGGAAAAGTCCCGTGGGATCCATGCCTGGTTCATTTTAATGAACGTGAGCTTGTCCACATTGTCTCTGGACAGGCGGCTGCGCTTGTCTGTTATAACGCCCCCAGCCGTGCTAAATACCCGTTCAGATAATACACTGGCTGCAGGGCACGCCAGCACCTCCAAGGCGTAAAGGGCAAGCTCAAGCCATGTGCCCAATTTGGAGACCCAGAAGTTGAAGGGGGCAGACCCGTCATTCACTACATGTAGGCGTGTGCACACATACTGCTCCACCATGTTGGTAAAATGCTGCCTCCTGCTAAGACGTTCCATCTGAGCTGCTGGTGCTGCTGTTTGTTGTGGCGTGCTGACAAAGCTTTTCCACATTTCGGCCATGCTAACCCTGCCTTCTGAGGTGCTGGCGGTGCCCTGGTTGCGTTGGCGACCTCCTCCTCCTCCTCCTCTGCCTTGTGCTTCCACTGTGGCCCCGCTGTCAGATGGGAATGCCAGCAGCATGGCGTCTACCAGCGTGCGCTTGTACTCGCGCATCTTGCGATCGCGCTCCAGTGAGTGAATTAAGGACGGTACGTTGTCCTTGTAACGGGGATCCAGCAGCGTGGCCACCCAGTAATCAGCACAAGTTAGAATGTGGGCAACTCGGCGGTCGTTGTGGAGACACTGCAGCATGTAATCGCTCATGTGTGCCAGGCTGCCCAGAGGCAACGAAAGGCTGTCCTCTGTGGGAGGTGTATCGTCCGTGTCCTCTGTATCCCCCCAGCCACGCACCAGTGATGGCCATGAGCTGGCCTGGGTGCCACCCTGCTGTGAACATGGTTCCATCTCCTCCTCCAGCTCCTCCTCCTCCTCATCCTCCTCATCCTCCAGAACTGTGCCCCTGCTGGACAATTGCGTCCCTGGCGTTTGCGTGTGCAGGAACCCACCCTCGGAGCCCCTTGCGAATGACTGCCCTGAAAGCCTTGGAAATGTTACCTCTTCATCCTCCTCCTCCTCCTCATCCTGTGCCACATCCTCTTCCATCATCGCCCGAATTGTTTTTTCAAGGAGGCATAGAAGTGGGATAGTTAAGCTGAGAACGGCGTCATTGCCACTGGCCATGTTGGTGGAGTACTCAAAACAGCGCAACAAGGCACACAGGTCTCGCATGGAGGCCCAGTTAAATTAAATAGCGGAATAGAAAATATGATCCAAAAAAAGTGTATGTATATCACACGTACACAACCACACTGGGCCCCAATTACTATTGTTTGTACCCCTAAAAGGCTAGATGAGGAGTAGGGGGAGTATGGAACAGGCAGCACCCTCAAACCTTCAGAAGTATGAGATGAACCCCAACAACTTGGAAAGGTGGATCTCTCTCACACGTACCGACACAGACTATCCCGCAATTCAATTGATCCTCAAAGGTTTTTATTGAATAGCGGAATAGGAAATATGATCAAAAAAAGTGTATGTATCTCGCACGTACACAACCACACTAGGCCCCAATTACTATTGTTTGTACCCCTAAAAGGCTAGATGAGGAGTAGGGGGGGGTATGGAACAGGCAGCACCCTCAAACCTTCAGAAGTATGAGATGAACCCCAACAACTTGGAAAGGTGGATCTCTCTCACACGTACCGACACAGACTATCCCCCAATTTAACTGATCCCCAAAGGTTTTTGATTAAATAGCGGAATAGAAAATATGATCCAAAAAAAGTGTATGTATATCACACGTACACAACCACACTAGGCCCCAATTACTATTGTTTGTACCCCTAAAAGGCTAGATGAGGAGTAGGGGGGGTATGGAACAGGCAGCACCCTCAAACCTTCAGAAGTATGAGATGAACCCCAACAACTTGGAAAGGTGGATCTCTCTCACACGTACCAACACAGACTATCCCCCAATTTAACTGATCCCCAAAGGTTTTTGATTAAATAGCGGAATAGAAAATATGATCCCAAAAAAGTGTATGTATATCACACGTACACAACCACACTGGGCCCCAATTACTATTGTTTGTACCCCTAAAAGGCTAGATGAGGAGTAGGGGGAGTATGGAACAGGCAGCACCCTCAAACCTTCAGAAGTATGAGATGAACCCCAACAACTTGGAAAGGTGGATCTCTCTCACACGTACCGACACAGACTATCCCCCAATTTAACTGATCCCCAAAGGTTTTTGATTAAATAGCGGAATAGAAAATATGATCCAAAAAAAGTGTATGTATATCACACGTACACAACCACACTAGGCCCCAATTACTATTGTTTGTACCCCTAAAAGGCTAGATGAGGAGTAGGGGGAGTATGGAACAGGCAGCACCCTCAAACCTTCAGAAGTATGAGATGAACCCCAACAACTTGGAAAGGTGGATCTCTCTCACACGTACCGACACAGACTATCCCGCAATTCAATTGATCCTCAAAGGTTTTTATTGAATAGCGGAATAGGAAATATGATCAAAAAAAGTGTATGTATCTCGCACGTACACAACCACACTAGGCCCCAATTACTATTGTTTGTACCCCTAAAAGGCTAGATGAGGAGTAGGGGGGGTATGGAACAGGCAGCACCCTCAAACCTTCAGAAGTATGAGATGAACCCCAACAACTTGGAAAGGTGGATCTCTCTCACACGTACCGACACAGACTATCCCCCAATTTAACTGATCCCCAAAGGTTTTTGATTAAATAGCGGAATAGAAAATATGATCCCAAAAAAGTGTATGTATATCACACATACACAACCACACTGGGCCCCAATTACTATTGTTTGTACCCCTAAAAGGCTAGATGAGGAGTAGGGGGAGTATGGAACAGGCAGCACCCTCAAACCTTCAGAAGTATGAGATGAACCCCAACAACTTGGAAAGGTGGATCTCTCTCACACGTACCAACACAGACTATCCCCCAATTTAACTGATCCCCAAAGGTTTTTGATTAAATAGCGGAATAGAAAATATGATCCAAAAAAAGTGTATGTATATCACACGTACACAACCACACTAGGCCCCAATTACTATTGTTTGTACCCCTAAAAGGCTAGATGAGGAGTAGGAGGAGTATGGAACAGGCAGCACCCTCAAACCTTCAGAAGTATGAGATGAACCCCAACAACTTGGAAAGGTGGATCTCTCTCACACGTACCGACACAGACTATCCCGCAATTCAATTGATCCTCAAAGGTTTTTATTGAATAGCGGAATAGGAAATATGATCAAAAAAAGTGTATGTATCTCGCACGTACACAACCACACTAGGCCCCAATTACTATTGTTTGTACCCCTAAAAGGCTAGATGAGGAGTAGGGGGGGTATGGAACAGGCAGCACCCTCAAACCTTCAGAAGTATGAGATGAACCCCAACAACTTGGAAAGGTGGATCTCTCTCACACGTACCGACACAGACTATCCCCCAATTTAACTGATCCCCAAAGGTTTTTGATTAAATAGCGGAATAGAAAATATGATCCCAAAAAAGTGTATGTATATCACACGTACACAACCACACTGGGCCCCAATTACTATTGTTTGTACCCCTAAAAGGCTAGATGAGGAGTAGGGGGAGTATGGAACAGGCAGCACCCTCAAACCTTCAGAAGTATGAGATGAACCCCAACAACTTGGAAAGGTGGATCTCTCTCACACGTACCGACACAGACTATCCCGCAATTCAATTGATCCTCAAAGGTTTTTATTGAATAGCGGAATAGGAAATATGATCAAAAAAAGTGTATGTATCTCGCACGTACACAACCACACTAGGCCCCAATTACTATTGTTTGTACCCCTAAAAGGCTAGATGAGGAGTAGGGGGGGTATGGAACAGGCAGCACCCTCAAACCTTCAGAAGTATGAGATGAACCCCAACAACTTGGAAAGGTGGATCTCTCTCACACGTACCGACACAGACTATCCCCCAATTTAACTGATCCCCAAAGGTTTTTGATTAAATAGCGGAATAGAAAATATGATCCCAAAAAAGTGTATGTATATCACACGTACACAACCACACTGGGCCCCAATTACTATTGTTTGTACCCCTAAAAGGCTAGATGAGGAGTAGGGGGAGTATGGAACAGGCAGCACCCTCAAACCTTCAGAAGTATGAGATGAACCCCAACAACTTGGAAAGGTGGATCTCTCTCACACGTACCAACACAGACTATCCCCCAATTTAACTGATCCCCAAAGGTTTTTGATTAAATAGCGGAATAGAAAATATGATCCAAAAAAAGTGTATGTATATCACACGTACACAACCACACTAGGCCCCAATTACTATTGTTTGTACCCCTAAAAGGCTAGATGAGGAGTAGGGGGAGTATGGAACAGGCAGCACCCTCAAACCTTCAGAAGTATGAGATGAACCCCAACAACTTGGAAAGGTAGATCTCTCTCACACGTACCGACACAGACTATCCCGCAATTCAATTGATCCTCAAAGGTTTTTATTGAATAGCGGAATAGGAAATATGATCAAAAAAAGTGTATGTATCTCGCACGTACACAACCACACTAGGCCCCAATTACTATTGTTTGTACCCCTAAAAGGCTAGATGAGGAGTAGGGGGAGTATGGAACAGGCAGCACCCTCAAACCTTCAGAAGTATGAGATGAACCCCAACAACTTGGAAAGGTGGATCTCTCTCACACGTACCGACACAGACTATCCCCCAATTTAACTGATCCCCAAAGGTTTTTGATTAAATAGCGGAATAGAAAATATGATCCAAAAAAAGTGTATGTATATCACACGTACACAACCACACTAGGCCCCAATTACTATTGTTTGTACCCCTAAAAGGCTAGGAGTAGGGGGAGTATGGAACAGGCAGCACCCTCAAACCTTCAGAAGTATGAGATGAACCCCAACAACTTGGAAAGGTGGATCTCTCTCACACGTACCAACACAGACTATCCCCCAATTTAACTGATCCCCAAAGGTTTTTGATTAAATAGCGGAATAGAAAATATGATCCCAAAAAAGTGTATGTATATCACACGTACACAACCACACTAGGCCCCAATTACTATTGTTTGTACCCCTAAAAGGCTAGGAGTAGGGGGAGTATGGAACAGGCAGCACCCTCAAACCTTCAGAAGTATGAGATGAACCCCAACAACTTGGAAAGGTGGATCTCTCTCACACGTACCAACACAGACTATCCCCCAATTTAACTGATCCCCAAAGGTTTTTGATTAAATAGCGGAATAGAAAATATGATCCCAAAAAAGTGTATGTATATCACACGTACACAACCACACTAGGCCCCAATTACTATTGTTTGTACCCCTAAAAGGCTAGGAGTAGGGGGAGTATGGAACAGGCAGCACCCTCAAACCTTCAGAAGTATGAGATGAACCCCAACAACTTGGAAAGGTGGATCTCTCTCACACGTACCAACACAGACTATCCCCCAATTTAACTGATCCCCAAAGGTTTTTGATTAAATAGCGGAATAGAAAATATGATCCCAAAAAAGTGTATGTATATCACACGTACACAACCACACTAGGCCCCAATTACTATTGTTTGTACCCCTAAAAGGCTAGGAGTAGGGGGAGTATGGAACAGGCAGCACCCTCAAACCTTCAGAAGTATGAGATGAACCCCAACAACTTGGAAAGGTGGATCTCTCTCACACGTACCAACACAGACTATCCCCCAATTTAACTGATCCCCAAAGGTTTTTGATTAAATAGCGGAATAGAAAATATGATCCCAAAAAAGTGTATGTATATCACACGTACACAACCACACTAGGCCCCAATTACTATTGTTTGTACCCCTAAAAGGCTAGGAGTAGGGGGAGTATGGAACAGGCAGCACCCTCAAACCTTCAGAAGTATGAGATGAACCCCAACAACTTGGAAAGGTGGATCTCTCTCACACGTACCAACACAGACTATCCCCCAATTTAACTGATCCCCAAAGGTTTTTGATTAAATAGCGGAATAGAAAATATGATCCCAAAAAAGTGTATGTATATCACACGTACACAACCACACTAGGCCCCAATTACTATTGTTTGTACCCCTAAAAGGCTAGGAGTAGGGGGAGTATGGAACAGGCAGCACCCTCAAACCTTCAGAAGTATGAGATGAACCCCAACAACTTGGAAAGGTGGATCTCTCTCACACGTACCAACACAGACTATCCCCCAATTTAACTGATCCCCAAAGGTTTTTGATTAAATAGCGGAATAGAAAATATGATCCCAAAAAAGTGTATGTATATCACACGTACACAACCACACTAGGCCCCAATTACTATTGTTTGTACCCCTAAAAGGCTAGGAGTAGGGGGAGTATGGAACAGGCAGCACCCTCAAACCTTCAGAAGTATGAGATGAACCCCAACAACTTGGAAAGGTGGATCTCTCTCACACGTACCAACACAGACTATCCCCCAATTTAACTGATCCCCAAAGGTTTTTGATTAAATAGCGGAATAGAAAATATGATCCCAAAAAAGTGTATGTATATCACACGTACACAACCACACTAGGCCCCAATTACTATTGTTTGTACCCCTAAAAGGCTAGGAGTAGGGGGAGTATGGAACAGGCAGCACCCTCAAACCTTCAGAAGTATGAGATGAACCCCAACAACTTGGAAAGGTGGATCTCTCTCACACGTACCAACACAGACTATCCCCCAATTTAACTGATCCCCAAAGGTTTTTGATTAAATAGCGGAATAGAAAATATGATCCCAAAAAAGTGTATGTATATCACACGTACACAACCACACTAGGCCCCAATTACTATTGTTTGTACCCCTAAAAGGCTAGGAGTAGGGGGGAGTATGGAACAGGCAGCACCCTCAAACCTTCAGAAGTATGAGATGAACCCCAACAACTTGGAAAGGTGGATCTCTCTCACACGTACCAACACAGACTATCCCCCAATTTAACTGATCCCCAAAGGTTTTTGATTAAATAGCGGAATAGAAAATATGATCCCAAAAAAGTGTATGTATATCACACGTACACAACCACACTAGGCCCCAATTACTATTGTTTGTACCCCTAAAAGGCTAGGAGTAGGGGGAGTATGGAACAGGCAGCACCCTCAAACCTTCAGAAGTATGAGATGAACCCCAACAACTTGGAAAGGTGGATCTCTCTCACACGTACCAACACAGACTATCCCCCAATTTAACTGATCCCCAAAGGTTTTTGATTAAATAGCGGAATAGAAAATATGATCCCAAAAAAGTGTATGTATATCACACGTACACAACCACACTAGGCCCCAATTACTATTGTTTGTACCCCTAAAAGGCTAGGAGTAGGGGGAGTATGGAACAGGCAGCACCCTCAAACCTTCAGAAGTATGAGATGAACCCCAACAACTTGGAAAGGTGGATCTCTCTCACACGTACCAACACAGACTATCCCCCAATTTAACTGATCCCCAAAGGTTTTTGATTAAATAGCGGAATAGAAAATATGATCCCAAAAAAGTGTATGTATATCACACGTACACAACCACACTAGGCCCCAATTACTATTGTTTGTACCCCTAAAAGGCTAGATGAGGAGTAGGGGGAGTATGGAACAGGCAGCACCCTCAAACCTTCAGAAGTATGAGATTGTGTTCACTGTACCCCACAAAGATTGAGTTCACTGCACCCCACAATGATTGTGTTCACTGCACCCCACAAAGATTGTGTTCACTGCACCTCACAAAGATTGTGTTCACTGTACCCCCCAAAGATTGTGTTCACTGCACCCCACAAAGATTCTGTTCACTGTACCCCACAAAAATTGTGTTCACTGCACCCCAAAAAGATTGTGTTCACTGCACCCCAAAAAGGATGTTGTTCACTGCACCCCAAAAAGGATGTTGTTCACTCCACCCCAAAAAGATTGTGTTCACTGCACCCCACAAAGATTGTGTTCACTGCACCCCAAAAAGATTGTGTTCACTGCACCCCAAAAATGATTTTGTTCACTGCACCCCAAAAAGGATTTTGTTCACTGCACCCCAAAAAGGATGTTGTTCACTCCACCCCAAAAAGATTGTGTTCACTGCACCCCAAAAAGATTGTGTTCACTGCACCCCACAAAGGATTTTGTTCACTGCACCCCAAAAAGATTGTGTTCACTGCACCCCAAAAAGGATGTTGTTCACTGCACCCCAAAAAGGATTTTGTTCACTGCACCCCAAAAAGATTGTGTTCACTGCACCCCACAAAGGATTTTGTTCACTGCACCCCACAAAGATTGTGTTCACTGCACACCAAAAAGGATTGTGTTCACTGCACCCCAAAAAGATTTTGTTCACTGCACCCCAAAAAGATTGTGTTCACTGCAGCCCAAAAAGATTGTGTTCACTGCAGCCCAAAAAGATTGTGTTCACTGCAGCTCACACACAGAAAAATGGATGTGGATCACTGACACCTGCCTATCTCCAATCCCACACCACACAGCAATATCGATTGTAGTTTGTAGAACACAGTTTCCCTAAAATTCAGCAGACTCTGTCCCTAACAGGATTGAGAAGAGATCGTAGATCAGGATTGAGTGCAGACCCCACCCCCCACACAGCAATATCGATTGTAGTTTGTAGAAGACACTGACCCTATAATTCAGCAGACTCTATCCCTAAAATGCCTACAACTCGCCCTGCCTAAACACTCCGACCTGTCCCTCAATTCTATCCGGACACAAATGTTTTTTTCCTGCCTATCTTTCCCTAATCAGCAGCCAGCACGTTGATGTGTGCTCTGTCCCTGAATCTAAGCAGCATAATGACGCCGCTGCGGCTGCCTCGAACTTATAAAGACTTGGTCACATGCTTCAGACGGCCAATCACAGCTACTGAGACATTTGCAGGCATGGCTGGGATGGCTTAAGGCACACCAGTTAAACGATTGTTGATTGGCTGTTGAAAGCCCGCCATGAAAAGAGCGCCAAAGCATGCAAAACCCGGAAATAAAACGACCGAACACGGATTTTTACCCGAACATACAGTAAAGTGTCCGTGTCCGTGTTCGGGTACAAAAAATCCAATTATTCGGTACGAACACGAATAATACAGTCCGTGTTCGCTCAACACTACTTATGAACCAATATGTTATAGGTGAATAGTTCAATACACATCAATAAATAAATAAATAGGTGAATATATCAATGAACATAGTCCTTGAAAAGTGCTCGGTGCAAACTATTTGTTCCAGCAGCATCATGGACTTGATATAAATCATGGACTTGTATCATGGACTTGATATAAAGTGCCTTCACCAATCACCATGCACCCAGTGCTCGGATAAAATACTTCTTACCAGAAGAAATTGACCCCTTAGTTATAGGGGGTCATGCCCAGCATATATCTCCACAAGAGCTCCAAAGTTTTCCTGTTGCTATCTCCACATCCAGTATGTGATAAGCCAGAAGTATAGAGGCAACTCCGAGACTCCGGATAAGATGTTGTAGGAAATAAGGAGACTCCAATAGTGTAATATTGCCAGTAATCAGATTTAATAAAAAGTATTGCACTTACCATATAGCGGTAAGTAGAACACCACAATGATACATTTGTTCAGCTTCTCCTGGTGGATGGGACGCCGCTTTCGCGTCTGCGCACCACCTCACCGGAACTCTACGGTCTCACGTTCCCGACGCATGTTTCGTTAGGCGTGCTAACGTCATCAGGGGATCATGTGACCGTACATTTCCTCACATCTTATATGGAGGCCAACACAGCTCTCAACATCCAATCACCAGTCGCCGGAGTAAGAACCGCCCATTCTCTGATGGATTGTTAGGTTCATCCCTTCAGTAAGGGTGCCTCACGGGGACATATTCAGATGAAAATATTGGAACGCCTTTTAACTATGGTTACCGTTGAATTTAACCCTTGGTTCGCTAGAACATTCAATGCCATAGTGGTATTATTCCCTATATTCTTATTAACAGTTCTAATTCGTGAATGGTGTATTATAGGATGGAATGCTGTGTGCTGAGACATTTACCAGTAAGCCAATCATTTCAAATGACAATTTGCCTATATAACTAAATAATTAAAATACATTTTAATCCAACATCCTAAAATAACATAAAATTACATGAGGACTCACATAAAAGTTATTAATAAAATTAATAATAAAGATTCCCTTTCCTTTAAAAGAAACATAAAACCAGGTTGAAAATGATGGAAAATTTATGTTATGTGTTAAACTTAAAAATTAGAAATAAAACAATTCAAATCAATATCAATATTCATTCCCAATGGTTCTAGCGTCTTCATTCTATATATCCATTGGGTCTCATTCATGGAGACTTTTTTGGTCATGTTTCCTCCTCTCCAGTGGTTATCCACTCTGTCTATGCCACAAAAGGACATAAGCGAGGGATCCCTATTGTGATACAGGCGGAAATGGTTGGAGAGGCTATGTTTGGGAAATGAAATATAAGGGGCTTGCGCTTAGGATCACTTGGTTCGGTGAATGTGAATAAATATAAATATTAAAAGATTCCTAAAAAATTATAAATAAATAAGCTGCCACTGGTAAAAAAGGTGGTACCTTTCAAACAATCACAAAAAACTAAGTACCTGCGCTGCTTATAACCGAAACCTTTAACAACAGATATATACTTGTGATAATAAAAAGTACTAATATAATAATATAATAAGGTGCTCGTGCAAATTAGTGCTTATAAATAACTGTAAACAATGTCCATACTAATATTGTATACTAATATGTTTGGGAAAGCCTCTCCTCACATTACCCACATGTTCGTTAATCCTCACAGACAATTGGCGTGTGGTCCTGCCAATGTACTGTAGCCCACAAGGGCAACTAATTAGGTAGGTCACGTGGGTGGATCTACATGATATCAATTTATTGATTTGAAATCTTTGGCCAGTAGCTCTAGAATGGAAAGTAGTGATCTTTCTGGGGGTTTTCTTAGACATCTGGCAAGCATTGCATTTGCCACAGGGAAAAAAACCTTTTACGTCCAGAAAGGTTGACTTTCTCTTAGGAGGGTCTGGAATGTTTGGGGCCAACATGTGCCTAAGGTTTGGCGCTTTCCTATAAATGAAATTTGGTTTAGCCGGAAGTATTTGGCTCAAGGTTCGGTCCTTCATTAAGATGGGCCAATACTTCCGGATAATTGCTTCAATTTCTTTATAGTTCCTATTGAAGTCAGGCAGAAAGGCCAATTCACCCTTATTTTCTAGTGCCCTATTTTTAGTTCTTAGTAATTCATTCCTGGGCATTTGATGCACTAGATCTCTTGTTTTTTGCACTTCCTCCAATCTTTAACCTTTTTCCACGAACCTGGCTGTTAAAAGGTCAGACTGGATAAGGTAATCCTCCTCATTTTTACAATTGCGTTTGATATGCATGTATTGACCTTTTGGTATCGCACCTAGCCATTTGGGATGGTGGCAGCTTCTGGTGGGAATATAGCTGTTTCTGTCAGTTTCTTTGAAGTAACTCTTAGTAGAGACAGACCCACCTTGTTTCACCAGGGTCAGATCCAAAAAATTTACTGACACTTTGTACCATGTGGCTGTGAATACTAGGCCATATTTATTCCTGTTAATACGTTCAAGGAATGTTTTTAGTGACTCCTCTGATCCACTCCAAATGAGGAGTAGGTCATCGATAAATCTCTTGTAAAGTACTAGAGAAGGATTTGGGTTTGCGAAAATTTCGCTTTCTTCCCATTGGCCTAACAGAATATTGGCCACGCTCGGGGCATATTTGGCGCCCATAGCAACGCCTTTAATTTGGTTGTAATAGCTCTCGTCATGCCAAAAATAATTGTTTCCCATGGCTAAACTCAGGGCATCACAGATGAACTTTTTTTGACGTGGCTTAATATTCGTTTTTGCATTAAGGGCAGCAATAGTGGTGTTCAATACATCATGTTGTTTCAGACTAGTGTACAAGGACTCAATGTCGATTGTCACTAGGAATGTGTTAGATTGTACTTCCACTTGTTCTAACAGATTAATTAGATGCTTGCTGTCCTTAAGATGAGATGGATACAGAGGCACTATCGGCTGCAAAAAGTGGTCCACGGTCAGACAAAAGAGTTTTTGGAATTCCATGTAACTTAAAGACATGTTTCATCAGTAGTTCCGCTGTTTGTTTGGACGAAGGTAGTCTGCGAATAGCAACGAAATGTGCCATCTTTGTCAGATGGTCCACTGACACTAAAATGGTATTAAATCCTTTGGAAGGTGGTAGTTCTACTATAAAGTCCAAGGACACAACTTCCCATGGAGTCTGGGGTATTGGTAGACTGCATAGTAGACCGGATGGTTTTGTAGTGTCAATTTTGGACCTGGCACAGACGTTGCATGAAGAGACAAATTTTTGTATAGATGTCTTCATATCAGGCCACCAAAACTGCCTGGTAAGCAAATTAAGGGTCTTTGTCATACCCATATGTCCTGCCATAGGCACATCATGTGACAATTCCAAGATCTTGGTGCGCATAGTAGGGGGTATGTAGAGTTTGTCGTTGTAGTAGAGGAAGCCTTCTGCATCAGCACTTAGTTGTGGTGGAGGTGAATCCAAACCTATACTGTGCAGAATCTCTTCCTTCAAGGAACGGACAACCCCAATAATACGCTTGTAGGGTATTATAGGAACGGAAGGGATTTCGGAGCAATTATCTTCAGTTAATCGTGATAGTGCATCCGCTTTTTTATTCTTGTCTGCAGGTGTGTAGGTCACTAGGAAGTTAAATCTTAGGAAGAATGATGACAATCGTACCTGCCGGTGGGAGAGGGTTTTGTTAGTCTGAAGATATTGAAGATTTTTATGATCTGTATATGAGTATTGGTAATCGGGTGCCTTCAAGTAGATGTCGCCAATTCTCCAGAGCCAGTTTTATAGCAAGCAGTTCCTTTTCACCCACTGGGTAATTCACCTCTGGGCTGCTTAGAGATTTAGAGAAGAAGGCGACTGGATGGAGTGGTGAAGTATTCGTTGGTCGTTGGGAGAGTACTGCTCCTACTGCCATATTTGACGCATCTACTTCCAGAATGTATTGGAGGGATGGGTCTGGATGGCGTAGTATGGGAGCAGAGGTAAAGTTTGTTTTTAACAAGCGAAAAGCTTCATTTGCTTCATCTGACCATTTAAATGGTTTCTTAATACTTGTGAGTTGTGTGAGAGGTCTCCCAATGGCAGAGAAGTTCTTGATGAACTTCCTATAGAAGTTTGAAAATCCAAGGAATCGCTGTAGTGCTTTGCGGGTGGTTGGTATAGGCCAATCCTGAATACAGGATATCTTACTCATATCCATCTTGATCCCTGTTTTGGATATGATGTATCCTAGGAATAATACTTCTTCTTTATGAAATAAGCATTTTTTTAGTTTCACGTATAGATTGTGTGTGAGTAATCTGGATAACACAAGTCTTACATGTTTTATATGTTCAGACAAGGATATATATAAGTATAAGTATATCGTCCAGATATACCACAACACAGACATCAAGTAAGTCTCTAAAGATATAGTTTATGAATCGTTGGAAAGCTGCGGGAGCGTTACATAGCCCAAATGGCATTACAAGATATTCGAACAATCCGTATCTGGTTCTGAATGCTGTCTTCCACTCATCTCCATCACGGATTCGGATTAGATTGTATGCCCCTTTCAGGTCCAATTTTGAAAAGTAGGTAGCTCCACGCACTTGTTCAATGAGTTCAGGGATAAGCGGCAAAGGATAGCGATCTTTTACTGTAATGGCGTTTAATTGCCTATAGTCGATAATAGGCCTGAGACTTGAGTCTTTGTTGCGGACAAAAAAAAGTCCTGCAGCTGTGGAAGAAGTGGAAGGTCTAATAAAACCTTTTGTCAAATTCTCATCCAAGTATTCCTTGAGATGGGAAAGTTCATCCTGCGAAAGAGGATAAACATGACCAAAAGGCAGTTTACTATTTGGGAGTAGATCAATAGTGCAATCATAATCCCTATGGGGAGGCAGTACTTGAGCATTTTTCTCAAGAAAAACTTCGGACAGATCCTGATAGCATAGTGGTGCAATCTCATCTGACACCACAGACAGGATCTTTCCATAAGACGGGAGGTTACACGTACTCTCGCAATAGTAAGAGAGGAAGGTTAGGGTCCGTTTCTTCCAATCTATGGTTGGTTGATGTGTGTGTAACCAGGGAAGTCCCAAAACAATGGGGAAGTGGGGCGAAGATAATAGGTCGAAGGTAGTGGTCTCCGTATGAGACTCGTTAGTGGTGACTAGGAGTGCTTGTGTCTGATTAGTGATTGAGCCAGAAGATAACGGAATACCGTTAATAAGACTCACAGAGACAGGCTTAGGTTTTGAAATAATAGGTACTTTATTTAAAGTAGCAAAACGTATATCGATATAATTTCCGCAAGATCCTGTGTCGATCATGGCCTTAGTGGTAATCCTAGTCTAGTCCCACTGCAATGTCAAATGAACAAAAAGATAAGGGTTAGTAAATGAAGTTGTCAATCCCCCTAGGAGGACATGTGAACACTCACCCTCTTTTTTGCGGACAAGGGGACAGATGCTTATCATGTGATCCGGGGATGCGCAGTACAAGCAAAGATTACTGGATCGTCTCCTGGCTCTTTCAGCAGTTGATAAAGGTGGGCGTATGGTTCCTACCTCCATAGGAGTAGGGTCAACGGCCGAAATCCGAGAAGGACTGGACAATGCCATTCCCATTTTTTCAGCCTTTCTTTCTCGCAGCCTCCTGTCTATGTTGATACTGAGTTGTATCAAAGCATCCAGGGTGTCCGGTAAATCCGCTCGGGCGAGCTCGTCTTTAACGGCTTCTGATAGGCCGAGTCTAAATTGAGTTCTCAGAGATGTATCATTCCACCCTGAATCAAGGGTCCATCTTTTGAACTCTGCTACAAAGTCTTCTACAGGTCTCCTACCTTGTTTCAAGGACCTCAATTGAATATCGGCAGTACTCTGCCTATTGGGGTCATCATATAGACTAGCGAGTTCCGCTAGGAATAAAGCATAGGAGTTGAGAAGCTGATCATTTTTCTCAAAGAGAGAGTCTGCCCAGGCCCGTGGATCACCCGTTAGGTATGAAATAATAGTACAGACTTTGATATGATCAGTAAGGTAGGTACGAGGTTTTAGCAAGAAAAGTAACTGACAGGCGTTTTTGAATTCACAAAATTTTTTCAGTTCAGGGGGCTGAGCAGCGGCAAGTTGTGATAGACGGGTTACCTGCTGCTTCAGAGCCTGATTGTCTTCTTTTAATTCAGTAAGAGCGTGTATTAACGCAGTCACTTGTTGTTTTAATTGTGTCACTTGAGTGGGTAAATCTGCTGAATCCATTTTAGGTTCGTTCAATCTGTAACGCTCCTGCGTTTTCTGAAACAAGATGGATTTGCAGCTGCAGAAAAACTCCACTCAGCAGTCATGTAGAGATACGTTGAAATACCAATTCCAACTCCCAAGACTCATCACTGTGGTCTGTCTGATTCAGCATACAAATATACACACTCAATAAGATGTTCCTGGAGTGATAGATGTATATAGCAGTATAGTGGTGATGAGCTAAAGAGACAGGTATGAACAGTGACAATAGGTGAACAGCACTTGAGAGAAATGTTCATGAGAGTATAGATGGTAACAGGTAGGATGCAGATAGGTTAGCAATCATGTATGGTAGTAGGTGGTAGGACAGCAGATGACATACAGGAGAGACTAACCCAGTGCAAGGATAGATGTTAGTAGGCTCAAGAGCTAGCAATCTAAACAACAGTGCAGATGATAGTAACAGTCCTTAATATGCAGAGCTAGATAATGTAAGCTTAGTAGGAAGGTTTATGGAGGATTCCCCTGCGGGGTACTTATCACTAATAGCAAGCAGTAGTAGAGAGGTTCGGTATGAGCGAGTGATCCGGTAGCGGGATACAGGGATCAGTAGCGAGGTTCAGACAGCGAGGTACGCTTGTGAGCATATGAGCTTCAAGGCAGGTTGAACGAACATGTGAGTGAGAACGCCGGCGGTTGAAATAGCCGCTCTGCGGAGCTCAGTGATGACAGCATCGGTCTTAAAGGTGTATGCGCACCTACCAAAAGAGAATGGTGGGACGCATACATGAATGGGAAGTGAAATAAAGGGTACCAGAGGTACCAGAACATTACAAAAGAGAAGATCTAATTACAGAGAATAACAACAGAAAGAAGAACAACAGTAACAGCTTTGAATATGCATTTATCACAGGCTTTAACAAACAACACAAGGATATGGAAAAGATTATTAAAAAACACTGGCCAATTCTTAGAGCAGACAAAACTCTCAAGCAAATCCTGCCCATGAAACCGTCATTTATTTATCGCCGAGCTCCCACTTTAAGAGATAAAATTGTGCATAATGTAATTAATCCACCCAAAAAGATTCTACTACCCACAGCCATTAATGGTTTTTTCCGATGTCAGAAATGTCTGCCATGTAGAAACAACAGGAAACAACAGAGAAAAACAAAAAGTTTCAAATCCAATGTTACAGGCACAGAATATGAAATTAAAGACACCATCACATGTACGAGTACACATGTCACATATGTGGTGGAGTGCCCTTGTAAATTGCAGTACGTCGGAAGAACCACCAGACCCCTCTTCGTAAGAATCAGGGAACACATAAAGAACATCAAAAAAGGGTTCGAGAAACACACTTTATCAAGACATTTCAAAGAGGCCCATGCACAAAATCCAACAGGAATGATTTTTTATGGAATCGACAAAATAAAAAACGATTGGAGAGGCAGCAACAAAAGAAGAATGGTATCAAAGAATGAAACAAAATGGATTTTATTAATGCGCTCTCTCCGCACCGAGGGGTTAAATGCTGACATCGATTTAAACTGTTTTATCACAGATACATGATTCCTAATTTTTATATCCCTTTGGATTTTATCTTTTTAGTCAGGAAGTAGCCTCTTTGGATTTTTACCTCCTTTTACATGTGTCATATATATATATTTTTTTATAGTTTCTACTTTTTTACATTTTTTTACATGTTTTTTATATATGTTTTTTATGTGCATTGCAGCACGTTTTTTATACGTCTTCTTCCCTCTACTTACTTATTTTTATGGATATTCTAGCCTTTTTATTGATATTCTAACCTTTTTATGGAAATTCTAGCCTTTTCCATGCGGATATTCTAGCCTTCTCATCCAACATCATGTTAACATAATTATCCGAACTACACCATCTTCAGTGATGAGGACCTCCTCCAATCTGTCAAGTGACTGTCTAGTCTCATTTTTGGGCGTTTTTTTAACCTTCTCGCCCAACATCAGCTCCATATAATTATCCAGATTATACTACCTTTTTTGAAGAGATATTGATCTCAGTTCATCAAGTGACTTATCATTACTATTTCTATTTTATTTTTTCCCCATTTTTTACCATTTTTTTATATTTCTCATGGTATTCATTTTTAGCCTTCTCATCCAACATCACTCTACATTTTCAGTTTTTTTAAAGTCATCTTCTCCAATTTGTGGACTCTTGCTGTCCCCTAAGTAGTAATTGACACGCAACTCTCAATAAGTTTGATATAATTTTTATTTTTTTATCAGTCTCAGATTGCGTGACTCTTCTTCTCACACTTTATCATAGTTGTTATTATCTCACGGGTGTACTTCAATTCAATTTCCCTTCACTTCACTTGAGCTATTCATTTATTTATTTATATATACCAAATAATTAATATTTGGACACCTAGGATATACCTATCTAATCATACATTCCGGTATAGGCACGTCTATTTTGTTCCCTAATATTTATAATTTTTTTGGTAACATTTTTTCTGCTTGATTTATTCACTAATGTCCTTAGGGCACGTGTATTCTTTTCTTTCTCTTTACAAACACCTTTCATCACTTTTATGTTATTGTCCTATTAAAATTATACTACAAAAAGTTTGTTGCCCCTTTTTAATTTTCTTTCATACACCTCTTTTTACACATATATATATTTTTCATACATACTCGTTTTTAATAAAATTGTCTATTAAATACTTTTGTAATTTAAATTGGATCCACTAGATGGCAGCATGATCTAGCATGATGATTAACGTAGCCACAGATGTACATCCCATAAAAAGCTTGCACATTCCAAAAACCCTCTACGTTACCGAGCAATCACTAACAGATGTGCATTTGGGCAAGTGATTGGCCGCTGGGATGATTCTGGCTATATGAGGACAGCGAGGTCGACTGACAGGGCACCGCTCCCCGTAGACGTCCTATGACGAAACGTACGTAGGGCGGAACCCAACGTCACTTCCGGTCCGCAGCTCGCCTATGCTTGGAACGTGGAAGCTTCCCCGGCGCAGACTGCTACTATCTGACACGATCTGCTGCATCCACCACTTAAGCGTGAGTCGCTACTATACCTTTGAAAACCCTCCCTTTACTTATCACACTAAGAAGTTCTTTCTTCCCTTTGCACTCAGATGGGATCTTTTTGGTCCGTAGGGACCGTCAGCAAGCAGGTTTGAGGAATATACCTACACCCTGTTTTTGGCTTATATACATACCATCTGTGGCCTTAGGGTAAGTGTGACCCCTAGTGGTCAAATCGGAGGAATACAATCCAGAAGGTATCTAATTAGCATTCTCACGGTTTTTACTATTTATGATTTATTCACAATTAATTTATTCAGAATTATTTATTGGAAATTATAATTATTAATCCTTTACTTTTTTTAATCTTTACCATACCGCACATACATCATTTATTTATTTATTTTCTCGGCTGGAATTATATATTTAGCCAGTGATTTTTTCACAAGCACAATATTTGTATGTGTCACACTTGCACTATTTTGTACGCACTAAGCACTTTCTCCTCTTCACTCGCATCATTACACTATTTGAGTCTCCTTATTTCCTACAACATGTTATCCGGAGTCTCGGAGTTGCCTCTATACTTCTGGCTTATCACATACTGGATGTGGAGATAGCAAAGGAAAACTTTGGAGCTCTTGTGGAGATATATGCTGGGCATGACCCCCTATAACTAAGGGGTCAATTTCTTCTGGTAAGAAGTATTTTATCCGAGCACTGGGTGCATGGTGATTGGTGAAGGTACTTTATATCAAGTCCATTCTTTGCTGCTGGAACAAATAGTTTGCACCGAGAACTTTTCAAGGACTATGTTCATTTATATATTCACCTATTTATTTATTGATGTGTATTGAACTATTCACCTATAACATATTGGTTCATAAGTTTATGTGATTTATGTGAGACATAACTCTGTTTATGCATTAGCACTTTATTGTGAGTTCACAGCTGAGCACAATAACCCTCATTCATTATCATGTATCCAGCTTTAGTCTTCCTATATTATGACACCTACTAGATTGGCTGCTTTCCTGGCTGTCAGGGGTAGCAGTGACATCTAGAGCTGTCAATTCTAGGTTTACTACATGGAATTGCTTTATTATTCTGTGACTCCATGCCATTCCCTCTAACTGCAGTAGCCCCTTTTTTTACCTTATCATCCTGGCTTAGCCTCCGCCATCCAAACCCTTTAACTGCCCGCTCAATGAGCAGAAGACTTCTCTCAAGATTGTCAATGCACTTCATTTTGGCAGTTTTTCCCTCTAGATCTCTAATGTGAGCTTCAAGGAAGACTGTGAAGACATCTTTCACAGTAAAATTCATTCTGGAACTGTACTTGTGGTACACTGTGCATTTGCTAACACTCATTATCCAAATGTTTATGTTACTTACAGAAAGTTTAAATTTACTTACAGGATAACGACTCATTTTGTTTTAAATTCCTATGTTTTTAACTCTACTTACTGAGATCCACTTAGTTTACAATCCCACTGTGAGCAAGCCCAAATGTGAATTGAGCAGCTACTTGTATCACACCTGTGAACACTTAAACACTTCCCCTAATTAGAAAACTAAAAGGAAAAAAAAAATTGCTATTTAAAAAGTGACAGAAAAGAGGAAAATAGGAGTGTTTTTAGAAAAAAAAAAAAAAAAAACAAAAACTGAAAGTAAATGATCTAGAAAAGAAGGGTAAACACTTTTTTGGAAAAGACAAATTGTATTTCGTTATCACTTAATTTAAAAAGACTTTGCTACAATCCAACATGTACGTGTAATGTTGTCCACTTTTATATTTAATAATTCAGACTCTTACCAAATTTTAAGACCCATAGAAGGATGTGGGTCAAATTAAGCTTTTTCTACCACATGTCCAGATACTGCCAACAAATTGCAAATTTTCAAATCATATATCTCTCAACTTCGGTTCTCTTCTATGAAGATACTCCTCACAATCCCCAAGTCCTCGAGACATGAGATATCTCCAAATAACAAAAGACTCTATAGTATAGTGCGAACACAAATTCAATTGAAAATTCATAAAATGTGCCCACATTCAAATGTGCAAAATAGTGCAAACCTAACTTTCTGTGCTCTTTCACTCCAATTGCGAACCATTCCCCATGCTCAAAATATCTTATGCAAACTATAGCCCACAGAGCACAGGACTTGATGGGGCAGTTCATCCTATTTTTTCTCCATACATGATGTTCCCCACAGTTAGATACAGAATTTACATGCAAAAGAAAAAAGCAACAACAGTGCATAAAATCCCCACTTAAAAAAAACATTTTTATTTTACAAAAATGCTCACAAAAGAAGAGGTATAGGATTCCAGCATTCAAAATGGCAGAACAGGCACTTTCAGTTTGGCATGCATGCATCTGACGTTACTTACTGATACTTTTCGGTAGTGCGACTTTTTCAAAGGATCAAAAACAGTCACAAAACTGTCAAGATATCCCAAATTAAAAAATGTTTTCTGTGTTTTAACACTGCTTATTCAAATCCACTTAGTTCACAATCCGAGAGCTTCATAGGGTCTAAATCACCCCCTCCTTTGCAAACTTGTATATGGATTTGTGGGATTTGCTTCTAATTTTTTCAGGTGGTAAGCCCCAGGGATGGGAGTTTTGTGCTATTGGAGTTGTATAGAAAATATCCTTCAGGTGTTGAGGGATACATTTGGGACACAAGAGATATTTGTGTTTATTTGAATTATATTGATTTTAATTTACAATTTATTTTCCAGTTTCCAGCACCATCTATTTTTTTGGACACCACTTTGATGGGTCATGTGGACACAGTTATAGGGTGATATATACTAAAACTGGAGAGTGCAAAATCTGGTACAGCTCTGCATTGAAACCAATCAATTTCCAGGTTTAATTGCCAAAACTTAACTGAACAAGCTGACATTAGAAGCTGATTGGCTACCATGCACAGCTGCACCAGATTCTGAGTGCACCAGTTTTAGTAAATCTACCCCATTGTGTCCAAAAGAACCTTTTGAAAATCCTGTGTTGGCAATTTTACTGTTAGAGCTGCCAGATCCCACCCTGCCATGCAAATAAAGCTATAACCATTGGTGAATATCAAAGAGCTAGAAGATTTTTTGTTCTTCTGATATCCTCTTTGAGGAAGAATCAGATCTTTTAAACAGATATCTTAGTTAAAGAGGATATTTTCATTGGTCCAGCTTGGTCCATCACAAGAGCAAGAAGGACTGTATCAGGGAGAGTGAAGGAAACTCTATTGAATGAAAGTGGAATGGGGAAGGATAGAGGAAGCAATGTAGATAAGGATGATCAATGAACATTTGCAACTAGAAAATGGATACAAGTTTTATAACATGAGAGCCCCTGGTTTAGGTTTTGCATTGTCACCTTGCCATTTTAAGTCTAAAATGACTGAGAAAACATGGCTATCCACTGCAGGGTCCTATAGATACAGTATAAGTTTAGAACTTGCAGATACTGGAGGACTAGAATGTTCATTCTATATGCAGTGTGCACTACCACATTAGAATTGGGGAACATTAGTGTGATAGTAAAATTCCATTCGCATCTTAACATTTTAGAGACTCCAAGCATTTTTTTTTAGCAGAACATTAGGGAGATGTCTCAATTTTCCTTGCATTGTGTTTGAAAGGGTGTCTGTATCTGTCAATGGTCATTATCTATGCCAAATAGGACTTTTGTAGTTAAACATCTGGTTGCAGAGTTAAAAAAAAAAAAAAAATGGTATAGCTCATCACAAAAAAGGCTGCATGGAGCGAACATGTTATAATGCCCTGTAAGCATTAGTAGGACAGTCCTATGTAGACCTGTGACTTACAGAGTTGAGTAAAGCCCCGTACACACGTACCGATTGTCGGCCGTAAATATTTGGCCGCCGACCTATCGGCCGATTGTAGGCTTGTTAGTATGATGCTTCCGACAGTCGACAGCGCATTTTCGGCCGAACAGAATCTGTCGTGCAGACTTTAAAATATTTGTTGGCCGTCACCAGAACGGCCGATTGTTCACCAGTCAGTACAGATTTCGGCCGACAGACAGCAGATTAGCAAGACTAGGCATGCTCAGAAAAGAAAAAAGACAAGGAAAGTTAACCATCACATGACATCACTTCTGCATTCGGCTGTTGTTGGCCGACAAAATTCGTGTGCAGTCTTTTGCAGTTTTCAACAGACACGACAGCCCTGGACAAAAGACGGCCGATCGTTCGGCCGACGATCAGTACCTGTGTCGGGGCTTAACACTTAAAGATGATGTCCCTACCCCAGCCTGTGACTGAACAGTGAAAGTAAAAGGTGAAGCCACCCATTGATGAACTCATATCTCTGTCACTCTCTCTTCCCATCAGTATGCTCCATGTCAGCACCGCGGCACAACTGACTGGCTCAATGATCTTCTTCCCCCTCTCCCAGTCTCAACTCTGCTTATAGGGAATTATGAGAGGCTGATAACATGTCAAATGCACATATATACACTGCTTGTATTCAAAAAGTTTCAATAAAGTATTTGTGAAAAGAGGACAATCAAACACAAGAGTATGGCAGCATACTGTATTTGTGAGCTGGCATTATTACTAAAATATACATTAGGTATCTTAGTGTGTGTGTGTGTGTGTGTGTGTGTGTGTGTGTGTGTGTGTGTGATTGTGTGTGTGTGTGTGTGTGTGTGTGTGATTGTGTGTGTGTGTGATTGTGTGTGTGTGTGTGTGTGTGTGTGTGTGTGTGTGTGTGTGTGTGTGTAGCATTCCTACAGGCTGCAGCTGCGAAAGGCTGGACAGGAAGGCATGACAGCTATACTGACTACAGGAAATACAGTTATGGGTTGCATGAGCATGGCATCTTGCATCTGCAAGCAAGGAGCAAAAATTCACAAACTGACCATGTCAGCATGAATCTGCCTAAATGCTTAATGTGGTATGCAAAAGCAGGATCTGCCAACTGCCAGGATAACCAGGTATTGACAACAATCAAGGGTATCAAGAAGATTAATTATTTACTGACATCCATAAGAGAAAGGACACACTTGCAGTGGGTACGGAAAGTATTCAGACCCCCTTCAATTTTTCACTCTTTGTTATATTGCAGCCATTTGCTAAAATCATTTAAGTTCATTCTTCTTCCTCATGAATGTACACATAGCACCCCATACTGACAGAAAAACACAGAATTGTTGACATTGTTGCAGATTTATTAAAAAAGAAAAACTGAAATATCACATGGTCCTAAGTATTCAGACCCTTTGCTGTGACACTCATATATTTAACTCAGGTGCTTTCCATTTCTTCTGATCATCCTTGAGATGGTTCTACACCTTCATTTGAGTCCAGCTGTGTTTGATTATACTGATTGGACTTGATTAGGAAAGCCACACACCTGTCTATATAAGACCTTCCAGATCACAATGCATGTCAGAGCAAATGAGAATCATGAGGTCAAAGGAACTGCCTGAAGAGCTCAGAGACAGAATTGTGGCAAGGCACAGATCTGGCCAAGGTTACAAAAAGATGTCTGCTGCACTTAAGTTTCCTAAGAGCACAGTGGCCTCCATAATCCTCAAATGGAAGACGTTTGGGACGACCAGAACCCTTCCTAGAGCTGGCCGTCCGGCCAAACTGAGCTATCGGGGGAGAAGAGCCTTGGTGAGAGAGGTAAAGAAGAACCCAAAGATCACTGTGGCTGAGCTCCAGAGATGCAGTCAGGAGATGGGAGAAAGTTGTAGAAAGTCAACCATCACTGCAGCCCTCCACCAGTCGGGGCTTTATGGCAGAGTGGCCCGACGGAAGCCTCTCCTCAGTTTAAGACACATGAAAGCCCGCATGGAGTTTGCTAAAAAACACCTGAAGGACTCCAAGATGGTGAGAAAAAAGATTCTCTGGTCTGATGAGACCAAAATAGAACTTTTTGGCCTTAATTCTAAGCGGTATGTGTGGAGAAAACCAGGCACTGCTCATCACCTGTCCAATACAGTCCCAACAGTGAAGCATGGTGGTGGCAGCATCATGCTGTGGGGGTGTTTTTCAGCTGCAGGGACAGGACGACTGGTTGCAATCGAGGGAAAGATGAATGCGGCCAAGTACAGGGATATCCTGGACAAAAACCTTCTCCAGAGTGCTCTGGACCTCAGACTGGGCCGAAGGTTTACCTTCCAACAAGACAATGACCCTAAGCACACAGCTAAAATAACGAAGGAGTGGCTTCACAACAACTCCGTGACTGTTCTTGAATGGCCCAGCCAGAGCCCTGACTTAAACCCAATTGAGCATCTCTGGAGAGACCTAAAAATGGCTGTCCACCAACGTTTACCATCCAACCTGACAGAACTGGAGAGGATCTGCAAGGAGGAATGGCAGAGGATCCCCAAATCCAGGTGTGAAAGACTTGTTGCATCTTTCCCAAAAAGACTCCTGGCTGTATTAGATCAAAAGGGGGCTTCTACTTAATACTGAGCAAAGGGTCTGAATACTTAGGATCATGTGATATTTCAGTTTTTCTTTTTTAATAAATCTGCAACAATGTCAACAATTCTGTGTTTTTCTGTCAGTATGGGGTGCTATGTGTACATTCATGAGGAAGAAGAATGAACCTAAATGATTTTAGCAAATGGCTGCAATATAACAAAGAGTGAAAAATTTAAGGGGGTCTGAATACTTTCCGTACCCACTGTATATAAAAAAAACTACAGTTTGTGTTAATACTTTAACCCTTTCACTGCTGGGCCCTGGGCTCCAGTTTTAAACTCAGCTGGCCAAACCATTTTTGCAATTTTTCCATTGCTTTTTTATTTTTTACTTACAGCTTTCAGAGTTTGTAATATATCCCCCAAACTATATATTTTCGGAAAGCACGTAACCAGTAGAATAAAAAGAGGATGCTACTGATTTTTAGGGCCTCGTGTTATTTGCGCAAATATTCTCAAAACAATATTTTTGCTAAAAATACACGAAAATCAATATTAGCAGATACAAACACAGCAAAGCTAAAAAATTCCTGCTCAGTTTGTCACAGGTGGTAGTGTGTCCTTCTGAGTGAGCAGTAATTTTTTTTTTTCTTTTTTGCGCAGCAGCTTTAATAATGTTAATGGCATAATTTCTGCTCCCCTTGTACATCTCAGTCACTATTCCGTGCCGGGTCACACTTGTGCGATGCGGGAAGGCAGCGAATTCGCAGCCTGTTCCCGCATTGCAAACGCACATATGGCAGTTCACACTGCCATATGCGATACGCTGGGGGTGTCAATGAAATGTTAACGACACCCCCAGTTTGATTGCATATCGCAGTGCGATCTGACAGTTCGCACAGGATTGGATGGCACAAGTGTGAACCACTGTGCGATCCGATCCTGATGCGGCTAAAAAAATGCCTCATGTGCGACTTTTGTGCGGGTGCAGTGCGAATTTAGCCATACAAAGTGTATGGCTGAATTCGCACTGCACATCCGATTGCATGTAATGAAGGAGCAGTGCGCTCCAATATTACATGCGATCGCCACACACGCAGAAGTGTGAACCGGCACTCCTTCAGCTCCAGAAGTGGGTGTTTTTTTTGGTGGTGAACCAGCACCAGTAATATTAGGGCCATAATTGCTGTACGCCCTTCTCAGGCATCTCAGGCTCTCTTCCTTCTGCTCCAGACATGGGTGTTTTTGTTATTGGTGCACCAGCACCAATAATATTAAGGGCATAATTGCTGTACCCCCTTGTGCATCTCAGACATTATTCCTTCTGCTCCAGACGTGGGTGTTTTTGTTGTTGGCGCACCAGCACCAATAATATTAAGGGCATAATTACTGTACCCCTTGTGCATCTCAGGCGCTCTTCCCTCTGCTCCAGACGTGGGTGTATTATTTGGTGGTGAACCAGTACCAATAAATGTAGGAGCATAATTGCTGTACCCCCTGCATCTCAGACGCTCTTCCTTCTGCTCCAGACGTGGGTGTTTTTTTGGTGGTGAACCAGCACCAATAGTATTAGGGCCATAATTGCTGAACCCCCTTGTGCATCTCAGGTGCTTTTCCTTCTGCTCCAGACGTGGGTGTTTTTGATGGTGGTGCAACAGCACTAATAAAATTAAGGGCATGTGGTAAAGTGTAATAGTGCTGCGCTACCTTTTTAAAAGTGCAAGAAAAACATGATGAATGCAAGTGGATAAATTACCTTATGTGCAAAAGATGCTCAATAAATGTAATACATTTGATTAATAAATAAATATTATCCTGTCTGCAAGGGATGCAAATAAATAACATAAAAAGTATTATGTTATTTATTTGCATCCCTTGCACACAGGATAGTATTTATTTATTAATCAAATGTATTACATTTATTCAGCATCTTTTGCACATAAGGTAATTCATCCACTTGCATTCATCATATTTTTCTTGCACTTCAACCACTTGCCGACCGTATACTTTAAATATCGGTATCGGTAAGTATCTTAAGTATCGGTACTTCACTTGCCTGGGAGGAGCTAGGGGGCGAGCGAGTGCCGCCGCCGGTGCCCTCCCGCCCCCGCTCGTCAGGCTCCGATGGCTGCCTGACACTCTCGATCTCTCCCCACTGAGAGAAAAGGACAGATGGCTGATGTAAAAACAGCCATCCGTCCTTCTGCCTGCAATGATCATAGAGACCATGAAATCCTGTTATTTAGGATCGCATGTCTCCATGATTATTTCACAAGCCCAGCCCCCCCCCCCCCCAGTTAGAATCACTCCCCTAGGCTTACATTTAACCCCTTGATCACCAACAGGGTTAACCCCTTCCCTGCCAGTACCATTATTACAATAACAGTGCATATTTTCAGCACTGATTACTGTAGTAATGTCACTGGTACCCCCAAAAGTGTCAAAAATGTCAGTTAGGGGTCCAATCTGTCCGCTGCAATGTCGCAGTCTCGCAAAAAATCACAGATCACCGCCATTAATAGTATAAAAATACAAACAATAAAAATGACATAAATCTTTCCCAAAGTTAGTAAACACAATAAATTTTGCGCAAACCAATCAAAATATGCTTATTGCGATTTTTTTACCAAAAATATGTAGCAGAAAACAAATTGGCCTGAAATGTTAAAAAAAATGTATTTATTTTTTTTTTTTTGGGAATGTTATGTAGCAGAATGTGAAAAATATTATTTTTTTTCAAAATTGTCGCTCTTTTTTCTTTTATAGCGCAAAAAATAAAAATCGCACAGGTGATCAAATACCACCAAAATAAAGCTCTATTTATGGGAATAAAAGAACGTTAATTTCGTTAGGGTACAGCATCGCACGACCCTGCAATTGTCCATTAAAGTAACGCAGTGCCGAATCGCAAAATAGGGCCTGGTTATTAAGCAGCAAAATCTTCTGGTCTAAAAGTGGTTAAAAAGATAGTGCAGCACTATTACACTTTACCATATATTAAGGCCTAGGATCAGCTTTAAGTGCCAGCAGCAACCTTTTACTATATCTAATCTATTCATTCACTCCTCACGACAACGCAAGAGTCCTCGTTTTTTACTTAGAATATTAAGGGCATAGTTGCTGTACCCTCTTGTGCATCTCTGATGCTATTCCTTCTGCCTCAGCAGGGGTTTTCTTTTTTTTTTGGCTTTATTGATTTTTTCTTGATTAATAAAAAAATATAATAAGACAGTTTATAGTGCACCAAGCACATAAGTATTGCACCCAAGCACCATATTCCCTTTTCACACTCTATATTGAAAAGTTATAAAAATCCCTCCCAAAAAAAAAATCAAACACAATAATAAAACAGTTTATAGTGCACCAAGCACAAAATTATTGCACCCAAGCATCATTTTTCCATCCCACATTCTATAATAAACAGTTATAACCCCCCCCCCCCCCCCCAAAATCCACATCATGTGCGAAATGCCAACAAGGAGAAGCAGAGCCTAAGAGAGGGCAAGCAGCCTCTGTGTCAACAATGAAAAGTGGTGGTCACGGACATGGTGCATTCTCTGCAGGCGGGGCACGCTTGTCCTTTTTTTCTGGTGCTGGTCGTGTTATTGAGCCACAACATGCAGAAGAGTTGGTGAAGTGTCACTGATCCCCCAGGCAGCAGCTGCAGCAGGTAGGAGGAGGTGGAGGGAGAGCCGGTGAGCAGCACTGCATGAATAGGGTCCTGGGAATCAGTGAGGAGGGTGGGAATACAGTGGGGGGGATTGGTAATCCGCTGATCAGAGTTATAGAATTGTTCAGCAGAGTCTGCTGAACAATTTTGTTATAAGTTTATGGTCACTGAAGTGACCATGAACTTTTAGCAGAAGAAGAAATTAGGTCCGTACGGCATATGGACCTGGCCAGCTGCAAGCAGTGCTGTAGGTCCGTACATCGTACAGACCTGGCAGTGAAAGGGTTAAACAGAAGCATGGGGTTCTGTAAAAAAAAAACATATATTCACCCAGGTGGATCAAGGGTCAGTTCATAACTGCATCTGTCCTTGCTGCTTCTAAGACTGAGAACCGAGCAATCAAAGATCACAGATTTTTCAGTTCTCAGTCATCAGTAAGCAGAGAGCCAGTGGCTGTCAGCCACTGGCTCTGTACCCTGGCCCTCCACTGGAGCACTGGGCTGTGGAGCTGGTGGGATTGGCTGGCTCAGGTTCTCAGTGGCATGCTAAGAGTCTGAGCTAACTGCCACTGTGACATCAGCTAATAACGGGCTTTAGCCTACTGTCGGCTGAAAATGGGTCACAGGAGTGTAGATCGAACTACATACTGTGATCAAAAGGAGAAGCATAGCCAAAAAAGCTTTGGCCATATTTATTTTATGTATTTATGATGATGATGATGTATTAATCAAGGAGTGACATTGTACATGGGACGAGGGGGGAAGGTGGAATCTGTGTGGGTAGAACTCTATGAGGAAGAAGTAAGTGAGAAATAATAGGGAGGTATATTAGGCTTGGGACCTAACCTTAGAAACATTGAACACAAAAGAAAAATGGGAATGCTTTAGGAACATATTAAACAAAGTAATCACACAGTGCATTCCAATGGGCAATAAATATAGAAGAGCGAAGGTCAAACCTTGGTGGCTAAACCGTAAAGTTAAAATTCTTATTAGAGAGAAAAAAAGGCCTTTAAGAAATATAAAGTGAAGGAGGCATTGTCAGCTTTCCAGTAATACAAGAAATGTAACAAGAAATGTAAGAAGAAAATCAGGGCGGCTAAAAAATGAGAGACACATAGCAGAGGAGAGTAAACAAAAACCCAAGGAATTCTTTAGATAAATTAACAGTAGTGATGGGTCGAACACCCTCCTGTTCAGTTCACACCAGAACATCTCGAACAGGGAAAAAGTTCTAGCGAACTCTATTAAAATCTATGGGACATGGACATGAAAAACCAAAAGTCCACATGTTAAAAGCTTATATGCAATTTATTGCCATAAAAAGTGTATGGGACCTGGGTACTGCCCTGGGGGACATGTATCAATGCAAATAAAATGCTTTTAAAACAATCATTTTTACAGGAGCAGTGCTTTTAATGATGCTTAAAGTGAAACAATAAAAGCAAACATTTCACATAAATATGGTGCCTGGGGGTCCCCTTAATGTGACTGTAAAGTGGCGCATCTGTACAAGGTATGAGCCTGCTGCAGCAATACTGACATTTCTAAAGGAAAAAATGTAATTCAAACTTGCTTGCGGCTGTAATGTATTGTTGGCTCCCGGCAATACAGATAAAAAAAAAAAACGGCATGGGGTCCCCCCCCAAATGCATACCAGACCCTTATCCGAGCATGCAACCTGGCAGGCCATGAAAGGGGGGGGGGGAGGAGCGTGCGCCTCCATCCTGAACCATACCAGGCCACTTGCCCTCAACATGGGGAGGATGCTTTGGGGTGCCCCCCAAAGCACCTTGTCCCCATGTTGATGGGGACAAGGGCCTCTTCCCGACAACCCTGGGCTGTGGTTACGGGTCTGCGGGTGGGAGCTTTAACAAGGGGGCCCCAAGATCCCGCCCCCCCCATGTGAATGGGTATCATACCCCTACCCATTCACCATCTATTTTTCAGTGCTCATTGGCATCCATGGGAAATATTGGTTAGCTTGACATGGCACTGCTCCCTGTCTTAAACATTGGCATCTATGGGAAATATTGGTCAGCTTAGCACGGCTCCCGAGCTATAAGTGACAGGGGCATATAACTTAGGGAGCACCGAGAGGGGACTCAGGACTACAACATATCTATACATTTTAAAAGTGGAGTATGCCTGTACACTATACTGACTGCACTAAATGAACTAAACACACTATCCACTAACTATCTGCCTAATCTCTATTGTAACACACTATGCATGGCTGCCATGTAAGCAGAAGCCTTATATAGTATGGGGTGTGGACTTGGCCCCCTGAGCCATGATTGGCTAAAGTCACCCAATTTTTGGCCAATCATGGCTCTGACAGGACATTGTGCTGTGATTGGCTAAAGCATACATTTCAGGTGCATGCTTTGGCCAGTCATCAGTAATCAATGCACTGCAACAACGCAGTGCATTTATGGGGCACTCATCAGCGGGCAAACTTCCTGCTGAGCGATCCATTTGTTTGTGTGTTCTGCGAACACACGAACAGGTGATGTTCGACTCGAACACAGAGCCCACCCCTAATTATTAGTGAAAAAGCAAGGTCAGAGCACATTGCACACATAGAAAATGATGAAGACAACTGTACTAAATGCTTTCTTCTCCTCAGTTTTTACACAGAAACAGGAGGGGCATACTGACCACAACAGTATTGTTAGCAGCACATCACAGAACGTGCTGCTGTGATTAACAGAAGCTGGAACCAAGGAAAAACTTGATAAGCTTAAAACAAATAAATCACCAGGACAAGATGGCTTACACCAGAAAATCCTTAAAGAACTCAGTCAGGTTATAGCTAGACCATTGTTCCTTATTTTTGCAGACAGCATACTGATTGGAACTGTACCAGTTGATTGGAGAAAAGCAAATGTGGTACCAATATTCAAAAAAGGGCAGAGACATATTCCGGGGAAGTAAAGGCCAGTCAGCCTGACATCAATAGTATGTAAATTATTGGAAGGGATGATAAGGGACTATATCCAAGAATTTGCTGATGAAACAGTTTAATTAGTAGTAATCAGCATGGGTATACAAAGGGGTGTTCTTGCCAGACCAATCTGTTGACATTCTACGAGGAGGTGAGCTGCGATCTAGATAGGGGGAGGCCTGTGGTTGTGCTGTATCTGGATTTTGAAAAGGCATTCAATACAGTTCCCCATAAACGCTTAACAAGCTGAGGTTTGCAGGCATCAACCATAAGATTTGTTCTTAGATAGACTGGTTACAGAGGTGCGTCCAAAGGTTGGTGATAAAAAAAAGGAACTCAGACTGGTCTGGAGTGGTAAGTGGGGTACCCCAAGGTTCTGCCCAGGGCCAATTCTGTTCAATTTCTTCATAAATGATATACAGGATGTAATAAATAGCTCAATCTCAGTTTTTGCGGACAGCACAAAAATAAACAAGGCAATAACTTCACATCAGGATACAGAAATCCTACAGAATGACCTGAACAAAATAATGGAGTGGGCAACTAAATGGCAAATGAGGTTTAATGTGGAGAAATGTAAAGTAATGCACTTGAGGGCTAAAAACATAAATGCAAACCTCTCACTAGGGGGGGAACCTTTGGGGGAATCAAGGATGGAGAAAGATCTAGGGGTCCTAGTAGAAGACAGACTGAGCAATAGCAGGCAATGTCAAGCTGCAGCTGCCAAATCTGGCAGAATATTGGCATGCATAAAAAATGGATATACACCAGAGATAAAACTATAATCCTGCCCCTTTACAAAACTCGGTCACATCTGGAGTATTCTGTCCAGTTCTGGTCACCAATCCTAAGAAGAGATGTGCTAGAGCTGGAGAGAGTACAAAGAAGGGCAAAGAAACTAATTAAGGGATTGGAGGACCTCAATTACGATTAGCAACTACAAACACTAAAATTATTTTCTCTGAATAAGAGACACTCGAGAGGGGACACGATAGGGATTTACAAATGCCTCAACGGTGATCCCAGCATAGGAAAAAAAACTAGTCAGTCTAAGAGAGTGTAAGAGGACACAGGACCACACAATGAGATTGGAGGAGAAGCAGTTTAACCTTAAGCTACATAGGGGTTTTTTCATTGCCAGGGCGGTAAAAATGTGGACCTGTCTTCCACAATTAGTGGTATTAGTGGGGAGTATTGATACTTTTAAAAGACTCTTTGACGTGCATCTCATAGAACACAATATACAGGGATATAGGAAATGATTATCATCACTGACTCACACACCTACAAAGGTTGAATTAGATGGACTGTTGCCTTTACTCAACCTTAACTACTATGTAATAAAGAGCTGCATTCATTTGTGTATTTTTTGTCTGCCTGGAGTTCACAGTTAACCCTTACCTTCTGGACCAATTAGACATCCTGTTTTATTAAACTGCTTTGTACTTTGTATCATGATAGCAATAGATTTCCATGGTAGCATTAGGCTGTGGGGGAGTTGACTGTCACTTGTGATGGTGTAGGAGTAAAAAACAGGAAACAAAATAGTTATTAATCCTAGAATGCATATTAGTGGCTCTCCCAGTGCAATGATTATATAAAATCAGAGGCTTCTTGTATTAAATTAGACCAAGATTTTGAATAAGAGCACAGTTATTTGAAATGTATACATCAGGCAAAGCAACAGGATTGTTTAACTATTTTTACAGGACTGAGGGCTTTTCCCTCACCTCCACGTGACAGTGTTTTGACCTAGTGATAGGGTCTTAGGCAACCAGGCAAGTTCTACCCATAATGGAACCCATGGGCCAGTAGGGTTAGCAGGGGGAAAAACCAAACCTTTGGACTACTGATGTTGGACTTGGTTTGGTTACAGTACAGTTTAGTGAACATGTGTAAAGTTGATGGCCGAACCTTAATGAATTCAATGGTAGCTTAAATCAGCTCCATTTTTTTAGGCCAATAGACAAGGGATTGTCAAACAAATGACATAGGGGCTAGGCATGTACCAAAGCAAAACATTTAAAAAAACAATTCTGTTTGGTTGGAAGCAGTGATTTTAGTAATGTTTTAAGTGAAACATTAGCCACTTGCCTACCGGGCCAATTCTAACACTTCTCATATACATGTAAAAATCTACATTTTTTTTTGCTTAAAAATTACTTAGAACACTCAAGCATTATATATATCTTTATATATATATATATATACATATATATATATATATATATATATATATATTTATGTATTTATCAGAGGCCTTTTAGAATAAAATGATGGGTTTCGGAGTTTTTTATGTCACACGGTATTTGCACAGCGTTTTTTCAGAAGCAATTTAAAAAAAAAAAGATACACTTTAAGGAATTTTATCGCACATAAACACAAAATAATACCCAATTTATTGGTAAAATATAAAATATGTTGGTACACCAAGTAAATAGATACCTAATATGTCATGCATTAAAATTGAGTTTGCCTGTGGAATGGCGCCAAACTACAGTACTTAAAACTCTCTATAGTCGAGGTTTTAACAATTTTTGTAGGTTACCAGCTTAGAGTTACAGAGGAGGTCTGACACAAAAATATTTGCAATTTCTCTGATGTTCACGACGATACTTCACATGTGTGGTGTGATCTCCATTTACAAATGCATGCAGGACTTATATATGCATTCGCATTTGTGCATAAGCATGATGGAACGGGGACGCTTTAACCTTTTTTTAGTTTTATAATTTATTTGATCTAAAACAATTTTTTTACACTGTTTATTTTTTATCAATGTAAACAATGTAAGACAGCTCTCCTGTCAGAGAGGCAGGGAAAGATTGTGTGATTCAGCTAAGCTTAATCACATATCTCTCTCTGCCTCTGTCCAATCCATTCCCCACACAGTTAGTAAGCACATCTAGGGAACACATTTAACCCCTTTATCACCCCCAGTGTTAACCCTTTCCCTGCCAGTGTCATTTATAAAGGAACATTGCATATTATTTAGCACTGATCACTGTATTAATGTCACTGGTCCCCAAAGAGTGTCACTTAGTGTGAGGTTTGTTCGCCGCAATGCCATTACTAATAAAAAAATTTAAAAATAAAAAGTCCATAAATCTATCCCATAGTTTGTAAACGCACTAACTTTTGCACAAACCAATTATTATAGGCTTTTTGGGATTTTTGTTTACCAAAAATATGTAGCAGAATACAAATTGGCCTAAACTGATAAAAAAATTTAATTTTATATATTTTTTTATTGGGAATGTTTTATAGCAGAAAGTAGAAAATATTGGTGTTTTTTCAAAATTTACGTTTTTTTTTGTTTATAGCGCAAAAACGAAAAAATTGCACAGGTGATCAAATACCACCAAAAGAATGCTTTTTTTGTGGGGAAAAAAAGGACATCAATTGTATTTCGGTACGGCGTTGCACTACCACACTATTGTCAGTTAAAGCAACTTAGTGCCGAATGGCAAAAATGGCCTGGTCATTAAGGGGGGTAAAACCTTCTGGGGCTGAAGTGGCTAAGTTGCCAGCAAAATGGCAGCTCCTAGATGCTTTTTTTTTTTAAAAACAAACAGTCAGGAATTCTGTTCATCTAAAAGGGACCCTTAACCTAGATGAGCATGAATGTCCTCTTCAAAAATCCACGCAAGACCCTTATCTAAGCATGCATCCTGGCTGGCCAGAAAAGAGTATGGGGAGTAGGGGGATTTTGAGCATGCAGCCATACCTTAACCATAACAGGCCATATTCCCTAAACATGGTGGGAGGTATCGCACTAGGGAAAGACCCCCATGACAAAGCACCTTGTCCTCATGTTGATGAGAACGAGAGTCTGTTACCTACAATCCTGGCTTGGTTGTTGTGGGGTCTACGGAAAGAGGGTTACTGGAATCTGTGAAAAATAAGGGGGTCCCCAGATACCAGCCCACCCCTATATGAATGAGTGAGGGATCCAGAGTACCCCAACTCATTCACAAAAAAAAAATGTAAACAGTAAGCAAAAAAAAAAACAGTCTTTGTCAAGTTCTTTATTAAGAAGCACAAAAAATGTCCAATGTGTACTATCCTCGCCAATAACAACGTCTATTGTCTATCACAACATATTGTATTCTCGGCTATGTAAGTGAATAGAACCTGCACCCATCAGTGTCCCTAGCAACCATTGCTAGCAGAAAGCTATTATGTAAAATTGCCGAAGTACTATCGCTATTGTACATGATGTTCAGCTCCCTGTGAACCCTTTTAGCCTATCCCTACTCTGGACCTTTGTGGCTTAATTTAGCAAGAGAACTGTAGAGGATTGCAGAGAATGTTAAAAAGAGTCAGAGAGTTAATTATATTTCTGGAAACATGAATTCATCCCTCTTTTTTCTTTTATAACAAGTTGTACAGTTGGAGAGTAATCCTGCAAATAAGGCAGATCCATACCACTACCAATAGCACATCAGTTTTTACTAAAATAATCATATGACACAAGGAGACATAATCTCTAAATACGGCCCTGCAGCAAAGGTTGTATAGTGGGAACAATGGGAGAAAGTCAAATTCTTCCCCAAGCCCAGAAGTAATGGGTAAATTCAGCAAGAACAGGGTGACAGGAGAATAATTGGTGGGTGAATATAAGCAGCAGTGGGAGGGTGGATAAAAAAGAGGGTTTCATTATTCATATGTACCTAGGACAACATAATCTCTAAATATGGCCCTGCACCAATTGTTGTATTGTTGTAATGGGTAAATTCAGCAAGAACAGTGCAACAGGGGAATATTTGGTGGGTGAATATAAGCAGCAGTGGGAGAGTGGTTAAGTGAACCTGTTACTTTGCAATAAGCAGGTGACCACAGGTTAATTTTTAAAGCATGTCCTTTTCTCCTTTTTTTTTTTTTTTTATTGGAAAACAATCATATCTGCGTCATCTTATTAGTTTTTAGCCAGTGCTTTGGGAGTTGCATAAAACAGAAGCAGAAAATAACAAGGTCACATATACGAATTTGAATGTAAGTTTCCCATTTGATATTCACTCCACATTGGGTAGAAATTCCCCTCTGAAATGTGTTTCTTCTAGCTTCATGGCAATGAAACACAGCAGTTAAGCAAAATGCTACTCAAAAGGATCTAGTCCTGTCAGTCACTTCGTGAAGTTTATTGTAACATCAGCTGCAGTGAGGAAGATGCTGAGAATGGCACAGCAGGAGGCACAGTCTGAATATATAACAAAGAAATGTTTTAACAATAGAATAAAATGTAAGCAATTTAATAATTTTTCAATGTAAAAGTTGAGGATATGGAATGATAAAATTAGAAGGGTAAGTAGACACATAGAAAATGCACAGCAATATGGCAAGAGATATGGTATACCATCATCTGCTCCCATTGTCCCTATGGTCCTCTTGCTGAATTTAGTCATTACCTCACTGGTCCATGAGTGTCATTATGATAAATACTGTGCAGCCCAGTTGAACTACAAGAAAACAGCTATGCAAAATAAAAAAGTCAACTATTTGTTCTCTTCTCTTGTCAGCAATTTTGCAGGATAGACTCACGTTTATATTAACCCATACTAAGTCATGTGTTAACAAATATTTAGTTAAGGCAGCTTGTTCATTTTGAAAGGGCTGTCAATGCATCTGTCAGGACTCAGCAGCAGAGATGGCCAGATCTGCATGGCTACACTTAAAATCTGAGACCAAACAACATATGCAGGGCTTTTTTTTCCTCAAGGAATAAGTGCCCCACCATCCACAGCTCACCTTGCCTTACCATCCACAGCTCCTCTCTACACTTCCCATCCACAACTTACCTCTACACCCCCATCCACAACTGTCTGCAGCTCACCTCTGCACCCCTCATCCACAGCTCACCTCGGCACTCCCATCCACAGCTCACCTCTGACCTCCCCCATCTGCATCTCACCTCTGAACTCCTCCATCTGCAGCTCACCTCTGCATTCCCTGGTCCCAACTCAGCTCACCGCTGCACCCCCATCCGAAGCTCACCTCTGCATCTGCCAGAAGCAATTCAGCTCACATCTGCACCCCCCAAACTTAGCTCACATCTGCACCCCCCAGCTGCAGCTCACCTCTGTCTGTGGCTTACCTCTCCACCCTGGTCTGCAACTCACCTGTCAATTGACCTCTGCAACACCTGACAGTAGCTTACCTTTGCAAACTCCTCTCCCTCCACTGACCTCATCTGGTTAGAAAAACCTTTGCAAAACACATCTTTCAGCAGCCAGCCCCTCTCTATAGTAACTCCAGTGGCAGGTCTTATCTTCCCACACAGTGCACTGAGTGTGCTCACTTACCACTCTGCCTCTTTCCAACTTGCTGGTGATCACCCCCTGTGGCATCGACTGCTGTGCACCAGGTTCAGGACAAGATGCCCCGCCCTGCCGAAAACACATTGCACACCGCTCCCACAGATATCTGTTTCTCCTCTATCCCACAATGAGTACAGTGGTAGAAAAGTTCTGTTGGAGCTGGAGGCACTGTCACTTTTGACATTGCAAAAACAAAAGCCATGCTTCTGTGTTTATAAGAGACAGTAGATATTGGCATGCATAGGGTCAGTGCTGGAGATGGCGGAATGCCATTCCACCACGTTCTGCCAGAAAAAAAGCCCTGCATATATATAATAAAATTAGTTTAACAGTAAAACAAAAGACATCCAACAGCAAACAGCTATCATAAAGATATACTGTAAGTAAACAATTAACCGAATGACAAAATACCTAACCACCTAACTATGATACAATATATTCAATATACAAAAGATGAGGAACACAGGTCACAGGGAATATTGGAGATGCAAGGAAGGGGGGAACCAGGACTGGGATCAGGAACAAGGGGGACAGTTATAAGACAGCAGGATGCAGGGTACAGGATGCAGGGCAAGAGCAAGATTAGGAGCAGGATAAATGGCAAGCATCATCTGACTTAGCAAAACACTGATGCGCAGTGTACTAGCAGAGGAAAGACTAAATACCCTCACAGCAACCAGCATCAGGTGGAGACTAATTGCTAGAAACTGCTGGCTGCTGGGAGACACTGGCTGGTGGACACTGGTACTACAGTTCTCTGCTGTGAAAGCACAGTGCCACTAGCAGGTGACCCAAATCCTGACAGTTTTCACATTCAAAGTGGGTATCTGGATCTCCAAGCCTTTGCGCAACAGGAGCAATGGTTGCAAAAAGAACTCAGGACAGGCAACAATAGGATCATAAAACAAATAGGTAACCTATGCAAGTCACATGATAATGGGAACCCAGAAGCTTCAGACATGTAAACATAAAATTACCGTGTCGGGGGGCCCATACCCCTGAATACTATATACAACCAAATTAGAAAAGATGGGTCTTTACGGGCCAATGGGAGAAGAAGGATCATATACAACACATAATTGTCTAAAATATAACTTTATTGTACATATTAAAATTAGTACAATACATAGGAATGGTTACCCATGTCTTACATAACTAAAATCAACAAACATAATAGAATCGCAATGTAGAAATACTTCCCAACAGGGGAGTGCTGATAACTTAATATTAGGAGATGACGTTAGGGTCTCAGATGGAGCACGGTCTAAGGGTCCCCAGCAAGCCGACTTGTTTTGCACGAGGCTTCCTCAGGGCCAGAGAGACCAGAACAGACTGATATTTCTACAAATTATATGTGATAATTAGTACACAGAAACATCAACAACGTTATGTGTCCATTTTTTTCATATATTATATATACTAACAGTGATATAATGATATCTTCAACTATCAAAATATAATTTACATAAATGGCTTGATACTGACCCGATGCAACTCAAATAATGGCAGGCAAGGCAGATAAAAAAGTGATGAAAGTTGTCCAGGACCAAAAATGGTGTAATATTATGTATATGCCCAAGATGGCAGCAATAATTCTGAGGTTTCAGTAGGGAAACATGCACGTATGCATATTCACATCCATATTAAGAGAAAGGCCTAACTGGCTACTGTAAATAAATAAATATGTATAAGAGATGGGAGGTTATTATATGATAAATTGCATAGATAATTAAATATATTGGTCAAAGGATGCATACTGCTTACTCAAGTATAACACAAAAAAATGAAAACATTAAAACGGCCTGAATGCGCATGCGCATACATTGTTTGCTCTTAGGAGTTGCTGGAACGCACAGATCAGTGTATATTACCGATATCCGGTGAAGACAGGCTGACTGTCTCTTACCGAGCGTACTACTTCCGGGAGCGGTATGATTACTTCCACCTCAGACACGATAGGAAGGGGCGGTACCGAGTCCTTTTTGGTGCCATTTATGAAATAAGGGCTATATATATATAAACTGCCTTTACGCGCACTTGAACTTTAATGGCATCCCAGTCTTAGTCTGTAGGGTTAAATATTGAGTTGGCCCACCCTTTGCAGCTTTAACAGCTTCAATTCTTCTGGGAAAGCTGTCCACAAGGTTTAGGAGCGTGTCTATTGGAATGTTTGGCCATTCTTCTAGAAGCGTTTTTGTGAGGTCAGACACTGATGTTGGAGAGAAGGCCTGGCTTGCAGTCTGCAATCTAATTCTTCCCAAAAAGGTTCTATCGGGTTGAGGTCAGGACTCTGTGCAGGCCAGTCAAGTTCCTCCGCCAGTCAAGTTCCTCCACCCCAAACTCGCTCATCCATGTCTTTATGTAAACACCAGCCATCTGTCATTCTCCCTTAGATTATCACAGAGGCTATGTGATCCTGCTATATAGGATCACATGTCTCTGTGATGATCTAACAAGCCACGCCCCCTGACAGTTAGAATCAAGCCCCTAGGGTCACATTTAACCCCTTGATCACCAATACAGTTAACCCCTTCCCTGCCAGTGTAATTTTTACAGTAACAGTGCATATTTATAGCACTGGTACCCGCAAAAGTGTCAAAAATGTCAGTTAGGGGTCCGATCTGTCCGCCACAATGTTGCAGTCCCGCAAAAAAAACGCAGATCGCCACCATTACTAATTAAAAAAAAACAATAAAAATTACATAAATGTTTCCGGAAGTTATTAAATGCAATAACTTTTGCACAAACCAATCAAATTATGCGTATTGTGATTTTTTTACCAAAAATATGTAGCAGAAAACAAATTGGCTTAAAATGTTAAAAAATTTTGATTTTTACTTTTTTTTTTTTTCAGAATTTCATATAAAAGTATGTTAAAAAATATTGTTATTTTTTCAAAATGGTTGCTCTTTTTTGTTTATAGCACAAAAAATAAAAATTGCACATGTGATCAAATACCACCAAAAGAAAGCTCTATTTGTGGAAAAAAAAGGACATCACTTTAGTTTTGGTACAGTGTTGCACGGCCGCGCAATTGTCCGTTAAAGTAACGCAGTGCCGAATCGCAAAATAGGGTCTGGTCTTTGAGCAGCCAAATCCTCCGGGGCTAAAGTGGTTAATTGTTCACTATTATCTCTATGTTAACTGTTTGCTGGTGTTTGGATGTCTTTTGTTTTACTTTTAATAAATATGCTTTAGTGTATAGACAAGATGAGGAACACAGGTCGCAAAGAACACTAGAGATGCAAGGAAGGGGAGAACCAGAACTGGGATCAGGAACAAGTGGGGATATAAGGCAGCAGTGTTCAGAGTACAGGATTTAGGGCAAGAGCAAGATTAGGTGCAGAATAAATTACAAGCAGTATCTGCCTTAGCTCAGCAAAGCAAAACACTAACATGTAGTGTACTAGCAGAGGAGAGATTAAATACCCTCACAGCAACCAGCAGGCTGCTGGGAGACACCCTCTGGTGGACACTAGAACTACAACTTTCCACTCTGAAAAGCACAGTGCCACCAGCGGATTACTCAGGTCTTGACAGCAGCTTAGACAAAACTGCTCCTGACAAGTTTTAGGGAGTTTTTGTACAGTATTGTGTTGCAGCTCACTG
The DNA here is from genome assembly GCF_965119305.1 of Pelophylax lessonae. Lineage (NCBI taxonomy): Eukaryota > Metazoa > Chordata > Amphibia > Anura > Ranidae > Pelophylax > Pelophylax lessonae. The sequence continues at coordinate 110,569,375 of NC_138774.1, read as the reverse complement.
CAGAGCAATGTGTGGCACTGCAATGCACAAACCCATGCATAGCTCTTACCTCGCACCATCCCAAGGCAATTGTGTGATCCTGGCCTTAGTGATACACAGACAACATAATGCATATGTATAAAACAGCGTATTAATGCCTGACTGGCTTACAATTCCCCCTCAAGTCCAGTGTAGATGATTAAGGGAGGTAAATAACATCAACATTTTTATGTAAAGAAATAAATAGCTAACTTAAATTGTATGGTTATCCAAAACTTTTTTTTAGTTCTGAATAAAGTGAGGGGTTAAAATTCCCTTTTCAGTTTTTACTGCTGCCAGAGGCTCTAGTGAGGGAATATCTGTAAAGAGATAAAAACATAATTAGGGTCTCTCAAAATGTGATAGGCAGTTTCTTGACATCTTAAGAGACCTTTCTTTTGCAGAATTATGAGCAGTGCTGTACCCTAGAATGTGTTGTGTTGTATCCTAGGCTAATAGTCCACTAATGTGTGGTAGCAACGGTAGCTGTCCTTGATGCAGAGGCCAGGTTGGCCAGGACAGGAGTGACAAAAAATGGGCATAACACCTTATTCTGCATTTACTACAGACACAACATCTTTTTAGAGGTGACATTTGCGTTGGGGTACCTAGGAGGATGTCTGGAAAATGCCCCTCATACAGCTGGCTAACTAAATCTGGATTTGGGTTTTGGACCACAGCAGCTTCTGGATTAAAAAGAGCTGTGATGATTTCTTCCTAAAAGTTTAGGAAGGATCCATTAGCTTTGTAAATAACAGCAAATGTAAATAAAGCATTATACAAAGCCAATTGAAATAAATATATAGACACTTTTGTTGTACCACTGTCTAGCTCTGCGGGTGGCTAAATACAGCTTTATCATTTGGTGGTTGAAGCCTACCCCTTCCTTATTTAGATTATAGTTGTGGACACAGAGAGGCTTTTCAACTACACCAGACTCTGTGTAGGTTTGTTCCGTCCTGTCTGGGTAAATGGAGGACAGGATGAATACATTCCATTTGTCCTTCTATTTCACAGTGAGTAGTTCTTCATTGAACAGGTAGGCTTTCTCCCCCTTTCTGAGTGGGGTGTTAAAAAAGCTGTTGAGGGAAGCCCCTGTGATTAGATTTAACGGTGCCACAGCAGCCAATATCTTTAATGAACATATGTCTAAAAAGTGGCATGCTCACATAAAAATTGTCTATGTACAAAAGGTACCCCGAATTTAACAAGAGTGAAAACAAGTCCCACACTATCCCAAAACTGTTCCTCGTGTAATTTGGGCATCCAGGGGGCTCCAGCTGAATGTCTTTTCCTCCTAAATTCTAAAGCGGTATGTACTGTGGCCCTTTCACAGAACTTATACAGTTTGACCCCATATCTGGCACATTTGGGTACATATTGTTCTATTGCAAGGCTACCAGTAAAATGTAAAATTAACTTGTCTATATAGATGTTTTGTTGGGGTGACTACACATCTGTAATCTTTCTGGGATATGTAATTTATGATGAGAGTCAAATTTTGTAGAGCCGATCATAATCAGGGTCACCCCATGAACGACAGAGGGTATTGTCACTTAAATGCATAAAACACATTATTGTCTCAAATCTCTGCCTAGCCATTGCAGCAAAGAACATAGGTACAGTATATGATGAATCTGGTCTGTGCACCAATATGACCACAATTCAAGCATGATAAGGTATGAATTTGGGTTGGCAACAATATACTGTTGAGCATAAAGTTTCCTTTGGTCCACAATCAAATTGTAGAGGTCTTTGTGAAAACAGCTAAAATAATTCAAGGGGTGTTGTTAACCACTTCCCGCAAACCGACATACCTGTACGTTGGCTTGAAGAAGTAGTTGTACCGGGGTGATGGCTGCAGCTAGAGTCATCACACTGGTACCATTTTTTAGAGCCGGCGGTCAGCTTTCTGGGTGATAACAACTGATGCTGCTATTATCCCAGTGAGTGGGAGGGGACGCCCCCCCTCCTGCCTCCTTTCGCCACTCTACCCGGGTCTCCCGTCCCAGCGGACCCGGGCAACCAGCCGGCACATTCGTTGGCTGGTTAGAGTCCTGAGCTAATCCGGATTAGATTAGGTCTCTGATTATGTAACCCGGAAGCAACCTCACAATGTCACTTCAGGTTTCCTCGGCTGCCAATGGTGTTGATTCAAAAAAACTGTCAGTATTAAAAAAATGCAAATTTCGGCGTTTTGAATACTTTGAAGTGCAGTAGAGGGGTTTGGGATCTTTTAGATCCCAGATCCCTCCATAAAGAGTACCTGTCACTGCCTATTACTGTCACAAGGGATGTTTACATTCCTTGTGACAGCAATAAAAGTGATCAGAATTTTTTTTTTTTTTTTTAAGAAAGAGTGTTAAAAATAAATAAATAAATAAATAAAATAAATAGGAAAAAAAAAATTTAAAGCACTCTGTCCCAGTGAGTTTGCGCACCAAAGAAAACGCATACGTAAGTCACGCTCGCAAATGTAAATAATGTTTAAATCACACATATGAGGTATCGCCATGATCGTAAGAGTGAGAACAAAAATTATAGCAAAACCGTTAAATTGTTTTCAAGCGTTTCCTATGGAGATTTTTAGGTACCGTAGTTTGTTGCCATTCCACGAGTGTGCGCAATTTTAAACCGTAACATGTTAGGTATCAATCTACTTGGTGTGACATCTTCTTTCACAATATACAAAATAAATGGGCTATCTTTACTGTATAGTTTTAATATTCAGTGAAGTGTATTTTTTTGAAAAAAAATTGCGTTTGAAAGGCCGCTGCACAAATATCGCGCGACAAAAAATATTGCTAAAAAACATATATAATTTTTGGGGTTTCTAAGTAATTTTCTAGCAAAAAATACAAATTTTAACTTGTAAACAACATGTGTCAGAAAAAGGCTTGGTTCTTAAGTGATTAAGTTCACTGTTTCCATCTAAACCTCAGGCTGGACTGTAAATGTGGGGATAATGGGTGCTGCTGAACCTGGGGGCAGCCAAAGAGGGTTTGCAAGCACCTCTGGAAGGCTATTATAAGCTTTTTGGGCCTGTGCTCAAATTATTGGTGGCTGCGGTAGCATTACACTACTAGGGCTAACCACCTCAACAGCTTGTACTGCACTGCTGGTGCACGCCACTACACCATGAAATACTGCAGTGCTAGTGTCTAAAAGGCCAGGACATACTACATTGCTGGAGTTGGCCAGATGACCAAAAGGTAGTGCAGCTTGCACCCTGCTGCATATGAGTATAATAATGTATTTCTATCACTTCAGCCATATGGGGTCATGTACACATGATTTTAGCAGGGACCTCTTCACCATTGTCTGAGCTAGCTGTCAGGGTGCTGCTTTCTACAGGTTCATATTCTGAGCCTGATTCTGACAGTGAGGCTTCCCCTTCACTCTCATCTGAAATGCTCCTGTAGGGCTCCTCACTAGTGTGCCTTTTTTTGGGTAATTTTGGGCACTGAATTACTGGTACCTAGTGGTAACTATGTGAAAAAGAGCTTCTGGCTGACAACCAGGGACTGCTTGTGCGCTAGAAATAAAATTAACTGCTAGTACTAGCAGAGATCAGGCCTGGCCTTGCTAACACTGTAGTTTTGTGGACAATGAATGTAGCAGTGATTAGAAAAATTATACTGACACTGCACTTGTTAGAGTGGCAGAGCTAACTGCAAGTGCTAGCAGTGATCGGGGCTGATCCTGCTAACGCTGCATTTTTGGGGACACTATACTATTGGAGACACTAGTATAGTTCTGTTTGTGATTAAGATACTGATCGCCACAGACACTATACTAGTAATGGCGGTGATCAGTGACGTATAGTGTGAATGCAATAGTGTTGCAGGCAATAGGTGGGGGGGGGGGGCGGCAAGGGGTAACGAAACAATGAAAAATAAGGTATGATAGCCTTGGAATTTGACTGTAGGAATCTACCACGACTGTTGGCTTTGTGCTGCAAAATAATTCTCAATAAAAAGGTATTGAGGCTTAGCGATGTATTTGATAAGTTGTTTCCCCAAAGTTAACCATGATCAGTTTATTACACACATGGAGAAGTACTGGTCATTGAAAGGCAAAGCAAGAAGATTATTTTCATTTTTTTTGAGAACTAGATAAATGGAGGGATGTTGTATTAAAAAAATAAAAGAATAAAAAAAGGTTAAATTAATTATTGTTTTTTTTTTTTCCATGCTGATAAGGTACTGGGATATATTTACCAGATTTCAAGGCCTGGGGGGGGGGGGGGATTACTTAAAGGCAGATCAGCAGAATATGTTCACAAAAATTCTGACTGTCCACTATGGTTAATAAGTCCACTTTTTATGTCATTTTCTTTTGGGCAGCTTATATAAATTAGGTCTATTTTTTTTTCTTTTTAATAAAAGTAAGCATTTAAATCCTTACATCCTTATGACACAGTTGTAAAGGAACTTTTTTTGCCAGAGGAGGATCAGCAATGATACTTCACAGTATGTGAACTATGTACTGATTATTTTTCCATCTGCCTCACTACAGCTCTGTTTAGTCTTCCTCTCTTTGGGTGATTTATTTAAGCATGCTTGAATCCTTATATCCTTAGGATTAGAACAATGTGTGCACAGTTATAAAAATGAATAGGACATTTTCAGTTGATATATAACCTAAATCTAAATTACATAGAATTTGAGTCATTTTCATACTCTTGAATAAGACCTAAAGCAATACTTAAGAACATTTATCAGTGGCATAACAGAGAGAAAGTCATCTACATTTGGCATGCTTAAGATGATCTTTAAATATGATGTACTAGCTAAAACTTCCTGACCTTTCAAAGTGAATAGCAATAAAATAAGTTACTAAACACTTTTGCTACATGTTGTACTCTTTCCATACTGTGTGGAGACAGAGTACATTATTCCTAAATCCAGCTCATGGCTATGGCTATTGACTCATATCAGTTGGCTGTGTCAGGTAGAGCAAATGCAAGATGACTCACTCAGACCAAGGATTGAGCAATTTGGCTTCAAAGCATTTTTTTTAAGTCCAAATGTTTGCACCCCGATATTGTTATACTCTTGTGTTAAGTCTGTCTATTCTAGCCCTACCTCGTTACTTTTTCCCAATGTTAATGTAAATTCAGATGCCCTTTATCCCCTGTAATGAAGGATAATAAGGCTGACTGCAAAATAAAAAATTCAACTTTATACAAAATAGGATACTGTAAGGTAGTGAACTGCAACAATTAAAACAAACTTAAAGTCATATTACAGATATCATTCCCTCCTCCTTCTTTCGCCTGCTGTTGGCTATTAAAACATTTTTAAATGCTTGCTAACAAGTAGCACTGGCTTCATTCATTCTCCAGACACCCTGTCCTTCCCAGCTGTTTTTGCTGCTTTCTGTTTACGGCAGGGCTTAGTAACTACATCTGTCTGAGGCAGAGACATTGGCTGCTTGCCCAGGCAGGACTCAGAAATATGCCCAGAAAGTGGACCTTTTAGTAAACTTACAAGTCAACATGAATACATTCCGATCACAAACTACAGCAATAGTATTTTTTAAGTTTATCAATAAAATTTAGACAGACAGGAGTAACTCCACCTTTTGCCAAACTTTTCATATATATCATTTTACAAAGGAGTTAATGAGACCCAATTAAAGTCTGGGGCACAGCTGGAAGGAAGCAAGACCAGATTAATACTTGTTGCACCCTAGGTAAACTGTCTTGTACGGCTCCTCCTAATCCAATCAACTTGCCAGCTTTAGTATCACACTAGAAAAAAAAAATAGGCATTATACCCACAAAGCTACACTAAAAATGGGGTCAGGAGGGCTTAAATAGGTTTGTCCACTCTGCATCAGTTTATCCTGAGAATGGAAGCGATAAAAATAGAGTAAACCATTGTCAAATTCTATTAGTAGTACGGTGCTAGGTGTATGGACCGAGAGAAGGTGGTCTAAAAGGTACCCTGTGAGTATTCCACCAACAAATTTGTACTAATTGTGCCAGGCAGCACTAATGAGGATTTTCATCCAGATTGCATTGGCAGCTAGGGCGACAGTCTGGAACCTTTTATTATACAGAGGAATATGTTGATGACAGTCAGCAATGTTATGTATGAATGAATATGTGCCATCACTGGCAGTCTGGCTATCCTAGGAACAACGTCTGTGTTGGCTATAAAGCAATCTGACCCCGGAAGATAGATGCTTCTTCTAATTCCCAGCAGAAAAAGGAAATCAGCTCTTCTCTTACTTTCTATCAATAATTTAATTGTTGGTACTGCATAGACTCACCTTTTAATCATGCTTCCATTATACTATATTTTGTCTTTCTGTGTGTACTGTATATACTGTGTTCTTATATTATGAAAGCTTGAACCTTTATATTGTATTAGAGTTCCTAGATGTGCTTCATGTATCTAGTTTAGAGTTTACAGTAGATGCTGGACTGCTCATATCAACCCATCGGCAACAGATGCTGCCAACAATTTATATTTTTCAGAGTGTAATAAAAAATGTCCTATTTTTTTTCTTGAGGTGCTTCTGAAAATTGATATTGATGACAAAAGTCTACAGCTCATAGACCTCAGTTAGGCTAAGGGAATTAGTCTTGCACTTGTCAGGTTTTGTGAGTGCAGTTTTTATTCACCTATCTAACCATTTTCTTTTCTATTGAACTTTTCCAGACATTTTTCTGAATCAAGAAATAGAGAGAAATTGGTTTTCTAAAACTTAGGAATACTGATAAAAATTGCAACTAAAGTTGTGCTTTTACTACAGCAACCAGTTCTGGTCAATAATAAGGATGATCGAACTTTTGAAAAGATCGGTTCGACCAGAACACCCGAACTTCCCGAAAGTTCGGCCTGGATTTCAGAACCCCATTGAAATCAATGGGACCCGAACTTCGGTAATCAAAAAACACCATTTTGAAGCCCTAAAACCCAATAAATGCCCCTAAAAAGTGCATAGGGCTCTGGGTCATGCCCCAGGGACTATTAACCACACAAAAAAAGTTCTTAAAAATTGTCATTTTTGATAGAGAGCCAATTATTGAAAAAAATTATTGAAAAAAAAAAAAAAGAGATTTATTTGGATTTAGTGTCTGGGGGGGGGTCTAAAAAGTGTACCTGTGAAGTTTCAGCTCTGTAGCATGTCCAGAACCAGAAAGAAAAAGTTTTTTGTATTAGAATTGCAGTAGAGCAGGATAGTGGCTTCGCTATTTTCACACCCGGCTTTTTGTTGCAGGTGTTTATAAGGCTTTTTTGTGGACGTGTTTGGAGGCAGGCATGACATCTGAACTTCTGTGTAGGGGTATATATACACACACACATGTATGTATATATACACATACACATATATAGGTGTGAAAGTAGCAGAACCCTATGCCTGCGCTAATGAAATAATTAACAGGCATAGGACTTCGCTGCTATCACACCTATATGTGTGTATGTGTATAAATACATATAAGTGTGTGTGTATATACCCATATACAGAAGTTCAGATGTTATGCATGCCTCCAAAGACGCCCACAAATGCCCCAAAACAATGCCTGCAACAACACACCTGGGCGTTTTTGTAGCAGGCATTTTTTTGGGCATTTTTTGGGCGTCTTTGGAGGCAGGCATGACATCTGAACTTCTGTATAGGGGTATATATACACACACACTTATATGTATTTATACACATACACACATATAGGTGTGATAGGAGCGAAGTCCTATGCCTGTTAATTATTTCATTAGCGCAGGCATAGGGTTCTGCTACTTTCACACCTATATATGTGTATGTGTATATATACATACATGTGTGTGTGTATATATATACCCCTACACAGAAGTTCTGATGTTATGCCTGCCTCCAAAGACGCCCAAAAATGGCCAAAAAAACGCCTGCTACAAAAACGCCCAGGTGTGTTGTTGCAGGCGTTTTTTTGGGCAATTTTTTGGGCGTCTTTGGAGGCAGGCATAACATCTGAACTTCTGTATAGGGGTATATATACACACACACTTATATGTATTTATACACATACACATATATAGGTGTGATAGGAGCGAAGTCCTATGCCTGTTAATTATTTCATTAGCACAGGCATAGGGTTCTGCTACTTTCACACCTATATGTGTGTATGTGTATATATACATACATGTGTGTGTGTATATATACCCCTACACAGAAGTTCAGATGTCATGCCTGCCTCCAAACAAGTCCACAAAAAAGCCCAATAAACGCCTGCAACAAAAATGGCAAGGTGTGAAAGTAGCGAAGCCACTATCCTGCTCTATTGCAATTCTAATAGAAACAGTCTTTTTTCTATGGCAGTCACCCTGACATGGAAGGGTTTGGTCACCCTGCCATAGCAGTCAGAGTCAGTTAACCCTACACTACACTACGGTCCCCTGACACTTAACACTTTCCCTACAGAAACTAGATTATTAAATCTAACTATAGTGGAAAATAGTACCCTAACTACACTAGATATCCCTTTCCTCACACTAATAATTGCTAAATGACACTTTGAAGCAGAAGTAACAGAACTGCTTCCACTCTCTTCCACATCCCTGTATTACAATGCTAGAGATTTGGCGGGGCTATCTTATATACTGGGGGGCGTATTCACTAATGATTGGCCTCTGGACCCCCTAGCCACTCCAATCACATTCCTAGCATTATCCTGCCCCCTCAATTGGCTTTTACTGATGGTTCTGGTCCAATCACTGGCTTTTAAAGCCCAGTTCCTGTCCCATTGCATTTTGGTCGGTTCTGGTTGCCGAATTCCGAACTTTTTCAGCAAAAAGTTTGAAATTCAGCCGAATTTCGAACAGTCAATGTTCGGGTCGAACCAATGGTCGACCCGAACCGTTCGATCATCCCTAGTCAACAACACCAACTTCCAGCGATTGCATTTAAATGGGTGCTTTGTGTAAAATATCCAAATCTGTCCAGCTTTCTTTTTTTTTATTTTTTTAAATTAACCTCTACTGGCATAAAAGCTAATGAAGAAAAATAATTGGCTGCACTCCAGATGAGGTCAAAATCCAGATTTATTGACTGGACATCCCAACGTGACAATAGTGACAAGGTAGACGCGTTTCACACACTACAATGTGTGACTAAGCACACATTGTAGTGTGTGAAACGCGTCTACCTTGTCACTATTGTTGCGATGGGATGTCTAGTCAATAAATCTGGATTTTGACCTCATCTGGAGTGCAGCCAATTCTTTTTCTTCATTGATTATCCACGGAGGCAAGCCGGGGCGTGCACCGGTGTGTGTCATCAGGCTTTCATACCACCTTGAGCAGTGAGTTCCTTTTCTTTGATGGCATAAAAGCTGTTCTCATCAGAAAAGATTTTTCTGGAGTTCCAGAGACCATAGAAGCTAGTGGGTAGCCTGCATCCGCCCATGTTGGTTTTGGTGAACAGTCCCTTTAATATTGCCATTCATTGCTGGACTATATAATCCTATGGATCTTGTGTCAGGCCATATTATTCTAGTGGGGTCACATGTGTTCATCTAGTTGTAGTTTGATATTATGATAAAAGAAGATTGACATAATTCAATCTTTTGTGACTGCTGTGTGACTATTACCCTGACCATTATTACCTACATGTTATTGTTCAATTCAACAATTTCTTTTTTAGACTTTTGTTCATTTTTTTAAGTTCTAAAATAAAATGTATGCAAATAAAAAAAAAAGGCTGTATTCTTTTCATTAATTATTTTATGCTGTACAGTAGCATCGTGAAAAGAATCACACTTCTACAGGCTTAGGGATGAAAACTATGACTGGCCAACTGTGGAAGAATATGGCGTATAACCACTCTACAGCAACAAGGACTAACTTTCTGATCATTGTTTTTGTAAACGTTGGCAACAGACAGATTTCCCTCCCAAAAACTTTGTGTAGCCACGTTTCATCAACAGCAGGGTTTAGGTGGTAAAATTGTACAAGTCTGGGGGTAGCAAAGAAAAGAATATAACCAGAATCAGAAATTATATCCATAAAAAATTAAATAACTTATAAGTAAAAAAAAAATTGAACAAAATGAACAAATGAACAAAATTGTTCAAATGTTTGTATGTTTTATTACCATATTCTCTGTACCAATAAACCGTTTTGGAAAAAAAAAAAAAAAATGAAAGAAAGAAAGAAGACAGTAAATACAAAGGAGGTAGTAAATCCAAATTTTCCAATTTTGGTAATTCTATCTGACAAACAGGAATGGCAGAAAATTACATGGTAGAGTGTATATTGGTAGAATTGCTTTTTTGCCCTGGCCCACACATGTAATTCTTATACCAATACTTTTTGTCCTAGGATCTCAAGTTTAGCTGAATCTATTGCCTTTCTATATACTGCTATAATTGCATGATAGGTACAGCTTTTTTTTATCCCACCTACGATGTTAAACTGTGTACAGGCAGTCCCTGGGTTACAAACATCTTACTTACAAATGACTCCTACTTGCAAACAGAAGGAGACAACAGGAAGTGAGAGGAAACCTATCCCTAGGAAGAGAAATTCACTCCTGTAAGAGTTATCATGAGAAAAAGGTGTCTCCACTTTATCACCAATCCTTGTATCCACAACAACCCATCATTTTCAAAATCAAGGGGCAGAAATTGAGGTGATATCTTCTGAACAGGGACATAGACAGCAAAACAAATGTTACAGGGGTATTAATCCTTCCCTATGCTATCCAAAAAATGTAAAATGTGTTTTTTGGCTGGACCTACCCTTAAAAATTGTACCTGTTCCGACTTACAAACAAATTCAACTTAAGAACAAACCTACAGACCCTATCTTGTTTGTAACCCGGGGACCACCTGTAACTGGAATTGGCAGGATTAAGCTTCTCCTGTTCTGAAAACTCAAAAGCCCAAGGTATTAAAATGTATTTTACTGATGTTCTTCTAAGAATTTTTAAAACATTTTCTTTATTACTATTTATACTGTACATTGCAAAATCGTAATGTAGATCTGTAGAGTAAAAAAATAAAAAATAAAAAATTACAAAGAAGGCTTTATCAGGATTTATGGCCTCAAGGTCAGCGTAATGATGCAGTAATTTATATGATCATGTTATAAGCTCCAGGAAACATAACATAACTCACAGAGCTGTATGGCTGTTTTTCTATGAATATTTACACATTGAGACTACATTTACACAGACTTCAAAAAGGTGCTTTTACCTTCTTTGGAAAATCTTGCCAAATTCTTACAGATTTAGGATTTGAAATGGTGTACTGAGCCCATGTGTGTTGGGTAGTGCATTATGATGCCCTGACCCAAGAATTGTACACAGCTTTCAGCTATTCTATTGACTTCAACTCCTACTATTACATTACAAGCTTAAGGCAGAATAATACAAGTGCTAAACTTGTGCAGGTGCCATATCTGTGTAAACATAGCCTTAGTGCACAGCACTCTGGTGTCTTGAACTGTGGACTAGAAAAAATGTGTCTTGTGAAAGGTCAAGCAAAAGTGAAATTTCTGCTATACTCCACATCACTTCTGCCCCTGTAATGATAAAGAGGTCAACAGAAGGAACCAGTGAGTGCTGTGGTGGAACTCAGGGGATCATCATTTCTGAAAGTACTGGTTTACCAGCAGACTATGGGGAAAAATTGCTAATAAACAAAGTATTCACAGTCTTCTTTTATCAGTATGCTTTTTTTTGTAAATGTTTAGTATAGCAATGGGTTGCTCTAAACTGAGTAATTTACAATAGTTGCATTTACAAAAAATGTAAACTTTTATTTTAAATAAATGGCAACATTAATTTTTTTTTTTATTGTATTTTTTTTTTTTTTTTTTTTACTGCCTTGGCTCTAAGATCTAATAGACAGGGACACTTTGGGGGGACCCAGGTATTGGAATTCAGGCTAATCAGACCCATAAGGAAATCTCAACATAAAAAAAAAAAAAAAATATATATATATATATAAATAAAAGTCTTGCTGTAATTCCTAACATACCACCATATACAACCGATGACAGAATAACCTTGTATAGCTATAATACATTCTGGAATGCTTTCATTCTTTACAATATATATTTATATTTTAATAGAAACAGTCAATTACTTTAGGAAGCAGAGTAGCTTAACACAACAGTAATCTATCTAGCCAGTAAAAAAATGTCACATTCAGAAACCCTAGTTCACAGCTAATACATCATCTAATTAGTATAAATAAATGGATGACAGGAAGGATTATTATACAGGTCTTTGTGTATTGGTTTACACTTCCTGTCATCTGTTATTTCTTTTCAAAGTACTCCCTTATTTGTAAGTGTACAAAATATATAATGACGCTAACCATTTACAAAAATGTTAAATGAAAAATGACCTTGCACATGAGCCAAAGAAGGTTCAATTTATCAAAATATCTACTGACAACCTATATATTTGAAAAGCTTTTTTGTTGCACTGAGTTGTTCATCAGAGTTTTAAAGGAAACTTGCAATAACAGAAATTAAAAGCTGCCATTATTTCCATTCTTCTAAAAATCTAAAAATGCTAGCTGCCTGACAGTCTCTTGCGTTAGTACTTTCTCAGACACTAACCTGGAACAAACATGAAGATTAGAAAGTCAGAGAAAATTCAGAACCTATGATCTGTATACTTGTCACAGGTCTGAGCCACAAAGTACTGAGGTCAGCAATGACTGTCTTTATGTTCTCTTAACCTTTACTTTAAAGCAGAGTTCCAGTCTCTTGTGAAAAAAAATAAAAGTCAGCAGCTACAAAAACTGTAGCTGCTGACTTTTCAAAAACAGTCACTCACCTGTCCCACGATTTAGTGGTGTGCTCCCCCAGTCGGTTTCACCCCCTGTCTTCTTTCCTTGGTGCCGAGATCTTCACTATGGGCATCCAGCTGTGACAGCTTGAGGCTTCACAGCCAGGTGCTCAAGAAACAGTTCAAGAGTAACTCCACTTTTGCTTACGGGTACTTACGGATTGAGATGTTCGTTCTTTAATTGACTTGTTTGGTGGCAAGTCTCTTCATCTGTTACCACATACATCATACATTTTCGACATATCACAACACTCATACCTATTACCTGACACGTTTTCAGGTAACTAAAGCCTGAGTTTACATTGTTAATTTCCTAGTACGCCTCAAGTAACTCGGCCTCTATCACGCTCAAGGACCAACATGCTTTCAGTCCTGTGCAACTCAAGTTTTCGTTTGCTAACTGACCCACTTTCACCATAGCGAGTCCCCTCATTGCACCACGTAACTCACACTTGTACACATTTTGAAAAAAAAAGAAATGCTTTATTCCCGGTACATTTGCTTTCACTGGTTACGCTTCAGCATTGGTATGTTATGAAATGATTCTCCTTTTTTGCAAAAGGATTTTGTGACGGTGTTCACTGTCACTGGAATTTAAGGACAGATGGGTGATGGTTTGGACTACTACAAATGGGACAGTCATATTCAGAAATAATGTCGCCCTTGTAATATGAAGATTTTTATTCCCTGTACAGCATGAGGTCTCTGACCAGGAAGTTCAACTCCTAATATGGTCATTCCAGGAAGTTCAATGAGGAGACGGACCGTCTAAACAATGTTGCTTTTGGTCTGAGGTGGCTTTCCATTCACCTATTGTCAGGTGTGCTAATACCTCACCTGTTGTCTGCTAAGGGATGTATTGACACTCAGAGTAATGTGTATTGAGGGCTTGTTAGGGAACCATTGTTCTGTGTCTGACTATTGTGTACATTGATTGCCCCCTGGGGCTTCTGTCTCCTTGCACATGGCAGTCCTTCTGGTCAAGCTATCTGACCAATCACTGCTGACTCATTTTCAAGCCCTCATTTGCATGGCTGGAGAGGACCTTATGGGGAACTGCAGGTACTGTGCAATTGACCAATGGGAAAGCGGTTGTTGGGGGAAGGATGTTGCAAATTCTGTATAAGAGTGTGCTGTGTTCTTCCAATAAATTGTCTTCCTGTTTGAACTTACATACAGCCTTGCCTGGTGTTTGTTCTAATGGATTCCGGACGGCACATAGCTGTAGTTCGGATCCCGGATCCTTGGTTGACCGAGCCATCAGACGTTGCGATCTGCAAGCTGACTCACTAGAAACAGAGGAGTGTCGGTAGAGCGGACAGAGCGAGCAAGGGTCTCGTCACAGGTTTCTCTTCAACCTTTTCATGCTATCTAGTCATATGATTTGGATGTTCTACACATAGTATTGCTTAGCCTAACACAATCATTGTTACTTCCTTTACTTTTCTAGCTTTAACCTCCCTGAACTCTTTACTAAGTGTTTATCAAATTAAGACTACGTCAATATTTACACACAATTTTATTTTCCATTGCTTACGATATTCATACATCATATTTGCATCTCAATTACCTCTTACTTTTTGGTTATACCCTTAGCCACCACACATTTGATATGTTCCTCAGTACATACGATTTACATCTTGTGACGTGTCATGTAGTAACATATTTTAGGTATTGTTTTTAAAATATCCAGCAGCAGTTACAAGTACTCTCACCTAAATTATATTGGTCATACTTCACATATACTGTCTGGTTTATTAGTTAGTTGCATAGTTCTTGTTTCTACATATCAGTCCCAGTTTTGGTGCAAGCGTTAAATGTGAGTATTTCCTCAACCTTTAAAGTCACACATAATATATTCAAACCTTCGCCTCTTATCACATACACATAAAATTTTGTTTGTACATCATTTATGCTGTCACTTACTGCGTTACACCATTACAGTTGTCACCCATCATGCTTACGGGTACCTACGAATTGAGATGTTCCTTCTTTAATTGACTTGTTTGGTGGCAAGTCTCCTCACCTGTTAACACATACGTCATACGTTTACGGCATATCGCAACACTCATACCTCTTACCTGACACATTTTCAGGTAACTAAGGTCTTAGTTTACATTGTTAATTTGCCTGGTACGCCTCGGCCTCGGCCTCGGCCTCTATCACACTCAAGGACTGCACATGCTTTCAGTCCTGTGCAACTCAAGTTTTCGTTTGCTAACTGACCCACTATCACCATAGTGAGTTCGCACGTTGCACCACATGCCTCTGTCCCACCATCTCCTGCCAGGGGATCAGAACATGGTAGCACGACCTCTCTGAGATCCTGGACCATCTCCAAGCTCATGACCGAGCTGCAGCACAGGGGTATGTCGTACCCAGCTTTGGCTCGTAAAACTTTTCAGACTATTATGTCTCAGTGCACCAGGCACCAACGCTGAGCAAGTCCCCTTACGCACAGTTGTCACATCCCTCTCACAAATCTCACCTTTCTGGGGATTACTTTAGACACCCAGTCCATGTAGGGTAATCTGCCTGTGAACAAATTAGCCAGAATTAGAGACCATATCCATGCGTTTATGATCTCCCAAGCCTGTACCAGGAAGGAACTGCAATCACTGCTGGGTATGGTAAATTTTGCTAAGAGAATTATTCCCCAAGGTAGGTTCTTCATTTTTAGGTTGCTGGCATTGTTACCCACAGTCCCTGACTCTGATTCTTGGATCAAACTAGATCCCGCAGCCTTATCCGATTTACACATGTGGAACGAGTTCCTTCAGCGTTGGAACAGCATTGTTCATTCCTGCAGTGTCAGTGTCATCTCCCCGCATTATTACTTATGCTGCAGCCACCAAAGGCTATGCAGAAATTTTTCATACTCACTGTTAGCAGGACCGTGGCCAGATGAAAGTATGGCAATTCCCAAGTTCGCACAAACGTCATTTTTGAAATTTACCCTAAAGTGTCAGCAGCACATGTGGGGACACCAGTGGACAGGTAACACTGTAGTTTCCTCCACAGACAATCAGGCCACCTCTGAAATCATTAACAAAGGTAGGTCCAGTTCATTACTTATCATGTCCTTTGTACGTAGTTTCATTTGGCTGTCCCTCCAATACAAATTCCTCAACGATGTAGATAATACAGTCGCGGATGCTTTATCATGATTTAATTATCAACTGTTTTTCCAGGACGTTCCAGACGCAGATGCTATCGCCACTCCAGCCCCGCACTACCCACTGTTAATAATGGATTAGATACTCACTGGGCCTGTGTGGTTTGCATTGATCGAAAAGTCACTACTATCAGCCAAAACTAGGAAGGCGTACAATACAGCTTGGAATACTTTTCATTTGTTCCAGTCTCAGTATCTCAGTCAAAATTACTATGGCATTTAAAAGCTGCTGGCTTTCATAGCCTACTACCACTCCCAGCTTAAACTTTCTCACAACACCATTAAGACATATTTGGCATGAATTCAGCACTTTGCATCCTTACTGCACCCCAATAGGCCCTCTGTTTTTTGGCACATCCTATTAAGACAATATTAAAGGGGATTCAGAATAGTAGTCCCCCTGCCTTGGTCAGCAGGCTCCCTATTACCAGGCATGTATTCTGCAACATGTCTGATATGCTTACCATGTCCCTCTTCGGGCTACTACCTAACATGGTCCTGAAGGCAGCCATATATCTGGCCTTCTATTGGTTCTTAAGACCAGGTGAATTTACATGTGCCGGTACTAAGTCCCATATTCTCCTGTTTAAACAGTTAGTCAGATACCCTGACCATTTCTGGTTGTACCTAGACATCTGCAAGACACAACAGACTGGAGCCGGGACCAATATTACGTCTTTTGAGACCCATACAGCTTGGTGCCTAGTAGCAGTCCTAGACCAACTCATGGCACATTTGGCAGATAAACCCAAGGATAGCCTGCTCCTACCATTCTCAAGTACACCGCTTACTACAACACAATTTATTAAACATTGCCACATCCTCCTAGTGAACCTAGGCTTAGACCCTAAGTTATACTCTGGCCATTCATTCAGAATAGGAGCTGCTTCAGCAGCCTCTTGCCAAGGGGTTCCCATTCACATTATTAAGAAGTTAGGTAGGTGGAATTCATTCTGCTACTCCAGGTATTTCCCGTATCCACACGTTGAGATGTCTCACGCATTTTCACACTTGGCTGACTTGTCTGTTATGCAAATTGTTCAATAAACCCCTTTTCCTTTCATCCTACTGTCTTTATTTTTGCCCCCTTTTAGGCATACTGTCCACGTGACCAGGGCACACCCCTGGTCACTATTCCCCCCTCCCTCCCTTACCTTTCCTGGACTATTTCTAAGAGACACTATAGTACAAATAGGAAGGCTGACCGCAGTTCAGCCTGAATATGTAGGAGGAGTCTCCCTCCATAAATACTTGCACTCAACCATCTCATCTCGTTGACCTTACCTTTCACACTAACCCACACCGGTCCCTTTAACTCTTCTTTTTTCCTATTACTAATTACTTCTTGAGTATGCCCCTTTTAGACATACTGTCCACGTGACCATGGCACACCCAGGTCACTATTCCCCCCCTTCCCTTACCTGTCTCTGGACTAAGAGACTCCAAGTACAAACATATATATATGGGATAATGTAAAAGCCTTTAAATCTCATATGAATGGACACTCTTTCTTAGTTAGTCCAAACACAAACAATCACTGTACTGGAACCTAAAAAATTTTCTTCTCAGCAGAACCAAATGAATGATATAGCTGATAATCTGGTAACTCAGGACATTCCCCACTGGACTTTCTAGGATGTCAGCTTACAGTTTGCACACCTTTACCATAAGCTGCATCAACTAGAAACAATATTGACACAACTGTAATAGCATTTTTCAGTTTTCAAGACAGATTTACAATGGGTGAGATTTGCTAAAACTGGTTCACACAGAATCTGGTGCAGCTGTGTATAGTAACGGATCAGCTTCTAACTTCAGCTTGTACAATTAGGTTTTGGTACTGAGGCTCGGTTCACATTGGTGCGATGCAGGAACCCTGCAAATCCACTGCGGGTTCCCGCATCTCAGGCAGTTCATACTGCCATATGCGAACCACTAGGAGTGTCAATACAAAGTTAATGACACCCCCAGATCATTTCGCATATCGCAGTGTGCACTGTCAATTTGGACAGGAATCGGATTGCATGGGTGTGAACATACAATGTTATTCTGCTGCCGATCAAAAAAGGGTCCTGCACTACTTTGGTCCGAATGCAATGCAAATTCAGCCGTTCAATCTGTATGGCTGTGCATCGCACAGACATTGCATGTGATTGGCACAGTAGTGCGGTGTGAATCACATGCAATGTCTGGCATTGTTACATTGTGAACCAGCACTAAACTCAGAAGCTGATTGGTTACTTTGCATAGCTGCACCAGATTTTGTGTGCCTTATCTTTAGTAAATCTCCATAAGCGTGTACATGTTCAGCTTCTTTGCTACTCTAGGGACCAGATTTCTCAAAAGAGTGCATCCAAATGTTTACACATTAGCAACAAACAGTAGATACATTTAATTACGTACCTTAAATCCCATGCATGCCCCCTATATAATATAAATTGCAACAGCAAAGAGGCACAGCAGTTTATTCAAAGTATTAGTTGCAATGTGCCATGGCAAGGATGATGTGTGTATCTGTTGTGCTGAAGATCTGTGCAACAAGATGCATTTTCTTTGAATCAGCACTGCCACTAAAATTCTTACACAGAGGCCAGGCACAGTGGTGCCCTACCACCTCCTCCACTACTAAGCATCTGCATCTGATCTGACATAGGGGTTTATTTACTAAAGATGGAGAGTGCAAAATCAGACTTATGTCTGCATAGAAAACAATCAGCTTTCAGGTTTTATTGCCAAAGCTTTAAGTGTAACTCCACTTTTGTTGAGAAAAAAACATTCCCCTCTGGGTGATCTATGTACACTGCAAGGATTATAACAATGCAGATTCTTAATTTTGGTTATTCTGAAAAAAATTACTGTTTGTTCCTCTGTGCCCCTGTGCTAAGTGGGTAGAATGGGAGTGATTTTATAATTATCAATTAGCTGTGCACCTGCAGAGCACTAATGTGCAAATCTACTGGGCCTGCATCCCTTTACACATGCTCCTATTGGAGTATCTCACCAAAAATGACATTTTTGTTCCAGGGGATGCCCAAAATCTGACTTGTATCTTAGGCATACTTCTGGGAAAATCGATGAGCCTAACACATGCAGGAAATTATGTTTCTGGGGTGTGGTCAGTACACATTCTGTGTATAGAACAACTCCAGGTGGCCATATTGCAATGCATTTTCTGAAAATTACAGTGGCTGCAGATAGAAAAGGAAAGGTAATTTTTAAAAACATTTAATTACAAGATGACTTGTGTCACAATTGTATACGCTATATTATTTGTTCTTTATTTGCTATTTTTTTTCCCCACAAAAGTGGAGTTGCCCTTTATTTGAACAAGTTGAGGTTAGAAGCTGATTGGTTTCTATGCAGAAGTGAGCCTATTTTTTTGCACTTCCCAGTCCTAGTAAATAACCCCCATGGTCATATGTTATAAACCCTCCCTCACCTGAAATACAGATGGTATGGTTGTTCTCATACTAGGATGCTTTATATTAAAGAGAAGAGAATCAAAACCAACCTCCATCAAGCTTCATTATCTTTCAACAGTGCATACCATTAAATTAGCCAGCCCAGATTTTAACATTGTTGACTTGAGTTGCAGTTTGAGCAGTCTCGCTGATTCCGAAGATTAATGGCATTCTTAGACATATTTAATGCTGTGACAAAGAATTTAGGCAACATGTTTTGCATACTGACATGATATCTGTTTTCTTATACCAACAAATTATATATATTGAGCAATGTCTTCTGGCAACGGCAGGGTATTGTCATAGGTAATGTGTCCTGACAGCAATGTGTTATGACAAGTAATAAGTTATCAGATAGTGACATGTTCTTTTATGTGCACTTTCATGTACCATATTTTAAATATTTTATTGGATACATATACACTTTTCTTTTTTTCACACATTTTTGCAATAATGTGTTTTGATCTTCTTACATTTCTATTATTCTGCAGTGCACATACAAAGAGTGGTGTACATGCAGGAATCTGAAGGATCAGACTGAGGATCAGTCCAAGCTTGTAATGTATTTAGAGAAGAGAAAAAAACAAAAAAACAAATGGAAACTAACAAATACTGGG
Source organism: Pelophylax lessonae (assembly GCF_965119305.1). NCBI lineage: Eukaryota > Metazoa > Chordata > Amphibia > Anura > Ranidae > Pelophylax > Pelophylax lessonae. Next base: position 110,549,315 of record NC_138774.1, on the reverse strand, counting down.
CCTTGGTGATTTATTTTTTTGTCATCTGTAGACTGACTTAATGGTGATGCTGAAAACAGTTATCCCTGTTCATCTACCTGAACTAGCATTGCAAAATCTCACTAATGCTAGAGAATCTAAAATATCATATGTAATCTCCTACTCTATAAATACAATGCCATCTTTCACTAGAAGAACTAATTGAGAAATTCAAGCCAAATTAGGAGTCAGGGGTAATCTTTGGGAAGAACATATTATAGTTTTGAAAACACTGTGAAGAAACATGTCCCAACTTCACCAGACTATACTTACTCATGAGCATTCCTTGCCCACGATAGCTGTAATGTTCTGGTAACAACTGACCAATTACTAATATGCTGTAAATAACAGCTTGTGGCAGGTACAGAGCAGGTCTTTGAAAGAATACTGAACCATAGCATGCCTTAGGAACTCAATAAGAACAAACACATTATTTTATTGAAAAAGAGCTAGGCTGACATATATGGAGACAATGCGTGTCTCAGTCCCAAATGTATTGCATAAAAACAGGAGATGAGAGCCCAAGGAACTTTAACGAGACATACAAGAAATTGTAAAATGACATTCATTTATTGTATAAAAATAGTGAGAAAAATACATAATGTTACACGAGACAAAAATGATCATCAACAAAAAACATTTCCATTACATACATATACTTGTTAGTCTGCAGTGAAGCCAGTACCCTACTGTGCATGCCTGAAGCATGCTGCACTTTCTGAATGGCCCGGGGGCGGGGAAGAAAGGGGGGGGGTGAACTTTGTCAAAAACAGGTACCCCCTTTCCCCCCCCGAAAGGTGCAAAATATGCCAAAGGAGGGGGGGGGGAGGCAGATAAACGGAGCTTCCACTTTTGGGTGGAGCTGTGCTTTAGGATCTGATTGATGCACATAGGCGTTAACACCTCCATCTACACCACTGTGGGAAATTCCATTACAGGCACTCCTAGTTTAACGACTTTCCTGTTTAACGACCGCTCAGACTTATGACCAGCTTTTTGGGCACTGTACATCATTGTATTGTACAGTACAGTACAGGATTTTTGTTGTTTATATTTTTGTTTCCTGTACTTATCCAAATTAAAACAATGTTATTGAGTTGGAGTTTTGTGTTTAGGCCTTTTTTTTCAGAATACAGTACAGTACAGTACAGTACAGTAGTTAGGAATGCTTAAAATATTGATTACTTATGGCTCCTCATTTAACAACCAATTAGTTTAACAACCTGGTTGCTGGAACGGAACCTGGTCGTTAAGTGAGGAGAAGTAGTAATAAGTATTGCAACGCTTGAGCAGTGTTTAAAAATAATGCCCATCAGTCTCAAATCCAAAGGATATGACCAAAACAATGGATCAGAATACCTCCATGGATAAGATCCATCTGATGTTACACAAGATTGTAATCCTCAGATGTAGAGTCCAATCAAATATTTGCAAAGAAAAAGAGAAGGGAAAATATCATGGTGCAGAGTAATGTGTAGCATCCACATATGGGGAGGGGGGGTTCACCAGTGCTGGATTAACACAATGTGTGCACATTTCCTCCACCCCTCATGCAATGCAAACTCACCAGAGCTCTAAAGATCACACGCTCATAATATAATGGGCTTGGATGGATCTCGGTGTGCACTCAACAGGATATCGTTAAGCACCCCAGGATCTTCTTCCAATCTCTTATCAATCAATCACCATCAATGCGCAATAAAATTGAAAGTATCATTTATTAAGTGATAAAGTACAAAAGCAAATATAGTAGCCACTCACATCAAAGAATACTCTACTGCTCCTCAGTAATGGTACGGGTAGGCAGAGTACTTCAGTGGGCGGCTAGGTCCGACATGTTTCTGGCTAAATGTCATTCATCAGCTGGCTCCTGTGCACTAGAGCCTGTATATACTGTACATCAAGATGAATAAAGAAAACCTTGCTCCTAAAAACTGCATATTTTAGTTACAAAACTACTGAACAAACAAAGAACTTATCCTCATGTTCGGATGTCTCACAGGGAAGAAAAAATGTTTACAAGCAAGGTCCCCTGTAAATTCAAGCAAAGCCATAATAAAATACATGTAATTGACTGAAGATTTGTCTAGACACCAAATTCCCAAAAGAGCATAGATACACATTGTACACCTGTACTGCTTGGTTTTTTAAACAAAGCTGATCACTTAAACCACAAGTCTTTCATTTCTTACAAAAAAAGTGTTCATGCTTGTTTCCTTAAAAATATTTAAAAAAAAAGCCCCTGTAAGTTTTACTGAGATTTGCAATCAGCAGCAGATGAAAACACGAGAGCGTCTTCTGTTAAAGTTAATTGCATTATATCAAACAGCTATAATCCTGACCCATACAGCATATAAGAAAACATAAACGTAGGTCTCAAAGAGGTTAATGGAACCATACAACTTGAAAGCTGGGCTGGAGCAACATGTTTTCTGACAAAGAATGCACACAAGCATAAAAAGCAGATAACGACAACTAATCACTCAGCTTATTAGTTACTTGTATTATAGGTTTTGTTTGAAGCTTCCTATTCATAAAATAATATGTAATATGTGGAAGATAATAGGAAGGCAAATCATCTTGCTAGGCCAGATTCTTTATTATTGGACCAAAGCAACACAAATTAACGGTTCCTATTTCAGCTGTTTTTACTTGTGCAACATATCTGAAACAAGGGTAGTTTATTTTCTCTTTTATATAACATTGTTAAATATATGTTCCTGTAAAAGTAGAGTAAAGAAGGGAGATACAAATCAAGAGCTACTCCTTTCACGACAGTTTTGCAATTGTCTATCTTCTGAATCAGACTCTGTAGTATAAGTATATCTACACTGACATTGACAGTATTGTATTATAAAGGACAAATTGCTTTTGAATACAAGACTGTGTGTAATACTCTCTTAAGACACATAAACAATATGCTAACTGTGTCTCCAAGGTGTATTTTTGAAAGATACTCACATCACATATTTAAATGCTCCTTTAGGTTGATGCAACACTCTTCCTTAGCAGTCTGCTTATTGTGACACTCCTGAACAAATTTTAAATAATCCTATCTGCTACACTTTATCAGATAGTCTGTTTTTAGCTTCAAGTGCAGCTATGCTTAGACTATGGACCTCAATGCATTTATGTATTCTTAACAAGAAGTAAGGAGCCTTAAAACAAGCCCTGGCGGTCCTCTATGAATGCATATACATATGCAATTCATAATAGTATGTAAATCATTCTTAAAGATCACAACAGAGACTCTGAGGTCCAATTTTTAGCTGTCTGTTTTAATAGGGCCCTGACAAGCTGCCAAGTTCATGCTGCCCTAAAAAAGGGGATATACAGTAAGCTGTCATTTCAGTATTGTTGAAGGTGGAGGTCCCAGGTCAGCATAAGCACTTTTCAAAGCTTTTTTATCACAAGTTATAAATTTATAGATACTTTAATGTCCATAGTCTGGGCACAGGTGCATCTGTAGCCCTATTTTTTTTTTTTTGATAGAGTGGAGAATGATAAATGTATGTTCAAACTCAACGTTTTTGTTTAGATAGTGGTGAGGGTTTAGAGCCCCTCTCATGCTGTTATTGCTGTATGGATGATCTCTCTATTTGTACTCGTGATGATTGTCACTGGGCAAGAAAGTAAGTGAAAAAGCGGAATTTTGAGTTGTTGCCAGAACATGAATAGAGAGGAAATCCGTCAATGGGGACACTTGCAGTAACAACTGTCTGAGAGGAAATTTTCCTATTTTGAAGAAATTTTACTATCACTTTTTGTTGTGTCTAAAGGACAAGCAGTATAATGATATCTCCCCTATGGAATACAGATGGGCACAAAACATGATTTTTTTTAACAAGTTCATGCTCTTTTCAAAAAGAAATACAGTATATGACTTTGGACATATTTAAAATCTTTAATGGTTTTCTTTTGTTAGGGAGATTTTCCTAAACTTCTTGGTTTACAGACACAACAACAATAATGATCTCCAGGGCAAATAGAGAGAGAATCTTTCCTGTGAGGAAATTGAAAGCAACACAAACGGATACTGTAACTGTAAGGACCTCAACTACCATGTTGAATCCTCTGGGAATTCTACAGGTGACAAATTAAAGTGTTATTAATGTTGTTGCTTATTATTTACCAGGACATGTGCCTTTCTAGACTCAAGCCATTTCTTGCTCTATATGGGGTCCCGCTACATGTGTTGTGTGTTCTAGCAAAAGGCATTTTTGGGTTCCAATCAAAACATTTTGAGATCTTCTGAATTTCAAAGAGATCCAAATGCAGTCCCTTACAAACAGATATTCTAACATATAAATACCCATGCTAATCACAACGGAATACGCCCTAAAGTCTTGGGTCATCATTTTCTGGCCTGAAAATACAGATCTGGTAACAGTCAAAAATATATAATTACTAGGTACTGAGGTGCAAGTTATCAAAAGCAGAAGGGATTACAAGAAATGGATTTCAAGAGATATCCACACAAGTTCATTGATGAATATATAACTGCAATTTTTGTTGTTTTGGGTTTTTTTTTTTTTTTTTTTACATCTGCCTAAGGTTCACACAACTTCTTTGGTCAATAGTCTCTGAGTTTATAGAATGATTTCTACTACTCGTTGTTTGCATAAAATATCCTCCTGTTGTAATTACACTGTCCCACTTTAATTCTGCTAAGATGGAACTTCAGAAATAAAAACCTTCTTTTTGTTTTTCCTTTTGGACGGAGTAAGGAAGTGCCCCTTCCCTTCTTATACTAGTGACAGCTAGCCACCAAAACAGGAAAAATTGAGAAATCCCCCTGGCTGGACAACAATACAAATAAAACATTTTAAAAATAAAACATAAAAAAAAAATCATTTTTTCTTCAGTAGAATAGGCAAAGGCTAGAATTGTCAGGTTTTAATCCCCCTAATCCAAATTCAAAAAGGCTTAACTGAATTCCACCCCAAACCTTTTAAAATGTAGAGTTGTTTTCATTGGCATTTATTAGGAAATCAAATTCAAAATCATAAAAGCACATCAATAAATAGCAAAGTGACATTTAATTGCAAAGAAAAAACTTACCGTACAGAATTGTGACGAGAGAAACTGGCATCACTAAAATTCCCACAAGCATATCCGCCACTGCCAGTGACATAAGGAAAAAATTGGTTGCGTTTTGAAGTTTTTTCTCCAGTGACACAGCCATAATGACCAGAATGTTTCCTCCTATTGTTAAAATAATGATAATCAAAGTCAAAAGAGCAGACCAGTTCTTGTCAAGTGCTGGGAGGAAAACCTCATCCTTTTCAGACACATTGGCTGGATCCGATGTGGGCAGGCTCTGGTTTAAAGTTACATTGTTGGTAATGTGCCAGGCCATCAGTCCATTGTGTATGCTGATGTCCAAGGTAACTGAGACTGTTGTCAGGCCAATCAACATTCCTGTGCTGCTGAAAGTGCTCATTATCTGAAGGTGGCTGTTTCCAATTGTGCTAAATGGAAACATTGAGTTTCAAATCTAGAACGGTAAGCAGCAATGGAAGGTACCATCCCCTTTCAATGAATCCAATGGGCGTGAAATCTTTCATATTATTCCAAGTCTTATTTTTACATTGGCTGTTAGATGTTAAGCAATGTTTCATCCAAAAGGACAGATGTGTCTGAAGAGTCCACTTCATTCTCTGGTCCAGCATTCTGAAATTAGAATAAGATTTAAAAAAATGTAATAAACTACCTGCATATTTATATTGAATGTGTACTGTCTCAAATCTTCTTCTAAAGGGTTAGTTGATGAAAGAGGCTGAATTACCAACTGTATTCTAATATGTTATAGTGCTACTGTTAGTTCCCAGGTTATTTGTCCATTTTTTAAAATCATATTTTTTTTTAATTTTCACAGAGTATAAACAGTTGTCTGATATCATCTGACATGACAGAATCATATGGAAATAATTTCATGCAAACAGTCAAGTGGGTTCTATGAATACAAGCAGTGAAGTAGACAAAGCCAAACAGTAAAGAGTGTCCACCCCAAAATGCCCATAAGGTGTCGCCATTACTGCCAGATCTGTGGCTGTATAGGTGGGTACGGGAGAAAAGACACATTGAAGGGGAGGAACAAACCATAAACAAATAGTTAATTGTGCCATGGCGGTCAGGGTCGTACGGTCTAGCAAATAAGAATAAAGGTTCATTATTCAGGTATGCAAAAAAACGATTTAGCGTTCTATGCTAATATGATGACCTGCAATTATAGACACAATAGTTGTGTTGTGCCCCTATAATACCAGGAACTCACAAGTCTGTTGTGGCATATGAATAATCTATCCAGCCTGCCCAGATATCTCTTAACTTGTCCATTGTATCATTGGCAGTGTGGACCCAGCTTCAAGCTTCCAATAAGCTGAGTAAGGCAGATTGGCTGTTTCTAAAATCAGACTCTTAGTCAAGTTAAAAAGAAGTGGGTTCACACTGTGCTTGTATTCACTGAAAGAGGAAGGTGCAGCATGGAAAGATAGTGAAGGGGTATGGGTTTAATAGGTTTGAGGGTTGTCTTTTGAATCAAAGGGGAAATAGACTCCCAGAAGCTTTTAATCCTGGGGCATGACCACCATATATGTAGAGAATTACCATTTTGGCCACATCCCTCCTAAAGTTCACACCAAGGAATATTTGCGCTAGGCAAGCAGGGGTTTTATACCACCTAGATAAATATGTTGTTGCATGACTCCAGAACTTTACAGGTTTAAGAAAAGGAGTGTCTGAGCCTCATGATCTTTTGAAGTTGGGGTGTGGAGAACTCTACACCTAGTTTCTTCTCCCATTTTCTAATGATGTGTGAAGGTTTGGATCAGAAAGTCTCAAGAGCAATTTATACAGTTGGAAGACGAGATGATTAGTATCTTGAGCTATAGTGCACAGAGACTCAAATGCAGAGAGATTGATGCTTGAAGCTTAAGGGTAACCTTACTAAAAAAATCAGAGGGCTGTTGGTCTCTCTAGTGGTTCATTGGGAAAGAGCCAAAAGAACATCTCAAAGTTTATAAGAGAAGTAGTTTTTCAGTGGAAGATAACTTGACACAAGTGGTATCACCATCAGTCCACTATGTGCAGCAAAAACATATATCTTTCCCAGGTTATCAACCCCCCCAAATGAGCCAGGAGAGACATTTTGGCCATTTGTCAAAAATGATTTTTTGTTACACATTTATGAAAACCAGAGCTGGAGTATCAAGACTTCTTCACATGGGTTTAATAAATCTGCAACTAAGGGTATGCCTGGAAACTTCATCAAGGATACCTCACCAATGACCTACTTGATAGATAGCTTTCTGTAATGTGGATCACTGACCTTACCAGTTGGTTGTTGATATTTCTATTTTGGATGGCTAGACAATTTGAAATATTCAGAACATTACATAGCACACATCCAAACATGATTACAAGATGATCAGGGTTTGCTGAAAGTATACTTACCCTCATTGCTACCCACTCTTACTTAATGAACCCACTCTCCTCTGTCCCAGCTGTATACTTACCGAGTTCTTGGACATTTTTTTGTCCCACAAGCCCAGATAAACTTACCGTTGTCTACACCATTGATCCTCTTAGGGACCTGATCTGCTAAGAGTTTTTGGCTTTGGAAGATGACCCAATAGAAGTCTAGGGGAATTGGCCATGCAGTCAGAGATTAGTGTAGTTTGATGTCAGCCTCATGGTGGGCCTTGACTGCAGGAACCAGTCAGTATATAGGTGGAGGAGGGTTAGGGTAATATAATTAAGTTTAAGGGTATGGGATAGAGGGGAACAGAATACATATGCTTTCTATGAATGTACTGTATATTGACTTTAATGGTCCATGTGGTATCTATAACCTCTGAAGACCATCTTGGAAAAGCTAAATTGGAGCCATTAATCCTTGCAAATGATCATGGGATACAAGTATACATGTATAATGGCTTCTCTAGTGGATGTTTTGGGAGACTGCTTGTCCAAATATAATTTAACGCCTGTAGCTAGCTACTGTCATCATGATATATTGACTGGTTAATAGGTGGCAAGTTCTGAATTAGCCACATTTCAGAAGTATTATGATAACTCCAATAAGCCAATACTTTTTAATAAGGTTTGAGATTTATTTTGACCACTGTGCATGTTTACGGGGAAGCATAATATTAGCTAATTTTCAAAAGAAAAACTTGTCCTTACTGCAGTTTTATGTACATCTGCTGTTTTTATTTAGGTAGAATATTTATACATCTGAGTCTTACAACACCTGCTTATTGTTCTAGGGGTCTCCATTTCCTTTTAGTTCTGTGCAGTTACTGATGGTGTGTGTCATGAAAACCCTCAATGGTTTAATGTATATGTAGCAGAATGTAGTTTCTTTATTTTCTATGGAACTGTGCAGAATTGGTTTACAGTCTAATAACGCAAACTCTTCTTAAAGGCTTCAGAAAAAATAAACACCCCAGAAAGGCACAAATAACTATGGCAAATGCTTCTCCCTTGGGAAAAAGACAGTGAGCCGCATCGATCATTCAACTTGGTACATTTAGCCTGCTCATTACAGGTTCGAACCTCGGATGGTTCCTGCTGAACCGGCCGAGATTCTAACCCTGCATGGCTGGCCTAAGGGAAGTGCATTAACATACAATGTACCACCTGAGTCTTGCAATTTTAATCCCTTGTTAGGATAGACAATGTTCACATTTAGTTTACAGCTAATAATGAGATTTGTTGGCACTGTGCAGATAGGATTAGGGTGCGAGTAAAGGCTTCTATACAGTGTACTCTCCCCTTCCTTATATCTATGCTGCATACCATTTTAACTACTTCCCACAAACCGATGTACCTGTACCTGTACATCGGCTTGCAGAAGTGGTTGTACCAGGATGATGCCTGCAGCTGCAGGCCTCAGCCCAGTGCTGTTTTTTAGATCTGGCAGTTGGCTTTTAGGAGATAACAGCCGATGCAGCTCAACAGCCACTCAGCTGTTATCTCAGTGTGCGGGAGGGGACACATCCTCCTCCCTTGGCTCTGCCCGGGTCTCCTGTCCCACTGGCAGACCCGAGCAACCATACGGCATGTTAAAAACAAAAAAATAATAAAATAAATAGGAAAAAGAAAAAAAAATTTAAAGCGACCCTGTCCCTGTGAGCTCGTGCACAAAAGAAAACACATACGTAAGTTGCGCCCGCAAATAAAAAGGTGTTCAAATCACACATGTGAAGTATTGCTGCGATCGCCAGAGCCAGAGCAATAATTATAAAAAAAGACCTCTGTAACTCTAAACTTGTAACCCTTAACATTTTTAAAGCATCGCCTAGCATCGGAGATTTTTATGTACGGAAGTTTGTCGCAATTCCACAAGTGTGCGCAATTTTAAACCGTAACATGTTAGGTATCTATTTACTCGACATGACATCATCTTTCACAATATACAAAAAAATTGGGCTAACTTTACAGTTTAGTTTTTTTTTAATGCAGTGAAATTTATTTTTCCCAAAAAAATTGTGTTTGAAAGACTGCTGTGCAAATACTGCGTGACAAAAAATATTGCAACAACTTTATTTTCCAGAGTCTTTGCTAAAAATATATATATAATAATTGGTGGTTCTAAGTAATTCTCTAGGTGATTAAACGAGATTAGTGTAAATACCTTTTTTTTTTTTTTTCAATTAAGTTTGGTGCAGGCATATAGTTAAAAAGCTGCAGCTCTCTTGTGTCATACAAAACTGTATTCAGCATAGGTTTACTAGCATAATAGCATTTACTTTAATAATGGTAAAGAAAAATTCCACAGCCCCTTCCATAACTATACATAAAAGGGCAAACCTAGGTATGAATTTTAAGCCAGTAAAAGAAAAAGCAGCATTTTTTTCAGCTATGCAGCACGTAGAAAATATAAAGCAGGTGTAATCCCTATTTTTCTGCAAAATTGAAGATACACTTTAAGCAGAACTGTAGGTGCAGTCGTATAAATGGTGCTTTTCTATATTGGATTATAAATTTTAAAAAGAATTTATAGTATATCCTTATTTTTTGCCCCAGCAAACATTGTTGTCTCTTACAGTATTGGTTTATATGGTCAAATGTAACTGACCAAAATCTTACAGTCGTTCTATAAGTTTCTTTTTTTTTTTTTTTTGCTAAAGTGCAGTAACCTGACATTAAGTAGTATTCTGTGGAAAGAAAATCAGTCAGGTAGTTGTGTTTAGAAACTCTAACTTCATGCTCCACTAAGCAAGACCCTCTGCACTTCTGTGTGTAAATTAGTTTATTGACATTGCATTATGTATTTTTATGCAAATAAAAATTGGCTATTTTTAAGATAGGATCTGCTAGTGCACTGAACATTTTTTTTCTTATTTGTTTATTATAATAGATCCTTTGGTAAATATGATATAGAGTAGGAAGGAAAGAAAGAAATTGCTAGTTAGATCATTCCAGCCATGTCCAATGCAGATGTGACCATGATGCAGATCTACAACAAATTAAATGCAAAATATCTATCTACAGTATAAATACTGGACTGACTTTGAACCCGCTTGGAAGATCTTTAAGCAAAGGCCAGGGAAAAGAAACTGCAAGACATTCTTGTTTATCTTATTGGCCCTATTACTGCCACAAGTACATGTGAATTAAGAATTATTGTTTTCAAGATTTAAATAACAGTTTACAAACAAGTTACCCTTTTTTCTAAAAGTAAATATATATAAAAAAACTAGACTATTGAGTATATGGGGAAAACGCATAAACAAAGGTTAGTTTCAGTGAAAACTGCACATTGAAATCAATGTATTAGTATATACAGTGACATAGGCAGGTGAAATGAATGTGAAACATTTGACTTCTCCTCTAAAAGTTGAGCTTCAATCACCTCTCAAACCTCTCCTATTGATTGTCACATTAACAAAATAGTAAATTGATTAAGAGTTTGGAAAAGATGGGTCAAAGCTAGATTTTACCGGAAATGTTAACATTTCGACAGAATGTTAGCTGTCTATACCCTGAGATTGTTATTCTAGGCTCTGGAAATGGGTTCTCTGCTTATTGCTGCAGAAGTGAACCTAATTGTTTTTAAAGATGGTAACCTCTGCTTATACATTTTTGTTCATCATAAGCCAGAGGCGTAATTAGCACCTTCAGGATTCCGGTGCAAGAAACCATGAAGGGCCCCTTGGACCCCTGGCTGGGGCCCTTGCCTTCTCTTCAAGCCTGGAACTCTTCCCACTGATCCTGGGGCCCTTTACTCTAGTTGCAGGGCCCTTTATTATGGTCCCACAGCTTGACCCTTTCACAATTTCTGCAGTGGGCCCCCTTCCTGCCATCTTGGGGCCTCCCTACGGTGGTGGAATGCCAGGGCCCGGTTGCAAGTGTGACCTTTGGGATTCTGGAAGTTCACCCACTGGTGTCAGTGGTTTTTATTTTTTGGTATTTTAATTGTATTATTTTTTATCACTTTATTTTATTTTTTTACACTGTCACTGACTATGACTCTGTCCATTCAGAAAAGCAAGGAGCTGGTAAATTACATATTTACCGACCCCTTCCTGGTTCTCTATTGTGACACATCCTCTGCAGAAACTGGCAGGAGAGGGAGCACACAGGGGCCCAGAGACAGCAGAACACAAGTGAACTGGATAGGAGGGGCAGCGGGGGCAGCATTCAGAGGAACCAATCTCCTCCATTTTCCTCCTGCAGCTACAGGAGGAAACAGGAGGACAGTGATTTCTCGACATCCTGCCCCTGCCCCCTCCTATCCACGTGTACAGGGGAGCCACACAGACCCCCTGGAGCATGGGGCCCGGTTGCAATTGCAACCCCTGTGGTTACGCCCCTGTCATAAGCTCAGAATGGCATTTGTTAGAAGGTGACCTTTTTTTAAGATATTGATGGCTTTTTTTCATTGCTAAAATGAACAATCCCAATTCACAAAACCCATTAAGATAAATACTCTTATTTTCAAACAAGTGACAGTTATTTTCAGCTGAGTGCAATGCGATTTCAAAATTAGTCAAATGTGATTTCAAAATTAGTCGAATAGCTAAAATTGAGCCTATAATGTCAAAAAGTTATCATTAGAGCTTATTGAACTAAGCCTAACATATAAAGAGCAGGAATGTGCTGTACCCCACAAGGAATTCGTTTTTCAAGTGTTAAAAGTATAGTTCAATCCAATGGATGACTTAGCTATTTACCTATTAGTTGCTACTGGCTTGCCTTTTATTTTTGTATATTGAAAGCTATAAATTGCTTGATATGGTTTGTTTGACATTTACCCAGCAACTTTATGTTATATGAAAATAAACTGTATATTTAACTAAAGGGGAAGAAGATAAAGAATCACATACATGAATTATTAGTGTATTAACATAATCTTTTTTCTTTTTTTGACATTGTCAATTTAAATAGTGTTTAGCTGCTTGACATTTGAGCTTCAGATATGTACTGCTGACTCCTATAGCAAGGAAGCATTTCAATTAGGGCAGATTTTATAATATACACCATTATGCTTTCTCTGTTCTTGGTCTCTAGAAAATTACTCCCCAAGAGCATTAGGACTTTTATGGACTTTATATTTGAAACAATTAAAACTACATTTTTCAAAGAGAACATACAAACACATTGACCTTTCCAATTGCAAAATAATACTAATTATTTTTTTTACCTTACTCTGTTTGGTTTGTCTCACTTTTATAGCATGCAATTCAAATTTGTAACGCATTAACAATATTTTTCTAAAAACAAAAGCATAAAAAATGAATTTTAGATAAACATTCATATACGATTTGTTTTATAGAAATTGCTCACAGTAAAATAAAATGTTTTCAGAATCTTAGTTTGTTTATACTGTGTATGAAGTCATATACCTGCTGTTAATTCCTATAAGCAGAAAAACATCATGTTCCTGTATGGTAACATCTTCCACAAATGTTGAACATGTTTCAAGTTCTACAATCGCTGACTAGCACATAACGCTTTATAGTTTTGAATGGTTTGAGAAATAAAAATGGTATAATTTTTTTCTGATATGCAGTCAGTGTTTGTAACTGTTAAAAAAAAATAGAGTTGTTCATTTTTTTTAAGTTGTAGTCTAAATAATAGGCATGTAAAGAGATGAAGGAGTGCTTTGCTTTATTTAGCTTGAACACCTGTGCATTCCTGTAAAGGTGCGTCATGTATGCCCTGTGTGAACAAGGCCTTAGGCTCCTTTCACACAAGCAAACCGATCGGTCTGTCTGTCCATTTTTCAAGCGGACCCAATCAGACCACCCATTGTTTTTATGGAGAGGCTGACTGATGTAAATTGACGTGTCCATTTACACCCGCCTGCATCTGATCCGATCCAGTACACTAAAAACAGACAGATGGGGATCCCATTCCCCATCCATCTAGAAGATCGGTTTGGATGGAAAAGGACAGGTGGCTCGTTTCCATCCGACTGCCCCATAGAGAACAGCGAGCTGTGTCCAACCTGTCATCCACCTGCTCAGTTGGGATCAGCAGAGAGATCCCTCACTGAGCAGGCGGATCTACTTGGCAGAGCCCACTCCATGTTTTTTTTTTTTTTAAACTTTCTTTTACAATTATATTTGTTATTTTATTTATTTATTTGCTTGGGGGGGGGGGGTCTTTGGTGAGATATCGGAGGTCTAAACAGATCCTCATATCTCTTTTTTTGAGACAGAGAAAGGGACTTAAGAAAGTCCCTTTCTCTGCAGCACTTTACATGAATTAAATAAGAAGTCTGTATAGAGACTCCTCATTCATTCATAAACTGACAGTCTGAAACATAGTAAACACTCAGTTTACAATGATCAGCTGATCATTCGAGCTGTCGGTGGACACAGGAGCCATTGTTAGCGATGGCTGCCTTGGTCCACTGCACTTCAGGGAGGGGGTTGGTAAACACATGTTTGTCAAGCCCCTCCAAGGCCCAGCTTCACCAGCACCCCCCCCCCCTTTGCTCAGCATGACAGCTGGCTGGACACAGTGGCGGTCATCAGCTGCAGGCGGCAGGAGGGAAATGGAGGGATTCTGCCAGGGGGATGGATGGTTGGGGGTTGCAGGGGCTGATACGGAGGGGGGGTTGGATCAGCCTGCCAGGGGGGAAATTCAGTGATTCCCCCCAAGTCCCAGCATCACCTGAAGCTGGCGGGAATGGCAGAAGAGGGATGCCAGCTTCTAAAGGTAGCTGGAGGGAATATGGTTTGCGGGGGGGGGGGGTTGTGATCCGGTGGGGGGGGGTAAGTGCTGGGGGGTAGGAAGGGGGGTGAAGGGGATAGGGAAGGACAGTGGGGGGAGTAACTTTAGGTGACAGGGAGCGGTGGGAGGTGGAGAGGCTGGGGACAGGGAAGTGGCCGCTTGGGGGGGGGGGTGCATCGCATTTTAGGTTAATAACTCTGAACAGCTGATTGTAATCTGCTGATCGGAGTTGTAGAACTGTTCAGCAGAGTCTGCTTAACAATTCTTTTATAAGTTCATAGTCATTGAACTGACCATGAACTTATAGCAGGAAGAGAAATGAGGTCCAGACCTGGCCAGCTGCAAGCAGTGCTGTAGGTCCGAACGCAGTACAGACCTGGCAGTGAAAGGGTTAACTGGGACAGTTTCTTTGCTACCTCTGTCTCTTGTAATCCTGAAAATTAACCATCATTATTAAAACCAATATGATCCCCCAACTTGTTATTGTTATTGCAATGCATTTCTTCTCTATCAGCTACGCTTTCTGTTTCCTTGAATATCCTACATACGTTTTTTTCTTACCTTTTCTCAATACACATGACGTGACATATCCTGCTATCTACTGCTACTTTTTAAAGGATAAGTTCATCTTTACAAAAAAAAAATTATAAATTTGCATTTGTTTTTTTTGTTAGGAACCTGTAAAGCATTGCACCCATGACCAGTAGATTGTGGGTGTAATTCCACAGTACTGAAGACTGTTTGTGTACCTGTCTGCCCATACCTCTGATATGGGCAGGCAGTTACTGAATGACGGGAAGCTCAATGAACTACCTAGAGAGCTCAACAGAGCCCTGGTAGTTCATTGAGAACTAGAAGCCAACAGCCACTGTCAGTAATTGTAGTTTTCACATTAACAGAGCAATTTTTTTTAGATTGTGACAGTGAGCGGCAAAAAGATCCCCCGATCACTGTCAAAATGGGGGATCGGGGGTGCAGAGCCTGGTGCATCTTTATCATGTACATGTTACATTCTGAATATCGGTGTAACATGTAACGTTACAGAAGGTGAAATTATCCTTTTACACCAGAAACTGTAACTGAATTAATTACCCCCTTAGCACAGTCCTTAGAAACACAAACCTTAACCTTTGTGTTGACCTGCTGGGGACAGAAATGCTCCTCATCAATTAATTTTCTGCCCCCATTTCTCATTTTAAATGTATGTCCAAAAAACTCCTGAATTCTGTGCTCCTGTGTGAGAGATGCAAACCATCTCTTTTGTCTAGCTCAGTTTCAGACCACCTGATTGGATCATAACTAACATAACATAATCACGCCCACGTGACTTAATCAGGGAATCATTCCATGATGAAGTCAAGTGGGTGTGATGCTACGCGTCGGGACTGATTGATAGGCTAAACCGGAAGTGTAGTTGGAGGATGAGCCCGTGGCTCATGGAGTGTTCTGCCTGTATATTTTTTACTAAACATGAGTGCTTTTAGTTGATTTCACAATAAATTTATGATAAACGTTATCACACTATGTGCAGCCTCTCTTTCTCTATATACTATCTTATGTGAGGGGATATCCGGATCATCCATTGGACAACTGCTGACCAAAACAATATCTACTATAGAGGGTCATTGGTCGAGATCATCCCAGGAGACCCTCTGGAGGTACCTGGAAAATCTATCTTGCCCAGTTTATATCTACTTATCCAATGCAGTAACCTTACAGCTGTAAGGTGAGGGAATAGCACACACAGAGGTGTCATCACATTGAGAATTGAGACATCAATCACTTTGTTCACTTTGGTGTTGGGATTCTACACGGTCCTGGTTTTAGAAGTCCACCACTCTCACTATTTTGAATATGAATATCAGATATGATTGTTTTATATTTTCACTGTAGGACAATTTTTTATTTCAACATTTCGGAAAGGTTTTCTATCCTTTCTTTATGGACGATTGAAATGTTGATGTATTGATTCACTCATTGATTGTCATTTGTTGCCTTGTTTGATTTATTGCACAGACATATATTTGGATGTACACCGTTTGATGCTCACTTATCTTTATTTTTTTACATCAATGCATTGTTACATGTACCATTCAAGTTAATAATGCATTCACACCACTATTAGTCACCATTTGACAGCGCAGTACTACTTTAAAGAGGAACCTCACCCTCACTACCTTAACCTCCATTTCATCTAGTAACTGTTTCTATATGAGAATACAATCAAAAAAGCAAACTTACCAGTCTTAATTACATTGCCTACCTTGCAACTGAAGTTTACCTTGTGCCATCTGCTTTCACGTCTCCATATTTGGACTTTTACCAGTCAAGACTTCCTGGTATGTACACAAATGTGAATGACATGCTGCAGGTTTCCAAGTATTTTGGACAAGATTGAGCCCTGCAGTATGCCTGTGCATGCACAGGAGAAAAAAGAGAATTCCGTACAGTCACAGAAAAGCTGTTTTTCTTGATCAGGCCCAAGATAATAGGAAAAGACATGGCATTTCTGCATTGGGGACAGCACCAATAAAAAAAACGGACCTTACTTAAAAAAAATGTAAATTGATTCCCAAATCACTGATTTTGTAAGTGGGAGGGGAAAGGGAGCAACTTAAAGAAAGTTCCTCTAATAGGTGAAGGTCTGCTTTAAGCATTTCCTCACTTGCTCAATGATCAGACAGAATGATTCTTGTCTAATACAGGCTTCTAGTTGCTCAACTGTCTTAGGTCTTCTTTGTTGCATCTTCCTCTTTATGATGCGCCAAATGTTTTCTATGGGTGAAATATCTGGACTGCAGGCTGGCCATTTCAGTACCCAGATCCTTCTTCTACGCAGCCATGATGTTGTAATTTATGCAGTATGTGGTCTGGCATTGCCCTGTTGGAAAATGCAAGGTCTTCCCTGAAAGAGATGATGTCGGGATGGGAGCATATGTTGTTCTAGAACTTGGATATACCTTTCAGCATTGACGGTGCCTTTCCAGATGTGTAAGTTGCCCATGCCACACGCACTCATGCAACCCCATACCATCAGAGATGCAGGCTTCTGAACTGAGCGCTGATAACAACTTGGGTTGTCCTTGTCCTCTTTAGTCTGGATGATATGGCGTCCCATTTTTTCAAAAAGAACTTAAAATTTTGTTTCGTCTGACCACAGAACAGTTTTCCACTTTGCCAAAGTCCATTTTAAATATGCATTGGCCCAGAGAAAACACCTGCCCTTCTTGATCATATTTAGATATGGCTTCTTTTTTGGCCTATAGAGTTTTAGCCAGCAACGTTGAATGGCACGGTGGATGGTGTTCACCGACAATGTTTTCTGTAGGTATTCCTGATCCCATGTTGGGATTTCCATTACAGTAGTATTCCTGTATGTGATGCAGTGCCGTCTAAAGGCCCAAAGATCACGGGCATCCAGTATGGTTTTCTGGCCTTGTCCCTTACGCACAGAGATTGTTCCAGATTCTCTGAACCTTTGGATGATATTATGCACTGCAGATGATGATAACTTCAAACTCTTTGCAATGTTTCTCTGCGAAACTCCTTTCTGATATTGCTCCACTATTTTTCACCGCAGCATTGGGGGAATTGATGATCCTCTGCCCATCTTAAATTCTGAGAGGCACTGCCACTCTGAGAGGCTCTTTTTATACCCAATCATGTTGCCAATTGACCTAATAAGTAGGGATGATCGAACAGTTCGGGTCAACCATCGGTTCGACCCGAACATTGGGTGTTCGAGGTTCGGTCGAATTTAGAACTTTTTGCTGAAAAAGTTTGGAATTCGGCAACCAGAACCGACCAAAATGCAATGGTTCAGGAAATGGGCTTTAAAAGCCCGTGATTGGACCAGAACCATTAGCAAAAGCCAATTGAGGGGGCAGGAGAATGCTAGGAATGTAATTGGAGTGACTAGGGGGTCCATAGTCCAATCATTAGTGAATGATTCCTAGCATTGTTATACAGGGACATGGAAGAGAGTGGAAGCAGTTCTGTTAATTTTACTTTAAAAGTGTCATTTAGCATTTATTAGTGTGAAGAAAGGGATATCTAGTGTAGTTAGGGTGCTCTTTTACACTTTAGTTAGATGCAAAAATTGAGTTTCTGTAAGGAAAGTGTGAAGTGTCAGGGTGACCGTAATGTAGTGTAGGGTGAACTGACTGCTATGGCAGGGTGACCAAACCCTTCCATATCAGGGTGACCGCTATAGAGAAAAGCTAGTTTCTCTGAAGTCACTTTCGCTTCAGTAATATGGCTTCGCCCCTGTCAGCTTGCTTTTTGGCTGCAGGCGTCTATAGGGATTTTTTGAGCACATGTTTGGAGTCAGGCATGACATCTGAACATGTGTATAGGGGGTATATATACACACCCATGTATGTTTATATACACCTGCACATATATAGGTGTGAAAGGAGCAGAAAACACTACTTGCGCTAATGAAATAATTAACACCAATATAGTTACGCTCCTATCACACCTATATATGTCTAGGTGTATATATACATATAAGTATGTGTGTATATATACCACTATACACAAGTTCAGATGTTTTGCCTGCCTCCAAAGAACCCAAGAAAATGCCCAAAAAAACGCTAACGTCAAAAAAAAAAACGCCCAGGTGTGTTGTTGCAGGCATTTTTTGGGGGTTTTTGGAGGCAGGCAAAACATCTGAACTTGTGTATAGTGGTATATATACACACATACTTATATATATTTTACACTTAGACATATATAGGTGTTATAGGAGCGGAGCCATATTAGTGTAAATGATTTCATTAGCGCAAGCATATATTTCTGCTAATATCACACCTATATATGTTTAGGTGAATATATACATATAAGTATGTGTGTATATATACCCGTGTACACAAGTTCAGATGTTTTGCCTGCCTCAAAAGACCTCAAAAAATGCCCAAAAAAACGCTTGCTACTAAACCGGCAAGGTGTGAAAAGAGAGAAGCCACTAACCTGTTCTATAAGTGACCTAATACAAACAATTTTTTTTTTAATGGTTCTGGACATGCTACAGAGCTGAAACTTCACAGGTACACTTTTTAGACCCCCCAGATACTAAATCTAAAGACTTTTTTCTAATTTTTTTTTAATTTTTTCAATAATTGGCTCTCTATCAAAAATGACAATTTTTAAGAACTTTTTTTGTGTGATTAATAGTCCCTGGGGTATGACCCAGAACCCTAGGCACTTTTTAGGGGCATTTATTGGGTTTTAGGGCTTCAAAATGGTCTTTTTTGATTACCGAAGTTCTGGTCCCATTGATTTCAATGGGGTTCTGAAATCCGGGCCGAACTTTCGGGAAGTTTGGATGTTCTGGCCGAACCGAACTTTTGAAAAGTTCGATCATCCCTACTAATAAGTTACAAATTGGTCCTCCAGCTGTTCCTTATATGTACATTTAACTTTTCCGGCCTCTTATTGCTACCTGTCCCAACTTTTTTGGAATGTGTAGCTCTCATGAAATCCAATATTTGGCATGAGATTTCAAAATGTCTCACTTTCAACATTTGATATGTTATCTATATTATATTGTGAATACAATATAAGTTTATGAGATTTGTAAATTAGTCCATTCCTTTTTTACTGACAATTTGTACAGTGTCCCAACTTTTTTGGAATTGGGTTTGTAGATGCTGACCATGGACAGCACCTGAAAAAAAGATTGATCCATCCTTCTGGAGGAAGACAGGGGGATAATGGGATTTTAAAAGTTTAAAAACCTCTAAAATATTTCTGAGCATGCATGTACCTACCTAACATGAAAAAATAAATCTGTAGTTCACTGCACTTTAGGTAACATAATGGGATGTACAAATCTGCTGTACAAATAAAAAGTACATTTTTTGCACTTGCAAGTTTTTGTTATGAAGAGCAGTAGAAGAGTGATATCATGTTTAGTATTCTAATTTGACATGTATACATTCTTCCTATGGTACATGCTGTGCTTTTATAATTGACAGTAAGCCCCTGAACACCAGCAGAGATGAGATTTTGCTGTTGATTGGGTAAGATATTTAACATTATTAGCATTGTCCTTGCTTGTTTGAAAAAAAATAGAAGTAACATCAGTGCAGTAGATTTTCCCCTACTTTTTAGAAGTATAGTGTGTTGGAACAAATAGCTGAAATCAATTTAAAATCCCAATTTTTTTATAAAAAAAAAAAAAAGAAAATTGAAGCAAATCTGGAGCAGTAGTAAATAGAAATTATGAGCAGTAGTCAACAGAAATTATTCAGGCTGCGTGTTTCAATGATGTAAGTTGGTTCCTATAACCGCTTATATACTGTATCTTATGTCCCCACAGTAACCACTTCCTGCAGGATCCAGGACACTTGGTATTTTGCAGAGTGACAGCTGTTTTTGTGTTTGGTTCCCTGCTTTTCTCTGAAATTCAGGCAGCCATGTTGACCCAACCCCAGGGTTTTGTTAATTTAACCAATAAGAGGACCAACGCTGGAACACAACATAATGAGTCTGGGATTACATCAGAAAAAAAGTGAGTTATTGCAGTGAAAGTTGCTTTTTTTGCTTTACACAATGTCGGAAATTAATTAAAAGAAAATGTCCAACTAGGGTCAGGCTTTTCATTTTCCTTTGTTCAGTATAAGTGTGGTTCATAGTCCACAGTTTTCCACTGCTCATTAGGGATGGGCCAAACAACCACCTGTTCAGTTTGCATCAGAACTTTTGAACATCGCAAAAGTTCAGAACCGAATAATGAATCCAATTGAAGTCTATGGGACCTGAACTGGAAAAATTAAAAGTGCCCATTTTGAAGGCTTATATGCAAGTAATTTGGCATTACAATGGTTATGGGGGTTTGGATACTGCCCTGGGGGACATGTATCAATGAAAAAAAAAGCTTGTAAAAAAAATTCACTTTTAAATGAGCAGTGATGTATTGATGCTTAAAGTGAAAGCATAAAAATGAGAAATAACAATAAAAATGAAAAATTTCATTCAATATAGTGCCTGGGGTGTCTCCTTAGTCTAAAAAGTAAAGTGGCACATCTGTACTGTGTATAGAAGCTGCTGCAGAAATAATTGCATTTATAAAGCCTTTCCTTATTTCCTAACAAGCTTT
This sequence comes from Pelophylax lessonae, assembly GCF_965119305.1. Classification (NCBI taxonomy): domain Eukaryota; kingdom Metazoa; phylum Chordata; class Amphibia; order Anura; family Ranidae; genus Pelophylax; species Pelophylax lessonae. The sequence continues at coordinate 110,528,005 of NC_138774.1, read as the reverse complement.
CCTTATTTCGTAAACAACGGCTTGGGAAGCCAGTCTGTATGATGAGGTTACAATGTAGTGCCCTATGAACAAGATTAGAGATTTTTTGGATAAATTCTGGTGTCTCTTTTGTGGACTTTGGATAGAAGTAATAGCTATGGAAAGATTCGGAAAGCACGTTGGATGCAGGGCAGCCCAGCAGCTCAACTGCATACTGGGCAAGTTCTTGCCAGTGGTATATTGCCATGACCCAGTAACCCAGTGAATCATCAAATGGAAAGCTCTCCTTCTCTGTTTTCACCCCTAGATAATTGTCCACCATATGACGCAGACGCTGCCAATGGTATGTGGAAGCTGAGAGCCCTGGGTGGCTAAAAAAAATGTGAAATGCATCACTTAGTCAGCCCCCTTCTCCACTGCTCCTCTCTTGACCAACAGAAGCCTCAAAACTACATTTTTCATGACACTGTAACCTACCAGAGTTGGGAAAAGCATTAGATAAACTCCTCTTTAAAGTGTCCTCAAGAGATTTCATCTTCTGCACCATCTGTAGGAACGGGATGAGTTCTGAGACTTTCCCCTTGTAACAGTGGTCAATGAGGGTTGCCAACCAAATAGTGACCCTTCTCCTTGATGCCACGTGTTCTTGGGTCATTTTGCAGGCTTTGAAACATGAGGGAGCCCATGCACTGCAAGTTTTCAGAGGCAGGAGAAGCAGAATCCTCGGGGCCACTGAGGATTACAATATCTGGAACTGCCTCCTCCCAGCCATGTACTACTCCCAAGGGTTCTGGGAATGGAAAACCATCTGTTGAGGGTTGATGTATATCTTCCCCTGCTTCAATATCTCCAAAAGAGCCAGAATCCTCCTCCTCCTCCCTCTCCTCTTGTGCGTTCTGTGGCAGAGGAAGAATGGTTTCTGCATAAAGCGGGCTTTGAGGGGAAAGGAAGTCTTCCTCTTCCTCCCACTGCTCTGCCTTGAGTGCCCTGTCCATATTGCCACGCAGAATCAGCTCCAGCAAGAACACAACATGGATTGTGCCACTGACGCATGCATTGTCACGGCTCACAATCCTTGTGACAATACAGTGCATGCATCCTTTGTCAGCAGCCATTGGTGTAGGGAAAAAAAGTCAAGCCAGCCTGTGGCTGTCATTGTGTCATACTCACACAGGTATTCATTGACAGCCCTTTGCTGCATGTGTAGTCGCTGCAGCATTGCCAAAGTCAAATTCCACCTGGTGGGCATGTAAAAAATCAGGCAGTTTACGGGCAGGTGCAATTCACCCTGAATTTCAGCCTACTGAGCACTGGCTGTGACCACCTGAAATGGCTTCTGACTTTTCTGGCCTGCTTTAGCAGATCTTCCAACCCTGGGTCCCTTTTTAGGAAATGCTACACCACCAAACTGAGGACATTTGCCTGGCTTCAGCTGGCATGGCGTGAACCACCTTTAGGCCTGCCCCTGCAGAGATGCAAGAATTTCTGCTCCGGTGTGGTTCCTGTCCCCTAGACACACCAACTGAAGCACTGCATGTTGGGGATGGGTTTTATGTTCGAGTCGCTGAACATACGAACAAATGGGGCGCTCAGCGGGAAGTTCACCTGCCGCTGAGCACCCCATAATGCACTGTGCTGTTGAAGTGCATTGATTGCTGATGATTGGCCAAAGCATGCACCTGACCTGTATGCTTTGGCCAATCACAGCACAGTGTCCTGTCAGAGTCATGATTGGCCAAAGGTAGGGTGCCATGTATAGTGTGTTAAAATATAGATTAGGCAGGTAGTTAATGGATAGTGTTTTGAGTTATATTAGTGCAGTCAGTGTAGTGTACAGGCATACCCTACTTTTAAAGTGTATAGATATGTTGTAGTCATGGGTCCCCTCTCAGTGCTACCCAAGTTTTGTGTCCCTTACACTTATAGTTCGTGAGCAGTGTCATTCAAAGCTGACCAAGATTTCCCATAGACGCCAATATTAAAACAGGGAGCAATACCATGTCAAGCTGTTCAATATTTCCCATAGACGCCAATGTTAAAAAAGAGGAGCAGTGCCCTGCCAAGTTGACCAATATTTCCCATAGACCCCAAAGTTAAAAAAAAGGAGCAGTGCCATGCCAAGCTGACTATTATTTTCCATAGACGCCAATGTTAGAGATGCTGAGCACTGCCATGCCAAGCTGAGCAATGTTTCCCAAAGAAGTCAATGAGCACTGAAAGTTGAAAATTGGTCTAGGCAAAAAGGGGGTGAAAGTGCCCTGTATTTAAGTTTTTAAGAAGAACCCTATGACAGAATAAAAAAAAATGGCATGGGGTCCCCCCAAAATCTATACCAGGCCCTTTGGGTCTGGTATGAATTTTAAGGGGAACTCCACGCCAACATTTAAATAAAAAAAAATGGCATGGTAACCTCTCCAAAATCCATAATCCATACCATGCACTTTGTGTCTAGTATAGATTTTAATCGGAAATCTACACCAAAATTTACTAAAAAAAAAAACAAACAAAAAAACACTGTGGTTAAATGTGCATTAAACCATGGAAGAATAATGATGTTAAGCGTGCAGTAATGCACAGAAATATACTGCATTAAATGCGCAGTAACGCACTGAAATACACTGTGGTAAACGTGCAATAACGCACAGAAATGTACTGCATTAAACGTGAACTAACGCACAGAAATATATCCATAATCCATTGACTGTATAGCCACTAGGATTACTTTAATAAAGGGAATCAGTCTCTGTAAAAAAAATATACTGGGATAATGGTTGTAACAGTTTCAATATGAAGCTGTATGCTATACAGCTAATAGATTACCTTCTGCAGCCACCTTTCCCGGGCCGTCCTGATTGATCGTTGAGATCAGTAAGGATGGGACCTACGACATCTGGTTCTTGGGATACAGTGAGAGGAATTGATGTTGTTCCTCCCCAGGGCCAGTCCTACCATAGGAATCAAAGTCACAAATAGGTCACAGAGCTGCTGCCAATCAGGTGCAAGCAATGAAGTCTTCAAACAACAGGTGCAAGTCCGGTCCGCGAACCCAGCAATATCCAAACACAGGAAGATAGACCCCACTCCGAAGTGAAGATAAAACTGACTTTATTGAACATAAATAATGTTCCATGGTACAGACATCAAGGACACACGAACAGGAGCAGTTTACGCGTTTCACAAACTAAATTAGCTTTCTCATAACAGTCCTACCATGGGCCCCGCTGGGTCCCTTGGACCCAGGCAGAACTTGGAATGGGGCAGCAAATTGACTCCCAAGATTGTTTTTCCAGCAGTTTTGTGGGTCATCAGTTTGTGGCGCATTACGGGCGGAGGAGGAGGCGGAGTGTCTCCTCCGGGGAACGTCCCTCACGTGATTATGGTGTGCGCAATGATGTCAGCCATAAGCGCACTCCATCTCACGCAGGGCAGGCTGGATCTTCCAGAGCCGTGGGCTCAGCAGATACAGGAGTGACAGGAGGACTGAGGACAGACAGTGGGTGTTTGGTGGACTGGTCCCATGGCGAGTTAGGGAAGAAGATAACAGTATATATAATATTTTCTAAATGTTATATTTAAACCAAATACTGAATGTGGGGGCCTTTTGTTGAGCAGGATTTCTATTTTTTTTTTTTTTGGGGGGGGGGCAGCTGTTCATTCTTGGACCCAAGCAGCACAATGTCTTGAGCCAGCCCTGTTCCTCCCATTGCGTGATGTCCTACATCTGAAGTAACAAGGATTTTGTCACTTCAAGTTTAGGTTTGTTGACAAGCCATTGATGGCTTCTGAAGCAGCATATCAAACCGATCTTGATTTTATCTGCTGCCCATGTTATCACAAGGGATATCATTCATTCATCATAGAAGTGAATATTACCTGAATGCCATTCATTTTGCTAAAGCACTGTGCAACATACACATTTGCATGATTGAAAATGAATACTGTTTTAATGCTTTGTTACATGTTAGTGCAGGTGATCTCCTGCAGCCTCTTTGTGGTTAGTTCTTGTCTGTATAAATGTACTCTGGCAATAGCTGCATGGCATTTGTTAGGACAAGCTTCCTGATACTGAAAACACTGGACCAGGCCCGCATAATGTGAATTGAAACAGCCACTTGTTTCAACTGGAAATCCATGTGCATATTTGGAAGCAAGGGTCAGAGCATTGTTACACCTTAAAACTTGAACAAGAACCTTCATAGCAAAATTGCCAAATAGTAATTTAATAAAAGTTGTAAATTTAAAAAATATCTAAAATGGCTTTTAAAATGACAGTAACCTGTTAAAACTTCAACGTTATTTATTGAGTTTATACACAGTTTACTATACAGTAATTGTTAGCTTAGTATTTTTAGAAAATCTAGTCAACAAGATATTATTCACTTTTTTATTTTTTGTAGCCTGCCTTTTTATACATTCACTAGGTTTTTGATCATTCTGATCTCTAATTTTGAAAAATTACATAAATATATGCATACATAAATATAAATGTTTAAAGTGCTTAGTAGAACAGAACATATGTGAGAAAAGCTGCAATTATGCAAGGCAGCATTTAACTACAGAGACATTCAAACCAGTAATTCAACTGAAGGTCATGGAAGATATTTCTTGCTCTTTTTCTTTGTATAATAACTAAATCAGACCAGGTAACAGAATAGACTGATCTATGAATGGCACATTTGCCATTATTACAAATGTATCATATATTGTTATTCAGTAATAAAGATTGTATCTTTTCAGGAGACACATATACAGTACAGGAACAGAGAGGGAGGATGAATCTGGTATAGTTATTCTTTTGAATGACACATTTCCACAATATACTGTATATAGAAAAAAGGATTCTATGATTAGGCAGCAATGTGCTAGGACAAGGAGGACAAAATGGATTAATGTTGAGTTACCCCCCCCCTTCCTGAACAGGCCATTCTTATGCGGCACTGCGCTATTTTAACTGACAATTGTGTTGTCGGGGGACACTGTACACAAATAATATATATATATATATATATATATGTTTTACCACAAAAAGAGCTTTCTTTTGGTGATTTTTAATCACCTCTGTTTTTTTTTTTGTGCTAATAACAAAGAACCAACAACAACTTTACAAAAAAAAAATATATATATACAGTATATATATATATTTAACTTTCTGCTATAAAACATATCCAATAAAAAACATTATATACAAATCTAATCTCTTCATCAATTTAGGCTAAAATGTATTCTGCTACATATTTTTGGTAAAAAAAAAAAAAACATCCCAATAAGTGTATATTGATTGGTTTGCACAAAAGTTATAGTGTCTACAAACTATGGGATATTTTTTTTATTTTCTTTTTATTTTCTTTTTTTTTTTATTAGTAATGGCCACAATCAGGGGCTTACAGCAGGACTGTGATATTGGACAAATTGGACACCTGACTCTTTTGACACTTTTTTGGGGACCAGTGACATTAATACAGTGATCAGTGCTAAAAATATGCCTTACTAATCACCTTACTAATGACACTGGCAGGGAAGAGGTTAACATCAGGGGTGATAAAAAGTTTAACTGTGTGCCTAGGTTGTACTTACTCATTGTAGGGGAACAAAAAACACAGGATCAATACCTTACCTTCTGACAGAACAACAATCTGTCTTGTTTACATATGCAGATTGTTGTTCTACCTGTGTCCTGTATAATTGTTGGATGTCGGCGGACATCCAGTTAGCGGTACCCACCGCTGGGCTCCCACTGTGTGGGATAACAGCGGGAGTGGGTCACATGCCCGTGCCCCAGACCTGGAAGTGTCAGATCACATGCAAGATACGTGATCTGGTGGAGAGCAGCCACCCTCCCGCAGTAAATGTATGGAGGACGGTCTGCAAGTGGATAAGCTATAGGAGCTTTGGCAAACCAAGAGAACCTGAAAAGAGGCATTGGCATTGGTGGGGATATTGTACACAGTTTTAATTTTTCTGATGTGAATTACACAGCCAGTTGCAAGTGTGATCTCAGCAACACTGAGCAAAAAGATTCTGCCTGGCCATTGCAATGAGTCTGCACTTTTATTGGCTCAGCATCACTGAGGAGCCTCATTTGCTGGGTCTGTCTGTGTGACTGGCACAGCATCTGGGCAGGGAACTCTGTAACACTGAGCCTGTGATTTTACCAGCCCTACTGAACAGCGTAGAGACCAAAGTATCCATGTGAACACCATGGCCTCAGTACCTCCCGCCACAGTTCCTTAAATAAGTTACAGTCAGGAAGGAACTGGCCTCAAGGAAGGAATTGCCCTGTTTATGAATGTGTTTAATATTTTAAATGTAAAAAATAATGTTTTAAAGTGTTACTAAACCCACAACAGTAAAATCAGTCTGTATATGCAGTAAAGAAGGCTTGTTATACTCAATGTGAAACCTAAGGGGTTAATCCTCTGCATTGTGAAAAAAGGCTGTTTTATCCTATCTTCTCTGGTCCTTCCCTGCTTTCACTTTCCCTAATCCATCTTCTGATATAACAGAGCCTTGGAGGCACTCTGCACATGCTCAGTTTAGTGTGTATTGCTAGAGAGTTTTTTTTACTTGGGGGGGGGGGAGGTGCATGTATTTAGCACAGGGCCAATTAGTACTGACCATACAGAGGGTTAGGAGTCATGCAGCCTCATAGCAGAGTCAGAGGAGAATGAGAACTCCTCCTACAAGCTTTAACCAGGCACAGATAGAAGTCTCAAGACTGCTTTATATTGCTGACGAGAAAAGGTATTTAGTAGTTTATATTTACTAAAATAATTGCATTTCCATGTTCTATGTACTGTGGGAGACAATATATAGTGAATGCAGGCCCCTGGGTTTAGTAACACTTTAAGTCTAATGATCCTTTAAAGAGAATTTGCAATTAAAAAAAAAAAAAAAACTGCATCAAAACTGTGCATTAAGATGAGCTTGTAAGGCAGTGACTTCTTATGCCTCGCTCACACAGAAAAACAGGCACAGACAGCAGTAAGAGAGAGCGACTGGGCTGACAGGTGGTTGTAGACTATTGCAGCTGTTAATTTTTTACAAAGCAATGACAGATCAATAGGCTTGTCTGCTGATCTTCACATGTATCCACACATTGAGCAGCTTCCTGTAGTTAGGGTCCAACATCCAACCCTGGATGCACACAGATGCATTCAGAGGCAAACATCTGTCTCTAGTCATAGGTAACCACTGGATGTGCAGATACATGAAAACAACAGTGACTCCTGTCAGTGTTTCCATGCTTTGTACAGGCTTGGCAGCCACAGCTCTCTGCATCCACCTGTAAATCCATCTGCAGCAATACACTGTCGCTTGCCATTGTCTGTGTGTCTTGTTTGTTTGTCCATGTGAATGAGGCCTTATAGGAACTCTGTTACACCCCTTAGTGTTGTGCCAAAAAATCTTTAAAAAAGAAATTGAATTCAGCAACCACATCGAAGGACTCTTAACCACTTAACGACCAGCCACGTAGATCTACGTTGGCTGACTTTGAGTGGTTATACCGGGATGATGCCTCTAGCTAGAGGCATCATCCCGGTACCGTTGTTTGAAGCCGGCGGTCGGCTTTCCGTCGGTAACGATCGATGCGGCTCGGGAGCCGCTCGATCGTTACCCGGGGGGGCGGGAGGGGACGCCCCCCCCCCCTCCCGCCGCCTTCCGCGGCTTTGCTCGGGGCTCCCGTCCCACCGGGAGCCCCGAGCACCCAGCCGGCACGTCCGCCGGCTGGATGGAGTCCAGATGAATGCCGGAAACGGCATCGATCGGGTCTCCGATGACGTAACCCGGAGGCGGCGTCCATGACGTCACATCCGGGTTACTGTGCCGCAAAAGGCGGCAGATTTAAAAAACGGCTGTATGCAAAAATGCCGTTTTTGGCGTTTTGCATACAGGGAAGTGTAGTGGAGGGGTCTAGGGTCTTTTAGACCCTCGATCCCTCCATAAAGTGTACCTGTCACACATATTGCTGTCACAAGGGATGTTTACATTGCTTGTGACAGCAATAAAAGTGATCAGATTTTTTTTTTTAAAAAAACCTGTAATAAAGTAAAAAAAAAAGAAAAAATAAATAGGAAAAAAAAAATAAAAAATTTAGCCGCCCCCGTCACCGTTAGCTCGCGCACAAAAAAAAACGTATACGCAAGTCGAGCCGCAAATGAAATCGCTGTTCAAACCACACATGTGAGGTATCGCCGCGATCGCCAGAGCGTGGGCAATAATTTAAAAAAAAGAGTTACACTCTACCTCTAAACTGGTAACCGTTAAATAAATTTAAAGCATCGCAGATTGAGATCTCTATTGACCGTAGTTTGTCGCCATCCCACGGGGGGGGGGCGCAATTTTAAACTGTAACATGTTTGGTATCTATTTACTCGGCGTGACATGTTCTTTCACAATATACAAAAAAAATGGGCTAACTTTACTGTTTAGTATTTTTTAAAATTAGTGAAATGTGATTTTTCAAATTTTTTCCAAAAAAATGGCGTTTTAAAGACCGCTGCGCAAATACCGCGTGACAAAAAATTTTGCAATGACCGACATTTTATTCTCCAGAGTCTTTGCTAAAAAAATATATATAATGTTTGGGGGTTCTAAGTAGTTTTCTAGGAAAAAATACTGGTTTTAACTTGTGAACAAAAAGTGTCCGAAATAGGGCTGGGGGTAAAGTGGTTAGCTGTAATATATTGCATTTTTGCGTTGGTGCTTAGATACACCTTAAAACATTTGCAAGTTCTCTTTAACCCAAAAGCCAACCTGGGCTGATTTTGGAGTATCTTAACCACTTCAATACACGGCACTTTCACCCCCTTCCTGCCCAGACCAATTTTCAGCTTTCAATGCTGTCACACTTCGAATGATAATTACTCAGTCATGCAATGTTGTACCCAATCCAATTTTTTATAATTTAATTTTTTTTCACACAAATAGAGCTTTCTTTTGGTGGCATTTAATCACCACTTTTTTATTTTTTGTGATATAAGTAAAAAAAAGAGCAAACATTTTGAAAAAAAATTTCTATTATAAATTTTTGCAAATAAGAAAATTTGTTTTCATAACTTTCGGCCAAAATTTATACCGTTACATATCTTTGGTAAAAATAACCCAAATTAGTTGATATTATTTAATGTGAAAGTTATAGAGTATACAAGCTATGGTGCCAATCATTGAAAATTGATCACACCTGATGTACCGACGGCCTATCTCATTTCTTGAGGCCCTGAAATGTCAGGAAAAGTACAAATAGCCCCCAAATGACCCTTTTGTGGAAAGTAGACAGTCAACGGTATTTAGTAAGAGGCATGGTGAGTTTTTTGAAGTTGGCATTTTTTTCCCACATTTCTTGGGAAAATGAAGATTTTGTTTTTTACACAAAATTGTCATAATAACAAGTTATTTCTCACACACAGTATGTGAATACTTGCAATTACACCCCAAAATACATTCTGCTATTCCTCCTGAGTATGGCAATACCACATGTGTGAAACTTTTACACAGCCTGGCCACATACAGATGCCCAACATGCAAGGAGCACCGTCAGGTGCTGGACGAGCAAAAATTACACATATTATTTCCTAACGACCTATAACATTTTTGAAGGCTCTGGAGCACCAGGACAATATAATTACCCACAAAATGACCCCATTTTGGAAAGAAAACCCCCCAACATATATTCTGTGAGGCATAATGAGTCTTTTGAACGTGTAATTTTTTTCCACAAGTTTTTGGAAATTATGGAAATAAAATGAAAACCTATTTTTTTTTTTACACAAAGTTGTCAATTTATACCATATTTTTAACACATAGCATGTACATAGCAAATATTACGCCCCAAAATACATTCTACTACTCCTCCTGAGTATGGCGATACCATATGTGTGAGACTTTTACACAGCCTGGCCACACACAGAGGCCCAACATGCAAGGAGCACCGTCAGGTGTTCTAGGAGCATAAATTACACATATAATTTCCTAATGACCTATCACAATTTGAAGGCGCTGGAGCACCAGGACAATCAAATTACCCACAAAATTACCCCATTTTGGAAAGAAAACACTCCAATGTATATTCTATGAGGCATAATGAGTCTTTTGAACATGTCATTTTTTCCACAAGTTTTTAGAAAATGTGGAAAGACAATTAAAACATATTTTTTTTTAAACAAAGTTTTCAGTTTATAAGATATTTCTAACACATAGCATGTACATAGCAAAAATTACACCCCAAAATACATTCTGCTACTCGTTCTGAGTATGGCAATACCACATGTGTGAGACTTTTACACAGCCTGGCCACATACAGAGGCCCAACATCCAAGTAACACTTTCAGGCATTCTAGGAGCATACATTTTGACATCTAATTTCATTACAACCTATCACACTTTTGAAGGCCCTGGAGCACCAGGACAATAGAAACACCCACAAAATGACCCCTTTTTGGAAGCAATCACCCCAACACATAATCTAGGAGGCATTAGCTGCAAATAGGTACTCAGGTACTCTGATGAGCTGCGGATAGGTACTCGGGTACTCTGATGGGCTGGAGACAGGTACTCGGGTACTCTGGGCTGCAGACAGGTACTCAGATACTCTAATGGTCTACAGAGAGGTACTCGGGTACTATGATGGGCTTCAGAGAGGTATTTGGGTACTCTGATGGGCTGGAGACAGGTACATGGGTACTTTGTTGGGCTGGAGACAGGTACTAGGGGACTATATTGGGCTGCAGATAGGTTCTCAGGTACTCTGAAGGGCTGGAGACAGGTACTCGGGTACTCTGATGGGCTGGTGACAGATACTTGGGTACTCTGATGACATGTACTCGGGTACTCTGATGGGCTGCAGAGAGGTACTTAGGTACTCTGATTGGCTAGAGACAGGTACTCGGGTAATCTGATGGGCTACAGATAAGTACTCAGGTAATCTGATGGGCTGCAGATAGGTATTCGGGCACTCTTGGCTGGAGACAGGTACTCGGGTATTCTGATGGGCTGGTAACAGGTACACGGGTACTCAGATGACAGGTACTCAGGTACTCAGATGACAGGTACTTGGGTACTCCAATGACAGATACTCTGATGACAGGTATATGGATACTCCAATGACAGGTACTCAGGTACTCTGATGACAGGTACTTGGGTACTCTGATGACAGGTACCAATGACAGGTACTCGGGTACTCTGATGATGGGTACTCCGATGTCAGGTACTTGGGTACTCTGATGGGCTAATGACAGGTACTCGGGTACTCTGAGGGCAGGTACTCAGAGTACCCGATTACCGGTCATCAGAGTACCTGAGTACCTGTCATCGGAGTACCCGAGTACCTGTCATCTGAATACCTGAGTACCTGCTATCAGAGTACCTATCATCAGAGTACCTGTCATTGAGTACCTGAGTACTTGTAATCAAAGCACCTGCCATCAGAGTACCTGATGGGCTGGTGACAGGTACTCAGGTACTCTGATGGGCTGGTGGCAGGTGCTTTGATGGGCTGGTGACAGGTACTTTGATGGGCTAGTGACAGGTCCTCTTTATTGGGGGTGCACTGTAATGGGGGTGCACTGTAATCGGTAACTATCTGTTACCGCAATCTCCTCCTCACACAGGATCGGTGTGTGAGGAGGAGAGCCTGGTAAAAGCAAGTTACCGGGTTTGTTGACATTCTGTGACCTGCTGTGATTGGACACAGCTGGTCACATGGTAAAGATACATTTTTTTCTTGGCTCTTTACACTGTTCGGGGATGGGCTGTGTCCCGAGGGATATGCCTCATCCCCGATCGCCACACTGTGTGCCCCTGGGGGCGCGGGGAAGTGAAGAGAACAGGCAGACATCATATGACGTCCACCCAGAGGAAGGAGACATTCCTGCCAGTGTCATTTTACAATGCACCGGTAGGGAAGAGGTTAAAAAACAATGTTTCAGGTTAGCTGTGGAAGTTATGTCTTTTGAGCACAAGGCAGATATTACGTTTTAGACACAACCACCACTTAATCTAATTGATTGAGTCAAATTTGGGTTGATTTACTAAAGGCAAATAGACTATGTACTTTGCAAGTGCCTTTGCACCAGAGCTTAGTAAATGAGGTAAAGTTTCGCTTTACAAAGAATATCCAATCGTGTGCATGGAAAAGAAAAAACAGCAGTTGTGGTTGCACACGATTAGACTATGGAAGTCAGCAGAGCTCCCCCTCATTTACTAATCTCTGGAGCAACTTCACTTGAAAGTCTATTTGCCGTTAGTAAATCAACCCCATCGAGTAGTATGGGATGTCCCCCAACCTTCCAGGCAGAACCGGATTACTGCATAGGCAATAAAAGTTGAAAAGGCTGCCAGGGGTCGGGGACCCTTGTGTTACTCTGGCAACTTGTTAGTGTCATACTAAGGCTAACCAGTTGACATGCGGTAGGCAGGAAGCAGTATGTAAAAATTGGTTTAGGATGGTAGGGATTATTATGGGCACTCACTGTTCTTTCAAGACATCTACCCATCAATGGCCAATAATAAAACCACAATCTTAAGCAAGCACAGTTTAGCATAGTTAAAGTCATATATATTTTGTGCACAAGCTTGATTTTTAAAAACACTTTTGGCACAGCTTTGACACATATTTTATAATATGATAACAGTGTTATATGTATCAATCATATGTATGGATCAAAACTAGGGGGAGTTGAGAGTTGGAATAATTTTCTGCCACACACACCAATGAATTGCCATTGGATACTTTCATTTAAGCTTTGTATACAGTTAGGAAGGCAGAATCCTGTGGAAAGGCTCAGCAAGTTGTTTTTTTTTTCTTTTTAGCAAAGGCTGCATTGCATGCTTAGGCTTGTAACGTTCAGTAACAGTACATGAAGTACACAACCTGGGTAGATAATGTCCAGCTGAATGTACCTGAAATATGTGTAATACTAAAATATTAAGTGCTGTGAGGTGATCTAGAAGGTAAATTCTGATTCCTTTTTAAGTTCTGAACTGTCAGGGGAATCTAGGGTTCGCTTGATGTCAATCTGTGTTTCCAGGAACAAGCACATTTGTAAATACTACTTTGTTTAAAGTATAAGGTTATTAATACATGTTTTAGTTTATTTGCTGTACTTCTGAACCTCTATATCATTTCCACATATCCTTTCTTGAAAAATACATTGAGAATGTTTACTAACTCATTTAAAAGGAATTTATAGTGGCTTTGTACAAAGTATATCATTTGTATTTATTTATCATAGTTTGAAACAATAAATACAAATTTTAGAATTATTTAATTTTTTTTCAGTTAGGTAAATATTAGATATTGAGTATGATTTTTTTTGTACTTTCACTTTATTAAACAGGTATTGATAGAGGCTCTTTTTTTATGTTTTTCAGGCTTTTTTTAACTGCTTTGCTGGAAAAAAAGCTAAATATATCAACTTGAAACATACACAAGTTAATAAGTCAGAAGACTTCATCTCTACCCTTTTTTGCGTCCTGTGTTCAAGCTTCTCCGTATATAATTTTAATCAGAGAAAGATTCTGAAAGTAAACAGCTTCCTCTGTGCACGTCTGCCCGGCATTAGAGAGCCCTCACACAATTGCAATCAATTGATTTAGTTGTAACCTCTACCAAGCTTTAAGTACAGGTCTTACCTCGCTAGGGTCATTTGTCTGTATTGTCTATTATTTCAGGGCTTAATGGAAATAAATCAAATGAACATTTTAAAAAGAGTGAGATTAAAAAGAAAAGGAAACAGAAAGCAACATTTTGAGTTTAGCTTTTTATAAACAGGTACCTCATTGCTATTATTAAAATGCATACACGCGTAAAGTTATAAAACTAAAACCTAAATGTGACAAGTTTTCCAGTCCAGCATTTCAGAACTAAGTGAGACTATGTCAAAAGCAAAAATAATGTTCTACCAAAGCTATACTATTTGTGTTCACTCTGTGTCAGTGATGATGATGATGCACCAACACAGGGGGGTTAATTTACTAAATTCAAATAGGTTGTTCACTTTTCAGTGGAATTTTCCTTTAGCTTGGCTAATGTGGTGAAAATTCACTTTGTAAATTATTATTTTTAAAAACTGTATTTTTGCTTGCACATAAATGGATGATAAAAGTTAACAATATCTTGATTGATTCACTAAGCTAAGGGTAAATTTGTTTGCAAAGTGAAAAGCTTTTTTTTGCCTTTATCAAATCAACCCACCGTCTTTCTTAAACCAACAAAAAGAATATGACAGTATGTAAATAAGTAAATGTTATTATGGATAACAGGTACCTTGAAAATTAATAATCACATTCAACGACAATTCTAATTTTTCCAGCTGGAGCATAGAGTGCAGCAAGTGAGGAAATTAAAGTTGCCCAGATATTTAATTCTGTTAGCACTTTGTAATTTTTTTTTCAGTCTACTTGCAGTATCACATCAAAAGATGACTTGCTTTTTATATTTATTTACAAAATAAAGTTTATGTTTGACCCACATGTGTTAATTTCTAAGTTACTTATTGCCATGATTTTGCTGAATAAAATATGAAATTAAGACTAACAAAGCATATTTCTGTATTATGAATGTATGTTTCGTTAATGACAGCAACGTTCAGCTGAATCTTCAAAGTGCAATGTGAAGGCAAGTATCCAATTTTATATCGGCAGCATAGTCAGTTTTTATTTTCACCTGTTTGCTAGAATACTATAGCCCTATAGAAAGAATATTGCACAGAAGATAGGTTGGGATGGTTAGTCCTTCCTTTTTTTTATAATTATGAGGATTGTGGGTTATTTTAGATGGATAAAGTTTTGCTACAGCCATTTTTTTAATGGTAGCAAAGGGAAACCTTTTATATAGGGACACCGATCAAACATTTTTTTTTTGTAGAGAGGGAAAGAACTTTTATAAAATATTTGGTAGTTATTTATTGTTCTTATGGCACGCTGTAGTCTAGTATTTTACAGTATATGTGTGTACAGGGATGTGACTTAACAAAAGCAAGTGTCATTTTGAAAATAATTGATGCTTTTGAACTATGATGTTGGAGAAGACTCTTAAAAGTCCCTTGAATGGCAAGAAGATCAAACCAGTCAATCCTGAAGGAAATTAACCCTGAATATTCACTGGAAGGACAGATCATGAAGCCGAAACTTGAATACTTTGGCCACCTTATGAACAAACAGAACTCATTGGAAAATATCCAGATGCTGGGAAACATGGAATGAAAAAAGAGTAGAGGACGACAGAAAACAAGATGGATAGATAGCATCATTGAAACAATAAATATGAAGTTAGGCAAGCTCCAGGAGGTAGTGAAGGACAGAAAAGCCTGGCGCGATATGGTTCATGAGGTCACGAAGAGTCGGACATGACTAAATAATTGAACAATAGGGATGAGTTTTGAGTTCGAGTCGAAGATAAGTTCAACTCAAACATCGCAAATTTGATCATTCGTCGAATGACGAACAAATGTGCTTCTTCGCGGGAAATTCGAGTTTCCATTAATGCACTGCACTCGCGGCGCACGTGCAGCATGTTACATGATTGGCCAAAGCATGCACCCTGACCTCATGCTTTGGCCAATCAAATGATCTCTGCCATGATTGGACTAAAGGTAGGCTGCCTGTAGCCAATCATGGCTCAGGAGCCAAGTACACACCCCACACTACATAAAGGCTGCTCGCTTAGCCGCAGTGTGTAGTGTCATTGTGCGGGCAATGAGACAGGGACAGGCACGTGATTGAGGCAGGGAGAGAGTTGTTTTTTTGGAGTCAGACAGTGCAGAGAGACATTCCTAGCAGTGTTTGGAGGGCCAGGTATGCGTGTGAGGTAGGGAGAGATTTCTTTCTTTACATCATATAAGACAGTATAGCGCCAGTGAGTGAGTAGTAGTGAAGGGAGGGCCAGGTTCCTGTGTGAGGTAGGGGGAGATTTCTTTCTTTACATCATAAACCAGTCAGAGTATTGTTCATTGGTAAGTTTCTGCAACATTCTATAATATTCACAGACCTATTTGATTATAGATCAGTTCAGATACCAGTCAGAGTACTGTTCACCAGTCAGTTTCTGGAACATTCTATAATATTCACAGACCTATTTGACTATAGATCAGTTCAGATATCAGTTATATCAGTTATCAGATATCAGTTAGTAGATAGAGTATTGTTCATCAGTCAGTTTCTGGAACATTCTATAATATTCACATATCTATTTGATTATAGATCAGATCAGATACCAGTCAGAGTATTGTTCATCTGTCAGTTTCTGCAACATTCTATAATATTCACAGACCTATTTGATTATAGATCAGTTCAGATACCAGTCAGAGTATTGTTCATCAGTCAGTTTCTGGAACATTCTATAATATTCACAGACCTATTTGACTATAGATCAGTTCAGATATCAGTCAGAGTATTGTTCATCTGTCAGTTTTTGCAACATTCTATAATATTCACAGACCTATTTGATTATAGATCAGTTCAGATACCAGTTAGAGTATTTTTCATCTGTCAGTTTCTGCAACATTCTATAATATTCACAGACCTATTTGATTATAGATCAGTTCAGATATCATTCAGAGTATTGTTCATCGGTCAGTTTCTGCAACATTCTATAATATTCACAGACCTATTTGATTATAGATCAGTTCAGATACCAGTGAGAGTATGAGTATTCATTGGTCAGTCGTGGAACATTCTATATTATTCACAGACTTATTTGATTATAGATCAGTTCAGATATCATTCAGATTATTCATTGGTCAGTCGTGGAACATTCTATAATATTCACAGACCTATTTGATTATAGATCACTTCAGATATCAGTCAGATTATTCATTGTTCAGTCGTAGAATATTCTATAATATTCACAGAGTTATTTAATAATAGATCACTTCAGATATCAGTCAGAGTATTCATTGGTCAGTTGTGGAACATTCTATAAGCATCACAGATCATCCATCTATAGGATTATAGATTACATCAGATATCAGTGAGAGTATTGTTAATCGGTCACTTACAGTGCCTTGCGAAAGTAATCGGCCCCCTTGAACTTTTCAACCTTTTGCCACATTTCAGGCTTCAAACATAAAGTTATAAAACTGTAATTTTTTGTGAAGAATCAACAACAAGTGGGACACAATCATGAAGTGGAACGAAATTTATTGGATATTTCAAACTTTTTTAATAAATAAAAAACTGAAAAATTGGGCGTGCAAAATGATTCAGCCCCCTTAAGTTAATACTTTGTAGCGCCACCTTTTACTGCGATTACAGCTGTAAGTCGCTTGGGGTATGTCTCTATCAATTTTGCACACGGAGAGACTGAAATTTTTGCCCATTCCTCCTTGCAAAACAGCTCGAGCTGAGTGAGGTTGGATGGAGAGCGTTTGTGAACAGCAGTTTTCAGTTCTTTACACAGATTCTCGATTGGATTCAGGTCTGGATCTTGACTTGGCCATTCTAACACCTGGATATGTTTATTTGTGAACCATTCCATTGTAGATTTTGCTTTATGTTTTGGATCATTGTCTTGTTGGAAGACAAATCTCCATCCAAGTCTCAGGTCTTTTTCAGACTCCATCAGGTTTTCTTCCAGAATGGTCCTGTATTTGGCTCCATCCATCTTCCCATCAATTTTAACCATCTTCCCTGTCCTTGCTGAAGAAAAGCAGGCCCAAACCATGATGCTGCCACCACCATGTTTGACGGTGGGGATGGTGTGTTCAGGGTGATGAGCTGTGTTGCTTTTACGCCAAACATAACTTTTTGCATTGTTGCCAAAAAGTTTGATTTTGGTTTCATCTGACCAGAGCACCTTCTTCCACATGTTTGGTGTGTCTCACAGGTGACTTGTGGCAAAGTTTAAACGACACTTTTTATGCATATCTTTAAGAAATGGCTTTCTTCTTGCCACTCTTCCATAAAGGCCAGATTTGTGCAGTATACGACTGATTGTTGTCCTATGGACAGAGTCTACCACCTCCATCCACAGTGATCATGGGCCTCTTGGCTGCATCTCTGATCAGTCTTCTCCTTGTATGAGCTGAAAGTTTAGAGGGACGGCCAGGTCTTCGTAGATTTGCAGTGGTCTGATACTCCTTCCATTTCAATATTATCGCTTGCACAGTGCTCCTTGGGATGTTTAAAGCTTGGGAAATCTTTTTGTTTACAAATCCAGCTTTAAACTTCTCCACAACAGTATCTCGGACCTGCCTGGTGTGTTCCTTATTCTTCATGATGCTCTCTGCGCTTTAAACTGACCTCTGAGACTATCACAGTGCAGGTGCATTTATACGGAGACTTGATTACACACAGGTGGATTCTATTTATCATCATTAGTCATTTAGGTCAACATTGGATCATTCAGAGATCCTCACTGAACTTCTAAAAGAGAGTTTGCTGCACTGAATGTAAAGGGGCTGAATAATTTTGCACGCCCAATTTTTCAGTTTTTTATTTGTTAACAAAGTTTGAAATATCCAATAAATTTCGTTCCACTTCATGATTGTGTCCCACTTGTTGTTGATTCTTTACAAAAAATTACAGTTTTATATCTTTATGTTTGAAGCCTGAAATGTGGCAAAAGGTTGAAAAGTTCAAGGGGGCCGAATACTTTCGCAAGGCACTGTATGTACATCTATAACCACCACAGGCCATCTATAGGGCTATCAATTACATAACATCAGGTCATTAAGTATCTGTTGGTCAGTTAGGTATACCCTATATTGATCTGTATCAACATCATGTCCGAAAGGTCGACAAGGAAAGGCCGACGCTCACAGGCCACGAAAAGAGGGCAAGCAGCCTCTGTGTCCATTGTGAAAAGTGGTGGTCACAGTCGACATAGTGCATCCTCTTCAGGTGGGGCATGCCCGTCCTTTATTTCCGGTGCTGCCGTGCTATTCATCCACAACATGTGGAAAAGTTGGTGGAGTGGATCAATAAGCCATCCTCATCCTCCTCTTCCTCTGACACCCACGCTCCCAGTAGTTTGCCTTCCACCACAGCTGCCAAAGCGGCCCACTCCACAGGCTTCTTCTCCACAGCTACTCCTTCAGTCGGCTCACCATCATGCATGGAGGAGTCACCTGAACTATTCGATCATAGTGTCAGTGACATGATCCTGGAGGATGCGCAGCAATTTGAAAGCTGTGATGTTGGTTCCCAGGTTGATGAAGGGAATAACATGAGCCTAGAGAGAGGGGGTGACAATGATGGACAAGAAACCAGAAGTCATGTTGCCACAGCTGAAGCATATTGCCAAGTTTGCTCCAGTGATGAGGAGAGAGGGGATGATGAGGTCACTGACTGTACTTGGGTGCCTGACAGGATAGAGGAGGAGGAGGATGAGGAGGGGGAGGATGGGGAGGATGAGGAGGATGCACAACTCCAACGAGACAGGATGTGCTCCAGGGGCTGCCATAACAGTATCCAACCTATTGCGTCGCAGCACAGAGCTCCACAGATGCATGGTGCAGCAAAATCCCCGCAGACTCCAAAAAGTTCATTAGTGTGGGCTTTTTTCAGCATCTGTGCAGTAGACAGCAGCATTGCTGTTTGCAACATCTGTCTAAAGCGGATCAAGCGATGGTATAGCAATGAGTGGCACAGAGACTTGCACCCAATCTGCTAGCAGTACACCACCGCTTGATTTGAGCAGGCAAATTTCACTACCCCAGTATTTGAACCGTAGAAAGAAATACTGTCCCAGCCATCCACATGCTCAGTGTCTTAATGCTAGCTTGGCCAAATTGCTAACATTACAGTTGCTGCCTTTTCATCTGGTAGACTTGGCTTCCTTTTGCGAATTTGTGGAATGAGCTGCACCACAGTGGCAGGTCCCAAAATGGCATTTATTTTCACATAAGGCCATTCTGGCTCTCTACTGTCATGTAGAAGTAGTGTTTTGACCTTGTTGGACATAGCGGTCAGCAGGAAGGTGCACATTACTGCTGACTCTTGGTGCAACAGGCAAGGACAGGGACGTTACATTTCTTTCACGGCGCACTGGGTAACTTTGCTGGCAGCTGGGAAGGATACAGGACAGGGTTCGGTGTTGCAGCTTGTTTTGCCACCACACCTCCAAAAAGCCGGTTCTGGTTCTGCCACATTTGGCTACTCCACCTCCTCCTCCATGTCCTCTTCTGCTCAATTGTCCTCTGTAGCATCAGTGCTCCCTTGAGCGTTCAAGGGGCTACGCAAGCAGTCAGGCTAAAAGATGCCATGCTGTGCTTCAGTTGGTCTGTCTAGGGGATAGGAGTCACAGCGGTGCAAAGATTCTGTCAGCTCTGCAGGGGCAGGTTCAGAGATGGTTGACGCCATGACAGCTTGAGCTAGGAATGGTTGTATGCAATAATGGCACCAACCTTCTCTCCGCCCTCCGACAGGGACACTTGACAAATGTTCCATGCTTGGCATGTGTTCTGAATCTGGTGGCGCAGCTTTTCTTGAGCAGATACCCGGGCTTCCAAAATCTCCTAAGGCAGGCCAGGAAAGTCTGTTGCCATTTCCGCCATTCTTTCAATGCCAGTGCTCACTTATCTGACATTCAAGGGGAATTAAACCTGCCCACCAACCGCCTCATTTGTGACATGCCCACCAGGTGGAACTCAACGTTGGCAATGCTGCAGCGGCTGCACACGCAGCAGAGGGCCATCAATCAGTACCTGTGTGAGTATGGCACAATGACAGGGTCAGGGGAGCTTGGCTTTTTTTTACCACGCCAGTGACTTTTGATTAAGGATGCATGCATCGTCCTGTCACTGTTTGAGGAGGCCACAAGGATGGTGAGCCGGTATGATGCATGCATCAGTGACACTATCCCGTTAGTCTACCTGCTGGAGCACATGCTGCGTGGAATCATGGACAAGGCACTTGAGGCAGAACAGCGGCAGGAAGAGGAGGAATTCCTTTCCTCACATGGCCCCCTTTATGCAGATATCATTCCTGCAGGGCCACAAAACACACAGGAGGAAGAGGAGGAGGAGGGTGAGAATTTTGACAGCATGGATGTAGAGGAAGAGGATAGCATACAGCAGTCTTCAAGGGATGGTTTTGATTTCCCAGAAACCACAGGAGTTGTACGTAGTTGGGGAGAGGTTGCTCCTGCTGACAATGTCATCCTTAGTGACCCAGAGGACTCAGAAGCTCATGCCTCCTCTAACTTACGTTGCATGGGCTCCTTGATTCTGCAAAGCCTGCGAAAGGACCTGAGGATTTGTACTATCAAGCAGAGGGATAATTACTGGTTGGCAACCCTTCTTGATCCACGTTACAAGGGAAAAGTTGCAGAGCTTATCCTGCCTTCGCAGAGGGAGCAGAGGATGAAACATCTTGAGGAGGCCTTGAAAGAAAAATTGTGTACTGCCTTTCCAGACACTTGGAGGTCAACATTCTCTGGATGTCTTTCTGAGGCATCGTTCAGCCAAAGGAGGAGTGGTGGAGAAGGCGGCCGGCTGACCAATGCCATTAAACAGTTCATCACCAGCATCTCCATCATATGGTGCATGATTATCTAGGCACAAGAGCAGACTTGGAGACCTTTCCAGCTGTGCATCCACTGGCTTACTGGGTCTTGAGGAAGGACCACTGGCCAGAACTTGCTCAATATGCAATGGAGCTACTGGCCTGTCCTGCTTCCAGCGTGCTTTCCGAACGGACGATCAGTGCTGCTGGAGGTTTTGTGACAGACAAAATAGTGCGTCTGCCAACAAACTCTGTTGACCAGCTGATTATCAAAATAAACTAGTCCTGGAGCAACAAGAGCTATCAGGCCCATTATGCTGATGTAACTGATTGAATTTGCTAGGGGTCTGCCATCCCTTGAAGACTGCATATGCTGCCTATCCTATTCCTCTACCTTTATTCTGCTAGCTTCCAACAATGTTTTTGGTTTAGGTCACTACCAACCCCCAAGGACTAATTTTTCTGCACTTGTATGAAAGGTGCATACAATTTAAATGTCGTATGTCATGTATGGGTTTTCAATACTGTTTTTTTTTTTTTTTAACCAAATGGACTTGTGTCTTTTTCAACCTGACTAACTATGTAACTATGTAACATGCAATTTCAAATTTGTATGGAATTTTTACCAGCAGGTCCCATTCCTCCGCCCAGCAAGAGTAACTGCAAGGGCTTGGTTACGGTGTTCAGGCACCACTTACGGCAAAGGCCCAATTTTTGGCACTTGTATAGCACATGCAATTTCAAATTTGGATGGAATTCTTACCAGCCGGTCCCGTTCCTGCACCCAGCAAGAGTAACTGCAAGGGCTTGGTTTCGGTGTTTAGGCACCACCAATAGCAAAGGCTCAATTTTTGGCACCTGTATAGCACATGCAAGTTCAAATTTGTATAGAATTCTTACCAGCAGGTCCCTTTCCTGCACCCAGCAAGAGTAACTGTGAGGCCTTGGTTTTGGTGTTCAGGCAGCACCAACAGCAAAGGCCCAATTTTTGGCACCTGTATGACAAGTACAAGCGATTTCAAATTTGTATGGATTTTTTGGCAGCAGGGCCCGTTCCTGCGCCCAGCAAGAGTAACTGCAAGGGGTTATGGTGTTCAGGCACCACCAACAAACAAGGCCCAATTTTTCTGCACCCATATGACAAGTACATGTGATTTGAAATTTGTATGTATATTTGTATATGACATTTTTTGCTTTAGAAATGTCAGTATTGCTGCAGCAGGCTACATACATCGTAGAGATGCACTACTTTACAGGCACATTCAGGGGACCCCCCAGGCACAATATTTGAAGTAATTTTTTATTTTTATAGTTTTACTTTAAGTCTCATTAAAATGAGTAAATCAGTGCTTCTTTAACCACTTGCCGACCGCTCACTGAGCTGGTACTGCGGCAAAGTGGCCCGTTATCGTCTGGCAACATAGACCTATGTCACCAGACTCTCCCCTCTCTTGGCGGCATGCGTGCGCTGCCGGAAGCTCGCTCCCGCTGTATTCAGACACAGCGGGAGTCGGGCCAGGGGAGGAGAGGCGGTGATCACCGCCGCTCTTCCCCGATCATTGGGGATCGAGTGAGGAAATCCGCCCACTTGTGTAAACAAAGAGGGCGGATCTCTTATGTGACAGACAGGGACAGATTACAGGATTCAGCATAGCTGAACCTGCGATCTGTGTCTGTGTCACACAACCCCCTCCCCCCACACACGTCAATAAGCATGAGGCATACATTTAACCCCTTGATCACCAATAAAGTTAACCCCTTCCCTGCCAGTGTCATTATTATAGTAACAGTGCATATTTATAGCACTGATTACTGTAATAATGTCACTGGTATCCCCAAAAGTGTCAAAAATGTCAGTTAATGTCAAAAAATAAACAATAAAAATGACAAATCTTTCCCGTAGTAAGTAAACGCGATAAATTTTGCGCAAACCAATCAAAATACGCTTATTGTGATTTTTTTACCAAAAATATGTAGCAGAAAACAAATTGGCCTAAAATGTTAAAACATTTTGATTTATAAATTTTTTGGTTTATGTTATATATCAGAATGTAAAAAATATATATATTTTTTTTTTTTCAAAATTGTCACTCTTTTTTTCAAAAATTAAAAATTGCACAGGTGATCAAATACCACCAAAAGAAAGATCTATTTGTGGGGAAAAAAGGACATAAATTTAATTTTGGGTACAGCTTCGCACAACCACGCAATTGTCTGTTAAACTAACGCAGTGCCGAATCACAAAATATAGCCTGGTCAGGAATGGGGTAAAATCTTCCGGTCTGAAATCGGTTAAAAATACACTCATTGAGAATTTTTTTGTCAAAGACATGTAGCTAAATACATTTTGGCCTAAATATATGACAAAAATGGAATATATTGGATATTTTTTAACTGTCAAAGTAGAAAATGTCAATTTTTTCGCAAAATTTTCGCTCTTTTTTTATTAATATCGCAAAAAATGAAAAGCGCAGAGGTGATCAAATACCACCAAAAGGAAGCTCTGTTTGTGGGAAAAAAAGAACGTAAATTTTGTTTGGGTACAGCGTTGCATGACCATGCAATTGTCAGTTAAAGTCGCGCAGTGCCGAGTTGCAAAAAGTGGCCTGGATGTAAAGCAGGAAAATCCTCCGGTGGTAATGTGGTTAAAAATGATCATTTTTAAAAGCTTTTTTTCCATTGCTACATGTTCCCCAGGTCAGGACCCAGACTCCCCATACACATTTTTGGGGCAATAACTTGCATTTAAGCCTTCAAAAGTTTGATTTTCGAGGTTTGAGTCCCATAGACTTCAATGGGGTTTGTTTGTTCGAACAAACTTATCCTCTGTTCGCGGTGTTCTGGTGTAAACCGAACCGGGGGGTGTTCGGCTCGTCATCACTATTGAACAACAACAAGGCTGGTGGTGAAAATTCAAATGTTCACCATTCTTGTGGGCATTTTGGTTTTTGGAAGTATACATACTTCCCATTCCACTTACACATCAAAGCCAGAGAAATTCAGCAATCTGTTTTATTGCGGATATTTGAGTTTGCAAAGCTGACAAAACATCCAAGACAAAAAAATACTACACTACAGTTCTGGGATACAGTCCAAACCACATATTGTATCTAGGTTTTATAACAAAATTCAGGACTGCAGACTTTTCAAAGTTACATTTTATACTCCTATGAGCATATTATACACGCTGGATAGAGATCGCACACTCCCAAGATTAATAGTTATTCCTCATTTCTCCACCTTGTGCACTTTTGACAGTTTTCATACATCTTTGGATTGGGAACTAAACTAAAAGCTGACATGGTCTATTATACATTAAAAATGTTCATCCTGCACAGATCAAATACAATCTTTTATTCATTCATGAATTCTGAAGCTTGTCCAAAATGGAATACATTGCTTGAAACAGGATTCGGGTTTTTTTTCTTTTTTTCTGCAAAAATATGTCTTCAATGCAATAGCATGTAGCGTTATATGAACACTGGGAAATCATTTCAACTATCTCTAGTTTGCTGCTTGAGTAATGCACATGGATGTATACAATTTGATTAATAAAACAGATCTTTCAAGGCAGCAGCTATTCTGAACTGTATATTAAATATCAAGGTACAAGTAATTCATTCGTAAAAGGTAGGAATTAAAGCAATTTCAGAAAAAGGATTTCTAAGAGAGGACCTAGGACTAGTCACGCAAGAGGATAATTATTTAAAAAAACTGTTTAACCTAAAATAGCAATATATAACAATAAAAATAAAAAATAAAATATTGAACTGTAATTAAAAAATACTCTCTGCACAAGATATAGTTTAATATGTTTCATAACAATATACACTGCTTTTAATCTAATTTATTGTTTTTCAAGGAAGTTTACAGTTACTTCTCTGCCAGTATGTGTACTAGGGATAGACCGATATGGTTTTTCAGGGCCGATACCGATACCGTTATTTTGGTCACAATGTATCAATATCGGCCGATATTTTGTACATTTGAAGTTTTGAAAAATAAAGACAATGTTTGATACAAATCTGATACTGAACATGTTCATTTTTGTTTAATGCTTAATGGCTTGCTTGCTGGCACCCTGTGGTGGGTGGCTGGGTGGCTGGCTGGCACCCTGTGATGGGTGGCTGGCTTGCTGGCACCCTGTGGTGGGTGGCTGGCTGGCTGGCACCCTGTGGTGGGTGGCTGGCTGACACCCTGTGGTAGCTGGCTGGCTGGCACGGGGGCTATGGGTGGCTGGCTGGTACAGGGCCTGTGAATGGCTGGCTGGTACAGTGCCTGTGGCTGGCTGGTACAGGGCCTGTGGGTGGCTGGCTGTCTGGCACCCTGTCTGTGAGTGGCTGGCTGTCTGGCACCCTGTGGTGGGTGGCTGGCTGTCTGGCACCCTGTAGTGGGTGGCTGGCTGTCTGGCACCCTGTGGTAGGTGGGTGGCTGGCTGGCTGGTACAGGGCCTGTGGGTGGCTGGCTGGCTCACTGGTACAGTGCCTGTGGCTAGCTGGTACAGGGCCTGTGGATATAGGTGGCTGGCTGGCACCGGGCTGCTGTGGGTGGGTGTATGGCTGTGATACACTCCCGCGAGACTAGTCCCGACTCCAGATGAGGCTGTCCAAGGCAAGGGAGGCAGCCTAAGAAGGCAGAATGTCATCACAAAAATATCGGCAATATCGATCAGTTCCGGGGTCGATACCGATATATCGTGGAAAGGGAATATCGGCCTTCGATATATCAGCCTTGCCGATAATCGGTCTATCCCTAATGTGTACCCAGTGATGGTTTGCTAGAAAAATACAGTTGCAAAGGTCATGTACAAATAATATTAAAACAATTATTATTAAAATTTATATTATCAGATCAGGTTACATTTTTTTAAGTGTTCTTTATTTTATCCTGGGGTATTTCTAGGTCAGCTGTTTAAAGGATCAGAAGGGAACCAACCCATAAAAGTGCTAAAATATTACAATTAGAAAAGCTGTTTTTTATTTACCATATTCATATAAAACTGAAATACTCTACACTTACACAAACTTTAGGACTATTCTAGGGAGCTACCAATTTACCTAGAAGCATTTTTTTTTATTAACCTCCCTGGCGGTATGATTATTTCAGATTTTAGGTGCTGAAAGCGGTACCATTATTTTGCATGTAATTCTTGAGAATGAGCAGCCCAAACCAACTATTTACATATTTTTTTTTTTTTTTACTGTGCGTTCTTCTTTATAACATCTTGGGTATGATAAAGTTTGAAACACAAAATCATAAATTTTAATATAATAAAAAACTATAAATAAGTTAAAGTATGTATGTATGTATACATATATATATATATATATATATACTGTATATATATATATATACATAAAAAGTACAGTAAAACTGCAGGAAAGGGCACTGGGGGGCAATGTAATGTGAATTTATTTTATTTTGAATGGTATCGGTGTGTTTGGTGTGTTTTACATTTGAATTTGCCGCTGGTTCCACCCCCTGCGAACATCACGTCGCAGGAGACGGAAGCCGGGGCACGGAGAGGATCGGGAGGAAGATCCGCCGCCGCATACCGCTCGCATACCGCTCGCATACATCACTGGATCCCGGTGACAAGGTAAGTAACCTCTTTTACAGGATCCAGCGACGCTTCTGGCGGTACCCCGAGTGTGGCTCGGGGTTACCGCTTTTGGCTCTGAAATGTAACCCCGAGCCACGCTCGGGAATACCGCTAAGGGGGTTAACCCACACAAACATTGGGAGAGCATATAAACTCCATGACTTGGGGGTTTACTTACTAAAGGAGTAAAACATGTTCACTTTTTAAAGTGAATTTTCACTTTGCAAATACATTTTTATTTAAGCTGATCATATATTATACTATTTTCTTATTAATTTTCCTTTAGATGTATCTTCAACTATGTAGTGAGAGCTGGTTGGATACAAATTGGTTGCATGGTTGCATACAAATTGAAAGTATTTAAGTTTGACCTCATATTGTATGGTTTCGGTAAATGTAAAGAAAATTATATAATGTATGGCTAGCCTTAGTGAATGAGGTGAGAATTCACTTTGCAAAGAATACCCAATGAGGTGCAAGGCAAATTAAAAGAACAGTATTTTTCTTGCACGTGATTAGACAGTGGAAGCCAGCAGAGCTTCACCCCATTCACTAAGCTAAGGAAAATTTTCCTTGCAAAGTAAAATTGTCCATTACTAATTGAACACCCTCTTTGCCTTAGTAAATCAACTTCAAAGTGTTCCTAGTGGGATTTAAAGTTCAGTTTCCAGAAGTACAACACAAGAGTGCTAAGGACCTTAGCCACTAAAAAATATAGAGTAGCAACTCAGAGTGGTAGGAGAGAGGGAGACATGTGTATAACCTAACCCAATTCTGCAATAATAGGTAAACATTTATTTTATGGCAAAATACTTAGATAGAATAAAACTGGAAGAAACCCTATTGTTTTCCAAAATAACTATTTGTTTGTACTGGAAATATATAGCGGAAGAAGCTGGTAGCAGGGCAGGGTGATACTAACAGATATTTTGTAAATTATGCTATCTATTTCTAACTGGTCAATTTCTATCTGTGGTGTGTCCATTGAATTTCAACCATTGTAACTTTGTCTATGAATTAAAGTCTTATTCAGTTCTACAAACATTTGAGTACCACTTACAATAATCTAAAGCAAATAAGCATTCAGCAGCAGCACATCATACTGCTGGAAACAGGATTTACCTTTAATATTGATAACCCATTATATTGATATTTTTATATCCTACAGAAAGAAATACAACTGCATAATATTTGTAAAAGTGAAGATAAACCTTCAGTTGGCCATTGGTGTCAATTAGGTTCACACCTACGGAATCCGAGTTTGACTTACAGAACTAAGCTGAAGTTGTGAACCGTAATCCGAACTTTGCTGAAATTAATTTCTGAAATCAATTCTGGCTTTTTTCTGGTCATTTTCAAAGCTAATAGGTAGGGATTTTCAATAATACTACTTGGCAGGGAGCAGCTCCTTTAAAGCTGTTTAAGGTAAAACATTAATAATAGACAATTCCCATGTAGAATAAACTTGCCAGTAAACTGGTGCACCAGTTCATTGTATACAATGTCCTATAGAAAAAGTTCAATTTAATAGGAGAGAATAAAACAATATAAATTGCTGGTATGTGATATGGATAAACAGTTAAAAAGGTAGAAAAAAAATGAAAAAAAAAAAGAAATAAAAAATGGGAAATAACAAATAGAAAAGAAAAAAAGGAATACAAAATATGTAAAATTTTATTTTTTTTGTTTTTTTAAATTGGATTTTGCATTTGGTAACTGTACCTAAAGTTGTCCATGGACTAAACCATCCAATTGTATAATCTTCCATCAACCATGTAATGCAAGGGCCTGTCTGATACTAACTAGATGGACTTTCTAGTTTTTTTTTTTTTTCTTTGAATCAAGTAAATTGTATTGGTGCCATATCAGATAACTAAATGTAACTAAACAAAAAAAATCTTTATACAAAGGAAACCTGTTGTTTTATTGTATAGATTAACAGTGATGAGGATCTAACTGCTACATTAATTAAATCTTACATGCTGCAAAGAATTACATTAGCAGAATACAGAGGATTCTCTCTTGAAAACTATAGATTGACTAGATTTTAAAACTGAAAGAGGTATAATTTAAATATATTTTAATGAATGTTTTTACATTAGTAAGATAAACTGTAGATATATTTTATCACAGGGTTGGTGGTCCATTAAACTTGTGTGCTTAATTTGCTTTTTCCTATTTGATTTCCTTGAACAATTCTCAAAAAAGGTCTTTGTAGCAATTCTGTTTATCCCAGCAGTCATATATATCCTATTTGTCACTGTTTGTTGAGTAAAGGCTTGACAATTTAAGTAGTGGTACTGAGATCAAATGACATGGTGATGTGCTGCAGTATCACATTCTCTGCAGTTTTCAGTGATGATATATCCATGGTTTAGGCTGAAATTGGTGCTTCTGGCAAAACACAGCTGAAATAGGTATTTCTAAGTTGCATTCCAGAAGATTTGTAATTTTGAAAAGCCATTCTTTTAAAACAGTCTTCTTTGAGCAGTAGATAAACTATTTGCATAAACGCATCTGCAACACAAAAGCCTTTTGGGACTTGGGGGTCCATTTAAAATAGAATGGAACTGGAAATAGGCTGGAACCTCTATCTATCTATCTATCTATCTATCTATCTATCTATCTATCTATCTATCTATCTATCTATCTATCTATCTATCTATCTATCTATCTATCTATCTATCTATCTATCTATCTATCTATCTATCTATCTATCTATCTATCTATCTATCTATCTATCTATCTATCTATCTATCTATCTATCTATCTATCTATCTATCTATCTATCTATCTATCTATCTATCTATCTATCTATCTATCTATCTATCTATCTATCTATCTATCTATCTATCTATCTGAAAAAAGTGTTTTACTTAGTTGAATACAGACCAACAAATTGTTCTCACAAAGTAGCCCCTTAGTGAATATGCTCACCACTGGCTCTTCTTTTTCCTGGTCAAACTTGAAACATTACTACTCACTGGACAGAGGAGATGAATGATTATTAGGTAGGAGCTTTGGATTTGAGCCAAACTAGAATTTGGTTTGAATTTTGCCTGTTTAAAGTTTGGTAAACAAGCAAATTAAATGTAGTGAGAGTTTTTCCACAAGAGTTGATGGTGGTGGAGTGAACACATTTGCAGCTTTATTTCTGTATATATTCATGTTAAATGGTAACCTTTTGAAGAAGATTGGTTTAATGGATTTAATGTTGTATTGCTTTACTATTATTTTGGCACTTGTTAATCTTATTTGCACTTTAGGAGTTGGATTACTGTTTAAATTATGACTGGGAGTATGTTTATTTCACGTATTTGAACACATTGGATTCAACACTGAATACTATTTTGAAGTGCTGTACCATTTCTATATACACATTATAGCAAAGTTAATTTATGCTTCAGGCACTGCAGCTTTTGAGGAATGTGTGTGTGGCATTAAGCGCTAGACTATTATGGTGAACCAAGTAAAGATATTGAGTTGTGAATGTCAAGAGCAAAATAAACTTGGGATAGACTCAGACTTAGATTTCATTACAGTGTCTCATAGCTTTCATTAGCTTGACTTCCGCCATTTAAAAAGCACAAAGTGAGGGGTCTATTCTATTAGGTGGGTACCACCCGACTTAAGAAACCCACATGAGAAGAAATAGCAAGTATCAGAGGATCACATCAAATGTCCACATAGTGTTATTCTTGACTTGGAAATGATAATAGGCAAACAATCATTTTATGGGGGGGGGGCAAAGTATCCCCCTTCATCAGGGCTTGGGTTTTTATGCTAGAATATCTATATGGTCTATAGTACACTCTTCTAGAAGGGGATCTCCAGCTGCAGAGGAATGCTACCCTTCACAAAAACACAAGCAAACAACAACATAAGGCAACAGATACTGCACCTGCCAAGGCGACACTAGAGTAATAACTAGTGGATTGTGTTTTTGTGTGCTTGTATTTTTCATGAATGGCAGCAGGTCTCTGCAGCTGCTCATATTTTACAAACCGATAGTCTTACTATTCCACTCTCTATTCCTAATAGCTGATAGCTGGAACAGTCTTTTTTTATGTCAATTATTATTTAGAAACAACATGGCAGAGGAGATCAGAGGGGGCACAGGGGACTGAATGAATACAAAACATGCTGTGGTTTAGAAATAAGAGGGGGTGTGGGTTTTAATGCTAGCTGCAACTCCTCTATGGAAAGCTTCAGCTGAGGGTGGAGCTACAACCAGCACTGACAAACATAAAAATGGGGTTTTATTTCTAAACCACAGTACATATTTTGATATGACCAAGTGCACTAGGTCCCCTTTGGGATTTAACAAGTTTCACCTTTTGATGTGAGTGCTTCTTTAACTGTTTAATTAAGAGTTATCAAATGCATTGGGTTGTACATACCATAGTAACATAGTAACATAATAGCATAGTAGTTAAGGCTGAATAAAGATAATAGTCTATCCAATTCAACCTGTGTAGGTGTGTGTGTCAATGATGATAATCATTTCCCATATCCCAGTATATTGTGTTCTTTGAAAAGCACATCCAAGAGTCTTTGAAAGGAACAATACTCCCTGCTGATACCACCAATTGTGGAAAAGAGTTCCACGTTCTTACAACCCTGACAGTGAAAAACCCCTTACTCATCTTAAGGTTTAACCACTTCTCCTTTAATCTCATTGTGTGGCCCTGTGTCCTCTTACACTCCCAAAGACTGAATATTTTTTTCCTATGCTGTGATCACCATTGAGGTATTTGTAAATTGCTAGCATGTCCCCTCTCAAGCGTCTATTCTACAGAGAAAATAAATTTAGTGCTTGTAGTCGCTTCTCGTAATTGAGGTCCTCCAATCCCCTAATTCCATTGTTTGCCCTTCTTTGGACTCTCTCCAGCTCCATCACATCCCTTCTGAGGATTGGTGACCAGAACTGCACAGAATACTCCAGATGTGGCCGGGCCAGAGTTTTGTAAAATGGCAGAATTTTATTTTTATCTCTAGTGAATATCACCTTTTTTGTTCATGCCAATATTCTGCTGGTTTTGACAGCTGCAGCTTGACATTCCATACTATTGCTCAGTCTGTCTTCTGCTAGGACCCTCCTTCCTTGATTCCCCCAGAGGTTCCCCCACCTACTGAGAAGTTTGCGTTTATGTTTTTAGCCCCCAAGTGCATTACTTTACATTTCTCCAAAATAAACCTCATTTGTCATGAAGCTGCCCACTCCATTTTTTTGTTTAGGTCATTCTGTAAGATATCCTGATGTGAAGTTATTGGTTTGCTTATTTTTGTGTTGTCCGCAAAAACTGAGATTGAGCTATTTATACCATCCTCTATATTATTTATGAATAAATTAAACAGAATTGGACCCAAGATAGAACCTTAGGGTACCCCACTTACCACTCCAGACTAGTCTGAGTACAAGTTATTTATCACTACCCTTTGGACACGCCCCTGTAACCAGTTTTCTATCCAAGAGCAAACCTCAGCTTGTAGATTAAGTGTTTATGGGGAATTATAATGAATGCCTTTGCAAAATCCAGATAAACGAAATCCACAGGCCTCCCCCTATCTAGATCACTGCTCACCTCCTCATAGAATCTTTTTTTTTTTTTTTCCATAATAATTTTTATTAAGATTTTAAATAGAAAACATACAAAATATACACGGTACATGAGAACAGATGCATGAAGTGTATGCAGAAAATTGGTATATTAATAAAGGATTGACATAACATAGCAAAAACGACTAGAACATACATCAGTATGATTGTAGCGGGTTTATGCAAAACATTAACATATACAACATGGCCGGGTATTGATCTTAACCTGTATGGCTGGGTCCCTTGACCTGTAAGGACAGGCAGGAAAAGGAGTCATGTGCCACAGCGGCATCTTTTACTGGGTACTGTTAGCCAGGTTGTATACAAGGTAGGGAGTGGTTTTGGCCAGGAGGCAAGGAAGGGCCCACTGGTTATGGAGTAGTGAGTCGTTTTAACCGGATGAAGAGGACGAACAACAGATTGGGAGGGAAGGATGGGAAGGGAAAGGAGGGGATGGAAGGTTGGGAGGAAAGAAGGGGGGAGGGGAGGGGGGGGTAAAGAGGAAGGGGGAGAGAGGGAGGGGTGAAGAGATGTAGAGGGGTGATAAGGGGATGGGATGGAGAAGGTAGGAGGGGATAAAAGCAGGGTGGTATGTGGACCTCGGTGATCCAGTAATCAACAGTAAGATGGTAGCACCAGTAGGAATAGGACGCGGTTGTAAGCTCGAGCTCTGGTAGGTTGCTCAAGCTCATATTGGAGGGCCCTTGGATTCCATAATCGTTTTATATGTGGTGGTATCCTTGAACCGGATCCAATCTATCCATTGGACTGAGAATCTGTGAATTTGATCATCTGAAATGCTGATTAGTTCCTCCATTTCCTCAATTCTATTGAGTCTAAGAAACCACTCTTTAGACGATGGAATGGAGGTTTATTTCCAGTGGCATGGTAGGCACAGCTTGGCAGCGTTTAGCATGTGACGGGCAAGAATCGGCCTGCGTGCGTTGTGTGTGTCTGGGACATGGTTGAGAAGGAAATGGCCAGGGGTCAGGAGAAGCTCACAAGACGTGACCTCACGCACCAACCTGTGAACCATCTCCTAGAAGGGCTGAATATTGGCACAGTTCCACCAGATATGGAGCATAGAGCCAGGTTCTTTCTGACACCTCCAGCAGGTGTCTGGAACACCTGGTTAAAATTTGTGAATTCTGTCCGGTGTTCTGTACCAGCGCGTAAGAATTTTATACCCATTTTCTTGGGTTGTGACATTGACAGAGGCCCGATGGACTGAACGACATATAGATTCCCATTCTTTCTCAGAAAGAGAGAGTTGGAGGTCACGGGACCAGGCCTGTGTAAAGGGGGCCAGAGACGCTGAAGGGGCATCAAGTAGGTGACTGTAAAGTTCAGAAATCAAGTGTCGCTGGGGCTTGGCTTGGATACTGATAGCTTCCAGGGGAGTCGGGGATCTCGACCATTCTCTAGCGGTGGCTGAGATGGTGAGAAAGTGACGTACCTGGAAGTAGGACCAGAGCGGGAGAGTGTAAGGGGCCAAGGAACGATTGACCTCCTCCCAAGACAGGAGATTCCCATCTTTAAATAATTGTTGGGCAAGTATTTCTTGGTAGGGCCAGCCATGCCGAAGGAAATTTATGGAATTGCCGGGTGGAAATGTGGGGTTCATTCTCAAGGAGGTCAAGGGACCTACTAGCGGGTTGATCTGGAGCTTTTTCCACCATTTGTCGTGGACCAGAATTGGTGGGCCAATTAAGGGGTGACTTTTAAGGGTTGGAGAGACCGAAGAGAGGGGCATCCAAGCCAGAAGGTGAAGTGGGATCTCCAGAAAGGTGTTTTCAAGATTAACAGCCGATTTACAAGAGGAGTGGAGATTCCAGTCCAGAAGTCTAGCCAGGATGCAGGCCTTGTGGTAGGTTTGTAGATCGGGAAGGCCCAAGCCACCCTTGTGCTTAGGGCCGTCAGGCGGGTGAATTTGATCCTGGGAGGTTTCCCATCCCATAGGAATTTAGAACTGCTAGCCCGGAGGTTCGAGAAGAATGATGCCGGGAGTTGAATGGGAGCTGCCTGAAAAAGATATAGCAGTCTGGGAAGAATGGACATCTTGAGCAGGGCAGCTCTGCCAAACCACGAAATGCGTAGATTCTTCCACATCCGCAGGTCACAGCAGATAGACAACAGCAGAGGTTTGTAATTAGTGTCAAAGAGGGAATCAAGGCGACGAGGTATATGTATGCCCAGATAGGGGATGGAAACAGGCGCCCAAAAGAAAGGAAAGTTGGCTTTGCATCTCTCCACATCAGCGGCAGGGAGAGTGACATTCAGGGCCATGGACTTGGAGTAGTTTACTTTAAGGTTGGAAAGAGAGCTGAAGAGCGCTAGATCTTGTAGCAAGTTGGGCAAGGAGATGTGTGGTTGGGAGAGAAGGAGCAGCATGTCATCTGCAAAGGCGGCAACCTTGTGGGTGGTGTCGCCTATCGGAATCCCACGGACATTGGGATTTGAACGGATCATATTTAAGAAGGGTTCCAGAGAGAGTACAAAGAGGATGGGGGATAGGGGACATCCCTGACGTGTACCATTGGAAAGATGAAAGGCGTCCGACAGGTGGCCATTGACCCGTACTCGGGCCGTCTGATTGGTGTACAGGGCGCGTATGCTCAGTAGCATTCTCTCATGTAGTCCTATGGAGGTCAGCATGGATGAGAGATAGTCCCAGGCCACTCTGTCGAACGCCTTTTCCGCGTCTAGGGAGAGAAAGAACCCGGGGAAATTGTTGGAGGTAAGCCAATGGTGAACATTCAGTGCCCTAGTAGTGTTGTCCCGCGCCTCTCTCCCCGGGACGAACCCAACTTGGTCCAAAGAGACCAGGGAAGGGAGGAACGGGACAAGACGGTTTGGCAAGATTTTTGCATAAAGTTTGGCATCAACATTTAGAAGGGAAATAGGACGATAGCTGGAAACAAGCGTATCATCCTTTCCTTCCTTCGGGATCACTGTGATGTACGCCTCTAGAAGCGACGTAGAATCATGTTGGGATTCCGCAAGACTCCCAAAAGCCCTAAAAAAGCAAGGTTTAAGTATGTCTTCAAAAGCTCGAAAGTAAAGCAGGGGAAGTCCGTCTGGTCCAGGAGCTTTACCTGGTTTCATCTCACGGAGAGTACTAGAGAGCTCCTCTGTGGTGATGGGGGATTCAAGAGCCTCGGCGTCTTGGGTGGGGAGGGGAGATAGGCCATGGGATTTGAAAAAATCCTCGAGTTGGGTTTTCCTTGAGGCAATCTGGGAGGGACTGCCGGGGTAGGGGAAAGGTTGTATAGGCCCTTATAGAATTCTTCAAATTGGCGAGCGATAGCCACATTAGAAGAGTGTAGGGTACCAGCCGAGTCTCTGATTGTGTGGATGGAGGTAAGGTTAGTTCTGGCACGGGTGGTTCGGGCCAGGAGGTGACCACTTTTTTTTCCTTGTTCATAAAACACTTTATGGCTAAGGACTAGCCTTCGATGTGCTTGAAGGCCCTGTAGATCTTTCAGGAGTGTACGGATCTCAAGGAGCTCCGCCGCGGCCATTTGAGCAAGTGAGCGTTTGTAAACCGTCTCGAGGGTGGTCAGTCGGGAGTAGAGGTCTTGAAGTTCGCGTTGGCGTGCCTTTTTCAGGGATGCCGCTATAGATAGGAACTCGCCTCTAATTACGCACTTGTGCCCTTCCCATTGAACTAGAGGTCCGGTGTCGGGGGTATCGTTGATCTCGAAATAGTCTTTGAGTTTAGACGTCAGACTGGAGAGAACTACCCCGTCTTTGAGAAGCGAGGGGTTCAATCCCCACGTTTTGGTCCTTGTGACAAGTTCAGGAAATCGGAGTGTCATGGTTATAGGACTATGGTCTGAAAGGACCCTAGGCTCAATAGAAGCTTCCGAAAGGAATTTCAAGTCTGGCTGTGAAAGAAAGATGTAATCAATCCTCAAAAACTTCGAGTGAGGGGCGGAGAAGAAGGTGTAATCCCTGTCGTTAGGGAAGAGTGTCCTCCAGGAATCATGAAGGTGTAAGGATCGAAGCTGGAGATGAATTTGACGTAGTGCCCGGAATGGCAATACTGAAGCAATTGTTGAAGAATCTAGGAGGGGATTGAGAGGAGCGTTAAAATCTCCTCCAAATATTAAGAGCCTTGTAGTGAAGTCTGCAAGTTCTTGGCATACTGTTTGGAAGAAGGGTACTTGTTTGGAATTTGGTGCATAAATATTAGCCAGGGTGACTGGTCTGGTGTTGAGGTGGCCTTTAACAAAGAGCTCCTCATAGAATCTTAACAGATTGGTCTGGCAGGAATGTCCCTTTGTAAACTCATGCTGATTACTACTAATTATACTGTTTTCATCAGCAAATTCTTGGATATAGTCCCTTATCATCCCCTACAAAAATGTACCTACTATTGATGTCAGGCTGACTGGCTTGTGGTTCCCCGGAATATGTCTCTGCCCTATTTTGAATATTGGTACTGCATTTGCTTTTCTCCCATCAACTGTTCCTGTCAGTATGCTGTCCGCAAAGGTTAGGAACAATGATCTAGCTATAACCCGACTGAGTTTTTTTGAGGACTCTCATGTGTAAGCCATCTGGTCTCGTGGATTTATTTGAGTTAGGCTTATCATGTCTTTCCTTGATTCCAGCCTCTGTTAGCCACAGTGGTACGTCCTGTGATGTGCTGCTAAAAATACTGTCACGGTCAGTATACCCCTCCTTTTCATGTGTAACAACTGAGGAGAAGAAAGCATTTAGTACAGTTGCCTTCTCTGTGTCATCCGCAACCATCCTCCCTTCATAATTTTTTACAGTCAGGTCCATAAATATTGGGACAACAACACAATTCTAATCTTTTTGGCTCTATACACCACCACAATGGATTTGAAATGGAACAAACAAGATGTGCTTTAACTGCAGACTTTCAGCTTTAATTTGAGGATATTTGCATCCAAATCAGGTGAATGGTGTAGGAATTACAACAGTTTGTATATGTGCCTCCCACTTTTTAAGGGACCAAAAGTAATAGGACAGATTAACAATCATAAATTAAACTTTCACTTTTTAATACTTGGTTGCAAATCCTTAGCAGACAATTACAGCCTGAAGTCTGGAACGCATAGACATCACCAGATGCTGGGTTTCATCCCTGGTGATGCTCTGCCAGGCCTCTACTGCAACTGTCTTCAGTTTCTGCTTGTTCTTGGGGGATTTTCCCTTCTGTTTTGTCTTCAGCAAGTGAAATGCATGCTCAATCGGATTCAGGTCAGGTGATTGACTTGGCCATTGCATAACATTCTACTTCTTTCCCTTAAAAAACTCTTTGGTTGCTTTCACAGTATGCTTCGGGTCATTGTCCATCTGCACTGTGAAGCGCCGTCCAATGAGTTCTGAAGCATTTGGCTGAATATGAGCAGATAATATTGCCTGAAACACTTCAGAACTCATCCTGCTGCTTTTGTCAGCAGTCACATCATCAATAAATACAAGAGAACCAGATTCATTGGCAGTCATACATGCCCACGCCATGACACTACCACCACCATGCTTCACTAATGAGATGGTATGCTTTGGATCATGAGCAGTTCCTTCCTTCTCCATACTCTTCTCTTCCCATCACTCTGGTACAAGTTGATCTTGGTCTCATCTGTCCATAGGATGTTGTTCCAGAACTGTGAAGGCTTTTTTGGTGGTTGTTTGGCAAACTCTAATCTGGCCTTTCTGTTTTTAAGGCTCTCCAATGGTTTACATCTTGTGGTGAACCATTTGTATTCACTCTGGTGAAATCTTCTCTTGATTGTTGACTTTGACACACATACACCTACCTCCTGGAGAGTGTTCTTGATCTGGCCAACTGTTATGAAGGGTGTTTTCTTCACCAGGGAAAGAATTCTTTGGCCATCCACCACCACAACAGTTGTTTTCCATGGTCTTCCAGGTCTTTTGGTGTTGCTGAGCTCACCGGTGCGTTCTTTCTTTTTAAGGATGTTCCAAACAGTTGATTTGGCCACACCTAATGTTTTTGCTATCTCTCTGATGGGTTTGTTTTGTTTTTTTTCAGCCTAATGATGGCTTGCTTCAGTGATAGTGAGTGACAGCTCTTTGGATCTCATATTGAGATTTGACAGCAACAGATTCCAAATGCAAATAGCACACTTGAAATTAACTCTAGACCTTTTATCTGCTCCTTGTTAATGGCATAATGAGGGAATAACACACACCTGGCCATGGAACAGCTGAGCAGCCAATTGTCCCATTACTTTTGGTCCCTTAAAAAGTGGGAGGCACATATACAATCTGTTGTAATTCCTACACCTTTGCCCTGATTTGGATGTAAATACCCTCACATTAAAGCTGAAAGTCTGCAGTTAAACATATCCTGTTTGTTTCATTTCAAATACATTGTGGTGGTGTATAGAGCCAAAAAGATTAGAATTGTGTCGATGTCCCAATATTAATGGACCTGACTGTATGTGTGCAATGTGTTCTGACCTTGCTTTTTCACTGTTAATATATCTAAAGTATTCCTCAGGATTTCTTTTACTTTCCTCTGCTATGTGTCTCTCATAGTTTTTTTTAGCAGCCCTGATTTCGTTCTTACATTTCTTGTTACATTCCTTGCATTGTTGGAAAGCTGACAATGCCCCCTCCGCTGTATATTTCTTAAAGGCCATTTTCTTCTCTCTAATAACAATTTTTACTTTAGGGTTTAGCCACCCAGGTTTGACCTTCACGTTTCCATATGTACCCATTGAACTGCACTGTGTAATACCTTTCTTTAATATGTTCCCAAAGCATTACCATTTTTCCTCTGTGTTCAATGTTTCTAGGGTTAGGTCCCTATTGATGCTCTCTAGTATTGAGCACAGTTCAGAAAGGTTTGCTCTTTTGAAATGAAGATCATCCTGTGATCGCTAGATCCCAAGTTGTCCCATATTGCCACATCTGAGATCAGGCTTGGATCATTTGTAAATAATAAATCTAGCAATGCATTCTTTCTAGTAGGAGAATCTACCAATTGAGACATTAAGTTGTCATGTAAGACATTTATGAAATGACGGGCCTTTAATGAGTGAGCTGTCCCCTGCTGTCCCCTGCTTCGCCACCATTCCTAACTGTGATAGAAGGTCCAGCTCCTCCTCCTCTTTCAGGTTGGGGGGGGGCCTATTACATACCCCCACTATTAATTTCCCACTTCTTCCCTGTGGAGTTCTACCCACACAGATTCCACCTCCCCCCTTGTTTCATTCACAATGTCACTCCTGTCTACCAGCCTTACATAATTTTTTATATAGAGACATACCCCTCCCCCTCTTTTACCTTCCCTGTCCTTGCTATACAAGGAATACCCTTGTATATTTGCCAACCAGTTGTGTAAGCTGTCAAATAAAGTTTCTGTTATTCTCACAAAATCTAAGTCCTAGTAATAGCAGTCCCAGTTCCTCTATTTTGTTAGCTAGGCTCCTGGCATTTGTGTATACTCCTCTCAGTGTTTTATGAGTGGCTATTGATATCTCTTTAAGTTTTCTCATGCTTTGTTTGTGATTTGGCCAATCAGTCACACCGAGATTTGATGTTACGGTTATCACGACTGACTCCCATATTACCCTGTCCTTTGCTCAATGCTGAGTGTCACTACCTTTGAACTCTCCCCCCCCCCCCCAACACATAGTTTAAAGGCCCCTCCAACTTTGTGGCCATCTTTAAATAATTACAGGCTGCGGGAGTTAAAGGAGATCTAAAGTCACAGCCCATACATTTTCAATTAAAAAAATCAGCAATTTATTAGCAATACAAAATATTTTTTTTTGATAAACCAATATAAGCTTATTTGAAGAATTTCCTTTTACATTGGGAGTACTGCCAAACTGCCAATCTTGTTCAACAGCTTCCTAGATTAAATACAAAAAATGTGCTGCGCCAGACGTGCACCAATAAACTTAAATTATATTAATATAATCAATATCTGAAGCCCATACAAGCTGTGATTGTGCTCAAAATCCAATAAATGTGCATTAGTCCAAATCAGAAATGCAATCTGCTGAAAAGTGCACACCAATCTGTGAAATCCCTCCACCTGCTAGATTGGCCTCTCACCTCCAAACAGGACCCATACGGGCCAGCAAAAGCATGTACTGAGGATATCAGACTCTTGGAAAGACACTCCAGCCTCTCACCTCCGGAGGTCTCAAGACACGGGACATGCGATGCAAAATATAAAAGGGAAAATATAGTGCTCTCCGTTTCAACAATCAGGCTTTATTGAGGAAAATAGAAGTTTACTCACATGTACAGGGCACTTCACCGTGCCTGCTGTTATGGCAATAGTAATAGCGTGTGTCACTCGAGAGATGTTCGGCGTCGGTCACGCAAGCTCCGCCCCCTATACGCGTTACGATGAGCGTATGGCTCCAACGTCTTCCTCGGTAGGGTAGGATGTTACGGTTATATTATCACTACTGACTCCCATATTACCCTGTCCTTTGCTCAATGCTGAGTGTCACTACCTTTGAACTCTCCCCCCCAACACATAGTTTAAAGGCCCCTCCAACTTTGTGGCCATCTTTAAATAATTACAGGCTGCGGGAGTTAAAGGAGATCTAAAGTCACAGCCCATACATTTTCAATTAAAAAAATCAGCAATTTATTAGCAATACAAAATATTTTTTTTTTATAAACCAATATAAGCTTATTTGAAGAATTTCCTTTTACATTGGGAGTACTGCCCAGCTGCCAATCTTGTTCAACAGCTTCCTAGATTCCCTGCATTATTTGCAGCTTCTTCTTTGCTTATCTCTTTTGTTTAATTTCAAAATCTAAGAACTATATAACCCATGGTACCTTGAAGCATGCAATCAGTGATGATGTTTTTCTTTTTCCTATACTGACTGCTCTGCCTAACACTCCTCCTTTCAGAACCTCTGTAGTTCAGAAGGCATGTGACATAGCAGTGACTATTTACAGGGCATAATTAACTGCTTTACGCCCGCCCACCGCAGTTATATGGTGGCAGTCAACCACTCCTGGGCGAATCGCCGTAGCTGTACGTCGCTCGCTCTCAGGAGGCTAGGGGGCGAGGTCGCGCTGCCAGCGGCTTGCTCCCGCCCCCGCTCGTCAGCGGGGAAGCCAATGCAGCAGACAGGCAGCTCCGATTGCCGCCTAACACCCACAATCGTTCCCCGCTGAGAGAGAAGAACGGTCAGCTGTAGTAAACACAGCTGACCGTTCTCCCTGGAATGATCATAGAACTCATGTGATCCTTCTATATAGGATTACATGTCTCTATGGTCATTTCAGAAGCCACGCTCCCCCCATAGTTAAAATCACTCCCCTAGGCTCACATTTAACCCCTTGATCACCCATAATGTTAACCCCTTCCCTGCCAGTGTCTTTATTACAGTAACAGTGCATATTATTAGCACTGATTACTGTAGTAATGTCACTGGTCCCCCCAAAAGTGTAAAAAATGTTAGTCAGGGGTCCGATCTGTCCACCGCAATGTTGCAGGCCCACAAAAAATTGCATTACTAGTAAAGAAAATAAAACAATAAAAATTACATAAATCTTTCCCGTAGTTAGTAGACGCAATAACTTTTGCGCAAACCAATCAAAATACGCTTATTGCAATTTTTTTACCAAAAATATGTAGCAGAAAACAAATTGGCCTAAAATGTTAAAAAATTTAGATTTTTTTATTTATTTATTTTTTTTTCAGAGAATGTCATATAGCAGAATGTGAAAAATATATATATTTTTTTTTTCAAAATTGTCGCTCTTTAATAAAAATTGCACAGGTGATCAAATACCACCAAAAGAAAGCTCTATTTGTGCGAAAAAAAGGACATCAAATTTTTTGGGGTACAGCACTACATGACTGCGCAATTGTCCGTTAAACTAAAGCAGTGCCGAATCGCAAAATAGGGCCTGGTCAGGAAGGGGGCAAATCCTTCCGGTCTTAAAGTGGTTAATGTATCACAGAATTCTAAGAATTAAATGTGTGAGATTCTTCACATAGTAACTACAAGCTTCAGTTAATACAAGTGGGATAGAAATAATTCAATTGAAAGTGAAAATGAATATATGACTTTACGTTTTGACCATAGAGACATTTTAAAAAAGGCCAGCATTGCCACTGCACCCTATTAGACTCATGCTTTAATTTGCTTAGCACAAAAAAAGAGCAAAAAATTATTTGATTGATCACCACAGAAAAAAAGGGTTTTCTGGTGATTATATATAAATTAAGATGCATTAAACATCATGCTCATATGACAAATAGAAAGAAAACCTCTTAGCAATACAGTTGAAGCAATTGCTTTTACTGAATTAGTTTTAGGTGTTTACAGTGGCAGCATGCCTCTGCAATTGTGAGTTGAGAGAACGTGACTTTGCATTTGCACCTAAGGTAACAAATATATCATGAGAGCTTTGAAAGGGATATAAATTCAGTCCTGTTGTTTCAACTAGTTGGGTGATACAAGTCTCAGGGGCTTTTTTTGTTCATAAACAAAATGATAAATCTTAGCCATATACCAGATAACAGTAAAGCTAGTCTTGCACAAAATGCAGCTTCTCTAATAATCATTAATGTAGTTTTGCTTTAGATAAATTCTTCATTCGACAGATCTGGCTCCAAGAAGACAAAATATGTCACAATGTTTAAGAACAAAATATTATTTTTACACAGAACAGCATATGGAGTATGGTTATTGGGCCACAGAGTAGTAGATGCAAACATCTTAAAATGTCTTGTAATAGGGTGTGCAGATTGCCAACTACTTTAAAAGCACACATATAAATCATTAGAGGATTCAATTAATCTCCATATGATATGTCTGCCTTGGCTGCAAGTGGCAGCAGGGTTGTGTAAATAAAATACTGCATGCATTAAAATGATTAAAACTGAGGACAGACTGTCCTTGATTACAAAGTTGTTGCTTGCACACTTGAATAACAGTTACTATTTTATGGCTATTGAGGTATATAACCTGCAAAAAACATTACGACCTGTCATATACCTTTGACCTTTGAACTTTGCGATTAGGTTATGAAATTAATCAGGATTAATTGTTTCCTTCTTCAATTTATGTAAATGCCTGTAGGCAGAGTGCATGAGATGCTATCTATAAGGACTGATCTCGAGTCTCACAAGCCAAAAGCAGCAAAATAAGTTGAAAGGTAAACCTGCTCTCACCAACCTGCAATTTTCGTGAAGATACTAAGTGCC
The DNA here is from genome assembly GCF_965119305.1 of Pelophylax lessonae. Taxonomy (NCBI): domain Eukaryota; kingdom Metazoa; phylum Chordata; class Amphibia; order Anura; family Ranidae; genus Pelophylax; species Pelophylax lessonae. The sequence goes on along the minus strand of NC_138774.1, from coordinate 110,484,190 downwards.
AGCTCTGACAAGCTTAATGTATAAGTGGGGCATCATATAACACAAGCTCCCATGAACAGGGCAGGTCTGGGTCATTTTCTATTTTATGCTGATGAAGCACCTTTAAAAAATGTGTCACATATCTAATCAAATCTTTTCCCTTTTATGGTATTGGCAAAATAAAGCTTGGTGGTGCTTGGTGCAAATCCTGCTAGAAAGAATGTATGCATGGAGCTTGGGCATTCTTTTCTTGTTTGCTGCAATCCGCTGCAGTCCAGCTTCATTCCCTCTACTCGGCTTTCCACCTAAAGAAATTCCGCCTGGCCTCCTCCATGCAGCAGTGGACCCTGGCGGTCCACATTGCAGACATCCAGCGCTGACACCCCGGACTCCCCTTCCTGATGAGCTTAATTTACTTCACTCCATGTGAGTTGCCCTTTGTATTTTATTGCACCTACTAAACCTGTAAACTGTCTGCATTTAGAGGTGCTTTTTCTTCTCTCTTCCACTTATTATTTAGAGCCAGCTTCTGCTCCTGTGAATAAGCCTGCCCTAGTGCTTGGACACCATGTCTCAGGATCCCCCTATTCTTGTTGGATCACTTCCTCCTGTCCAATGAACTTCATAGTTATATGGACTTCTTATGAAGTTCTTATGAACTTTTCATACAGAGACTGCCCCCCTCACACAGGATCCTGTTACCTGTTGGCACCTTCTGTCCTTGTCATGTTAATGTGTATATCTTTGAAGCCCTGTAAGTGCTGCCTAGGTACACTCCTTGTGATTTATGTTGTCATTCCTGCGCATTTTATACTCCATCATAGGGTTGAGAGGTTCGGGGAACACCACCAGTTCATCAAGAAAGGGAATGATGAACATAGCATTCCACCAACATTTACTGGAGCACCATCAAAAATCCACCTCTGGCCTACCAGTTGAGTGTGTCCCCAGGGATCTCCTCGAGTCAGAGCGCTTTCATAGACTCTGCCAGGGGGAGACTTTTTGAATTTACAGCCTTGACACCCTCTCTCCTGGGGGGACTCAATGAGGGGCTAGAAGTTGCCATCATCTTGAAATCTCCTCTTTCCCCCCCTTTCCCCTGTTGTCTTTGGCCCCTGGGGCACCACAGTTGTATTTTGATCCTCATTCCATTTTTCATCACATCTTACACCGTCTTATGCTACCCTCAGATGATGCATTCATTCCTGTTATAACCCATATGGTAATATTCCTCATAGACATAATTGCCACTCCTCCTCAGTTCATAATGTGGTTTCCTGCCTTTTCACAAAATGCGACAATATACCATAATAAAGGTATTACTTTTATTAGTTTCTCACCATGATGTCACATTCTTTGTATTACTATTTTTATTTTTATTGTTATATTGTTATAGTGGTCTCCACCACACATGGCAGGAACTAGGACCCTGCTAGCCCCAGTGCCTCTTCATAAATGCATCTTCCCCTGCGCCACTCACTCTTCTGCCTGACAAAGGAGTATGCATGCCCAGGACAGGCATTGCACAGACTTGGAAGCGCGCTGTGACCTCCCCCCTGTCTGGTGATGTTACCTCATACGCTGCCTTCCAGCTCCATCTCCTCTGCTCGGCTTTCTACCTGAGGACATCTGGCTGGCTTCCTCCATGCAGCAGTGGACCCTGGCAGTTCACATCACGGACATCCAGCGCTGACATCCTTGACTCCCCTTCTGATGAGCTTGTCATACTTCACTCCATGTGAGTGGCCCCTTGTATTTTATTGCACCTAATAAAAATGTAAACTGTCTGTACTTAGTGGTGCTTTTTCTTTCTCTTTCTCTCTTTCTCCTGGCAACTATTATGTGCCAGCAGGGCTTCCTGAAGAATAAGACTACCTCTGGTCAGAGAATTAAAATAGGACATAATTAGGGCAAAAGGAGCCAGAATATTTTCTAAATTATTGTAAAGCCATCAGGGTAAGGACTTTTCACTGTCAGCATATTTTGATGGTATGCATTATTTCATTAGGTAATATGTCCTTTTCTAAGGTTTTTATTGCCTGATCTGTGAGACAAGGGTCATTTATTCCCATCAGGTAATCTGATATGAAGTGGAATCTTTTGTTTTTTGTCTTCCACAGATTCCATTGCCTTTAAGTTGTGGAGCGATTGATAATAATCCTGAAAAAATGTTCGGTTTATAACGTTTTTGACCTGTGTGGGCTTTTATATAGTGAACATTTGGTCATGTAACTTTACACTAAAGGGCCCTAGTCAGCATATGGCCGCATTCATTCCTCTGTTCATAAAAATGTATGCACCATAAATCTGAATCCACCTTGAAATTGAAGGTCTTACATTTTCTTTAGTTGCAACCTGAGAGTTCCCGATAATCCTCCATGTTGTGGATTACCTCTAGATTTGTGAAGGTGGATAAGGTCAATGATTTGAGCCATCAGTTCTGTCAAATCACTCTGAGGTTGTTTTTTAAGGAGACCGCTTGAGCACTGAATTCCCCTATAACAGTCATATGGGCTTCCCATATCACCCTTTCCGGTACTATCTTCAGCAAAATCATTTTGGAAAGTGGTGAGGATCATCCCAATGATAGCTACAGTACATCGTCCAATAAGTTTACATTCAGATGCCAGGTACAGGGCTGTCGAGCTCTGTAAAAAGGTGGACACTCTAGCTAGATAATCCACCAAGAAGAAATCTAAACATGAATAAGATTGGTGGACAGTGGAAAAATAGGTATACTCTTTTTAGTAGGAATTTAATATGCCCAAAGAGATTTCCTCGCTGCCACAAACAGATTTGCCTTGCCAGACGAAGTAACAAAGAGGGAATCTATTAAACTGAAAACTCCCAGCCACTTTTTTTTATAATTATGTTTTTATTGATTTTTTCACACGTAAAGTACAAGAAAGATACAAATTGCCATAGATACAACTTACAGGAATATTGAAAGGAATTTAGGGCATACCAAATATAAACCAAAACAGATGAGTTAAGTGACATAGCACAAAATAGCAGCAGTCAATTTGCAGCATAAAACATGAACTAAACATGAATTAAGTGTCGGGGCATCTGAACTAACACACACTAGGGGGGGGGGGGAAGGAATCAATCAACAAAGGGTAAGATGGCTGCAGCTAGAAGCATTAGAAAGGGATAGGTCACCATATTAAGACTGGTCCCAAATTTCCCAACTTTTATTAAAATGCAAAAGCCCTGACACACTACTATACTGCAGTCAAACTGACACTCTACACTGACACACTTCAATATACTCTAGGTCAGGGATTCCCAAACTACGGCCCTCCAGTTGTTCAGGAACTACAATTCCCATCATGCCTAGTCTTGTATGGGAATGTCAGAGTTTTACAATACCTTATGGGATGTGTAGTTCTGCAACAGCTGCAGGGCCGTAGTTTGGGAATCCCTGCTCTAGGTAACCTGTCCTGAAACACTAAACTGACACTACAGTAAAAATGAATAGTCGCACTACACTCACGCTGCACTATCACTATATTCACACTACACTAACACTCTAAACTCACAATAGAATCATAATAGCACACTAGCTCACTAGTAGAAATGAACAGAGCCCTGTTCTATCTATCTCCACTCCAATATCACACTGCAAATAGCTGCTGGGAGAAGGAACCTTTTATAGTGTGGGTCAATGAGCCATGATTGGTCGCAGTCATCATTACTTTCTCCAATCATAGCTCTGACAGTGTTCTGTGCCTTGATTGGGCAAATCCTTCATTGCTTTTGCCAATCAGGTCTTTCAATGCACTGTGCGGCGTGCAGTGCATTGTGGGGCACTCGGCGGGCCGAACAATCAGTCGAACTCCCTGACAATTCGGATGTTCACCAAACGGGTGAACAGTCATTGTTGCACTCATACTCGGGCCAAACTGTTTACCCAACATCAGTTATAAAGTTTAAACCACAGAGAACTATTTGCACATGAAAATTGTCAAAAATGATCTGTGCTGGTTGATAATGGTACTCTCACAAGCTCATCTGTGCCCTACTGGGAAATAGTTAACTTCATATAAAACTAGCTGTTATGGTGTCAAAGGAAGAATATCAATTGAAATAATTGCTAAAAAAAGTATTGGATCTAAATCTTATTATTAATTTATTTGAAATATCTTTCTGAAGTCCTTGGCAAACAATGTATTGAATTTATCTCTATCTCAATTAAAAAAAAAAATAGAGTTCTTAAAGAGAATACTATATTATTCCTAATTACCATTATAAATTGTAACATGTTTATATACTTTAAATAAATTGCATGAAGACAGTAACCAAATTGCTCAAAATGAAAATCTGCATTATGTCTTGTAACTGGAACATGATGCAAGACAATGGAGTACATGACCCTTTTAATGGTTCATAGACCAGTGTTTTAGCAACTGAAAAAATATGAAGCAGCATTACCACAGACAATCCCTAAAGCCACACACAGTTCGGGGATTGCATGTTGTAGTCTAGTGCTAGCAGTTAGATTATCTTTTTCATCTTTTAGAGCAGTGGTACCCAAACTGCAACTAGCAGGCCAGATGTGGCCTTTCACTTGCCTTAAACCAACGTTTGAGAACTTTACCTCCCAATGATACCAACAACAGGGCACTATTTCTTACTTGAACCAACATTGGGAAATTATTGCTTCCAAACGCACTAGGTCATTTTATGCTACTACTGCTTACCCGCCCTGGGGTATTTTTTACATATACAAATTACCCAATCTAGGGCATTGTTTATGCCCACTGACCACTAATACCTGGACATTTTCCCTCTCACTGGCCATAACCCAGTTGCCCAAAAAAAGGAATGTCCCCCAATGTGCACACAGGTTATTCTGGAAAGTAGACTGGCTGCTTCTACATATCAAAATGCTTCCATGGTCTAAGAATAATATAATAATAGATTCATGAAATAATAGTAGAATTATACCAGGAAATGGAAACTATAATTGAAGTGACATTCAGTGATAAATCCAGATAGATGTTTAATCAAATGTAAAATCAGATAAACCCAACACATTCGGGGGTTGCACTTTGCTCCTTGTAAGGAACTGCATATGCAGATTTGGTATCGACAGAATTAATAGTTTAGTATAGTTTGCACAGTGCTTATCAGCACCTGGTTGTTGCAGCCACTAAATCCTACAATTCATTCAATATCATATTCACATACACTGTTCCCTAGCCTTCATGTTCTGAGGAAAGGGGAAAGGCATGGCACCCAAAATGCTTTGGTTTTATCTGATTTTACATGAACTTCTATCTGGACTTTTTTTATCACATTGTGGCACTTCAAGACTCTCTAATTCCAGCAGTATTTTGGTGCCTGTGGTATTGACATTCATGGGAAGGATGTGGTATGTTTTTATGTATGATGAGCAGTTCCACCCTTTATCAGGCCCTATGTGGTCTCTCTGTAGATCTGAGTACATTCAATTCACTATCAAATATTAATTTAAAAAAAGAGAGGAATCGGTTGATTCCCTAAACAAAATTCTATATAGAAAGAACTCATTTGTCAGTATGTATCTGTAAGAAACTATTGTTTGTTATGTGTCAGAGGCTATAAAAACATATTTCATAAATCACGTTATTCTGTTTGTGATTTATCTACAAACACTTCATACTGCTTATGTGGTGTTCCCCTGAAGATCATCAATATGCTTGAGCTTGTCTTTTCCAAAGGCTTTTATAATGCATGAACATAAATTCATAACAACATGGACTAATGGTAGAAAAAACGAAATCCAGTAAAATGTCTAGTTTGCCAGGCTGGTATAGATTAAAAGTGTGTGGAAAACTTATAATAAAAAATACTTAAAAAAAGCAAACTTTGTAGATCAAATATCTCAAATTTGCACTTGGCATCTGTTCAAAAACGAAATGCATACATAATCTTGGGCCCGACACTTTTTCATTCATCTTTTCTGAGCACCCTATGAACACAATGAACTTACACCAAATCTCTTTCCATTCCTGCTAACAATTTTTTTAATTGCACGACTACTGTCATTTATTACACAGAGCAATGTATGGTAAGATCTGGATGCAAGGCAATGTTAATCCAGTATGCATATGGAGGCATTACATCACCAATGGCCAACCAATAGATACAAAACAAGAATCTCTGAACTAAAAGAGGACCAGGAGAAGATGGCAGTGGCAGCAATGGAGCAATAACTGGAAAAGTGGACCTCATGCTGCTGGAGTGGCACACGGGTCTGCCATAATATTATGTGGGATTACAGTTACAACAAGAGCTCCAGGGACATTCTGTGGTTACAGGTCCACTTTAAATATCTCTGAGTAAATCTTTGATAATTTACTGCATAGCAAAATTAAATCTGTTTTCTTAAGTTTTGTATTTATAATTGCATTTATTTTAACATTCAGATTCCTAAATATTCTAGCACTTTTATATACCATGTAAGGACATCTGCTGCTTTTTTACTCTAGGCGTCAAAAAGGTCATGCTTTTTAGATATTTTTACAGACAGATAATGTGGATATTATTAAATGGTGCAGATGTGTCCCTGTCCATGCTTGGAAGACCAGTTAAAATGTATTCATAGCCAAAAGTTTTTTTTAGTTAGTTTTAGATACAGTATAGAATAGTTAAATACGTTTGAGTTTGTTTAGTGCTGTCTGTGCACTATTGCAGACATTCCACTTCACTTCACTTCACTTCACTTCACTGTCTGTTCCAGAGATGCAGCAATAAGTTAAAGGAAATCTCTTTTGGAAAGGAATCACTACCTCTTGTTTTGGGGACAACTCAAATATTTTGGATTTACAGATAGAGGGGCAGTAAAAATAAAGGAGTAATGAAAAACATTATAAAGTTTGTGACCCTTCCCCAACCTATCGAAAACTAAAAATTAAAATTTTGCTTAGAGATACACTTTAGGAACCTCTGCTCTGTGAGAAAGAGTCCCTGGAATTAATAAAGACTGGGGCAGACAGATTTTGAAAACGTGTCTCTTGTGTATTCTAAAAGTGGTAAAGAAAGCATCAAATGAATGTGCTATTTGATGCATTAAATGTGACACAATGTAAAAGTGGCACATTTTAGAACTACCTGAACTTTAATCATGAGTCACCATTAGAATCATTAGTGTAGCAAATGCCTAATGGTACAAAACATTAACAAGATGGATTAACAAAAGAAAAGTGGTGCAGCAGTTTTATTGAATATCCCCCAATGTGCACACACATATTTATTTAGGACACAAATTAATATAGCTAGATGTGCATTATTAAATTGTTAAAAGTATTTTTTTAAAGCAATTTGTTTAAGTACCTAAATTTGACTTGGTATTGGCCCCTTGTAATATGCTTTACTCAGCACTCAAACTGGAACATTGAGGGGCAGGACTGAGAGCCAATTTGGTGTGTTGCATGCAATGTATATGTGCTAACAAGGAACATGATATGAATGAACAGTGGAATGACTTCATCAGTCTTCTACTGCACTTTATTATCCAAAAAGCAGCTTAGAGAGGAAGGTTACAGTTAGTGCAGAGCCACAACTCATTCTCCAGTGCTCTCTATAGAACAGAAAAGGACTTCAGAAGGCATGAATGGGCCCAACCAAGAAGATTTTAATGAGAGCCCAGCACTGATGAGGCAGCAGAGCTTACACTGGATTGGGTACAGGCTAGTATAAAACTGGTGAGGGCTGGGGGATAGGATAACAGATAACAGAATAAGTGGGTGTAAGAAAACTCCAGTATGTATCAGAACAATAAAGACTTGTGCATGCCGTGCTCATGTGCTCACTGCTCATGTGCTCATGTGCATGATCCTAATTCCAAGCAAAATCTCTCTGCAAGACATGTATAAGCATGCACATGCAAATGTATTACTGTGTATGCTAAGCAGCATGTGTGTACGCACATGTACACACTTGGCACTTGCATTGACATCACATGGCCTATTGTACCTGAATTGTGATATGAACAGATTGCTGAGTGGTCTTCCGATAGTTTCTGCTTTACCAGTCTCCTGACCTTCTATATTTACCTTCCCGTGCATGACCCAGCTTTCTTCTGACCTGTCTTTGGATTCTTGTGATTGTGACCTTGGTGCGTATCCTGACTCAGCTTCTGCCTTACATTCATGTACCTCACTGTCAGGCTGTGAACTGATCTCAGATAGTATCCTGGCTCTGCCTGATGTTCCTGTACCTTCTTGATCAGCTGCCAATGACATTTTGGCTTGTGTCCTGGGTTCACTTCTGTCTGCTGATTGAGTGTACCCATGTTCTGTATCTAACTGCTGGTGCTGCCCACTACATTGACCTTCAGGCCACTCTGTGTAATCAAGCCTCCTGTCATCACCACTACCAGGGGTGTTAGACAAGAGATGCAAGAGAAGCCAGCTCCAGTTTGATCTTTACCAGGTACATCACAGTGGAACTACACTATAGGTTCAGGTATGCTTTAATTATTTATTCTATGTATTTAGTAAAAAGCAAGATGGCTCATGGCAACCAATAGGTTAATGTATTTTTATATTAGAAAGGCACAAAGAATGGCTTCTTATGCTAATAATACAGTTAAAGTAAAGTGTCCCTTTGCTCATTTTCAAATGTCATGCCACATATTCTTGTTAGCGCTTTATCAGTGCATTGCAAGGCAGCCAGTCAACACAAATCAAATAGGAAACATCCCACCAAAAGCCATAGCAGTGGGACATTTCTGCACCGCTTGACATTCACATTTTTTTCTGCCCGAGTGCCTGCATTGAAAGGAAGCCAACACATCGTTTAGGCTGAGAGCAATGTATTATTTGTGATGAATTGACAGTGTGTGGGTTTGCAAGCTTGCACAACTGACATATGTCTATTAGAGCAGTAATTCAAATTCCAAGCACACATGATCTTGGAAGTTCATTTAACTTGAACACAAGCGTTTAAGCCAAGGACAGGTGGATTTCATATCGTCAACTCCGTCAGGACATTTTGGAAGTTTTATAAGCTTTCATCACATATGCCTTGTCTGGAGGAAACAGATAAACACAGGAGAATGCCAATCTATTATGCACATGCTGTTAAATGAGTCTTCAAGGAGTGCAGAAAGATTTGCTGGACTGGGAAGCCTTAGATTATATGTAAAGCTAGATATCAAAATGTAATAATATTATGATAGGAGATGACCAGCATAAAAATGACAAGGTAATCTGTTAACTAGACACAGTAATATCCATAAAAAAAAATGCAATGTCATATTCCAATATTTTGATCTTGATATTTTTAAGAAGTTTTCTATTTGTAGTGCAATGATTTGTAAAGATAGTGCTCCTCCTGGCTACCCCTACTGCCCCGTCTATACAGATAAATTGCTAGATGTATCACCAAGAACAATGTGTGATTGTCAGAGCTGGATTTTCATCACTAGAGCCTGTAGGTGCCCTTTAAAACACCGTTCCACTAAAATCATATATTTTACACAAAACATTTTCTTATTTTCCTGGTCCTGACCTGACTTGGAGCATTGTAATCATGTGAACATACCTTATATGGGATAATTATTTGTTCTAATAATGTAAAAAAAATGTTCCAATAACTTTAATGGTGGAAACCATTTCTTTTCCTCGGTCCACTACAGGATCTTGGTGATCTGAGACGTACAGTGCCTTGCGAAAGTATTCGGCCCCCTTGAACTTTGCAACCTTTTGCCACATTTCAGGCTTCAAACATAAAGATATAAAACTGTAATTTTTGTGAAGAATCAACAACAAGTGGGACACAATCATGAAGTGGAACGAAATTTATTGGATATTTCAAACTTTTTTAACAAATAAAAAAACTGAAAAATTGGGCGTGCAAAATTATTCAGCCCCCTTAAGTTAATACTTTGTAGCGCCACCTTTTGCTGCGATTACAGCTGTAAGTCGCTTGGGGTATGTCAGTTTTGCACATCGAGAGACTGAAATTTTTCCCCATTCCTCCTTGCAAAACAGCTCGAGCTCAGTGAGGTTGGATGGAGAGCGTTTGTGAGCAGCAGTTTCCAGTTCTTTCCACAGATTCTCGATTGGATTCAGGTCTGGACTTTGACTTGGCCATTCTAACACCTGGATATGTTTATTTGTGAACCATTCCATTGTAGATTTTGCTTTATGTTTTGGATCATTGTCTTGTTGGAAGACAAATCTCCGTCCCAGTCTCAGGTCTTTTGCAGACTCCATCAGGTTTTCTTCCAGAATGGTCCTGTATTTGTCTCCATCCATCTTCCCATCAATTTTAACCATCTTCCCTGTCCCTGCTGAAGAAAAGCAGGCCCAAACCATGATGCTGCCACCACCATGTTTGACAGTGGGGATGGTGTGTTCAGGGTGATGAGCTGTGTTGCTTTTACGCCAAACATAACGTTTTGAATTGTTGCCAAAAAGTTTGATTTTGGTTTCATCTGACCAGAGCACCTTCTTCCACATGTTTGGTGTGTCTCCCAGGTGGCTTGTGGCAAACTTTAAACGACACTTTTTATGGATATCTTTAAGAAATGGCTTTCTTCTTGCCACTCTTCTATAAAGGCCAGATTTGTGCAGTATACGACTGATTGTTATCCTATGGACAGAGTCTCCCACCTCAGCTGTAGATCTCTGCAGTTCATCCAGAGTGATCATGGGCCTCTTGGCTGCATCCCTGATCAGTCTTCTCCTTGTATGAGCTGAAAGTTTAGAGGGACGGCCAGGTCTTCGTAGATTTGCAGTGGTCTGATACTCCTTCCATTTCAATATTATCGATTGCACAGTGCTCCTTGGGATGTTTAAAGCTCGGAAATCTTTTTGTATCCAAATCCGGCTTTAAACTTCTCCACAACAGTATCTCGGACCTGCCTGGTGTGTTCCTTGTTCTTCATGATGCTCTCTACGCTTTAAACGGACCTCTGAGACTATCACAGTGCAGGTGCATTTATACAGAGACTTGATTACCCACAGGTGGATTCTATTTATCATCATTAGTCATTTAGGTCAACATTGGATCATTCAGAGATCCTCACTGAACTTCTGGATAGAGTTTGCTGCACTGAAAGTAAAGGGGCTGAATAATTTTGCACGCCCAATTTTTCAGTTTTTTATTTGTTAACAAAGTTTGAAATATCCAATAAATTTCGTTCCACTTCATGATTGTGTCCCACTTGTTGTTGATTCTTCACAAAAAATTACAGTTTTATATCTTTATGTTTGAAGCCTGAAATGTGACAAAAGGTCACAAAGTTAAAGGGGGCCGAATACTTTCGCAAGGCCCTGTATGTGTCTTTGCTTGAGTTCTGACATAGTCAGACCTATATCATTTAATTTGGTTATAGAAATCCTTATTGACTATACACTTAATCCACTGGCATTTTTTATAAAAAAAATGTTTACCTTGCTGCTGTACATGTCAGGCTTTCTTTTTAAGAGCTTTTACATAAAATAGAATACTTGGTCATTTTGTTATTCCTTGATTAGACATACTTCTTGCCAAATCTTTTGTTCTATTGCTAATTGTTACGGTGCTAAACAAAGTTGACTTTACTATAAATTAAATTGATCCCTAAAAAAGATAAAACAATTCAAACAAGATGCCTGGCAGTACTTTCGACAAAAAGCTGGGGGCTGCCTGAACCCAGACAATGCTCTGAAAATTCTGGTTTTCTGGGTTCTTCTCTATCTCGAAATGCAAATAGGAATTTCACTATCAGAAAGGTATGGTGTTGGACTGACAGATGGAGGGCAAGGCTAAAGTTTCCAAGGGTACAAGGGAGGACTTGCCTCTAGATAACGGCAATGACAATCACTTTGGATGCCTTATAGGAAGGAGCACATTTAATTTGTTAGCATTTTGGCACCACTGGTTTACTTTAAGTAAATGGTACATTTTACTTTATTTAAAGTACAAACATGGCAGAAAATGTTACCATTTCTGAGCTTTATGATTGCTTTAACCATCTTTCTTTTTTTAGATCAGCTTTTATACAGATATAAGAATTTAAAAAGAGGAAGGTAATCGTTTATTGATTTTTTTCACTGGCGCTAGACAAAGGTGAAGAACAATGAAAGAGGTTCAAATTCTCAAATTTTAAAAGCTTTCTCGGGGAACATACAACTTGATCCTATTACGTACCAGGAGAAACATGTGCACACATAATAAAAATTAACCGAGGTCAAGCAACAAAACTTTTCATTTCATATTGTGAATGCTGTAACACTATACACTATTTCTTTTATAGGTAATAATGTCTCCAAAATGAGATGGAAAATGAAATGGAAAATAAAAAAAATACCTAAAAGAGGGGCATTCCTGCTCAGAAGAGAAGCGACCCACTATATTATGTTACAATCATAAGAGGGAGTTTAATGTTTACCAATGTTCTTTTTATGAACAATTTGTAAATACATACAGTATATACAGTATATGGTGCAAAAAGTAATTTTGCCCTGAAATTACTGATTTTTCTGCTACCGAAATTATGCCTAAGCATAATCACTGATTTTCTTCATTAAGCTGCTTAGGTAACAATTTTTGTTTACTGTTTTTGCATGAATTATATATATATATATTTTTATGTGCTGTCACTTTTGCATTATATGTTCCCTTCTTTGCTTATTTCTTGAAAAAATAAAGTGTAAAATAAGGCTAATTAGGGTCTTTTATTTGACACAGACACAGGGCAGTTGTAAGCAGCTTTTGTAACCCTTATAGGCCACTTATAGCCCACTACATCCTTAAAAACCACCTTCAATTACCCTTCTTCATGTACTCCAGTACATTTTAACCAAAATCTTACCAAAAATATACAGCCTCTGTTTTTTGCTTTGTATTTTCTATTTTTGTTTTCCTTACACAGGTATGTTGGGCATTCCATTTAAAAAAGTTAATAATTAATTTTACATAACAAATTGAGATGATTAGTTGACTGATTCTTTTATATTTAGTCGATTTGGAATGACCTACTAATCTTATAAAAAATTTTTGAGTGTATATTTATATCATTGTTTACTGGGTGTTTATAGGCATTACTTGAAGCAGACCTAAGTTAAAGTGTTGCTAAACCCACAACAGTAGAAATCAGTAAAGCATTCTTGTTATACTCACTATAGAACCTAATGGGTTAATCCTCTGCATTGTGTAAAAAGGCTGCTTGATCCTGTATCTATCCTCCTCTTCTTCCACTGACTCCAGAACATTTCCTGAAAAGACAGAGCCTTTGGAGTCAGGTTGCACATGCTCAGTTGGGTGTGTATTGCTAGAGATAGGTTTTTTTTGGGGGGAGGGAGTGCATGTGACCCGCACAGGGCCAATCAGCACTGTCCAGACAGAGCGTCAGGGGTCCTGAATTCTTATAGGACAGCTCAGTGCAGTAGGAAAAATCCTCCTACAAGCTTTAAAAGGGACTGATAGAAGTCACAAGACCAAGACTGCTATATACTGCTGAAGAGAAAAGGTATTTAGCAGTTTATATTTACTAAGATAATTGCATTTCCATGTTCTGTGTACTGTGGGTGACGAGATATAGTGAATGCAGGCTCCTGGGTTTAGTAACAATTTAGATTGATTGTAAAGTCTTGTTTTTTTTTTCTATTAAAATAACAAACATGTCATACTTACCTGCTCTGTGTAACGGTTTTCCACAGGGCAGCTCGTATCCTCTTCTTCTCGGGTCCCTGGCTGGAGCTCCTGGCCCCTCCTTCCTGTTGAGTGCCGCCACAGCAAGCAGCTTGCTATAAGGGCACCCGAGCTGAACCACAGCTCCCTGTGTCCATTTAGACAGGGAGCCGTGGTTCGGCCCCACCCCCTCTCTATCTCCTTATTGGCTAACTGAGTTTGATTGATGGCAGCGGGAGTCTATGATGCGGCTGCTGTATCTCAGCCAATCAGGAGGACAGCCAAGGCATTTGTGGACATAGCTTGATCATGAGGGGGTTCAGGTAAGTATTAGGGGACGTTTGAGGGGGGCTGCTGGACACAGAAGGCTTTTTATCTGAACGCATAGAATGCATTCAGATAAAAAAAACCCTTCTGCCTTTACAACCACTTTGAGTATAAAACCTGTGCTTATGGTTTCTGTTTAGTAGTGCACCCCATAGTGGCCATTAAAAGCATTGCACCAATGTTTATTGTTACAGTAAATAAGTCCCATCTGTCATTTGCATTAGGCAAGCACCTATTTTATACTGTGCTTGACTCCCTAAATTCCCCATAGTGTTTCTAAATGCAATCTAATCATGTATTCTAGTCACATAAACTCGTTTTCCCAGAGATATTTTATATTATTTTTGTCCTAATGCATAGATGTAGTTTACACACATTTGTTTGATGATTAATTCTGTAGTTAAATTTTTCTTATCTCAAGGGCAATTCAACATATCATGTTGTGGAACAGCTGTGCGTGCATAATGAAACAGCGCTGGGGCCTATGACCAGATTGGCATCACTAATATTACTCCCTGACATTTTTCTATTATGAATAAATGACAGCTTCTTTCACATGTTGTTTTAATAGTAAGCTTCACACCTTAAGACAGATATCTTATTTTCCATATGTTAAAGTCTAATAGTGGGTAATGGGATATTTTCAAAGGGACATTATATGACAGTTTTGAAATATACATGTAATTTGATGAGTTCATCACTCTGTGCTTTTTAGTAACTGCAATCTTTTATGGGTTTGAACATACATAAAAATAAATGTATCAGTACATTGCATTAATGGGCAAAGGTGAAACGTCAGTGCCTAAGTTAAAGTAATATTAAATGGCAACAGAAAAATCCAAGCAGCTGCACTCCTTAGAAATGTTAAAAAGCCATTTTAATTTCACATCATATTCCATAAAAACAGTAAACTCATAGTGGAGGAGGACAGGCATGGTTGATGATTTCCACGCTATTCTCAGGGCTTACTCATAACCTATCTCATACCACCTGCATTATCTACCTAATATAGACACAAGCGGATGCTCAGGTGGAATTAATCATATTAAGAATTTTATGGAACAGTATCTACCAGTACTGTATTAGGATGGCACATTTTTTTAGGGAGCTTTGACTCCCCTAGTTACTTCTCTTCAAGGGGAATGCAAAGTCACAATTGGCCCCTCTTCAAAGGCAATTACAGATGTGGTGGGGCAAGTGCCTTTGTCATCCTCACATTATTATGAACGATGAGGTTGTGTCAACTGTAAATGTTAAGAAACTTAAGGTAAAGACTTTATCAACTGCAACATTCTGTACATTATCTATTTGGTAATGTGCATGATTTGCTCTGCCCAATACATGGGGAGAATCACCAGAAGGCCACGGAATTTCCTCTACAATCACATCTTCGACATAGAGAAAAATCATTCCACAAGATTTTAAGGATGTGCATGGAGGCGATTCCACAGCCTTACAAATACAGGACATAGAAAAGATCATGATCCCAAGAAAAGGGGGAGACACTTTCTGACTCCTTTGTAAGAGGGAGTTTTTTTTGATATTTCACGTACAGACAAGGATTACAGGAGGTCTGAAACATGAGTGGGATTTGTAAATAAATATATATACATGTATATATACCCGCGGAAATGGATGTGGTAAGAAATAATAAACTACGTGAAACAGTGAATATACAGTATTGCCCTCACCTTTTTACAAGGTAAAACAACCATAAAAACCCAAACCAAAAGTACCCTGCCACTTGCGTATCACCAGCCAGATCTAACGTCACCATCTGTGGTCACTGATGGGTTTTGTCCCTCCCACAGGACATTATCAAGGGCTAACCCGGTGCAAAAGCCTTTGATTACGTCCTGTGGGAGAGAAGGAAATTCATCTGGTGACATCAGATCGGGCCGGTGACACGCAAGTGGTGGCGTACTTCCGGTTTTTATGCTTGTTTTACCTTGTATAAAGGGAGTGCAATACTGTGTATTCACTATTTCACATTTCACATTTCACACGTGAATTTATTATTTCTTACCACATTCATTAGTGCAGGTATAAATACATGTATATATATTTATTTACAAATCCCAATCATGTTTCAGACCTCCCATAACCCTTGTCTGTATGTGAAAAATCCAAAAAAACTCCCTCTTAAAAAAAGTAGTCTGAAGGTGTCTCCCCCTCTTCTCGGGATCATGATTTTTTCTACGTCCTGTATTTGTAAGGCTTTGGGATCGCCTCCATGCACATCTGTAAAATGTCATGGAATGATTTTTCTCTATGTCAAAGATGTGATCGTGGAGGCAATTCCGAAACGTGTCAGTTGAGTGCGAGTGGGTAAATTTGATCCGGCCGGTGACATGCAAGTGGCGGCGTACTTCTGGTTTCCAGTTTTTATGCTTGTTTTACATTGTATAAAAGTGAGTGCAATACTGTGTTTTTTAGCATCATTTTAATGAACGGAATAACGCTATATACAATATGGTCAAGAAATCATAAATTCTGCCAGGGTATGAAAACTTATGAACACAACTGTATTCCTCCTCTGTTCTGGCATTATACTATATACTATACATGAAGGGAATCCGCATCCACAAAGAAGGAGCTCTGTTGGAGGACTACTAATCCTAGCATCTGAGATGTTTTGCAAAGCGCTCCTGACTTCCGGTATGGGAGTCTTTAGCAGCTGGTGAGTGAGTGGGCACATAGGAGGGGAGCACGGACTGCACCAATTTTGTTTATAGCACTTGGCACTTTAATTATGATGGAACTGCAATAGTTTTCATCAATATGATGGACTTTTATTGATTTTGATTTGGATTTTTATTGATTTTGAACTTTGTTATTGTGTGTATATATATATATATATGAGTTTATGTTACTGTTTAAACATTATAGTTATTCATAGTGGGAGCAACCTTTTTACACACATAAATATATGAGTGGGATTTAACTCCGTATTCTGAAAATGTATTCTTTTTGGGATTTAATTAGTAGTTGTAATATAGGCTCTGGAAAAAAATGTATAGGGTGTTATGCACAATTTAGCATCTCAGGTAGGTTTTTATTTATCTTTGGATTCATGTGGATTGTGTGTCTTTCCATTTCTGTCATGTATATAAGAGTGTATAGCATATCCTAATGTGTAAAGAGATATTTTAGAGGGGGCATTTGCTTCCTGTACAGTGAGCTTTAGAGTTAGGGTGAGTATTACATGTTAAGGACCAAGTGTTGTTGTAGTGTAGGGCTGGTTTTGGCACTTGTTAAAGGTTCAGATAGGGGGAGAGTACAGTATTAACCGCTTGCCGACCGCCGCAAGTAGATATACTGCAGCGGTCAGCCCCTCACAGGCAAAGTGACGTATATATACGTCACTAGCCTGTGAGGCTCTGGGGAGCGAGCGCGCGCCGCCGGCGGCGCGCTCCTGCTCCCGCGCGGTCACGGACCCCCCGCGCGTGTGACCGGCGGACCCGATGTCCGCCGCTCACTCTGCGATCGTCGGGGGAGAGGGAGAAAGGCAGGCAGCTTGTGTAAACAAGCTGCCTGTCATTCTCCCCTGTGTAGAAACACTGATCATACGGTTCTACTATGTAGGACCGTTGATCAGTGTTCCTACAGCTCAAGCCACAGCCAATCACAGTTAGAATCACGCCCCTAGGGACACACACAGCCCCTCCCTCTCAAATAAAGTTAACCCCTTCACTGCCAGTGTATTTTTACAGTAACAGTGCATATATATAGCACTGATTACTGTAGAAATGTCACTGGTAACCCCAAAAGTGTCAAAAATGTCAGTCAAGGGTCCGATCTGTCCGCCCCAATGTCGCAGTACCGCAAAAAAATCGCAGATCGCCGCCATTACGCGTTAAAAAAAAACAACAAAAATGACTAAAATCTTTCCCTTTGTTAGTAAACGCGATAACTTTTGCGCAAACCAATCAAAATACGCTTTTTGCGATTTTTTTTACCAAACATATGTAGCATAAAACAAATTAGCCGAAAATGTTAAAAAATTTAGATTTTTACTTTTTTTTTCATATAAAAAAATGTGAAAAATATTGTTATTTTTGCAAAATTGACGCTCTTTTTTTGTTTATAGCGCGTGATCAAAAAATCGCACAGATGATCAAATACCACCAAAAGAAAGCTCTGTTTGTGGGAAAAAAAGGACGTCAAATTCGTTTAGGTACAGCGTCGCACGACAGCGCAATTGTCCGTTAAATTCACGCAGTGCCGAATCGCAAAATACCCCCTGGTCTTTTAGCAGCCAAATCCTCCGGGGCTTAAGTGGTTAAGTGTACTTAAAGGGTACCTCCACTTTCATGGGGAAAATAATAGCAAAAAAATAAATATTATAGCATATACAATTGTGACACAAGTCATATTGTAATTGAATGTTATTAACCACTTCCCGTCCGCCCTATAGGCAATTGACGGCGGGAATGTGGTTGTATTATCCTGACCGGACGTCATATGACGCAGAGCGGCGATCGGTGATGCGAGGTTTCAGCCTGACACCCTGCATCTCCGATCTCGGTAAAGAGACTACTGACGTAGCTCTTTACCATGTGATCAGCCGTGTCCAATCACGGCTGGTCACATAGTAAACAGGAACAGCCGTTGATCGGCTTTCCTTAGTTTGTGCCTGACAGGCACGAGTAAAGGAGCGCCGATCGGCGGCTCCCCTGACAGGGGAGGGGTCAGCACTGGTAATCAGATCATTGATTACCAGTGCAGACCCTCGGAGGAGGGGTGCCACTAGAACCACCAGGGATGCCCACTATGACCCCAGGGATGCCCACTATGACCCCAGGGATGCCCACTATGGCCACCAGGGATGGCAATCAGGGCTCAGGGAGCCCCCCATTGCCCTCCCCATCAGTGCTGCCCACCAGTGCCCTCCCTATCAGTGCTGCCCACAAGTGCCCATCATTGCCATATTTTAGTTTCGCCCACCAGTGCCCATTATTGCCCACCAGTGCCGCCTATCAGTGCCCATTAGTGCCCATCAGTGCCGCCCGTCAGTGCCGATCAGTGCCGCCCATCAGTGCCCATCAGTGCCCACCAGTGCCACCTATCAGTGCCCATCAATGCTGCCTATCAGTGCCCAGCAGTGCCGCCTATCAGTGCCCACCAATGCTGCATATCTGTGCTACCTATCAGTGCCACATATCAGTGCCGCATATCAGTGCCGCCTATCAGTGCCGCCTATCAATGCCACCCCATCAGTGCCACCCCATCAGTGCCACCCCATCAGTGCCTCCTCATCAGTGCCTGTCAGTGCAGTCTCATCAGTGCTCATCAGTGCAGGAAAAAACGTATTTATTTACAAAATTGTATAACATAAACAAAAAAAAAATGTTTTCAAACTTTTCGGTCTTTTTTTATTTGTTTAGCAAAAAGGAAAAAACCCACAGGTGATCAAATGCCACCAAAAGAAAGCTCTATTTGTGGGGGGGGGGGAAAGACATAAATTTGGTGTAGGTACAGTGTTGCATGACCGCACAATTGTCATTCAAAGTGCAAAGGTGCTAAAAGGGGAAAATTGGCCTGGGCAGGAAGGGAGGAAAGTGCCTTGTATTGAAGTGATTAAAAATGATCTTTCCTTTTCAATCTACAGTGCTGTAATTTTCTGTATAATGTAATGCAATATGGCTACCTGGAGGTGTTCTGTACACAGAATGTGTACAGAGCACCCCTCAGAAACATAATTTCCTACTTGTGTGATTGGCTCACTGATTTTCCCAGAAGTCTGCACTAATATATAAGTCAGATTTTCTACATCCCCTGCAACAAAATTGTGCATTAATATTAACTAGAATTTGGTAAGTAGAAGCATCTAAACCAACACTATAACTGTCAGAATAGGGAATTCCAGCAAACAACAAGGCACCCTCGGGCAGATTCCTGATAATAGCTATTCTGGTGCATGTAGGAGATGTGCACCTGCTCATGCCCACGTGCTTGCTCATTCGCTACCTGTTAGTCTGAATTTGTCTCCATTTGTTGACCCAGCTTGCCTTGACTACTTTTCAACTTCACCTGCACCGACCCCGGCTTGTA
This sequence comes from Pelophylax lessonae, assembly GCF_965119305.1. NCBI lineage: Eukaryota > Metazoa > Chordata > Amphibia > Anura > Ranidae > Pelophylax > Pelophylax lessonae. Next base: position 110,464,219 of record NC_138774.1, on the reverse strand, counting down.
CCTAATCATCGCTTCTGCCTGCGCTTCTGTTGATTTATTAATGACCTGACAGCATCTGTACCTGATCTGTCTGCCTGTGTATGACCAGGCATGTCTGACTCTGTCTATGTTCCAGTCCCTACTGCATTTCCAAGCTACAAGCATCTATTATCCATCAGTGCCTGCTCTCCATCTGCCTGCCTGTGGTTCACCAGTGTCAGCCTGCTCCTGCCTACTGCTCATCTGCTGCTGCCTGACATCTCTGCCTGCTGTAAATCAGTGACCACCATGCGCTGCTTGACTGGGAGATCCTGATCAGGCTTGTGGGCAGCAAAACCATTAGGCACTAGTGCCACTTTGCCCTCCTGCACTACCTGTCTACTCTATCAGGGACCCCCGAGTCAGAGATGTAGGAGAGGCCTTTCTCATTGTATCAGGCTCTCTACCAGGTATGTGAAAATAATGCTACAGTTTGCATATATTAAGGAATTATAATGGAAGAAGATCATTTTATTTTGCCTGGACTTAAAATGATTGTAAACCCCATTCATTCATTTGAGCTAAGCACATATATCTGTGGTGTTTACTTATCTCCCTACAAAGTGTTGTTTTTTCTCTGGGGCTTCACTCTTCTGTTATCAGCATGAGTCTCTTCTGACAAGTTTTCCTACACATGAGATGACATGAGCTCAAAATTTGTGTTGGGGAAGGTGCTTGGAAGGAGATAAGCAGGGAGCTTTCTATTCAGAATAAAGCTTTGCATGTTACTTTATTCCTCTGCCTATGTGTAGGGGGGAGGTGTCAGGTCTCCCCACCCACCCCTATGTACTGCTGAAAAATGAAGGAAGATTTTTAACGCTATCTGCACTTTTGAAAGGGTGTAGAAAGAGGAAGACAGCAGATATACCAGTAAACTTTATGTAGGCGGATTTTTTTCCTCTCTGTGTATCATCTGAGGCTATTCACTTCACTTGGTATATGTGAGGGTTTACATGATTGTACAGTAAGTACTATATGTTGTGAACGTAAAAGTATAATAATGCAACATGGACATCAGCTATAGGAAAAACCCAAAACCAAATAGACCACTGACTAATGGATAGGACACATGTAAAAGATATAACCCATTGCCGACCACCCAATAGCAGTTTCACTACAGGGTGGCAGCACTGTGCAGGATCATATATATATATATATATATATATATATATATATATATATATATATATATATATATATATATATATATATATATATATATATGTGATCCTGAACTTTGGGGTATCGGGTGTGAGTGCACACTGCCTAATTCTACACAGAGGGAGCTGATTAGCGGGTCCCGCAGATCCGATGTCCGCCAACAGCCCCTGATCGTTCAGTACACAGACAGAAAGGTGCTCTGCCTATGTAAACAAGGCAGATCGCGGTTCTGTCAGTAGGGAAGGCATTGCTCCTGTGTTCCTGCAAAGCAGGAACATGGATCATTGCCTTCCCCTAGTAAAAGCACCTCCACCCCAGTTAGAAATTAATGGTTAGGCACACAGTTAACCCTTTGATCGATCCTGACTCCTTCCAAGCCAGTGTCATTAGTACAGTGACGGTGCATATTTTTAGCACTGATCACTGTATTAGTGTCACTGGTCCCCAAAAAGTGTCAAAGGTGTCAGTTAGTGTCCCGACTGTCCACCGCAATATAGTAGTCCAGCTATAAGTTGCTGGTAGCCTCCATTACTAGTAAAAATAAAATAAATTAAAAAAAAAATTCATAGTTTGTAGGCACTATAATTTTTTTTTTTTTTTTAATTCTTTATTTAAAGGTATGCCATGAAAAAATAACGCTATAACTTTTGCGCTAACCAAACAATATACGCTTATTAGGTTTTTCTTTTACCAAAAATATGTAGCAGAATACATATTGGCCTAAATTGATGAAGATTTTTTCACTTCACTAATTTGTGCGTCATCCTTGCGAAGAGGCCATGCTAATCTACTCTGTATTGTTGCAATTTTAGTATATATCCTTCCGAAGCGAGGATAGAAGTGTGATTTTTTTTTTCATTCATTTTATTGAATATGTTTCATAGCAGAAAGTAAAAAATATTGTTTTGTTTTCAAAATTGACGATCTTTTTTTGTTTATAGCGCAAAAAATAAAAACCGCAGTGGTGATCAAATACCATCAAACAAAAGCTCTATTTGTGGGGAAAAATAAGGGAAACATTTTGTTTGGGTACACTGCCGCAAGACCGTGCAATTGTCAGTTAAAATAACACAGTGCCGTATTACAAAAAATGACCTGGACATGAAGGGGGGTAAATCTTCCGGAGGGCAAGTAGTTAAACATTAGAACACATGAATATATTCCAGAGAATAGAAGAGTTGTTAAAATAAAAAACATTAGAACATGACATCAGAACAGATTTCTGTTCAAAGATATAAGGGCAATACTGTAGATCAAGGTTATCAGCCATTACGATGCATAAAAATAAAAACAAAAAATGAACAGGGTAATATTACATTTATGTGTTGAATAGTTTGAAAAACTGGCAAACTAAGAAATTCAGAATCAAAAAATGTAAATTAAAAAGTTTTGTGTTAAGGCCCAAAAATAGAACTGGAAGCCCAAACTAATATTTGAACAACCATCAAACAATTAAAATGACTAAAGCACTAGGAGAGGATAGTATGAATAAAGCCAAATTCCAACATTACATTTATGTTTTTAAGTGTTCCAAGTAATCTGGAGATGGGCTTTAAAGGAGTAAGATCAGCTTTATAGAATTGTATGTATAATCTAATAATTAGGTTATGAAAACTGGAATACATGACAAATGAATGTTATTGAATATCCTGAAGAAAGGAGATAATGCTAAACAGACACTCACTATCCAAGGATCTAGTGCCATCCTCACCCAGATCAGTTCTTCACCAGTCTTTGGGTCCCTGGCGCTGACATGTTAACTGTGGCAAGCTGGCTGCGACGCCTTGCAGCTTCAAAGCTGGCTTCCAACTGCGGATGCGCAATTTGCGCTGCCCTTTTTGTCTGGTCCCACAGCCTTCTGTGACCTATGACATGTCCCAGAAGGTTGTAGGTTGAGTTGGGGGAAAACTTCTGGTGGAATCACCTAGGCAATCTGACTACTTGTCAAACTAGGTACCCGCTCCCCTCCAAAAAAAGTTCCAAAATAAGAAGAGATGGGGGTTATAGAATGGAACTAACCCTTAAGGTGAAGTTCTGCTTTAATGACAAAAAAATTCTCAGGAGTTTTTAACTCTAACTTACTGATGGTACAATAAAAATAATTTGAGTCAACACCATTGGATATAGCGTTTTTCTCCCTGGGGACTCAAAGAGCTTTATCAACTCTGAGGGCTGTCAACTTGGGAATGCTCAGGAGAATATCACACTAGGGCCAATAAGAACTGCTGAGCGCACAGGATACAAACCAGACTCTCCTCCCCATCCCTCCACTGCCAGGCCTTCTCTACAGCCTCCCTTTTTAAGGATTTCTTGTCTAAATAGATTTTTTGTATGACTAAGTGGATCTGAGCACGAGAAGGAGAAAAAAGTGCCTAGAAGTAGAGGAGAAGTAGCCGATCGCCTTGTGGAATGGAACAGGGATAAATAATGATAAATAACAGAGGTTTGTATGGAGTATACGTTACTTTATATAAATAATTGTATGGTTTTTAGTCTGTCATATTAGCTTACATGATAAGAAATTCGTAGTTAGGTATTCTTTCACACAGTATTCCTATGTCCTCTGGGGATGTATTTCTACAGCATCCTAAAGGATGTACGGTTGGTTAGATTATTTCTCTCTCTCTCTTCAGAACTTCCAAATATTTCCAAATAGGGTAAGAACCCTCCTTAAGGTGCAGAGTTACCTTAGCTTGTGAGGTGGAGGATCCAGGGGCATGTAGAGAAGGAAGGTGAAAATCTTGCTCGCTCTCCAGGAGGTGCTTCCTCTCCTAGGTCTGGAGATGAATGGCACTCTCCTGGGATCCCCAGCGCCTTTTATGCAGGCCGTGCATGCACAGTGCTGCGCAGCGCGGTCCTACATGTCAGGGCGGAAGGGCTTCACCCGCTCTTACTGCGCATGCGCCAGATAGGCTGCGCGCGCATCGGCGGGGAGTCTGTCCACCGCTGGCACTGTGAGAGATGCCGCCGACACGGAAAGGAGGAGCCAAGGCCTGTACCAGGTCAGAGATAGGTGGAGGCAACCTGCAGGCTATGCAGTTGCTGTTCAGAGAGATTGGGGGTATTCAGAGAGGGGGTAGAACTCCTGTCATTGATCAAATCTGCATTAACAATGATTCATAATAAACAGTAGTGCATAATGTAACCTGCACAGTTCCATATATATATAAACAATATGTTTAAATAAATAAATAAATAGTATTCCCTTTCATTATTTTCCATTATTATTCAAATTGAGATCTTGGCTCTACAGGAGGATATTAAACCTCTACAGAATACAGCTGAATTTACAAATCCAGACAAACAGGTAAATAAAAGATTAAACCGTTTGGAAAAAGAAAGTATTGATACAAAGAAAGAAAAAATGATGAGAGATAAGCTTGATTATAACATTAATTCTGTGAATGCTTGGAAATGGAAAGGAGCTTGGAGCCATTCAACCAGTAAACATGTGAGTTTCTGGGATACTGAAACAGAGTTCATGGAGGATAATATGGTGGCCTCTGATTCAGACCAGTCAACTATACAGACACCAAGACAACAAAATGGAGTGAGTACAACTATTCCTCCAAAAAAATGGGGGGAGGAAACAGAAAAAGCAGAAGAGGACATGCAATCACAATACAGGAGGACCTGGAGGGGTCACAAACAGGGAAGGGGTCGGAGCTGGCAATCGTTATTCATCCCATGCTCAGACCGGCAGGTAATCTCATTGTTTTGAATATATCAGATAGAATTTTGACATCTTACGAGATTGCCCACAGAGACATTTAAATGTTTTTAAAATGTTATTGGACGTTAATAGATTTATCAACCACTTCTGGACCGGAAGGTTTTACCCCTTTAATGACCAGGCCATTTTTTGCGATACGGCACTGCGTTATTTTAACAGACAATTGCACGGTCATACAATGCTGTACCCAATTAAAATGTATGTCCTTTTTCCCCACAAATAGAGCTTTCTTTTGGTGGTTTTTGATCACCTGTGCGATTTTAATTTTTTGCGCTATAAACAAAAAACGAGTGACAATTCTGAAAAAAAAAAAAAAATTCTGCTATATAACATTCCCAATAAAAAAAAAATAAAAATCTAATTTTTTCATAATTCTAGGCCAATTTGTATTCTGCTACATATTTTTGGTAAAAAAATCCCAATAAGCGTATTTTGATTGGTTTTTGTAAATATTATCACGTCTACAATCTACGGAAAAGATTTATGTAATTTTATTTATTTATTTATACGATACATGACTACGATATTGCGGCAGACATATAGGACCCCTAACTGACATTTTTGACACTTTTGGGGGGTCCAGCGACATCACTAAAAATATGCACTGTTACTGTAATAATGACACTGGCAGGGAAGGGGTTAACTCAGGGTCGATCAAAGGGTTAAGTGTATGCTTAGGGGGTGTTTTCTAACTCTGAGGGGAATGGGCTTGTGGAATAAACACAGAGACCTGTGATTCTTAATAGGAGGATCACAGGCGCTTTGTGCTTATTCCAGAGAGAACAACGGTCTGCTGTGTTTACAACACTCCATGGGGAGTGATCACAGGTGTCCAGCGGCAATCGCGGCCACTCGCCCCATGAGTCTGCTTCCTCGCTGGCCAATGGGGGTGCGCACGCACCTCCAGGATCACTTCTGCAGATCACCGTACAGGAACGGCGATTCGCGCAGCCGAGCCAGCCTGCCGCAGTAAATCTGTGGTCGGCAAGTGGTTAAAAATTTGGCATTTATAAAGCATTATTTTAATTGGGATAGTGATGCTATGGCATGTGGGAATGAATCTAGTCCTATATGTAGTCATACAATGGACGCTATTTCAGTACACAAATTCAGTGAACTTTGTACTGTCAATGAGTTAGAAGATTTGTTCTGGGAAAGCAATATTGATGGCCGTAACTCTGATGTTGGGGACATGACATACTTTGTCCCATTTAGAAGTAAATCACAGTTCTATCCAGTTAATACATTTAAAAAAATATTAGAAAGGGATTTGACTGCCTTGGTGTCTACGGGTCTTAGTCCTTGGCATGATAATCTCACATCTAAGGAAAGAGAGGCGCTCAAAAATCTTGAACATGATTCCTCTATCATTATATAACATTCAGATAATGGGGGCTAGTAGTTGTGATGGGGGTGGACATGTATAGACAGGAGGCTGAGAGACAGCTTACTGACACCCACACTTACCTGAGATTGGGGGGTGAACCGACCAAGCGGCATAGATATAGGTATAAAAAACTGACAAGCGGATCTGATCGGATCGTTCGTGTGAAAGGGGCCTTACTGTCAGTGTCAGTTAGTGTCTAAGTGCCAGCTAGTAAAAGTATAAGTGTCAATTAGTGCCAGTGTTTGTGTCAGCTAGAAGCAGTGCTAGTGGCAGCATGTTTTTGGTAAAAAAAAGTTTATATTTAGTGTCAGTGTTTATAGGTAGGACAAAAAAAAGCAAAATGCATACTATTGTTTATTGGTCCTACTACGGGTTCAAAAAACAAATAACGCACACAAATGTGGTATTACTGCAATCATAAGAAGTAGGAGAATTTTTGTTTTCTTTTTTTGGTAGCAGTTAATGGCAATGCCGTAAAAATAGAAGACTAAATTTAAAAAAATATTTTTTGAGGCAATGTTCCTTTCATAATAAAACAAAATCAGTAGATATCCATTAACATTTACCACCAAATATAAACCCAATCTGTCCTGAAAAAAACAAAAAACAAAGTATAATCCAAATAGATACACTAAATAGTTGCAATATGTACAATTATACTAACAAATATCAAAGTTATCAAAATTAAGTCTGAGCCTTAAGGTTTGCTTTGGTCATGAAGTGGTTTAAAGAGATAATGTTGCATTGTACCTGTGCAATGCGTGTCAGCAGGTCACTTGTAGTCCTTACATTGCCGATTCCAAAAGACTTTTAAACAACATTTGAAATTATATTATTGTGTGACAGCTTATATAAATTTTTAGTGATTGTGTTTAGCTGTACCTTAACACAGTTACACCCCCTTTCTGCCCAGACCAATTCTCAGCTTTCAGCACTCTCACACTTTGAATGATAATTACTCAGTCATGCAAGGCTATACCCAATCAATTTTTTTATCATTTTTTTCACACAAATAGAGCTTTCTTTTGGCAGTATTTAATCACCACTGGGTTTTTTATTTTTTGTGATATGAATGAAAAAAGAGCGGAAATTTTGAAAAAAAAAAAAAACATTTTGTTTTAGTTTATGTTATAAAATTTAGCAAATAAGTAATTTTTTTTTCATAAATTTGGGCCAAAATTTATACTACTACATATCTTTGGTAAAAATAACCCAAATTAGTGGTTATTATTTAGTCTGTGTGAAAGTTATAGAGTCTACAAGCTATGGTGCCAATCATTAAAAATTGATTACACCTAATCACACCTGATGTACCGACGGCCTATCTCAATTCTTGAGGCCCTGAAATAAGAGGACAGTACAAATACCCCACAAATTACCCCTTTTTGGAAAGTAGACATTCCAGGGTTTTTAGTAAGAGGCATGGTTTTTGAAGTTGTAATTTATTCCCACAATTCTTGGGAAAATGAAGAAATATATATATATATATATTTTTTTTTACACAAAATTGTCATAATAACAAGTTATTTCTCACACACAGTAGATGCATACTTGCAATTGCACCCCGAAATACATCCTGGGGCGCGCACGAGCGACGTGCATCAGGAAAGTGCATGTGACCGGCTGTGATTGGACACAGCCGGTCACATGGTAAAGAGACATTTTTTTAATGGCTCTTTACACCGATCAAGGATGGGCTGTGTCCCGACCGACATGCCTCATCCCCGATCGCCGCGCTTCATGCCCCAGGGGGGGCAGGAGAGCAGCGGGAATGGGCGGACGTCATATGACGCCCGCCCGGATCGACGGAGTGTTCCTGCCAGCGTCATTTTACAATGCGCCGGTAGGGAACTGGTCAATGCTGCATAACATGTTAAATATGAACATGTCATATTTATTGTTGTTTTTTCAAATTCTCTTTTTTTTTTTTGCTCATTAAAATGGGAATGGGGACTGTTTAGCTACGCTACAACAGTTATCTTAATACTTTACAGATATTCTGAAACGTTAAAAATATTGTGAACGTGCTTGACAGCACTGTGTGCAAGGGTACCCACAAACATTTCAATTATTATTTTGTGTTCATTGATCTGCACATCTGAAATTTTATTTCAAGAAACAGTAGAAACACAAGGCAAACAATTTACTTTGAACTATTATTTCATATTTTTCTTGTGTTTGCAGTGGTACATTTATGCTCCCACATGCGCTGAACTTTTCAGTCCTATGCTACATTATTTTTTTGACATGCACCTGAATTTCCAGTGAGTAATTTCAGTTGGACTAATTGAATCTGTTCACCAGGGACTCTGGAAGAAGCCGGATGTTGAGCTAATATTGAGAAATTTCTTCGGAATGAAAAAAAATAAACTAGGTTTTCATGTTTGTGTCTGTTTTTGCTCTGTGATATGAAATTGACATTAATTAAGCAAAGTATACTTGTTCCAGCTTTTTCCTTTTTTTTTCAATCAATATCCATGTATTTCTTTAACATTATATTTACAATGTTTTCAATAAAAAGGAGTGCAAGAAAAAAAAAATAACCAAAAGTAGCTGCTGTCACTTGAATGTTTATTATTGGCAATACCATTGCTTTTCCTCTGCATTTATGGGTCTCTCCAACCAGCACTGATATTTTAGCTATAGGCAAGTCTGCTCTGCTTAGTCACAAACTAGTTTATTACCCCTCTTGGCCATCCAGTAGGATATTTCTATTGATGGGGGCAAGGGCCTCTTCCCCACAACCCTGGGCTGTGTTTGTGAGGGTCTGTGAGCATGTGGCTTATCGGAATCTGGTGGAAGCCCACTCTAACAAGGGAACCCCACATATCCCACTCCCCCATGTGAAAGAATAGGGGGTACCCCTACTTATTCCCCCAAAAAAGTGTCAAAAAGAACACACGGTTTTTCACAACTCCTTTATTAAAAAAAAAAAAAAAAAACAATGTCTCTTTGGGCGAGTTGTAGGCATTTTAGGGATAGAGTCTGCTGAATTATAGGGTCAGTGTGTTCTACAAACTACAATCGATATTGCTGTGTGGTGTGGGATAGGAGATAGGCAGGTGTCAGTGATCCACATCCATTTTTCTGTGTGTGGGCTGCAGTGAACACAATCTTTTTGGGGTGCAGTGAACACAATCCTTTTGGGGTGCAGTGAACAAAATCTTTGTGGGGTACAGTGAACACAATCTTTGTGGGGTGCAGTGAAGACAATCCTTGTGGGGTGCAGTGAAGACAATCCTTGTGGGGTACAGTGAACACAATCTTTTTGGGGTGCAGTGAAGACAATCCTTTTGGGGTACAGTGAACACAATCTTTGTGGGGTGCAGTGAACAAAATCTTTGTGGGGTACAGTGAACACAATCTTTGTGGGGTACAGTGAACAAAATCTTTGTGGGGTACAGTGAAGACAATCCTTGTGGGGTGCAGTGAAGACAATCCTTGTGGGGTGCAGTGAACAAAATCTTTGGGGGGTACAGTGAACACAATCTTTGTGGGGTACAGTGAACACAATCTTTGTGGGGTGCAGTGAAGACAATCCTTGTGGGGTGCAGTGAAGACAATCCTTGTGGGGTACAGTGAACACAATCTTTGTGGGGTACAGTGAAGACAATCCTTTTGGGGTGCAATGAACACAATCCTTTTGGGGTGCAGTGAACACAATCTTTGTGGGGTACAGTGAACACAATCTTTGTGGGGTGCAGTGAAGACAATCCTTGTGGGGTGCAGTGAAGACAATCCTTGTGGGGTGCAGTGAACAAAATCTTTGGGGGGTACAGTGAACACAATCTTTGTGGGGTACAGTGAACACAATCTTTGTGGGGTGCAGTGAAGACAATCCTTGTGGGGTGCAGTGAAGACAATCCTTGTGGGGTACAGTGAACACAATTTTTGTGGGGTGCAGTGAAGACAATCCTTTTGGGGTGCAGTGAACACAATCTTTGTGGGGTGCAGTGAACAAAATCTTTGTGGGGTACAGTGAACACAATCTTTGTGGGGTACAGTGAACACAATCCTTGTGGGGTGCAGTGAAGACAATCCTTGTGGGGTGCAGTGAACAAAATCTTTGGGGGGTACAGTGAACACAATCTTTGTGGGGTACAGTGAACACAATCTTTGTGGGGTGCAGTGAAGACAATCCTTGTGGGGTACAGTGAACACAATCTTTGTGGGGTGCAGTGAAGACAATACTTTTGGGGTGCAGTGAACACAATCTTTGTGGGGTGCAGTGAACACAATCTTTGTGGGGTACAGTGAACAAAATCTTTGTGGGGTACAGTGAACACAATCTTTGTGGGGTGCAGTGAAGACAATCCTTGTGGGGTGCAGTGAAGACAATCCTTGTGGGGTGCAGTGAACAAAATCTTTGGGGGGTACAGTGAATACAATCTTTGTGGGGTACAGTGAACACAATCTTTGTGGGGGGCAGTGAAGACAATCCTTTTGGGGTGCAGTGAACACAATCTTTGTGGGGTACAGTGAACACAATCTTTGTGGGGTGCAGTGAACAAAATCTTTGTGGGGTACAGTGAACACAATCTTTGTGGGGTACAGTGAACACAATCTTTGTGGGGTGCAGTGAAGACAATCCTTTTGTGATGCAGTGAACACAATCTTTGTGGGGTACAGTGAACACAATCTTTGTGGGGTGCAGTGAAGACAATCCTTTTGGGGTGCAGTGAACACAATCTTTGTGGGGTACAGTGAACACAATCTTTGTGGGGTGCAGTGAAGACAATCCTTGTGGGGTGCAGTGAACAAAATCTTTGTGGGGTACAGTGAACACAATCTTTGTGGGGTGCAGTGAACAAAATCTTTGGGGGGTACAGTGAACACAATCTTTGTGGATTACAGTGAACACAATCTTTGTGGGGTGCAGTGAAGACAATCCTTTTGGGGTGCAGTGAACACAATCTTTGTGGGGTACAGTGAACACAATCTCATACTTCTGAAGATTTGAGGGTGCTGCCTGTTTCATCCTCCTCCTCCTCATCCATCCTTTTAGGGGTACAAACAATAGTAATTGGGGCCTAGTGTGCTTCTGTACGTGTGAAAAACATACACTTTTTTTGATCATATTTCCTATTCCGCTATTCAATAAAAACCTTTGGGGATCAATTAAATTGCGGAATAGTCTGTGTCGGTACGTGTGAGATCCACCTTTCCAAGTTTTTGGGGTTCATCTCATACTTCTGAAGCTTTGAGGGTGCTGCCTGTTCCATACTCCTCCTCCTCCTCCTCCATCCTTTTAGGTGTACAAACAATAGTAATTGGGGCCTAGTGTGTTTCTGTACGTGTGAGATACATACACTTTTTTGATCATATTTCCTATTCCGCTATTCAATAAAAACCTTTGGGGATCAATTAAATTGCGGAATAGTCTGTGTCGGTACGTGTGAGATCCACCTTTCCAAGTTTTTGGGGTTCATCTCATACTTCTGAAGCTTTGAGGGTGCTGCCTGTTCCATACTCCTCCTCCTCCTCCTCCATCCTTTTAGGTGTACAAACAATAGTAATTGGGGCCTAGTGTGCTTCTGTACGTGTGAGATACATACACTTTTTTTGATCATATTTCCTATTCCGCTATTCAATAAAAACCTTTGGGGATCAATTAAATTGCGGAATGGTCTGTGTCGGTACGTGTGAGATCCACCTTTCCAAGTTTTTGGGGTTCATCTCATACTTCTGAAGCTTTGAGGGTGCTGCCTGTTCCATACTCCTCCTCCTCCTCCTCCATCCTTTTAGGTGTACAAACAATAGTAATTGGGGCCTAGTGTGCTTCTGTACGTGTGAGATACATACACATTTTTTGATCATATTTCCTATTCCGCTATTCAATAAAAACCTTTGGGGATCAATTAAATTGCGGAATAGTCTGTGTCGGTACGTGTGAGATCCACCTTTCCAAGTTTTTGGGGTTCATCTCATACTTCTGAAGCTTTGAGGGTGCTGCCTGTTCCATACTCCTCCTCCTCCTCCTCCTCCATTCTTTTAGGTGTACAAACAATAGTAATTGGGGCCTAGTGTGCTTCTGTACGTGTGAGATACATACACATTTTTTGATCATATTTCCTATTCCGCTATTCAATAAAAACCTTTGGGGATCAATTAAATTGCGGAATAGTCTGTGTCGGTACGTGTGAGATCCACCTTTCCAAGTTTTTGGGGTTCATCTCATACTTCTGAAGCTTTGAGGGTGCTGCCTGTTCCATACTCCTCCTCCTCCTCCTCCATCCTTTTAGGTGTACAAACAATAGTAATTGGGGCCTAGTGTGTTTCTGTACGTGTGAGATACATACACTTTTTTGATCATATTTCCTATTCCGCTATTCAATAAAAACCTTTGGGGATCAATTAAATTGCGGAATAGTCTGTGTCGGTACGTGTGAGATCCACCTTTCCAAGTTTTTGGGGTTCATCTCATACTTCTGAAGCTTTGAGGGTGCTGCCTGTTCCATACTCCTCCTCCTCCTCCATCCTTTTAGGTGTACAAACAATAGTAATTGGGGCCTAGTGTGCTTCTGTACGTGTGAGATACATACACTTTTTTTGATCATATTTCCTATTCCGCTATTCAATAAAAACCTTTGGGGATCAATTAAATTGCGGAATAGTCTGTGTCGGTACGTGTGAGATCCACCTTTCCAAGTTTTTGGGGTTCATCTCATACTTCTGAAGCTTTGAGGGTGCTGCCTGTTCCATACTCCTCCTCCTCCTCCTCCATCCTTTTAGGTGTACAAACAATAGTAATTGGGGCCTAGTGTGCTTCTGTACGTGTGAGATACATACACATTTTTTGATCATATTTCCTATTCCGCTATTCAATAAAAACCTTTGGGGATCAATTAAATTGCGGAATAGTCTGTGTCGGTACGTGTGAGATCCACCTTTCCAAGTTTTTGGGGTTCATCTCATACTTCTGAAGCTTTGAGGGTGCTGCCTGTTCCATACTCCTCCTCCTCCTCCTCCATCCTTTTAGGTGTACAAACAATAGTAATTGGGGCCTAGTGTGCTCCTGTACGTGTGAGATACATACACTTTTTTTGATCATATTTCCTATTCCGCTATTCAATAAAAACCTTTGGGGATCAATTAAATTGCGGAATAGTCTGTGTCGGTACGTGTGAGATCCACCTTTCCAAGTTTTTGAGGTTCATCTCATACTTCTGAAGATTTGAGGGTGCTGCCTGTTCCATACTCCTCTTCCTCATCCTCCCTTTAGGGTAGGAAAAAATTTAATCGGGCCTAGTCTGTGTTTGTACGTGTGAGATACACAGTTTTTTATCCTATTCCGCTATTCAATACACACCCTTTTGGTGTAAAAAACATTAAATTGCGGCATAGTTTGCATATTTGACTGTGAGATACACCCGTGCGATACTGTTGTTCTTTTGTTCTGCTATTCAATAAAGACCTTTCTAGGGCAAGATCTTAAATTTCAGAAATATGAGGAGAGCGTCAAATAGGGGCCGTGGCCGGGGTCGTGGTGCTGCTGCTAGAGCTCCTGTTGCAAGGAGAGGACGTGGTCGATCTGTGCCAGCTACACGCACAAGTGAAACACCTTCCTCAAGTGTGAGTAGGCGACAGAACCTGCAGCAGTATTTGGTAGGGCATCATACGCCTCTAGAAGTGATGAGGCCAGAACACAGAGAGGCGATAGTAGATTGGTTTGCTGCTGACAGTGCCTCCAGTTCCTTCACATTGTCTCCCACCCAGTCTACTGCAGAAAGGTCAGAGTTGGCACCTGCAGCCAATGTCCAACCGTCTTTCACCTCACCCCCTTGCAAATCAGGCAAGCAGTCTGAGCCCCAAGCCATACAGCAGTCTCTTATTCTTTTTGAGGACTCTGTCAGCAGGGTTTCCCAGGGCCATCCACCTAGCCCTGCCCCAGAAGTGGAAGAGATTGAGTGCAGCGATGCCCAACCACTTATTTCTCAAGATGAGTACATGGAAGGACCATCACAGCACGTCTCCGATGATGACGAAACGCAGGTGCCAACTGCTGCGGCGTTCAGCATTGTGGAGACCGTCAGGGAGGGCAGGGGTGAAGACTGGGTGGAAGATGATGTGGAGGACGATGAGGTCCTCGACCCCACATGGAATGAAGGTCATGCAGGTGACCTGAGTATTTTGGAGGAAGAGGCGGTGGTCGCACAGAGCCACCAGCACAGCAGAAGAGGGAGCAGGGTGCAGAAGCGGAGCGGCCGTGCCCTAGACACTACGCCTGCTACTGCCCAACGCAGCAAGGGAACGAGCGCACCAAAGTCAGCTCAAAAGAGTTCTCTAGCGTGGAAGTTCTTTAGAAAATGTGCTGATGACAGGACACGAGTGGTTTGCACCCTGTGCAATCAGAGCCTGAAGCGAGGCATAAACCTTCTCAACCTGAGCACAACCTGCATGATCAGGCATCTAAGTGCAAAGCACGAGCTGCAGTGGAGTACACACCTTCAAAACCAAGAAACGTCTCTGGCTCATCCTGCTTCCTCTTCTGCTGCAGTCTCGGCCGCTCCAGCCACCTCTGTAGTCATACCGGCACCTGTAACCCCGCAAACAGACGATCTGTCAGCAACACCACCACCTGGGTCACCAACAACCATCTCCACAATGTCCCGTGGAAGTGTTCAGCTTTCCATCTCCCAAACACTTGAGAGGAAGAGGAAGTACCCCCCTACCCACCCGCGATCCCTGGCCCTGAATGCCAGCATTTCACAATTATTGGCCTTTGAAATGCTGTCATTCCGTCTGGTGGAGACGCACAGTTTTAAAAAGCTTATGTCGGTGGCTGTCCCACAGTACGTCGTGCCCAGCCGCCACTACTTTTCCAGGCAAGCCATCCCTTCCCTGCACAACCAAGTGGGGGAAAAAATCAGGTGTGCACTGCGCAACGCCATCTGTGCCAAGGTCCACCTAACTACCGATACGTGGACCAGTAAGCACGGTCAGGGGCGTTATATCTCCCTAACGGCACACTGGGTAAATGCAGTGGCGGATGGGCCTGAGGCGGATAGCAATTTGGCACATGTCCTTCCACCACCGAGGATTGCAGGGCGCTTCAGTTTGCCTCCTGTTCCTAACTCATCCTACTCCGCTACCTCATCCTCTACCGCCTCCTCATCCGGACAGCGTAATACCTTCACCACCAACTTCAGCACGGCCAGGGCTAAACGACAGCAGGCAGTTTTACAACTTGCCTGTTTGGGGGACAAACCACACACCGCGCAGGAGTTGTGGAGGAGCATGGAACAGCAGACAAATGAGTGGTTGCTGCCAGCGAGCCTCAAGCCCGGCCTGGTGGTGTGCGATAATGGGCGAAATCTCATAGCAGCTCTGGGCCTAGCCGGTTTGACGCACATCCCTTGCCTGGCGCATGTGCTGAATTTGGTGGTGCAGAGGTTCCTTAAAAACTACCCCGATATGTCAGAGCTGCTGCAGAAAGTGCGGGCCGTCTGTGCACACTTTCGGCGTTCTCACCCTGCTGCTGCTCGCCTGGCAGCGCTGCAGCGTAACTTCGGCCTTCCCGCTCACCGCCTCATATGTGACATGCCCACAAGGTGGAACTCCACCTTGCACATGCTGCAAAGACTGTGCGAGCAGCAGCAGGCCATAGTGGAGTTTCAGCTGCAGCACGCACGCGTGAGTCGCTCTGCGGAACAGCACCACTTCACCACCAATAACTGGGCCTCCATGCGAGACCTGTGTGCCTTGTTACGCTGTTTTGAGTACTCCACCAACATAGCTAGTGGCAATGACGCCGTTCTCAGCTTAACTATCCCACTTCTATGCCTCCTTGAAAAAACAATTCGGGCGATGATGGAAGAGGATGTGGCACAGGATGAGGAGGAGGAGGAGGAGGATGAAGAGGTAACATTTCAAAGGCTTTCAGGGCAGTCATTCGCAAGGGGCTCCAAGGGTGGGTTCCTGCACACACAAATGCCAGGGACACAATTGTCCAGCAGGGGCACAGTTCTGGAGGATGAGGAGGAGGAGGAGCTGGAGGAGGAGCTGGAGGAGGAGATGGAACCATGTTCACAGCAGGGTGGCACCCAGGCCAGCTCATGGCCATCACTGGTGCGTGGCTGGGGGGATACAGAGGACACGGACGATACACCTCCCACAGAGGACAGCCTTTCGTCGCCTCTGGGCAGCCTGGCACACATGAGCGATTACATGCTGCAGTGTCTCCACAACGACCGCCGAGTTGCCCACATTCTAACTTGTGCTGATTACTGGGTGGCCACGCTGCTGGATCCCCATTACAAGGACAACGTACCGTCCTTAATTCACTCACTGGAGCGCGATCGCAAGATGCGCGAGTACAAGCGCACGAGGGACAGTTGCCGATGCATGGATGTGTTTATGGGCTTCAGAGACAGCATCCCATGTTGAATTAGGCATGCATGGCTGCACCCTTCCTCCTCTGGGTGCATGCCAAGGCACGGCCCTTAAGGCCCTTCAAAATCCTCAGCACCAAGACCATGATGCTCTTAATCCGGCCCTGGTCCTCCTCCACCGCCGCTTCCACCTACACTGCCCATAGGTGTGCGCAGCCTATTGCATTAGGGTGTGCACCCCAAAGTTGAAATACACATGCATGTGTTTGCCTACATGTACATGGCCCCGATACATTACTCTCCCTGCTGGCAAAGAGAAATAGAGCAGAGCAGGTCCGAGGGAGATCTTTCCCATCTCCTCACTGGCAAACAGAGCGATAATGCTATGTGCCCTAGGTGATTAGGGTGTGCCCAGGTACACCCGGCACACCCTGTGCGCACGCCAATGACACCGCCACATCCACCACCACCTCAACCTCCCTCCTACTCCATATGGGCCTCGTCCTTCAGAGATGAAGAACATTGTTTTATTTTTCTGTTTTTTTTTGTTGTTTTAAGTTATTTCCCTATCCACATTTGTTTGCAGAGCACTTGCCATGCTCTTAACTACGTTTTGCTGCCATTTGCAGCACTCTAGCCCTTTCCATTGGTGTTTTAGAGCCATTTTAGTGCCTTAAAGTTCGGGTCCCCATTGACTTCAATGGGGTTCGGTGTCCGGGAAAAGTTCGGTAAAAGTCCGGGACACGGACCCGGACTTTTTTTTAAAGTTCGGCCGAACCCGTCGAACACGGACATCTAGGTGTCCGCTCAACCCTAGTGATGAATATAGGGGAAAGGAGGCTATGATTGACATCAGCAGTGAGCCAATGAGAAGAGTGAGACATGGGAGAGTTCTCGTGCACATCACAGGATTAAGTATAAGGTAAGTATAAGGGTGGTCTGGGGGGAGCTGCACCCAAAAGGTTTTTTACCTTAATGCATGGAATGCATTAGGGTAAAAACCCCTTTGCCAATAGAACCACTTTAAGAAATCAAATTAAGGGTTTTATTTTACAGAAAAATGCTCTTTTACTAGGCTGCAGTTTCAGCCAGTCAGTAGACAGGTTTTAATCAAGAAATTTAAATTCAAGTATATTATTTTAAAGGAAAAAAACACACACACATTTATAGGCTTGATGCACACAATCTTAGCAGCTTAGGTTGCTTGCAATTTAAGAGGGTCAGACTACAGGCACTTTGTCTTTATCCATGCGGTAAATAATGCCCACGCTTGCATCTCTGCACTTTGGAAATAACCTGCACCCCCTATGTCAAAACAGTGGATTGATAGTGATTGATGTTAATGACATCATGCTGATGGAAGATCTCACCAGTCACCTCAGAAATACCACTTGGTTTTATTGGCGAAAATATAAAACTACAGATGCGTACATGTCTTGCTTCTTAACAGACTAGAAGTTCTCTTACCACACTCCTCTCGATTCTTGCTACTATGCCATCACTCCTCCACCCTCTGGGGTCTAACAGGCCACCTTACATTTGAGCTTTACCCCAGAAACATTATTTTTCCTTCCTCCGATTACTTTATTATTTCCTCCCTTCCCCTACCATTAAAGTAAAATCCCTTATGGGCTTCTACCTTATTTGTTATTTGTTATCAACCTGAGCTGTATTCTTTCTTGATATACTATGAATAAAGAATTAATTTTTTAAAAAAGGGGTCAGACCAGGAAGATTTTCACCTACAAAAATCAAACTTTGAGTTTATTATTTCACAGAAAACAGACAGAAATATTGTACAGACTTGATTCAGACTATATAAGCAGCTTTAGCAATAGTGCTGACTCCATGCTCAGTGTTTGAGCATATTTACTGGGAAATGTTTTTACCAGGAGAGACATCAGTCAGCTTTAAATAAAAAATAAATACATCACAGTTGAGTGTATACATGTTGATGAAAAATGCCACCAAAACAATTGTGTGACTTTGTTAACAGTATTAAAGCACTTTCACTAGGGTGAATTTTAAAGGGGAAACCAACAAGCATTTAATAAAAAAAATCACTAAAAAAAGTTAGAGATAAATTATAATGACTACATGAACAGTATATAAACACTTTCACTAGACCATATTTTTAACAGGACCCTCACCAGCCAGGTAGTAATAAATAATCTATATTACAATGAATTTAGTCAACTGAAAATGTCACCAAAGAATTGAATTGACTACATGCACCATATTTAAGCATTTTCACTAGGTCAGTTTTTGACCATGAAAGACACCAGCCAACTTAAAAAAAATAACATTAGAGTGTATTTTCTCTGAACGGGTCCACCACCAGCCATTTTAAAGCGAAATAAATCAAAATCAGAGTGTAAGCTATTCACAGAAATAAGTTTTCAGAACATAGTTTGTGCCCATATGTACATATTAAATCATTTAAACTAGACCCCATTGTACACAGGGCCACTACTGACTATTTTAGAATCCATAAATCAACATTAGACTATAGTTTATTCACAGGAAAAAAAAAATATTGTAGTTTCCACACTCTCATTTATACTAGGCCCCATTTTGAACAGGAAACTAACCAGCAATTTTAACATTTTGAAGTCAACATTAGAGTACAATTTGTTTGGAAAAAAAACAGAAGATTGTAGTCCCTTTATGTGCAGTATGTGTTCATTTATATTAGGCCCGTAGTGGACAGAACCCCACCAGCCATTTTTAAATCAAGAAATCAAATTTAATTGGAGTGCTATTACCACTTGCTGACTGCCGCATGACTATTTACGTCGGCAGTCAGCCCCTCACAGGCAAAGCGACGTAGGGCTACGTCGCTAGCCTGTAAGGATTTTGGGAGCAAGCGCGCGCAGCCGGATGCGCGCTACTGCTCCCGCTCGGTCACGGACCCCCCGCGCGTGTGCCCAGCGGACCCGATTTCCGCCGGGCACTCACAATCGTCCTAGACAGCGGGAGAAAGGCAGGCGGCTAATGTAAACAAAGCCGCCTGTCAGTCTCCCCTGTGTAAGAATGGTGATCAAACGGTTCTACTATGTAGGACCGTTGATCACTGTTCTTACACATCAAGCCTCAGCCAATCACAGTTAGAAACACGCCCCTAGGACACACTTAACCCCTCCCTCTCCAATACAGTTAACTCCTTCACTGCCAGTGTCATTTTTACAGTAACAGTGCATATGTATAGCACTGATTACTGTAGTAATGTCACTGGTAACCCCAAAAGTGTCAAAAATGTCAGTCAAGGGTCCGATCTGTCTGCCCCAATGTCGCAGTCCCGCAAAAAAAAAAAAACGCAGATCGCCGCCATTACGCGTTAAAAAAAAAAACAACAAAAATTACAAAAATCTTTCCCTTTGTTAGTAAACGCAATAACTTTTGCTCAAACCAATCAAAATACGCTTTTTGCAATTTTTTTTACCAAACATATGATTTTTACATTTTTTTTGGGGAATTTCATATAAAAAAATGTGAAAAATATTGTTATTTTGCAAAATTGACGCTCTTTTTTTTGTTTATAGCGCATGATCAAAAAATTGCACAGGTGATCAAATACCACCAAAAGAAAACTCTGTTTGTGGGAAAAAAAGGACGCCAAATTCGTTTAGGTACAGCGTCGCACAACCGCGCAATTTTCCGTTAAAGTCACACAGTGCCAAATCGCAAAATAGGCCCTGGTCAGGAAGGGGGTAAAATCTTCCTGGGCTTAAGTGGTTAATTTGCAGACAAAGACCCCAAATTATTGAAGTACTTATGAATGCATATATGATAATTTCCACTATGACCTATTTTTGTTCACTCAAGTTTATTGCTTTAAAAATAGATAATACACAAAAAGTGGGGTGGGGAAAGGGGGGGGGGGGTTATAGTATGGTAAGCAAATGGGAAATACAACAAACAGTGCAATGCTTAAACAATTACGGAACTGAATGGTGTGTGAAACAAAAGGTCAGTTATCAATTACACTAAAATTTAGGAGGTTTGCCACAGGTAGTTAGTATTCTTTCGCTCAGAGTATGTAGTATAATGCTATGTGCATGGTTGTCAGAGACTCATTTCTGATTGGCAAAGATTGTTCTGTATTTGTTATGGGGTTAGTAAGTGGATATGAGTAGTATTTATTTTGAAATGGATGATTCCCATGATTACATTATATGTATACTGTATATATATATATATATATATATATATATATATACTGTGTCACCCATGCTTTAAGTGCTTTTCCTCCGCCAAGTATGTACTTGCTGGTGTGTTCAAGTATTGCGTTAATGTCATTCCAACTCTTTTTCTGATTAACTGCTTTAATGCTCTAGTTTAATATAGAAGACAATGATTGCATCTCATGATTTATGTTCCTAAATAGATGATTTCAATATTATAATGCTAAATGGTTCTAAATATGCTATGAAAAAAAGTGGTGATGTTAATGTATACTCTGCGGAAACAAATTTGTTCAGTCAGCAAATCT
Organism: Pelophylax lessonae; assembly: GCF_965119305.1. Taxonomy (NCBI): domain Eukaryota; kingdom Metazoa; phylum Chordata; class Amphibia; order Anura; family Ranidae; genus Pelophylax; species Pelophylax lessonae. Next base: position 110,443,097 of record NC_138774.1, on the reverse strand, counting down.
AACTTCATTCTACTATTCTTAATTATTCTTAACTAGCCAATATAACCTTATAAAACCCCCAAAAGCCTGCAACACAGTGTGGCAAGCTTCATAATTTACAAGTTTAAAGCCTCTGTGCTCCTGGCAAAAAGCCATATAGACAATTGACAATAGACAATGTGAACAGTGCCATCTACCAAATGATTTGTAATTCTATTCAGCAAGTTTTGTGATATAGACAACTTGGCAAGGACTAAACTAAAGATAACCAATATAGACTTTACTACTTACTAGTAAATATAGACTTTACTACTGTTTGTACAAAAACAAAAAACTGTCAGCTCAGGTCAGAGCTCAGGTCAGAGCCGCTGTACCAGTGATCTGATGTTAATACAGTGATCTCCTCAACTGAGCTGAGCTGCTCCACCCTGCCTGAACACTCCGATCATTGGTGGATAACGCTGATCAGGAGCCTGATGGCTACTAGTTTTCCAAGGGAGCGGAGCCGAACCACGCCACCTGTGTCTATAGACACAGGCAGCATGGCTTGTTATCGACCCTGCATTTTTCTGTGGTACCCTGTCCGACAGAAGCCGGCCATTTGGGTACCATAATGTGTATGGTACCATGGGTACCATATGTGTATGGTACCATGGGTACCATACACACAGGTCCAATGTCAACCTTTTTTTTTTTTTTTAACCAACCATTGTAAACTGGCATTTGTGTACAGGGCTTTAGGATGTTCACACACATTACTATGCCAAGTAATAAAGCCCTAATTGGTCGTAACACCCCAGCCTGCTGATTGAACAATGAAATAGGATTAACGCACATATGAGTTATCACTCCGATTCTAGCAATAGGCAAATAGCAATAGCATTCTCCGATGCTATTGTCTTTTATCTTGTCAGCATGTCTCTTGCCAGCACATGTCCATCCACTATAGTAAAGCTTGTTTGACCCCTGAAGCTGTCTTTCCTTTGTTCCATTCTGAGTGCTGCTGTGCATGTGATGATTACAGGGGACCAATAGAAAAATAAATTCAGGTACTTAAAATGGGCAAGCATGTTACAATATAATTTTGTAATCTTATACAAATATATTGTAAAATCAGAGTCAAGCTTTTGAGAAATGAAAATACAACTTAACCCCCTTAGCAATAACCCTTAGAGTTACTCAGGGTCAGAAATGTAAAAAGGGGTCCCTGCCCAATCTAGTCAAATCTAACCCTTTTGCCCTTGAACTCCCACCCACCTGGCTACTTTGCGTGGGGAGTTTTATTATTTTAATATCTCACAATATCTCACAATTGTGTACTCCTTGTGTACTTCCTGCGGTAGTATTCACATTTTTGACAATTCTTTGTACCTGCATGTAACATTTACTGTAACACCTGCTGTTATTGTACTTTGGTTTTTGATGTATTTAATGCTTTACTGCCTATTTCTGTTCTATTGCTCCTGTGCTATTTCTTTACTCAATAAACTTTGATTGTTCAAAAAAAATAAAAAAATAAATGTAAAAAGGGTTAATGCATGTGGTAATTATTTTTACATGCCTGCGAAATGCTCAGGAGGCTGGGGGTCTTTAGAGTGGTAACAGGAGTGAGGTTGGCAATTGGAGCCTCCCACATTTTGTGAACCCTGAGTCGCTCTGCTCTGATTGCTTTCAGTTTCACAGCTGTCAGATTCAGTCTGTCACCAACCAGGAATCTAAACTGAGTGCTGTCAGTACTCGATTTGTCTGTTAGCAGTGCAGGATAGAAATCAGGGGTCCAATAGATCCCAGATGCCTCTATTAAGAGGCCTGTCATATGGGTTACCAGCCCCTTTGTGAGAGTATTAAAGTAAAGGGAAAAATGTAAAATCGAAACCAATAAATGAAAAATGTTTGTACGTAAATAGTGAATAGGTAACACATATTGGGTATCTCAACACATGTCAGAATGAGAAGAATGTTCCTAGAACCACCATTTATTGTTAACAATAAAACAATAAGCTACAAAGCTTTTGAAAGTGTTGTCTATGAACAATTTTGATTTTGTTTATCATAATTCTTTGCTGTTCCTGGACTTACCATTTCTGTGGTATCTATTTACTCATTACAGTCTCTTCTTTCAAATTTCACAGAAATTATTATAATTTGCTTGTTTGCACTAAAATTCATTTTATGGCATTTTTAACTCAAAATACACATTTGTAAAATAGTTGTACAAATAAAAATGTGTATTTACTAGCTTTGTTTTGCTACAGGATCTCTGCTTTTAGAAAAGATAATATTTTTTGGAATTTTAAAGCGTTTGTTACCCTAAAAAAAAAAAGAAAACAGATCCTGTTCCCTTAACCACTTGCCGGGCACCAACAGTATATTTACTGCGGCAGTCAGCCCCTCCTGGGCAAAGCGACGAAGTACTACGTCGCTCACCCAGAAGCCTGCCGGGGGCGAGCGCGCGATGCCGGAGGCGCGCTCCCGCCCCCGCTCGTTCCCCTGCAGCCCCGCACGTGTGACTGTCGGCTCCGATGTATGCCGGCCACTCGCGATCTCCCGCTGGAGAGGGAGAAAGTCAGGCGGCTGATGTAAACAAAGCCGCCTGTCATTCTCCCTGATCTAACTGCAGAGATCATACAATCCTGCTATGTAGGATCATATGTCTCTGTGGTTACATCACAAGCCACGCCCCTTTAAAGTTATAATCATGCCCCTAGGGACACACTAAACCCCTTGATCACGAATAAAGTTAACCCCTTCCCTGCCAGTGTCATTTGTACAGTAACAGTGCATATGTATAGCACTGATTACTGTAGTAACATCACTGGTACCCCCAAAAGTGTAAAAAATGTTAGTCAGGGGTCCGATCTGTCCGCCGCAATGTCGCAGTCCCGCAAAAAGAATCGCAGATCGCTGCCATTACTTGTTAAAAAAAACAATAAAAATGACATAAATCTTTCCCTTAGTTAGTAAACGCAATAACTTTTGCGCAAACCAATCAAAATATGCTTATTGCGATTTTTTTTACCAAAAATATGTAGCAGAAAACAAATTGGCCTAAAATGTTAAAACATTTTGATTTTTACTTTTTTTTGGGGGGAATTTCATATAAAAGAATGTGAAAAATATTGTTATTTTTTCAAAAATGACGCTCTTTTTTTTTTTTTATAGCGCAAAAAATAAAAACCGCACAGGTGATCAAATACCACCAAAAGAAAGCCCTGTTTGTGGGGAAAAAAGAACATCAATTTCATTTGGGTACAGCATCGCACGACCGCGCAATTGTCCATTAAATTCACGCAGTGCCGAATCGCAAAATAGGCCCTGGTTTTTGAGCAGGAAAATCCTCCGGGGCTTAAGTGGTTAATGGTATACAACACAGTGCTTGTGCTGTGTAATTTGGCATACTGTTTCAACTAAAAAATCTAGCTGATCCTGCCAGTTTCTACCCACCCTTCAGTAAACTGACCACTGTATATCATGGCTGCTGAGCCCTGACATTGTGGTCAGTTTACGTGCCTCCGCAGCCCTGCACTGTTCTCTCTGTCCTCTCTCCCCCCTCCCCCCCTGTCTGTCTGCTTGTGTCAGTACCTGCCCCCTACTGCTGCCCATTTAAAATCATCCCATCCCTCTGTAATATACCATTAAGTGCTCCTGTGCCTGTGTTATAGAAAAAATAATGCCGATCTGTACCTATATCAGAGGGGCTCCCGGCAATCACGTAACCACTCAGCTCTCTCTATCTCCTCCTCCCTGGAGCTGTCAGCCGGGCAGAGGAGAAAGCTGAGGAGTAAGCTGAGTTTCATAGAGGGAAAAATGTGTGGATTTGGGAGGGGCAGTGAGCTTGCAATTTGCTATTTTGTCCTACATACTTTTCTATAGGGGAACTTTGGCTTGTAGGGAATGGATGTTTTGAGTTAATGCCTAACATGTCCTGTTGGCCTTCTCTACATGGGCAGAATAATCCAAACACTACATGTCAGATTTGAGGAACATAGGGGATTTATAGAGGGAGAGATCCCCAAATATTGCGTACCCTGACATTTTTCCAAATTTTATAAGAAATCCACTGAAGGTCTGGGTGACCTAATGCATTCCCAATAAACTTTACTCAGCTGAAAATTTTAAAAAACTATGTGAAAAATAAATTCTGTATTTTCACTCTCAACTCCTTGTCTCTTATGGGGTAAACTAAGGAATTGAGATCAATACAATAATTTAGTCCTATGTATTGGTCTTGTATCTCAGTACACTGTATCACTATTACAATATCCCTCTCCATCACTCCACCCCACACTTGAACCCAAACTCCTTTATAATTTTTTTCCCCCTATAATCTCATTTTTTTTCTAGTACCTTCTATTAGTGCTTCAATACTTTATATACATACACCCTCATGTTACACTGTCTACAGTATCCATCATTGCCATGCATTATGATTGGTCCTCCTTCTTACCTTACTAGATGTGTAATCCCTCCTGTTCTCCTCCCCCATTCGAAAAATGTATTTCCGTTTTTTACTTTATAATTCCACCTGTCTATACACTATTCATCATTTCCAGTGTAGTCCATTGCTATTTTGAAGAGTATTCCCCTTTAATGTCCCACTGAGCCTTGTAGTTCTTCTTTACACACATCTACATATGGATTTAGCTTAAGAAAAAGACTGGGCTGCCTTGAAACGTGTTGCCAAACCTCCCTTAGTGAGGTCACTTCTGGTCTGCTGTGCACTCCACCGGCCTCATCAGCTACTTCCTGTTTCCTGACTCCACCAGCATAAACAAACAAAATCACTGCCCAACTGGGAATTTTGGGACAGGCCTCATCTGATGCAGATACTATTGAGCTGTGGATTTGGACTCTTTGATATGCACTTCATCTTCCGCAAACCTGTAAGCTGACTTCTGTATGTGTGTTTACCATGCCTTTATATGTTGCACCTAGTCTGGCGCTCTCTGGTGTTCTCTTAACTTTATAGGTTTACCCAGCTGACACCCCTGAACACTTTACACTGAACTGGAATTTGACTTACAACTATTCTGAGATCGACACCACCCAAGCATGACTTTGATTATAAGCAAGCCTTTACTGGCTACATGTGAGCTGCCAATTTGCTGTTTTTATTTATAAATGTGCCTTACTACATTCTGATTTTGTCTTCTGCTATTTGTATTTGCATGATTAACAGCCATGATAGGAAGCCTAATGTGAAACATGGCAGGCAGGCAACTGCCCATAAGTGCAAGACAGGGTCTCAGCCTGCAGCAGTATTTGCTAATACCGGTAACAGCTAAGAAACTTCACAACAGATTCACAAAAAGTATTCTCTTAAGAAAATTGTATACTTTGAAATGTATAAAATGAACTGAAAAATATATTTTGGGTTAACATACATATTGTAGGCTCAGTCATACTAAAGTGATCTATTGTGTTAACACCTAGTCTGGTTTGTATTAATGTGTGTTTCCATTAGGCAACCTATTCATTATAAATGGTCTTCCAGTGTACCACAACAGATGAAAAAACATGCATGACCCTTTTTTAAAAAAAAATGTACAGTATATATGTGTTGTGGTGCACTACAGTTCATGTGTGCATTGTGTTTAATTATACAATACATTGGGAGGCCATACATAATTAATTGCATCACTAATAGAACAGCTGTGTGGCCATACGCTGTGGCAAAGCATGTTATTGGCGCGACTTTGAAAATGCACTACTTCAGCATGATTTAAAAGCCGCACATCAGTGTGATTTGCACTCCCAATTTATTGCGGCTTGCAACTTCATAAAACAGAAGTCTATGCAAGGCACAATGAAATTAACAAAAAGTAGTGCAGGAACCTTTTTCAAAGTCGCTGCTACATGCAGTGGTGTATTTAGATTTTGTGCTGCCCTAGGCCTGACTAAACCTGTGCACCCCCTAAATATGACCCACCTCTTCCTGTAAAGGCCACACCCCTTCCCGTTTATGACCCGCCCTGTCATCTGTAATACACAGACCACAACCACAGTCTATCAGTGCCCATCAGTGTAGCCTCATGAGTTACGATAAGTTATGCCTCATCAGTGCCGCCTTATCAGTGCTCATCAGTGCAGCCTCATTACCGCCCATCAGTGCAGCATATCAGTGAGGACTCATCAGTGGCCATCAGTACAGCCTGATCAGTGGCCACCAGTGCAGCCTATCAGTGCCTATTAGTGCAGCCTATTAGTGCATCATATCAGTGCCCATCAATGCAGCCCCATTAGTGCAGCTTATCAGTGCTGCCTCATCAGTGACCATCAGTGCCTCCTTATCAGTGGCCATCAGTGAAGCCTATTAGTGCCCATCAGTGCAACATATTAGTGCCCATCAGGGCAGCATATCAGTGCTGCCCCATCAGTGAAGCTTATCAGTGCCACCTTGTGCCCATCAGTGCAGCATATCAGTACCCACCATTGCCACCTCATTAGTGGCCATCAGGGCAGCATATTTGTGCCCATCAGTGCAGCCTATTAGCGCACATCAGTGCAGCATATCAGTGTCCATCAGTGCAGCGTATCAGTGCTGCCTTATCAGTGCAGCCCCATTAGTGCAGCTTATCAGTGCCACCTCATCAGTGGCCATCAGTGCAGCCTTATCAGTTCCCATTAGTACAGCCTTCTGTCACTGGATTAGTAAGATTACTCCTTTCTTTTAAGATATTTGGACTTGTGTTTTCTGCCACTGATTGTAATCATAGGATTATTTCACTTATTTGTATAATGACCAGGAAGTCCTGAGTCATTATACAAATAAGCAGTGGCAGCGAACACAAGTCCAAATATCTTGTAAGATTGGAGTAATCTTACTCATCCAGTGACATATTGCGATAGCACGTATGAGGTGAGCAAGTCCAAAATATTATTGCATCATCTGCAATTAAAAGTCTTAATTGTATATGATGCAATTCAGTATGCTCGTTCAAGGACAAGGATGTTTAAAGAAATTCAATTATATTATTGACATGATGCCTGCCATACCTGGGGGGCGGAGGAGGGTAGGTGGAGCATTAGGCTGCAGTGTCACACTTATTAGCATTGGCGGACGTCGGATCAGTTGTGTTAAGTGTGGTCGGCCGCCTGCGGTCTATCTGAATGTCCTTATCGGCCGGTATTATCATGCAGATAGGTAGCAGTGTGACCGCTCTATTAGGATTGCCAGACTGATTTTCCTCCTGGACCCTACCCTCTAGCCCAATTCGACTGGCCCTATACTAAAAGTGTAGCGCAAGCCGGCGGGGACCCTTTTCATGTGGGAGCCGGGAGAAGGCTGTTTTCTTTTGTTCGTGCGGGGTGCAACTTTTTTGCTGGCCCCCTCTCAAAGTGCTGCCCTAGGCCTGGGCCTTGTTGGCCTAGGCCAAGATACAGCATTGGCTACACGAGTTGCAGCTATTTGAACAGGTCCATTGCCGACAATAAGATGCGACTTGTCATGCAATTTGGAACTGTCAAATCGCATGACAAATCGCGTTGGTGTGAACGGGGGATTCATGCGTGTGTTTTAATGCATACTACTGTAATTTACAAGTGAGAATGACCCCTAACAACTCATAATAACTTTACAATGAATTGTAATCCAAAGCTGATCAATAAATAAATAGCAAAATTACCAGGGCAAATTGTAAAGTTTAGGGGCAGTAACTAAAAGCCAGCAACAGCTGGTAAGAATTCCAAAACCACTAATCAAATTTTAGCTTTCAGATTTTAGAATGGCCATAATAAAATAAGTTGCTTTCAGGTTGGTTGCTTTGGCAAACTACTTTTTCTCATTTCTTTGCCATGCGAAATAAGAGCTAAATAACTAATAAAATTAGCAGAGAATTGAAAAGTATTAGCTTATTTGTCATTATCCTTGTGCTACATATATCTTTTAATCTCTGTCATATTTATTTAAAATTTTGTAGACAAGAAAAGAAGAGACAGGTTAATATTTTTTCACTGAATATTTATTTATTTATTTTTTCTTAACCACTTTCCGTGAATCAACGTACCTGTACGTCGGCTCGGAGAAGTGGTTGTACCGGGATAATGCTGCAGCTGCAGGCATCATCCCAGTACCGTTGTTTAGAGCCGGTGATCGACTTTCAGAAGATAACAGCCAATGTGGCTGGGGAGCAGCTCGCCGGTATCCCAGCGAGCAGGAGGGGACACCCCCTTCCACCGCCTTCTGCGGCTCTTCCCGGCTCTCCCCTCCCATTGGGAGACCTAAGCAACCAGCCGCCACATCTGCCAGCTGGTTGGAGTCCCAAACAAAGCCGGAATCGGCATTGATCGGGTCTCTGATGTATTGACCCAGAAGCTGCGCCGTGACGTCACTTCCGGTTTACTCTGCGTCAGTGACAGTATTCAAGATTGCAGATTTCAGCACTTTAAATACTTTGAAGTGCAGTGGAGGGGTCTGTGGTCTTTTAGACCCCCGATCCTTCCATAAAGAGTACCTATCACTGCCTATTTCTGTCACAAGGGAAGTTTACATTCCTTGTGACAGCAATAAAAGTGATCAGATTTTTATTTTTTTTTTCAAAACAGTGCTAAAAATAAAAGAAATAGAAAAAAAAATGTTAAAGCGCCCCCGTCGCCGTGAGCTCCCGCACGTAAGAAAACACATACATAAGTCGCGCCCGCAAATGAAAACGGTGTTCAAACCACACGTGTGAGGTATCGCCGCGATCGCCAGACCGAGAGCATTAATTTTAAAAAAGACCTATGCTGTAACTCTAAACTAGTAACTGTTAAAAATTTTTAAAGCATCGGCTATAGAGATTTTGTCTTTATTCCACAAGTGTGCGCAATTTTAAACCCTAACATGTTAGGTATCTATTTACTCGGCATGACATCATCTTTCACAATGTACAAAATATTGGGCTAACTTCGCTGTTTATTTTTTTTAAAATATAGTGAAATTATTTTGAAAAAAAATTGAAAAGAATTGAAAGAACACTGTGCAAATACCGTGTGACAAAAAATATTGCAACGACTGCCATTTTATTCTCCAGAGTCTTTGCTAAAAAAAAATATATATATATATAATGTTTGGGGGTTTTAGGTAGTTTTCTAGCTATAAATACTGATTTTAACTTGTAAACAACATGTGTCAGAAATAGACTTGGTCCTTACCTGGTTAAAAAAGCTTTTTTGCATGTTTAAAGATGTTTCCCACCTTTGTGACCCCTGCTGCTCGAATACAGTATGATATTAGTTAGTATGTATCTCCTTAGTTGGCTTCATGATGAGTTCAATGCTTTTATTACAGTAACACGTCTGTTATGAGTATCAATTGCTAGAATTGGTGTTCTTCCATTCTGAGCACAGGAGGGAATCTTTTTTTATATCTCTGATCTCTCTTCTTTACGTCCATTATTTATTTTTGCCCAAATTAATCAGCAGCTACATCAAAGCCTTTATGATTTCTTCAGCAGAAGCCATGACGGGTAAATAGTGATGCTACCCCCCACCCGTGAAACACGCTTGTTTGATAATGCAATTGATTGTAAATCAATTCAACTTCTTCTAAGTTAACATATTGATTTTTACATGTCTGATCTTTTATGTATTCTTTATCTTTTAGAATAAAAAAAGAAAAAGGTTTTTTTTTTTTTTTTTTTTTTTTAATTAGCAATGCAAATAGCTGAAATTTCTAAGCTCAAAGTAATGCAGTGAAGGTGAAATGCATTAAAGAGAAACTAAATCAAAGCCAATAACAACTTCAATGTCCTCCTGCTGCTTTTAAAATACACAAATTGTTTGCATTGTAGGCAGTGGGTCAGTCCAGTTATTGCTGCGTTAGATTCTCAGCAGTAGGCTCCTGGCAGGTATTTAACACATAAATTGTGTTATCCCGCACGGGGCTTGATATTTATCAGTTGCAATGTTTTATAATCCAAGTTTAACCAGTCAATGATATGGAAACAAAAATAAAAAGAAAATTCAACAAATAGAAGTTAAACCAAAATTTGTTCTTGACAAAATACCACTGTAGCTTCATGTATAATAAGGCTTACCTGTAGGTACAATTAATATCTCCTAAACCTGCACAGTTTAGGAGATATTTGCAGTGCATGCAGCCGCTCACGCGAGCGGCGCATGCGCTCTGAAGGTCCAGGGGGACCTTCAGTTTTGCTTGCCGGGAGATTGCCGGAAAATCGTCATTGCGGCTCCGGCCAATCACAGCGCCGGAGCCGCCGAATCCGGAAGAGACGGCGAGGGATCATGGCAGCACCCACAGCGCTGTCCGGGGGTCCATGTCGGGGCTTCGTTCTAAGGTAAGTAATACATAATGAGCTAGTATGCGATGCATACTAGCTCATTATGCCTTTGTCTTGCAGGGTTTTTTTTTTTATTTGCATTTTTGGGTTTACAACCACTTTAAGTGCTAAGAAATCCAGTATTTCTGTGTGGGTTTACTTCCTTCTCTGTCAGTCACTGCAGGTAGCTTTAAATCATACAAAAACAGACCTGCAATCCCTAGGTTCCCAACTAAGATGAAGCTTTTCTCTTTCACCACTAGTTGGTGCTGTGGTCTGGGGTTCATTAAACCCTTACTTATAATCAGTGAAGTGACTGGCCTTAAGTAATAAACAGAGATGGAACAACTCCTACAACAGAAGTTGTACTTGTTTATCTGTATTCTTCTCTACAGCAGTTCAAATTCAGAATTTATAAAGCTTGTCTGAGCTGTCAGAAAAAAAGGGGGCTGAGAGCTGAAATGAACACTACAGATCAGTGAGGAGAACTCTGAGAGCAGATTGGAGGGGAGGGACACATACCCCTTCACACAGCACACAGGAACAGAGCTGAGGCTGTCTGCTGGACATTCCTCTACTGTCACCTTCTTTCTCTTGGTGTCAGGAAAACTTGTCAGAAGCCACTCATGCAGATAGCAGAGACGCAAAGCAGCAGACAAAAAGTGACACTTAGTCTGTATTGAGACAAGTACACACTATAGAGCAGGGATCCCCGAACTATGGCCCTCCAGCTGTTGCAGAACTACATGTCCCAAGAGGCATTGTAAAACTCTGACATTCACAGACATGACTAGGCATCATGGGAATTGTAGTTCCTGAACAACGTGAGGGCCATAGTTTGGAGACCCCTGCTATAGAGGGATATGGAATGTTTAAATTTCATGTCCGAGGTTTACAACCACTGAGGGTTTTACCCCTTTATGACAAGGGCATTTTTTGCTATTCAGCACTATGCTGCTTTAAAGCGTACCTCCACCTTTGTTGAGAAAAAAACATTACCCTCTGGGTGATTTCTGTATATTGCAGGGATTTTAACAATCTTTGTTGCAGATTCCTAACTTTTGTTATTCTGAAGAAATTATTTTTTCCTCTGTGCCTCTGTTCTGAGTGGGTCAAATGGGAGTGGTTTCATAATTGTCTATCAGCTGTGGCAGTTGCAGGGCTCTAATGGGGAAAGCTGCTGGACCTGCATCACTTTAGACATGTTCCTATTGGGAGTATCTCACAAAAAATGACATTTTTTATTGCAGGGGATGCCAGAAATCTGACTTGTATCTTAGGCAGACTCCTGGGAAAATTGGTGAGCCAATCACACAAGCAGGAAATGATGTTTCTGGGGTGTGGTCAGTACACATTCAGTGTACTGAGCAGCTCCAGGTAGCCATATTGCATTGAATTTTCAGAAAATTACAACAACTGCAGATTAAAACGGAAAGGTAATTTTTAATAACATTTAATTACAATATGATTTGTGTTGCAATTGTATACGCTATATTGTTTTTTTCTTTATTTGCTGATTTTTTTCCCCATGAAAGTGGAGTTACCCTTTAAGTAGCAATTGCCATGTCATGTCATGCACCGTCTGTCACTGTACGCAAATGACAATTTTTATCATTTTATTCACACAAATATAGTTTTCCTTTGGTGGTATTTAATCTCCACTGGGCTTTTTATTTTTCGATATACTGTATAAACAAAAAAATACTGAACATATTTTTTCTTAGCATCCGTTATAAAATTTTGCAAGCAAATAATCTTTCTTCATAAATGTATGCCAAAATGTAGTCTGCTACATTTTTTGGGTAAAAATAACCCAAATCGCTGTATATTATTTAGTCTGTGTGAAAGTTATAGAGTCTACAGACTCTGGTATATATTTAAGAATTGATCAATCCTGATGTACTGACTGCCTATCTCATTTCCTGAGGCCAGGACAGTACCGTATTTAGAAGTTGTATTTTATGTCACAATTTATTTGGAAAATTAAGTATTTAGGTAAAAACATTTTTTTTTTTCACAATTTTATTTTACACATTTTCACCAGTGCATTACAGCTTAATCATATGAATGGTGTGGCGGTAATCAGAAAAAGTAACTGGTGACAGAATGTAAAACATTTTTTCCTTTTTAACAACTTGATGACTGCCCGCTGCAGATTTACTGTGGCAGGCAGCCGCTCCTGGGCAAAGTGATGTAGCTCTACGTTGCTCGCTCTTAGGAGGCTAGAGGGCGGGCGCGCGCCACCGGGAATGAGCTCTCGCCCCTGACCGTCAGCCAGGGAGTCAGTGCGTGTGTCAGACGGCTCTGATTGCCACCTGACACCGGTGATCTCTCCCCACTGACAGAGAAGGATGGACGGCTGATGTAAACATTATTACAGTAACAGTGCATATTTTTAGCACTGATTACTGTAGTAATGTCACTGGTACCCCCAAAAGTGTCAAAAATGTCAGTTAGGGGTCCGATCTGTCCACCACAATGTTGCAGTCCCATCAAAAATCACAGATCGCCGCCATTACAAGTAAAAAAAAAAAATACAGTAAAAATGACATAAATATTTCCCGTAGTTAGTAGGCGCAATAACTTTTGTGCAAACCAATCAAAATACGCTTATTGTGATTTTTTTTACCAAAAATATGTATCAGAATACAAATTGACATAAAATGTTAAAAAAAATTTGATTTTTAAATTTTTTTTTTTGGGAATGTTATATAGCAGAATGTGAAAAATATTTTTAGTTTTTTTTTCAAAATTGTCGCTCTTTTTTTGTTTATAGCGCAAAAAAAAAAATCGCACAGGTGATCAAATATCACCAAAAGAAAGCTCTTTTTGTGGGAAAAAAAGGACAATTTTATTCGGTTACAGCGTTGCACGATCGCGCAATTGTCCATTAAAGTAACGCAGTGCCGAATCGCAAAATAGGGCCTGGTCATTAAGCAGGAAAATCTTCCGGTCTTATAGTGGTTAAACTAGTATTCTTATAACCGTGATGATCACGGTTATAAGCAATAGTTTTAGCTGTCATGGATGGCTTTCATTCATGACAGCTTGCCTACTATGGTGATTTGTGATTGGCTACAGTTAATTACATGGTGCAGAGTGCTGTGATTGGCACAGGTACCATGCAATAGCTGTGAGCCTATCACAGCTTTACAATAGTAAGCAAAGCAAAGCAGTCGTGATTTGAAGCCATTCATGATTGTCTAGTTTACACTGTAATCATGACCAATCATAGTGTTCACATAATATCCTGGTCACTCACAGCCTCCAGGTACTGAGATCCACAATCCGCTGTGCCCAGTGGACACATTAGTGACAGGAGCCAATCATGTGAAAGTAATATCCCAACCAATGGGAAGCCAAAAGGGGGTATAACAGACACCGAAAAAATGGCCGCTACATTACTTCCTGATGACACCTTCTAGTGAAATGCATGATGTTCATTGTAGCTGTGATACTTTTGGTTTCGTCATGTCCGGCCCAGGTGGAACGCAGACCGCTTCGGATTGGGAACGATTAGGATTGTATTAAACCAGGCAATTCATAGTGAGTGCCGCTTGTAGGCACACCTAAATGTGGATTTTTTTGGCATATGAATTCTATGTGAACACTTTTAAATAAAATGTATTGCAGGATTATTCAATTTGTTTTTTTTTATTCTGGGAAAGCTCTGCTGATGATGCTGAGCCTGATCTGATGCTAAGGAGATCCATTTAAAGCTGTAAGGCCCAGGGTGGCCCCGTGGCATTTAGTTATCCATATTGGTGGTTTTGGACATAAGCCGAAACCCCTCCTGAAGTAAAGGAGTTCCATATAAGCTGTGTGGGTCCTGGTGGCCCAAAGTCATCTGGTGAGTGGTCTCCTTTCTTAAGGTGGAGGGACAAAAAAAAGGAGCACTCTTTAGAAGAATACAGAGCACTCATATGTCGTGGTGTTTTGAAGACATTTTATTATGGATAGTCTTGATTGAATTTGAATATAGAACGTTTTGTTAAAGCAACAGCACTGTTTTTGTTTATTTATGCATTTTTTGGGTTTCATGTGGGCACTTGTTATTTAAGTTTGCATCTCAAATATAATTAATTCACATTTTTTTGCACATACCAAAAATTGATGGCAGCTGCACACTAAGTCAATTAGTTAGCTTTATAGGAGGTGACATTTTTATTTCTATTTCTTTAGTCACAGAATCGTGTCAGTTTGCATGTGCTCCATAAGGTACCAGTACGTCATGGTGCCTGCACCTGCCGCCTGCTCATAATGAAAGTACTGTGAGCAGGTCAGCAAGTGGTTAAATTACAATCTTCTTTCATCTCTAGAGAACACCTAGGATAATAGCACATTTTTGAGGACTTTGGTAGATCTCAGCAGTTTTAAAAACGTTTCCACACACATATATATATATATATATATATATATATATATATATATATATATATATATATATACATATGTATATGACTTGGGGAGCGTTAATTTCAGTGTATATATATATATATATACACTGTATACAGTATATTTATATACAGTGCTCAGCTTAAATTGAGTACACCCCAAAAGATTTGTCAAAAAACCTTTACTTTCCTTTCAGAATCAACATTTTCTACGGGACAAAATACTTCCACAAATGCAAGCCATTGATTGCAACCAAGATTTGTTAATTTGCACACATAAAAAAGTATTTTTCTAACAAATTTATTCAAGACCATCTTGCAAAAATGAAGTCACCCCAATAAAAGTCTGAGGAGCAAAGCTAAATTTTAGACAGCAAAATTCTAATTACAAGAATTCAAATACAGGTTAGTCTGATTATTAAACAGGTATCCAGCAGACAGTAGATTATAAAAGGGTGTTACTTAACAAAGAAAACCCCTACCATTTTATGCTGTCAGCAATAGCACCGCATTGAAGAGAAATGTCCCAAGGCCTACACACAAGGCATAAACTTCAGAGAAATAGCCTAAAAGCCCATATACAGAAAAAATTAATTGCCCAGTGGGACTTTAATTGAGGAGGACTCAATAGTCATTATTGCTCAATGCGTCTGGTTTATTAAATAAAACCGTCATACAAAATATTGCAGCATAAAATAAATTCATATGTGAGTATATACATAAACGTGATGATGCAAACTATCAATAAAACAGGACATGGCAGTATCAGTATGCACATAAATACATCTTGTACGTTGAACTCAACGCGTTTCTTGGGTCGCATTGCCCACTCATCAGGAGTATATGTATAAGAGCATGTCTGAAAAAAATGTAATGAATGTTGTTAGTCAACATGCAGAAGGGATGGCTAGTGGAGTATGGAAACTCAAAACGTGGGACCCAAGTGACGAGACACCACACTCACATAGTAACCACGTCATCTTGCATGGAAACAGTGCTGCCACATGAGCGGGGGCCAATATGTCCGAAAAGGGAGCTGAAGGGGCAGGACCCAAAAATGCTATACCAGACGCCGGATGAGGATGTATATTGTATATATGAAATGTTAGGTATTTCCGACTGATCGGTCTCTAAATGGAAAATATATATATATATGTGAGGGTAAAAGAGTAAACAGCTATATCACCATAGGTGATAGCTGACAAATAAAAAGTATTAATGTATAGTCAACATGTAGAGACGTAGATATGGGCCAAGGAGTATATAGACAATTAAAAGGTTTAGGGAATATAGGCAAGGCAGGAAAGGTGGGATGAGTGTTGGGAAGGGGGATGTGAAAGCATGAGTCTCCACAGGAGCAATGAGGACAAAAGAGGAAAACAAAAAAAAAAAAAGAAAAAGGGGAGGAGACAGGCATATAGGTAAAAAAGAAATAACATGTGAGTATTGGCTGTGAGGAAAATATAAGCGACTGCGTACCCACCATGTGAAAGATGGAGGATCGTGTCCAATGACCAGCCTAAAGCCTATGCACAAAAAAGTATTTCTAGAATTTGCCAGGGCCCATGTTGAAAAAGAAGAAGACTACTGGGACTCTGTACTCTGTAATGACAAGACCAAGATAAATGTTGTTTGCGATGCCATACAGTTTTAAGCCATCAGTTCAAAGGTAAGGAGTACAAAGAAAAATGCATGGTGCCTACAGTGAAAAATGGTGGGGGCAGTGTCCTTCTGTGGGGCTGCATGAGTGCTGCTGGTGTTGGGGAGCTGCAATTCATGTACTGCTCTATATTGAAAGAGAAGAAGCTACCATCACTCTGTGCACTTGGTTGTAGTGCACTTTTCCACCATGACAATGATCCAAAACACACATCTAAGGCCACTGTTGCATTTCTGAAGAAGAACAAGGTGAAAGTGGTTCAGTGGTCAAGTATGTCTCCTGATCTGAACCCAATCTAACACCTCTGGGGAATTTTGAAGAGACAAGTTGAGCATTACTCTCCATCCAGCATCCAGGCTCTAAAGGAGGTCGTTCTTAAAGAATGGAAAAAGATAGATGTTGCAAGATGTCACCAGCTTGTTCATTCCATACCTAGAAGACGTGGCACTGTCCTTACAAATCATGGAGCTCATACAAAATACTAGATGTAGTCGTTTTTGTTGTGGGTGTATTTATTTTTGCATCAACTAATTTGAGTAAAACTGAGGATTTTGTAATCTAGGTTATAATATTAAACTTACTTTCATGTAATGAGCTAAACAAATGTTCTACAAAACCCAGTTTTGTTAAAAAAATTTGGAAATTGTTCTTATGTTCGTTGAGATGTTGATTAAATTCTTACTTTTCAAAAGGGATGTACTCATTTATGCTGAACACTGTATATATAACAGTTTTCAGGAATGAAGCAGGAGCCGTGAATGGGGGCCAACATATGACATTTGTTATTGATCTCTACAGTAGCTAATGCCCCAATATTGCTTTTGCCCAAAGTTCAGTTTTAATACCAGTTGTATAATAAAGCCATGAGAGGTTAGTGACTTTTCACTTGGTGGTAACTCCTGTTTATTCACTTATTTTTTTAATAGTGCATGCGATGGGGAATTTGGCTAGATGGAGGGCCTGAGCAGGGCTTTTATATAATTTTCCTAAGCTCCTACAGATAGAGCAATGTACTGTCAACTCAAAGGTTTGTGGGCAGAGCTAGTCATAGCTATTTACTAATGGGGCTATTAACAACGTCACCCAAGCCTCTACATCAGCAAAAAAAGTCAAAATGTTGTAGTGTTATCAATGCAGAAGGAAGATTATTGTCACCTTATCAAAGTGCCAATCCATTGAGAAAGCCAATCTTAACTATATGGGCTGCCTACATCAGATAAGTGTTTTAGCAGTTTGACCATTGTTCTACCTTGAACATTGTTCTAGCAATCCACTATCCATATCTGTATTAGGCATAGGGCTGTTTTACTGGGTTTCCATTGATGCTTTGTCCACTTCTCTCAAATGAGGACCTTATATATAAAAGTATGTCACACGGTTTAGAACGTATTCATTCATTAAATTATAGAACATGTCTTCTAAACATGTGCCAATGTTAATGAATTGAAGCATGAAAGAATATGGACACCCATAGACATAGTCAAGGTAAGATGTAATTAGAAAGTTGGCCATAACAAAAACTCAAGCGATGCTTTGTATAAAGTTTATCTCTCTTCTATTACTATTCTAGATTACGCAGCACAGAGAGAGAGAGAGAGGGTACATTAATATACACCTTGCATGTCTCTACAAACAATCAAACACATTCTTGCAGCACATCAGGAACTACTAATAAGTGTTAGACCTTATGAAAATCACCCCCTATTCAACAAGTGCTATTACAATACTGGCAGGAATATAATAAAATAGTAGGACTGTTTACAGACAACCATAAAATACTTTTCTCAGACATAGTTTGCATAATGAAAATGGCTATCTTTTGTTTTCTCTTTAGCTTTTAAAGTTGTAGATTGGTGTATATGACTTGGGGAGGGTTAATTTCACTACATCTTTTTTACTTTTTTTTATTTTTTCTACATGAATAACAGAAAGCGTATTGAGATCTGCAGGTGATAGAATGCAGTATTATTGTAGAAAACACGTACTGTGAAGACAAAGACTGAATAAATATGAATTCCTATGAATTTTAGATAACAAAGAAGATTGGCATAGACTTGCAGTAATCAGCTCTGCCAAGCATTTTATAAAACTTGGATGGCAAACAGCAATCAGGTGCACAAATAGCTTTCACCTTAAGCTGTCAAATCTTTGTGGCTTAAAGGGGTAGAAAATGTATAAAATTAAAAACATTCATTTAAACTCAGTTAATGAGACATCTGCTCATAAATGAGATAGTGACACATGGTGGTTTTATACTGCCATAGATTCGTTTACAATCACAGCCTTTGATGACTGTTGGCTACCACAGTGTCAGAGTTTGTGAACCATGCTGAATACGTGCTATTCATTCAAACTGAAAATGTATATACTGTAGCATTCTATGAAGTGCAGAAGTTGCTTTACCATATCCACATGCTTAAATTACAACAAAATGCTCCCCATGATAGCTCAAACACGTACAAAATCCAGTTGCTATGTGATGTAAAAAAAAAAAACAACCATAATCTTAAACTTACCTGTCTGAGCCAAATTCTCCATCATCTGTGTCTCAAACGCTTCCCTTCCAGATAATGCAGCTCATAGGAGGAGGGTTTTAGCAACAGAGGCAGTGTGGTCAATTCAGAATGCAGCAGGCAGGCCAGCAGCTAATTGGCAGACTACAGCATTTTGAATTAGCAGTGACAATGCTCTCTGCAACATTTTTTTTTTATGCAAGCAGGCACAGTCTTAAAGAGAGTGATAACTTAGTTCTGAATTTAAGAATCACCATGTATCATCACAGGAAGCTACATTAGGTGAACTTCACTGGAAGGCTCAGCAGGTATTTGAGGCATTTTGAACTTATATTTAAGTTTAGGATATTTTTTAATGGGAGGCCAACCCTTACATATACTGACCTAGGCAGACATATTCTGGTCTACACATCTTTTTGAATATGTTTTAGGTAATTCATTCAGTATTCTTTTGAACCTCGTCACCCTTCTTTTCTTTTGTGGATTATTTATTTATTGGACATCAGTTTAAAAACATGTCGAGGGCCCTTTTTTGTGAATGGGAATTTAGATACAGGTTTGGAGATTGGGTGTCTTTTGCCTTCTCCTCTTATGTATACTTGTGCCACACAGGAATTCAATCTCTCCATTCAAGTCTCATTGAGTTGTGAGTATCTTATAATCCATCGAGTTCTCATTATTTGATTGAAATTTTTCATTCAAAAACCATAGTGTTATTGCATATCTAAACAACAGTGTTCTTTTATAGATATATTTTGAACATATTGATCTCTGAAGAAGGGAGACATTGCTCCTGAAACGCGTCAATCACGATGTCATATATTCTACTGTCATGTCATCTCAACACACTATTCATGTTATGTTTGTAAATGAGTGGTCACACCAAGTTGTTTGCCAACATGTGATTTAACCACTTAAGCCCCGGAGGATTTGGCTGCTAAAAGACCAGGGGGTATTTTGCGATTCGGCACTGCGTGATTTTATTGGACTATTGTGCGGTCGTGCGACACTGTACCTAAACGAATTTGACGCCCTTTTTTTCCCACAAACAGAGCTTTCCTTTGGTGGTATTTGATCACCTGTGCGATTTTTTGATCACGCGCTATAAACAAAAAAAGAGCGACAATTTTGAAAAAATAACAATATTTTTCACATTTTTTTATATGAAATTCCCCCCCAAAAAAAGAAGTAAAAATCTAAATTTTTTAACATTTTCGGCCAATTTGTTTTCTGCTACATATGTTTGGTAAAAAAAATCGCAAAAAGCATATTTTGATTGGTTTGCGCAAAAGTTATTGCGTTTACTAACAAAGGGAAAGATTTTTGTCATTTTTTTTTTTTAACGCGTAATGGGGGCGATCTGCGATTTTTTTTGCGGTACTGCGACATTGGGGCGGACAGATCGGACCCTTGACTGACATTTCTGACACTTTTGGGGGTACCAGTGACATTTCTACAGTAATCAGTGCTATATATATGCACTGTTACTGTAAAAATACACTGGTAGTGAAGGGGTTAACTTTATTTGAGAGGGAGGGGTGGTGTGTGTCCCTAGGGGCGTGATTCTAACTGTGATTGGCTGTCTGTTGAGCTGTAGTTACACTGATCAACGGTTCTACATAGTAGAACCGTATGATCAGTGTTTCTACACAAGCTGCCTGCCTTTCTCCCTCTCCCGGGAGCCTCACAGGCTAGTGACGTTAATTTACGTCACTTTGCCTGTGAGGGGCTGACTGCCGCAGTAAATCTACTGACGGCAGTTGGCAAGTGGTTAACATTGCCTGTGTTGTATATTATTCATATTATAGCCTTTGAGCTACAGCATGCTCCACTGAGCACATGTTACTATTTGTATTTTTACAACCTGTGCACATTATGCAATAAAACAAATATTGCTTTTATCGATTGTGTATTTCATTTTTCTCCAGCCACCAAACACGTACCTCACACAAGTCCTGCGGGCCAATTTCTCTTGTTTGTATATATATTTTGGGATGGAGGAGTGTTTTGGTGGGAACCAGATCATTGCCCCTTTTTGAATCTATAGTATACATATCACCATGGGATATACTAATACCGTCCATGGGTAATCCATAATCCACCAATATGGATGATGGGGAAGAACACCATGTACTACAGCTGTATCTGCAAAAGGTTACTGTATGTACTTGGGATTTGAAAATAAAATATGTACAGTGTTTTAAAAATCGGTACAAATAAAAATTGGATATTTTATTTACTTTTTGTGGTACCGTTAAAGTCCTGATAGTTTTTTCAGCTAAGAAATGTTCTTGTGGTTGTAGTAGATATAGGATGTGGTACCAGACAAACTTACTGTCCAGTACTTACATGGTCTCCTTTATTTGGATTCCTTCCTCCCACCTTTTGGTTGTTGTCTAATTACCAAGCATAGGCATAACACATATATTACACAGAGTAGATATAAATAAATATAATATATTTGCCCATATATTTACTAAGGCTAGTAGCATGAGAATTAAAAATATCTCATATTAATTTAGAGAGTTTAGTTTCTCTTTAATGCTGCTTCCAATCACAGCTGGGTTACAACATGGTAAATCACTCATGTTCTTAGAGGAGTGTGCCTTTTAAGAATTTAGGGATCATGAAGTGCTGAAAGGATGAGATCTTTAGTTGAGGTTTTTCCATGACCCTATTAGCACTGTTTGTGTGACAAGAATTAAATTAGTGAAATTAAAAAATCAAGCAAACTGCCAAACCCTTTCTATTTTTCATAGGAGAGGCTAAATAAACTGAAAGGGCTGTTTCTATTAATAAACAATATAATTAATCTTTAATCCCTGCACTTTTCCTTGAGAAATGAACAGAGGAACAGGATTGGCTGATTTTTGGTTATATCTTTATATATTCGCTTTATTTTGTAGAAGATGCTGTGCAATCTATAGTACCTACTTTTCCTCTTTAATTTCCCAGTAGTTTAATAAGGGAAAAAGCCCCCCCAGTACAACAAAATTATAAACGATAATAACTATGTTAACGCAACAGCAAAAAATAAAAAAATAAAATAAAAGACAACATTTTGCATGGCTGTGTTTTCCAATACAGTTATGGTTAAAGTATATCTAAATTCAAAATATGTTTTAGGTTTGGATAGAGTAGGGAGTGGTTTTCAGCCCTGTCAGATGTGTATTGTTCTCTGTGTCCATTTCAGGGAACTTTACCTTCTCTTAAAATTAAGGAAAAGTCACGATCTTGAATTGTCAATTTTGCGGTGTTACGAAAAGATTAATATAGGAGAAATCTTCCAATTGTGGTGACAACTTAGAAGGTATTTTTCTCAGAAAAGGAAGAGAATTCTTCCAAATGTGGCACAGATGACAAAAAGTCAGAGGTATTAATATCTTTCTGCCCACATAACGCATAAATATTTCTATGCTGAAAAAATACTCACTGAGTACTCCCAGAACAGTAACCAAGCTGTCAAAGACAGCCATTGGTCCGTACTAATAATTGGGAGTTGGAGGGACCAGCTCTAGATCATATGACCACTGTGACAGCAAACCACTGTGGTCACATGACATAATCAGCTGATTCTTCAAACCCGCCCCCCCCCCCCAAGCTTGCAGACCCTTTTAAAAAGATGTGGGTGCTGGCCAGGAATGGCTTTACGAATACTACTCTTTACAAAATGGATGTTTTATTGTTGGAAAATAAAAGAATCAGGGGTGGCTATAGACATTTGCTGAGCTTGTGCTGGCAATAGGGGAGCTAAGTCCTTCACTCTAAATCCTGTGTCATATTAAAAGCAGACATAACATAATGAAAAAGGGTCAGAAAATGAAAGATATGTTATATAGAAACCATTCACAATATGATAGGAACACAGCCTGTAGCCCCTTTTATGCACATTTAAAAGTAATGGGTGCAGCAGTCAGAAGTATGCACTGTGACCCTTACAATGCTGGTTAGCAAGTGCAAATATTAGTTCTATAATTGGTGTCAGTGGGCATGAAAAACATTCATAGTTACCAACATTTGAAAATAAATTGGAACAGCCTAAATGTATTGAGAAAGAAAATGTTGTGTGCTACATAGGCTTCATGATACCTGCCTTGAAGGGGTTGAGAAGACATCCCACCATGCAGTTGTAAGTGTGGCCAAAATGTGGACATGGTCAATAAAGCGGTTGTTGCTTCATGGATTATGGCTTGTGGTGTGCTACCTTCCCCTATTATGCTATAACTTACATGTGAAAGGGCCTGACAGTACACTAAACAGATTCTGGAAGCAAAATAAACCCCATTGTTGGTGTCAGTGGAAGCAATACTTACCCTCAGCACTTGTGTAAGTGCCAGCAATGACAACTCTAGCATCACCAGCAATAACCCCTAACAATAATAAACCACAGCACCATAATCATCGCCAACACAATAATAAACCCCAACACAGTAATAACCTCAGCACAAAAACACCCGACATTATAGTAAACCCCAGCACAATAATCCCCAGGGGCACAGCAGATGAAGATGCTATGGGGATGCCTAAATTAAATGTAGGGTTGCTTTAGCACACCCAAGCACTCCTCAGCACCACCACTAAAAATAATGTAGACATACAACTTTTCTGAGCCTTGCTCACTAAAACCAATTTTAATATTTCAAAGTTTAAAAACAGGTAATAATGCATTTGAATCAAATAATATTTTCAGCATATGCCTTTTAAATAAGTTATTTTAACAGCTTGATTCAAATTTGATCTTTATTTTGATAAGACATTCCTTACACAGGTGGAGATAGAGACCTGAATGTTAATGCATTCTGAAACCAAATTGTAAATGTTACAATTACTTGACTTAATTCCCAGAGACTTTGTTTGAAAACTGCTTTGCTCAGATTACTAGATATTTTTCATTTAACAATCTGCTATTTCTAGTATTGCATATGTAAGATATTATCCAGAGTTATTTTTATGGCAGACTTCCAACATTTGGAAGCAGAATTTGAATAATGGCATGTCACATGTACAAATATGACCAACATGCTTTGTATGCAAAATTCTTTTTTGAATCAGTTTTATATAGGTCTTTGGGATTATAAGGCCAGAGGGGCATAGTCCCCCATAGGAAGCAAGTTTGGGCATCTATACTATAGATCCCCATACCTGATTCCAGGCTGATCCTTGAGCATTATTCCGTGTTTCCAGAGGAGATTCCAAAAATCTGGTAATGCTGGTAAAGCATCAGGATTAAAAACATATCTTCCAGACAATATTAAAGCATATCTAAAGCCTAACAGCGAACTTGTCTCATTTGGTTCTTTTTGCCCTCTTAAATATACAGTATCATTGAAAGAGTTTTGTTATATGCGTTTGATAAGTTCAAAAAATATCTATTGATCTTGCCAAAAATCTTGTCAGCTGATAACTACCTGTACTCTTGGACTGTACTAACTATTATCAGTTACAGTGTGATTTATTTACTAAAACTGGAAAGTGCAAAATCTGGTACAGCTCTGCATAGAAACCAAAAAGCGTTCAGGCTTTATTGTCAAAGCTTAATTGAACAATCTGAAGTTAGAAGCTGATTGGCTACCATTCAGAGCTGCACCAGATTTTACAATTCCCAGTTTTAGCAAATTAACCCCACTGTTCTTAGTTAGCTAACAGCAATGTACCAGATCACACCCATACGTTAGAGAAGAGAATGGTGCGCTTCTATGATCTTTTTTCTATTGTCTTGACACAAATGAGTAAGTAAGTATTGACATCCTAGGACAGGAAGTGTTACTCGCAGAATAACCAGGTGGAAATAAGCGGAAAAAAAAACATGGGAATAATAATGCAGCTACAATATCTGAGAGCTGGTAAGCTGAAATACACTATATTACCCAAAGTATTTGGACACCTGCCTTTACACACACATGAGCTTTAATGGTGCATCCCAGTCATAGTCCGTAGGGTTTCAATATTGATTTGGCCCACCCTTTGCAGCTATAAGGTAAGGCACTGGTGTTGGAGAGACGGCCTGGCTCGCAGTCTTGGCTTTAATTTATCTCAAAGGTGTTCTATTGCATTGAGGTCAGGACTTTGTGCAGGCCAGTTACGTTCTTCCACCTTAAACTCTCTCATCCATGTCTTTAGGGACCTTGCTTTGTGCACTGGTAAGCAGTCATGTTGGAACAGGAAGGAGCCAACCCCAAACTGTTCCCACAAAGTTGGGAGCATAAAATTGTCCAAAATGTCTTGATATACTGACACCTTAAGAGTGTTAATCTTCCTTCACTGGAACTAAGGGGCTAAGCCCAACCACTGAAAAACAACCCCACACTATAATCCCCCCCCCCCCACACCAAATGATTTAGACCAGTGCACAAAGGAAGGCATATGTTACATGTATAAGGGTACAGTTAAAAACAAATTAATATGTTATTTTTTTTCCTCCCATGTTAGTTATTCCAATCTATATAGCTATTATGGGATGATGTTTGCTTTCAAAGTAATGTCTAAGGCCAAGTTCACACTTAACTGGGTGTGGGACTTCTTGCAAATAGTACACTTTCCCACACCCGCAGCAAAAAGACGCTTCTGTTAGAATGATAGAAAGTGGCACAGCTTTGTCCAGCAGGACAAAAAGAGCAAAACATTGGCAGGGGTTTTAAATATTTCCTACTCTCTTTACAAAACAAAGTTTTTGTTTTAGATAAATTATAGTGTTGGAAAAAAATAGCTTGTTGTATATGGGTATATATTTATAACACAATGTATACCTGTAGTAGTTATGTTACTGCTCTTGAGTCAGGCCATTGC
The DNA here is from genome assembly GCF_965119305.1 of Pelophylax lessonae. NCBI lineage: Eukaryota > Metazoa > Chordata > Amphibia > Anura > Ranidae > Pelophylax > Pelophylax lessonae. The sequence goes on along the minus strand of NC_138774.1, from coordinate 110,417,506 downwards.
CGATTCAGACCCATTCTATATAATTTTTTTAAAGTTCATGAATTATATTAATTAAATATTAATGACTATTTCAATAGTTCTAGTCCCTAACTGAATGACGTTTAGTTTGCTAAAGCACTATGTGGTAAAAACAACTGCTGTTTTTATATAAAATACTTGTTTCAGCCTTTAAAATCCTTAATTGCATCTTGGTGCTGCTGCTCTCCTGCAGACACTTTCTGTATTAATGTAGAAACTCATTACTGGGCGATGGGATGGCCAGGAGATAGGTGGGTGGGACTAGGATGGGATGCTTGTCACACTTTCCCAGCACTCTCCTAATGTCTTGCCTGGTAATGACTGTCGAGTAGGGGGCTGTGTGTCTGGTGGGGTTTAAAAGTGAGGCTTAAAGTGCAGTTCACTCCCCATGCTGGGGACCACTGTTTCCGGGTTTACATGTAATGTACTGTAAATAAATGTTCTTTCAGCAGGCTGAACTGCACCTGAGAACGGTAATCTACAGATTGTGAATGGAAATGTGGTGAAGTGAATGCTTTCATTCTCCAAGCATGTGACCATAGTAGTGCCTTCATATTCTACAATATCACTTAGCAGACTAAACATTTCTGTTATGGAAATGCAAATTTCAGCACTTCATTAAAATCAGCAGCTAAGCCTTCAGCTCTTAAGCTCTTCACTGGCCACTGATGTATGCACAGGGCGGTGACTATTGTAAAAAGGGACAACGATGTCTTTGATGGTGGGTCCTCCTCACTAACACCTTAGCTTCACATGCTCTTTGTTGAGCAAGTAGCAATATGTGGTACCCAACAAAAGAACTATAAATCTCAGGGGACAAACTGGTGCAGAGTTTTGTTTATTTACTACTTACAGTGAGTGAGTGTTTTTATAACCTTAAAGTGGAGTTCCACCCTAAATTTATACTTACCTCCATCTTCTCGCTCCGGGTCACCTGAAAAACAAATGGATAATCGCAATTTTTTTTTTTTTTTACTTACCTCATATAGAAGAAAATATACTTACCTTACTTCCTTCTTCCTCCCCTCGGCGGCCACGGCCCGTCGTCACTTCCTGACTTTGCAATGATTCCTGGGAGCTGAACGTCATCGCTCCCAGGAATCAATGCACCTGCACCGGCCCCGACGTCAGTTCTGGTGCGCGCGCGTCATTCCCTTCTAAACAGCTTCTGGGCATGCCCAGAAGCTGTGGAGGGATGACACGCGTGCACCGGAAGTGACGGTGGGGTCGGTGCAGTGCATCGTGGACCGAAGAAGACGGAAGAGAACGCAGAAGAGGATCGCGCTGGCTTCAAGCTGCCCACACCTGAGATGGCAGCACTGGACAATACTTTTTCAAGGTAAGTATTTCTCCTAAAAGGTAAGTGCAACCTGGGACAGATCAGAGGCTAGCCATTGTGGAATGTACTAGCCCTGACTGTCCCGGGGGTATTTTTATTAAAAAAAGTATTCCCAGGGTGGAACTCCACTTTAAGGCCTCATGCACACTGGATGTTTTTACAGCTTCTGTTTTTGGCGTCAGACCTTGTTTTCTGCAGCCAATAAACTCCCCAGCATGTTATCCTATGTGTCCATGCACACATAGGCCTTTATCAGCAGTTTTGGCAGGGGTGTTTTCTGGCTGGAAAAAAACCCCAGAACTAATGGGTTTTAAGAGGCGTTTTTCAGCTGTAAAAAACGCTCTAACTCTGATAAAAGCTTAAAAACGCTGAAAAACGTAAAAAAAAAACACCGAAAAACATGGCTATTTAGCGTTTTTCAATGTTTTGAGCCATAGCTTTTGTGAGAGTATACTTTTGCTAAAAAAAAAAAAGCTAAAAACTGCTACAGCTGAAAAGAGCTAAAAATTGCTGAAAAACGCTACTGCAAAAAAGCTGAAAAAACGCCTTCTTCAGCTACAGCTTTCTACTGACGTTTTGATAATGCCCAGTGTGCATGAGGCCTAATAGTTAATATATAGTGGCAGATGGTGCATTTATAGGAAAAGCAAACTATTGGTTACTACACTTTAACTAAGGGATTAATTAAGTGAAATTATATGAATCTGTTATAAACTGTACTTTCTTCAAAACTACATTTGCATGCAGTAGAAGTTCTTAATAATTCCCTGCAAATAAACTGATGTTTGAAAATATCATGGGTTTTCTTTTGTTTGACTTCATTTTATGTTAATTAAATAAATCAGCTTTACAGTCATTGTTCTTGTAATGCATTTAAATAAATCTTGGATGTGTATATAATAAAATAAATATATTGCAGATCTCCTTAGACCACTTTAAGAAAATGTACCTTTTTATTAAATGTATTTTTTATTATGGATTTAGTGGTTGCTTGCATTAGTTCAAGTTAAATTTTCTGCACCTACTAAAGTGTTTTGTGTTTGTTATTATTTGAAGTTAAAAACAATTAAGCACAAACACAATAGATTTTAAAAGGCTAGCCTCAGTCATCTACTATTCCTAATGAAACCATTTATTGAATAATTTATGTAATAGCCAAGTGGAAATATTTTTTTAATAATATATAAATGCTGTTTTCCACAGGAAGGCCTGATATCTGAACAGGAACAGCAGCTTCTGTACATCTTTTACTGAGAGGAGATGTGGTAGTCAGGGCTTCTGTTAGAAATCACAGGGCCCCATACAATCTACCTGATAATCCCCCCCCCCCCGCTCCCTTCCCGGCAGAAAGTGACTGAGGACATAGATTTATCAGTCCCTTTCTTTGCAGCCTTAACAGCACAGATTCATAATTAGTAAACACTCTGGGGCTTCCTGCTCATTCACAAACTGAAGCATAGTAAGCACAGTTTACCATGCTTCAGTGCTCAATGGACACAATGAACGATGCCAATCTCTCGCTGTGTTTATTCAAAAAAGGAAGGGGCCAGTAAATAAAATATTTATCTTCCCATTCCCCCACTCTCTATCCTGGAACATCTCCCTTGGTGTCCGCAGTAGCTGCCGGAGGGAAGGGAGAGGAGAGAAGCTAGGAGGGCTACAGGGGGAAAGGGGAAAACGGGGGGCCCAGACAGCAGATGGAAGGGGCACATGTGATAGGACCAATCCCCCTGCAGTGCAGCTGAAGGGAGAAAGAGGAAGAGAAGCTGGCAACACTGCAAAGAGAGGCAGAAGAGGAACGGTGGCTACAATAAGACAGTACAGCCAGCTCTCCTGCTTAGCAGGTGCCTGGGCCCCCCTTTTGAACTGATGGTGCACTGGCCTAGTACAGGAGGGCTGGCTGTACTGCCTTATCAGCATTCCCTGGTGGTAGTCACTCTACTAATACAGAACTAGGTATGATCAATTTATAGGGGTTCATCGAATCTTGCTTGAAATCTGTAAAAAAGCCATTTTGCTTCAATGTTTTATTGCATTTTCAAATGAAAGTACAACTGTAGATTTACATGACCACATTATTATAAATTGCAATGCATTCTCAATTGACATTTACTGTACAGTGTTAGACAAAAATGCCACTAAATTCTCCCCATTTTTGTATGTCGTATGATTTTCACTGACATTTTCAGAGACACAGTATTTTGGCATCACATATTTTGTGTGCTTGATTGATATTTTAGCTTTTCCATTTAGCTAGGCCTAAATACTGCAGCAGAGCCCCCATGTATTCATTTCAGCTTGAAAAAAAAGTCCTGTTAAGTAGTTTTGCCTGAGACACCAGATTTTTTGTCAAGTGTCAGTAGGTCTGAATCGACTGAAGTAGCAGCCACAACAGATCTAAAAGCTATAGTATAGGGAAGGTTACTCTTAAATGAATAAAGCTAAAGCCCCTAACTTTGTAAAAATGTGCCAGTGGCACCAGCAGCACCCCTGTCCCACTAGCTATTAGATCCCGATACAAAGGAAAACAATAGGTGGTCCCCTGCCACCTTCCCAGAAGGAGTCCAAAATCCACAATTGTGCAAAGGTACTGCATAAAAAGCTTGTTGCATCAAGACAGCAGGTGTTAGGGAATTCCTGAGGGATGTCTGGCAGGCAGAAATGCGCATGCGTGCAGGAATCAAGATTACGCACGTGCGTGGTAATGCACGCAGGACTGCACGTACTTGAACAGGTGAGCGCACAATGTATGTTAGTGCCAGATGGACTATTTAGGGATGCCCCTGTCTGTGCTCTATTGCTGACTGGTCTTCAGCTGTTCCCTGTGTTCTGTGTCTAGTGTGTCTCCTCGATTGCTGACTCGGCTTATTCCTGACCTGATCTTGGATCCTGCTTGTCCTGCCGTTATTCCTGACTTGGCTCGTTCCCGACCTTGGGTCTGCTCCTGATTCGGTACCTCGCTGCCTGCCTGTTATGAGCCTGGCTATCCTGTGACTACGCTCCCTGTCTTCAATCCTGGCTTCCCAACTTGTTCGAGTGTCTGCCTGGCTGTCTTAGATCACAGTTCTGCTACCCGCTGTGCATACCTGCTGCAAAGCTGTTGACCTGCCACACGCTCCGTTCCTGCAGTGCAAGTGGAGTGCTTCTTGAACCCTAACTGAACTATGGTGTATGGCTACTACTCCTGATCTGATGGTTCTCCTGTCTCCTCTGAATAGCATCTCCCGCTGCAAGTCCCCAGGCCTATACCTACAGGCACTTGTGTTACTTCTGTCCCTTGGCACCGTCTGTTTCACTCTCAGTGGGTCTTGGGTTGGAGATACAAGAGAGGCCGACCTCGTCATTTCAGTCTCCCTTCAGGTACATGACAACAGGCTTCTCTGTAATGACCAACATACCATAGATTGTCCTCTCTTCCCCAAATCATGACTATCCAAAGAACAAAAAAAAAAAGATAGGCATACTAAAAGGAGAGGTAAGTGTGATGTTACACAAAGGTAGTAGGTGATGATTCCTGCTAATATGACCTCTTCCCCTCATCCACTCCATCTTTCCTCTCTTTACCTTTTTCTTATCCATCTCCTCATCCTATGTGATTATAGCATGAGGGAAGGCTCTGTGAAGTGGCATTATATGAGGAAAAGGGATGAGATTACCTTCTTCCTAGCGTATGTATATACTGTATACTGTATGGCGTGAACAGCAAGTGGTTATACCAAACCCCTGATGTATCAATAAAGAATACCTGTCAATGTCCCAAGCTCAAGAGGCTTATTTACCCCTTGTGATAGAAAAATCACAAAGTGTGAAAAAAATAAAAAATAAGAACAAAAAATGTAAAAGCACCACCATCCTCCTAAGCCCACATACAAATGCAAACACGAATGTAGGTCCCGCAAGCATATGTAAACAATAGTTTCACCACAAATGGGTTATCACCACAAATGTCAAAGTGAGAGCAAAAATTCTTGTGACAAAGCTCATGTCTAAGGAACTAATAACCTGTAAGGGTTTTTTTAGGGTCCATAGCATCCCCTATGGACAATTTTAGGTACTGTAGTTTATTGCCACGTAAAGGTGTGCACGATTTTATGTTTGGTATCTGTTTACTTGTTACAACATCATATTTTATATCTTACAAAAAAAGGGGTAATATATTGAGTTTGTGTGTGCTAAAATGAATTTTTTTTTTCCTGAAAATTTGCATTTGATCAATAGCTACTTACATATGGGGGGGGGGGGGGCATACAAAAATGCAACAGCCACCATTTTGTTCTCTAGGACCTCTGCTTTCAGAAAATATATAATGTTTGGGGGTTCTAAGTAATTTTATAGCAAGCAAAAGCACATTTAACATGTATGTGACCAATTAAAATATTGATTGTATAGGCAGGCAGTTACAGTTCAGTCCCAACACAGGTTTGTTGACCAAATGCCCAAACATTTACTTGATCTGCCAAGCTTGGATGTCATCTATAATAGCGGTATTGTTACCACTGTTATATTTGACAGCTTCCTGCTGTCAATGTTTGCTAAGACTCTTTACAAACAGAATGAAGCAGTTAGGAGCTGTCATTTTGCCAACATTTTAAACACGCTTCTGTCTTTAAAAATTTTTAGTTTTGATGTAGCAAATTGCATAAATTGCTCAAATGACAGGCAGAGTTTAGAGCATTCCCCAGGAATGTTAATCAAAATAAATTTTAATTTAATTTTTTCACTTTAAGCACTAATAAACAATTTGAATCTCGACCAGTTCCGCAGGAACAAACCGAGAATTGAACCATATTTTGGTAGGCTGACTGTACCGAAGTTGAATGATCAATCAACTTGGGTACAACCAGCCTGTCAGATTTTACATGTGATCATTGCTAGAGGCTATCATAGCTGCTTGTAATAATCACTGTGTTCTCTGGGCAGAGACGGCTTCCCCTGTCGGGAGAACACAATGGCTCTGTGGGAGGGATACCCCTGTCAACAGTCTGTGTTGATGGTGGAATCAAGCTAATTTCTTTCCTGAAACCAGTGACTGAAATTCATTCCATCTATGGCTGGCCTTAGCCTAGAAAATTGTCATTACTGTTTTTTTTAACATTTGGCTTATTGATTTCAGTGGGGGCCATATTCAGCACCCAAACTTTCGTTTGTCGAACACAGGTATGTTTACCGCATCACTAATGTTTCAAATATGCCCACAGAATCATATCTTGTGAAGTACTGGTACAAAAGCCCCCGTCCTCTAGATCATGGCCTAGGCAGTCCCACATTAACATATTCCATTTCCTACCTGCCATGATAATTTTTTAATCTGTTTTTGTTTTTGTCACTATTATTTACAGATATTCATTTCAAAAATTTATTTTTTTCCTCCTTGCAAGGCTATTCCTATTCAGGTCAAGCAAATATGGATAGGTATAGCGATGAAATCTGGGTAAAAATAATGGCAGCTAGGAAGGAAAACCCAATATTGGGGCAACCTCATTTAAATCCTTTTTTGTCCTTGTTGGCCTTTTCCTATGAGTCTTTCTCCAGGGACAAGAGGGCATGGGCAGCTGTAAACATCAAGCATACAATCATATGACCACCCTATCTCAGAAAAAAACTCAAAGTAACACTCACCAACACCCACTCCACCATCTCCAGCAACAACTTTTCCATGCCAGGTTTTCGGTGAAGTGGAAGAAAAAAGTACCTATCTTAGGTAAAGCAGGTTGTCAATATGGCGGCTATGACTTCACCATTTTTCTAGTGAGGGGGCTGTTTTATCCAAAAGCCAACATATTGGCCACCCCCCTTGTAAGCCAGCTGACCTAAGTAGAAATTACAGGCTTTGAATGGTTACTACAGCAAAATCCTGCGTTATTTTGCTGAGTTTGCAAACCATAAAAAAAGCAGGATTCACTGTCAACTTTCCTAAACTAAAGTGGTTTTAAAGCCAAGACATTTAAAACATTTTTTACCTTAATGCAATTCCTGAACTAGGGTAAAAAAAATTCCCAGTACTTGTCCTCATTTGATCCAGCGTTGTGCCTGTCTGTAGTGGATCTCTCTCTGCCATAACAGGCTTTGCTGAGGCAGAGAGAGCTATTGGCTCCTGCTGCTGTCAATCAAATCCTGTGAGCACAGAGCAGGGGTCAGGGCAAAGTTGTACTGTGTATCTATGGACACACACAGCCCAGCTTGCTATGTTGGCTCACAAAGAAGAGGTTTAGGGCTGCTGAATTGGAATTGGACAGAGCAGACAAGTAAAGTATGTTTGTTATTTTACAAAAAGCCTTACAATCACTTTAGAGATGACTAAATTAAAGAAGAACACCCCATGTCTGAAATCTCAGATAGCTTAGTGCTGCCCATTGCAATCCCTTCACCATCAACAAGGAGTCACTCTCCCCAGACACTTAATTTTTGTATTTATTTTATATTTTTCGAGACTGCAAGCCAAGAGCTCAATGTAAAAACACACTGGAGTCTCTAAAAGACAGACCTGGAGGGCAGCCTTGCAGTACTGGCATTGGCTAGTAAAGTTGATGTGTAAAGGTTCCTATAGCCAAGACATGTTTATTATCTGACCCAGATTATTTTGGCCAGTTTAAAGTGTATAGAATCCCCAGAACAAAAAATGTAATGTTTTACATCTTACCAGTCCTTCGATGTGGTGGCTGTATTAGTTTCCTTTGTCAAGGCAAAGAACATTTTTAACAGGTACAGAAAAAAACTTGTTGATCTTTCTGTAAATGCACTGTCTTTGTCACTCCATGTGAGCTAAAAGGACAACATTAATAATGTTATCCTTCTTTTGCAAACTACAAGTCCCATCAATTCACCATGTAATGGAGATACACTATATTGTCAAAAATATTGGGCCACCTGTCTTTACATGCCCATGAACTTTAATGGCATCCCAGTCTTAGTCTGTAGGGTTCAATATTGAGTTAGCCCACCTTTTGGGCATTTGTGAGGTCAGGCACTGATGTTGGACAAGAAGGACTGGCTTGCAGTCTCCACTCAAATTCATCCTAAGGTGTTTTATTGAAATTATTTGGTGGAGGGGGTATTATGTGGGGTTGTTTTTCATGGGTTGGGCTTGGCCCCTAGTTCCAGTGAAGGCAACTCTTAAGACGTAAGCATACCAAGATATTTTGGACATTTTCATGCTCCCAACTTTGTGGGAACAGTTTGGGGTTGGCCTTTTCCTGTTCCAACATGACTGCCCACCAGTGCACAAAGCAAGGTCCATAAAGACATGGATAAGCAAGTTTGGGGTGGAGGAACTGGACTGGCCTGCACAGAGTCCTGACCTCAATGCAATATAACACCTTTGGCTGCAAAGGGTGAACCAACTCAATATTGAATCCTACAGGCTAAGAAAGGGATGCCTTAAAGGTTCCTGTGTTTGTAAAGACAGGCACCACTATACCCTTGACAATATAGCGTTTGTTTGAATTCCAGCCTGTGCGAAATCTATGGTTCTTTTAATAGATACCATGGAGAAGTGAGAGTAAACATGCAAGAACAAGGAGCGTGTTATTCGCAGCATTACCAGGTAAAAATAGGGAAAAGTCCTAAAACAAAATGCAACCACCACATCTACGAACTTCTAAGCTGCGATTTATTACATTTTTGTTTTTGATATGCTTTAAGGCAGAATCCGTTGTGCGCAAGCAGATTGGGAAACCATTATTACTTCTACTAGAATTAAGCCAATAGCAAGACTTTTTTGCATAATCTCCATCTCTGTCTGCGAAGAGGAGGAGCCAGGAGCACCAGTGGGGGACCATAGAAGAAGAGGATTGGGGCTGCTTTATGCAAATCCATTGCACAGAGCAGACAAGCATAACATGTTTGTTATAAAAAAAATATCCTAGGGGCGTGGCCTGGTCGCAGATGAATATAGCCGCTTGACCACAGAGCTCCACTCCTCCACAGAGCTTCATGTCAGCATCCAGCAGCCCATCCAGGCTCCTTTCCAACTAACTAGAGGCGACAGACACCCCACAACCCCCAGAGTATGACCCGCAGGAGATTGAGGTCAGGGGAATCACTCAGACTACTTGATTACTACATGTGGCCCCCCTTAACCGCTAGCCCAAGATGGTGCAGGCAGGACAGAGCTACCCCATCACCATCACCTATGCATGCACTTAATGAAGGCCCTCATAAACATATACCACAAATGGTACTACATGCCTGACAGACTGGCAAGCATTTTCCCATCCGGCTCTCTGAAATGTTGGAAGGACTGTGACGCAATTGGGGACATTCTCAATATATGGTGGGTCAGCCCTATCATAGTCCCTTTCTGGAAAAAGATGTTTGCTTTAATTAGTAGCACGACTAACACTAACTGACATTTACCCCACAAATGGTTCTTTTTGGTCTAGACCATACAACCTGCATTCCAGTTATTCACCATATCTTAATTGCAGCACGCATATTACTAGCCCCTGCCTGAAAAGACCCATTACCACCAACTGTCACCTCTCTCATCACTACCATTAATGAGCACTGCCACATGGAATATCTTTATCTTCAAATCTCACCTGACGGGAGATAAATTCCATAAACACTGGTCCCCATGGTTAGCTCACCCCAGAAGTATTAAACTCACATAACTAGTGCAACGCCCCACACCGACTAACTCTGTCCACAGGAATCATCCCCCTCCAATGCTTAGACCAAACAGAGCCAGAGGTGAACACCTGTCTTTCTCATATGTAATTCTGTGCTTCTGTGTTACTAAATGATCATTACGTGAATTCACATTTATCTAATTATTCCTTATAATAACTCTTATCCCTTCTACGCTTTCCCTTTTTCTCTACTTACTCTCTTCTATCTGGCCTCAACACAATCCCCATGGGGGTTAGGCACCGAGACACTTAACTTCCCTACAGTTTGCATTTTATAGATTGATATATCTACTGTTTGTAAGTTCCAAAAAATATTAATATATCGTTACCAGCTCTGTAATCCCATACTTGGGAGGATATTGCTCTCTTTCATGTGATTTTCGTATCTTGTATTGTATGCTGCTGTTTTATTATAATAAAACAGATTTAGAAGATAAAAAATACCCTTTACAATTACTTTAATGTGTTTTAGCTTCTAAGTCCTCAGTGTCTACCAACCGTAAATATTTTCCAGATTCCAACGCAAAGGCACAGGCAGGATTATTTTCTAACAGATCCAAAGAAACACAGTATTTGTTTTGTTTTCTCTGCCCACAGCCACCAAAGTCTGGAAATTAGATATACCATGTTACAAAATCAATAAAGGTATCTTACGATATTTATGAAGAGTAAAAAAATGATGCATCAGTTCACGGAGCACATATCGACACTCACATCAGTCCCTTAATAGAGGAGCTGTAATTCTGTGTAATATCCCTACCACATTCACATTCCCTACCACATTCACATATACAGTAAGCTTTGACCGGTTTAAACCAAAATAATTTAACTTTCCAGTATATTTATAGATTGTTGGAGGAAGGAGAGCAATCTCAAACAATAGCAGTAGAACATGAAAAACCCATGCAGCAAGATTCCAGGATCTGACTGTAACCAAGGCCCCTAATACTTCAAGGCACAAAAACGTAAAACTGTGTCATCATTATTTTCTAAATATACATACAGGGATGATGGAATAAGTAACAGTGATCAGTTTGGGAAACTATCTTTATTTTCAAAGACAAAACTGATAAACATGGAAAATACTCCAGGAGAAGATTATGAAGATATCAGGTAGTTGTAAGAAGAGATCTCCCCACATTGTTAGCAATACCCTGCCCTAAAGTTGAACTTATACTAGCCCTCCGTGTAACCCTACCTCCAAACCTCCCTTATACGCTGACATTAGCCTTCACTCTAACTATCCCTGTAACTCTCACCCTAGCCTTCCCTGCAGGGATGGTGCTAGACTATTTTGCTCCCTAGGCAAGACCAGCCACTTGCAGCCCCCACCCCTCCCCCCTTAAAAAAAAAATAGAGGCTGCAAATGCAGCCTGTGCAGGGGTGCTCTCTCGCATCCTTGCCAGCATTAGTTCTGTATGGAGACAGACTGGAGAGCTGCGAGGAATGATTTTGCCTGCAGAATGGCACCTCATTGGCTGGATTCTTCATGGACTGGCTGAAGTTTTCAGGAGAAGGCTTTGTCTCCAGCTATAATCATCCAATACTGCAGCGGTATGCGGAACACCGGTGTAGTGTGTGGAGGAACAGGGCAGCCCTCCTTAAATCAAGGACCCCAGAGTTCCCCCTAACATCAGAGTCCCCCTTTTATTGGGATCCCCAAAGTCACCCCCCTTACATCATGGTCCCAAGAGTCCCCCTTACATCAAGGTCCCCAGAGTCCCCCTTACATCATTGTCCCTATAGCAAACTTACATCAGGGTCCCCAAAACCCCCTTGTATCATGGTCCCTAGAGCCCATTCCCATTCAATAGGATCCCCAAAGTTAGAAGGAAAGAGCAGAGTGGGGTAAGAAGAGTGTAGAGGTTTAAGAGAATAGTTGGGGTAGTGGAAGGGGATGAGAGAGTATTATAAAGACCCCCAGCTTACATGAGGATCTGTTCCTTCTCATTGCAGCAGTCAAATAAAGGACAGGTGGAAGCAGGAAGGCTTGGCACTGGGATTGGATAGATTTGGAGGAGGAACTTCCTCCTTCTCCTCCTCTGAATTCAGGGGCCTGGAGGAGGGGTAAGCATATGGTAACCGGAACCTAGCACTGAGAATAGCGGGCGGCGGCTGATGCACATTCAAGGACAGCTCTGATTGCTACACTGCCTGCACTGTTGCTGAGCCACGCCGTTGTGGCAGCAGGGACGCTGACTGGGTATTTGGGCAGGACACTCCAGGAAGAGGGGAGGTTTGAACCCAGCAAAAACTGGCCCCCCTCTGTAACCTGGGAGCCATTGCGCTCTAGGTAGCTGCCTAATTCACCTAGCAGTAGTGCCGACCCTGCTTCCCTGTAACCCCAACACTAGTTCTAACTCTAAACTCTCCCTTTCCATCCCTACTACTAACTCTTATATAACCTTCCCTTTAAACCCTAACACTGTCACTCACTTTAACATTCCCTATAATCCTAACACTAACTCTTACACTTACCCTCAATCTATCCCCTCTATAACTCAAATCCCAACACTTATCCTTACTAATGGAAACTTAACCCCTTGTCTTTGTACTTACCTCTCATTTGGCCAGATTCTGTGCACCAAAAGATACCAGCAGTAAGGTTCTGGTACATTGCATGGAATCATAACAAAAGTAAAATTGGACAAATCACCATGGCAACCAGTCAGGTCTTTATTTAATTTTCTAACCATTACTTAAAAAGTGATATCTAACTTGTTATTATTTAATTGATTTTGATAAATATTGCAGACTGTTCAATACAATCCAGTGTAATTACTTTTTCTTTTCTTTTTTCTCCACTATGTCATGATTAGAATTGTCTGAAATGTATTGTGTTTATTCAGCACTTTAGTTAAATGCAACATACGTAAAATGTCAGAAGTTAATGAGAACTCTGTTTAAAAAAATGCTTTTGTGTTTGTCTACTGGTCTGAAGTATTTACCACCTAAGCAAGTTTTTCTTCCTGCTGATGTAATGCAATAAGAAAAAGATAATAATTGGAAAATACATATTACATTTAATACATCAAATGTATTTTTTTTTTTTAAATTACATATCAAGGTGAAAACTTGTCATAAAGTTATCTTTCAAATTAGCATAATTCTGCGCTGTGCCAGAAATTTCTGCTGAATGGGTATAGAATTTCCCAAAAGAGTATGGAGAGATTGTTCTCCCTTCCAGCAAGAATCTAGATAACATAATGCATTGACTTTTTGATGGCTGACTGCATACATAGCATTGGACTAGATAATACAAAATACAGCATTTCTTTAGCTATATTCACACTGAGCGAGCATAAAGCAAAATTATGCTGACAGGGAGGTATTTCAATGTCAAATTGTTAAAGGTAGTTCTTCAAACAAGAAGGATATGGCTGATTAAAGTAGTATAATCAATGTTTTTTTTAATATGTGCTAATTAAACATAAAGTGAATAAAGGCAAAATGTAGCCTGCACTTTAAATGTTGTATTGCATGCACATTTTTAACTAGTTCACTGGAATTTTAGTTTTATTATTCTTTTTTTTTTACCTTGTTCAATAAGGCCCAATTTCACCTTTAGAAATCCTTTAAAGAATCAAATCTAGCTTGTACAGCAAACCCTAGGTAGCTGTCAAAAAAAAAAAAAAGAATGTTCTGAGAAGTACATCTAGATTGTTGGCTCAGCTTTCTAATGCAGTGTTTGCCTTCTTGCTGCTCTTTCTTGCCCTTCCCCGTTAAATCTTGCCTAGATATCCATTGCATGATCAACTTTATAAATAAGGCTGCAAATCACGTTAAAAAAAAGTATTATTAACAAAATGTAATTTATTACTGCTTACCATTTCTAAGATGTGGTGACTGCTCTTTTCCTGTATTTCTCATTTGGTGATCCTGCCAGTAACTCACTTCCTGTCCTAGGGTGGCACTGTTCACTCACTGTACTGTATACATGGAGACAATGTTGTCACCCTAGGTCAGGACCACAGAACACCTCATTCTCTCCTCCTAACTTAGGGAAGGGGAAGGGGGGGGGGGGTGAGGTGTATTCCACAAAGATGGCTGGAAACAGTGCCAACAGATAACAGAACACAGGAAGCCATCATTTCATATGTTTTCTGGTAGGATTACTGGTATTTTTTTGCACTGATAAAAGAGATATAAACAAAACACTTTCAATTGTTTTTTTTTTAAAGTATTGCTAAACCCACAGCAAAATCAGTCTGTATATCTAGTAAAGCATGCTTGTTATACTCATTGTGGAACCTAAGGGGTTAATCCTTTGCATTGTGTATAAAGGCTTTTTGATCCTGTCCCTCTGATCCTCCTCTTCTTTCGCTTTCTCCAAAAAATAACCTGATATTTTTAGAGCAAGGGGATAAGCTGCACATGCTCAGGTGGTATGTATTGCTAGAGATTTTTTTTCCTTAGGAGAGTGCATGTGATCAGCACAGGGTCAATCAGCACTGTCCAGACATGTCCAGACAGCGGATCTGGGGAGAATGAAAACTCCTTCTACAAGCTTTACTAGGAGCTCATACAATTTACGTGCTATATACTGCCAATGAGAAAAGGTATTTATTTGTTTACAGTAAACCCCCACTCCATCGCGGTTCAGTTTTTGCGGTCTCGGTGTATTGCGTTTTTTTTGTAATGTTATTTTACTATATAAATCATTAAAAATGAAATATTTTGGTGTTTTCCATAGCTCTTGCTATGTCTCTCAGTATCTTTTATGCGTTTAAATGAGTTTCTATTGTTTTAAAAGTGTGTTTAAAGACCTTAAAATGCTTTTACACGTACAGTGACAGTAAAAAAAACATGCCTACAATGCATTTTAATAGGGTTTTTCTATTTCGCGGATTTTCACTTTTTGCGGCTGGGTCCGGAACGTAACCCCTGCAATGGAGGGGGGTTTACTGTATATTTACTAAAATAACTGCATTTCCATGTTCTGTATGAAACCAGATATAGTAAATGCAGGTTCTGGGTTTAGTATCACTTTAATAGACCAAAAGGGAGAACATTGCAGAAGCCATTGTTAGTATTTATATACACTTTAGGGTTAGTTCACCTTTATAACAAAAAACTGCCTATGCAAGTAATGGAGTCCTGTAGTTAAAAGCAAACTGTGCAGCTTTGACTAGAGTTGGATTATGCCCTTGCTATAGGTGTAGGCCATTTAGGTACCTTCAGAAGCCTGTCCAAAAAACTTCCAGATATGGCATCATTCCATATTGTCCTGTTGCTAGGATGTTGCTAAGGCACTTCCAGTCTTTACTGCTTATCCCCACCACTACAGGAGTGAGTTCTTAAGACCCAACACATATGTTGTCCACTATCTCCTCAATTACAGTATAGCTGGTCTCAGAGTTACTGTGACAGGGGAGAGAAAGTGCACATGATGGGGTTTGAATCCACAAGGAGTGTCTTAGAAGTGACCTAGCAATAAGGCAGGATGGGATGATGCCATCTCTGGGAACCGACCCTTTAAAGCTTATCAGTGAGTGAAAGATGCAGTTAGGTGAAAACATCAGTGATCCAATAGCACACCGGGAAAATGTTATAGGGAATTAAAATAGAGTACTGCAGCAGTAAGGAAAATTTAAATTTCAACTCCATGCAAACAAGTAAAAACCAAGCTGAAATACATTATGGGAACCATGTTTGTTGGTAATCTCTTTTTTGTGATTTCTAATTTTTTGATCCATACACATAAGATAGACACATAAAATAGCTTATCCTGTGCAATAGCTTATCCTGTGCACTTCCTGTGCCCTGATTTAGGATTATATTGTAGTTTAAAAACGCAGAGCAGTCTAGTCTAAGGCTCGATTCACACCTATGCATGTTGCTTTTAAGCATTTCCATAGTGCTTTTTGCTGTGCTTTCCACGTTTATTACCCCAATTTTGTGGTGATTTTACTGTAGTTTGCATTTTGCGTTTTTTATGCTTTTTTTAAAAAAAATTTGTTGTTGGGCACATTTAAAAAAGTGGTAAAATACAGTAAAAACGTGATAAAAACACACTACATGCTTTTCTGCAGCTTCTCTATTAAAGTCTATTGGTCTTAGTGAATGTTATAGAGTCTACAAGCTATGGTGCTAATCATTGAAAATTGATCACATCTGATGTACAGCCAGCCTATCTTATTTCTTGAGACACTAACAAGTACCCCCCAAATTACCCCTTTTTGTAAAGTAGACATTCCAATGTATTTAGTAGGAGGCATGGTGAGTTTTTTTGAAATTGTATTTTTTTTCCCACAATTCTTTGCAAAATGTTTTCACAAAATTGTCATATTAACAAGTTATTTTTCACACACTGTATAGGCATACTTGCAACTACACCCCATACATTCTGCTTCTCCTCCTGACTATGGCGATACCACATGTGTGAGACTTATACACAGCCTGGCCACATACAGAGGTCCAACATGCAAGTAGCACCTCCAGGCGTTCAAGGAAAGCAAACACCCTAACACATAATCTAGGAGGCATTATGTGTCTTTTGAAAATGTCATTTTTCCACACGTTTTTGAAAAATGTGGAGAGAAAATTAAAACAATTTTATTTTTACACAAAGTCGTCCATTTATAACACATAGCATGCACATAGCAAAAATTACACCCCAAAACACATTCTGCCACTCCTCCTGAGTATGGGGATACCACATTTGTGAGACTTTTACACAGCCCAGCCACATACAGAGGCCCAACATTCAGGGAGCACTGTCAGGTGCTCTAGGGACATAAAATTAAAAATCTAATTTCCTGACTACCCATTACACTTTTGTGAGGCACTGTAGTGGCACTAATGTGGCATGGATAAGCACTGATGTGGCACAGATGAGAACTAAAGTGACATGGATTAGGCACATATGAGCACTGATGTGGCATGGATGAGCACTGATGTGGCACAGATGAGCACTGATGTGGCATAAATGTGGCACAGATGAGCACTGATGTTGCATGGATGACCAGTGATGTGGCATGGATGTGGCACGGATGAGCACTGATGTGGCATGGATGTGGCATGGATGAGGCATGGATGAGCACTGATGTGGCATGGATGTGGCACAGATGAGCACTGATGGGGTATGGATGTAGCACAGATGAGCATTGACGTGGCATAGATGTGGCACAGATGAGCACTGATGTGGCATGGATGAGGCACAGATGAGCAATGATGTGGCACGGATGAGCACTGATGTGGCATGGATGTGGCAGGAATGAGCACTCATGTGACACGGATGAGCACTGATGTGGCACGGATGTGGCATGGATGAGCACTGATGTGGCACGGATGTGCACTGATGTGCAATGAATGTGGCATGGATGGTCACTGATGTGGCATGAATGAGGCATGGATGAGGACTGATGTGGAATGGGTGAGCACAGATGAGGCATGGTTGGGCACAGATGAGGCATGAATGTGGCACAGATGGGCACGAATGAGGCACATATGGACATGAATGAGGCACCGATAGGCATGATTGAGGCACGAATGACGCACAGATGGGCATGAGTGAGGCACGGATGGGCATGATTGAGGCATGAATGAGGCACAGATTTGCATGAATGAGACACGGATGAGGCAC
This sequence comes from Pelophylax lessonae, assembly GCF_965119305.1. Classification (NCBI taxonomy): domain Eukaryota; kingdom Metazoa; phylum Chordata; class Amphibia; order Anura; family Ranidae; genus Pelophylax; species Pelophylax lessonae. The sequence goes on along the minus strand of NC_138774.1, from coordinate 110,399,934 downwards.
AGATGGGCATGATTGAGGCCCAAATGGGCATGATTGAGGCATGGATAGGCATGATTGAGACACACATAAGGCACGGATTGGCATGATTGAGGCATGACTGAGGCACAGATGGGCATGATTGAGATTTAGATTGGCATGAATGAGGCATGATTGAAGCACAGATGAGGCCCAGATGGGCATGATTGAGGCACGGATGAGGCAGGGGCGAGCAGTGCTGTGGTCTCCCTCCTCTCCTCACATGCTGTACCGGTTGTTGTGTGCAGCGTGAGAGGAGAGAACTGAACCGGACATGCGTCGGTTTGTTGACAACTGATCGCTATGTCACTAGAGCGATCACTTGGTAAAGGGCCGATGTCATTGTAAGCCCTCCCAGAATAAGCCGACCGCGCTTTGGCTATGGCCCAGTCGGCAAGTGGTTAAAGCATTCTGGCAAGCGGTGGCTATTACTATCAAACACCTAAATAATGTTGACCTAGAGGATAACCCTGTGGCATGTTTGCTGCACCTCATGCAATGGCCATTAAAAAATATAAGACCTCCCTTACCATCAAGCTTTTAAATGTGGCCAAGGTGTGTATTCCCCTGTGCTGCAGGTCTGTGCATCCGCCCTCAACGTTCTCTAAAATTAACAAACTCAGGGACATGGAAGACCTTACGGCTACCCTTCATAATTGGGAGTAGTCCTTTCGTGACACCTGGATACCATGGCACACTTAGTTTTCACGAATGCCTATATACAGGAGGTCTCGCAACATGGCTGATTTTTCTAGGTCTACTGTGAGGCCCTGGGTGAGAGAATTCACTTTTCTGGTTTTCCATGTCTGTCTAAGTCCTTGTCTATTTCCTCCATATGTGCTTCATTTTCCCCTTCTCTGTTCATTCTTTCCAATCCCTTTCCCTTGCATGTTGCTCTTTCTCTTTTTATTTACACATTTAGCTTGCAAACCTCTCTCTTGCAGTTTCTTTGCTGCTCTTATGTACATAATCACGTTTGGTAGACTTTGCTCTCTTTTTTGGGTTAATTGGCCGCTGGGAGATTTCTTCCGACCCCGGTATTCTTCACTCAATATCCCACAGGGTTGCAATTATTATGTTAGGGCTTTTCTATAAAGGCTGGAAACTTTGGAGATATTTATCATAATGCCCTCTCGGTGATGTTTTATCTTCCTGACTTAGAATTTGTCACATTATGTATACTCCATATTGTTGAGCTGTCTTTGTAGTCCTGTTGCTGATGTTTACTGTTTGTTATTAGTGGACTTACGTCATTATATTTTGCTTTACCCCTACCTTGGTTTGTACAATGCAACCTTTGGTTAAATAAAGCAATTATAAAAAAAAGTCCCTGACCATTTCCAAAAATGCAGAGGCACAAAAATGCATTGATGTGAACACGTTCCATCGGAACCTGTGTTTAAAAATGTCCTGCATTTCTGCAAAAAGCATGAAAACATGCATTGGTGTGACTGGAGCCTAGGACCTGACCCAGCCTGAAGTTGTACAATACAGGGGATTACTTGCAGGCTGATATCATAAAAGATTAAGAATATCTGCCAGCTGTAAAATACATGTTTAATGACTCCATAGCTGGATTCAATTTGTATGTATATCTATCCACAATAAGACAAACCTATTGAAAATATTGCAGCTCCTATCATGGTTTTAAAATCCAGGCCACCTGTGCCACTATACAAACAAAGGTGCCTGACTCAAGCACTTACCTCTTTCTTTTACACCAATGTATTATATCAAGTGGCACTGAAAATGGTAATGTTTCTCTATGCAGTGTACGATACAATATATATATATATATATATATATATATATATATATATATATATATATACACTATATAAACACACACAATTTCCAATTTCCCAAAACCTCTGTCTGTACCCCATTAGGAATATTTATCCTTTTTAATTCTTTTCAAAATACAAACAAAAAAAGTAATTGTATTTGCTGGAGATGGACCTTGACTGTCCTGCATTGCCTCTGCACCAGCATGCTGCTGAAGTTATTAAAAAACCCCAAACTATCTGGGTAGAGAAGGAACATGTGTTCACCTACTTACTCCAATGTTCAGTACCTTACTGGCCAAAATCAAGGTCTGAAAGCTGACACATTGTGACCAAGGCTATTTATCATTCTTTTGCTTTGTAATAGTCAAAACGTTCTTAGCAGGGGGATAACAAGGAAGTGAAAAATTGAAAGCGTAACTCCACTTTTGTTGAGAAAAAAAACATTCCCCTCCGGGTGATCTCTGTACATTACAAGGATTGTAATAAACTTTGTTGCAAATTCCTACCTTTTGTTATTCTGAAGAAATCATTGTTTGTTCCTCTGTGCCCCTGTACTGAGTGGGTCAAATGGGAGCGGTTTCATAATTATCTATCAGCTGTGAAAGCTGCAGGGCTCTAATGAGGAAATCTGCTGGGTCTGCATCCCTTTAGACGAGTTTCTATTGGGAGTATTTCACCAAAAATTAAATTTTTGTTGCAGGGGATGCAAGAAATCTGACTGATATGTTAGGCAGACTTCTGGGAAAATTGCTGAGCCAATCACACTAGCAGGAATTTTTTTTTCTGGGGTGTGGTCAGTACACATTCTGTGTACAGAACAGCTCCAGGAAGCCATATTGCATTCATTTTCAGAAGATTACAACAGCTGCATAATGAAAAGCAAAGGTAATTTTTAATAACAGTCAATTGCAATATGATTTGTGTCGCAATTGTATATGCTATATTGTTTTTCTTTGTTTACTATTTTTTTCCCCACGAAAGTGGAGTTACCCTTTAAATAATCCCTGTACAGTGAACTGCGCACTTGCAGCTCATTATACAAATTTGGAAATGCCGAAGCTGACTGAACTCCAGCACGTATGTGGGAGTGAGCTCCGAGAGACATTGTACCGCTGGACTGAAGGTGAGTATAGTTCCACTTTAATTCTCCCCCATGCAGAAGCATGCATGTTGTACTCACTTTTCCTACATTACTTTAATCATCCACCAGATGCAAAATTAAGATACCCAACACTGCTCAACCCTTATACAAAAATTGTGCAAACACATCCCTTTTTTGTAATTGTGCAAGAGTTTTTTTATGTTGGTGTATGTAAATGTTCAGTAAATACCGGTTGACCCTGATAGTTTCTGCTCACTCTGAGGCCTTCATCCAATAAACTGACACTGTCTAGCCAGTTCCCAAACAGCAGGAGCTTTGTGACCATCCCATGTGAATTACAGGCAGCTGTATTATCCTCTAATTCTAATCCTCTAACTCAGTCAATGTCTGCTGCTGGTTGATTGACAGGTGCTCTGATCAGCAGAAACTGGAAATTAATGTAACTATAACTGCCACTATTCACGGACAGCTTAGTCTGTAAAGAGAAGGGAAAAAATAATAAATATGGTATAGTCAACAGGTAAAAAAAACTATTGTCACTGATAAGGCATCCGCTCCCACAAGGAGCAGAGTGGTTGACTATGGCTTGTGTTGTAGCATCTGCGAAGATGGAGGTGAAAGCCACATAGCAGGTACAGAGAGTTTAGTGTGTGCAGCACTGGGAGTACTGGTTACATGAGGCAGCAGGTAGCACAGTAGGAGTGCTTGGGAACACAGAGCCACAGAGAAGAAATACAGGCTGGGAGTGCTCAGGTGCTGATAACAAGAGGCTTGCTGGAACTCATACGGAAACACACTGGTGCAGAAAAACAGGTAACAGACTGAAGTGAAGAGGGAAACACAGTGGGGAACAAAGACTGGAGGTTGGTAAAGCTGTACCCTGGAGCAGAATGCGGATTAGGGAACATGAGGATCATAGGAGTACAGGGGGCACAGGCTGGAGTATTCAGTGGTTAAAAGGCTAGACTGACTGATAGCACTAGCAAATGCTGGGACTATGGAGACACACAGGAGCTGGATAAAGGATAGACAGACACTAGGAACATTAGAGGTCATGGAAAGAATACCGCCGAGCACTGGGAGACTCTAAACAAGTATTTTGGGAACACAGAGGGACCGGGTCTTAGCATGTGGATGCGTTGCCTGAATGCTAAGCAACACGTGTGCTGGCCCTTTAAGACAGAGCCTGGCCATGGATGATTGGCGGACATCAGTGACCTCACACGTGGAGAAAACTTGGTACTGGAGCTTTGAATGGATGAGTGTGAAAAACGATGTTATAGGGTGCTAATACAAACAAAAAAGGGTGTAAATGCTATTGACAGGTTGCCTCATCTATCCCATTCTTTATTTTGGACGTATTTCCACTTCAAGTGACCCTTTTACTTTACCCTGGATGGATGCTTTATATTAGTTTGTATGCACTTACGGCTGGAGACCATGAAGTAATCTGTATCTTCTAAAACACTGCTGTGACAGCTTTTAGCTGTGACTGTGAAGCCGCACAGCACCACAAAGAACCTTATACATATCCATATGCTTTCATCCATCTGCCTCATTATTAAGATGGCAATGAGCATTTTCAGATTTCTGAACAAGCATTCTTGGATGTGAACTTTCAAAACATTATTACCAGACTCTAATTGTACCTACCATAAAATATTCTCGAAAAGGAATTTAAACAGTATGTAAGTTGTGTCTGTAGTTATATTTGGCGCTTGCAATTTTACACAAGGACATTTTTGCTATTATTCATCATGAAAAAAGCTTTCCAGATATGTTGCTGACATCAAACAAAACTTGAGCCTTTCTTTTTATAGAACACGAACACGACTCTCTTTTTTCTTTTTAAATGCAGCAGCCCACAATCAATGTGTCATCCTGAGAAAGTGATATTAATGCCAAGGATATTTCTGTTGTTAAAAAAAAATACTTTATAATTTTCCCATTTTTGTGCAGTCCTAGAGTCAAACACATCCTGTAAAATTATAATATTTGAACAAGTCTAACTGCACGAAAGTGGGGTAGGTAAAGAGGTGGGTGATATTAAATGGGTGGCCTTAAAGGGCTGGCCATAGATGGTGTGAGATTTTCTATCCTGCAACCACCAGTTACAGGAAACAAAATTGCTCTGTTCCCCTATCAACACAGACATTGTTGACAGGGGAATCCCTCTCGTGGAGCCATTGTGTTCTCCCATCGGGAGGGGAGGGTGTTGGGGGCTGTCCACTCTGGAAGGGATTACTGCTAGCGGCTATAACAAATAATTCCAGGACACCAAATAGCCTTTTCTTTGATTCAGACAAAGGGACAATGATATGGCACATTCACTATGAAGGCTTTACCTGCATTTCTTCATCGTAGAGGAAATGACTAGCATCCAGTAACGTCCTGTTTACACTTGCGGTTGGGGAGCAGTAAAAATGCATGGTTAAAATGCATTATTATAATTGCCCCAAACCACACCCCTTAAACTGCAAAGGCAAGGTTGTACACATGTCATCGCTGTGATGCTTTGTATAGAGGTGTGGCAAAAATCCACTCTCCCCTTTGCCTTCAGCAGGCAGTCCCACCCAATGAAAATGACCCATTTGACTAAAAGGAGTAAAGCTCCAACCATATGCAATGAATATTGGTCTGGGTTTTTAGGGGTTAAAGCAGGTGTGGTGGGGTTATATAATGCATCCTCATAGCTTGTCCAGTGCCTTCTAAAAAGCTATTCACCAAGATTTGTGTAAATAAACCCTAAGAGAGAATCTTTAAAATGTTTCCCTGTCAAGTTACCTCCTTCACAGCCAAATTATTGACGGTAATGCTCCAATCTGTTTATCCAGATGATTAGTATTTCTATTTTTCTATTGCCACAGTGAAATCTAAACCAGCATTTTTCAACCAGGGTGCCCAGGTACCCCCGGGTGCCTTGATGTTTCTTCAGGGCGCCCTGGCAAAATGCCCTGAAAATTGCCCAAAATTGTTTGCAAGCCGGAGTGTGGTTGAGGGCTGCCTTTGAGTTACACAAAGCCACAGCTTTTCATTGTGCACCATTACATTCTTCTAGCTGCCTGCATCCTAATGACCTATGGCATCATCAGTTGATAAGGAGGATATCAGTTGCTTGCACAGCATCCTTGTTTGACTCTCCCCTGCCCCTCTCCCTCAGCACTGGGGTCACATTAGCAGACTGGTGGAGAGTGAGGGAGAAGAGAAACACTGGAATAATAGTCAGTACCAGTTTACAAAAGTGTATTTGCTTTAAAAGAATAAATCATCTTTGTGACATACTTGTGGATGTCGCTGCATTATGAAAAACTATTAGAGTCATTTTTCAAGACTGTTCATAATTTTTGAAGGGTGCTTTGAGACTGTCCATAATTTTTAAAGGGTGCCTTGACTGAAAAAAAGGTTGAGAAACACTGATCTAAACTGCAGGCAGATATGAAAAAATAAAAATAAACTATTTATTTATTCATTAAATTTAATTTTAAGAGACGTTTTCTTGAAAGGACAACCCTTCCCAAATTCAATGACAGTATTGATGGCAAGCCATTTTCTGCTCAAGCCTAAGCCCTAAACTTTATTTGCAGAAGCACCAGGTACTATATTCCCCTTCGCTCCAGTAGTTGTCCAGCAAAGGTGAGTATTAGCAGCTAAGGGGTTGTTCTCCAAAAAAAAACCTTTAACTTTGCTAAATTAATTTCATTCAATCATAGAAGATGTAAAAAAAAACACAAAAAAACGCTTTAATGCAGTTTTGTATTCAATAAAAACATCAAAAAAGGTTTTAAATCTAACTTAAACACTTACCTGAATCTCTTATGATATCAGCCTCTTGCAATTCCCTGTACAGTAAAACCTGGACTAAGAGTAAGAATATCAAAACTCTTATACATTAAAAGAGAGAACTCTGCTACCGCTCCTTAATTGTCAAGTCAAAAGCTGGGAAGGGAGGTGGTGTTCTGTCAAAATAGCCAACTCATCAAATTTTCTAAACAACGTCACTTCCGGTGACTCTCCAGTATCAGTAGTTGGAGATTTCGATGAGTTGGCTGTTTTGACAAAACACGGGAAGTGCATACACTACGGTACATTATATAATGAGTGAAGATTGTTAGTCCAACTGCTAGTAACCAACAATATTACCACCTCCAAGGCAGTGACACTTTTTTCCTCCTTAGCTGGTGTTCTGTCAAAACAGCCAACTCATTGAAATCTCTGATGCTGGAGAGTAACCAGAAGGGACGTGGTTGGAGATTTCAATGAGTTGGCTATTTTGACAGAACAGTGGCCGTGATGCATTCAGCCCTCAACCTCACTCTAAGAGGAGATTTTCCAACTCATAGGACAACAATCTAAGCACCAGTAGACCAAAAGTGAACATAACTGTGGTAGGTTACCTCCACAATTAACCCCTTACATTGTCAAATGGTAGTCCCCACCAATGTTAAATGGAAACACAAACCAATCACAGCATCCACTGTAGCAATTATAATCTTAAAAAAGGTCTGTGACACTTGTTACCAAACCAAGATGGGAAGTAACAAAGGTTAAAAATTGATACCTTTTTTCAAAGATATAAAGATTCTTTAATTTCTGATTTAGAGCATTCAGAGATTCAGTTTAATCATCTAAAGGGTAACTCCACTTTCGTGGGGAAAAAAATAGCAAACAGAGAAAAAACAATAAAGTGTATACAATTGGAACACAAATCATATTGTAATTAAATGCTATTAAAAATCACCTTTCCTTTTTAATCTGCAGCTGTTGTAATTTTCTGAAAATGCAATGAAATATGGCCGCCTGGAGTTGTTCTGTTCACAGAATGTACATATTTTTGGTAAAAAAATCCCAATAAGTGTATATTGATTGGTTTGCGCAAAAGTTATCACATCTACAAACTAGGTGAAAGATTTATGTATATTTTATTTATGTATTAATTTTTTACTTGTAATGGTGGCAAACAGCGATTTTTAGCGGGATTGCAACATTGCGGCAGACAGACCTGACACCTAACTGACTTTTTTGACACTTTTAGGGGACCAGTAAACAGTGCTAAAAATATGCACTGTTACTGTACTAATGACACTGGCAAGGAAGGGGTTAACACCAGGGGCGATAAAAATGGTTAAATGTGTGCCTATGGTGTGCTTTCTAACTGTGTGGGGTAGGGGTATGCCGTGTTTATAAAATGGACAAATGTATTGGTGCTAATCCTTGCAAGCCATATTGATTTAAATACATAAAATATGTAAAACCAAATAGAGTGCTCTATAAGACTATGTACATACTTACAGTATGCATTTTCCAAAATGAAATTAAAAAAAAAAAAAACATGTTGTCGTGTTTCTCCAATGTGTTTTCAGTTTTTCCTCTACAGTATAGTAATATTTGACTGACATTGGAGAACACATAATGCCTCCAAGCATGCAAACCAATTACCTACAATGTGATTGTTAGACACGTCAAAGCTTATTCTCATGGTTTTGGATGTTTAGATTTGGACTGTGTTCACAATGTATTCCATAGAGATCTATTTTATTGCTCTTTTTTTGTTTATAGCGCAAAAAAAAAAAAACAGAGGTAATCAAATACCACCAAAAAAAGCTCTATTTGTGGGAAAAAAGAACATAACTGTAATTTGGGTACAACATTGCACGACCGCACAATTTTCAGTTAAAGTAGTGCCAAATTGCAAAAAATGGACGGGTCATAAAGGGGGGGGTACATTTTCCAGAGGTCAAGTGGATATTTATGTCTGCACAGGTGCTCTTTCACCCCTTCCCATCAACAGTACACAGATATGCGGCCTCTTTGTGATAGAACTTCCCTCCCACAACAGAACCCGGCTCCTACCGAGAGCCACAGGTCGTGTACTAAAAATTTTGACCCGGGACTTCTATTTCTGGTCATCGAATCACTGTGATAGACTCAGATTGGATATGACAGTGATGAGTCCCTGTATAGTCCTCCCGTGTGTTTCCTTTTCCTTCTGAATGGAGAGAAAGATACATTGAGGGAGATTTACTAAAACTGGAGCACTCAGAATCTGGTACAGCTAGGGATGGTAGCCAATCAGCTTCTAACTTCACCTTGTTCAATTAGGCTTTGACAATAAAACCTGGAAGCTGATTGGTTTCTATGCAAAGCTGCATCAGATTTTGCACTTTCCAGTTTTAGTAAATCGCCCCTTGCAGGAGAGAAAGATGTTAAAAGTGTATAAAATAATATTATTAATAGTATACAAAAGTGTATAAAATAATATTAATAATAATAATAATATTAATAATAATAATTAACCACTTCACGCAAAATCACGTACCTGTACGTAATTTTGTTGAAGTGGTTACACCGAGGTGATGCCTGCAGCCAGAGGCATCACCCCAGTACCATTTTTTTTTTAGAGCAGACGGATCGGCTTTCATGTGATAACAACCAAGCAGTGGGAGGGGACCTCCCCCACTCTCGCCGCCTTCCACCGCTCCGCCTGGGACCTGGGCGACCAGCATTGTTTGACTCGCACATCAGCTGTTTGTGTGTTCGCAAAACACACAAACAAATGGGGTGCTCAGCGGGAAGTTCGCCTGCTGATGAACGCCCTATAATGCACTGCGCTGTTGCAGTGCATTGATTGATGATGATTGGCCAAAGCATGCACCTGACCTGTACTTTGGCCAACCACAGTACAATGTCCTGTCAGAGCCATGATTGGCCAATGGCAGGGTGCCTTTGGCCAATATTGCTCAGGGGCTAACTCCACGCCCCACCCTATATAAGGCTGCTGCTTACACGGCAGCCATGTATAGTGTGTTACAATAGAGATTAGGCAAGTACTTAGTGGATAGTGAGTTCAGTCAGTTTAGTGCAGTCAGTGTAGTGTACAGGCATACTCCACTTTTAAAATGTATGGATATGTTGTAATCCTGGGTCCCCTCTCGGGGCTCCCCAAGTTTTGTGTCCCTGTCACTTATAGTTCGGGAGAAGTGCCATGGCAAGCTGACCAAGATTTCCCATACACGCCAATGTTAAAGACAGGGAGCAGTGCCATGTCAAGCCGACCAAGATTTCCCATAGATGCCAATGAGCACTGAAAGCTGAAAATTGGTCTGGGCAGGAAGGGGGTGAAAGTGCCCTGTATTTAGGTGGTTAAGGCCGAACCCTATCACAGAATTTAATTAAAAAAAAATGGCTTGAGGTCCCTCCTCAAAATCTATACCAGGATCTTTTGGTCTGGCAGAGATTTTAAAGGGAACTCCATGCCAAATTCTTTAAAAAAACTGTGTGGGATCCTTCCTCCAAAATCCATACCGGACCCTTATCTGTGCATGCAGCCTGGCAGGCCAGGAAAGGGGGGGACTAGCGAGCGCCCCCACCTCCTGAACCATACCAGGCCGCTTGTGGGCTTGTGAGCTGTGGTTGTGGGGGTCTGCATGTGGGGGCCTAACCAGAATCTGCCCCCCATGTGATTGGGTATCGAGTACATCATACTCCTACCCATTCACCAAAAAAGTGTAAAAAATAGAAAAACCACAGAACACAGTCTTTGACAAGTCCTTTATTAAAAGGAAAAAAAATAGTTTCCCTCTGTAAATTTATCATCAATCAAGACTCCCGAAAACTAGAAAAAAATGCTTCTGACTCTTAAGAGGCTACCCACCATCTGCCCAATCCTTAGCTTTGACAGTTCCTTTATAGGCAAGGGGCTTTGCCCCCCCAACCCAAAGCATCCACCGCTCCCATGTTGAGGGCATGTGGCCTGGTATGGTTCAGGAAGGGGGGGGCGCTCACTCTTCCACCCCCTTTCCTGACCTGCCAGGCTACATGCTCAGATAAGGGTCTGGTATGGATTTTGGGGGGAACCCTACGCCATTTTTTTTTTCATTTTTTTTATCTGTATTCCTGGGAGCCGACAATACCTTACAGCCGCGAGCAAGTTTAAATTACATTTTTTCCTTTAGAAATGTCAGTATTGCTGTAGCAGGCGCCAGTACAAATGCGCCACTTTACAGGCAGGCAGACAAAGGGGGACCCCCCCCCCCCCCGGTAAAATATTTTTATTGTTTCACTTTAAACATAATTAAAATCACTGCACCTGTAAAAACGATTGTTTTTTTAAAAAAAAAATTTGCATTGATGCATGTCCCCCAGGGCAGTACCCAGCTCCCCATACACTTTTTATGGCAATAGCTTGCATATAAGCCTTTAAAATGAGAATATTCGCTAGAAATTTTCCCCTGTTCAAGATGTTCTGGTGCAAACCAAACAGGGGGGTGTTTGATCCATCACTACTCGGCAGCTAACGGCGCCAATTATAAAAAATCCAAGGTATTCAAAAATTCTAATGTTGGCATTTTGAATACACTGAAGTGCAGAGGAGGGGTTTGGGTTCTTTTAGACTCCAGATCCTTCCATAAAGAGTACATGTCACTGCCTATAACTGTCACATGTGATGTTTACATTTCTTTTAATGGAACAGTGTCAAAAATAATAAAAATAATTTTTAAAGCGTCCCCGTGTGCTCGTGCACCAAAGAAAATGCATTCATAAGTCACGCCCACAAATGCAAACAGTGTATGAATCAAACATGTGAGGTATTGCCGCAATCGTTAGAGCAAGAGCAATAATTATAGCAAAAATCTCCTCTATAACTCTAAACTGGTAACCGTTAAAATGTTTTAATAAAGCACACATGTGAGGAATCGCCACAATTGTTAGAGCAAGAGCAATACTTCTAGCAAAAAATCTTCTCTGTAACGCTAAACTAATAACCGTTACATTTTTTTAAAGCGCCCCCTATGGAGATTTTTAGGTACCGTAGTGTGTCGCCATTCCACGAGTGCGTGCAATTTTAAAGCTTAACATGTTAGGTATCTATTTACTTGGCATAACATCATTTTTCACAATATACAAACAAATTGGTCTAACTTTCCTGTTTTTTTTTTAAATTTAGTGAAGTATATTTTTTTTAAAGAAATTGCGTTTGAAAAACCACTTAGCAAATACCATGTGACATAAAATATTGCAACAACCACCATTTTATTCTCTAGGGTCTTTGCTAAAAATGATTAACAATGTCTGGGTGTTCTAAGTAATTTTGCTAGCAAAAAATACTGATTTTATCTTGTAAACAACAAGTGTCAGAAATAGGCTTGGTCTGGAAGTGGTTAAAAAAAAGGTTTGATTTGGGTCAGTGCCATGGATAGTATTAGGAGCAATGTAAGGGTCAAAGGTCAAAGGTCAAGACCAAGCCAATAGTCTGGGTAAAAGGCCAGGATCAGTTTATTTTGAGTAAGATTTTTTTTTTTTTTCAAAGGTATTTTTTAATTAGTATCAGTGGCCGTTATTGTCAGTATGTTTTAGATAGGATAAAAAAAGCAAAATGCTCACTAGTGTTTCTCAGGGCTTACTACAAGTACAAACAACAACTAACATACACATATTTGATATCGCTGCGATTGTCAGGAGCATGAGAATGTATTTTGGGTTGTTCTTTCATGGTAAGTTATGGTAGTAGCAAGAAATATACCGTTAAATTCACTCAGGAGATATGCATTGCCATTTACCATTTACCACCAAAAGAAAGCCCAATTTATCCGGAATAAAAATGCGGTATAATCCGTCAGGATACACAAAGTAGTTGCCATGGTATTCAGAGTTTAACTAGCGCAGGTCCAAGTGGCAAAATGATGTTCAAGTATTAACATTTGTTTTACCCTCAGTCACTAAGGGGATGAGACCACTAAGAATGTGTTCAAAGTACTGGTAACTAATGCAGCAGCACTGTAGTCTATTCCCCCTTGCAAAGCAGTCCCCTCGTTGTGACATATGAAGCCACTGCAGTCTTCTGATTCTGCTGCTGGACAGCCAAAAAGAGGTCCATGTCACCCAGGCAGCCATATAGGCACCCAAAGAAGGAGCCTCCTACTCTGCAGTCTACAAACTAGAAAACCTGGCATGTCCCATAACCACAGATTTAGGTGCGTAAAGTGACTTTTTGCTATTTTTTTTTACTTTCTACAGTTATTAGTTACAATATTGTTAGGGAGTCCACAGCTAAAAAAGAACTTACATTCTCTAGTACATGTTATCTAAATTGACTGAAAACCAGATCAAATATTAAAGCATTTTACCTAAACTCATTCTTACTTGTGGACTTGGTTATACAGTACCGTATTTTCCGGCGTATAAGACGACTTTTTACCCCAGGAAAATCTTCTCAAAAGTCGGGGGTCGGCTTATATGCCAAGGATAATATTTTCAAGGTACCTTCAAGAGAGATGCCCAGAAGATGGGAGCAATGCAGGGACTTTTTCTTCTGCTTCGGGCGCATGTACATTATCGGCGCCGCGTCGCATGTTCAGGAAGTTCTGGATAGCTGCTCTCTGGCGGCGGAGTGATCTGGCTGTCATTCACTCTATTGCTCAGGCGACGGGACTATGTGAGGTGACTAGCAGGGAGCGGGAGATTTAAAACGAATCCCGATGGCGGCGGGTAGCATGGCACTGGCAGCACACAGTGAGTAGGGACTATAATTGCATATTGTAATGTCTTAAGTACCGTACTGTAGAATCCTCAAAGTGCCTTATGATGATTAGCATTAGGGTTTTCAGTCACACAGCGCACTAGCTGCTGCATGACTCTTTAACAGTGTGCTACATGGCTTTTGGGTGCTAACTTTGTTAATTTATAGCTGTACTGAATGATAGACTATAACTCAGTTTAGCAATAACAAAATCGGTACCCAAAAGCCATGTGGCACACTGTGACAGAGCCATGCAGCACCTAGTGTGCTGTTTGAATGGTTATCTTACTTTCTTACAGTACCTTGGAGACATACGAGAGATCTGAGAAATTGTTTTTCAATGGTGTTGCCTTGTTTCGGAAGGGGGGTAGTCTTATATGGTGAGTATAGTCCAAAAGCGATGTTTTAACTTGAAAATTAGGGGGGTCGTCTTATACGCCCAGTCGCCTTATATGCCGGAAAATACGGTATGTTACCATCAAAATTCAAAGAACTTACCTTAATGATTGTCTTCTATTAATGTATCTTTTATTTTGTCCTTGTTGCTCAGGGTCCTTCGGTGGATAGTTTTCTCTCTACTTCATATCTCTTTACCCCCTTTAAAGTAATCACATAAAGTAAAGTTATTTTTTATTACAATGTGCTGGCTTCTGTTTTTCTTCTGCTACATGATTAAAGCTGAAAACTGTGCAGATCCATACAAACACACTAAATAACTAAGTCTGCAGCTTATAGACAACAATTATTGAATGTCAATTATTTATTTTCCTTATTAGCAGCAGAGTTTTCTACTATGTTAGCTGCAGAGGAGTGGACAGAAAATGCAAGGTTTCAGTGCACATTAGTGTTTTTATCACCATGCATGGTAAAATATAGAATTTGAAAATCACATTTTTATCAACAAAACTACAATATAAATGTTATCTTCTTGACGCACGTGTGGGTGTAAAGTGTGCCAGGACTTCTTATCTGCAACTCATGAAACAAAAGTGCTTGGGGATTATCTTATCTGTAAATCATGTGTGAATTCCTCAAAAATTCTCCTAAGTGATGATCAGTATATGTAAATCCTAAAATTTAAAACAGCTTATACAACCCAAGTGTGTCAGCAAAATAACATGGTTGAGGGAGAAAGTTAAAGCAACTGTCACTACTAACCTATTTTCTTCTTCAGAAATGAAAACATTTCTTATCTTTGCAATGCGTTATCTCTTCCAGATTACTTTGATACTGTCACATAGTGATAACAGAATTTTAAAAAATGTTTAAACGTCCATATTACAATTCTATGCCTAGAGAGATTCAAACCAGAAGGGTACTAACTGGATTAAAGGTTTGATTATTGATTCTCCTGAATTTTTTGGCAGATATTCAAGTATAGCAATACTGAACCGCATACAGTAAATAATGCTACTGCATAGTACAGCAATATTTTTGAACACTGGATGGGTGGCAGTTGCAAGGTCATGCACCCAGATCAGATTGAGCACCCCCAATGTATTGTATATTAGTGTAGCAGAAGACAGCCCTTGCCAGTTGCTCTGGGCTCACAACAGTGTATTGGGGCCAGTTGTGGAAGGTTCTCAATCTCTGTTTCTCCTACAGTAGCTTGGGGTACACAGCTTTCCAGTCATCATCCTCATCCCTGGGCATTCTCTGCAGCCAGTCCAGGATCTGACCTACCACCTGGAGTGGGTTGTTCCTGCCGTGGGTACATTGCCCATATCTCTGCCCAGCAAGAAGGGATAGAAGGAGAAATACTTGTCATCAAGCTCCACAGGATTCTCCCACAGCAGAGCCACTGTAACCAGGCCCCAGATAGAAACAGCTTGCCCTTGCCTGTTGTTGGAGGGAGATAGTGCCATTGCTTTGCCACATTTTGAAGCTCATCAGCCATCTGTTCTCACTCTGCATTCCATCCAATCCCCCCTGGAAACCAACATCTTCCTGGTCAGATTTCTGCATGATCAGATATGCCTCCCCTAGAGGGACTAAGGAGACTGACATCATGCATGTATATTTACATACATTCCCTGACAAGCTGGGAAGCATGAGGATTTTGACAGATCCAGCAATAATAGTAGAAATTCCTTTTACATATCACAGATTTATATATTCTGGTATGCTATGTCATGGATTATCTTTTGAGGGTTAACAGAACCAATCCACTAGTAACTCAAAATTGTAGATTGCAGTAACTCAACATAAACTGATGCATTTACATGGATTTTCATGTAAACAATCAAAAAGAAAAAAAAAGGAGAGAAAATGGAAAGAGTACGATGAACCAAAAACTTTTCAATGGCTTAATGGTAATATCTGTGAACACATGTTGATCATATCCTCCTTTATCTCTTCTCAAGAGAGAATAAACTCAGTTTAGCTAATCTTTCCTCATAGCTGAGCTCCTCCGTGCCTCTTCTCAGTCTTCTCTGCATTTTCTCCAGTTCCCTAATATATTTTTTATGAACTGGTGCCCAAAACTGAACTGCATATTCCAGGCGAGGTTTTACTAATGATTTGTACAGGGCAAAATTATAACTCTCTCTTCAGTCTATACCTCCTTTAATACAAGAAAGGATTTTGCTTTGGAAACCGTAACTTGGCATTGCATGCTATTATTAGGCTTATGATCAACCAGAACACCTAGATCCTTCTCCACTATTGATTCCCCCAGTTGTACTCCCCCTAGTATGAATAATACATGCATATTTTTAGACTCCAAGTGCATAACTTTACATCTATCAACATTAAACCTCATATACCACGCATTGGGGTCGGCTTGTAAGTTGGGGACATCCTGTAAGAAAGTTATTCCACTGCATAGGTTGGTTTCATCTGAAAAGACTAAAATGGTCATTTTAATCCCAGAAACTATAGTTTATAGCTATATAAAAAAAGTAAGGATCCCAACACTGAACCTTGGGGTACATCTCATCACTAATAAACTTAGACCATTCAGAGTATAAATCATTAACAAATACTTTATGATCTCGGCCTTTTAAAAAGTTTTCTGCCCATTTACAAACTGAGTTTTCCAATCCTGTAGACTTCACCTTACACATTAGCCGTGAGTGGGGAACTGCATCAAGTGCTTTTGCAGAATCCAAATATACTATGTCCACAGTATCTCATTTGTCTAAGGTAATGCTCACCTCCTGACAACTTCTGTAATTCATGAATCCATGCTGACTGTTGCTTAAAATTTTTTTTTTTTTCTTGCACAATTGCATCTTTGTGGTCTTTTATTAAACTTTCTAGTATCTTTACAACCATAGAAGTTAACCTAACAGGTCTATAGTTACCTGGTGAAGACTTTGATCCCTTTTTAAATGCACAGTAAGCAACACATTGGTCTTTTGCCAATCCAATGATATAATGTTTGTCTATAAAGAGTCCCTAAAAATTGGAAACAGTGGCTTTGAAATGACACAGCCCAGTTCTTATAGGACCCATGGGTGCATGTCATCTGGTCCAAGTGCCTTATTCACCTTTATTCTGTCTTAATATTTTCTGGAAATATCAATTATGAGCCATAGTAGATCATTTGGGAACCTTGACCCCTAGACCGTGCATTAACAGAGACCATTATTACCTCCTATTTGTACAGACGTATCAGCACTCCCAGTGGGAGTATATTTCTACACATGTGTTTGTTGTTTTTTATTATGTGTTTGTTATGTAATTTTATCATTCTTTTGGTTTAATAAATATGTTGTTTTTACGAAATAATTGTGTCATAGTTGTGATCCTCCCCTTCCTACCGGCCTATCAAAGCCCCATCTTTTCTTCTTCTCGTGTATTTTTGTCTGATTAGGGGTATGGGCCAACAATCACGGTAATTTTTTGTTCCACTGTGTGTGAGTTGTACCCCAACCCCAATGGGTTCAAACTCACCAGATGGAGCTTATGCCAAAAAAGGTCAGTACAATTTTTTGTGTGTGGTTGGGTGTCCTTCGCTTGTCCTGTTTTCTCTCACACAGAACCAGATGAAAGCTCACATGCATTGAAGAGGCAAAACAAATAGGGATTTCAAAGTGCAAAATTGTCTTTTTTTAAAATCTTTTTAAAAAAAACATTAAAATTAAAAAAATGTAGGTGCCTTCCTGGCACTCAGGAATCACCTGCCAGTAATTAAAAACTGCCGGCCTGTTGACATGCACAAAACTCAAAGACCTGAAAGGACTGTTTGCCTCTACTCGTATGGGTTTCGCCTATCAGTCAGACATCATCAGGAGGCATGGTCAAACACCAAACTCCCAGACTCTCATACTAAGCTTCAAATTCCAATTGGTTACTTAAAAACCTTGTAATTACTAAAATTCTTTACCCAGCAGGTGACTTTACATAATATATCCAAAAATACCTTTTTATTAACAAGAACACAAAGCAAGAACTTAGAAGATTATTTTGAAGATTGTTTGTTCAAAGCATCAAACCTTAACCAGATGGGCTAACAATCTGCAATGAAACAATTTAAATCTTAGTCTATATTCATTCCAAAAGGGGTAAGTGTGTCCAATTCATAAATCCAGTGTGTTTCATTCTGAGAGATCGCTTTTTTAAGATTGGACTCTTTCCAGTGTGGTTTAACCCTGTTGATCCCATAGAATGTAAGTAAACTGGGATCCTTCCCATGGAAGAGCTGAAAATGCCTAGAGATACTATAGTTTTCATATCTCTTAACAATATTATTCAGATGCTCTTGTATTCTAACTGTAAGATTTCTTAAAGTCCTATCCACGTACAGTAATTTACATAGGTATTCAAGTACGTAGGTCACATGTGTATTGTCACATGATATAAATTCCATTATTTCATATTGTTTACCTGTCTATTGGAATTTAAATAGCAACCTTTTACTGCCCTTATCTCCTCTAATACTGCATAGTTTGCACTTATATGAAACGTTACTTTCTAAAAACATAGTCTGCTTTTTAGGGGGGCCTGGCATGACCTTTACCAGTTTGTTTCTAAGGCCTCAAGCTTGTCTATATATAAATTTAGGTCAAACATGTAACACAGTTTTTAGCGTGTGGTCTCTTATTATTATAGGCCTGTGTTTAGAGATGATCTTTTATGAATCTCCTTACTGTCTATTGAATCCTGTAACAAAAGCTACTCCAAAATCCTGTTGACAGGGGTTTTTGTCCTCTAACATTGTCTCCCTATCTATTGTGACCACTAGATCTCTAATATGCTCTTAATCCTCCTTTTTGAATCCCTTATCCATAAACCTATTCGTGAAAACTTGTGCTTGTTTCTCATAATCTATTCAATTGGAGCAGTTAGCCTAATTCTCATATACTGTCCCTTAGGCATCCCTCTCATCCACTTGAGTTGGTGGCAACTATTTGTAGGAATGTAACCATTCCTGTCCGTTTCTGTGTAAAAAGTTTTGGTGGTTAATGGTTTGTTCTCGAAATTATTACTCAGGTCCAGAAAATTCACCTCGCTCCTATCGCTATTTGCCGTAATTTTTATTTCATACTGATTATTACTTATGTCTTCCAAAAATTCATTGAGTTCCATATCTGTTCCCACTCAAGCTATCAAGATTTTTTCTTATATCCATTATTTAATAAATTTACCTTCCCTTTGCCCCCAGTTACCCACTCCAGAATATTTTGTAAACGGCCTACATGCTCAGACCTGACCTTTTCACGGGTAATATTTTTGAAAAATGTATTTAGGTTTGTCCTACTCTCTTTTGCAATTTATAGTTTGTTTTGAATTTTTTGCTGCCTTGATTTCCTTTTGACTTGCTCTGTTTTATTCTTTGTGATATTTTTTTGATGATAGTGTTCCTTGAAGTTTATATTTTTTAAAAGCTCCTTTCTTATTATTTATAGCTTTTTTACCTTTAGCCATGAGCCACATAGGTTTTATTTTTAGCCTTTTAAACATATTGCCCATGGTAAAACACTTTGCAGTGAGTTTGCATACAGTTTTTTTTTAAGGAATTCCCATTTCTGTACAGTGTTCATCGATGCCAATATCCCCTCCCAGTCTAAGTCTTGGAGAGCAGCCCTCAGCTCTGGCAACTTTGCTCTCTTATTAATTATCTAAAATTAAAGGGTAACTCAATTTTGGTGGGGGTAACAAAAATATTAAATAAAAAAATAAAAATATAGTATATACAATTTGCGACTCAAGTCATACTGTAATTGAATTTTAATAAAACGGACCTTTCCTTTTCAATTTGCAGCTCTGTACTTTTCTGTAAAATGCAATATGTACAGACCGCCCCCCAGGAACAAAATTTCCTGCTTGTGTGATTGGCTCACTGATATTTTCAGAAGTCTGCACTGAGATACAAGTCAGATTTCAGCCATCCCCTGCAACAAAAATGTACATTTTGGTGAGATACTCCCAATAGGAAAACACGTCTAAAGGGATGTAGACGCTGCAATTTCTCTCATTAGATTCCTGCAGGTGCAGCAGCTGATTTATAATTAAGAAACCACTCCCATTAGATACATTTTCAACATAGAAACAGACAAACACACATTTCTTCAGAATAACAAAAGGCATGAAACTGCAAGAACGTTTGTTAAAATCCTTGTAATGTACATAGATCACCCAGAGGGAATGTTTTTTTCTCAACAAAAGTGGAGTTACTCTTTAGGTGTTTTTATCTTTACAGTATCAGCTTGTTGTTTACAGCTAAAATTAAATGAAATTGGGTTATGGTCACTGCTACCCAGGTGTTCTTTTATATGAACATTTGAGATTACCAAGTCCAGCAGAGCATCATTCCTAGTTGGGGCCTCTATAAACTGTACCATAAAATTGTCATGTAATGGGTTAATTCATTTTGCCCTTTATCTGTTCCAGAAGTGCCGAACAATGTAGGCTGCCATGGGATAGAGAAAAGTGTTGTCAATTTAAAGGACTGTGAATGGAGCCAGGAGTGCCTATTCACTGATAAGGCACTTAATGGTGTCAACATCCGTAAGGGTGACAACGCTGGAGTAATTGCTGACAAAGGCCCCCTGTAATATAAGTGTCATACCTGTAGGCCATTCTGTCTAGAATGCTGATGTCATCTAGGGGGTAGGGCCAGCATTTGCACTGGCTTCTGCTAAAGGGCTTCAATGCTGAGAGAAGAGAGTGCACTGCAAACACTCTAGTATTTGAATTTGGAATGTTAGCAGCAAAGCCCTAGAAAAGCCTGTGCACTCACTGCCCCTTCCTTCTGGGTGATGCCAGTGGTCCCGTCTCAGTGTTGCTGTGATAGTGAGCGAAAAAGTTTCCCACAGATATGACACTTACAATAAACGCTTCAATACTGGCCACTTTCACCCCCTTCCTTCCCAGGTCGATTTTCAGCTTTCAGTGCTTTCGCATTTTCAATGACAATTGCATGATAATGCAAGGCAGCGCTGATTAGCATTACTGATGGGCACTGATAGGTGGCACTGATGGGCACTGATTGGCATTATTGCTGGGCCCCGACTGGCATCACTAATGGGCACTCATGGGGCTGCACTGATAATCAGGGCACTGATGATCAGTGCCCTGATTATCTGTGCAGTTCTCCCCTGTGAGGAAATTCCGCTAAACGGTTCTCCTCTTTTCACACTCTGTCAGTGTGAGAAGAGGAATTCAGATAACTGGCATTTCATTGTTTACATGTGATCAGCTGTCATATGCCGTCATCACAGAACAAGAGAGCCACCCCACCGCCATAATTTGTCTAAATGGCGGGTGGGAGGTGGTTGAACAACATTTTGCAAAACTACAGGGGTTGATTTACTAAAACTAGAGAGTTACAAATCTGGTTCAGCTGTGCATACAAACCAATCAGCTTCCAGGTTTTTGTCAAAGCTTAATTGAAGAAGTTGAAGTTAGAAGTTATTTGGCTACCATGTACAGCTGCACCAGATTCTAAGTGCTACAGTTTTAGTATATCTTCCCCACAGGGTTTTAGAGGGGAACCTGTCTCCCTGGGCATTTTTTGCTAAAAAGTAAACTCAGTCCCTTAATGACATTTCCTTCTACAGTAAATACCTGCTATTTATATATAACATTGTTGCACAGCTCACTGACCTGCTAGCTTCTGCAAAAGAAAATGTGTTTATTTTTTTGTTCTTGCATATGAAATAGTAGGACGTGTGTTGAAAAATTGAAAAATACTCCCCCTTCCCGGCAATATTACCTTAATGTCCCCTTTTTCTAATTATATCTCTAGATAATACATTGATATGTGTATGCAATTTTAAATAAACTATTTTAGTATAATGATGTTCAAGTCAAGTGTAGAAATAGTATTGTTATTATACAGGATTTATATAGTGCCAACAGTTTTCGCAGCACCTTACAACGTTAGGGCAAACAGTACAGTTACAATACAATTCAATACAGTAGGAATCAGATAGGGCCAGCCCATTAGAGCTTACAATCTAAAAGGGAGGGTCAAGTGATACAAAGAGTAATAATTGTTTCGGGTGAGCTGATGGAGAAAATAAAAGTTCAGTTGCTAGGTGGATGCAGGATAGGCTTCTCTGAAGAGAAACATTTTCAAGGATTGCCTAAAAGTGGATAGAGTAGTAAATAGTCAGACAGAATTGGGTAGAGAATTCCAAAGGCTGGGAGAGGCTCAGGAGAAGTCATGGAGGTGAGCATGGTGGGAGATGACAAGGGAACTAGAGAGCAGGAGGTCTTGGGGGGAATGAAGAGAATGATTTGGTTGGTATTTTGAGACTATGTTACTGATGTAAATGGGGACCAAGTTGTGGATGGCATTGTAAGTTATTGTTATTATTTTGAATTAAATTTGTTGGGTGAGTGGTAGCAATGGAGGGATTGGCGGAGAGGCGTAGTAGGACCTTGGCAGTTTGTAAGATGGATGAGTCTGGCAGCAGCATTCATGATGGACTGAATTGGGGATAGCCTATTTAACGGTAGGCCAATGAGGAGGGAGTTGCATTAGTCAAGGCAAGAGATATACAGGGAGTGAATTAGGAGCTTTGTGGTGTCAAGGTCATTGGTTATGAAATAAAAATAAAAATACAAATTTACACAAGAAAAAAAGAAAATGAATAAAGGTCAAACATTACACCCACTTTAAACTTTCTATATCACATACTTGTCTGTTTTGCTAATCTCTATTATTATATAAATATGGATTTGAAGATTAGATCTGCAGTCTGTTCTGGGGAAAAAAAACATCTATTTTGGAAGCTGAACAAGTGTACATAACCCAGTCATGTAAGACACAAGAATGAAGAGGACTCGTAAGAATTCAGTACAACTTAAAGAGTTCAAATTGCTTTAATCTAGCCTGGAATTTTGTGAAACTCTGAGGCTTTCATACATTCTACGAAATGTTATCTAAATAAGGAGGGAATCTGCAAGATATGTATTAAAAACATTTTGGAACCAGCAAAACCATTATTTCAGAGTAAATGATAAATAGTGACCCCCTCATTCTTTCCTATCCAGTACAGCCCGGCACGGAAAGCGGGACTTGTCAATCACTGGCATGCCCCCCCCATCCGGGTGGATATATACACACTCTGCTGACACTTCCTAGTGCCAGCCACACCCCCGGAATGTCAGCGACCGCACTTCCTGTGCGATGCGCTGACATCACTTCCGTGTCGGTGGGCAGTGACGTGCCGATCACACCCACATCCGGCGCCATGACGCACATCTATGCGTCGGGCGCAGTGTCCGTGACCAGGCAGACACCGCCCAGGGAGCCCTCAGCTGGCGGCGGTGATCTGCAGTCATTTGCCTAATGGGGATCAGCTGCATGGACGCTATAATACCGGCTCCCAGCGTGGATCATTTGTGCGATCCATTGCTGGGAGAAGGCTGTCCATGCAGATTTCTGATCCCCTGTCATCTAAAAGGTACTCTCTACAAAGATCTCTTCAATTTTTTTTTTTCTTCTTAATTTTCTTCTTCTTAATCTTTTCTATTCCTTTGTGGCACTGGTTGAGCCTCTCATCCCTGTGCCTTTCTGCCAGAACAAATGGTGTCTCTTTGGACTCCTGCGATATGCCATTATACATTTGCTCCTCCCTTTTTGGTTTGAGCTGTGTATCTCTTTTGCCCACAGCCATACAGCCACACTGGGTTTATATGTACTCAGTGTATATTTTTGGTTATATGGTGTGTTTTTCACTGACAACTTTTTTTCTTTTTTATTCATTTTTGTCGTTTTTCTTTATATACAATTTCAATTGTTAAAAGATAAACATGGTGATATTCACGAGACTCTTAAATGGAGATACATTATTGTTCTGGCAGTTCCTCTTTTCTTATCAGTGACATATCATTGTTATTAAGAAAAGAGACTAATATTTACAGTATTTTTTTAGCAATTACATCTTTTTTCTTTACATGGTCTTTTGCAGTATGGACAGGCTTATGTCTGACCCGTCCCGCTAAGCCAAGCTACTATTGGACTCCAGCTGCCCTGAATCAGGATATTTTTGAGGATCACAAACCCATCCCCCCTTTCTCCATCTTATGATGGTTGCATAACATCTTAAAGGAAAAGGAAAAAGGAGAAAAAAACCTTTCAGGCATTTGGCAGTACTTGGATCACAGTTTTCCTCCTGTTTTTAATCTGCAAGCCTTAAACTTATGTGTAAACCAACCCTGTAAGTAAAAACCACCTGTCAAAATATGTTGTGCATATATATTGTATAAACAGATATGATATTGTTAGAACATTATACATTTTATCTTTTTGAATACTTACAGATAGGACATTAGCGTTATCCCTGACGAAGGGGTCTCAAGAACCCCGAAACGCGTCGGATCTTCTGGTCCTTTTGGTTGTGTTTCTCTGGTTACATTGCACATACACCTGAGCTTGCAATTGTTTTTATGTATATATTTGCATGTTTCAATGTTTTCTCTTTTTTTGTATATATTATTTTTTTCATTAAAACATTTATTAATAATTCTTACTTGTTGCAAACTTTATCTATTGGTGCCTAAAAAGTCCCAATCCCAGGGGAACCCCCTTTCTTCTCCTACACTTATCGGGATGTGGCACACCCATTGAGGTTCTCAGCAGGAACACACTTTGTATTATTTCAGAGTAAAAGGATTAATTTAAACTGACTGCATAAGCCCCTTTCCCCAAAGAAAAAAATACATATACTTTAC
This sequence comes from Pelophylax lessonae, assembly GCF_965119305.1. NCBI lineage: Eukaryota > Metazoa > Chordata > Amphibia > Anura > Ranidae > Pelophylax > Pelophylax lessonae. The sequence continues at coordinate 110,375,384 of NC_138774.1, read as the reverse complement.
AAAGCATAGTATCTTAGCATTAAATAAAGATAGTAGATTTCAAATGTTAGCATTAACCAAAATATTGCTTGCTTGCTCCCCAACACAATACATTCTGCTCAGTGTTTGTCCTGGAAGCAGTGAGGTGCCTTACTTTGTAATTCTGCAAAATATTGGCCTTGACATTGTTTTTACAACCTTATTTTTTCGCTGGAGATGTAACGCTGTAAACCTGCTTTTCATTTGAATTGCAAAACAAGCTGTCATTCCCTCTTGTAAAAAGTAACAGTTTGTTTTCAGAGAACAATGCAGTTTAATATTTGCATGTGAGCTTGTAAGTTAAAATTTGGGTTCTCATTTAAAAAAAAGTGTATACAACCAATAACGCCTGCCAAAGACAGTTCAAATAAAGTCAAAATGTATTTTAAAGGTTTCATCTTTTTCACAAAATAGTCCATGCAGGCAAGGGGCCCCCATAGATATTATAGAACAGTACAACTTTGTAAAACATTTAGTACTATTTTTTGTAATACCTGTAGGCCATTTAGGTCCCCCTCCAGAAGCCTGGCCGAATAACTCCCAGTTAGCAACCCTGTATCCTGGCCTGTTTCTAGCATGTGAAAATCATTGAATGCCCTTAGCCTTTAACATGCATTACATCTATATTGAGCATTTCTTGCTCTCTCTCATCTTTCACCAGATATGTTATTTAACCACTTGCCGTCTGCTCACGTTGAGCCTACTGCGGCAAAGTGATTCGTTATCGTCTGACGACGTAGACCTACGTCGTCAGACACTCCCCTTTCTCGGCAGCGCGCGCCGCCGGAGGCTCGTTCCCGCTGTATTCAGTCACAGCGGGAGTCGGGCCAGGGGAGGAGCAGCGGCGATTGCCGCTGCTCTTCCCCGATCGTCGGGGAATCGAGTGTGGAGATCCGCCCGCCTGTGTAAACACAAGCGGGCGGATCTCTGAAGTGACAGGCAGGGTCAGATTGCAGGGTTCAGCATAGTTGAACCCTCGATCTGTCCTTGTGTCACACAGTCACCTCCCCCCCCACATGTTAATAAGCACCAGGCATACATTAACCCCTCCCTCTCCAATAAAATTAACCCCTTCCCTGCCAGTGTAATTTTTACAGTAACAGTACATATATATCGCACTGATTACTGCAGTAATGTCACTGGTATCCCCAAAAGTGTCAAAAATGTCAGTCAAGGGTCCGATCTGTCCACCGCAATGTTGCAGTCCCGCAAAAAAAAAATTGCAGATCGCCGCCATTACGCGTTAAAAAAAAAACACCAAAAATGACAGAAATCTTTCCCTTAGTTAGTTAACGCAATAACTTTTGCGCAAACCAATCAAAATACGCTTATTGTGGTTTTTTTTACCAAACATAGGTAGCATAAACCAAATTGGCCAAAAATTTAAAAAAAATTAGATTTTTACATTTTTTTGGGGGGAATTTCATATAAAAAAAATTTGAAAAATATTGTTATTTTTTCAAAATAAACGCTCTTTTTTTGTTTATAGCGCAAAAAGTAAAAATCGCACAGGTGATCAAATACCACCAAAAGAAAGCTCTGTTTGTGGGAAAAAAAAGACGTAAATTTTGTTTGGGTACAGCATCGCACGACCGCGCAATTGTCCATTAAAGTCGCACAGTGCCGAATCGCAAAAAGTGGCCCAGACATAAGACAGCAAAATCCTCTAGTGGTAAAGTGGTTAATAAACAGAAGCACAACAGGTGTATTTGAGGACATAAAGTGGTATTATACCCTAAAAAAAAGAAATTGCAGCTTACCAATCCTTAACCATTTGAAGATCGGACTTTTTATTCCCCCATATCTGCTCAGGCCATTTTTTCAATTTTCAGCGCTGTCACGCTTTGAACAAGAATTAATGACTCTTTGAAGCCATGAAACACTGTACCCACAAAATATTATCTTTTTATTTTTTTAAACAGATAGAGCTTCCTTTGGGTGATATTTAAATCACTACTGGGTTTTTCATTTTTTTGCTATATGAAGATAAAAAGATCGAAAATTTAAAAAAAAATAAAAATATTTTTTTTTAGTTTCTGTTACAAAACTTTGCAATTAAATATTATTACTTATTTATTTAAAAATTGATCAGTCGTGGTGTTCTGACTGCCTCTCTCATTTTTGAGGCCCTAAAATGGTGGAGCAGTACAAATACTCCCAAAAGTACCCCTTTTAGAAACATAGACATTTTTTTTTTTTACACAAATTTATCAACTAACCACTTTAGCCCCAGATGGTTTTACCCCCTTAATGACCAGGCCTTTTTTTTTTTGCGATACGGCACTGCATTATTTTAACTGACAATTGCACGGTTGTGCGATGCTGTACCCAAATAAAATTGATGTCCTTTTTCCCCACAAATAGAGCTTTCTTTTGGTGGTATTTGATCACCTCTGTGGTTTTTATTTTTTGTGCTATAAACAAAAAAAAAAAAAAACAACAATTTTGAAAAAAAATAAATAAATAGTTTTTCATTTCTACTATAAAACACATTCAATAAAAAAATGTAAAAAATCATTTTTTTTCGGTATTTTAGGCCAAATATTTGGTAGAAACAATTCCAATAAGTGTATGTTGATTTGTTTGCGCAAAAGTTATCGCATCTATAAACTATGGGATAGTTTTTTGCCATTGTTATTTATTTATTTATTTTTACTAGTAATGGCAACGATCAGCGATTTTTAGTGGGACTGTGACATTGCAGTGGACAAATCAGACACCCAACTGACACTTTTTTGGGGACCAGTGACATTATTACAGTTCTCAGTGCACTGTTACTGTACTAATGACACTGGCAGGGAAGGAGTTAACATCAGGGGTGATCAAATAGTTAAATGTGTCCCTAGGGGGTGCTTGTCAACTGTGTGGGGGATTGTCTGACTGGGGAAATACAGAGATTTGTGTTCCTGTTCTCCTTGTGTACATAGGCAGACCGCTGTTCTGTCTGTTTTGGGAACGATCAGTGGTCCAGGCGGACATCGGGAGTGGGTCGCTCCCAAGACCAGGAAGAAGACGTGACGTACATGTACGTTGATTCACGCAGCCGGGCCGCCCTGCCCCTGATGTCAGTAATGTATTCACTACACCTGAGCAGTGGATTATGGGGCGCTGGTGATGTCAGAGCCTGATAAACGAGCTGTCAAACTCAGATAGAAGTTAGTTAGGCAGAGAGAGTCTTATCTTAATCAGCTGGCTTGGTGCCATAGCTGGTAGAATAATGGGCTAGCAAATGAAAGGCTGGGGGTTTGAATACGCTGGCCAGCGGGTGATCAATATTAATTATGGATCTTAATTAAAACCTATTAATTGTCCCAGCCCCTTCTCATGTGATATCAATAATTTATTCACTGCACCTGAGCAGTGGATTATGGGGTGCTGGTGACGTCAGAGCCCTATAAAAGAGCTGTCAAACTCAAATAGAAGTTAGTTAGGCAGAGAGAGTCTTAGGTTAATTAGCTGGCTCGGTGGCGTAGCTGGTAGAATAACGGGCTTGCAAGTTAGAGGCTATGGGTTAGAATCTCCCCTGGCTAGCGGGTGATTAATAGTCACTTACATTTAAGCCTTTAAAATGAGGATTTGTCATTGTTTGTATGTTCGCTAGAACATTTCCCCTGTTCGAGATGTTCTAGTGTGAACCGAACAGGGGGTGTTCGCCTCATCACTAATAGCAAAGCAAAAAAAACTCAGTGGTGATCAAATACCATGAAAAGAAACAAATATCACTAGTTATGTGAAGAAAATTATATAGACTTCATTAACACAGATTTTGTATTGACTGTAAGCAAACTGCAGAGACAAAGAAAGCCAACAGAGGCCATGTCAACATTCTAAGTAGAAGAAAATGAGGTATCAGAGACATGGCCAAAGATGGTACAACAAAAATGTGTATGTAAGGGGGGCGTGGCTAGCCGGCGATGCGCGCGGACGTGTTCTGAGAGAGCTCCTTCCCTCACAAGGCCACAGCAACGATACCCAGCACAAACGAACACCGGGAAAAACTCTGCACCTGCTGCACTAGCCGCCCGACACCAGGCGATGACGTCCAGGAAGAGAAAAGGACACTCCCGGCCGGGAAAAATGCCTGATTTCTTCCCCCAGTACCGCCGCCAGAATACACAAGATGGCGCCGGCAACCTGCTCAGTTCACAGCGCGGCTCTCCTCCTCACAACAGCCCACCTAATCATAATCAGAGGCTGCAGTACAAAGGATCTTCACCGCCCTCTACCACTGCCAGCCCTGCAAAAAACAAACCAAGACGCTCAGAGCCCATGGAATCCACCCTGGAGGTAAGCCCTTTTGACTCTTCATTAGAGGACACAAGGGAGCTACAGGACTCTATATCAGACTTCCCCACTAGTAATCAACCAGTGATGGATACCCTTTTGAAGGATATGATGGTTTCACTGCAGGCATCCATACATGCGGATATCATGGCCCTTACTCAACAGTTTAGGAAGGAAGTTTCCGCAGTAACTAACAGGGTCTCTCACATTGAGTCAAAAATGGGGGACTAGCCGCAACTTTTAATGAGCTTGTGGATGCACACAACGATAGAGACACTGAGATTGAGCAAATGCAGAGAAAAATCGCAGACCTAGAGGATCGCTCACGGCGAAACAATGTTAAAATCAGAGGCATCCCTGAGTCAGTGAAGCAGCAAGATCTCAGGTCCTATTTCACAAACGTGATGAAGGAGGTTCTGCCGGACAGTCCCCTAGAGGACCTAGTTTTGGACCGTATTCATAGACTGCCCAAACCGCAGCACATTCCTGCCCATTTACCCCGCGACACTATCGTGCGCATCCATTTTTACCACATCAAAGAAAAATTTATGATTACTACTAGAAGACGGGACGATCTACCCCCCACAGTGCAGGATCTTGCCTTCTATGCCGATCTATCGGCCTATACCATGCAGCAAAGGAGGCAATTAGCCACCATAACCAAACCGCTTATCAATCACAAAATAGTTTACCGATGGCTGTACCCTGCTAAATTGATGATAACACGAGATGGGGATAACTACACTGTCGCCACAGTTGCAGAAGGCCTCCGCCTACTTAAACGGTGGGGAATCCTGGACCCCAACACCTCAAGATCTGGGGACGTCATCCGCAGTGCACCCAACTCAGGGAATTCATCAGACAGGGAAGCCCCGTGACCCTGGAGTTCTGCTATGTTAACATTTTAACACAAGGCCTTGAGGGTAGCCACATGTCTTTTCTACCCCCACGTTAGCGATAAATTCTATCGCACTGCTTTGCACTACCTGTTTTTTTTTATTTCTTGTTCTTGTTTTCTAAATTCTCGTTATCTTTCCATCACCTGAGACCGGATGCTACCTGGGCCCGCCTGCTACCTCATCTGAGTCCACATTGCAACTGACTGTTGGGCTGCTCCAGTCTGCCGGTATCTACAAAAAGGTAACCTGGTTTTATTCTATTTTTTCTGAGCAACTCTCTCATCTCCTCAACACACTCTTGGAGTCCACTACAGCATTCAAGGGATTGTCCAGATGGCTTTTACAATATCTTCTATGAATGTCAGGGGGTTAAATAGCCCATTTAAGAGACAGATGGCCTGGAAGGAAGCCCTCACATTGAAAAGTGACGTCATCTGTTTCCAGGAAACTCACTTCACAGCTACTAGGCCTCCAACCTTTTGTCACTCATCATTTCCCCATGTTTGCACTGCTAATGGCCCATCAAAACGTAAAGGAGTCGCCATTGCTGTCAGAGACTCGGTTCAATTTTCCCAACTGGGGGTGCACCTTGACCCTCTGGGTAGATGGATAATTTTGATTTGTCAAATCAACAATGTTACCTACACCCTGGTCTCGGTGTATCTGCCCAATACCAAACAGCTTTCAGTTTTAAATAAAATTTGGAAAAAAGTGAATAAACTGAAACAGGGACATGTCATCTTGTGTGGCGACTTTAATGCCACCCCTGACGTCACACTGGACATTTCTACTATGCCCAAACATCCCAGACGGAGGATCTCCCTGTCGCGGTTCCTTTCATCGACTGCTCTTTATGATGTGTGGAGATGCCAACACTCATCTGAAAGAGACTATTCGTTTTTTTCAAATGTGCACGGCTCGTATTCACGCATAGATGCGTTTTTTGTGGATAAATTTTTACTGCAGAAGGTTTCCAGGTCTGATATACATTATATCACGTGGTCTGACCACGCACCAGTTTCCATTAGAGTGGGAGGGTCCATTCCTACAACAAGGGCAAATAGGTGGCGTAATGATGTGTTTGCTATGTCTCAACCGGACAGTGTAGACTACATTTCTGCCAAGCTTACAGAATTTTTTGCCATTAATGCGCCTTCGGTGTCAGACCCTTTCACTCTATGGAACTGCCACAAGGTATTTGTGAGAGGCCTTTTGATGCAGCTTAGTTCTAGGCTTAAGAAACAAAAAACTAGACACCTAGAAAATTTACTATCGGTTATCCAATCCTTAGAGGATACTAACAAAAAAACCCAACGCCCTCAGTCCAAGCTCAGTTATTCACCGCTAGACAGGAACTCAGAGTTCTACTGACCACACAACACAATGCCAGGCTACGTACTTTAAAGGCCCACTCCTATAGATCAGGCAATAAGGCTGGGAAACTTTTAGCTTCTCAAATCAAGGACAAACAAATTAAGCAAAAAATTCCTTTCCTTATCCACCCTAGCACTGGCAAAAAAGTCTTTAACCCGAAAGACATTGCGGATACATTCAGCGACTATTATGAATCGCTATACAATTTACAGACAGATACATTGACCCCTCAACCTACTGACGACCTTATATCTAACTTTCTCTCATCACTATCTCTACCGACTCTCTCACAGGCAGAATTGACGACCCTGACTGCTCCCTTCTCACCATCAGAAATTGCCACATTGATTAAAAATTTACCCCCTAATAAATCCCCGGGCCCAGATGGGTTTTCCCCGGAGTACTACAAACTCTTTGGCCCTCTTCTTGTTCCTCACCTGGTATCAGTGTTTGAGAAAGCTAGATCTACAGCGGCATTCCCTCCGGAAATGTTAACCGCCACAGTGGTCACGTTGCCAAAACCAGGAAAGGAACCCAATGTCCCGCAGAATTTTAGGCCTATATCCCTTCTAAATGTGGATGTTAAGGTATATGCCAAGCTTCTTGCGAATCGCCTAGCGGCCATTCTACCCCGACTTGTCGCATGTGATCAGGTAGGCTTTGTCTGGGGTAGGCAGGCGACCGATGCGACTAGGAGGATGATTAATATTATCCATCAAGCGGAGACAACTCGAACGCCTTCTCTGCTCCTTTCGTTGGATGCAGAGAAGGCGTTTGATAGGGTACATTGGGGATACCTGAGGGGGGTGTTGCAGAAGTTTGGCATTGTGGGAGCAGCAATGGATGCAATTATGGCATTGTACTCCTGTCCATCGGCCTTTGTCCTTGCTGAGGGTATGTTCTCAAAAAATTTCACTATAACTAACGGGACTAGACAGGGGTGTCCGCTGTCTCCTTTAATTTTTGCCTTGGCCATGGAGCCTCTAGCGGAATCTGTTAGATCACACCCAGCTGTCTCTGGCATAGAATCTAGGGGTCGCCCACACAAACTATCACTCTTCGCGGACGATGTAATCCTAACCGTTACGAACCCATCCCAATCCTTACCCCAAGTACATAGCCTATTGAATCGTTTTGCAGAGGTGTCTTATTACAAAGTGAACTCATCAAAATCCCATATATTAGGCCTCAATATAGCACCCCAACTTAAAACCGCTTTAAATCAGTCGTTCCCTTATCCGTGGTCACCGAATCCCTTAACTTACCTGGGGGTCAAATTAACGAGCTCAGTGTCAACTCTCTTCGAGGCCAACTATATGCCATTGATCGCCTGTTTCCAAAAAGAACTCACTATACTCAATAAGTACTTCCTCTCTTGGTCTGGCCGTATAGCTGCCTATAAAATGACGCTTCTGCCTAAACTTCTGTATGTATTTCGAACCCTCCCCATCCCGGTCCCGCAATCCTTCTTCCGAACAATGCAGTCTCAACTATCTAAATTTGTATGGGGCGGGAAGAGATCTCGATGCTCAGCACGAACGCAATACAAACACAGACTAACGGGGGGTATTGGCCTTCCCAACTTGAGGGACTACTATAGGGCGGCCATACTGACACAGGCCAGGGACTGGTTTGAGGTACAAAATGTTAAACCTTGGTGCAGACTGGAGCTAGACTGGATGTATCCTAAATCACCTTACTCGCTTTTACTTACCCCCAACTTGCTCTTACTGGAAAAGATGATCGTTCACCCTACGATTAAAGCCACGATACAAGTTTGGGCTCAGACCATTAACTCCCAAGATAGGGATACGCCTCTAGTGAAAATACCGATCCCTCTGGCCTCTCTTCGCTGGACTATCCCAGACATATCTCTTGGCGATTGGGAGGAACGGGGTATCACCTCCCTCGCTGCTCTATATAGGGGCAGTGGTGTGGTGCCCTTCTCTTCTCTCACAGCTACCTATAAATTGCCTCAAACTGATATTTTCAAATTCCACCAGGTTGCGTCATATTGTAGACAACTGAATTCCCCCTATGTGCAGGTGGATGATCGTATTTGGGGCTTTTGGCATGCCGGAAATCCCAAAGCCAAAGGTATATCTCTTCTCTATGAGGCCCTCAACTCCAAATCTCTTTTTTCTAAACTCCCCTCCTGCATAAAATGGGAATCAGAATTGGGTAAGGTCTTTACTGACCAACAGTGGAAATCAGCTCTGCTCTCTGGACGCATATATGCCAGGTGTTCTAATTACTGGGAGCTGGCCTACAAAATATTCAGCAGATGGCACTTTACCCCATACATAGTGGCCAAGTTTAATCCCGACGTATCTAGCACATGTTGGAGGAACTGCGGCCAGGTTGGTACGCTGTTGCATGTGGCTTGGACGTGCCCCGCCATACAGTCTCTATGGAGGGAGGTGTTTCACCTCATCTCCAGAGTGGTGACATGTTCTGTCCCCCCCAGTTCTGAACTAGCATTGTTGGGGATAGGGATTCAAGAATTTAAAGGTCCGATTAAAACAGTTATCATGCAGATTATAATGGCGGCTAGATCAGCTATTTTCTCTAACTGGAAATCAGCAGAAATTCCAATGCTCAAAGAAATTATTGTACACGTGCAGGTGGTAGCAGAATATGAGCCAATTCTGGCTTATAGAGATGGAAAAGGCCCTCACTTTGAAAAGCACTGGTCTCCATGGTTTGAATTTTACAGCTCCTGGAAACGTTCTTAATAGTGTTGAGCGAACACGGACTGTATTATTCGTGTTCGTACCGAATAATTGGATTTTTTTTACCCGAACACGGACACGGACACTTTACTGTATGTTCGGGTAAAAATCCGTGTTCGGTCGTTTTATTTCCGGGTTTTGCATGCTTTGGCGCTCTTTTCATGGCGGGCTTTCAACAGCCAATCAACAATCGTTTAACTGGTGTGCCTTAAGCCATCCCAGCCATGCCTGCAAATGTCTTAGTAGCTGTGATTGGCCGTCTGAAGCATGTGACCAAGTCTTTATAAGTTCGAGGCAGCCGCCGCAGCAGCGTCATTCTGCTGCTTAGCTAAGGGACAGAGCACACATCAATGTGCTGGCTGCTGATTAGGGAAAGATAGGCAGGAAAAAACCATTTGTGTCCGGATAGAATTGAGGGACAGGTCGGAGTGTTTAGGCAGGGCGAGTTGTAGGCATTTTAGGGATAGAGTCTGCTGAATTATAGGGTCAGTGTCTTCTACAAACTACAATCGATATTGCTGTGTGGGGGGTGGGGTGAATCTGCACTCAATCCTGATCTACGATCTCTTCTCAATCCTGTTAGGGACAGAGTCTGCTGAATTTTAGGGAAACTGTGTTCTACAAACTACAATCGATATTGCTGTGTGGTGTGGGATTGGAGATAGGCAGGTGTCAGTGATCCACATCCATTTTTCTGTGTGTGAGCTGCAGTGAACACAATCTTTTTGGGCTGCAGTGAACACAATCTTTTTGGGCTGCAGTGAACACAATCTTTTTGGGCTGCAGTGAACACAATCTTTTTGGGCTGCAGTGAACACAATCTTTTTGGGGTGCAGTGAACAAAATCTTTTTGGGGTGCAGTGAACACAATCCTTTTTGGTGTGCAGTGAACACAATCTTTGTGGGGTGCAGTGAACAAAATCCTTTGTGGGGTGCAGTGAACACAATCTTTTTGGGGTGCAGTGAACAAAATCCTTTTTGGGGTGCAGTGAACAACATCCTTTTTGGGGTGCAGTGAACACAATCTTTTTGGGGTGCAGTGAACAAAATCCTTTGTGGGGTGCAGTGAACACAATCTTTTTGGGGTGCAGTGAACACAATCTTTTTGGGGTGGAGTGAACAACATCCTTTTTGGGGTGCAGTGAACAAAATCCTTTTTGGGGTGCAGTGAACAAAATCATTTTTGGGGTGCAGTGAACACAATCTTTGTGGGGTGCAGTGAACACAATCTTTTTGGGGTGGAGTGAACAACATCCTTTTTGGGGTGCAGTGAACAACATCCTTTTTGGGGTGCAGTGAACACAATCTTTTTGGGGTGCAGTGAACACAATCTTTGTGGGGTACAGTGAACAGAATCTTTGTGGGGTGCAGTGAACACAATCTTTGGGGGGTACAGTGAACACAATCTTTTTGGGGTGCAGTGAACACAATCTTTGTGGGGTGCAGTGAACACAATCTTTTTGGGGTGGAGTGAACAAAATCATTTTTGGGGTGCAGTGAACAACATCCTTTTTGGGGTGCAGTGATCAAAATCCTTTTTGGGGTGCAGTGAACACAATCTTTTTGGGGTGCAGTGAACAAAATCCTTTGTGGGGTGCAGTGAACAGAATCTTTGTGGGGTGCAGTGAACACAATCTTTGGGGGGGTACAGTGAACACAATCTTTTTGGGGTGCAGTGAACACAATCTTTGTGGGGTACAGTGAACAGAATCTTTGTGGGGTGCAGTGAACACAATCTTTGGGGGGTACAGTGAACACAATCTTTTTGGGGTGCAGTGAACACAATCTTTGGGGGGTACAGTGAACACAATCTTTTTGGGGTGCAGTGAACACAATCTTTGTGGGGTGCAGTGAACACAATCTTTGGGGGGGTACAGTGAACACAATCTTTTTGGGGTGCAGTGAACAACATCCTTTTAGGGTGCAGTGAACACAATCTTTGTGGGGTGCAGTGAACAACATCCTTTTAGGGTGCAGTGAACACAATCTTTGTGGGGTACAGTGAACAGAATCTTTGTGGGGTGCAGTGAACACAATCTTTGGGGGGTACAGTGAACACAATCTTTGTGAGGTGCAGTGAACACAATCTTTGTGGGGTGCAGTGAACACAATCATTGTGGGGTGCAGTGAACTCAATCTTTGTGGGGTACAGTGAACACAATCTCATACTTCTGAAGATTTGAGGGTGCTGCCTGTTCCATACTCCCCCTACTCCTCATCTAGCCTTTTAGGGGTACAAACAATAGTAATTGGGGCCTAGTGTGGTTGTGTACGTGTGATATACATACACTTTTTTTGGATCATATTTTCTATTCCGCTATTTAATTTAACTGGGCCTCCATGCGAGACCTGTGTGCCTTGTTGCGCTGTTTTGAGTACTCCACCAACATGGCCAGTGGCAATGACGCCGTTCTCAGCTTAACTATCCCACTTCTATGCCTCCTTGAAAAAACAATTCGGGCGATGATGGAAGAGGATGTGGCACAGGATGAGGAGGAGGAGGAGGATGAAGAGGTAACATTTCCAAGGCTTTCAGGGCAGTCATTCGCAAGGGGCTCCGAGGGTGGGTTCCTGCACACGCAAACGCCAGGGACGCAATTGTCCAGCAGGGGCACAGTTCTGGAGGATGAGGAGGATGAGGAGGAGGAGGAGCTGGAGGAGGAGATGGAACCATGTTCACAGCAGGGTGGCACCCAGGCCAGCTCATGGCCATCACTGGTGCGTGGCTGGGGGGATACAGAGGACACGGACGATACACCTCCCACAGAGGACAGCCTTTCGTTGCCTCTGGGCAGCCTGGCACACATGAGCGATTACATGCTGCAGTGTCTCCACAACGACCGCCGAGTTGCCCACATTCTAACTTGTGCTGATTACTGGGTGGCCACGCTGCTGGATCCCCGTTACAAGGACAACGTACCGTCCTTAATTCACTCACTGGAGCGCGATCGCAAGATGCGCGAGTACAAGCGCACGCTGGTAGACGCCATGCTGCTGGCATTCCCATCTGACAGCGGGGCCACAGTGGAAGCACAAGGCAGAGGAGGAGGAGGAGGAGGTCGCCAACGCAACCAGGGCACCGCCAGCACATCAGAAGGCAGGGTTAGCATGGCCGAAATGTGGAAAAGCTTTGTCAGCACGCCACAACAAACAGCAGCACCAGCAGCTCAGATGGAACGTCTTAGCAGGAGGCAGCATTTTACCAACATGGTGGAGCAGTATGTGTGCACACGCCTACATGTAGTGAATGACGGGTCTGCCCCCTTCAACTTCTGGGTCTCCAAATTGGGCACATGGCCTGAGCTTGCCCTTTACGCCTTGGAGGTGCTGGCGTGCCCTGCAGCCAGTGTATTATCTGAACGGGTATTTAGCACGGCTGGGGGCGTTATAACAGACAAGCGCAGCCGCCTGTCCAGAGACAATGTGGACAAGCTCACGTTCATTAAAATGAACCAGGCATGGATCCCACGGGACTTTTCCGTACCTTATGCAGAATAGCAATGGATACCGACCTTACCCACCCATTGTTCCATTTTTGCTCTTTCTCACTCTTTTGGGGTGTACCCTCATTTAAAATTTTTGAAAAGAAGCAGTGTTGGCTACCTCGTCCTCCTCCTCAGGGCCAGATTAATGTAGGGGCTATTGGAGCTGCAGCTCCAGGCCCCTACCTTTTATATAGGCCCCGGGTTGGCCATATTCACTGTTACCGCTCTTCTGTCACTTGTAAACACAGAAGTCTGGCTTCTATGCTCGCTTCCCCAGGCAGCACCCTCAGAACCTCCCCACACAGCGTGAAGGCCGGACAAGGAGGGACAGTTGGCGATGCATGGATGTGTTTATGGGCTTCAGAGACAGCATCCCATGTTGAATTAGGCATGCATGGCTGCACCCTTCCTCCTCTGGGTGCATGGCAAGGCACGGCCCTTAAGGCCCTTCAAAATCCTCAGCACCAAGCCCATGATGCTGTTAATCCGGCCCTGGTCCTCCTCCACCGCCGCTTCCACCTACACCGCCCATAGGTGTGCGCAGCCTATTGCATTAAGGTGTGCACCCCAAAGTTGAAATACACATGCATGTGTTTGCCAGCAGGGAGAGTAATGTATCGGGGCCATGTACCTGTAGGCAAGGAGAAATAGAGCAGAGCAGGTCCCAGGGAGATCTTTCCCATCTCCTCACTGGCAATGCTATGTGCCCTAGGTGATTAGGGTGTGCCCAGGCACACCCAGCACACCCTGTGCGCACGCCTATGTCACCGCCACATCCACCACCACCTCAACCTCCCTCCTACTCCATATGGGCCTCGTCCTTCAGAGATGAAGAAGAACATTGTTTTATTTTTCTGTTTTTTTTTGTTGTTTTAAGTTATTTCCCTATCCACATTTGTTTGCAGAGCACTTGCCATGCTCTTAATTACGTTTTGCTGCCATTTGCAGCACTCTAGCCCTTTCCTTTGGTGTTTTAGAGCCATTTTAGTGCCTTAAAGTTCGGGTCCCCATTGACTTCAATGGGGTTCGGTGTCCGGGAAAAGTTCGGTAAAAGTCCGGGACACGGACCCGGACTTTTTTTTAAAGTTCGGCCGAACCTGTCGAACACGGACATCTAGGTGTCCGCTCAACCCTAGTTCTTAATTTTCCAGGATCTGTATGTCTCTCTCTTTTTTTTCTGGTTGTTACAGTTGTTACAGTTTAGCATTTGAATTCTAATTAATGATCACCCAATTCTGGCTTATGTTTATTGCTTGCCTTGGTTGTTAATCCAAAGACTGTAACCTTCTCTAATATTGACATTTCTGTTTGGTATGCCTGTTTTCCTTTGTATGCAAATCTAATAAAAATTTTATCTGGAAAAAAAAAAAAAATGTGTATGTAAACACATTAAAAAACAAACACACAAACTACAGGTTGCAGTGCAGGATTCAATGCTAAAAACACAAAGTGGTAAAAAATGGACCCAGGCGTAAATTGCTATGGAGCATCTCCAACAGAAATAAATGGGGAGATACTAATTCTATAAAATGGGCAACCTAAACTGGAGGATACCTTTACCATTAAATCGGATGGAAAATAAATAATAGGGAGGGAAAGCAGAAGGGAAAGTAGGAAAAGAAAACCCACTAAAAAGGAAGAAAGCATGAAAAAGGAAGGAGAAAGAGAGAGGTCCCGGGGAATCTCGATAAGCATAGAGTCAGATATGTTAAAAAAGGTGATCAAATCTAAATGGATGGGCGTAATTAATCCAGGGACACCAGGTTTGGAGAATTTATCATGGAAATACGCCAAGATGGCTGTCAGCTTTTTATTAATCATAATATCATTAATGCACTGTTTTACTGCCCCAAAACTAAGGGTAGAAGTTTTCCAAGCACTGGCAATTGTTAATTTGGTGGCTGTAAAGAGGTATGCAGCCAACTGTTGTTCCAAGCGAATAGGAGAGAAAATTGGTATGTGAAGTAGAGCCTCATATGTGTTTTTTTTTTTTAAGATTGGAGTGAAGTAGTGTATGTAATAGTGCATAAACCCTAATACACAGTCTGCTCACTCTTGGACATGTCTACCAAATGTTTGCCTGTTTGTGCACAACCACAAAAGCATAATGAAGAATACTGTGGGATCATTTGTGCCAAATAGGTTGGGGTATAATACCAGTGGTACAATACATAGTATGTATTTTCCAAAATGAATACATTCTTGGAACATTTAGCAATATTCTGTGTCATGACCTGCCAGTTTTATGCATCCAGCAAAGCCCCTAACTCACTTTCCCATTGGCATCAGTGGTTAGCTACTAGAGGTTTCCTCCAAAAGACAATAGCAGAGTATACAAGCAAGATGATACCCAAAGATTATAGGTGTGATTTGCAGATACTTTCAAAAAAAGTCAGGCTACAAGGTGGAGTTTGCAAAAAACAAAGTGTCTAGCTGCATGTACCAGAAAAGCTCTCACAATAGGATACGTGAGAAGATCTGAGGGTATCAAAGGTAAGTATCTGCATAGGGGTGAGGAGTGAGTGAACATTAACAAAATCATGATTGGTCCAAATTGAGCCAGGATTAAGGTCCGTAGGAAACAAGGGACAGCAAAACAAAGGTATAAGGATACATCTGGGGGGATTAAACCAGCAGAGTACATAACAGAGTCTCAAAGCTTGAAAGTAAGGGCCAGAACCAGAATCCAGGATTTAGGTCTAGAACTTGGGGGAGCCATGGTAGAGAAGCCATTGGAATTTGATGGACACCAATAAGAACCAAGTGCGTTAAATGAGAAATTTTATACAGGTTTGGGAGACAGACAGTCCACTGGAGATTTCACATGCAAAGATGACCTGTTTATGTATACGAGGCAGAGAGGAACACCAAATAAAGTGTAAGATTTTCATCTGATGAATTTGGAGTATGTTAGAGGGGATGGGAACAGGAAGGACTCAGAATGCATGCTGTAACTTAGGAAGGTATGTCATCCAGACAGCTTTAATTCTACTGAACCACTACAGTGGGAAATGAGACCAAGATTCAAGAAAATGATAAACATTTTTTTTGAGTACCCTATTGCATGACTGAGTAACTGCCAGTTAAAGTAGTACAGTGCTGAGTAGCAAAAAATGACCTGGTCATGAAGAGGGTTAACCTTCTAGAGGTCAATTGGTTAAATGGTTAAATGTTTGATAACAATTAATGTTCTTTAAAAAAAAAGAACAAAAATTCCACATTAATAATATGTTACAAAAATTAGTGCATGCTGTAAATTGCCTACAGCATTGTTCCTGTTTCTTGTTGTTGGAGGATGCCATTTTGTTAAAGCCTAGAGCAGTCAATTCCCTTTTGGAAACTCTCCCCTTCTCATTGATCTCAAAAACTATATGTCTTCTTTCTGCAAATAAAATCTGTACATTTCCAGCCCTGATTTAATGTCTTGGCTTAGCTATAATGGAGGCTGACAGAAGCTTTACAGTTCTGAAGTTCATAGCCTACCTATGAGAAAGAAAGGATAGACAATCAGAGAGATAGGATAAAACACTATCCTTGTAAGTTTAACTCTTTTGTGTCTCCCTGGCAGCAGAGTTTGTCCTGTAACCTCTTATACTTTTCTCTTATCTTTCCCTAACCTGTGTTCCATCAATACAGTCTGTGTTATTCCTGTTGCTTTCTTTCCCCTTCAGCAACAGTAAATCATAAAGCTGTCAGCCAATCGGCCTCTAGTGGCTCTGATTTTAGGCACAGTGCTGAGAACAGAGAGCAACTGAGCATGTGCAGAGCAGGGTGAGTGCATTATTGGATTTTAAACAGTATAGGATGATCATTTATTTGCATCCATTTCTATCCGCTTCCGTCAACATTTGTTTTTTTGAACGGATTAAAGCCCTATTTTTCATCCATTAAAAAACAGATCGGACGAATAACGGATGACAACGGATGAAAAACAGATGAAAAACTGATAAAAAACGGATGACAACAGATGACAATGGCTGAAAAATGGATGAAAACGGATGACAACGGATGAAAACGGATGAAAAACGGAAAAGAAAAATGGATAAAAAATGGATGAAAAACAGATGACAATGGATGAAAAACTGATGACAACGGATGAAAAACAGATGACAACGCATGAAAAACTGATGACAAAAAATGATAACGGATGAAAAACGGATGACACCGAATGACAACGGATGAAAAACTAATGACAAAGGATGAAAAAAACGGATGAAAAACTGATGACTAAGGATGAAAAACTGATGAAAACCTGATGTTGACTGAAAAAGCTGATGACAAAAAATTGTGACTGAACTGATGAAGTGAACATGTGAAAGGGGCCCTAAATATAGCCAGAGGGGGCTGTTGACATGCTAGGGGCGCAATTCTTTGGCACCTTTCACACTTGGAGTCCGTCGGCGGACTCCGTTTTTCTCAGTGGGGGATCAATCCGCCGATCCCCCGCTGAGCAGGTGGATGGCAGCTCTGTCTCTGCGCTGTGTGCAGAGACAGAGCTGTCAGGTTCCCGCTGTTCTCTATGGGGGAATTGGATGAGAATAGACCGCCTGTCCGTTCTCATCCGATCCCATTCGATCCGATCTGCAGGACGGATGGAAAATAGGTTTTCCATCCGTCCAGATTTGACGGACAGGATTGGATCGGATGTCAGCGGACATGTCTCCGCTGACATTCGATGCCCCATAGAGATGCATGGGGCATTCTTTCAGATCCGCCTGAAAAACTGACAAGCGGATCTGAACGGTCCGCAAGTGTGAAAGGAGCCTTTGTATTGCTGCCACAAATTTAATGTGGAATGTTCAATTGACAGGTGGCACCACCTGTCATTTTCGCCCATTTCTATGCTACGACCACAAAAGAAAAGTTTTAATCTCAGTTGTGGTGCATAAGCTCATATTTAAACTGCCGTTCAGAAAAAAAAAAACAACAGGCATTCAGGAGGTGGCAGGATCACTAAAATATATAGACAAGAAAAAATAATATCAGCGCTCAAAAACCTAACAGTAAGCAGCTATACACTCAGGTTCAAAAACAAAACCAGCACATCAAATATAAAACAAATAGTGTAGCGCTAGATGAAGTAATAGCATATCATATGAAAAAAAAAACAGTCCATGCAGGTAGCCCACAAGTGCAGATAGTAGTAGAAATCCTGTTGGGAGGTGCATATACACAGGTGCCACACACAGCCCACCACCATACAGAATGGCCTCTCACCTCAACCTGATAAAATTCAGGCAAACAGATGTCCACTCTCCTCAGACAGGACAGAATAGCACTCTGAATATGGAACCATAGACCAGTATACTCCAGGACTCTCTCCAGTATGAACGTTAAAAAGGAGACAAAAACAGGCAGCCCATAGCGTGAACCTGATATAAGCTTTATTAATCTTAAAATTAAAAATGGCCTCTTACGCGTAGAAGGTCAATTCACAGCAGTCATCAGTGGTACAATATGTATGGCAACGACGGGAGCTACGAGACCAGCTCGGTCCTCGCCGGTATCCGAAGTGTCAGCGGGTGACGTCAGACGCTCCTCCTATCCCCCCGCACGCATATCGCCTACCGTGGGTGGAGGCTTCCTCAGCGGTCATAGGGATTGGTCAAAACGTCACCCTCATACATAGCCAGCAGCAACTTCTGATTGGCTAGCTCCCCTACATATTGCCATAGCAATACAGACGCCGGAACCCAGAAGACACCGGGCTGCGGCGGAAACTTTAAGGGGAAAAGAACTATATCACTTATATGAAAAATTGTAAATGGATCCTTAGAAGAAAGGGCTAATAAATTAAAATTAAATATATGAAGTTGCAGCTTTTATTAGCCCTTTCTTCTTCTTTCATTCTGTATGGTGGTGGGCTGTGTGTGGCACCTGTGTATATGCACCTCCCAACAGGATTTCTACTACTATCTGCACTTGTGGGCTACCTGCATGGACTGTTTTTTTTTCCATATGATATGCTATTACTTTATCTAGCGCTACACTATTTGTTTTATATTATAGGCGGCAGGATCACTCCTAAATGCCTGCCAGTGGCTGCTTAGCTACACTCTGAAAAGCGATCCACTGCAGATGTCATAAACTTGTAATGAAATAAGGATGACATGAGTTAATCTCATGTAATATGAGAACCTACTTAAATTATTCAACCAATCTGTATCCAATTAGGCAAGTCCTTGGATTACAAAGCTAGATAGATTTTGAGGTTTGAAAAATCATATTGTAATAAGAACCCATGAATTCTATTTCTACACTTAAAATCTTGATTTTTGCTTTATGATATTATTAAAAGTTGGTAGCAGCTGCACTTGTAATGCTCTTGCAGAGACATTGAGTATTCTCCTGAATTGTAAGGTCAGCAGTGGATGATATCAGCGCACAATAAAAAGTATCAGCCACCAAAAAATGACAGTATTATCAATATATGGGTCAAATTTAGAATATTTATACATCACTAACTTTCCCAGATAAGTGTCTCTGCACTGCAATATTAACCTTACCATCATTAACATAGTGTCATGAAGGGCACCTGCTCATTATGACAGTTTGGGGGATTTAAATTATCTTCACGTCAATCAGGCACCTCTCTTGCTTAACAAATTATCAAGGTGAAAGGGAAATAACTGATTCAAAAGTGTCACCTGTAATTTTCATATTTGGTGCAGTATAAGGTTGAATACTGTATTTCTGATGTATAGAATACTGAAACAATTGACAGATGCAGATAGTTAGTCAGCTGTTTGTTTATTCAGTAGCTATTTGTATTTCTGAATCTTTAAATATTGAAAAACAGTGCAAATATTTATTTTGTTTTCAGTTTTTCCAAGAACCTGTTATTTTTTATCAATAATAGGATATACAGTATATTCTTGTAAATAACATACGTGTATAATTAAAAGTAATATATTATTATTTAGATACATTTTACGCATTTATTTTACATTTTATGTATTTATAGCACAATAGAGCCTTCTTAGAACAGAAGGTATTCACGTCTCACTTAATCACAAATTCTTTACTTTGAGATAATATATGGAGTTACGCAAATCTTCTCTTTATGCCCCATACTACTGGTGTATAGTACATATGCAGTCTAATATTATGGAGCTATTTAGTCCAAACTGCCTACAGTTTTTTGGGGGCTTGCTGGCCACTCCCAGTGCAATGCATGGAAACAAGGGCTTTTATAGCTCTATAACAATAGGCTGTATCTGTGGTATACACCAGCAGTTCTGGATGAACAGTAGGCTAGTGGGCATAAAGGAACGATATGCATGGCTCCACCCATTATTTCAATATTAGGAATACCTGATTTAATTTTTTGGATTTGTTATTGAATGAGACATATATGAATACCCTTTGTTCTAAACAGGTTCTACTGTGTTTTGACCAACCTCACCATACCTTGTTGGGATATACACTGAACAAAATTGTAAATGCTTTTGTTTTTTTCCCCCATTTGTCACAAGCTGAACTCAGAGATCTAATACTTTTTCCATGTACACAAAAGGCCTATTTCTCTCAAATATTGTTCACAAATCTGGCTAAATCTGTGTTAGTGAGCACTTCTCCTTTGCTGAGATAATCCATCAATCTCACAGGTGTGGCATATCAAGATGCCGATTAGACAGCATGATTATTGCACAGGTGTGCCTTAGGCTGGCCACAATAACCGGCCACTTTAAAATGTGCAGTTTTATCACACATCACAATGCCACAGATTTTCCAAGTTTTGAGGGAGCGTGCAATTGTCTGTTGACTGTGAATTGAATGTTCATTTCTCCACCATAAGCTGTCTCCTAAGGCATTTCAGAGAATTTGGCAGTACATCCAACCGGCCTCACAACCACAGACCACTTGTAACCACACCAGCCCAGGACCTCCGCATCCAGCATCTTCACCTCCAAGATCGTCTGAGATCAGCCACCCGGACTGCTGCTTCAACAATCGGTTTGCATAACCAAAGAATTTCTGCACAAACTGTCAGAAACCATATAAGGAAAGTTCATCTGCATGCTCGTCATCCTCATCGGGGTCTCGACCTGACTGCAGTTCGTCGTTGTAACCAACTTGAGTGGGCTAATGCTCACATTCGATGGTGTCTGTCACTTTGGAGAGGAGGAAAGAAAGAAAGAAAGAAAGAAAGAAAGAAAGAAAGAAAGAAAGAAAGAAAGAAAGAAAGAAAGAAAGGAATGGGGAGAGATGGAGGAAGGATGGAAGGGTGCCCCTTACACCAGAGTACTCACTGGTAGGCAGAAGAGAGGAGGGAGGGAGTGGATGGATGGATTGGATGAATGGATCAGCAAGCTCCATCTTTGCTCTTCTGATTGCTGGTCTTAAATCTTCCCGCCCATGCATCATCTTCTCTGAGGCAGAACACTGTCAGGGAGTGTGGGCGGGGCAAGCACTGGAGAATAGCGTGGGAGGAGGAGCAGAAGCAGCTCTCTCTCCTCTCCCATCTGTGGTCTGTGGGGGAGAGGGAACTGTCAGTGCAGCGGCTCTAGTATCTGGCTGTGATCTGGAGCTGTCAGTGAGCTCCCATCCCCCAGTGAGCTGCTCCTGATCACAGCCCCAAATTGTAGCGGATTTTACCGCTTACAGACTGGCCGGGACTCGGGACTGTGCTAATGACAGGGAGATCCCTGCTGCCAGCCTCAGAGGCGGCTCTTAAACTAGCCAAATTAGGTGACCGCGAGGCCCCTGTGAGCGCGAAGCCTTAGGCGACCGCCTAATTTGCCTAATTTAAGAGCCAACTCTGCTTGTATCACCACCCTGCACTATCATAACCTGCTTTCTTTCTGGTTCTGCAAAAAAAGAGGGTAAGGCACACAACTGAGCACTTAATATTTCCAGTGATCACAGTTTTTGGTAGGGCCTATAGGGTAAGCCCTACATGCGACAATTGCCATTTGCCTTGTGAGGGGACTTCCTCAGGTGTTAGTTCTGTGGCAGTAAGGCACCATAAAATGCAGGCTCCTAAATGAATTACTTATTCCAGCTTTATTTTCAGGCATCCAAACAAAACAAAACAGCTTTATGTCAACACCTAAACTGAACATACACCAGTTAGATTTTTTTCCTAGATCTGATCCGAATTTACTAATAACTATGTTGCACAGTGGCTTACCTCATATACACTATAATACCAAAAGTATTGGGATGCCTGCCTTTACACGCACATGACAGTGAAGGGTGGGCCACCTCAATTTTGAGTTGACCCACCCTTTTGCAGCTATAACAGCTTCAACTCTTCCTGGGAAGGCTTTCCACAAGGTTTAGGTGTGTGTCTATGGGAATGTTTGACCATTCATCCAGAAGCGAATTTGTAAGGTCAGGCACTGATGTTAGTGGGAAGGCCTGGCTCGCAGTCTGGACTCTATTCATCCCAAAGGTGTTCTATTGGGTTGAGGTTAGTACTCTGTGCAGGCCAATCAAGTTCCTCCACCCCAAACTCGTTCATCCATGTCTTTATAGACCTTGATTTGTGCACTGGTGCGCAGTCATGTTGGAACAGGAAGGGGCCAGCCCCAAACTGTTCCCACAAAGTTGGTAGAATGAAATTGTCCAAAATGTGTTGGTATGCTGATGCCTTAAGAGTTCCCTTTACTGGAACTAAGGGACCAAGCCCAACCCCTAAAAAACAACCCCACATCTTTATTCCCCTCTCCACAAAAATGATTTGTACCAGTGCACGAAGCAAGGTCCATAAAGACATAGATGAGCGAGTTTGAAGTGGAGGAACTTGACTGGTCTGCATAAATTTCTGACCTCAACACGATAGAACAGCATTTGATTAATTAAAGCGCAGACTGCGAGCCACGCTTTCTCTCCAACATCAGTGCCTAACCTCACAAATGCACTTCTGGAAGAATGGTCAAAAATTCCCATAGACACACTCCTAAACCTTGTGGACAGCCTTCCCAGAAGAGTTGAAGCTGTTATAGCTGCAAAAGGTAGGCCAACTCAATATTGAACCCTATAGTCTAAGACTGGGGTGACTTTAAAGTTCATGTGTGTGTAAAGACAGGGGTCCCAATACTTTTAGTAATATAGTGTATATTGAATGGATCCTTTAGGTGGGTACTTATGCTGCATTAATATTGGTAAATTTTGATGATTTAACAGGTAAAATACAAGGGAAATCTAACAAGTGTATGGCCATCTTAAGAATTGGATCTTTAAATAACACTTTGACCAAACCAATGTCTGATGGGTAGTGAGTGGGTCACTGTGCGAGTTAGTGTTTGAACAGTCACTGTACTGTATTGTCTATGTGATGGTAAGAACATTTGCAAAAGAAACCATTCTCTGCAAGGTTGTTTTGTAACAGGGCAAAATAGAAGCCCTAGAAAGGCATGTTGTTGAGTGTATTAAGTATTGAAAGTTCTACATTTGAGTTATAGCTATATATATATATATATATATATATATATATATATACACATATAAATATATATATATAAAGTGTGTTTATAATTTTTGAACAGAGACACATCTTTACTGAACTGGTTCCACTGTTTGTAGTGAAATGTCAAAATGTTCTTTTTTGAATGGTCAAGCATCAAAATGAGCTAAATATTCATATTGTAATTTTTTAATACCTGGTAAGACATTCACACACAAAATGTGCAAAAACCACAAATGAGGGTTTACATGTATAAGGTACATTATTGTGAACTGGGGTGCTTTTCAAAGAGAGGCAATACAATGTATAAAGCATGATCATCCTAAACTGTTTTATATGATTCTACACAGATTGAAATATTCAGGAAAAGCAAAGACTGATTTATCAATCCTTCTAAATAAATTGTCATTATAGTATAATAATCAAATGCAAGATGTAGAAGAGAGAATGACCTTGATAGATCCTACTAATCTATAACAATTACACAGTGACAAGCAAACTGTTTCACAAATCAGAGAAATTATAAATGTTATTGTTCTTCAATTGCACAACTCCCTGCAATAGATTGGACAGACTAGTATTCAAATATTAAACTAAATTTAACAACATCTGAAAATCACTAATCACTGCTAAAATCAATACAATATATCTTTATGCATGTATTTAGCTAATGGAAATGCCAGTTTTTCAATGTTCTGTGGCATTTGAGCCAAAATTCCATGGGGAAATACAGCCTCCAGGCATCCATTATTTCTGCTTGGTTGCCTGGACAGAGTGAGAAGCACACCCCCAGTGTTGTATGATCTGAACTCCCATGCTATTCCTGGCCTTGCCCTGGTCCTTTCTTGCTCCAGGCAATGAGAAGAATGGAATTGTGAATGTGCCATAGCAACTTAAATGTGCCTTTATTGTAAAATTTGAGCAGATAATTTCATTTCTCAGTCAGTGAAACTCAATACTAAGTTTTAAGAATAAAATAAAACCATAAACAATTTTTAAGCTGACAGAACTCACACTTACTTTCTTTTTTTATAACCTGTACATATACAGTTGTTTTCCTCATCTTGGATTCAAAGTAAAAAAGTAACTTCACTTTCATAGAAAACATTAAAACAAAAAAAACAAAAAAATAAATAAATAAAAATACAGCATAAAAAGTTGCTAAATAGGCTATGTTGAAATCGAAGGATAAAAGGATATGCCACTTATATGAGTTTATAAAATTAAAGGAACATTCCTGTCAAAAGAAACATTTTCTTTCTATCTGTCCATCAACTCCATATTTCTATACATGCCCATCAATGCTATATACAGTAAATAACATTGCTTTTCACACTTCAGTTTTTTCTGGGCAAATAAGTGTCACCATATCAATGCCTCTAGGACAGATTATCTCAACTTTTTCACTCCTTGATGAACTCATGAAATAGGGTTTATGTATCATGGAATTCTAAAAATGATCTGCATCTAATGATAATTTTGCATGATCAGGAAGATGTAATCATAAATACAGTGCCCTATATAATCATTAAATTAAAATGAAATAAATAATAATAATGACCAGAAAAGAAAACCAGTAGAGACGGGAGCCCCCTACATGAATGCTCAGTGGAGACGTTTAGTGGTTAGCAGAGAAGGCCCTTTTACCTTTATGGTTAATGGGACAAGGGTCCCCTCCCCACAATGGTGGACAGTTGAAGGAAGAATGTTCTTTACATTGGTTAATTTAGTAGATTCCCCCCCCCTCTCTTACTTTGGTGGCCTCTGAAAAAGTGCCCCCTACATTAATGGTCATTATCAGAAGAGCTCTTATATTGGTGGACAACTGGATGAAGAAAGTCCTTTTCATTAGTTGTTACAATAATGAACCCCTAGTAACCTTTGTAAGAGCCTTAGGATTCCAACAAACCCTGGTCAAGAAAGGTTGCTGTAGGATGATCAGAAAAAAACATGATTTGTTTTCCATTTATAACTAATGCATACAAAAGCATGCCAGAAAACGAATTGTAAATCAACTATTTTTTTTTCTAGTAGCCTTATCTTGGGGCTCTGCCTTTCATTTGTATACATGCCCCTCTCAACCCAAGTCTATATAAAACAACCATACAGACAGCTACAGACAGGCTAGGCAAGAGACATGCAAGTCCTTAATATCTGTGCTTTAACTAATTTTCAGTTGCAGAAGTCAGTGTTGTGGGCTCAGCTACCACCCTAGTTTTTTTTTTTTTCTGTGACAAGCAAAGAATGATATAAACCAAATATAAAGAATAAACAAAGGTGCTTTCACATTGCAAAGGTCTAACATAACTAAGTAGCGTTATTCAAGCAAAATAAATCTGACTTTTTTTATTTTTGCAAAACCATTGCCAATTATCTCTTGGGCAGTGAAAAATAATTGACTATTAAAACAATATTATACATTGTCCCTGAAATTGGATCAACATATTAATACATTACAGATAGACCTTCTGAAAGCCTCAATTCTTTTTTTGCTATGCTCTGTAATAGGCAAGATAAAATAGATGGTATATTTGTACAAGAAAATCAATTTGATGGAAAACATACTTATCGCCCCTGCATGATATACATTATTAAGTTCTAAATGAAATCCTGTTTGATAGAAGACTAGTTGAATTCTAGGTTGATTGAATAATAATTTAGAGTAAGTCAATATTTTATGATTAAGTAGTATATAAAAATTACTATAATACCACGTACTGTGTACTGTTCCTAATTTATACTCCCGGTTTTCAAATATTTCCTTTCTTTGACCAGTTTTTTCAACCAGCGGATAAGGAAGGAATAGATTAAGCAATAAAGTGACAACACATACAGGCTTATTCAATAAAGAGAGTACAAAAAACAACAATAAAATGCAAAGCATAGATGTTAGAAAATCTGCAAGTTTTAAATTCCCTTATTGGGCAGACATTAATTTTTTTCATTAACTACCCAGTAAAGGTGTTATCAGTTCAGATGAGGAGTCTGGGACCAGTGGGCCATGACCCAATGAGGACCCCACTTTTATGACCTAAAAGGGAATTATGGGGGAGATAGTTGGGGAGATGATTAGTCAACTACTAAAACAGGATCTTCACCAGGATTTATTTAGTTATTGGTGAAAATAAATGGTTCAGACTAACTGCTCTTCTCACTGCTTATGGCCACCAATTCATTTTTACCTCACTAGATAAGCTAGGACATGATTTTTAATTGGTTAAGTTGCTGTGGGTTTAAACTCCTGAGACATCCTCATTCCATTTAGCACTGTCCAAATGAATAAACTTGACCATTGTCATGACAGATCGAACATAGAGATACAAATGCACTGTACCAGATGAGAGTGGTTACGTGGACAAATAGTGGTGGGGAATTTCCCCAACAGAGATGCAGGTAAAAATTAAAAACTGTCAGGGGTTCTAACCCCTTACCTCTATCCAAATTTAAAGCAAACATTCTGGCTATACATCAACTTTAGGGCAGTAATAGTTTTTTATATCCATAGTGCTAGATGTCAAGCAAAGCCAATCAACCTACTATCAGTATAGGAACTACAGAGAGGATGCCTGATTTGCACTTTGTTAGTGGTACACTGTAATTTAAAGTAGAAGAAAATTACATGAATTTGACATATCAAAGAACATAAAGTGCAAAAAAATATGTCAGATGTTCAAATTCATCCTTTCTATCTAAACTATTTTGAACTTAATTAAAATTAGACAATTTTTTGCTGATGTTAGAACAATTAGGCTTAGTTCAAGAAAGAAGATGAGGTTATCTATATATAAATGTATAAAGTTATCCAATGTCAATGTAAGGGTTTTTTAAATTATATCCCAGGGACTTTACAAAGGACAAGTAGACATAATTTGCGCATAAAGAAATGGAAATGCTTTCATCTGTATATGAAGGGGCTCTTTACTGTAATTGTGGTTAATCAGTTTGATCTTTTACTATAAGAGGTACAAATCTCAAAATCAGTAACGGAGTAAAAAATTATTTCCTTATAGCTAATGTTTTTCAATGTAATAAGGTAACATTTTCCTGAATTATCCCCATTACGTTAGTCGGTAAAATGTCCAACGGGAATAGTGATGCAACCTGCGCCATGAATGCATTCCTTGAACAACTCTTCAAGGGTGAATACTGTTGTGCAAATTGTAAGCAACTTGTTTCCTTGGAAACCAATATCCTGAATCTAAAAAGGCAGTTGAAAACACTGTGAAACATTGTATCCTGAAAGGGTGTAAAGAAATGAAAAATAGTTTGCGGTCTTATAAATATCAAATAAGAAATAAACAATTGTGCAAAAAAGCCTCTGGTAACCAATCCTAATTAAAGTAGTCTCTCAGGCCTCATGTACACTGTAAACGGACGTTTAGGAGCAGTTGGGGTTTTTTTTCAGAAGCCCCTGAACCCTCCTCTATGTTATCTTATCTGTCCATGTGCGCTGAGTCGTTTACAGTCATTTAGAGGCAGTTGAGTTCAGTGTCGTTTTTTGGAAAGCAATTATTTGCATTCAGGATGTTTAGAACGTGTGTTTACCGGCATTTCAAACGCAAAACGCGACCGAACGCGACCGAACGCGATCACCCGCGTTTACCGCTTGCGTTTTTCCTGTTTAAAGGGGAATGATTTTTTGACCTCTAAAAATGGATCTGAGCGCAAACGCCCGCTAAATGCCACTAAACGCAGCTGCAAATGCGACACAACTGACATTTTAAACATCCTTTACATAGCTGTTAAATTCCAGCGTTTAAACGACTTTTTAAAATGTCCCGTGTACATGTAGCCTCATAGTGTAGTAATATCTAGTTTTATTAACCACTTCAATGTCAGGCACTTTTACCCCCTTCCCAGGCCAAGTTTCAGCTTTCAGCGCTATCTAACTTTGAATAACAATTGTGCAGTCATGCAACACTGTACCCATATGACATTTTTTATTATTTTCTTTCAAACAAATAGAGATTCCTTTTAGGCTCCGTTCACATCTAGGCGTTTTGGGGCGTTTTTGGGGCGTTTTTCTGCTCTAGGATCAGCTCTCAAAACGCCCAACAAGACAAATCCTATTCATTTCAATGGCCCCTGTTCACATCTGAGCGTTTTGACGCTGTATACAAAACGCCCAACGCTCAAAAAAGTACATGAGCTTCTTTTTGGGCAGATTACAGGCGTTTTCCATTGATCTCTATTCAATCTAAAAACGCCTGCACAAAAATCGCGGTAAAAATCGCGGTAAAATCGCGGTAAAAAACGCCGCAAAAATCGCGGTAAAATCGCGGTAAAAAACGCGCGAAAAACGCTACGCTCAGGTGTGAATGTAGCCTTAGTGGTATAAGCACTGTTGTTTTATTTTTTCCAAAACAAATTAAAAAATACCAAAATTTTTTAAAAAAATGCATTTTTCTTTGTTTCTGTTATAACATTTTTCAAATAAATAATCTTTCTTCATACATTTTGGCCAATATTTTTACTGCTATATTTCTTTGGTGAAAATAACCAAAATCAGTGTATATTATTCGGCCTGTAGGAAAGATATAGAGTCCACAAACTATGTTATACTGTATATATCTGAAAATCAATCCTGATTTCATTTCTTGAGGCACAAAAATGCCAGGACAGTACAAATCTCCCCCAAATTACCCCATTTTAGAAAGTAGGCACTGCAAGGTATGTAGTAAGAGGCATGGTGAGTTTTTTTAAGTTGTAATTTTTTGTCACAATTTTTGGAAAATGAAGAATTAAATTTTTTTTTTTTTTAATCGCTTTACATACTGTAACCAGTACAGTATAGATCATAGAGCTCATCACAATAGTATACAATCCAAGGCATGTAACAAAGCATTTTATTGTGTACAACTGTCATGTGACCTGCTGTGATTGGCCACAGTGTTCACATGGTACTGTCTGCGGGCCGGTACAGAGATCTGTCAT
The DNA here is from genome assembly GCF_965119305.1 of Pelophylax lessonae. Lineage (NCBI taxonomy): Eukaryota > Metazoa > Chordata > Amphibia > Anura > Ranidae > Pelophylax > Pelophylax lessonae. The sequence continues at coordinate 110,346,247 of NC_138774.1, read as the reverse complement.
TAGATGTAGCCACCTGGAGACAGATCGCACCAGAGCATGGCATGTGGGGTGCACGTGAAGCATCACCCTGGGATGACATTATTTGACATCCTCCCAGGACAACAATGCTTCGACCTAGCCATTATTGTACAAAAGGCCGGGCAAGAAGGTGTTAAAAAATGTTTAAATTTGCACTTACATCAATATAAAATGCTCAGGCATTTATCATCATAGAAATGTAAACTGAAAGCACCTGTTTGTGCACCACCTGCATTCCAATGACTGGAAATAACGTGTCCCGGAAGTCCCGTCCAATGCGTTTTGTCAGCAACTTGTGACGTCATCAGGGGCCACATGCCCATACGCATCACTTCCCATATATAAATATATATATATATATATATATATATATATATATATATATATATATACATACACAACAATGCCGTCATCTTTCTCCTGCTCCATCTAATCAAAATCAGGATCATTCTACATCCCAACTTCGGAAACAGCAATCACAGGCAAATTACATTCACCCCAAGTCATAGTAAAAGGAGACATGAGGGTGGGACAAGAACATTCAATTTACAAGGAGCTTTAAGAACATATTAATCAATATAGTATTAGGAAGATTATTCCAATGGGCAAGGCCGATGATCACTGTCAGCATTCCAACACAACAAATACTGCAATTAGAAATATAAGAATGTAAAAATAGACCGCAAGAGACACATAGTGGAGGAGAGGAAAAATAATCCCTCCAATTTTTTTAAGTATATTAATAATTAAAAGACAAGGTCAGAGCAAATTGTTCCTCTAAATGATAGTCAGGGGAAATTGGTTATGAATGACAAGGACCAGGCAAAATATATTCCTTTCCTCTGTTTTTACTAAGAAAATGGAGGGGTATAATATATAAGATAATAATATATAAGATTGTGTTATTAGTATCACAGCACAAAGTGTACCCTTAAAAAACCTAATGTGAATAAATCACCAGGACAAGATGGCTTACACTGGAGAGTTCTCAAATAATTTAGCCAGGTTATTTCAAGGCTGTTATTCCTAATCTTTAAGGACAGATTACTGACTGGAATGGTACCAGCTGATTGTCCAAAAGCTAACGTGGTTCCAATATTCAAAAAGGGGCTGAACTACATACCTGGAAACTACAGGCCCCCAATGAAGGGGATGACAAGGGACTATATCTAAGAAGTTGTTGCTGAAAATAGTATCATTAGTAGTAACCAGCATGGAATTATGAATGATAAATATGGATAAAGAAAGGCCTGTGGATGTGGTGTATCAGGATTTTGCCAAAGCATTGGGTACAGTACATAATTGATGCTTCACTTATATATTGAGGTCTATTGGTATTGACCATGGCCATCTGATTACAGAATATCCAAAATATTGTATCTTCTGAATGGCCTGGAGTTGTGAGTGGGGTGTCCCAGGGCTTTGTCTTAGGACAAATTCTGGTTAACTTGTTTATAAATGACATAGAGGTTGGAATGAATAGTTCAGTCTCAGTGTTTGCTGATGATACCAAGCTAAGCAGGGAAATAACCTCACAACAGGATCTAACAAGTTTACAGGAAGACCTTGATAAAGCAAATGGGTGGGCAACTACATGGCAAATGAGGTTTAATATTTAAAAATTTAAAGAAATGCACTAAAGTAATGCTAGGAGGAGAACCTCCAGGGGAATCGAGGATGGAAAAGATCTGGGGTTCCTAGTAGATCACAGGTTCAGCAATAGCATGCAATGCCAAGCTGCAGCATGCAAGTCCAGCAATCTTCTAGCATGCATAAAAAGGATATCTACTCAAGATATAAAACAATAGTTTAAAACTCTGGTTCAACCTCATCTTGAGTATGCCATCCCATTCCGGTCACCAGTCCTCAGAATTGATGTGCTGGAACTGTAGAGAGTCTGGACAGTTGCGTTGCTATGGAGGTACGGACTGAGGGGTGACACCCAAGCCCTAACGCCGCTGTTATTCTCTCCGGCAGAAACTGTTTGTGGGAGGCATGATAGCTCAGGATAGAGGGCAAGGCTTCCTGAGTTAACAGCTGGTGATTGGTTGTTTGGATGCAGAGCACAGTCCTAGCAACCAATCATCAGCTTGCAGCTCCTGCCCTCTGTCCAGACCCGCTGTGTCTCCAGCCCTCCATACTGTCTATGTAAGGTAAGACAGGGGGAGGAGCGATGAGGGGGTGATGTGGGGAGGAGCTGAGGACAGCAATGGGGGAAGAAGGAAATGAGGACAGTAATGGGGCACTGTGAGGCGGGGCTGAAGAAAGTAATGGGGCACTGGGGGACAGGGGAAATCTGAGGACAGTAATGGGGCACTGTGAGGGGGGAGCTGAGAACATCAATGGGGAGCTGGGGGGAGCTGAGGACAGAAATACGGAGCTGTGGGGGGGAGAGCTGAGGACAGTAATAGGGGGCTGTGGGGGGGCGAGGAGATTGAAGACAGTAGTGGGGCACTGGGGTGAACCCGAGGACAGTAATGGGGCACTGTGAGGCGGGCTGAAAACAGTAATGGGGTGCTAATGGAACTTGAGAACAGTAAAGGGGCACTGTGGGGGGGGGCTAAGGACAGTATTTGGGACATGGAGGACAATATTTGGGGGGACTGAGGACAGTAATGGTTGGGACTGAGGACAGTAATAGGGTCAATGAGGACATTAATAGGGTTGCTGAGGACATTAATGGGGTTGCTGAGCACATTAATGTGGGGAACTGAAGACATTATTGGGGGAACCTGAGGACAGTAATAGGGGCCTAAAAACAGTAACTGGGGGCCTGAGGACAGTAACTGGGTCAATGAGGACATTAATGTGGGGAATGAGGACATTATTTGGGGGAACCTGAGGACAGTAATTGGAGCCTAAAGCCAGTAACTGAGTCACTGAGGATATTAATTGGGTGGGACCAAGGACAGTTATTGGGTCACTGAGAACAATATGGGGGGACTAAAGACATTATTGGGGGGGGGGAATAAGGACAGTAATAGGACAGGAATGGGTCACTGAGAACAATAATGAGGGGGGAGAGCCTCGCCAATGTGCTAGCCAGTCCGGGGCCCTATTTGGGGGGGGGGGGCATTCAATGCAGTTTATGCATTACAATAAAAAACCTTCTGTATGCAGCAGACGCCTTTATCCCCCCTAATACTTACCTGAGCCCCATCTCGATCCAATGATGTTGCACGAGAGACTCGGCTGGCCAGGACTCTCCATCCTGATTGGCTGAGACAGCAGCGGAGTGCTATTGGCTCCCGCTACTTTCAATCAAAATCATTGAGCCAATGAGGAGAGAGAGGGGATATCTGAATAGATGAAGGATCTGGGCTGCTCTGTTGAAAACCACCGCACAAAGGAGGTGAGTATACCAGGTTTGTTATTTTCAAACGAAAAAAACACAAGACTTTTGTATCACTTTAAAGTGGCTGTAGACCCTTACATATATTCAATGAAGTGGCTGGCTTCAGGTAATACACAGAGATTAAACAAATTCTCTTATATAAGTTGTGCCTGTCTATCTGCAGTCTTCTCTTCTCTACTTCCATAAAAGTGCTGGATTTATAAAGCTTGTCTAAGAGTTCAGAAAAAAGGGGATGGAGAGCTGAAATCACACTCTGCAGAGCTCAGTGAGTGCTGATTGGAGGAAAGAGACACACACCTTTCACACAGTACACAGTGAGAATAAAGCTGAGGCTGTCAATCTGGTGAAGCTCCCCTGTCACCATTTTTTCTCTTTGTGTCAGGAAAACTTACCAGGAGTGATTTATGCTGATAGCAAAGGAATGAAGCAGAAGACAGAAATGACACTTCGTGCTCTTAATTGAGGCACATACACACTATAGAGGGAAATACACACTATAGAGGGATATGCTTTGTTCGTGTCTGAGGTTTACAATCACTTTTAAATCTGGAAAATAAAATATCCTAAGTTAAAAACCAAATGATGGCGGTTGAGCTTTAGGCTGGGTTCACACTGCCGCACAGAGCCGTTCACAGAAGGGGACCGGTGCGTCCCTGTTCCCCATTTCAGGTCCAAATTCAAACCGAATTTATGGCTGCATTCGGACCTGAAACAGACCAGAAGATGCACAGGACTCCTGTGCAATTCGCTCGAGAGCCCCTCCGGAGATATGTGAACTGGCTCCATAGAGAGCCGGTCACAATCTCCTGACACGCGTATTGGATGCTGGGAAACCTGCATCCAATTCGCAATAGTATAAACCCAGCCTCACTTTTTAAAGTGATACATAACAGATACATACCTTGTGGATGAAAGTGTACTAATATTAGCTGAGGACTTTCAAGAACTAGATGAAGTAGCAGGCTGAGTGTTTTTTAGCACAAAGGAAACTAAGTTAATGTTTAACAACAAAGAAGAATACACAAGTTCTATAATTAACAGTTCCAGCATTAGTTGGCACATCACCGAGAGAAAGCCAGACTTCAAATGCTTTGGATTGCACATGACAACAAAAATGAAACAAAAACAAATCTAAGATCAAGGCTAAGTTAATAGCAGTCACAATATTTACTGTGGCTTTCAAATACCAGTAAAATCTTCCCTAATATCCACAAGGTGCAAATTTACATAACAGTAATACAACAATGATTATGTATTGTGCAGAGATAAGAGTTCTGGAAAATTTGAAGGAATTTCCTCAAACATAATAATTTCAGATGTTGAAGATAATACTTAGACCATATGTAGTATAAATGTACAGGGTTACAGAACAAATAACCGTCAATAAGTTCACAAAGGGATAAAATAAACTTTAAAGTCTAGAAGCATTTTGAGAATACAATGGGGCTTCTTCTTTGTATGTATATACAGTGGGTATAGAAAAGAATCACCCCCTTTTAAATAATCACATTTTGTTGCTTTGCAGCCTGAAATGAAGACAGACATGTTTTTTGTTGTATCCAGCTGTATTTACTCAGTGCACCTTATAGCATCCAAGTGAAAGATGTAACACAAACATGTCAGAATATAAAATGAAAAAAAATTAAAAAAAAGAAACACTGAGTCGGGAAAAGGATCAACCCTCCTAAAAATGACTTTTAAACTCAATCAGGTGTAGCTAATCACCTTCTCAATGTCATACAAGGCCATTTGACTTTCAACTGTATTCAGCTGTGGTCACTTTGATTAGCTCAGCATGAAAAGAGCTTTACTGGAGCATCTCGATCCCTGGTAGTGCAACTGAAGCAAACAAGCAACTATGGGTGGCAAGACACTGTTAAAAGATCTCTGGGATAAAGTTGTGGACAGGCACATGTCAGGAGATAAATATAACAAAAAACATTTCAAAGGTTTTATCTAGCCCTAGATTCATGTCGGTGATTGCAGAGCGTGGCTGTGAGAGGAACTCAGCACACGAGTAGCAGACCGGGATCATCTATTTACAAGATTCAGTTCCCGATACATTGTGTCAATACGTTTGGTGCGCTTCAGTCACCCAGCCAATGTGAGTGCTTTTTATGTTTTAATAAAGAGAGGATTTTAAAACAGTACTTGCACTATGTTACACTTTTTTTCATGCATGTGAGACATCCCAGAGTGTTCTGAACCAGCTGAGAGCTCACAAGGTGAAGGAGAGGAGCCATCCTATACATCCGTGGACTATCTAAAGCTCTGTCTGACCAAGCTTAGCCGCTAGGTCACACACCCCAAGGTGAGATACCCACCTGAAGGGGGGTCACGGGAGTGGAGGTGATACATTGCACCCTAAATCTGTGGGAGATTCAAGCACTGGTGATTGGGAATTGTCCCTGTACAACACCTAACCACGATTAAATTTAACTTCACCACGGACATTTACAGTGCCTTGCGAAAGTATTCGGCCCCCTTGAACTTTGCAACCTTTTGCCACATTTCAGGCTTCAAACATAAAGATATAAAACTGCAATTTTTTGTGAAGAATCAACAACAAGTGGGACACAATCATGAAGTGGAACGAAATTTATTGGATATTTCAAACTTTGTTAACAAATAAAAAACTGAAAAATTGGGCGTGAAAAATGATTCAGCCCCTTTACTTTCAGTGCAGCAAACTCTCTCCAGAAGTTCAGTGAGGATCTCTGAATGATCCAATGTTGACCTAAATGACTAATGATGATAAATAGAATCTACCTGTGTGTAATCAAGTCTCCGTATAAATGCACCTGCACTGTGATAGTCTCAGAGGTCCGTTTAAAGCACAGAGAGCATCATGAAGAACAAGGAACACCCCAGGCAGGTCCGAGATACTGTTGTGGAGAAGTTTAAAGCCGGATTTGGATACAAAAATATTTCCCAAGCTTTAAACATCCCAAGGAGCACTGTGCAAGTGATAATATTGAAATGGAAGGAGTATCAGACCACTGCAAATCTACGAAGACCTGGCCGGCCCTCTAAACTTTCAGCTCATACAAGGAGAAGACTGATCAGAGATGCAGCCAAGAGGCCCATGATCACTCTGGATGAACTGCAGAGACCTTCAGCTGAGGTGGGAGACTCTGTCCATAGGACAACAATCAGTCATATACTGCACAAATCTGGCCTTTATGGAAGAGTGGCAAGAAGAAAGCCATTTCTTAAAGATATCCATAAAAATTTTCGTTTAAAGTTTGCCACGAGCCACCTGGGAGACACACCAAACATGTGGAAGAAGGTGCTCTGGTCAGATGAAACCAAAATCAAACTTTTTGGCAACAATGCAAAACGTTATGTTTGGCGTAAAAGCAACACAGCTCATCACCCTGAACACACAATCCCCACTGTCAAACATGGTGGTGGCAGCATCATGGTTTGGGCCTGCTTTTCTTCAGCAGGGACAGGGAAGATGGTTAAAATTGATGGGAAGATGGATGGAGCCAAATACAGGACCATTCTGGAAGAAAACCTGATGGAGTCTGCAAAAGACCTGAGACTGGGACGGAGATTTGTCTTCCAACAAGACAATGATCCAAAACATAAAGCAAAATCTACAATGGAATGGTTCACAAATAAACATATCCAGGTGTTAGAATGGCCAAGTCAAAGTCCAGACCTGAATCCAAATGAGAATCTGTGGAAAGAACTGAAAACTGCTGTTCACAAACGCTCTCCATCCAACCTCACTGAGATCAAGCTGTTTTGCAAGGAGGAATGGGCAAAAATTTCAGTCACTCGATGTGCAAAACTGATAGAGACATACCCCAAGCGACTTACAGCTGTAATCGCAGCATAAGGTGGCGCTACAAAGTATTAACTTAAGGGGGCTGAATAATTTTGCACGCCCAATTTTTCAGTTTTTTATTTGTTAAAAAAGTTTGAAATATCCAATAAATTTCGTTCCACTTCATGATTGTGTCCCACTTGTTGTTGATTCTTCACAAAAATTACAGTTTTATATCTTTATGTTTGAAGCCTGAAATGTGGCAAAAGGTCGCAAAGTTCAAGGGGGCCGAATACTTTCGCAAGGCACTGTACATTCCAAACCTTTATTCATTTTGAAGGACTTCCCTTTTGTGTTATCTTAGTAGTAATTGATTATCATTTTGTATTAAGGACACTTGCACTGCATTTGTATCTATTGTTTGATTTTGTTAAAATCTCACAGGTATTTTATTTGTATATTTATTCACACAGTGTCATAATTTGTATATGATCACATATAGTGGAATTTGTATTCACATCACATCTGAACATAATTATTATATAATTATGGTATATTTAAGCATACCTGTTCTCCTACACCATATATGAGTTTCAAACCTTTTTAGTATACACTCTTTCTATATATTCCATTGAAAATCTGTGGAATGACTTGAAGACTGCAGTCCACAAACGGTCACCATCAAAAAAGTAATTACTTTTAATTATAATTACTTTAAGTCTAGATGTGAAAATTTGGTAGAGACATATCCCAACATACTAAAGGTTTCAATTAAAGCAAAGGGGGTTCAACAAAATACTAAGACAAGGGGGAGATCCTTTTTCCAACTCAGTGATTCTGTTTTTGAATTTTTTTCTGACAGGTTGGTGTTATATCTTTCACTTGAGTGATATTAGTTGCACTGAGTAAATACAGCTGGATAAAACAAAAACTGTGTCTGTCTTCATTTTGGGCTGCAAAGCAACACAATGTGATTATTTTAAAGAGGGCTGATTATTTTCTTTACCCACTTTATAGAGGTTAGCAGCTCTTTCTATGCAAAAGTGTGACCCATGAGTCATGGCTCTACAATTAGCCATTAGCGGAAACTGTTAGTTAACTGCTAAACAACATATTTGCACAAAAAGTCTTATATTTTGACTTGGGATTTAATAATAACTTAATTTCGGTGCATTTGCTGTGACATAACATAACAGAAAACCTCTTTTTAAATGTACTTTCTCATCAAATAAATACATGTTGAAATAGAAACTTTCCTAGGGCTTTCAGTAACCTGGCATTACCGCAATGTATCAGACCAACACATGCTTTAAAGTCCCCTTGTTAAATTTAATTATAGTCCTGCACAACACATGTGAGCATCTCACAGAATCACAGGTGGGATAAGTAGAGATGAGCTCAAGGTTTGATTCAAACACAACTATGAACTAAGTGACTGCGTATTTGGGGGAACTCCTGAACATTTTCCCATTTGGTGGGAGCTGAATGTCATGTATAATAGTGGTATTAATTCTGCTATTACACATGACAGCTTCCCGCTGCCAATAGTTGTTAAGGACACTGGTGGGTGCAGGCACCATCAAGTTCATAATAACCAGTGACTTCACTGGTTGTTAAAAATAATTGAGTTTTTCTAAATTAGTCAATGTGGGATGTTGTTAATTAATTTTATTTATACTAGCCTGCAGAGATGAAACTTAAAAAATAGGCACTTCATCCAGATGTGCAGTTATGCAGATTGCTGTACTCTATGTAGCTGACAAGAAAGTCATGGAAAGACTATTTTTTATCTTTTGGATCTTCTCCACTGTGTCATTCCGTCAGAGAAAATAAATAATGGTGATCTGGTAATAACAGTTCTTTTTTCTATCACTTGCTTTGTTAATAATTGTTCTCCATCATGTACAGGATGTTACTATGAGCTGTACTCCAATAATTTGTCCTGACATGCCCAGGTGCTGTTCCTGCCTCCATCATGTTAAGTAAAAGAGAAGTTTATTGTCTTACTGTTCTTTTACCCTACTGATTTTGATTGAAGGACATAAAATATACAGATAATCAATCAGAATCCAGTTTAAAACATTAAATTTTATGATTAAGCATCCAGTATTATAACATGTAGAACAATTGTTGAACTCAGTGGTACACCTATGAGGGAGTATAGACAATAACCCCTATCATTCTTAGTTACTATTTCTTCTCTGCATCCACATTAAACTGCAAAATTGTTTTATCTAGAACTAAAATCCAATTATTAATAATATTCTAGTGACTAACATGCTTGCTGAAGGTCAGCTGTTGTCTTTTCATTTTGGTATCAGATACCGAATATTAAATTAGGCTTATATGAAAGTTCAGATGACAGAAGTTTGATTATTGTTGGAAGTAATATGCAGACATGACAAGCACTGAAAGAAAGAGGTTCCAGAACTTATTGTAAGATCTCTTCTTGAATATTACCTAGAGCAGGAGCTCTCAAACTGTGGGTCAGGACCCACTGGTGGGTTGCAAGCTGCATTTGAGTGGGTCGCACTGAGCTGGAAATCACTGAGAGCGGGCCTGCTTAAATTGTGCTGTGCGAGCCTGCGCAAATTACAGAGAGCCAGAGCAGTCAAATAGTGATGGATTTAGGACCCCGCCCATGCAGTTTACTGAGGCTGATCTGCATTTCCCGCGAGGAGTATACTTGCATTAGTGAGTATGTATGTGGGCTGTTATGTAGGACATGTTCCTGGGGTGCAGAGCCAGCTCCTGCTGGCGGCAGCAGTGGTGGCTAGACTGGTGTCGGGATTCTCTCAGCTATAGCGGGCAGAGACAGCAGCCTCGATGTCATAGGAGGACCAGGTGGCCTGGCGGTGTCAGGAGTTCATGGCAGCCTCTGTGTCCCCAGTAGAGGATCTGAAGGAGAAGAGTCAGGAATCCAAGACCAGCATAGAGCTCCTCATCATGGAGACTCTGGGTCAGGTGTGCTGGGCCCTGGAGAGGGCAAACAGGGGCTTCACCTTCACTGTGGACTGCTGGGAGAGGAAGGAGGGTGAGTGCGATATAGCCTGCTGATCACTGTCCTGGGGTGGTTTATTTAATTCCTCTGCCTGCCTTATACTGTCTATGAGGGTGCTGATTACTTACAACGCTGCTTATATGCCACACATGCCATAGGTTTCTGACCCCTCACTTAGAACATCTGGCAAGTGTATTCAATAATAAATTGAAAAGTAGTAAATTGATATTTTTAATTTAACATCCCCCTCCCTTTAAGAAATGCATTATTATTATTTGCATTTATATTGTGCCAACAAATTATGTAGCGCTTTACAATAAGCAATTACAAGCAAGTGGGTCCCGAAAAATAACTGTATTCAGAAGTGGGTCTCGGCCCAAAAAAGTTTGGAAAGCCCTGACCTAGAGATAGGAACAGCTGTAGGGATACACCATACACTGGCTACATATTGGGTGAGCCATACTCACCACATACTGGTGAGGATTACTGGGAACCTTTGGCCTGGGGAAAAAATACAACCAAATAATTATTTCATGAAAGGGAAAGATTTCTGTTGACTGAAGAAAATGTACCATGCAAAGTTCGCCATGGTACCACAATAATTAGTGGGCAAATAAAGGGTGGGATTTACTAAAAAAAATGTTTTATTGTGACATACGCTTTCACATTTATAGGATCAGTTTAATTTGTTTATGTGACATCTCAAAATCACAAGGGAAATTGGTGCTGTAAGATAGCTATCTAATGTTCATTTACTGTCTTTGGATCCCACCACTAATTAATGTTTAAAAGGGACAATTTTTTCACTCAGGGACAGCAGCCCAGCATACCTTTTTAGTACTTGCTCTGGGAGTAAATGCAGAATGGGGATACTGGCTAGTGTTCTGAAGAGCAATAGTCTGTCCTTTTAATAGAGGAATTGCTCAAGAGTGCATGTTGCTGAAGATAGGAATTCCACAGTCAAGTTGGCTGAAGAGCTAAAACAAGAGAGAGTATTCAAGCGGCTCCCATGGGGATAGAGTTACAGGTATATCTGTGGAGTGATTTCATCAGTTAGTTAAGTTATGTGCTTTTGTGGAGCAGTTTGAATATCATCAATAAACATTTCTAAAGAATCTTGCCATGTGTAGGATTTTCCTTGGATGTTATGTCTGTGTATGAGTGCACAGGAGCCTTGGACCTAGCACAGGTGAGTCCCAAAGCACAATGATATGCGGATGTGGAGCAATTTGTTTCTGTTAGTGCTAAAATGGTTCTACCCTCCCCACTCTCTTCAAAATTACAAAGAATTGGTTGGTATTTCACTTTAAGTTTCAGATGCCAGGTAAGTTGTAATGCAGCCAGACATTAAATATAATACATTAAAAATGAATGCTTAGAAGTCTTGGTAATGTAAACTTAAGATTGTTAAGCCTAGATCATTATCCAGGAAGGGGTTATATTTTGCACATTCTGCACAACCAATTTTTTTGCTAATGTATGAGACGAATTGGAACTGTTTTGTTGAACATCCATTTTCAATTACAGCAGTAATACATGTCGCTAAAAATGCCACCCTAAGCAGCTTTAGCAGTATGTAATGATTTGCTTTTCGTTTATTACCCAGAATAAGTCTAGCATTTTAATTACAACGACTTTATGAAACGTATTTATAAACAATTTTATAGGCTTTTTTCGAAAATGTCACTCATAAAAATGAGATATATTCATTCTATACTGTCTCCTCATTTGTCAAGCTGTGACTAGACTGTTTACTAATATACTACAAATGAAAAAGGATTTGATGAAAATTGTTTAGGTATGGATTTGTTATAAGTAATTTTGATTATTATGAAAATTTACTATTATTTATTTATTGTGTCTCCTTTTTTTCCCCGATTTGCATATGTTATCATTAGGGATGAGGTTCAGATTTGGCGCTACAATGGGTTTAAAACCAATTCAGCATGTTCGAGGTTCCCTGTGCGCATTAACTAATTTTGCTGGTCCAAATGATAAGCATAATGCACTGCATGGCTCTGAGATTAGCTGACTTAATAGGGCAGTAGTTTAGAGATGCCAACAGCCCTTTCTAGTAGTGATCGACCGATATAGTTTTTTCATTGCCGATACCAATATTTTGTTCAATGCATATCGGTATATGCACCAATATTTTCCTACATTTTAACTTTTTTTTTTCTTTAACAGGGACTCTTGTGGAGGTATCTGGGGGTCTAAAAGACCCCAAACGCCTACTCTGGACCTAAAAGCATTCAAAACGCCAAGTTGGGGCCAGTACCCGGAAGTGATGCATTGACATCACTTCCGGGTATTTGCATGGAGACCCCATCAGAGCCGAATGCATCTTAGGCGGCCGTGCAGGCTGGTTGCCCAGGTCTCCCGGTGGGACGGGACACCCCCTCCCGCTCCTTTTAATGACAGCCGAGTGGCTTTGCAAGACGGTTGACCGGTACCGGGTGATGCCTTTAGCTGCAGGCATCACTCCGGTACAGCACTTTCCCAAAATATCGACAATATCGGTCACCTTGGTGGCTGATTCCGATATATCGGGAAAAGTGCATGTTGGCCCTCGATATATTGGCTTTGCCGATAATCGGTCGATCCCTACTTTCTAGGACTTTCTATTAATGTCAGTAGTCACTGTAGTTATATAATGATTGTATTCTCAGAAAGTGGCCTAGCTATACAGCTACATTATGTGCAGTAGGGGTAGTTAAGTGGTTGATAAAGCCTTCTTCTTCCTCCTCCCAGGAGCATAGCAGACAGTTGTCTGCAGCTGCAGTTAATGTACTTTTTCCTTCCTCCTCCTCTTCTGAAATTTCTGCCATAGCCCTACAAAATGGCAATGAGTCTGCAGAGTTATTTAATCACAAAATCAATGACTTGCTGCAGGAGGATATTTTTGATCATGCACAAGCATTTCTATCAGATAGTGAGGATGAGGAAGCAAGAACCATGATCATTCAGGGAGGGGAAAGCAGGCAGGTAACAGCAAGAGGCAATGATATTCCAGCAGCTGGAACTTGCTTCTGATTGAGCTCCAGCAATGAGGAGGTGGTGGATGAAAAAGTTGCAGACCTTTTTTAGATGGCCCTGAAAAAAGAGTCTGAAAGTTTTGAGGGAGAGGCAGAACAGCAGCAAGGGAAGATTTTGTTTAGAGGCTAGGGAATCCATCTGAAGCCCCTGCCCCACAGGTACATGCCACTGTTATTCGCAGGACCTTCAGTATTTTCCACACATTCGCTGCCAAAGAACTATTGTGATCTGAAGTCTCCTTGTTTCTTACTTTCCACATCTCCTGCAGCCATTTGTGTGTGTGTGTGTGTGGGGGGGGGGGGGGGGGATTGGTTCTTTTATTCACAAATGCCTTCTCAAGGACCCCAGAATTTGGGGTAGGAAAAAAGGAAGCACTATTGGACAGCTACTCTGGTGGATCTAGGGGGAAAATAAAAACTAAAAACAAAAACAAAAATACGTGTCCATGCTTATAAATATCACATAAACATATAAACACAAACTACAGACATTTAACTAATACATAAAAAATGTTCAGATAGCCCAAACACATTAAAAGTGCATTATATATATATATATATATATATATATATATATACACAGTATACAGTATTACATAAAATTGAAGTATTGTAGTAAGCGTAACCAGTTATAGATCCATTCTCCATACGGTGGTTCAACGATAAATTCCACAAAAGAGAACATCATCCAATGTGGAAAATGTTCCTATGTTTGCATGCTTTACATTACATCCCAGTGACTCAAATCATTCACCAAATTTATTTGAGCACTTGTATTCATTTGTCAAACATGGCATAGCAGTGCTCAAAAACATCCTCTGGCTCATTGTAGCTTTCCATGTACTGTGTCACCAGCATGTTGGGAGAGGGGGCAGCACGCAAGCAGGAAGTGCAATGTTGCGGGACCCAATACATTTCTAAGCTGTCAGATTCCAAGTGCTGGGCTGAGCTCTTTACTTGTGAGTACCATTGGATTGTTTTATTGTACAGTGGGTATAGAAAAGAATCACCCCCCTTTAAAATAATCACATTTTGTTGCTTTTTCAGCCTGAAATGAAGACAGATGCAGTTTTTGTTTTATTCAGCTGTAACTGAAACTTATAACATCCAAGTGAAAAATATAACACCAACAGGTCAGAAAAAAATAAAAAAAAAAATAAAAAACAGAATCAGTCGAAGTTGAGTTGGAAAAAGGATCACCCCCCTCCTAAAAATGACTTGTAAACTCAGTCAGGTGTAGCTAATCCCCTTCTAAATGGCACACAAAGACACTTGACTTTCATTTGCGATCACCTGCGGTCATTTTGATCAGCTCAGCATAAAAAGAGCTTTCCTGGAGCATTTCAGTCTCTGGTAGTGCAACTAAAGCAAATAATTAACTATGGATGGCAAGGCACTGTCAAAAGCCTTGCCACCCACTTTTATTAAGGAAGGTTCAAAGAAAGAGAAGAATTAGAGTGTAAAACATCCTCTTTATTAAAATCATATACATCAGGACCTTTTTGAAACATTTGCTGATGGTAGCCTGATCCCCTATTTTGTGCTCTGTACATCTGTACATGCCTCAGATGCAGCAGTAGCGGTGGCTGCCTTAGCAATACTTTTGAGAATTATTTAAAACCACAGAAGACAGGCCTGGCTGGGGGGTAATGATCACAAGCAGTGGCTGAACAACATGGTTGCTAACTGCATGGGGATCCAGGGCTGATGTGGACTATCTTAAAAGCAAATATCCAATGGACTATATGGTGTCCATGCTGGACCAGTAGCCAGAGCTTGCAGAGTGGGCACTGGAGCTACTGGCTTGCCCTGCAGCCAGTGTGCTGTCTGAGAGGGTCAGCAGGAGATTTTGCTACAGAGAGGTGAATCTGTGTGTGGTCTGATACACTTTCATTAAAATGAAATTCATTTTGGATTACCAAAAAACACCAAATTCCTGCTCCTGATGTTACAGACTTAAATTTCTAATGATGGCTGCCGAGTAAATCCTGGTTGTAGGCAAACAAAAAAAGTACAACTTTATTGCTCCTGTCACTGACATCCATCAATGTGACACGTAATGAACTGGTGCAGTTCTTAAAAAATAGCTTAGCTTGCCAATCTACAATATGCTACAAAAAATGGCAACCAATCACTCACACAGGATGCCGACTCACTATGACAAAAACTAAATCAGGAATGTAAGATGACTTTAGCTCTGTTCCTCAGCCACAGGAGAGGTCCATCATATGCATCTCACCCCCTAGTGGGGCTTAATCGTTGACATAGCCCCACTAGGGGGTGAGACACATCTGAGTAGTTTTGGTAACAGTGAGTCCGAATCCTGAACATATTTAGTCAATGAAGTCACTTAGGATTCCTGGTCAGATTGTTTACATACAGTAGCCAGCTGGGAATCTCTTGGGTAAACATTCTTGGATGGGTTGTCATGTGTGTAAGTCAACATCTTCGGGTGTCTGGTCATCAATATTAACAAGGATATACATCACTGAACAATCTGATTGATGTTAGATATACATCAGGGTACATTGTTTACTTTGTCAAATAAAGGGTTTTGTCATGGTGTTAGTTTTTCTGTTAATATTTACCTTTTTTGGGAAAGGGTAACAAGGAGTACTAATATAACTCAAAACCTCATACTCATGGAGGAGGGGGTGGATATCTGAGGGCCCACTTATTATACAAGGGCTTTCATACTCCCCCCAAACCCCCACAACTTCTTGGTGACTGGATGTGAAAATTAGGTACTTTTCCCCTCAATATGGTGCCATGGTACCTTGCAAGAAAGAAAAGCTTTTCCACCCCTATCTCTATCTCTGAGCTCACCTGCCTAATAGGCAGGGCTGTAAGAAAAGTACCGCCTATTCCAAGACAGGAGTTTGAACACCTAGGACCAAATGGCAATAGACCTGGCAAAGGATGTCCACATTCTGATGCAATCTCCAAGCTCTATGCCCTATTGTAAACTTGAAATCTTGGAGATCAAGAAAGCACCTGGTAAACCTCTGCCTTTCAGGTAAAGGGGGCATAGTCTGACACGAGTGTCTCTAAAGCCCACTTTATCATTAGACACTCCTCTTCAAGAATGTATTACCTATTCTCAGTGAGTTCCCGGCTCAAGTACATAAAATGGTGCTCTACATCCTCAACTAACTTGGGCAAAACTTTCTAAGACTAGTTTTGAACTTTGTAGGTGTGCACAGATAGAATTTACTTTTTACTCCTGAAGAAGTTCCTATTTGGAGCGAAACATGTTGAGTTTTCTTTAGGAAATGCACCTTTTTGTTTCTTTTTTTTGTTAGGGGCACTCATGTTTTTTTTGTTTGTTTTTTTAGGAGGGTGACTGATTATCTCAAATAGTTCTCCTGCTAGTGGAAGCAATATTATAAAGGACTCTATACCTCTATTTTATTTTTATTTGGGTGACTGACAGGGATTTTTTAATTATTGCTACTACCTTTAAATCCATTGATTCCATTTGACACATCTCCTATGTTGTATTTTGCATTTGGGCTGACTACTTTGGTAGGGGAAGTTGTTATTCAATCACCATAGTAGATACCATACAGCCTAATTTATACAGAACAGATGCAAGATTTATGTTATATTATAATTATAACTATATTGCCAAGAGGTATTGTTTGGTGTGTCCCATTTTTAGTATGGAGTAGAGATTTTTGCCCACAATTACGTGACAAACTTTTTCCTAAGTTTCCTCTGGTGCTGCCATAATATTTAGTGTGAATAATTCATATACAGTATTATTTCCAATTTTGGTCTGGAGACTTCTTGGATCCCCCTCTTATAATTAAAATCCCACACAATGATTCTACCACTCAGTTAAGAGATATAGCAGGCTTTAATTCAAGTATATAGGGTTTGAAAATGCTTTTGTCTGCAACATACCCCAGAAAGTGTGCTCCTCTAATCCAATCTTGCTTTTCTCAAGGTTCTTCATGAACCCCATCTTTAATAGGATATCTAATACTCACTAGACCTTTTTTAGATGACTTTCCCAGTCTTAGCCAAAGACAATCATATAGGTAAGTTCCTGAGAATTCTTTATGGAGTCTCAGGACTTTGTCCATGGCTTTCTAAAGGTGGCTAAAACCCTTGCAACCTGATTGACAAAATGGCATACTATCATAACTCCTCTGGTGTGACAAATGCTGTTTTTTTTTCTTTAGCCTCCATGGGGGAATCTGCCAGTAACTATTCATAAAATTGACAGTAGTGATGTACTGGGCTGGACCAAATCTTTTAAATAATTCATCTACCCAGACAATTGGATATGCATGCTGTTTGGCATTGGCAACTTCATTTAACTTTTGCAATGTATTACATAATCTGCAGCTTCCATTTGGCTTGGGCACTACAATTACAGTGCTTGACCGCCTACAGGAGGACTCCTCAATGATCCCAAGGTCCAACATACTTTTTTAGCTTTTCCAATATAACATCATTGTGGGCTTTAGATATGTGGTATGATCAAACATTCATGCAAATGTCAGTGATGGGGGAACTTCACATCCACTCCAGGTTGCTGGCTATAGTGGTAAATGGTGAGCAATAACAACCTGAGGCACATCTGCCCCAGGTTACTGTGGCTTACCATTTGACATTGTAACCTGGTACTTTGGGGTGATTACAGTGGGGTGCCTCATCTGAATTCTAAGATAATGTTTTCTTGAGATCCTGATATTGGGCTGGTCTGGCTCAGAGGAAGGCACCCACTTCTAATGCTGAAAACAGCTACATTGAGACCCACGTCATTCTTACAGGTTCACATTACGTCTGACACACATCAGCCTTGTTTTTAAGCTAAATTGTATTATAAGTTAGTTTAATAGAGGGCCCCTCCTTTTCATGAGAGGCATTTGAATTTGGGAGACATTTGAGAGGCATTTGGCATTTGACTTATAATTTGAACCCTTTAGCTTTTGTTCATATAAGTTCCACAGGACATGGTAGTCTCGCCCAACCTTTAGTCAAGCAGTTCTGACTGGGGTGGACAGGGTTACACAGGCCATTGGATACTCTTTCCCATCTCTGTGCATACAGATACACTTCCTTGTTCTGCAGTATCAGCTTTCTCCACAACTTATCCAAATAGAGCAGGGTAATAACACTCCCCCTAGAGTGGAGGAGTGTGACACAGACCACAGCTTGTTTTCATGGTAAGAGTCAGTCTGGCCAATATTTTACCTTTCCACAGTTTATATATCTCTAATGATTCCTGAGCCAAGTCAATGTATTCCTACTGGGGATCTGCAATTAGAAAAGGAACAAGTACATCCACCCAGTTTATCCCAGGCAGTCCTTCTCTAGTGGCAATCCACTTGAACAGCACCAGCAAGAATTTAACGCTGTCTATGACAGTCATGGAGCTTTCAAGCTTGTTGGATCACACATTATGTATGTCTGCCATTTGCTCTGTCTGCAAAGTTAGTCTCTTGTTTTGCCAGGACTGCATTTGCCATTGGATTGCTGTTGTGCAGCTGCCATCTGTTAATGGCGGGCCTGTACTTGTACCAGGACTCGCTGTTGCGCAGCTGTTGCCTTCTATTACTTTTTCTGTTTTTTTTTTTTTTTTTTATAATCCTGTACAGATTAAACCCAGAACATATGATGGAACTGTACCACTCAAACCGCCTGCATTCTCCAACAATTGTAAGGGATCAGGGAAAAGCAGGCCTTCGTAGCACAGTCCTATAAACCTATATTTACTTTGTCATCACACAAAAAAAAAAAAAAAAAAAACATTTTTTTCCTTCATAACAGAGCAAACAGAGCAAACAGAACATAAAGGGGGAGATTTACTAAAATTGGTACATACAGAATCTGGTGCAGGTGTGCATAGCAACCAATCAGCTTCTAACTTCAGCTTGTTCAATTAAGCCTTGACAATAAAACCTAGAAAATGATTGGTTAATATGCACAGCTGCCCCAGATTCTGTGTGCATCAATTTTAGTAAACCTCCCCAAAAGCCTAACATAATCTTTAAACTTTTTAATCTTTAACTTTTGTAAGAAAAAAAAAGCAAATAAAAAATAATAATAATAATATAGCATATACAATTGTGACTCAAGTCATATTGTAATTAAATGTTTTAAAAAATTTCCTTTCGTTTTCAATTTGCAGCGCTGTAATTTTCTGTAAAATGCAATGCAATATGGCAACCTGGTGCCCTTCCATACACAGATGGTGCACTGAATGCCCCCTGAAAATTGAATTTCCTGTTTGAGTGATTGGCTGATTTTCCCAAAAGTCTGCACTAAGATACAAATCAGATTTTGTGCATCTCCTGCAAATTTTTTTTTTTTGGTGAGATACTCCCAAAAGGGAAATCCCATCTAAAGAGATGCAAACCTTGACGATTTCCTCATCAGAGACCTACAGGTGCAGCAACTGCCTGATAATTATAAAACCACTCCAATACAGATTATTTTTGCAAAAAAAAAAAAAAACAGCTATTTCGTCAGAATAACAAAATGTAAGAATCTACAACAAAGTTTGTTAAGATCCTTGCAATGTAAAAAAGATCACCCAAGGGGAATGCTTTTTCTAAACAAAAGTGAAGATGCTCTTGGCACAACATGGCAGGATATGTGCTTTGCTTTAGCACAGTACAAAATGTTCATTACCCAGACTCACAATCCAGAAGAGAGAATCCTTGTCATACAAGTCCTTCAGGCAGCCCAGTGTGTCAGCTTTTCACTGGAATCCAAGCAGAACACACCTGTCGCCTCCTCACACATGGCTAACCCCAGTGTCTGTGTCTGAGATCACCTGTTTTAAGGCCCCTTTCACACTAATATGGTGTGCTTTGACCACACAGAGATTTCAGCACAGTGTACCTCTTTCTAAAAGTGCACCAAAAGTCCTGCATTTCTCTAGGATGACAAAAAGGCAAAACAAAGTGTGCAGACTAGGCAAGCAATGTCTTCCACTGCATATTGTTGCCTTATGGGGAGTTTATGTGTAATCTCCATTAGCAACTGTAAATAGGTGTCAATTTGCTCAGGAGATGACCTGGCATAATTAACCCCCCTCCCCCACGAGAGGAGGTGCTATAGAGGGGCTGGGTTATGCTAAAGATAGGGGATGGGGAAATTGTCCAATCCTGGATGAGATATGCCTGGAGGCAATCAGTATGGTCCTAGGCAAGTCTATAAGATTTAGGTTTATATTATTTAAAGTGTTGGAAGAGAGAACTCTCTGAAACACCAGACTAGAAGGGAGCTCTTGTGGGCATGGTAACTATGGAATAGACCTCTTGCAATTATATATAATGCTTGTCCTATGTGTTGTCTGTCTTGCTGTTTGTATCGTGATGATTTAACTATTATACTCTGTATTCATTCATTTAACCTATGATTATTTTCCCTTTTCTGTACTATAGATAGATTGCTGTGTATTAGTTTAGGCCTCCTTGCTATTTACCAATAAATGTATGTTGTTGTGTTAAAGCTTTCACTCAGCCCCCGTTCACATACACGCGACGCTACTTCGCACCGCGACCTCGGAGCGGCCGCCACGGACTTCATAACATTGAAGTCTATGGCGGTCGCCTCCGGGTCGCCCCAAAGAAGCTCCGGACCCTTTTTCTAAGTCGGAGCGACTTGTGTCGCTCCTATTAGAACGGGTCTGCAACTTCCCTATGGAAGGCGACCTACGGCTAATGGTCAAAGAACACTCAATAACCCAAATCATGTCTGAGATATAATAAATCTCAAAATATAACTTACGGGTAACAATATTTAGAAAATATGTATGAAAATTTACAGATCACACTCAGACGTATGCACTGCAGTAATGCTTAGTTAAACAGGCATTTTTGAATGTGCATTACTGCAAAGTATAGCAAGATATGTACAAGGGCGCATTGCAGTAGATTGAAAGATAAGTTTGCTTAAAAAAAAATAAAATATTAGTCATAATAATAAATAAACTTTTTTCCAGGTAAAAAAAAAGTGCATTTATTTATTTTTCCTTGGAGCCTGAAGTGCATTGCACCCGCAATCAGCAGATGTCAGGCTCCTGCAGACTCTTAGTACAGCTGTCCGCCTGTACCTCCCATTCAGACAGACAGTTGCTGAAGAGCAGGAAGAAATCAATTAATTATGAGAGCTCTCACCAGCACCCTCTCGGTTCATTGAGAACTACAAGCCATCTGCTGCAGTGACAGACGGGGCATGTTTAGTCATTCACAGAACTATGTGAATGACTGATGCAGGTGTGGGCAGAGCCTCACAAAGCTGTGCTGTTTTTAAATTGTGACAGTGAGTGCTGAGAGAGGATCCCTTACCCACTGTCAAGGGGAAAGGGAGGGTATTAGCGGTGCTGGGGGGAGGTTGCTGAATATATTAGATATGACACCCTAAATATGGGGGTAACATGTAACATATTCAAAAAGGTGAATGTATCCTTTATTTATGAGTTGGGATGTGCTGCATTGGAAAAACAATAGTGAAGGTCTGATTTCAGGTGAATTGTGTTGCATTGGCTGCTTATTTTCATTAATGAGTTTCTACAAAGCAATGCAACATAATGCATCTTAATGCACACTGTAACAGACCAGATAGGTGTAAATGGTCCCAAGTGTTGCAGGTTTTTATTTTATGATGATAGGTAGTCATGGAAGTCTCTATATAACAATGTTTACATTGACAAATGTGGAAAAAAGGGTTTTATTTTCAAGGGAAAACAGCACACATCAGAGTCTGACCTTGCTTACACTTAAATAGAATAAGACCACTGTGGTTTCAAAAGTTCAAGAGTTTAATCTATATAGGCAACAAACAAATTATTTTTAATTTATATTTTCTGCTGGCTTGGAAAATAGTGCATAATAATCAAAGGTATTTAAGAAGAGCAACATTTAGATCTCTAGGTAGTTGTCACTTTGGCTTTGATGTGTTACTGTTTAATTCGCCATCACTTTTGGATAAAAAGGATATGAACAGCATGTACTCGGCATGTAATTTGCTTTTCATATAGAAAATAGAACTTAGATTTTGAACAATATTGGATTGAGATGCTAGGCTTTTAGCTGAATGGTATCATCAGCTTCAGATTGTGACAATTCATGAGGTTTATAAATTAACTTGTCAACGCCAAGAATAAGGATATGCTACTCTTGGTCCTTGGTGAAGTTTAAAAGCTTTAAGCAGTCATTTTATTAAATCATATCTGTGGCTGTGTTTAAAATGAAAAGGCTATACATCTATCCAGCTGTTCTCAGTGGATTTCTATTTATTGCAGTTGAATTACATGTCTGTCTCAAGTCCACTTTTCCTATAGAATTTAAAGCAGGGCAATAACCACCTTACAGCTAATTATACATTTTTGTATTAGCTCTTTAATCGAAGCTCCAGCCATTTTTTTGTGTTTTGGATGGAGTGGGAAAAGGTAAGAATTTTTGTTAGGTTTATAGATCTGTCAGTTTCTCTCACTGCATATATAAATCAATACAAGCATGATAGTTAGGTTTTTGCATTATAACACAAACAGACAAAAATGTTCCAGCACACTTACCAGCTAGCCTGCAAAAAAACAACAAATTGACCCTGTCTAAAAATTCACGTCAAAAACAGTTGCATACATTTTCAAATACTAGAGATGTCGCAAACCTAAAATTTGCCATTCGCGAACGGCGAACGCGAACCTCCGCAAATGTTTGCGAACGGGTGAACCGCCATAGACTTCAATAGGCAGGCAAATTTTAAAACCCACAGCGACTCTTTCTGGCCACAATAGTGATGGAAAAGTTGTTTCAAGGGGACTAACACCTGGACTGTGGCATGCCAGAGGGGGATCCATGGCAAAACTCCCATGGAAAATTACGTAGTTGACGCAGAGTCGGGTTTTAATCCATAAAGGGCATAAATCACCTAACATTCCTAAATTGTTTGGAATAACGTGCTTTAAAACATCCAGTGTGTGTATACGATCAGGTATGATGTTGTATCAATCAGGTAGTGTAAGGGTTACGCCCGCTTCACAGTGACAGACCAAACTCTGACAGACCAAACTCCCCGTTTAACGCACCGCAAACAACCGCAAACAGTCCATTTGCAGTGGGTACAGTACAGTCTGTGGACCTGACACTCACTGGTAGGCAACTATAAAAAATATATATTTTTTTAATTTGCAAGGTGCTGTGCCACCGTATATATGAGTGGTGGGCACTGCAGTGGGCACAGTACAGTCTGTGGACCTGACACTCACTGGTAGGCAACTATAAAAAATATATATTTTTTTTAATTTGCAAGGTGCTGTGCCACCGTATATATGAGTGGTGGGCACTGCAGTGGGCACAGTACACTCTGTGGACCTGACACTCACTGGCAGGCCAGGCAACTGCAATTATAAAAAATATATATTTTTTTTAATTTGCAAGGTGCTGTGCCACCGTATATATATGAGTGGTGGGCACTGTAGTGGGCACAGTACACTCTGTGGCCCTGGCACTCACTAGCAGCCGGCAGGCAACTGCAACTATGACAGAGGAAAGAAAAAATTATTTTTTAAACTGCAAGGTACTGTGCCACCCGATATGAGTGTGGTGTGCACACAGTACAGTCTGTGGTGGGTCTGTGGCCTCTCACACACGGCGGGCAGGCAACTGCACAATAGATATATATATATATATATATATATATATATATATATATATATATATATATATAAAAATTTACTGAAATACCAGCCCTAAAAAGGGCTTTTTGGGGTGCTGTCAGGATGCTGTCCTTACAGCAGGAGTGGACCGAGAACACTATCTAACAACTGTCCCTATTAACAGCAGCAGCAGCACTCTCCCTGCTCTCACTAACACACTGCTTTAGAATGATCTAAGATGGATGCTGCCCTTGCTTTTTTATAGGAGGTGGGAAGGTGTGGGAGGGAGGGTATGCTGATTGGCTGGAATGTGCCTGCTGACTGTGAGGTACAGGGTCAAAGTTTGCCTCAATGATGAAGTATAGGGGGTGGACCGAACATCGCATATGTTCGCCCGCAGTGGCGGACGCAAACAAACGCTGTTCGCCGGGAACTGTTCACCAGCGAATAGTTCGGGACATCTCTAGCAAATACATGTGGATGCCACAGTGTCTATGTCAATGCTCTTCTGCTTACTGTGGTCTCTGCTTAGCTTGTTTGCTTGATTTGGTGTGGGGGCACATTGGATCCTGAACAGATTGTATCCAGTGCAAGGTTCTATTTTATATAATTTTTCACCTACTCAAGCATACAGGTGGAAGATTCACAATGTTGTATCTAAAGTAACCTAATTTACAACTGAACAGTTTTTGTTAAACCACTCCTCTGTTATGAGGTGATCATTTCGCAAATCACTATCAATGCATTTGATAGATGCAGCTCACCAATGTGTTCCAATCTATTGGCGGCATCTATGAGAGACAGGTTTCTGAGAGTGAACAAAATGGCAGAGATGGAAGAACTGTAATTTCCAATGACTCTATGACTTAATACTACACTGTTTGGGCTTGTTGGGTGGACTACAAGACGAGTGATGAGTATAAACCAGTATAAAGCAGTGCTTCTCTCTATCTAATCCTTCTGAGCATAGTCAGCTATTGATAGCAGTTGACACACTCTTTCATATGGGCAGTTGACTTTTAGCACCTTTAAGCGATGTGCCACAATATCATTTCAAGGTTGGCCACATTTATGAAACATCCCCTTCCAGAGAGAGCCGTTCTCTGTCCCCTATTTCCTCTCCCCTTTCCTACCACTCTTTTCTTTCCCTCTACTCCCTTGTTACCTTCTCTATCTCTGTAATGTTCAGCTCCCGTTAGCTGCTCATTTACTAGATGGACGTGACTTGTTTTTAGCACCTTTCCCTGTATGCTTTAGTGTAGTTGAGATATCATCAACTTTCATTTTGGCTCTTTTTTTCCTTGATGATACACCCCTATTTAAACATGCTAGTGATGTAATGGAGTTTTTTCTAACTCTATTTTGTGTATCCCCTACTCATTAACGACATTCCTACCCTTACAACTGCTACTGTATACCTGGTGTTAGCTATATGAGGGTTTTTGTTTTTCAATAGTGGGTGATATACTGACCAGGTTTTAATACCGGTTTAAGCAAACGATAATGGCAAATGGTCTTCTCATCTTGGTATTTTTTTTGTTTTAATATTATTCTGTATATGGTGATAGCACAATGTGCATTTTTGTAATGTGATTACACTGTTTGTCCACCTATGTATGACTTCAGATATAAAATGCTCTTGTTATATCGCTATTATATCTACATCCATGTCATGAACATATAGCATATGTTTACTTTATTATAGACAATAAAACCTTTATGAAACTAAATTTGTCCAAATTAAATTTTATTCACAAAATCACCCATTACAACTCCAAAATGGTATTTTCTTTTTATGTTCTCACAGTGTAACTATGCGTTCAATAAAAAATGGTTACATGTTTTACATAGAACTCAAATCTGTCTTTGTACTAGTCTCCTGTAATCCACTGTACATCCACACTGTGAGAGTAGGCTAATTAGGCTTTTTTACATTTCACAGTGCTATGAATCTAACAAAAGAAGAATGCTGATTGGAGAAGGGAGCACAGAGATGACCTCACTGGTGAGCTACTGCTAAGTGCCACAAAATTAGGCTTGGCTGTGTTTTTACTCCCGCCATAATCTCACATGATTTCTTTCTTTTTTTTTTGTTTCTATTTTTCTGGCCAGGTCAGAAAATTATGGGGAAAAAAAAAGTTATGTTAGGAAGGGTCAGAAGTCTTTGTGCAGTTCCTGGAACATAAAAGTTCTATCATTCCTATCATGAGGCATATAAAGCAGACAGCATGATGCTTCTAACAGTGCTTTCTAGCAGCGTTTTTTACTAAAATAATCACAGAATACAAGGAACACAGTTTATACAAAATGGCTTTGTTATTCAGGTACTTGGGGTACTGCCTGTGAAAAGTAAAATAGTAAGTTAATAAATGATCACACACACACACACACTATATATATATATATATATATATATATATATATATATATATATTTACATACAGTCAGGGCCATATATATTTGGAAACAGGCACAATTTTAAAATTTTAGGATTTTTCAGTTATTTACCAAAACATATTCAAGCTATAGATGTATAATGGATATGGGCAAAAGTGCACACTCTCAGGT
The DNA here is from genome assembly GCF_965119305.1 of Pelophylax lessonae. Classification (NCBI taxonomy): domain Eukaryota; kingdom Metazoa; phylum Chordata; class Amphibia; order Anura; family Ranidae; genus Pelophylax; species Pelophylax lessonae. Next base: position 110,319,874 of record NC_138774.1, on the reverse strand, counting down.
TTTTTTGAGGGTATGTACATCCAAATTGGAGGAAAGGTTTAGGAATTTCAGCTCTTAAGATTAGCCATCCTCCCTTTTTCAAGGGACCAAAAGTAATTGGACAATTGAATCAAAAGCTTTTTCATGGCCAGGTGTGGGTTATTTCTTCGGTACTACATCATGGGTTCAAAGGAGCTGTCCATGCAAGTAAAACAGGCCATTGTAAGGCTTCAAAAACTAAACTAATCCATCAGGGAGATAGCAGCAACTTTAGGAGTGGCAAATCAACAGTTTGGTACATACTGAGGAAAGAAGAACACACTGGTGAGCTCAGCAACATAAAAAGGCCTGGACGTCCATGGAAGACAGCAGTAGTGGATGATCGCAGGATCCTCTCTATGGTAAAAAAAAAAAAATCATTCACAACATCCAGACAAGTGGAGGACACTCTCCAGGAGGTGGGCGTATCATTATCATAGTCTAAAATCAAAACTTCGAGAAAGCAAATACAGAGAGTTCACCATAAAGGTTCAAACCATTCATAAACCTGAAGAATAGAAAATCTAGATTAGACTTTGCCAAAAAACATCTAAAAAGCCAGACCAGTTCTGGAAAAGCATTCTTTGGACGGATGAAACTAAGATTATTCAGTATCAGAATGAGGGGAAGAAAAAAGTGTGGAGACACACTGCAAAAGCAACCCAGGAGCTTTTGAAGGAAAATAAGTGGATTATTCTGGAATGGCCGTATTAATCACCTGATCTCAACCCAATTGAGCTTGCATTTCACTTGTTGAAGGCAAAAATAAAGGCAGAAAGACCCACAAACAAAGAACAACTGAAGATAGCTGCAGTTAGAGCCTGGCAAAAAGCATCAGAAAGGAGGAAACCCAGTCTTTGGTAATATCCATGAGTCCCAGATTTCAGGCAGTCATTGCCAGTAAAGGTTTTTCAACAAAATATTAAAAAAGAACATTTTAATTTATGATAATATTCCTTTGTCCAATTACATTTGAGGCCCTGAAAATGGGGGGACTGTGTATAAAATGCATGCAGTTCCTAAAATTTGTACTTGATATTTATGTTCAACCCTCTAAATTAAAGCTGAAAGTCTGCACTTTAACCACTTAAGCCCCGGAAGATTTTACCCCCATTCCGACCAGGGGGTATTTTGCGATTCGGCACTGCGTGACTTTAACGGAGAATTGCGCGGTCGTGCGACGCTGTACCTAAACGAATTTGGCGTCCTTTTTTTCCCACAAACAGAGCTTTCTTTTGGCGGTATTTGATCACCTGTGCGATTTTTTGATCACGCGCTATAAACAAAAAAAGAGCGTCCATTTTGCAAAAATAGCAATATTTTTCCCTTTTTTTTATATGAAATTCCCCCCAAAAAAAATGTAAAAATCAAAATTTTTTAAAATTTTCGGCCAATTTGTTTTATGCTACCTATGTTTGGTAAAAAAAATCGCAAAAAGCGTATTTTGATTGGTTTGCGCAAAAGTTATTGCGTTTACTAACTAAGGGAAAGATTTTTGTCATTTTTGTTGTTTTTTTTTTTAACGCGTAATGGCGGCGATCTGCGATTTTTTTTGCGGTACTGCGACATTGCGGCGGACAGATCGGACCCTTGACTGACATTTTTGACACTTTTGGGGTTACCAGTGACATTTCTACAGTAATCAGTGCTATACATATGCACTGTTACTGTAAAAATACACTGGTAGTGAAGGGGTTAACTTTATTTGAGAGGGAGGGGCTGTGTGTGTCCCTAGGGGCGTGATTCTAACTGTGATTGGCTGGGGCTTCAGCTGTATGCAGAGTGATCAACGGATCTACATAGTAGATCCATGTGATCAGCTCTCATACAGCGAGGAGAATGACAGGCAGCTTGTTTACACAAGCTGCCTGACTTTCTCCCTCTCCCCCGCCGATCGCAGAGTGGCCGGCGGACATCGGGTCCGCCGGTCACACGCGCGGGGGGGTCCGTGACCACTCGGGAGCGGGAGCGCGCCTCCGGGGGCGCGCGCTCGCTCCCTAGACCCTCACAAGCTAGTGACGTAGCCCTACGTCACTTTGCCTGTGAGGGGCTGACCGCCAACGTAGATAGTCGTGCGGCGGTCGGCAAGTGGTTAAATTACCATAAATTGTTTCATTTTAATTTTATTCTTGTGGCATACAGAGCCAAAAGTATGAAAAATGTGGCTGTGTCCGAATATATATATATATATATATATATATATATATATATATATATATACAGTAAATATAGTATCTCACAAAAGTGAAAAAAAAAACTCAACACACAGCTATTAATGTCTAAACCACTGGCAACAAAAGTGAATACAAAGGTTCAAAGTCTCAGGTGTGAATGGGATGTTAAATTTGGTGTTATCGCTCTTACTCTCTCATACTGGTTACTGGAAGATCAACATGGCACCTCATGGCAAATAATTCTCTGAGGATCTGAAAAAAAAATTATTGTTGCTCTACATAAAGATGGCCTATGCTATATGATGATTGGCAAGACCCTGACACTGAGCTGCAGCACGGTGGCCAGAACCATACAGTGGTTTATTTAACAAGACAGGTTCCACTCTGAACAGGCCTCGCCATGGCCGACCAAAGCAGTTTAGTGCATGTGCTCAGCATCATATCCAGAGGTTGTCTTTGGGAAATAGATGTATGAGTGCTGCCAGCATAGCTGAAGAGGTTGAAGGGGTGGGAAGGTCAGCATGTCAGTGCTCAGACCATATGCTGCAAACTGTATCAAATTGGTACGCATGGCTGTCGTCTCAGAAGGAAGCCTCTTTTTTTTTTTTTTAAATGTATACATTTATTGTGACAACATTAAAAATATGTTAAAACCAAAACATGGAAAAATGTGTGAAAAATAAAAAGCAATATCTCCCCATTCAGGGTGAGTATACAAGAAGGAAACCTGTTAGAATGCCCGTTTAGAACTAGTAAAAGAAAATGCAGACTCTGCGACGATCTAGAGAAACATCCGGGTCACACAGGTATCTCAAGTTGCAAGGGCCAATGGATCACTACACGTTTCGCCTATAGCTTCCTCAGGAGATCCTATTGGTAATTTTGATCGGTTTGCACTTTTAGCTCCTTGACGTCGTGTTCCATGCTTTCCAGCCTCTTGAGAATAGCATCCTTGTATTGTTGATCATTCTCCTCCGCTGACTGCATGCTCTCATCATAGATTTGCTTTTCCTTAATTTTCTCCAGCTTCAGGCGGTTAAATTCCTGTTCCAGGTCTTGCAGCTTCTTTTCTGTAGCTAGAACCTTCTGGAAAAGCTCTGAGGATTCCGCCTTGTACACACGTCTAATGGGTGATGATGGTGGTGCTGGTGGTGGACTGGGAACTTTTATTTCCTGTAAGACCTGATCTTTTATCTGTTTCTGCAGCTTCTCAATGTCCACCTGCACCTTTTTTTGTGTGTCCAGGTCTTGTTGCAGATTTGTGACGTTCATCTGCATCTTCTCCATCTCCGTCTGCAGCCGCACATTGCCAGCCTGCATCTTCTGCATCTTATTCCGCTCCTCGAGGTGCAGCTGCTTTTGTTCTTCCAGCTGTTTTTGCAGCTCTGCGATCTCCTTCTGCATCTTCTGTGCATTCCAGATGCAGATTCTTTAATTGGTTCTCCAGGTCTGTGAACCTGGCCTCTGTCTTCTCCTCCTTCTGCTTTTGGAGGCTGTCCTCCAAAAATAGCGGCTCAATAATGTCAGCAATCTGCTGGCTGTGTTCTTCATAGAGCGGCTTGAGCATTTGGCTAATTTTCTGAGTTTGGGTGGTCATTTTGGCAATTGTAAAATCACTCAAAATTGAACTGGGAAGGCTTTCCTGAAACTCGTCCCCTCTCAGCTCCGCTGGTCCTCTCCCTCCTGGGACTCTGCTTCCTGCCATAGATCGGAAGCCTCTTTTAAAGATGATGCACAAGAAAGCCCACAAAGAATTTGCTGAAGACAAGCAGACTAAGGTCATGGATTACTAGAACCATGTCCTGTGGTCTGATGAGACCAAGATAAATGTATTTGGTACAGATGGTGTCAAGTGTGTGTGGCGACAACCAGGTTAGGAGTACAAAAACAAGTGTGTTTTGCCTGCAGTCAAGCAAGGTGGTGGGAGTGTCATGGTCTGGGGCTGCATGAGTTCCGCCAGCACTGGGGAGCTACAGTTCATTGAGGGAACCATGAATGCCAACATGTACTGTGAAATAATGAAGCAGAGCATGATCCCCTCCCTTCGGAGACTGGGCCGCAGGGCAACATTCCAACATGATCACGACCCCAAACACACCTCCAAGACGACCACTGCCTTGTTAAAGAAGCTGAGGATTAAGGTATTTGACTGGCCAAGCATATCTCTAGATCTAAACCCTATTGAGCATCTGTGGAGCATCCTAAAATGAAAGGTGGAATAGCGCAAGGTCTCTAACATCCACCAACTCCATGATGTCATCATAGAGGAGTGGAAGAGGAAGCTCTGATAAACTCCATGCCTAAGAGGGTTAAGGCAGTGCTAGAAAATATTGGTGGCCACACAAAATATTGACACTTTTGGGCCCAATTTTGGACATGCTCACTTAGGGGTGTACTCACTTTTGTTGGCAGTGGTTTAGACATTAATGGCTGTGTGTTGAGTTATTTTGAGGGGACAGCAGATTTACACTGTTATACAAGCTGTACACTCACTACTTTACATTGTAGCAAAGTGTAATTTCTTCAGTGTTGTCACATGAAAAAATATAATAAAATATCTACAAAAATGTGAGGGGTGTACTCACTTTTGTGAGATACTGTGTGTGTATATATATATATATATATATATATATATATATATATATATATATATATATATATTCTGGAACTGTACGTTTTATTATAATTTATCTTTTTATCTTTACTCTAAATAACATTTACAATTGTCTTAGTATTACTTAACTATAGAATATAATACATTCAAATACATTTACCTTCAAGCTACAAAGCTCTCCATGAACAGAATGTATGGCAAAATCCTTTCTTTTTGATTTGAAATTTAAATACCTTTGGTGTCAGGTATTGAGGGCAAAAATCATTCTGAAGTAAATCTAACTGTACACTGCAGAAACAATATTTTATATGGAACATAACTTGTACTAGAACAGCAACTAAAACAAATGGTATGAAGTTTGAATGTAGTACTGGAAGAAAACTATTTAAGCTACCTCTAGTAAACCAGTCAGTAAAGAATATGATGGAAATAGGAGGACCCTAGTTTTCAAAGATTAGAAGGATATGTTCTTTTAAAGTGTAGGTATGACCTGATATAAAAAATCCCTATGAAATCCATTGCATTCAATAAAAGTAGTACTTTGTACTGTCTGACTAAGCAAGGTATTCAGACAGTACAAGAGCTAAACCATCTAAATCTTGATGTGTTCACCCTGAATACCCAATCATGTGCAGGTAGAACAAACAGGAATTGGATTTTAAATTAATCTTCACTAAATTTATTTAGTGAACATTCTCCTTTTCTCACCTTTAGTAAATCAGTCTTATAGCCTGTAATTGAGTGTATTTATTAAATGCGACTAAGAAGTTAATTATTCATTTAATTATTGGGGCAGGTAAAGTGGACATTTTAACTAGAAATAGGCACTGTCAGAGCTGCAATAGGATATGGTTGCAAAGAGAAATGTTTAAAGTTAAAGGGAATCTTTGGTAAAGTCTATCTGGGTAACTTGCTAAGATGGAAAAATGCAAGCCGCCACTGACAACTTCTGTTTAAAGAATATGTAAACCCTCACTTTGTAAAACAACCCATTCCGTTTAAAATAAAAATTAAAGGTAAAACATTTGTGTACATATTAAACAAAACATTATAAATGCCTTTTTATCTCTTTTTGTATAAGTGATCAAATACCCTCTGTTCCCAGCATCAAAAGAAGCTAAGAGAGGAGGAACAGCAGCACACTGTTCTTCCCAGTGAATGGCAGTGCAGGGGGGGGGGGCATGTCAGGACAAGTTTGATCATTGGAGGAGAGCAGGCTAGTTACCTGACCATGCTGTGCTCTTATGCCTAGTGTTGTTAGTTTTTGAAAGGGAAGCAGAGGGACTGGCAGTAATACCAGGGATTTCACACAAAGGAAGCAAAACAAAGATAACAGGCTATATTTTCCTACATGTACATGGTACAGCAGGCACATATCAGGAATAAGAAATGTTGGGTATGCATATTCTTTAAACCTGGAGGCTTGGGTCCATACTGTCTCTACCTAAACAGAGAGATGGATAAGCCAAATATACCTTTTATCCCAGATTGGGTCCACAATAGACCAAAAAAGACTGGTTGGGTATAAAGGAAAACTGTGTCCCTCCTATTCGCACTTCTCTCCTCTGGACATCTCCTGGAGAAAGGGTCTGCTAAGCAACTTCTGCAAATGCTGACAGAAGCTACTCTGCGGGTATGGGGCAGCTAGTTAGTCAAGAGCTCTAGCCCTTTAATCCTTCTCTTCTGTAATTCAAATTTTTCCCTGGTTTGACTCATTTCTTGATATGACAGAGGGAGTGTTGGTCTCAACTCAGGGAAATTCTCCTCCATGGCAGGCTACCTAATTTATCTTAACCCCGACCCACCTGCCAAAGCAAAGGATGGAGTACTCTCAACTGGCCCATTACCTTGACTTCCTTGCACCTCTTTACATACTCTCTAGGTCTCATACTGGCTATGAAAACAAATCCTTCAAACAGATGGGCCTGAACACACAGTATATAAAGAAATAAGTTGCGCTGTAAGTTGAACCATCAAATGAAATAGTCCATAAATGTCCAATAAACAAAGATGAATGTGGAGACTTGTGCAGGTACCGCTTACCAGAAGTTGAATAAAGGAAAGCCAAATGGTGAGTAGTTCCACTCGTCCTCAAGGTTGTGACACAATGATTCTCCCGATTCCAATGTAAATCTCCTCAATGGGACATTAAAAGTGAAAGAAAACAAACACCATAGTGTAAATCCGAAAATAAATGGGGAATAGCACCCGAAATTTATTTTAGCCTTGTGCAGGTACCGCTTACCAGAATTAAAAAAGGGAATGGCCAGATAATAAAAGGTAACTCCAACCCGCCTCAAAAGTTGGGGATCAGGGGACCTCACGGTTCCGGTGTGGATCTCCAGCAGCGTGTGCGTTGAGTTATAAGGAATAAAAAAGGGCAAACACCATAGCGTAAAACCACAAACAAAAACGGCACAAAAAGCAACACCCAAGTGATGTGAACACAACAGGTCTCGTGCAAAAGTGGGTCAATGTAGAAAGATGAAACACCAACACCATAAGACACAGTGTCTACCCTATACCAACTGTTACTCAATGAAACTCACCCCAAGCCTCAAAATTGCTCTCCAAATAGAGGTTATTTTAGACACTTGACATCACCGGGCTCAAAGCTATATATTTGGAGCTCACACACCTCCCTCATTCCCTTTTGGAGTAAAACTCTACAAAAATACTACAAGCTTACAGATGACAAGATCTCAAAAAAAAAAAAGACGAATTTCTCTAGGATTTCAGGCTCTTTTAGGAAGATTAAGTGGGCTGACTTTAACACTTCTTAGTGTTGGCCCACATACTCTTTTCCAAATACTGGTGCAAGACAGTTTCTCCCCCACTTCAGGAATGTGTGTATGTGATATGAATTCTGTGCATCAAATGTAAGAGGTGTTCTGGAGAGACAGAGACATGATAGATAATTTTATCATGACATGATCTACTTGGCTTAATTTCAGACACTTTGCAGACTTTACTTTGTAACATAGAAACATAGAAACATAGAATGTGTTGGCAGATAAGAACCATTTGGCCCATCTAGTCTGCCCAGTATATCTGAATCCTATGAATAGTCCCTGGCCCTATCTTATCTTGTACATGTGAAGCACTTGTTTTGAGCTTTATCCTCATTTCCTGGAAATCTCCTCTGTGAGGGTTGGATTGTTGCAGTGCCCTGTTGTAATTTCTACATGCAAAAAAATTAGTTTTTCTTTCTTTCTTTCCATTTTGCTCTATTCGTGCATTTTATGCATTCCTTACCGCCACCAATTTTATTTGCCTTCTTTGCCATTTCCATATACAGTAGGTAGATCATTCCTTCTCCTTTCCTAACTTTATCCCTGTGTTGTCTAGATAGCATTAGAGGTTTATAATCCCTCTATAGCTCACTGACTGTTTTCTTAGTTGCCTGAGCCCTGTATGACATCAATTCTGTTATATCTACATATTCCCTATAATCCCCTTGTTTCCTTGATATAATGAACCCCTATGTGGTATGTTTAATACAATCTGATGGTATCTCTGCATTTGTAGCACGGATGTATAACTTAGAAAACCATGTTTGATGTTTTATATGATTATGTATGCTTGTGTATGCCTATGCTTATATATTGGTTACTAATGGGCTTACTGGTACAGTATACCTTAATGCAAGTTGTTTATATTTTTTATATTCTTTCTGGATAATAATAAAAATGGATTAAACATAAACCTAGACACTACAGATGTATGTTTCCTTCGCTGTTCAGGGAGTTGCTGACTCAAAACAATTATGTAAGATGAGAGTCCTGACTTATGACAAGTAGGTACAGGCAGTTTATCTATTTTATCCCTACAAGCTGCCATTAAACAGACCATCACCTGTCTGGTCTCAGCGATTGAAAGGGACCAGCTGATCTTCTCACCAGACAGATAATATTTTTGATCGAATGGTTTACCTTTTATTTTATGCAGAAAGCATGTAAATCTTCTGCTATTCAGAGCACAACCATTGAAAAAAGATAAACATTATGTAAAACTGATTAGTGGAAAAGTCTGCTACGGCCTCTTGCACACTGTACTAATGTGTGTGCATCTGCAGAAAAAACACACAAAGATGGGCTTTATATCGCTTGCATATATTCACATGTGTTTGGAGTATGCACACACAATCATAACTCTTCTAGCTATATTTCAATGAAGAAAATGTGGCATATGTGCATATTTGTGTGTATTTGCGTGTATTTGTGCGTATACACACAAAAATACTGACCGACAACTCAGATTTCTGTGTTCTTTTTTTTTTTTTACTGACCTATGTGCAGCTCATGTTTATGTACCTATGTGGTGGTGGTATTCTCCTCATGGCTACAGCATCCTTTAGTCTCTCCACTCTGAGTGCTCCAGCAATCCCATTCTGTTGTTCTGATCAGGAATGTAACATCCATAGAGGGTCAGGCTGGCTGTATACAATGTATGCTTCTGGCCAGTCAAAGCTGTCATTCAGGTATCCTGCTCTCTCACTTTGTTTTGTAAGTGTATTTAAGTTATCTAAAATTTTATTTTCTTTCTTTTTGGGCTTTTTTCAGCACCTGTTGGCATTGCATCCCCTGATTAGAAATGTCTGTTTCTAATATATCATAGCAGGTAACCACTTTAATACCAGACATTATGATTTTTACACACTTTTACCAAAGCAATAAAGTGCTCCCATAGTAACACTGTACTACTCTGGGGAAGTAATTCCACTGCTAGGTACAAAAGTTCATATAGAAAGAGTCTTCAATTAGACTCTATTGTGCATGGAGTTGTCTTGTGGGAGTAGTCCACTGTTCAGGACCAGCCTTTTACTATTCTGAGCCTATCAATGTGTCTGTATTTTACTGTTTACATGTGAGTGTATCTCATTGTGATTGGAGTTAAATTGCTAAAAGTCTGCACTCAGAAGCGCCTGTATTTTCACAGAGTCCACAAACTATAGTTAATATATATTTTTACATACTGTCACCAGTATAGTACAGCATTATCATATAACAGGTGTGGTGGTGATCAAAGAACAGCAAAAAAATATAATTAAAAAAAAAAAATTCCTTTCAATCACATTTTTCTTTTTTTATGATTTTTACACACTTTGACCAAAGCAATACAGTGTTCCCATAGTGTTTACACACTTTGACCAAAGCAATACAGTGTTCCCATAGTGTTTACACACTTTGACCAAAGCAATACAGTGTTCCCATAACACTGTACTACTCTGAGGAAGTGATCAGGATTTTTTTTTTTTACAAATTATGATTGTTTATACACGTGAATATCACTGGTATAAGAAACCATTTTTACTGAATGAAACTGATTTATTGAGTGCGTTATGTTGTGATTAGCTGTGAATGGTCACATCTAATCACATGGTACAGATGGGCTGTGATTCACTGATGTAATCACTGTGACCAATCACAGCTAGCTATACAATTGTACACAATGGATGGCATGAAATGAAGCCATCTATTGTTTACAGTTGTGATGTGATCTGCTGTGATTGGTCACAGCAATCACATAGTACCCGCAGCGGGCCGGTACAGTGATCAGTCATTGATATTGTGCGATGGTGACAGATCATATGGCGTCCACCCTGATCGACAAAGGTCCCATCTAGCCATCAGTGTGCTGTAGGCTGGATGGGAACTGATTAAAATTTTTGGCAACATTTTGGTTAAAAAGCCTGTGAAGGCTTCCCCATGGAAATGTAACAGTATCTGAAGGGAAATAAAACACCATAACCCCCATATCCTAATGCTCCGGGAGACACATTTTACACACTCCTTGACCCCTAAATTGCTCATGCATAAACTTAATCAGTGGTTCTTGACAAAATCCTCTACTAAATGACCCAATGGAGCTGCAAGTGTTGCATAAACAGCGCCACTTCATCCTTATGGATCACCTTTCTGATCTTGAGAGTAGATATATCTTTGTTAAAGCGGAGTTCTGGCCACGAAAACATTTTTTTCAATAAAAATACCCCCGGGACAGTCAGGGCTAGTACATTCTACAATGGATAGCCTCTATACTGTCCCGGGTCGCACATACCTGCAAGAAGAAATACTTACCTTTAAAATTTCTTCTCCAGCGTTGCCATCTTGGATGTGGGCAGCTGAAGCAACAATCCTCTTCTGCGTCCACCGCCGCGTCCTCTTCTTCCAGAATGCGCCTGCACCGGCCCTGCTAGTCACTTCCGGTGCGGCGCCACATTCCTCCACAGCTTCTGGGCTACTGTTTTTCGAAAAAGAATTGAAGCCTTTAAAGAAAAGAATACAGTCCCTACAGTCAAACATGGTGGAGGTTCACTGATGTTTTGGGGTTGCTTTGCTGCTTCAGGCACTGAATGTCTTGACCATGTGCATGGTATTATAAAATCTGAAGACTACCAAAGAGTTATGGGGTGCAATGTAGGGCCCAGTGTCTGAAAGTTGAGTCTCCATCAAAAGTCATGGGTCTTACAGCAGAAAAATGACCTAAAGTACTAATCCAAAAGCACCAAGAAATGGTTTCAGACAAAGCGCTGAAGAGTACTGGACTGGCCAGCAATGAGTCCAGATCTAAATCCCATAGAGCACTTGTGGAGAGATTTCAAAACTGCAATTGGGAAAATTAACCCTTTCAATCTGAGAGACTTGGAGCAGTTGGCGTAAGAAGATTGGTCCAAAATTCCAGTAGAGAGGTGTTAGAAACTCATTGATAGTTACAGGAAACTATTGATTTCAGTTATTTTTTCCAAAGGGTGTGCTACCAAATATTCAAATGAAGGTGCCAATAATTTTGTCCAGTCTATTTTTGGAGTTTTGCATTGAATGTGTCAGATTTGGTATTTTGTTTCTCTACTTTTTTTGTGTCATACCAATACAAACAAAAGAAAAAAACATGAGAATGTCTAAACATTTGTAATTGAAATAATTTTCTGGGCCAAGTGGTGCATTATCTGACAGGAGGCCATGACTGTATATCCTTCAATTGATTTAGGATGTTGGGGGCTTGTGGTCCTGTTTCACGCTACTCTGATGTTAATTTGAGCTTATAAAAGGTGTTCAAATCCTCACCTTCCAAACACAGACAAAACCTTAACTTTAGTTTATAGAAACAATGTAGAATCCCAACAATGAAAAATGTACTTTCTAGACCTCAAAGAATGATGGGAGGCTGATTTAAAAGAAACAGGACTGTTCTAAACAATCTTAAAAATCTTAGGCTATGTGGATTACCTTTACAACTATTTCTGCCTATAAGGACATTATGAGTGGGTCATAATTAATAATCAGTATACTACTGACCAATAAGAATGCATAACTTGACATATGTATTAATTGTTGAATGAGTACCAATGGGGGGTTATGTTTATTTTGTCATGTTTTATGTTTATGTAGTGGATGTGTGCCTTTAGGAGCCACAAGTGAGCAGATGGACCATATTCAATGCTCTTTATAAGGGAAGAGAGAAGCTACTTTTGGCCATGTGTGCTTGCATGCAGATACACATGGAGGTAGTCCCATTCATGTCAATTGAAATGCAGTGGCTGCACAGACACAGCCACTGCTTCCAATTTTACTGTCATGCAGGTGCAGGTGCAGTGCTCTGAGCATTCACTGTCTTCTCACCTGTATGGCTGTTATATGGAGAGCATTGGCTGTGGCTGTGCAGTCTTTGCATCCCTGTTGATTTGAATAGGACTACTTACACAGGGGGACACATAACACCTGGGTGGCAAACATGGCCCTACGGGTGTACACTATAGTAGCTATAGAATGCTTGTATTAGCAAGGCCTAAGGGCTCATCCAAATGCTTGCTCTGGCCCATACAGCCTGATGAGTGCTTTGTTAATGTGGAGCTTTATGAACGCAGCCTGTGTTACTCTATGGGGACATAGTGGCTGTACAAATACAGCAAAGGATCCTAATGTGACATTTGGGGCAATGCATTCACACCCGATCCCCCTTGTTAAATTAGGACCTACAGCTGTGTTTGTACAGTCGCTGCGTCCCCATAGAGTAACATAAGCTATCTGCACTCAGCTTCAGGCAGCTCCAGACAGCTCAAGCCATAGAAACAAAACACTCATCATGCTGTACAGAAATCCAGCACTTGTGTAAATGAGCCCCCAACACCTCCTTTACACATGCAGTGCATTTCTGCACCCAGGAGTCACAGGTGTTTGTGCACAGCCACAGACAACAGCCTGTATGAAGCATCAACAGGCTGACAGATACTGTATATATATATATATATATATATACAGTATATGTCATTGATCATTAAAGGCTGCTGTCCACGGCTGTATGTAAGCACCTTTGACTCTTGAGAACAGAAATATGCTCCTTCTTGATGCTGTACAGCCCTTTGTGACCATGGGAATGTGTCCTAAAACACAACACAAATGTGCATTGTTGTTCATTGTAGCATACTGCATTGCAATAAAATTAATTAATGTTTTTCCCTGCCTTGCCCAATTTCATCATGGTGGCTGTGGGCTCTTGCCCACTCTGGATGTGTTTTACTGTATGGTGGCCTGGTCCTGACTGTTCCAGTGGATGTGCAGCTCCATAGGGTCGGGGGGAGTAGCGGTGATCCGATGGCCCTCCCATCACTGTCTATTGGGCGTCCAGCTCACTGAGGAGGGACTCACGTCCCTCTAGGTGGATGGATGCCTGCCTATGTGCCAGACTTCGCGCATGCGCACTACGAGGACTGGGCCCGGCGATGTCACACGCTATTATGGAGGTGCTATATGTGCCAGATAGGAGCCCCATATAAATGGGATGGGCTGTAAGTCAGTCCCCTCTGCTGCTGTAGCCCTGAGACAGCTCAATCTTACTGTCAGGTGAGATGGAACTCCCCAGTTTTACTACTGTAACCAGCCACTTCTTTTTTTGTATGTACTGACCATCCAAGGTGAGCGTTAACTATAGAGACTTTCTGATTTTTTTTAAAAAGGTGACATTGTTTACTTGATGTATCTACTTGATACATCAAAACATTTTATTCTAACCTGTCCGTTACACTGGGCATGTGACGTTTGATAATACAGCTCAAGAACCTTTAATTAGCTGTAGATATCTACATTCCTGACTGTCTCTATACCTTTCATAGAAGGCAAAGTTTGGACACAACAATACCCCTTGGGGGTTTTGAGTGTGTCAGCAATAATTACTTCAGAGTTCCTGATCTATGAATGTTTTCCATTTTGATTTTTCAGCAATATCAGTATTGCAGTAAAGAAAACTCCCTGTTTTGATCTAATTCCAACATGAGAGGGCTTACTCAGAGAAGGCTAAAACCCCGTACACACGTACCGATTGTCAGCCAAACGATCGGCCGTCTTTTGTCCGGTGCTGTCCTGTCGGTTGAAAAGTGATAAAGACTGCACACGAATTTTGTCGGCCAACAACAGCTGACTGCAGAAGTGATGTAATGTGATAGTTAACTTTCCGTGTGTTTTTTCTTCTCTGAGCATGCCCAGTCTTGCTCATCTGCTGTTTGTCGGCCGAATTCTGTACTGACTGACGAACAATCGGCCGTTCTGGTGTTGGCCAACAAAAATTTTAAAGTCTGCACGCCAGATTCTGTTCGGCCGAAAAGTCGCAGTTGGTTGTCGGAAGCATCATACTAACAAGCCGACAATCGGCCGATCAGTCGGTGGCCGAATATTTACGGTCGACAATCGTTACGTGTGTACGGGCCTTTACTCAGAAGCTCAGCATTTGTTTGTCACAATGCGTTACAACATATATCTGTGGTGTGAACACCATCTACAGTGCATCCAGAAAATATTCACAGCGCTTCACTTTTTCAACATTTTGTTATGATACAGCCTTATTCCAAAATGTATTTAATTCATTATTTTTCTCAAAATTCTACAAACAATACCCCATAATGACAACATGAAAGAAGTTTGTTTGAAATCAGTGCAAATTTTTAAAAATAAAAAACAAAACAAATCCTATGTACATAAGTATTCAGTATTGAGTTTAGGTCTGATCATCCTTGAGATGTTTCTACAACTTGATTGGAGTCCACCTGTGGTAAATTCAGTTGATTGGACATGTCTATATAAGGCCCTGCAGTTAACAGTGCATGTCAGAGCAAAAACAAAGCCATGAAGTCCAAGGAATTGTCTGAGACAGGATTGTATTGAGGCACAGATCTAGGGAAGGGTATAGAAAAAATTCTGCAGCAATGAACACAGTGGCCTCCATCATTCGTAAATGGAAGAAGTTTGGAACCACAAGAACTCTTTCTAGAGAGGGCCGCCCAGCGAAACTGAGCGATCAGGGGAGAAGGGCCTTAGTCCCCAAGAACCCGATGGTTACTCTGACAGAGCTCCAGTGTTTCTCTGTATACAGGGGAAAACCTTCCAGAAGAACAACCATCTCTGAAGCATTCCACCAATCAGGCCTGTATGGCAGAGTGGCCAGAGAGAAGCCACTCCTCAGTTAAAGGCACATGGCAGCCTGCCTGGAGTTTGCCAAAAGGCACCTGAAGGACTCTCAGACCATGAGAAACAAAATTCTCTGGTCTGAGGAAACAAAGATTGAACTCTTTGGCCTGCATGGCAAGCACCATGTCTGGAGTAAACCAGGCAGTGCTCATCACCCGGCCAATACATCCCTATAGTGAACCATGGTGGTGGCCGCATCATGCTGTGGGGATGTTTTTCAGCGGCAGGAACTGGGAGACTGGTCAGGATCGAGGGAAAGATGAATGCAGCAATGTAAAGAGACAGAGCACTTTGGACCTCAGGGTGGGGCGAAGGTTAATCTTCCAACAGGACAAGGACCCTAAGCACACAGCCAAGATAACAAAGGAGTAGCTACTGGACAACTCTGTGAATGTCCTTGAGTGGCATAGCCAGAACTCAGACTTGAAACCTACTGAACTTCTCTGGAGATATCTGAAAATGGCTGTGCACCGACGCTCCACATCCAACCTGATGGAGCTTGAGAGGTCCTGCAAAGAAGAATGGGAGAAATTGCCCAAAAATAGGTGTGCCAAGCTTGTAGCAACATACTCAAAAATACTTGAGTCTGTAATAAGTGCAAAAGGTGCTTCAACAAAGTATTGAACAAAGGCTATGAATACTTATGTACATGTGATTTTTTTTTTTCGTTTTTTATTTTTAATAAAGTTGCAAATGTTTCAAACAAACTTCCTTCACATTGTCATTATGGGATATTGTTTGTAGAATTTTGAGGAAAATAATGAATTTAATCAATTTTGGAATAAGGCTGTAACTAAACAAAATGTGGAAAATGTGCAGTGCTGTGAATTCTTTCCGGATGCATTGTATATAATAAACCTTTGTTTAATACATATTTTTTCAACATATCACTCTTTACCACCTTTTTGTTTGACAAGGAACTGTGTACCCCCCT
Source organism: Pelophylax lessonae (assembly GCF_965119305.1). Classification (NCBI taxonomy): domain Eukaryota; kingdom Metazoa; phylum Chordata; class Amphibia; order Anura; family Ranidae; genus Pelophylax; species Pelophylax lessonae. The sequence goes on along the minus strand of NC_138774.1, from coordinate 110,303,674 downwards.
TTTGTGTGGGATTCCCGCATTTGCAGGGACAGACTTGTGCCTTGTGGCTTCCTGCGGGTGACCTCACCTCAGGTAGGACAGCATGCATGGGTTTTTCACCACAATTTTACCTTTACCTTAATCTGTAATTTGAACTAATCCCTTTTTCTATCCTGTATTGCAGCATTAAATGTGTTTATTGCTCTATAATATTATGTTATAAACTCCTGAAGAAGCAGTGATCTACCGGAGAAAGATGCTGAGCGCCCAACACTCAGATGGCATTTGTTAAAACTGACAATGGTCACCCCATATGGGATTTTATAGAGCCAAATGTTTAGGACACAGCACTTTGTGTCTATTTTTTAGATGTGTGTATGTTTTAACAAATTTGTGAAAAAAAAATCTATTTTAAATGTAATTATTTTGTTAAGTTTTTGCATGGTACCATTAAAGTCCATATTAGCTTCAATCTTTCTCTTCTCCTATACCATGATAAAACTGAAAATCGAATGTGCTTTGTGTACTGTGAAATTGCAGCACTACATGTATCTGCACACAGGAATATTAACTATAAAATCAAAACAGTGCAAAAAAAAAAAGAACACATAAAAAACAGTCTGTGACTGAATATACCTGCACAGTGCACACAACACTGCTGTATTTACATAATAAATAATAATAAATTCGCTGATTACACAAATGAAAAAAGTGCAATTAAAATTTAACTCATACAGTTGTTCATAAAACGTATGTGGAACATGAAGTTCTTTCTTTCTTTCTTTCTTTCTTTGGCTCCTTTCACACGCTGCGTTGCGTGCTGCGGTCCGTTCTCTGCTCAGCGGGGATCGGCGGATCACGGATGACAGCTCCGTCTCCACACTGTGTGCGGAAAGGGAGGTGTCAGAGCCTCGCTGCTCTCTATTGGGGAATCAGATGAGAGCGGACCGCCTGTCCACTCTCATCCGATCCCATCCGATTCGATCCCCTGGATGGATGGAAAATAGGGTTTCCATCTGTCTGGATTTCACGGACAGGATTGGATGCGGATGGCAGCGGGTGTCAGCGGAGATGTCACCGCTGACATCCGCTACCCCAAAGGGATGCATTGAGGATTCGATCAGGTCCGCCTATAAAACTGAAAGGCGGATCTGATCGGATTGTTCGTGTGAAAGGGGCCTAAGACTAAAAAACTTTAAAGCGGGTTGCTCACACCTATACATACTCTCTAAACGTGTATCAATGTGCAAAATGATATTCAAAAGCGGTGCCACGCTCCAAAATGCTAATGTGCTATTATCCCTTTAAATCTGTTGGCATAGCAATTTTCTGAATCAGCATATCATATATCATATCATATCAAATCATATCATATCATATCAAACCATATATAACATTAACAAAACAAACAATGCATCAGTCTAATAAAGGGTCCTTTGGTATGAATTTGCTTGCGTATGCTCAATCTTTCATAAACAAACAGGCTTGTATTCACAAATCCAAACCACTACTTCATTAACTACTTGCCACCCGCCCAACCGGGCCCCATGCTCCAGGGGGCCTGTGCGGCTCCCCTGTACACCTGGATAGGAGGGGCGGCGGCAGGGGAGCAGCATGTAGAGAAATCACTGTCCTCCTTTTTCCTCCTGTAGCTGCAGGGGGGAAAAGGAGGAGATTGTTGGTTCCTCTGTATGCTGCCCCCGCCACTCCTCCCATCCAGTTCACTTGTGTTCTGCTATCTCTAGGCCCCTGTGTGCTCCCCTTGTCCCCCCCCCACTGTGCTGCCCCCCCTCCCCCCACTGTGCTCCCTCTCCTCTCCTGCCGGCTGCTGCAGGGGATGTGTCAAAATAGAGAACCAGGAAGGGTCGGTAAGTATGTAATTTACCAGCTCCTTCCTTTTCTGAATGGACAGAGTCATATTCAGTGACATTGTAAAAAAATAAAATAAAATGATAAAAAATAATACAATTAATATACCAAAAAATAAAAACTACTGACACCAGTGGGTGAACTACCAGGATCGCAAAGGTCACACTTGCAACCGGGCCCTGGCATTCCACCACCGTGGGGAGTCCCCAAGATGGCAGGAAGGGGGCCCACTGCAGAACTTGTGAAAGGGTCCCACTGCAGCACTGTAATAAAGGGCCCCCGCAATGGGAGTAAAGGGCCCCGCAATGGGAGTAAAGGGCCCCAGGATCAGTGGGAAGAGCTCCAGGCTTGAAGGGAAGGGCCCCGGCCAGGGGTCCGGGGGGCCCTTCATGGTTTCTTGCACCGGGGCCCTGAAGGTTCTAGTTACGCCTCTGTCTTGCACAAAATACAATTGTGAGTTCCAACACTCCTTCTGGAACTCAGCCAAATATCTAGGATGCACAGCTCACCTCAGGAATAATAGGGAAAAAAAGACCCAACACAGGGTAATATAGTTCTAAAACACTTCTTTATTAAGTAAGAAAAAGTACTCACAAATATCACAGGTTAAAAATGTCATATGCCACACTGTTGTACATCAGTGGGCAAATTATAAAGGCGCTGGCCACAAGCCCCTTTTCTATGCACATTTAATGTTGCAAGTTTACAATGGTCAGATTTAAATTCCGATGGATTATATCTTCTAGAAAAAGAAAAAGAGTAGCCAAATAGCTCAAAGAGCTGCTAATGCATTGGTTTGAAACTTAAGCATGGAAATCAAGCATTCAGTGCTCCCAACTTTCCAGACCACCAAAAGTGCCACCTTCTTACCAGAAACATGTGATCTCTGGCATATAGAGATCAAATGTGCTTGTGAAAAGGGATAAACCCCGTTGGACTCACTGTATGTTTCCATATTTTACTCCTTCTGAAAGCCTTTCTCATTTCTTTAGGCCCGTAAAATTCCAGGACAATACAAATACTATAGCCTCTAAATCACCCCTTTGTGGAAAGTAGACAGTCTGAGGTAATTAGTAAGAGACATGGCATGTTTTTTAAAGTTGCAATTTTTTTTAAAAATGAAGAAATAAAATTAGTTTTTTTTCACATTTTGTACAGTGCAGTACAAAGGTGCAGTACAAAGGTGCAGTACAGTACAGTGCAGTACAGTGTCATCATATGACTGGTGTAGCAGTAATCAGAGATGTTAAAAAAAGAAATATTACATTTTTACATTTTTTTTACTTTTTTCAAATTGTTTTACATTTTTTTACATACTTTCATCAGAGTAGTTCAATGTCACCATAGTAACATTGTACTACTCTGGGGGAGTAATCAGTGATTTTTTTTTTTTTAATAATTTGATTGCTGATACAATGAAGATCATTGTACCAGCAATGCTTTCATGAAAAACTGTCATGAAACTCACCACCCTTAGCCCGAGCAGGCACAATGACATAAATGTACGTGCCACCCCGCAGCAGTATATGTACTGTAGCGGGCCAGCAAGTGGTTAAAACTGTCTCATGCTTTAGCAAGCTTACCCAATTCCCATTTCAAGCTTTATAGTAAATACTGTTTAATTGTTTTATTTTAGATAGAGTAGGCCAGTGTTTCTCAACTCAGGTCCTCAGTGCACACTAAAAGGCCAGGTTTGCAAGAAAACTGAAATACATTACAGGTGATATAATTTGCTGCTTAGTGATTGCAGCGTTGTAGTCTGTATCTCCCCAAGGTAATACCTAAAATCTGGCCTCTTAGTGTGCCCTGAGGACCGGAGTTGAGAAACACTGGAGTAGGCAATAGTTAGAACCTCAGTCAAATTTTTATTGCGGTCCATCCCTTGGCTGGGGAGAATTATTTTGAACAGTATGCAAGGAAATCTTCCAGTGATGTCTCCTTTTTATACGAGGGATCAGCTTTGGGTTAGGGAAGAACATTCATTTGACCCAGTCTGTTTGCAGCTTGTCAAATGAGCGAACAAACTGGTCTTGTTTGTCCCAAACGCCCAGCTTATGTTTGTAGACAAACATAATCAGAAGCATTCCTGCCACAAAATGAAAGATCCCCTGCCAGCTGGTGTGTTTTAAACAAATTAGCTAGGGATGTTGGATGACACTATTGATCAAATATAGTCAAAACCATATTTAGTCAGTGATGCCATCCAGCATCCAATCAGGAATCTATCATTTTGCAGCAGTAGTGTGATGAGTGAATATTGTTGGGAAGTGGGTCACCATGTCTTAACACTGTTAAGCAACAGGTCATCTTGATTGACAAGGATTTACATCAGTGGATAACGTGATTGATATTGGATTTACTTTGGGGAACATAGTTTATTTATTTTTCTTTAATGAAGTACTTTTTTGTGGTGTAGGGTTTTTTATTTGGTTTTCATCTTTTCTTTTTTTTTTTTTGTTAAAAATAACAAACATTTTATATTTACCTGCACTGTTTAGTGGTTTTGCACAGAGCAGCCCAGATCCTCATCTTCTCGAGTCCCACTTTGACTCACCTGGCCCCTCCTTCCTGTGGAGTGCCCCCACAGCAAGCAGCTTGCTATAGGAACACCTGAGCTGAGCCGCAGCTCTTTGTGTCCATTCAAACACAGGGCCATCGCCTGGCCCCACCCCCTCTCTCTCTCCTCAGTGGCTCACTGACTTTGATTGACTGCAGCTGGAGCCAATGGCACCATGCTGCCATTTCAGCCAATGAGGAGGGAGAGTCTCGGGCAACCAAGGTACTCCAGCAAGATTGCTCGATCGAGATGGGCTCAGGTAAGTATCAGGGGGGCTGAGGGTGGCTGCTGCACACAGAAGGCTTTTTATCTTTTTGCATTGAATGGATTAAGATAAAAAAATCTTCTGACTTTACAACCACTTTAATAAGGATAATAAGTTACCATAGGGATATATCATAGGGATAAGGTGCCTTGAAAAATACATAACATAATTGTATAGTCCCTTTTAAGAAAAAAAAAACAACATACATAAATGACCCTTAGGTGGGCATGCAGCCAAATAGGGTACTGTGTACTCTGTACTCATTCACCTTGGGGGAATAGCTGGGGATCCCCATATTCTAAAGAGGGCATCAAAATATATTTCTACCAATAATTGACAGCTCCCCTTTTTACAAACAGAAAGTGTGTGGAGATCAAATCCCCAGCCAGAGGTTGTAAACAAAAAATGTCACTTTTAAAAACGACATTGTACAACTTCCCAACTTCATGTGCAAATCTAAGGCATCGTCAAGGCATGCTAATTAGGGACACTTACACTCTCCTTCCCCAACTCCCCTCCAAGCACAAACCCCCCCCCCCCTTTTCTAGTGCAATTGCCACCATAAATCCTCTTATTCCCTTCCCCGCCCCAATCCAGCATACACCCTGCACCCCTAACCCCCCCTTCTATCACAAATCCTGTTACTCAACCCCCCACAAGCATGAATTATGCCACCAATAAATTCACCCCCCCATCTTTCTATCTTCCATCCGCAGACACCTTAACATTTTTCTTCACCTCTTGCATTACAAATTCTTTCCTCTCTTCTCTTTAATTCACTCTGCTTCTGTCCAACGCCATTTTCTTCTTTCTGGTCATTATAGGGAGGAGCCTAGGGGAAGTTTCCCTGGCTTGGTTTTACCAGTGTGACAGGGGGGAAGAGACTAGAATACAAGGGGGCAGCACGTGCCTGGATGCCTAGTTCTGGTGATGATACTGGCGCCCCACCCCCTTAACATTCCATCAGCTGTGTTCCAGCCCTGGGAAAAAGAGTTTAGCCGCCCCGCACAGCGGCGGATGGAGGCAGGAAGGGGGTTGCTGCCGGCTGTTGGGAGAACACAAATGAAATCCCAGCACCCCCCCTAGATCTGGCTATTGAACAAACGGCACTTGGATGTTCACTGTGTACTGTAAACTTTAAACATATAATTTACATTCAACATCAAGGTTCTATTAACTAAATTTGCATAGGGATTGCAATAGCTATGTGTATGTACATCCACACGCATGTGCACCTGCAGTACAAGTGTGCCATAATTATTTATTAATGCTTTGGCTCATTTGCCGAATAAATCAGTCCCATTGTAATTATTGCAGCTTACCACACTTTAAAGTGTACCTAAACCCCAAAACAAAGTAGAATAGATTGCAGTTTATTGTCCTTGAAAATGCTGGCTGCTTTATTTTTTTTCTTTTATTTTCATCTGGTTGCTTATCCAAAAGTTATGCCTTCTGAGGGGTACAGAGATCACCCTTTGTGCTTTTGTTTTTTTGGCAAAGCTGACAATGCAAGCATACATAATAGAATGTATCGGGCACCAGTTTAGATTAGCATTCTGAAAGTTGTTAATTTCATCATCAGTTCCTGCTGTCTGATAAAAAAAATTATTCCCACAACATATGTCAGCACATATTTTTTTAACAAGAGTGTATAATACATATGGAGTTCATGAAAATGATATATATATATATATATATATATATATATATATATATATATATATATATATATATATACTGTATATATTTTTTTTTTTCAAATTAACCAGTTAGGGACTAGTGATTATAACTGTCATAAATTATTTATCTATGATCTACAGGGGTTCTGTTTAAAATGCCACTTTATGCCTTGACATACCTCCTTATACCCAGTCTGTATGGTCACCTGCTAACTTGGCAGCATCCACAGGCAGCTTAACTCTTCAATAAGACAAAAGGGTTAAATAGAAGGCAAGTTTACTTCAGATAATTGCAGTACAGATTATGCTTTTTTAGTCTTTTCAAGTATAAAAAAGGATATGACTTTTTTAAGCCTCATCTCTATGAATAACTTACATTAACTGAGGTAACATGGAAGATGTGGGGAGGGTCTAGTTAGGACTATTATTATTATTATTATTATTATTATTATTATTATTATACAGGATTTATATAGCGCCAAAAGTTTGCGCAGCGCTTAACAAAATGAAGGCAGACATTATAGTTACAATACAATTTGGTACAAAAGCAATCAGAGGGCCCTGCTCATTAAACATTACAATCTAAAAGGGAGGGTCAATTGATACAAAAGGTAATAGCTGTGGGGGGTGAGCTGATGGAGAAAGTGAAACAGTGTATTAGTTAGTAGCCGCATAGGCTTCTTTAAAGAGAAGTGTTTTCAGGGATCGTCTAAAGATGGATAGATTAGGGGACAGGCGGACAGATTGGGTTAGAGAGTTCCAAAGGATGGGAGAAGCTCTGGAGAAATCCTGGAGGCGAGCATGGGAGGAGGTGACCAGGGAGCTAGAGAGCAGGGAGTCTGGGGAGGACCAAAGAGAGTGGCTTGGGGTTGATATTTTGAGATCAGGTTAGTGATGTAGCTGTGGGCAGAGTTGTGGATGGCAATGTATACTATTGTTAGTACTTTGAATTTTATTTGTTGGGTGAGAGGAAGTTAGTGAAGGGATTAGTAAAGAGGGGTGGAGGACACTGAAAGGTTGGTAAGGTGGATGAGTCTTGCAGCAGAATTCATTATGGACTGAAGGGGGAATAGTCTATGTATAGGTAATCCAATGAGGAGGGAGATGCAGTAGACAAGGCAAAAGATAATCAGGGAGTGAATTAGAAGCTTGGGGGTATCGTTGGTTAAAAAGGGGCGTATTCTAGAGATGTTGCGGAGGTTAAGGCAGCATGATTTGGACAGGGATTGGATGTGGGTCTGAAAGGACAGTGCAGAGTCCAGGATTACTCCTAGCACCCTGGCATGAGTGGAAGGACTCATTGATCCTGACAGAGAATTCAGGGGAAGGGGCATGTGGGGGAAGAAATATTATGGGCTTGGTTTTAGACTGATGGGGTGAGCTGAGGGGTAGAGAGATAGATTTGGGAGTCATCAGCATAGAAATGGTAGTGGGAGCCATGGGAGGCTAATAGCTGACCCAAGGAGGAGGGGTAGATCGAGAATAGTAGCGGTCCAAGGACAGAACCTTGGGGGACCCCAACGGTAAGAGGAGTTGCAGAGGAGTAAGTGGAATTGTAAGTGACACTGAAGGTGCAGTGAGTCATGGAGACCAAGCAAATTGAGTTTTTTTAGGAGGAGGGGGTGATCAGCTGTATCAAAGGCTGCAGAGAGGTCCAAGAGTACGGAGTAGTGACCATTGGTTTTAACTGTTAGTAAGTCATTTGTCAGTGACTAAACTAACTAGTAATAAAAAGGAGGGGAGAACAGAGGAATATACCAAAATCACATTGTAAACAAGTTGTTGTGGCTAGAAACTGCCACTAGATGTAATGATAGTAATGCACAATAATAATCTAATGCACATCAATAAAAAACATAAATAATACATGAAAGTAGGGCAAGACATACAGGTTTTACTGTGAACCTGTGCCCATTATGAACACTAACAATTTAAATATTATAGTATGCACATATACAAACATTAATAGCACTTTATTAGTTCACGCTGACAGGCTTTCTATCTAGTCGCTGTATTTATTTTGAATACATGCAGCTGCTTTCAAATGGAAATGCAGTGTTTGACATAAAAAGGTTTCATTCGGCTGCAGTTCAAATACACGTTGTTAGTACGTGTTGCGTTCAAAGAAAGGCTGTGCAGCACGAAGCTGATCAGCCATAGTCTCTGAACTGCTTTCTGTACTGCTTTTACATTTTTAAACTTGCTTACGCAAGGTCTTTGCAGAACATTTTTATTGTCAAGAAGATCCTGAGTATAAGCATCAGTAAATTATTACATCCATGTGCAAGAAGCCTTAAATTCATAAGGAGTTTTGGATGCACATCAAATGCAGGAAAATGGCCTCTGTCAAAAAAAGCCCTAGAACCAACCCTCATTCATTACTGTATCTATAAGCATTGAAGAGAAATTCATTTTTAAGGTTCACAACTCAGCCACTGTGTTTTAGCAGATCTTGGTAGACTGCCAACTCTCTAATATAAACACACAGCAGATGTTTCTAAACTGTTAGAAACCAACTGAACCCAATTTTAGAATCTTTGTTGTGGCCTTTGAGGATCTTTGAGCATGAATATATTTACAATAAAGGCATCCAGGGAGGTAAGTGAGGGCTTGATTTTAAGCTCTATTATTGCAAATAAAGAATATGTAAATAGTTTAGGGTCCATAGACTGGGCAAAGTTCCCTTTTTGCATTCCACCTTAGTACCACATATACTGTATTGTCATCTTAATCCTGTTTAAAACAAAGTTTTTATCAATAAAATAATCTGTACAACTGCCAAGTAAAATGAGTGAATCTTACACATTCCTACGGGGCACTTTTACCCTCTTCCTGCCCAAGCCAATTTTCAGCTTTCAGTGCTGTCGCAATTTGAATGGTAATTTCACGGTCATGCAACACAGTACCCAAACACAATTTTTATCAATTTGTTTACACACATAGAGCTTTCGTTTGGTGGTATTTAACCCCCACTAGGTTTTCTTTTTTTTTCGCTAAATAAATGAATAACGATTGAAACTTTTGAAAAAAAAATGAAAATGTTTCATAGTTTGTTATAAAATTTTGCAAACAGGTATTTTTTCTCTTTCACTAATGTGCGCCGATAAGGCTGCACTGATGGGCACTAATGGGCACTGATGGGGCAGCACTGATGAGATGACATTGATGGGTATTAATAAGCACTGACAGGCTGCACCGATGGGCACTGATAAGGTGCACTAAATGGCATTGATGAGGAGGCACTAGTAAGCACTGATTGGGCTGCACTGATAGCCAGGACTGATAGTTGGCACTGATGGACACTGTTAGGCAGCACTGATGGACACTAGTAGGCAACACTAATAGATGACACGGATGAAGAGGCACTGATAGTCACTGATTGGCAGCACTAATGTGCACTTATTGGCAGCACTGGTGGGTGCAGATTGGCAGCACTGGTGGGCACAGATTGGCAGCACTGATGGACACTGTTGAGACTGCACTGATAATCAGAACACTGATAATCAGTGCCCTGATTATCAACGTACATATGCCTTTTAGAGAAGTGGTTATTGGCTCTCTTCTATTCTCCTCATGCTGTCAGCATGAGAAAAGGAGTGCTGATAACTGGCTTCTATTTACATCCACGATCAACTGTGATTGAACACAGCTGATCATGTGGTACAGAGCTACTGATTGGCTCTTTACCTCAATCTGTGATCAGCAGTGTCCTCCGGATACTGTGATCACAGAGTACACTGCCCAAGCCCCACAGCAGGTGCATGGCAGGCGTAATCACAGGAGGCCATCATATGATAGCCTCCCAAAACTAGCCGGCCATGCTGTTGCCATCATTGGGCTATAGCGCAGGTAGTTAAAGTGAAACTTCACTCTCTCAATCAACATCAACTCAATCAGTATGAATGAGGAGGTGGAGACTCAGCTCCTGGCATAGATAGATAGGGCTGCAAGGGCTGGGACAGTGTTAATAAATGGGGATTTTAAGTACCCAGACATTGACTGGAGTAATGGCATTGCTAGAACAGTTAAAAGGCAAAAATTTATAAACCTATTACAAGACAATTTTATGGTGCAGTTTATTGAGGCCCCCACTAGAAAATATGCTCTTTTGGACCTGGTAATCTCAAACCATGCAGAGCTTAATAATAATGTTCATATAAAAGAACATCTGGGTAGCGGTGACCATAATATGATTTCATTTAATGTTAGTTGTAAGCAAAAAAACGCATACAGGAAATACAAAAACACCTAACTTTAAGAGAGCAAATTTTCCAAGGATGAGGGCTGCTCTCCAGGATTTAGACTGGGAGGGAATATTGGCTTGGATGAGCACAGAACAGAAATGGGAAATTTTCAAAAAGACTTTATGCAAACTCACTGCAAAGTATATTCCCATGGGTAATATGTTTTAAAAGGCTAAAAAAAACAAAAAAAAAAAACCTATGTTGCTCATGGCCAAAGTTAAAAAAGCAATAAATAAAAAGAAGAGAGCTTTTAAAAAATATAAAAATGAAGGTACACTATTATTGTTTAATTATTACAAAGAATATAACAGAATATGTAAAAAGGAAATCAAGGATGCAAAAATGCAAAATGAACGACAGATTGCAAAAGATAGTAGGATAAACCCCCAAAAACTCTTCAAATATATTAATAGTAAAAAGGTTAGGTCTGAACATGTAGGCCCTTTACAAAATAATCAGGAGTGGGTGACTGGGGACAAAGAGAAGGCAAATTTATTAAATATTTTCTTCAGCTCTGTGTATACAAAGGAGCATGGGGGAGCTCATGACCATAATGAGGATGGTATTGACACAGCCCCAAATGATCCACAATGGCTCAAAAGTGATATGGTCCAGAAATATTTAGACAGAATAAGGGTGGATAAAGCACCTGGACCAGATGGCATCCACCCACGCATCCTAAAAGAATTGAGTGCTTTAATTTCAAAGCCTTTGTTTCTAGGGACTCGTTAAGGACTGGAATAGTACCACAGATTGGCGTAGGGCCAATGCGGTGCCTATATTTAAAATGGGATCAAAGTCTTTGCCAAGTAACTATAGACCTGTTAGTTTAACTTCTATAGCAGGGAAGATACTGGAGAGTTTAATAAAAGACCACATAGATGAGTTCTTGCTGGAAAAACATATTTTAACTACTTTACCACTAGAGGATTTTGCTGTCTTACGTCTGGGCCACTTTTTGAGATTTGGCGCTGTGCGACTTTAACTGACAATTGCGCGGTCGTGCGACGCCATACCCAAACGAAATGCATGTCCTTTTTTTCCCACAAACAGAGCTTTCTTTTGGTGGTATTTGATCACCTGTGCAAATTTTACTTTTTGAGCTATAAACAAAAAAAAGAGCATAAATTTTGAAAAAACAACATATTTTTCAAATTTTTTTATATGAAATTCCCCCCAAAAAAATGTAAAAATCAAATTTTTTTTAAATTTTTGGCCAATTTGTTTTCTGCTACCTATGTTTGGTAAAAAAATTCACAATAAGCGTATTTTGATTGGTTTGCGCAAAAGTTATTGCGTTTACTAACAAAGGGAAAGATTTCTGTCATTTTTGGTGTTTTTTTTTTAACGCGTAATGGCGGCGATCTGCGATTTTTTTTGTGGGACTGCGACATTGCGGCGGACAGATCGGACCCTTGACTGACATTTTTGACACTTCTGGGGGTACCAGTGACATTACTGCAGTAATCAGTGCTATATATATGCACTGTTACTGTAAAAATGACACTGGCAGGGATGGGGTTAATTTTATTGGAGAGGGAGCGGTTAATGTATGCCTGGTGCTTACTGACGTGTGTGGGGGGAGGTGACTATGTGACACAAGGACAGATCCAGGGTTCAGCTATGCTGAACCCTGCAATCTGACCCTGCCTGTCACTAAGGAGATCCGCCCGCTTGTGTTTACACAAGCAGGCGGATCTCCACACTAGATCCCCGACGATCGGGGAAGAGCAGCGGCGATCGCCGCTACTCCTCCCCTGGCCCGACTCCCGCTGTGACTGAATACAGTGGTAGCGAGCCTCCGGCGGCGCGCGCGCGGCGCCGAGAAAGGGGAGTGTCTGACGACGTAGTACTACGTCGTCAGACGATAATGAGCCACTTTTCCGCAGTAATATTACTGCAGGCAGAGGTAGAGTGGTTAAGCAACAGACAGCATGGATTCATGAAAGACAGAAGTTGTCAAACAAACCTGATTTCGTTTTATGAGGAGGTAAGTAAAACCTTGGACAGAGGGGTGGCTGTAGACATAGTATACTTGGATTTTGCAAAAGCGTTTGACACAGTTCCCCACACATGGCTAATGTGTAAGGTAAAGTCTACATGCTTGGAAAGATCAGTTTGCAAATGGATAGAAAATTGGCTAAAAGATAGAATTCAGAGAGTAGTGGTTAAGGATTCTTACTCTGAATGGTCTAAGGTTATCAGTGGTGCACCCCAAGGTTCAGTGGTGGGACCCTTACTTTTTAATATCTTTATAAATGATGTAGGGTCTGGGATTATAAGTACCCTTTCAGTCTTTGCAGATGACACCAAGTTTGCAGTGGAATAACTTCTTTATAGGATGTCTCCAACTTACAAGCTGACCTCAATGCCCTGTTTCATTGGGCAGCTATGTGACAAATGAGGTTTATTGTTGATAAATGTAAAGTTTTGCACTTGGGGGCTAAGAATATGCATGCATCATACATACTAGGTGGAGTAGAACTGGGGGAATCTATAGCGGAGAAGGATCTGGGTGTTCTGGTAGATCATAAGCTTAATAATAGCATGCAATGCCAAGCTGCGGTTTCCAAAGCAAGAAAAGTCCTTTCTTGTATTAACAGAGGCATGGACTCCAGAGAGAGAGATGTAATTTTGCCCCTGTACAAATCATTAGTAAGACCTCATCTGGAATATGCAGTTCAGTTTTGGGCACCAGTTCTTAAACAGGATATCGGGAAACTGGAGAAAGTGCAGAGAGGGGAAACCAAACTGATAAGAGAAATGGAGGAGCTCAGCTATGAGAAAAGATTAGAGGAACTGAATTTATTCTCTCTTGAGAAGAGGAGATTAAGGGGGGATATGATCAACATGTATAAATACATAAGGGGTCCATATAGTGAACTTGGTGTTGAGTTGTTCACTTTAAGGTCAACACAGAGGACAAGGGGGTCCTCTTTACGTCTAGAGGAAAACAGATTTTGTCTCCAAATACGGAAAGGTTTCTTCACTGTAAGAGCTATGTGGAAATGTGGAAATGTGGAATAGACTCCCTCCAGAGGTGGTTCTGGCTAGCTCACTAGATTGCTTTAAAAAAAGGCCTGGGTGGACTTAATATAGGTGGGTACTAATATTTATAGGTAAGGTTGATCCAGGGAATATCCGATTGCCTCTCGGGGGATCAGGAAGGAATTTTTTACCCCTGCTGTAGCAAATTGGATCATGCTTTGCTGGGGCTTTTTCGCCTTCCTCTGGATCAACTGCGGGTATAGTATTGTATATATGGGATTGTATGGTTGGGTTTTTCATTACTGTTTTATTTATTTAATTTTTTTTGCTTTTTTTTTATTGGTTGCCGGATGGACTTGTGTCTTTTTTCAACCTGACTAACTATGTAACTATGTAACATTTACTATTTTTAATCCGTATGCTGCTAGCATTAGTAAACAGATAGGAAAGTATATCATTAAACTTTTTTTACATTGAGTTACTTCCTGTTTTCCAGGCAAATGATGCCATACATCCCAGGAGTCTTCAGGAGGCGAAGAACACCCTCCTGCCTACATGCCTGAGATAAAAGCAGTCCTTACTCAAGATGGCCACGGCCAGATATGCTAGGGGGTGTTTTTCTAAGTGATTTCTCAGCAAAATAAAGCATAGACACATGCATGGATAGGTGAGTTTGCTTTGAATAATTAAAATTATTTACATTTTGGTTTGTGGTGCTCAGATACAGTCTAGGTCCGCTTTAATTGTACAAAGTTTGTTCTCCTTTTTATATATATTTTCAGCTGCCTGCCTACTACAGTGCTATACATTACAGGCAGGACAGAAGTCAGCCCAGCCTGGTTAAGCATGGTTTTAAATCAAGATCTATTGCACAGCACCTACTGCAGAGGGTTATTTTCTAAAGGCATTGCAGCGTTTCCAATGCCTCTGCTTTGTAACCATGTATAAGAAAGAAAGAAAAGTATAAGAATAAAAGAGAATGTATTTGTACCTTTGCCTTTTCTATTGTGGTAATTTTAAATAACTAATAAAGCAAGTGTTTATGCATATGACATTAGAAAGGAACGGACGGTTCATTGCATGCATTCTACAATCTCAGTTAATAATCAGTATAATGTTAATAGACTTGCAATAGCCTGTATTTATTGGCAGGACTGGCTCTTATACAGAATGGTCAGCATTGTACTCTTAAAAACAAAATAAATTATTTTGGCTATCAACTTATTTTATTTTGTGCATTCATTGTTTTTCATGTCTTTACTGCAGCTTTCTGGCATAAGGGCTCTACGTTTATAGCTGGGAAGAAATCACTCTAGTGGTAAATGTATATTTTAACAGCCAAAGATCCCTCAGTATTTATAATATTAAATGGCTTATCCTCCAACAGGGGCTGCATAGATTCAGGAGAATATTGACTGAATACATAGCATGCCTCCCACTGATATACTGTATACCATCACTAAATTCAGATCTGAACAAATCAATCCTGCTTCTTGCAAGATAACATCTTATGACTGCAAACTTTTAGGTATGCGATGATGTATTTTACATCCCGTAGAAATAGCAGAAACCTCAAAGTCTTATTTTTGCACAGTGATTACAATAATTGATCCCACTAATGAGGAATTTATCAACAAAAAGACCAACTCATACATTTTTACTTAATTTTATTTCAATAAAGTCCTGCACCTGTTATATTATTGTAATTATTCATTCATTCCACTCTGAATAATTTGAAAAATTACCCCAAAAGCGTTGTGACAAAGATGATGAGCTGAAAGGACACTCTTCCCTGAGCTCCAATGCAGACAGATCTGACTTTCCTCCTATATTGGGGCTTTCTCTCCTCTTGTAGTGTAAAATGGCTCTGGATACCTCATAGAACCTTGAGACAGCCTAAAGGGGGTAAGAAACTGAATTTTCTCATGTGTAGTGGAGTTGGCTACCCAGATTGACCACGACTGACCAGGTGTTGAAGAAACATACTGCCTTATTTATGCCAGAACCTCCTGTCAGGAACTTTGTTTATTTCTATTTTTTCTACTTTTTATTTTGGACAACCTGTAAAACTCCACATGAGTTAACATCCTCCAAAACAGGTTTGCTTCTGTGAGGCTTATTATGGAACTGAGACATTTCTTGATGAATATGCAGGGCAAGGTGGGTGTTTTGCAGCCTTTGCTGGCTCTGTCTGCAACCTTGATTTGGAATTTGATTTTGTGTTTTCAATGCTGTCTTTATCTATAGGGCCATGGACTGGTACGTTTTTACAGTATATACAATATTTTTCCCTCATGACATGTGGTACTCTTTATGCATATGGCTGGTCTTCCCTCTGGAGGTTACCCCTTCCTGTTTCTGGCCTAAAATAGGTGAGTTGCTTACCATTATCCACCCAGTTATACCTCATCTCTTAAAACAGGACAGCATTGTTGATATTGTCCTGGAATGCATGAGGTCTTATTGCATGAGCTATTAAAAGATACCTGGTATTTAATTACCTTAATAGATTTGGCCTCCACCTGTGCATCCTCCAGTCAAGCCATCTCTTGGGCTTCCATAGCTTAGGCCTGAAGAAGGCATGAGTGGGTATTCACTATCACCAAACCTACTCTAACTATGCTGGGGGTTAGTATTTTGGTCCATAAATCTTTACCATATCAACCCATTGATATAAAAAGACCCAGCGGGCACATGCAGACCCAGAGAATGCATTAAGATACAAAAACCTTCCTAACTTTACAACTCCTTTAACATAGAGTGGGATATAAATGCCTTCATAGATATAGTTAGGATTTTCTACATTTTATTAGCCAACAGGTGTCTAATTTGAATACTATGAAAATTATGAATTGGTTAATATGAACATATGAATTTAAAAGTGGCTTTTATTGTTGTTTATTGTATTTTTTTGTCTTTTTTTATTAACATTATGTAAATTTTATTGTTATTGTAATCAATTTTTTCAACCACTAGATGACGTCTATCGATTTTTGGTATCGGCGCTGGCGATTAAATTACTTATCCACTTCCAGACCATCCACCTTGTATTTACATCGCTACTTTGACGTTAACTAATGGAATTATGGCAGCAGACAGCTGCCATTACCCAGGTATTTTCTTACACGGCGGGTGGTCCTCTTTCCAATAAAAGTGGTTCCAGAGGCAGATTCGCCATGGAATCACTTTTATGGGCGGCGGGAGAGGTGCCACCCCCCTCCTGTCTCTTCCCGGTTGTTGTTCACGCTTACTGAAGCCATCAGTAGCAGGGAAAACAATCTGATCCGCTTGGCTGAAGAGCAGGAAATCAAGTGAGGGCAAAATGGCCTTGGAAGACCGGAGCGGCACCGAACGCCACTTCCGCCCCCAATGGCCTTAAAGGGACATATTTTTTATTTGTATTTATTTATTTATTTATTTTTAGTAAAAAAAATTACATTTTTTTTTTGCTTTTTAGTGTAAATGTGAGATCTGAGGTTTTTTGGACCCCAGATCTCACATTAAAGAGGACCTGTTCTGCTTACTTCTATTACTAAAGGGATGTTTACATTCCTTGTAATAGGAATAAAAGTGATAAAAAAAATGATTTAAAGGGACAGTGTACAAATTAAAAAAAAAGTAAAATAAATAAAAAAAAAAAATTAAAGTGCCCCGTACCTCCAAGCTCGTGCGAAGAAGCGAACTAATTCACAAGTCGCGCCCACATATGTAAACAGTGTTCAAACCACACTTGTGAGGTATCGCCATGATCGTTAAAGTGAGAGCAATAATTTTGGCACTAGACCTCCTCTGTAACTCCAAACTGGTGACCTGTAGAAATTGTTTAAGGGTCGTCTATGGAGATTTTTAAGTACCAAAGTTTGTCTCCATTCCGCATGCACAGTTTTGAAGCATGACATGGTAGGTATCCATTTACTCATCATAACTTTATCTTTCACATTATAGAAAAAAAGTTGGCTAACTTTACTGTTTTCTTATTTTTTAATTCAAAAAAGATTATTTTTTTCCAAAACAATTGCATTTGTAAGACCGCTGCGGGAATACGGTGTGACATAAAGTATTGCAAAAATCTCCATTTTATTCTCTATGATCTCTACTAAAAAATATATATATAATGTTTGGGGGTTCTAACTAATTTTCTAGCAAAAAACTGATTTTAACTTGTAAACAACATGTGTCAGAAATAGACCTTGTCCTTAAGTGGTTATGGTCATTTAATCTCTGGCCATTGAATGAATATATATATTTTCCCTCCTCGCCCTTCTTGACCTCATGGGAATCCTCTTTTACTATAGTACTGCCTATGTACAGATTACCATATATTAATAGGAACTGTTCCAAGAAGTATATTAGGGTTTGGCAGCCTTGGACAGCCCAATAATTGTGCCTATACTCTTATTTTTGGTTGTTGCCCTTTGTGCTTTTTGTTATGGATTATCCATGGGTCCCTTATTGCATCTATTTATAGACATTCTTTACCCTCTTTTTTTGATTTTGTATACCTCTGTGTAGACCTGGCATATTGTATCATGCTCTTTAAAGAGAAATATTTGATGTTATAAAAAAAAAAGGCCCCCCAAAAAAGTCCACCCAAACTGTAAATGCTACTAAGCAGGCTCATAAAATGTCACATTGAGTGATGAAGGAATCTGCCTGGGTTTGATTTATGGGTGATTCATTGACTCATGTGTGAAGTTCCATGTCAAAAAGGACATGGGAAGCTGGGCATTATCATGAGGGACATTTCAAAATAACTGTAAAAATATTAGGCATCAGGGATAGGGTCCTCCTTTAATGTGACTTCTAAGGCCAAATAGGAAAAACACCAATCCTTTCAATTACATGCTTTGGAGATGCTTTTAAGCTGTATGTTATATTATGGAACAGTATGATTTTCACAGAAGGCATCAGCAACAACATAATCTGACATCACCTATTTTGCATATGTAAATGATTATTATATTACATTTAGCTTTGCTCAAAGCAGCTACAGCAGTAGCACCCCAATCTGATTCATTAGAACTTGAACACAAATTGTTTTAAAACATACTTAGTTTTTGCTGCAAAACCTGATTTTCTTTCTTCAGTGTAAAAGGCCTGTGTTCAACTGTAGAAGTAGCAGCCGCAATATATCTAAAAGCTATAGGAAAGTTTAATTTTAAAAATATTAAGCTAAAACCCTAGAATTTGAAGAAATTGATCAGTGGCAGAGCAACATAAGAATGTAGTTTGCGTCTTATTTTTGGCAGTACCACACAACATTGACTTAAAAATGTTATAAAATGTCAAAACTACAGTACACACAGTATTTCCAAACTACAACCCTACATTCCCTGAGCCCTCTACCATCACTGTATCCCCAATTATTCCCAAAATAATAAAAATATACATTTCAGGTATGTATTTGGTATTTGTATAGAAATTGGCTAGCATCAGGACATGTGAGCACTTGCAATAAAACTGAAACTGTATTATCTAAGAAAAAATAGCCACAAATAATAATCAGTGACTGGATATAATGTAAGCAGCTAAATTAGGTTCAATACAGAGGGAAAGAAAATTCAGATTCTATTATAAAAAAAAAAAGAAACACAAGAGTCTGTTATTTGAGAAAAAAATAGCCACAGATATTGTACAGTTGCTGAACAGTATGCAAGCATCTTGGTTAAGTCTCAATATGAGATTGAGAGACAATCCAGGTTTTATGCTGAAATAAAAAATTGGAGACTATTGTGTAAGAAATAATAGCAAAAAATATTCTACAATGTCTAAACAGTAGATCTCCAGATTATAGTGGGTATGAGCTGCCACCTGGAGCTGCAAAAAAAGCTACATTGTTACCACCTGGCGACCTGAAGTCTGACGATCTGAGTCCTACTTTGCCCAAGCTCTTTGCTCTGCAAACCCTGCCATATAATCTAACTGAAAGTTCCTGGCCAGAGTGGGAAGTTCCCAGTCACCATTTTTTTTACTGGTTAGTTTTTATTTTGTGTAATTTAAATGTTTATTCTTTTTATTTATTTTGGCCATTATTTATTCTTTGGTATTGGGGCCAGAAACATCTGAAATTCTTCTGCTTTAACAACATAATCTTCCACTCTCCTTGACACCCACCAGGTTTTGTTTTATATTGTAGGGGAATAAAATAATGGCCATAGTTTGCCTGCACCTCCACAACACAGGGGGGAGAGCAGAGAGCAGCAAATTGAAATCATATAGCCGAGGGGAGGGGTAGGCATCAGAAAAAATAAGCACATAATTCTACAGTCATACCCTACCACCTTCCCCAAATATGTTTTTATTTTTTTGTAGGGAGATATACAATGTATCTATCTATCTATCTATCTATCTATCTATCTATCTATCTATCTATCTATCTATCTATCTATCTATCTATCTATCTATCTATCTATCTATCTATCTATCTATCTATCTATCTATCTATCTATCTATCTATCTATCTATCTATCTATCTATCTATATATATATATATATATATATATATATATATATATCTGTCTATTTTAGAAACCTTAGATTAAATAGTTTCCTCCCAATAATATAGTCACCATTAATTTAAAGATTTTTATATTGCAATCATATCCCCTCTTAAGCATTTCTTCTCCAGGGATAATACATTTATGGTAGTAACTGCGGACCTCCAGCCCCCTTATTAGCTTTGCCACCCTTCTCTCCAGTTTGAGGACATCTTTCCTGAGAATTGGTGACCAAAATTGGACTATATACTCAAGATGTGGCTGAACCAGGGTTTTGTAAAGTGGTAGAATTACATTTTTATCTTAGATTAATACCCTTTTTAATACATGATAATAGTCTGCTAGCTTCGCTTGCTGCAGCTTGGCAGTGTATTCTATTGCTGAGTCTGTCATCTACTAGGAACCCCAGATCCTTTTCCATCCCTTATTCCCTCAGAGATTTCTCCCCAAGTTAGTAATTTACATGAATATTTTTAGCTCTCAAATCCATTACTTTATATTTTACAATATTAAACCTTGTCTGCCATAAATTTTTCCATTTATCTATTATAATTAGATCTTCTAGTTGATATACAGTACACTCTTGTGCAGTTATTGTACCATTAGCAAGCACTGAGAATGAGCTATTTTTTCCAACCTCTAAATAATTTATAAACGAGTGCAACAGAATTGGTCCAAGCACAGAGCACTGGGGCAAAACGTTTACAATTCCAGACCATTCAGAAAGTATGCCATTTATCACCACCCTCTAGAGGCACTCCTGTAAACAGTTTTCAATCCAGGTGCATACAACATCTTCATTCCCTGAAAACCTTAATTTGTAAATTAAGTGTTTGTGAAGTACTGTTTTAAATGCCTTAGCAAAACTGTCAGGTTTCTATGCTAGTGAGCCCTTGTAGCAAGCCAACTTGGGGTTCCCCAGGGCACAAAGTCAAGACCCCAGACTGCTTCCTCCCCACGGCCCCTGATGGTGAGGATGGACTTGCAGCCAACTGGAACCAGATCACTTCTCCCAGTTACCTTTAGGGGTGGTACCCCACTGAGCATGTGGAAACTGGAGTGATAGTAGGTTATATTGACCTAACGGTTCTGGTGGCTGAGTCTGCATTAGGATTTCTGACATTAGCACATCATCATGATCACAAGTGTAAAGCAAGGATCAAGCCCTGTGGGCAGGGTCCATAACCATTTAGTCAAGTCCTAGGGGATTCTTTAAGGCCAGGACATGTCATTTTTCATTGGCATGCAGCTCGTAAATTGGAATAGCAAAAGGAATAACCCTAAGAAATACACAACTATAACTATAGGGAATATTCTCCCCATGACTAAGTGGATAAACTTGTAGTGGATAAAATATATTTTAGATCTTCAAAAATGAGTAATAATAACAGACCATTTGGTGCCCCATCATTGACTAACTATTTCCTCCTTTCTAATGTACAGTTGCAAAATCTAGGAGGATTCATTTATGGTTTGTAAGGTAATAGTTTTTTACCTTTATCTATAGCCAAATGCCTACGGGATCCTGTCAGAGTCTGTCTCATTAGCAGCAAGATGTTAACTCCTCAGAACTACAGAGCTAAGATGCCTATTCAGATTACCTGCCTATCACTTGCATGTATAACAACAAATCCTTGGATGAATTATGAATTTCATACTACTATTTTATATCCAGTAATACATCGTGGAGCAGCTTTTTGGGGGAAATATTCTTGCAGTAGTGTAAGCTAAGAGTGGCTATTAACAAAGGAAACATCAAATTGAATGTGTTTTTGTGGATATTTCCAAGGCCGTACTCTTACTGGATGCTGATTCTGTAAACATGTGAAGAATGTGTAGTTTTAATGGTATAGGTGAAATAAGGTGTAAGCAGAAGCTTGTGAGGTACCATTGAGTGTATTCCTGCTGTTTTATTAATTCCACTGTGTAGTTCTATAGACAGGCTGCCCAGGATGGGAAGAGGTTAACTGTGTCTAGACTCTTTCACAGGCTTTCTGAGTCCTGCCCCCTACTGCAAGCCACATAAAATACGAGGGAGGGCTCAGAGCAAGCTTTCTCTTCCACATGGGATTTACAGAGGATGAACTGCTGCAACATGTAGGTCTGCTGGAGCACATGGCCCCTCACATCTGGGTCACCCTGCTGGCATTCTTCCTAAACCTACTATCACTGGGCTTATGCTGAATGGACTTTGCTTCTCTGGAAGGTATTAACCTGGGAAGCCTGCATTAATCATTTATGGCTGAATTATGTTCCATGTGTGCTGTGCTGTTGAACTGTGTTCCTGAAAATTCAGTAAAGCCATTAACTGTTTCAAGCCTGGCTTGAAATCATTGAAAAGGGGTACATAGCGTATTAGAAGAACAGGAGAACAATCACTACAAAGGGTTAACTTGCCAGAACAGTTGGAGCAGGAGAGTAGTTGCCACCAGTAACCAAGAACTGGTAGAAATGTATAACAGCCAATCATTAAGCATAGTACCTTGTGTAGGTGACAGGTCCTCCTGTAGCAAGGGGGTCAGTGTTCTGGCTCACTCCTTAGCAGTTGGTTCCCCCCAAAGTAACTGGGACCAAACCCACAGTAAGGAGACCTCATGTATCTCACTGCATGGTATGGGAGAGAGAAGAAGTTAATTATGAGCATGCATGAGGTCCATGCTGGCAGAGAGGGCTCAGGCTGAGCAGTGTCCATCCTAAATGCAACAAACATTGTGCAAGGGTGTGTAGTAACACAGGAAAACACATTTTACAGAGAGACTCTGTGATTTACATGAATTAAAAACAAAAATAACCGCACTTGGTCAATCAATAAAGGCAGCCAGTACAATGTGCAAGATCAGACCACAGATATATAAAAATAAGGTTTACAGCGCCACATACATGAAACATAGAGAAAATAATAAAGGAGGAAATAATTCATATATCTGTGCCCAAAGAAAGCCAAAGGTCAGCCCCAAGAACAGTCCATAAGTCCACAGCACATAGTTTTCCCCTTTAATGGAAACCATCAGCAGAAATGGAGGAGAATCCAGCACCAAGAGAATCTTGGCCACAGACAATACAACACCACGTGCTCTGAAGAAGATGTCTCCTTACCAGAACAATTGACCCTCGGTTAGGAGTGGTCAAAAGGGCATGTGTTAGGGTGACAGACTCTGAGTGTATAGTGCACACATCCAAGCTCCGGTCAGCAGTCGAGTCGAGTGTCTTTACATCTGTAAAGATGGTCACTCCACAGCACTCCCACTTCTCCCAATACTTGTCAGCTGGATAAGCCATGTGAACCAGCATGTCTTCTTCCAACACACTCCAAAGACATGCTGGTTCACATGGCTTATCCAGCTGACAAGTATTGGGAGAAGTGGGAGTGCTGTTTTATATATCTGTGCTTTACATGACTGCACACAGTATACGCCTCATATCTAAGCCAAGGTACTACCATGTTTGACTTTCACATGAACGCAACCCTGCCTGGTCCTAAGCATTGATGAGTGCATTCACAGAGAAAGGTACCCCCATGTGCAGGGTGAGTAGGCCGCAACTACAACTTGACGTAGTTGGCAATGATACACCATTCTGCGCCCACAAAGTCATAGTAAAGGAGTTTCTACAGTTTTAATCTGCTTGGTAACTGAGAGATTTATCTTAATACTAATGTTTTTTACATCTGGCTTTCTACATGGGAGGCAGCAAGAAAGGTGACCATCACCCACTGGTGTGTTTCAGAATCACCAGATGACTGACAACAAAAGAGTAGAGTAGACTGTGGCAGAATAGATACACTTTAAAGAATAACTGAACAACTTAGCAGGAAGGATTTGCATCTAAAGGTTTACATTTCAAATTTGGTTTAATTATAGTTTTAGTGAGAAATTAGCCTAGGTTCAATTGGAGGGATTCCTTAAATCGTATTTGAAATTACCAGAACTTAGCAGAAAATCCTATTGAAGTCCATGGGGGTTTGAATCTTGATAATAAAATGTTGACCATTTTCAAGACTAAAGGCAATAGTGTCAATGTCATTGGGAAAATTAAAAAACATAAAAATTATAAAATACAGTACATCAGGAGAGGGTCCTTTTAATAGCAACAATAAAGGTGTAAGGGAAAACAAACTGCTAATGTCCCACATTGCTTATTTTAGAGTGTTGTATATGGTGTTATAGAACAGTATCATTTGCAGGGACAGTGCCAGTGATGCTGAATTCTGACATCACATATTTTGCATGCATAAAAACAAATTTAATTTTAAATTAATTTGGCCTAAATACAGCAGCATCCCATCTTTGCAGTTTTTTTTATTTTTTTTTATTTCATTTATTTAATGTTTATCTATTTCTTTTAAATTTTGCTAGGGTAGAAATTTGGTTAGGGCTTAGGGTTTCAGAGTTATTTTTTTTTATGAAGGGGGATGTATCCTATTTTATTTTGCCTAAGCCTTTTTTTATTTTGAGGTGTGCCGCATACACTTTTTGCTGACACTGGCAAAGCTGCTCTTTGCATCACATCACAAAACACTTGTGTGGTAAAGTAGTGAGCACCAAAGCACCACATATATATTTCCTCTATTTTCTTAGTTGCCATTAAATGGCAATCCTCTTAATTATATTGTCAGGAAAGCTTAACGTGAGAGGGAAGCACAAGAAAGTTGTAGCGGGAAAACAGGTTTTGTAATATGGTCAGTCACAACATCTAGAGGTAGGGCAAGTGTGCCTATTCTATCTCACCAAGTGACCTAGCTATACAGCCACAGTATGTGCCTTTATCCTCTGTGTGCAAAGCAGCCAGTTGTCTGCAACGTCTACTAATGCACCTTCTTCTTCCTCCTCCTCCTCCTCTTTTCCAAATTCTGCACGTAAACTGCAAATGATGAGTTGGCAAAATTAATTAATCACATTATCCCAGATTTGCTGCAGGAGGATGATCTTGGTCATACTCAAGAATTCTTACTTTCAGAAAGCAAGGATAAGGAAGTTAATATCATAACCATAAAGGGAGAGGGCATCAGGCAGGGAGCACCAAGAGGAAATAATGCTCCTGCAGCTGGAGCTTACTGCCCATTGAACTTTAGCAATGAGAAGGGTTAAATGATAAAGTGGCAGACCATCTATGGGTGTCACTGACTGGAGAGATGAAAAGTTTTAAGGGAGAGGCAGAACAGCAGTGCAGGATATTTTTTTCACGGGCAATTTACAGAGGATTAGGGTGAGCAGTCATCCTAATTGATCTGGCAGCACATCCTCGCAGGCACAAACCACTGCTATCCTAGGGACAGTCTACAGAGCTCTGCAGTGTGGGTATTTTTAACTTATCTGCTCCTGACAGCACGGTTGTGGGCTGCAGCCACTGCCTACAGTGTATCAGCCATGTTAAAAGTTCCAGGCGTTTGGGCACTACATGCATGAGGAAACATATGACACCACAGAGCTCAGTGACAGCAACACCTCTATGAAACAAGTCGGTAGAAAAAGGCTTGCCTTTCCATCCCTCTTCCTTGTTCCTCACTTATTGCATCTCCTCCTCCCTCACTACATTATTCTCCTGCCTCTGCAGCAACATTTGCAGCCTCTGGGTATAGGTAATTAGGTTTCACAAGGGATTTCAGAGGTTTAGGTGTGCAACATGAAGGGGGGAAAGAGGGTTATGGGGCCATGCTGAGGAATGTTAATTGAAAGGCTTAAACTTTTGCAGAATTCACCCCACCATCTCCAGCAGCATACTTCACAAGGTAGGCTTCTCTTCCACAGCTGCTGGAGTAAAAGGAAACATTTCCCAAGATCACCCCCATGCCCGGAGTCTTAACGGCAGCTTGTGCAATTTTTGTTTTTTGATGCCAGAGAAATGATAATCAGGAGTTGCTTACAGCCTTTGGAAATACTTGTGCCAGAGATTTCTATTTTGCAAAAAAGTGTCCATTAAGGAGTTAGAGAGAAGTAGTTAACCAGATATGAACAGGTATATTGTACTACTGCACTTTGATCTTGGGACATTCTCGAAATGCATGATAAAAGTCTGTAACCAACTGGTCACATTTAGGACATCAGGAAAGAGGTCTTAGGCCCATGAGATAAGACTGATGCCAGGATATGTAAAAATTGTTAAAAAAAATCGAATTGTCGCGTTTTGTGGACATTGTAGCTTTAATCACTCTCCAAAACAGTTTCAAGGAGTTTAGGTGGGTGTACAGTGATACGTGAGAGAAGGCATAAGTCAATATATTATGATCAGCTGTTGTTGAGAAGTAATGAAGAGGTTGTAGATAAAGGGAATAGTATCTAAAAATGGATTGGTATTCTCTGTTAGGGGATAGCAGGAGGGTATCTAATGAGTTCTGTGCAGTCCTTTTGTGACAGTTTCTTTTAACAATGGAGTTGATAAAATATTTCAATTCAAAAAGATAAGGGTTATTGGATAAGGAAGGGAATTTCCCCAATGCAGTATTCCATCCTAATGGGTGTTTAGTGGCACAATTAGTTATGATATAACCAATGTCCTCATTATACCATTATCTGAGAGCACACATTTTGGGAAATCAGGATTTTTATTTACACCATACTCCAGGATGATTTGGTGTGCTTTGTTAGGTAAAGTGATTATGAGTTATCTATGTTGACAGAGTATCCAGAGGTTTGGCAAATTTATCAATAGAAAGAGTGTATTCAGGATGCAAGTTTTAAAAAAGCAGGTCATATGCAAAGGCCATTGATTTGATGATTTTATAGCCTATGGAATTACCCTGAAAATGTGGATAAGTACTCTAGAAGTTGCAAATGGGAGTCCGATGCAAGGTTAAAAAAGATAGGGAAGAGGGGCGACTTTGTCGAGTGTTTTGGAGACATTGGAATGGAAGAAGAGAACAAATTAATATTAAAGTGGTATTAAACACAAAACGAATGTTTGCGTTTGGGTTTGATACCACTTTAATAGTAAAGAAAAATTTATGGTTCAGGAGAACCGTTCTATTTCATTATGTTTTTGATTATTTTCATTATTTACACATTAACTGATTTTTTTCTTTTGTTAATATTATTTTCAAGGCCATTCCTACCAAAGTCAAGAAAACTTGTGCAGGGATGGCAATTTAAATATCTTTAAAAAATCCACAACATACGTTATGTTCTGTTTGTGGGTGTTTGCAGAGGAATGTGACCCTTGTAGTCTGTTCCATGGAATAACATTCTTGGCTAAGCTAAGAGAATAGTGGCCTGGATCATACATGGTATAGAACTTGTAAAAATAACCAATTCCTGCAGTTCCTGGCCTAGGAGCCCCCAGAATAACATGTTCCCATTTTCGACACCTTTATTACATACTTTTGTTTTATGATTGTACACATTTTTAATACCTTTTATTTGTATTCCTAAATATTTTCCTTATGAAGCTGACCTTACCTAAATTAAGCAAACATGAACAGAGATAACAATATAAACTGGATTATATTTTGGCAGATTTTGTTTGGCCCAAATATTTGGTAGGAGATTCATTTTAATCCCCATTCAGCACTCTTTTGCCCTTTTCTTCAAGGACAAGAGCAGGTAGCTGCCATACAATCCTAGAGCCAAAAGCTATCTATCTTTCCCCAATATGAAGCCTTGAAACTGGAATCAGCACTTGCCAGCACCCACCACTGACTCCAGTAACAACCTACTCACACCAGTTTTTTTTTTTTTTTTCTGGAGTGAAGAAAAAATGTCCTCAAACCACCCACATGCCCAGCATTAGGGATGAGCCAAATATACCTGAGTTTGTTTTGGGGCAGGATTGGTAAATATTACTCAGGTTCAGGTGTGTTAATTGGTGACCCCCAAATAAAAAGGCATGGGGTCTCCCCTAAAACATTTTAAATATAATAATAGAAAAAAAGCAAAGTCGGGGCATATTGGCCCCATAAAGGATGATCAAGGGAAAGGAGAAGGCAACCGTATTTAATACATTCTTCACTTCAGTTTTACTAAGGAAAAGGAGGGATATGATAGACAAAATGATAGGGTTAGAAACACAGCAAGAATGTGCACTTGTGGTTAACAGAAGTTAGTGTTCTAAAAAGACTAGAAAAACCTAAGCTTAACAAATTATCAAGACTAGATGACTTGCACCCCATTTAGTCCTCAAAGAACTTCACCAGGTCATTGCTAGACCATTATCCTTAATCTTTAAGGAATGGTAGAGATGGTTGACATAAAGCTAACCTGTTACCAATATTCAAGAAAGGGCCAAGTAACATACCTGGAAACTACAAGCCAGTAAGCCTTACATCAATAGTTTGTAAACTTTTGAAGGGGATGATAAGGGACCATATCAAGGAACTTGCAGATAAGAATAGCATTATTAGCAGTAACCAGCATGGATTTATAAAAGACTGTTCTTACCAGAACAACCTATTAACATTCTATGAAGAAGTGAGTGGTAATCTGGATAAGGGTAGGCCTGTGGATGTAGTGTATCTAGATCTTACTAAAGCATTTGACACGGTATCCCATAAAGGCTTAATCCACAAATTGAGGTCTGTTAGCATCAACAATAGTATATGAACCTGGATAGATAATAGGGTACAGGGGCACACCCAAAGGGTGTTGATAAATATATGGTGGGTAGGTGCCCACTGCTATCGCTTGCACAAGGCCTACACAGGACTGCAGAGTGTGTGTGAAAATACACCGCAGCCAAAGTTTGAGTATTGGCTTCCCTGGCAGCTTGTACCTCTGGCTTTCAGGTGTGTTGGTCATTGAGATCTCGGCCGCCCCTGCTGTTCAGTGCTTTTTTGGGCATTATATGGGGCTTATACATTCCATCTTTGCCTTAAACCAGGTTCCTTGGTGTGGGGATAATAACATTCCACAATGGCCGTCAGGCAGCTTGCCTGCATGCATCCTGCTCTGTATCACCACCACCCAGCCTGCTGTCTCCCCCTGATCTGTGCTGTGACAGTCTGTGGATTCTCACCTCCTCCACTATGGCTCAAGGTATCCATGTAAGTTTTAGTAATTACTTAATGAATTTACTTTTAGAATTCATGGTCCAGCACTTTGGTCACTTATTTGCAATTCTCTGTGGATCTTCCCCCAATCTTTTATATTAAGATCTGAGGATCATACACTGGAACTTGTGTTTTCTATTTTTAAGAAACTCTATGACAGTTGCTAATCCTCTGCAATATTTTTACTGCTATTTCCAGAGTTGATAGTTGCTCACCCCTTGCAATCTTTTTGCAGAAAATTTTATGTATGAATAATTCCTTCCAGCAGTCTATTGTTAATTTCTAATGGTACTTTTGGTTTTTGTTCTTCAAAAGATTCTTAAATGTACATCTTATTGAACACAATATTCAGGGATATGGGAAATGATAGAGAAATAATACAC
The DNA here is from genome assembly GCF_965119305.1 of Pelophylax lessonae. Lineage (NCBI taxonomy): Eukaryota > Metazoa > Chordata > Amphibia > Anura > Ranidae > Pelophylax > Pelophylax lessonae. The sequence continues at coordinate 110,274,236 of NC_138774.1, read as the reverse complement.
ACACACACACACACACACACACGCCTAACTGGATAGATTGATGTCGTTATTCAACCTTAACAACCAGGTAATTATGTAACACATGCTAGACCATTACTCTTGATTAGGGTCTGAAATTAAAGTCAAAAAGCAAAAAAAAAAAAAGTTTGGGGGTCCCCAAAAAAAATCCTTACGAGATCCTTATCCATGCATGGACCATGAAGGAAAAGGGGGATGAGCTTGTGACCCCTCTTCTTGAACCAAACCATGCCACATGCCCTCAGCATGGGGTGGTACCTTGCTAGGTAGACCCCCTGGCAATGTTGATAAAGACAAGGGCCTGTGGTCAGTGAGTGGAGGGGTTATTGGAATCTTTAATCCCAGATTAACAAAAAGGGGGCTCCTGGATATCGCCTCCCATGTGAATGAACAAGGGGTACACAGTACCCCTACTTATACACAAAATAAAATGTTTATTGTAAATAAAGATACAAAGCTTTTGACATTTTTATTAAAAAAAAAATAAAAAGAAAGTCCCACAATGTACATCCATAATTAAAGTGTTACTTAACACAGGACCCTGCATTGACTATATCTGGTCTCCCACTGTACTCAGAATATGGAAATGCAATTGTTTTAGTAAATATAAACTGCTAAATACCTTTTCTTATTAGCAGTATATAGCAGTCTTGTGACTTATATTAGTTCCTGCTTAAAGCATGTAGGAGGAGTTTTCATACTGCACTGAGCTGTCCTATCAGGATCAAGGACCCCTGATCCTCTGCCTGGAAAGTGCTGATTGGTCCTGTGCTGATCACATACACTCTCCCAAGAAAAAAAAAAACTCTCTAGCAATACACACAAAACTGAGCATGTGCAGCCTGACACCAGTAGCTCTGTCTTAGCCGGATAGCCGGACCTGTTCTGGAGTCAGCGGAAGAAGAGGAGGATCTGTGCATACAAGATCAAGCAGCCTTTTTACACAATGCAGAATATTAAACCTTAAGGTTCGACAGTGAGTATAACAAACATGCTTTAATGCATATACTGACTGATTTTACTGTTGTGGGTTTAGTAACACTTTAATGTTGTCATCCAGCAATATAGATCCACATCCAACCACACAAAAACTTGATTAGAGCTCAATAAACCATCCCATAGTCTATGCTAATATGTAAACATTCACGTAAATACTTTATTCATACGGTATACCCACACACTTCAAAAGCACAATGGTGAGATTAAAAAAAAAAAAAATCAACTATGTTTCCAAGCTGCTAAAGGTCAGAATCATGTCTGTATATATGAAACGAAAGAACATACCAACTACTTATCTTCAACAATGCCGCCATTGCATAATCTTAAAAATTACCCACAAACATAATAATACCAGCATAGGTAATTATAATCACTATCATAGTATGGATTGCATCCAGATGTATCTATAAGTGTGCAATACATTCATATATTTATTCAATAATGATTTCAAGATCTAAACTCCAGAAGACCAATATTGCTTATGCTACAGTCAGTGCACTCTTCATTGCATCAGCAAAAGCTTTATAAGTGAATATTATCTATGCCTAGCTGTAAACCCCTGACAAAACCCCTGGCCCCTGTAAAAACTGGGTATAATTCATAGGAACAATTTAGAATGCAAACATGATGCTTTATTGTTCAGATAGTAAATCAAAGCAATTTCAAGTATCAGTATATCACACCCTGTGACTACAGGACCATTCCAGATGAAAGTGGTATGCTCAAACCTCTATAAACACCCAACAAGGGTGGCAGTAAGACTCAGATAATTAGAAAAAAAACAAAAAAAAAAAACAACTTAGGTCCTAATTCAATATGTGTCCCTTAGGATGTAAGGGGATCTGTTCATGAGCTGTGAATGTTATTGATTCTTCTTCTCAGATACAGTAGGTCTCTGTGCTCTGCCAAAAAGACTATGTAAGAGTCTCATTGTAGAACAGCCTAAATGACTATGAAGCAGCATCAATTAAAGGAGTAGTAGCTTAGAAGTTTTTTTAGCTGTAACATTATATAGCTTTAACATTTCACACCAAGCCTAAAAGGCCAAATATGCATGTGCACACAGACAGATACATCACTAAGTATAAAAGTAAATGTCATATGCTGCACCATAGCAGCTGGACAATTGACTATGCCACCTGTAAATAGAAGCCGCCTTAAAAATAAGTCCTAGAACACCGAGTGCTCACAGAAAGATACTATAGGATCTGGGTGTCTCATGGAATATCCACATATAGGTCACAATTGTACTGTTCAAGACATGTCATGAACTGCTGCACTGCACGTGAAACATCCAAGAAGGTCTCATTTCCACTAAAGGTGAGTATATAAAGCGCCAGCCATCCAACCATGGTATACTTTGCACTTCTGCCTTAAATGGATGTGAGTTTTAGGCTAAAAGGGTTTTGCAGTAAGGAGTCGCAGTACTAGAGATCCACAGCATAAAGTTCATGTAAGGATAAACCGTTTACTTATTAACATGAAAAGTCCTAATTTTAAGGCTTAAATGTAAGTGACTATTAATCACCTGCTGGCCAAGGATTCAAACCCACTGCCTCTCACTTACTAGCCTGTTATCCTAACAGCTACACCACCAAGGCAGCTGAGTAACCTAAGACTCTCTCTGCCTAACAATTCTCTATCTGAGTTTGATATCTCTTTTATAGGGCTCTGACATCGCTAGTGCCCCATAATCCACTACTCAGGTGCAGTGAATAAATGACTGACGTCACTTCAGAAGGGGCGGGACAATTAACAGGTTTTAATTAAAATCTATAGTTAATATTAATCACCCCCAGGCCTGGGGATTCAAACTCACAGCCTTTTGCTTGCAAGCCCGTTATTCTACTAGCTAAGCCGCTGAGTAAGCTGATTAACCTTGGACTCTCTCTGGCTAACTAACTTCTATCTGAGTTTGACAGCTCTTTTATAGGGCTGACATCGCCCCATAATCCATTGTTTAGGTGCAGTGAATAAATTACAGTAATTTATTCACTGTACCTGGGCAGTGCATTGTGGGACGGCTTGTGACATCAGGTCACTATATAAGAGCTGTCAAAATCAAAACAGCTCATTCCGCGGGAAGCGTCCAGAGAAGCAGGAGCTTCTTCTTTTGTTTTTTTCTATTTTTCGAGCGGACGGGTGACTGATCAAGGAGGGACAGTATTTTTTTATTTTTTAATAAAAGACTTTTCCAAAACTGGCTTTTGTAATTTTTTTTGTACATTTTTTTGGTGAATGGGTAGGGGTACCATGTACCTGATATCCATTCACATAGGGGGAGATGGGATCTGGGGGTCCCCTTGTTAAAGGGGGCTTCCAGATTCTGATAAGCATCCCCCCGCATACCCCCACAACCACCGCCCAGGGTTGTGGGGAAGAGACCCCTGTCCCCATCAACATAGGGGCAAGGTGCTTTGAGGTGGGGGGGCCTGCCCCTAGCACCCACCCCCCATGTTGAGGGCATGTGGCCTGGTATGGTTCAGGAGGGGGGCGCTCACTCACCCCCACCCCATCCTGGCCAGCCAGGCTGTGTGCTCGGATAAGGGTCTGGTATGGATATTAGGGGGAACCCCACACTATTTTTTTACATTTTGGCACGGGGTTCCCCTTAAAATCTATACAAGACCCAAGGGACCTGGTATGGACTGGGGGGACCCCACGCTGTTTTATTCAGCAATACTGACATAAACTGATATAAACTGAAGTGCCTATATATATATATATATATATATATATATATATATATATATATATATAAATAACTTTGTGGTATACACTGCAATATCTGATCTCAACAAACTAAAAAGCAAAGACCTCTCTCCCTGCTAGCAATGTATGATTAATTATAAAATTGCACTTTGAAATCACCCGCTGGCCAAGGGATTCAATTTCACAACCATTGCAATTGCAGGTCTGGCATTCTACCAGCTATGCCACCGTCAAGTACAGTTAGGTTGAATACACTTTCCCTGCCTAACTATCTCACCCTACACACAGTGAATGAGATAAAAGTTAGGGAGAGTGTAATCAGCTTAAGCAGTCTTGGTGGCGTAGGTGGTAGCATACCAGCCTTGCAATGATAAGAGCTGTGAGTTCAATTCCCCCAGCCCGTGATTTATTTATTGGAATTCAGAAGTCAGAGAGTCCATGATAATGCGGGAACTTGAAGTTCCTGCGAAGAAGCCCATTTGTTCGTCATTCGACGAACGGGCGAACAGCGAACTTACATTCGACTTGAACTCAAAGCTCATCCCTACTGACAAGCACTCTAGGTAGTTTATTGCACTTTCCATCATTCAGTAACTGTCTGCCCAAATCAGAGGTACGGGCAGACAGCTAGACAGACAGTCTGTAAGAGCCTGGCATGACATCAATTATCTGCTGGTTGTGGGTGCAATGCTTTACAGGCTCCTAAAAAAAACATATGCTTTTACTATTATTTTGTAAAAGGTGAATGTATCCTTTAACCACTTCTGGACCGGAAGGATTTACCCCCTTAGCGATATGGCACTGCGTTACTTTAACTGCCAACTGCGTGGTCGTGCGATGCTTTCCTCTAATAAAATTGATGTTCTTTTTTTCCTATAAATAGAGCTTTCCTTTGGTGGCATTTGATCACCTGTGTGATTTTTATTTTTTGTGCTATAAACAAAAAAATGCGACAATTCTGAAAAAAGAAACAATATTTTTTTATTTTCTGCTATATAACATTCCCGATAATAAAAGATTTAAAGATCAAATTTTTTCATAATTTTAGGCCAATTTGTATTCTGCTACATAATTTGATAAACAAATGTATAAAGATTGGTTTGCACAAAAGTTATCACGTGTACAAATTAGGAGAAAGATTTATGTCATTTTTATGTATTTCTTTTTCTAGTAATGGCAGCGATTAGCAATTTTTAGCGGGACTGCGACATTGCAGCGGACAGATCTGACAGCTAACTGACATTTTTGACACTTTTGGGGGGACCAGTGACATTACTACAGTAATCAGTGCTAAAAATATGCACTGTTACTGTAGTAATGACACTGGCAGATAAGGGGTTAACACCAGGGGCGATCAAAGGGTTAAATGTGTCCCTAGGGGTTTTTTTCTAACTGTGCAGGGGTGGGCTTGCTGCATGAACACAGAGACCTGTGTTCCTAAATAAGGGGAACACAGGATCCCTGTGTTCATAACTGACAGAACAGCGGTCTGCCCTGTGTACAACAGGAGACCGCCGTTCTGTCTCCACAAGGAGTGATCATGGGTGACCGATGGCAATCATGGACGCTGTACCCACTGACCATCTTTCCCTGTGGCAAATGGGCATGCGTGCACCCCCTCTAGTGGTCCCGCGAAGCGACGTACAGATAAGTAATTTCGGGGGACTCAGCCAGCCAGCAACTTTAATACTACGACGGCTGGTCGGCAAGTGGTTAAAGAACCTCTGCCAGGGATTATAGACCTTACAGGGGGATCCCTAGTTGATTTATAGACTTGCAGTATTCTTGGATGGAGAGCTTTTATAAATTCAACTGTCTTAGCATCAATGACATCCTCCTCGAAGGTTTGAACTATGAACTTAAAGGCAGTCCTTTTGTCTGCATGCATATTTATATTAGGAATCCAATGTTACCAGTCCTGGTTACATATCATTTTTTGGTACAATAGGGTATATTTAGTACTAATCATGATCACAAAATTCCCTCCCTCGTTCACCATCCTGACCTCTATGTTGGTATTATCTTGGAGATCTTGGAGTGCATCTCTCTCTGCTAGGCTCAAAATATCCTTAAATCCAAACATAGGATTAAGTGTTGTTTTAGTCAAGGGGTTGCTGTTAGAAGACTACAATAGGAGAGAAGTCTCCACTAGCTTGCAAGGCAAACTCTGTTGCCAAAGATAAAAATTAATCTTCCCAGTCATCAGTGTGACCCTTCTCACAGATTTGTAACAAGTTCCTGATTGTACAGTATTCATGTCTACCCAGTTGGGCCCAATTTTACAGGGTTACCCCCTCACTGAGAGGGCTGCTTTTCCCTTCATGCCTTTAAATAGGTTTCAGAGTAAAAAGGTCTTTAAACTCCCTAGATCTATTCCCACCCCTTTATTTAAATGGTCTAAGATTCCTAAGCAGTAAATGACTGTGGCATCGCTAGTTGCTAAAGCCAGCACCCATTACTTCTTTAGTAATTATTAAAAGGAAGTTGTCATAGACAATGGCAGTGGAAGAACTGCTACTATAAATGAGTTATGAGTTTCTGCTGCCGAGGAATGGGTAACATTTCCAGTGTTCAGATGAACAATTGAGCAGCCACAGTTAAATCCGACCAAATTTTGCCCTCATTCCTACGAACCATCAGTATGAGAGCTTGGCACTACAACTGCTTCCTTACCAGCTGGTTAAAACAGTCCTGTTCCTCAAGCTCGAGACCTGCGCAGTCCCACATAAAACATTTTTCACGTATCACTATTTTTTTATGTGTTTTTTGTTAAACATCATTTATAGATTTACATTTGTTATACTTCTCTTTTTTCGTTTTTATTTTCAATTTGTTTTCTTCATAAAACAGCCTCTGTCTAGTCAAGCAAACTGAGGCAGGGTTGAGACAAGGCTGAAACTAAAACATTAACAAATGATCATACCATGGACTACTATGGGGTGTCAAGGATGTACCACTAGCTGGAGGTGGCCCAATAAGCTCTTGTGGTATTAGCCTGCCCTGCTGCACATGTCTGTCAGAGAGGGTCTTCAGTGCAGCAGAAAGAGTTTTAATAGAACAAATGTGATCTTGGTCACAGAGGACTACCAAGTGTAATGTTACTATTGAAATAAATACACCTGATTTACATACATTTAAGTGAGAAAGTAACATTTCCATGTTATTCTCATTGCTGCTGTTGTCAACATTCTTCCTTCTGACATCTCTCCTTGTTTTAAATGGCCCCATCCTTCCCCTTTGGCAAAACAAATTGACCCCTTAAAAAAAAAAAAAACTGGAGCTCTAAAATGTTAGAAGAGAACATCTGTGTATTCTGTCTCAACATTTGACCCTGTTTCCACTGCCTTGTGACTCTACATTTAGACCTGTGTTTGTTATCTCAAAAATGTGGTTCCAGTGACCAATTAGCTCAAGACCCAAGGTGCAAAGTCTAAAGCCTCGTACACGCGCAACGATTGTTGGCTGACCGATCGGCCGTCTTTTGTCCAGTGTTGTTGTGTTGGTTGAAATGTGCTCTAGACTGCACACAAATTTTTTCGGGCCAACAACAACCAACTTCAGAAGTGATGTCATGTGCTGGTTAACTTTCCGTGTGTTTTTTCTTCTCTGAGCATGCCCAGTCTTGCTCATCTGATATTTGTCTGCCGAAATCTGTACTGACTGACGGAAAATCGGCCGTTCTGGTGACGGCCAACAAAAATTTTATAGCATGCACACCAGATTTTGTTCGGCCGAAAAGTCGCAGTCGGTTGTCGGAAGCTTCATACTAACAAGCCGACAATCGGCCGATCAGATGTTGGCCGAAAATTCACGGCCAACAATCGTTGCGTGTGTACAAGGCTTAAGAAACCTCCTAAATTTCACCAGCCCACCCCACAGAAATTGGTGGATTTTGCAGCACATCTGCTCCCAGGTTGTGGCCGAGAATTGGACCGATTAGTTCTATGTATCAGGAATAGAGTTCTCAGAGCATGGTCTGTGGCTCATTGTCATTGATCAATGAACTTGGGTACAACCAGCTTGTTGAATATTACGCCTGATTATTACTAGAGACTGTTATATCCGCTAACAATAATCACTGTCTTCTCCTGGCAGGGACGGCTTCCTCTGCCCCCTACCCGGAGAACACTCCTCACTCACTGCCTCAGTGTTGATGGGGGAATAGAGGTTGCAGGAAAGAAAATCGATCCATTTATGGCTGACCTTAGCAGCAAAACTGGACTATAACCTGTACCCTACCTCTAGTAAAAAAACAAAAATGTGAGCAAATGAAAATGACAATTCTTATGTTTTTTTTTTTAATAATTTTTTGTTTTGTCTGACCTTCTACCTTAACCTTACTAGTGGTATTCCCGAGTGTGACTCGGGGTAAGATTTTAGTGCCAAAAGCGGTAACCCCGAGTCACACTCGGGGTAGCGCTAAGAAGATCGCTGGATGCTGGAGGAGGTTTTACTTACCTTTTCTCCGGGATCCAGCGAAGACTGCGGGCGGTGTGCGGCGGCGGAGCTTCCTCCCGATCGTCTGCGAGCCCCGGCTTCCGTCTCCGGCGACGTGACGTCCGCCGGGGGGTGGAACCGGCGGCAAATTCAAATGTAAAATGCACCAAACACACTGATACCGTTCAAAATAAAATAAAATCACATTACATTGCCCCCCAGTGCCCTTTCCTGCAGTTTTACTGTACTTTTTATGTAAATATATGTATATATATATATATATATACATATATATATATATATATATACATATATATTATATATACACATATATATATATATATATATATATATATATATATATATATATATGTATATATATATATATATATATATATATATATATATACACGTAATTCTTGTGAATGAGCAGCCCAAACCAACTGTATACATTATATATATATAATATATATATATATATAATATATGTATATATAATATATATATATATATAATATATGTATACATAATATATATATATATATATATATATATATATATATAATGTATACAGTTGGTTTGGACTGCTCATTCACAAGAATTACATGCAAAATAATGGTACCGCTTTCAGCACCTAAAATCCAAAAGAATCATACCGCCAGGGAGGTTAAAATGTATATAGTAAACTATCAAGCATTTGGTGACTGAATAAATTACATACCTGTGAAGTTTCATTATTTTGTAACACATTTTTGCTACATATTGTAGATAAAATAACAAATTCTGAATGAGAATGTCATTCAGCATAGAAATACTTTTATATTCTATTGCTGCAAGGATATGAGAACATAACCTAATTTGTCATTCTCTTTTCTTTTATCCTTTGTTTCAAAATGTACTATCAGGGGCAAATTTACATATTGTAATTAAGATTTCAGGGTATAGAGACCCTGAAGCATAACAAATGTAATGTCAAAAAAATATTTTATGAAGTACTTAATTTTTCAAAGACATCTAAATAATGGAGCTGTTAATCAGCTTGTTTTATTTCTTTCAATGCCATTTACTGAAACACTATTTTTCTGAAATCAGAAAAAAAATACTTGAAGTGAAATTAGTGGAGTATTTTGACAAATGGTAGCACAGATGTACATCACTATGAAGTAAAAGCAATGTTTGCAGTCTTTTGAATTAGAACAGATGAACAGTCAATCTGTATATTGAAACAAAGGAAAACATACAAGTAACTTGCAAATGATAAAATAAAATAAAAAACTAGTTTCAACATAATAAAGAATAACATTTAAAATAATTCAGTATTTGTAGACCTTAGTTCAAGTAACCCGGAGAGTATGAAGGCAGAATTATGTCACTGGATTTTGACTTTGAGAAGCTACAACATTCCATGCACTAACATCAAGGACATATAGTAATGAAGACCTCTACATTCAGATCAAAGAGGTCATAGAAACCAAGAACTGCATTTGTATCTCAAAAAAGAACAGCAGAAAAATTGAATTTTTAGGTTTTTGTGAGGAAATATCATTCAGAAAGCCTGATGCAGGCATTATGGATACTGTAGTGTTGAATCTTTAAAAGTAACAACCAGTCAAATCAGAAAATAAGCTTTACCGGTTAATTCACTGCTTTTGTTAGTAAATCTTGTAGGAACTAGGGATGATCGAACTTTTGAAAAGTTCGGTTCGACCACAACACCCGAACTTCCCGAAAGTTCGGCCTGGATTTCAGAACCCCATTGAAATCAATGGGACCCGAACTTCGGTAATCAAAAAACACCATTTTGAAGCCCTAAAACCCAATAAATGCCCCTAAAAAGTGCCTAGGGTTCTGGGTCATGCCCCAGGGACTATTAATCACACAAAAAAAGTTCTTAAAAAATAGCATTTTTGATAGAGAGCCAATTATTGAAAAAATTATTGGAAAAAAAAAATGAGATTTCTTTGGATTTAGTGTCTGGGGGGTCTAAAAAGTGTACCTGTGAAGTTTCAGCTCTGTAGCATGTCCAGAACCAGAAAAAAAAGATTGTTTGTATTAGAATTGCAGTAGAGCAGGATAGTGGCTCCGCTATTTTCACACCCGGACGTTTTTCTTACAGGCGTTTATTGGGCTTTTTTGTGGACGTCTTTGGAAGCAGGCATGACATCTGAACTTCTATGTAGGGGTATATATACACACACACATGTATGTATATATACACATACACATATATAGGTGTGAAAGTAGCAGAACCCTATGCCTGCGCTAATGAAATAATTTGCAGGCATAGGGCTACGCTCCTAACACACCTATATGTGTGTATGTGTATAAATACATATAAGTGTGTGTGTATATATACCCCTATACAGAAGTTCAGATGTTATGCCTGCCTCCAAAGACGCACAAAAAATGCCCAAAAAAACGCCTGCAACAACACACCTAGGCGTTTTTGTTGCAGGCGTTTTTTTGGGCATTTTTTGGGCGTCTTTGGAGGCAGGCATAACATCTGAACTTCTGTATAGGGGTATGTATACACACACACACACACTTATATGTATTTATACACATACACACATATAGGTGTGATAGGAGTGAAGTCCTATGCCTGCAAATAATTTCATTAGCGCAGGCATAGGGTTCTGCTACTTTCACACCTATATATGTGTATGTGTGTATATATACATACATGTGTGTGTGTATATATATACCCCTACACAGAAGTTCGGATGTCATGCCTGCCTCCAAAGATGCCCAAAAAATGCCCAAAAAACGCCTGCAACAAAAACGACCAGGTGTGTTGTTGCAGGCGTTTTTTTGGGCATTTTTTGGGCGTCTTTGGAGGCAGGCATAACATCTGAACTTCTGTATAGGGGTATATATACACACACACTTATATGTATTTATACACATACACACATAAAGGTGTGATAGGAGCGAAGTCCTATGCCTGCAAATAATTTCATTAGCACAGGCATAGGGTTCTTCTACTTTCACACCTATATATGTGTATGTGTATATATACATACATGTGTGTGTGTGTATATATATCCCTACACAAAAGTTCAGATGTCATGCCTGCCTCCAAAGACGTCCACAAAAAAGCCCAATAAACGCCTGCAACAAAAACGGCCAGGTGTGAAAGTAGCGAAGCCACTATCCTGCTCTACTGCAGTTCTAATAGAAACAATATTTTTTCTATGGCGGTCACCCTGACATGGAAGGGTTTGTTCACCCTGCCATAGCAGTCAGAGTCAGTTAACCCTACACTACACTACGGTCCCCCTGACACTTAGCACTTTCCCTATAGAAACTAGAATATTAAATCTAACTATAGTGGAAAATAGTACCCTAACTACACTAGATATCCCTTTCCCCACACTAATAATTGCTAAATGACACTTTTGAAGCAGGAGTAACAGAACTGCTTCCACTCTCTTCCACATCCCTGTATTACAATGCTAGAGATTTGGCGGGGCTATCTTATATACTGGGGGTCGTATTCACTACTGATTGGCCTCTAGTCACTCCAATCACATTCTTAGCATCCTCCTGCCCCCTCAATTGGCTTTTACTGATGGTTCTGGTCCAATCACGGGCTTTTAAAGCCCAGTTCCTGTCCCATTGCATTTTGGTCGGTTCTGGTTGCCAAATTCTGAACTTTTTCTGCAAAAAGTTTGAAATTCGGCCGAATTTCGAATGGTTCGGGTCGACCATCGGTTCGACCCGAACCGTTCGATCATCCCTAGTAGGAACCTTGATCTTAAGCTAGAGGGTCCCTAGTCAAATTTAGAGTATTTTTCAGCTAGGCTGAGCAGTCCTGAACTTTGCTTATATTTTTTGTGTTTGGTAGGTTTTATCTAAGCTCAGGTCATTGATTATTTCTTTTGCCATTGAGTTTTCTCCAGTAGTTTTTATGCGAGATAATGATTTATGAGCTATTTTTATGTCAAAGACAATTACTAAGAGTTTTTGAGAAGAGTGGTGTCTTCTAGGAGATAATAAACATTTGGAGCAACCTTCTAGAAGGGTCCTTCTGGGTTTTGGGCCAATGAGGATCCAACCTTAGGGAGGTCTCTTCATGGGCCTTGCCACAGATATGGGCAGGTGCTAAAGCCTCACTGAATCTAAACTGGGCTGTGCTATGACCTATGGCTGTGCCATGGCTCTAGGAATCTGATATGAAAGATAACTACCTGTGTGGAGCATTCCTTAGACAAACTAGAACAGGAAGGTAAATATTTGTATGGAGCATCTTCAGAGGAACTAGAACAGAGGAACAGAGAGGAGGCTGTCTCTATCAAAAATTCCAAAATAAAAAGGCAATTTGTTACTTGTCACAATACCCAATATATGTGCCCACGCAACAAAATTATAAAACAGCAAGCCAGTATGATTTGTGTATCACGCATAGAACTTAAACTATAGAAATAAACAATAAATTGTGTACAGCGCTAATCAATAAACATTTAAATAAATCGTAAGGGTAAAAAAATACATTCAAACAATCTCAATAATAAGATGGTTATGTGTAAAAACAAAGAGCAAGGTTTGTGGGACTTTAAATGAGGACAGTTATTGGAAAATATTAAAGGTAATATGCAATCTCAAAAAGAATAGTTTATTACATAATACATAATACATAAAGTACATTGTAAATGAATAAAATAATCCACATATAAAAACTGAACATGAGGTATTGGAATTCATAAAATACAATACATATATAGTGGTCCATCAATAGCCACATAATCCATCAAAACACTGTATAAATAAATAATTAGACACCATGTAACTCAGTCTTCAAATGTTAGGGTTTTCTTCGTATTTCTTAGAGGCTCTACGCGTTTCGTGGTTCAATGTCCACTCATCAGGAGCTAGTTTGAAAATCTGGGTCTGTTAATATAAATTAACAGTGAGATATAGCATATATATATATGGGCATAATATATATCCATTGCTCCAAAGTAAATAAAGATAAAAGCCACTTACTGAGGTAGCCAGAAACAAAAATAAAAAAGTTCCAACCAACAGGGAGGTCAGCTGGACCCAGCGATGTCTAACCTAGGGCTGAGGCGGATAAAATGGCCGAGGTCGGTGCGTGGGGAGGAGGAGATGAAGGGAATACATGAAATTATCCCAAAGGGAGAGAGGACGGTATATTACAGAATTTGGTGGTGATGGAGAAAAATTCATGACCAGATCAATCTAGGAAAATAATGATAATTGTTGATGTATATATATTCTCATAATTGCCCGTGTATTCATCATATTTCGTGGTAATTATGTAAAGATTAGATATGCTCAAATAAGAGATAAATGAGGAATATATATCATAATGAATATGATCAAGTATACCCAAACAGGGGCATCAGAAAGATCTGCTAGAATACCAAAGAAACCACAGTGTGTGAAGATGGAAAAAAGGTGAGACCAAATTAGCAAGGTTTCACTGGGATAGTAAGAAGTAGGAATGTGAGAGCGAGGATACCCATAATGTGACTAATGAATAGAGGGTGCTGTATAAAAGGGGAATAAGCACCCTATAAGTCGTGAGAAGAAAAAGAGAGAACGAGAGTGAGATATATTGCACCAACCATAGGTTAGTCAAACAGTGAATAAACCAAGGAATAACGTGAGAAAGTGTCATCAAATAAATTACCTAGAACTTGGTGCAATAGAGAGAAGAGAAAATTTGTGCAAGTGAATGCAGATTAAACGTTACCCACAGAGAACAATCAGCGTCCTAACTCGCCCCAGCTCCTCAACTCAAACCCCTTCCGACAGCGGCAAAGATAATCGCCAATGCCATGTGGGGACGCCGTTATATGGTCGGGAGGTATGACCTCATATCCGTCGCATAGCGCCGGGGACGGGACACGCCCACCCAGCCAGGCGTCAGATCGGAAAAAGCAGGTTGCCCCAGCAACCCAATGCCACAAGGGGAAGGGGGTGGAGCAGCCTAACATGGCGCCGATGCGTGCTATGACGCGCCCCACCCACACCCCGGATAATGACAGAGGCGGAGTGGGGGAGGGAGCGGCAGAATGCCGCATCGCAACCCCGGGAGTTAACAGGCTGGAGAAGAGGATCTCCCTGAAGTGAGACAATGTATCGCAATTATCCAAGATTGAACAAAGAAATGGTTAAAAAAGGAAGCCATAATAATTAATCCCAAATGATTTTAACAGAACAGACAAACAGTTGATAATGTCATGTTCTAATATAGGAGCAAGGTATAATATATGCCTAAAATAAACCTTTCAGATCATGAACAAAGCGGGTGTCTTCCACCCAATTAATCAATACTAGAGAAGGGAAAGGGGAGGGGGGAACATGATCTGAGGTATAACTAAATAACTGAACCTCCATCCCTGGTATACATAGAAACAAAGAGCAAGGTTTGTGGGACTTTAAATGAGGACAGTTATTGGTAAATATTAAAGGTAATATGCAATCTCAAAAAGAATAGTTTATTACATAATACATAATACATAAAGTACATTGTAAATGAATAAAATAATCCACATATAAAAACTGAACATGAGGTATTGGAATTCATAAAATACAATACATATATAGTGGTCCATCAATAGCCACATAATCCATCAAAACACTGTATAAATAAATAATTAGACACCATGTAACTCAGTCTTCAAATGTTAAGGTTTTCTTCGTATTTTTTAGAGGCTCTACGCGTTTCGTGGTTCAATGTCCACTCATCAGGAGCTAGTTTGAAAATCTGGGTCTGTTAATATAAATTAACAGTGAGATATAGCATATATATATATGGGCATAATATATATCCATTGCTCCAAAGTAAATAAAGATAAAAGCCACTTACCTTTTTTCCATCTTCACACACTGTGGTTTCTTTGGTATTCTAGCAGATCTTTCTGATGCCCCTGTTTGGGTATACTTGATCATATTCATTATGATATATATTCCTCATTTATCTCTTATTTGAGCATATCTAATCTTTACATAATTACCACGAAATATGATGAATACACGGGCAATTATGAGAATATATATATACATCAACAATTATCATTATTTTCCTAGATCGATCTGGTCATGAATTTTTCTCCATCACCACCGAATTCTGGGATATACCGTCCTCTCTCCCTTTGGGATAATTCCATGTATTCCCTTCATCTCCTCCTCCCCACGCACCGACCTCGGCCATTTTATCCGCCTCAGCCCCGGGTTAGACATCGCTGGGTCCAGCTGACCTCCCTGTTGGTTGGAACTTTTTTATTTTTGTTTCTGGCTACCTCAGTAAGTGGCTTTTATCTTTATTTACTTTGGAGCAATGGATATATATTATGCCCATATATATATATATGCTATATCTCACTGTTAATTTATATTAACAGACCCAGATTTTCAAACTAGCTCCTGATGAGTGGACATTGAACCACGAAACGCGTAGAGCCTCTAAAAAATACGAAGAAAACCCTAACATTTGAAGACTGAGTTACATGGTGTCTAATTATTTATTTATACAGTGTTTTGATGGATTATGTGGCTATTGATGGACCACTATATATGTATTGTATTTTATGAATTCCTAAACCTCATGTTCAGTTTTTATATGTGGATTATTTTATTCATTTACAATGTACTTTATGTATTATGTATTATGTAATAAACTATTCTTTTTGAGATTGCATATTACCTTTAATATTTACCAATAACTGTCCTCATTTAAAGTCCCACAAACCTTGCTCTTTGTTTCTATGTATACCAGGGATGGAGGTTCAGTTATTTAGTTATACCTCAGATTATGTTCCCCCCTCCCCTTTCCCTTCTCTAGTAAAGATGGTTATGTGTGTAAAAAATCAACATAAATTCAAATAGCAATAATGGTAGAATTGTAGTGACGCCAGTGCTGTAATTTTTGCAAAAATATAAGTGTAAAAAAATACAATGGTGACCATTAATATTAAATATTTTGTGAACTCTGTGCACTATATGATGTAAACAGAGAATGGCTCCACACATCCACTCTTCCTTGAAACTGGGATCTTGTCTCAAACATATTCCAAGCCCACCCAAAGGAGGAAAACTTCTCATATGCCCCACAAGGTAATACAAGTACATCTAACTCTCCATTTAAAAGTATTTTATTATATTTAAAAAAACCAAAAAAACAAAGCGAGTACAACAAAGGAAAATAAGGCACCGACATGTATTGTAAATATAACTGCTTCCCTGGAGATTGGCACCTGCCTCTGGTATAGGAATACAGGAAAATCGCTGATCACTCTCTGGGAGAGTATGTACTCAAGCCCCAGTAAGCCAACATCAGAAGTAAAACACATCTATATAGATGAAACATGTTGGGCAGGGTATGAGTATTGCAATGCCATCACACTGAGAAGAGGCCACACTCCAGGAGAGTGCAAGTATTAACAATTGCAGTATGCCCTGCATAGCGTTAGAAATGTATTGATCAGTTCCATTTGTTCCCTAGAAATGACTTTTTTTCTAAGTCTAAGGATTCAGTATTTTCCTATTTATCGTTCCATCAATTTTTTCATATCTTAGCCAAGTTGGTCTAAAAAAGAGATAGAAAAGCTCAGATCCCATAATGCAGTAGTTCTTGTTCTTCGCCTACATACATATGTAAAATGTAAAGTAAATCAGCACAGTGCGGTGCAGTGGAGTTGTGCACAGACACAACATAGAAATTGACTTCACATCCAATAAATTATAGCTGCACACTGTAATGTGATCTTGCCATAAACTTTTTTGCATGTCCTGCCTGAGCTTCTCTCTCTGATGTATTTCACTTCAAAGAGATTAATTGTAAAGTGAAGAATTTGATTTACTTAAGGTTGAACAAAGGTCAAAACTTTTCTTTTTTGGGAAAGTGAAGATAGATTAGAACACCTGTCAGGTTTTTTATTTTGCTACCTCAGACCCTGGTAGGGAGATTTATCCCCTCTTTTTGCCCCGTTTACCATTAATATGAAAAGTGAAAGTAAAAGAAATACCACATTTTGGTACAGTACAGAGGGGAATTTATCCAATGGGAACGCTAGTTCTGATGACCTGGGGGGCCTCAAAAGATTCCCTTAATTTGCAGGAATTCCCCTCACTTCCTCTTTTTCCTATAGAACTGGAAGTGAAGGTAAATCCTCGCTATGGGACATAGAAGAAAAAAAAAAAGGCTTGCCTATAGTTCTACTTTAATAAAAGATGCTGGCAAGGCTGACCAGCATTCATTTACTGTATCTAGCCAAATCATTTAGGATTTCATAAACAAGAGCACATTTTCTGCTTCAGAAAAAGAAAACTTTTTTTGTGAACTAGTTAGGGATGCTTATAGACTCAGGGACTTAACTTGGGATATGAGCGGTGTTTAAATCGGTGTTCCCGCCTCCTCCTCCAAAAATGTAAAGTCAGCAGCTACACATACTGTAGCTGCTGACTTTTACTATTAGGACACTTACCTGTCCTGGAGTCCAGCGATGTCGGCACCGCAGCCGTTGTTTCCATCAGCTGTCGGGTGCTGCCGCCTCCATTGCCAGTAAAGGAACCCGGCAGCGAAGCCGGGTGGGTCCCTACTGCGCATGCGCATAGCGCGCTGCACATTCGGATTGGCTTGGCGGCGGGGGAAGGGGAAGGAGAAGGGGGGCAAAATTCCAAGGGACAGCGCCGCGGTGCTGTCTCCTGAAAGTGGGGAAGGGTATCTGTCAAAAAACGGTACCCGTTCCCTTCTCCCCCTTAAAAGGTGCCAAATGTGGCACCGGAGGGGGGGGGGAGGAAGCAAATGAGTGGAAGTTCCACTTTTTGGGTGGAACTCCACTTTAAAGTGAGCATATAGATAAACAACGGAAACCACAGTTAATTTGCATATTTGTGAACTCTTAAATGACAAACTATTCAGGTTTTTTTCAAATTCACTGCCAAACAAAGTAGCACTCCATTCCAGACAAAGCATTAGGGTCACGCCTAGTACACATGGATGGCATTGGCCCGTTCATTAGAAATTGGCCAACAATTGGCCTGTGTGTACTGGAGTTGGGCCGGCTTCTGTTGACGGTTCATGATTGAAAAATGTCTGCCGATCGGCTCCAGATCAGTACACGCAGCCAATGGCTGAGAGTGCTGACCAGAGTGTTCTGGTGGGGGGGGTCGTCCTCTGGTCAGAACACAATAGAACAGCAGGGGAGATCACCGTACTTCACCATAGTTAGTACAGTAGCTCCTCCTGAGCTGTCAGGTTTTTGTTTTTTCAGCCCTGCAAAAAAACTATTAGTGTGTACCAATTTTAAGACTATGATTGGCAAGTGAAAAAGCAGCAGCTCACAAATGGGGTCAAATTAGTATTCTAATCAGTAAGCTAGATTTTAAAATTCACAGCACTGTGAATGACTTATAGTAGTGACACCAAATTTCCCTTTATAGTGATAGGAATGGGATTACAAAGGGTTAGTTACTATTTAAAATACACATCATTTTTAACAATAAAAGGGCATTTTTCTATCTGCCTATACTTACACTTTAACAATCTCTAATTTGCTGATTTAATAAAATATGGCATAAGCACATTTATGTGAATTGTGCAAATAATCAATAAGAATATTTCAGCCAGGTTGAGCAAAAATAAGAATGAGAACATGGGCCACAGGCAGAGAAAACTGAACTTGTTAAGGAAATTAACTTTCAAGGTTTAGGAGGAAGAGTATTAATTATTAATAGCGAGCCAATAGTGAAATAAAAACTTTATATGTCTTTTACCTCAGGGTAACTCGAATTGTAAAATATAGATACTCATTCAGACATTTTACTAGAATTTATTTCAATAGCTAAAAAAAGTATTACAATAAAAATATGCATAGTTATTTTAACACACCGTTAAAATACATGTGGTGCATTTTCTAAATTTCTGAAACAATTATTCAAGGCCCCCAACTGGATACAAGTTAGAGGGTTAGCCTAACAAAATTGATATTTTACTTTTTGGCAGATTTTGAAATGTAAAATTAAGTAACTTTTTTATTTCAGGGACCCAAGGAACTACATTTATTCAATTTATTTTTTGTGGTTTGCACATGCATCTTGACTCTCCTTCTGTCATGGAGAATACAAAAAGATTAGTAGGACCACTCCACTGAACACAAAATGTTGAATGTGTGTAGAAGTTGAACCATATAAGTACAGTATATGTGAAACCTGAAAGGCAAACCATTTGTGTAATTGTGTATATATATATCATTATATATAACAGTTCCAAATTGCAGGCAGCACTTACCCACAGGTAATGTAGGTGCACAGCAGATACAGAGCCATCCAGGCTCACTTGTATATAGGAAAACAAATTCTAATCTGCAGCACTTTATCCTTTATTTTCAATCTTCTGAATGCTTTCATTAGTATTAAAAATGCATACATTTAATTTATTAATTTGTTAATTTCATTAACATTGGAGGACAGACAGGCTGTGCTTCCAGCACTGCCAGAAAACTGACCATGCTGGGATGGATGTGCTCACTGTACCCATATTACATTTTTATCATTTTTTTCACACAAATTGTGCTTTCTTTTGGTGGTATTTAATCACCACTGTTTTTTTTATTTTGTGGTATTTAATCACCACCGGGTTTTTTTATTTTTTTGCTAAAAAAAAAAAAACAACATTTCCTATTAGAAAATTGTGCAAATAAATAATCTTTCTTTATAAGTTTAGGCCAAACTGTATTCTTCTACTTTGCAGTGGAGGAAACCCGGCCAATGGCACACCAGGGCTTGTATCTATCCCAAGAGGGCAGATTATGCCGCACAGTATTCTGGGAGAGGGAATAAGTCTGAGGGGAGCACATGACACAGTGTCTTTGGCGGGAAGTAGAGTCCCAGGAGGGAGGTGACGGCTGTCTCTCCTCCTGTCAAGAGGAATCGGGTATCCCTGGCGGCTTGCCTGAGGGGATACAGGGCTGAGCTGAGCTACAGAGAAGGATCCAGTGTTCTGAGGACCAGTGGAGCTGTTGGAGGACGAGTTTCAGGAAAGTATTCTCAGTCATGATTACTGCAAATTGCCCCTGGGGTCTGCCTAGGAGAGGAGACCACTCCGGAGAAGGTAAGAGGGATCCAAGAGCTAGCTAGCTGGGCAGCGGTGACAGTAAAGGGGGTGCCAGAGTTAACCCTGAAGAGTAAAGGGGGAGCCAGCGGTTGGGCCCTGAAGTGTAATGTGTTACGCGTTGCAGCACTAATTGAAAATGGCTACCTCAGTCTGGAAGGACTGGAGGAAGCAGTGAAAGAGGACTTTTGAGCTAACAGGAGTGTCAGAAGTCAGTTGCAGTTCAGTGACCGCAAGTCAGTATTCACAAGCGCCAGTAAGCTTTGGTCGGCATTCAGCTGGCATCAAGTCAGCGCTAGAAGGCATTTTTTTCAAGTGTCCCATTTTTGTACCTAGTTGAGCCAGAGCAGTATCCCACTCATTCCCTTCTCCCATCCAAGTTCCTAAAATAAAACTAAAAACCAAAGATGCCGGACTGGTCATTGTCTCAGTATTCACACTTGGGCAACTAGCTTAAATGTGCTGTTGGTGTTAACAGTAAGCAGACCCACATCAGGCCCAATGCCTGGAAATTCTGCTACATTTGGGGGCTCGTCCAGGATTTTGCCATGGGTTACTGGGTCGGTTGTCCCTAGCAACGGCCAAAGAAAATATCAGAAACTTACATTTTTGTGCCCAGAACTGTTATTCAAAAGTCAAGCCAAGTGTGAGACCGGATCTGCGGGAAGCAGGGAGAATGGGATGAAGATCGAAGTGCACATGGAAGGTTGCCCATGGCAATGCAAGTGTTCAAGTAAATCCTGTAAAATGATGGGAACCTTCCACATGGACTATAACATGTACTCTGCTATCAGACATTGGAAAGCAGGGGGAAAAGGAGTGAAAGCGTACAAATGCTGCAACTGCTTAACAGGGAGAGGTCCCGGTGGGGACAGAGAAGATGGCGGCCAGGGGCACGAGGATCAAGGTGCCAGGGGCCAGGTTTGTGTACAAGCCATATGGACTGTCGTTGACAGCACTCATGACAGCGGGACATTCATTCTATACAGTGAGTGCATGGATACTGTGAAGATTGCAGTCTGCCATGGCGGGAGAAGCAGTGGGACTATCTTTGGAGACAGTATGGAGGGTCTTACTTGCACATGTGTTGTTGGGGAGGGGACTATTGACCGTGCAAGCGGGATATTTCTCTTGCCTAGCAAGGAGGGACAGCTGGCTTCAGGAGAGGAAGGCGCAGTTGTGGCCTGGGTGCAAGTAAGAAAAGTGGATGCATGTCTGGCAAGTGACGTGGTCCGCTTTACAGTAACTTCCCTGTGGGCTAGATAGAGATAGCATGGCAGGGGAAGAGTTACAGTACCGCACGGTAAAAGCGCAATCCACACAGACCTGCCTAGCAGGAGGAGCCACCACCCAACAAGGAAAGAGGGTGGAGATAGGGGAAACATCCAGCCAACCAGGAGTGACCAAGGGAGTCCTATTAATACCCCCCTTCGGGTGTGGCTGCGAGGGAGACACGTGTAGGAGAGAGCAACATGGCATTTGTAAAGGAGCAATAGAATGTGATCGCTATCACCGCATCCATCAGTGGAGACCCTGCTAGGCAGACACCAAAGCAGAGCCCAGCCCAGCTATCATTTGGGATACAGGAACCCGGATGGTGCCTGAAGGAGGACTCGTGCTTTGCACGGGAGGCGGCCTCGAGTACCTGGGAGTGGTATGTCCCCAATGTGCAAATATTACTTTGAAAGTGCAAGCGTGGGTCCAATGTGGGCAATGTGGCTATTTACTGCTGCGGGAGAGAGGAGCGAGGGCCAGCCCAAGAAGTTACATGTGACTTGGGAGTCCGGACTCAGAAGGGGCATGTTATGTGTAATGATGAAGCTGGAGGCCATTTCAGTTGATAGTGGGCCAGCATTATCTGTGAAGGGGACTCGGTCACTAAGCTCTCTGGGGAGAGGATGCATGCCAGCACCAGTGGCCAGTGGATGGCCAGAAGAAGCATCTACCACAGCAGTAGCCGGGTCTGCTCCCATCACCATTCTGCAGCATACACGGTCTGTGGTCATTAAAGTCTCACCCACAAGCTCTGGGAGTAAAGAGGATGCTGGAGCTGTGAATAATGGATCCCCATCCTTCTGCAGATACGGATCCATAGAGGAAGGAATAGGCAATTGGGGGTCAGTTGATGAGACAGTGTGGGACTGGGGGTCAGAAGCTGGGAGCAGCTCCCCAGGTCCTGAACTTGCAGTTACCTTTGATAAGGAGGCCAAGGAAGCCATGGAAAGAGGGGAATTGGCACAAAAGCTGGGGTTCTGTGAGACTTATTTGAAAAGAATCCCTGATTTATCCCCTCCTGCCAATATTGCCCGGGCTCGGAATCAGAATGCAGCCTATGAGAATTTGATTCAGTGGGTAGAAACCCCATTTTCTCTGCCTGGGAGAGGCAACAGAAAAACCCTTCCCAGATTGTCCAGAATACAGAGATGGATGCAACGCAAGGTGGCGCTAGAGTATGTGTATGATTACTCCTATGCCCCAAGAGAAGTCATGTTACTAGTGGAGGAACAGAGAGACTTTTATTGCGATGAGGTTATATGGGACTTCCTATTCATTCCTAGCCATATAGAGACTCACCAGAAGCAGAACTAAAGGAAAGATTTAATGCTGTCAAGGCTCAATGGAACTATGGGCGTTCAATCTACATTGATAGGGTGGAAGTCCACCGCCCAGACGGATCAGGCCAGGCCTGGTCTGTGAGAGTTAAAGAAGAACAAGGTATCTATGTTCGGGTTCCCCATCCAGACTATTATATCTGAAAAGAAAAACAGTTTTTTTTTTCATAAGTCTTCAAACTGTACATTACTAGCCGTCACAACTGACCAAAAGACAGTACGGAAAAAAATATGATGCTGAATTCTGCCAGTTCTTTTCATATTGAAGTGTCATGCTAGTTTTCAGATCCCTTGGGCCATTAGGCCAGGATTTATATTTACCATTTATATCTGGTAAGCAGCTTTTTTGTATATATGGGGATTCATCCACGGGTGCCTTCTTTTTTTCTTCTTTTCCTGTATTCAGAAACGGAGTGGTATTCGTCTGCTGGGACTTGTGGTTCCTTTCTCATCAATTCTCTTTTTTTGTACATTTATTTGGATTGTTTAAGTCGACTTATATCTTATATGGACTTTAGTTTTATTTTTTATTTTCCATTTTGATTAACCACTTTGGATGATTATATATATATATATATATATATATATATATATATATATATATATATATATATATATATATGCTAATGGTAATTTTTTGATTGAGTTCAACAGCTGTTACATTAGCATGTTTATGATTTATTTATTTTTTATGCACAAACATCTTTTGGGATAGCGCTACACAGATTTGTATAAAATGAAAAGTCTGGTATAGATTTTGAGGAGGGCAGCCCTAAGGGTCAAGTATGGATTTTGGAGGGAGGGTCCCATGTTAGTTATTTTTCTGTGTGGGGTCCCCATTACAATCCATATCAGACCCTAATTAAGGATAATGATCTGGTATGGATGTTAAGTGGCATAAACATTGGTTTACAAACAGAGCAAAACAGCTGGAAAATATCAATTTGAATATTAACCACTTTACTACCAGTCACGTAACCTCTACGTCGGCTGACTTTGAGTGGTTATACCGGGATGATGCCTCTAGCTAGAGGCATCATCCCGGTACCGTTGTTTGAAGCCGACGGTCGGCTTTCCGTCGGTAACGATCGATGCGGCTCGGGAGCCGCTCGATCGTTACCCGGGGGGCGGGAGGGGACGTCCCCCCCCTCCCGCCGCCTTCCGCGGCTTTGCTCGGGGCTACCGTCCCACCGGGAGCCCCGAGCACCCAGCCGGCACGTCCGCCGGCTGGATGGAGTCCCGATGAATGCCGGAAACGGCATCGATCGGGTCTCCGATGACGTAACCCGGAGGCGGCGTCCATGACGTCACTTCCGGGTTACTGTGCTGCAAAAGGCGGCAGATTTGAAAAACGGCTGTATGCAAAAATGCCGTTTTCGGCGTTTTGCATACAGGGAAGTGTAGTGGAGGGGTCTAGGGTCTTTTAGACCCTCGATCCCTCCATAAAGTGTACCTGTCACGACATATTGCTGTCACCAGGGATGTTTACATTGCTTGTGACAGCAATAAAAGTGATCAGATTTTTTTTTTTTTTAAAAACCTGTAATAAAGTTTAAAAAAAAAGAAAAAATAAATAGGAAAAAAAAAAAATTTAGCCGTCCCCGTCACCGTTAGCTCGCGCACAAAAAAAAACGTATACGCAAGTCGAGCCGCAAATGAAATCGCTGTTCAAACCACACATGTGAGGTATCGCCGCGATCGCCAGAGCGTGGGCAATAATTAAAAAAAAAGAGCTACACTCTAACTCTAAACTGGTAACCGTTAAATAAATTTAAAGCGTCGCAGATTGAGATCTCTATTGACCGTAGTTTGTCGCCATCCCACGGGGGGGCGCAATTTTAAACCGTAACATGTTTGGTATCTATTTACTCGGCGTGACATCATCTTTCACAATATACAAAAAAAATGGGCTAACTTTACTGTTTAGTATTTTTTAAATGCAGTGAAATGTGATTTTTCAAATTTTTTCCAAAAAAATGGCGTTTTAAAGACCGCTGCGCAAATACCGCGTGACAAAAAATTTTGCAATGACCGACATTTTATTCTCCAGAGTCTTTGCTAAAAAAATATATATAATGTTTGGGGGTTCTAAGTAGTTTTCTAGGAAAAAATACTGGTTTTAACTTGTGAACAAAAAGTGTCCGAAATAGGGCTGGGGCTAAAGTGGTTAATATCAACAGCAATAAGGGGCCCCTTTCTTTTTCCCTTGAAGATGTCTGTTACACCAGACGCAATGCGCTAAGGGTGAGGTCAGTGGCATATGATGTTTTACAGCCGCTGTTGATCCCTGGTGTGGTGTTTTTTGCCTGTGTTACCCTATTATTTGTGAGTATATCTACTTTTAATAAATCACATGGTTTTAGCATACTACTCTATGATGTTTTTTTTTTTTCTCCAACACATTATTACTTTGAGATAATGGCTTTGGATAACCAGTGAAGGACTGTGAAGGCGGGGGAGTCAGTGGTATCATGAGTGGTGCCCCCCCCCCAATTGGATAATCTATGTGCTGTTGATCTCTTATCATTTGGAGATCATTATTGTTTGGAGAGAGAACTAGCACACTTGTCTGTGAGGAGGTTTGGGATTCTTAAGCCCCGTACACACGTACCGATCGTCGGCCGACGGAACGTCCTACAAATGTTCGCGGCTGGTGTGTTTGTTGTTTGTCTGTTGAAAAGTGCTCTAAACTTGCCCAGGACATTTGTCTTCCGACAGAAAATGACGTCACTACGTTCCACGCACGTTCGCCGCTACAAAAGAGGAAGTGAGTGTTTGGCCGTGACCCTTCTGGGCATCTCGCGCTGATTTCGGTAGCATTTGTTTGGTTGACGACATTTCGCTATTTTCCGAGACATCGTTCGAGAATTTATTATGGCGACCGTGAATTCGTCCGTTGCTGTCGTTAGTGTTGGAGTTTTGGCTCTGAGACGACGTACGAGCAATAGGAAGAAGAAGCGGACCTCCTGGACGAAAAATTGGTTGCTTAACCGTGATCAATTTTCTCATATGTCCTTGCTGAGGGAGCTCCAGGAAAATAATCCTGATGACTTCAGGAATTATTTGAGGATGATGGATCCCATCTTTTACCGTCTTCTTGCCCTGGTGTCCCCCTATATTCTGAAGCAGGATACTTGTATGCGGCTTGCAATTACTCCTGAGCAAAGGTTAATTGCGACGTTGAGGTATCTTGCAACAGGGAGAAGCCTGAAGGATCTGAAGTTCACCACAGGCATCTCCCCCCAAGCACTTGGAGTCATCATCCCTGAGACCTGCTCTGTCATCATCAAGGTCTTGCAGAAGGACTATATCAAGGTATGTTTGATTTTTTACATTACATTACATGTATTACTAGTTTCACCTGAATTATGATGTTTTTGGATGTACAGCAATTGACACAGGCCATTATTTGTAAACTACCCTCTGTCCGCATGCACATAGTAGTAAAGATGTAGATTATCTTTAACCATTTGTAAAATTACCCACTAACCACCCCACCATTCTCTCCTATGTGTCCCTAAACGCATTGCCTGTTAACAGTATGTCGAATTTATCTAATTTTATTGCTTTCCCTCAAACAATTATTCCTTGGCCAATGTTTTAGTACCTAGTTAATGATTTATCTAAAATACATCAGTCCATCCATTCCCACCTATGATTCTGTATGTTTATGTAATGATGTTAAAACCTTCACTGACCACAAGCCCTTATTGATGTATAAATGCCCAGTTTTACTTACCCATCCCCCACCCACATGCTAAATCTCAAAGTCAGCATATACCAAAGCTCAAGTTCAGAGGTCTTCAAACTATGGCCCACCAGTTGTTCACGAACTTCAATTTCCATCATGCCTAGTCATGTCTGTGAATGTCAGAGAATTACAAGGCCTCATGGGATGTGTAGTTCTGCAACAGCTGGATGGCCGTAGTTTGTAAATCTCAGCTCTAGCTGGTGAGTATAATGGGCCATACACACTAGAAGATTGTCAGAACAATTTATCCTTCCGATTTACCAAAACCAAATAATATAAGGTCCAACAAACACTTTCAAATCCTATGCAATCTGGTAGGCCCTTGCACTACATAGAAAAGGTAAATCTGCACGAAAAAGTCTTCAGAGAATCTTCTAGTGTGTATGGCCCTTTACAATATAAGAACAATAGGAGGTTGAAAATAAATGTATGTAGATGTTACATCCCCATATCCAAACCTTTGCCTTCCTGTTGTATATTTTTTTAGCAAGTTGCATAAGCATTTAACAGACAACTGTGTGTGTAATTAATAATGTGATGTGCTCAAGCACTAATTTTATTTTTTTTATTTTTTCCCCACAGTTTCCTTCAAACGCAGAGCAATGGCTGGAGATTTCTGATCAATTTCTGGAGAAGTGGAATTTTCCCAATTGTGGGGGTGCTATTGATGGGAAGCACGTCCGCATTGTCCCCCCTCCGAATTCCGGCACATTTTTTTATAATTATAAAGGTTTTTTTAGTATAGTCATGCTAGCCATAGTTAATGCAAACTATGAGTTTATTTTTTTGGATATTGGCAAAAATGGCCGCAATTCGGATGGGGGAGTTATTGATCAGACGGAATTCGCTCGTCGTCTAAAGAACGGCACTCTGAACCTGCCATCCAGGGAGCAAACTGTTGAGGGTATGAGCTTTGTGTTTATCGCAGATGAGGCTTTTGCGCTTGGGGAGCATCTCATGAAGCCCTACCCTCAGAGGAACCTCACCCCAGACCAAAGGATTTACAACTACCGGTTGTCCAGAGCTCGCAGAGTTGTGGAGAATGCCTTCGGGATAATGGCCAACCGGTTCCGGATATTCCTGACGTCCATAAACCTGGCACTGTACAAAGTGGATAATGTGGTCTTGTGTTGCTGCATTTTGCACAACTTCCTACGCAGGAATGCACAAAATTATGTATTGCAGCAACTGGATACTGACCCTGCTATGCCAGGTACAAGTGGAGAGGCCCAACCTTCTAACCAAGTGGAGTCCATGCCGTCAATGGAAGTTGGACGGTCAGCATTGGCATCACACAGGGCCCGTCAGATCCGCCAGGAATATCTGGACTATTTCGTGGGGAGAGGAGCTGTGTCCTGGCAGCAATCACTGTCACACACCCATTAATCTTGTTAAAGATTGGACACACAAGATAAATGTCAGAGATATATTATTTTTCAACACATTAAACAAAAATTGCAATGATTCTGTATTGTGGATTATAATCATTTGGGCACATATGCCAAACACAATTATTTGGGTTAATCATGTGTTATATATGTGTGACTTTGGAAGGGTTAATACATTCATCAGTGTGTTTCTTGACTGTAGTCTCTCACCAGCTGATCCAAAGTGATGATGGCCATGTGTTATTTTTTAGCCAGTGGTGTAAATACAAGGGCCTTCTGCACCCCACAAAATGTACACAAACCCTGTCACATTGAGAACTAGGTCACACCCAAGGTTCATCTAATGTCACCTTACATTGGTGTTCATTGTCCAGAAGTTGCCCATACTATATATTTCATATAATACATTAGGGTATTAACAAAGTACCTACACCTGTTATGTTGTGTTCATTTATGACATCCTTCTCACTGCCCACCAATGTTAGGATATGTCAGTGTTATGTGAAACTTGATCATTGTTCATCTCAAAGTGTTATATATATAGGTAATGGAAAGTGAACTAGAGCAACGAACAAGCAATACACTATAGATTACACTGATCTCCCTACACTGATTGCTACTGGCAATATCAATGCCATATTGAATCCTAGGACTGCTAGTACCTTGAGTGTTGAGTCACACTTATGCGATGCGGGAAGTCTGCGACTTTGCAGCCTTCCAGCATTGCATAAGGGTGACCCGCCACTTACTTTTTGCACAGGATTGTATTCCACAAGTGTTAAGCACTGTGCGATCCAATCCAGATACATCAGAAATAAAGGGTCATGTGCGACTTGTATGCGTGTTCAGTGCGAATGTAGCCATACAAAGTGTATGTCTCAATTCACACTGCACATCTGATGGCATGTAATATCGTAGCGCACTGCTCCTTTATTACATGCGATCAGATGTTCATGCGAAAATCAGCTATACAGTTTGTATGGCTCAATTCGCACTGCACTCGCACAAAAGTCGCACATGATGCATTTATTCAGCCGCATCAGGATAGGATCGCACAATCGTTCAAACTTGTGTGATCCGATCCTGTGTGAAATGTCAGATCGCACTGTGATATGCGTTAAAACTGGGGGTATCTTTAACATTTCATTGACACCTCCAGCAACTCGCATATGGCAGTGTCCAAAATGCTTTCATTAACATGTAAATATGGGAATAGGACAGCCATCATACATTTAGTGCTTCTTTACACAGCTTTAGACCTCGACCCCCCAACGAAAGTCTAATAAAGAATTGAACACACATTGTTGAATGTAAAAACGTTTTAGTATCAAACATTCACAGGGTTAGGGTTAGGGTTAGGGTTAGGGTTAGGGTGTTGTAAAGTGCTTTTCCCAAACTTGGGTACACTCTTTAACATCTGAGTGTAATTAAAATGCCATAAAACATTATAAAAAATTTGTAACATCAGGAACATCCCAATACAAACATTAAAAACGTAGTAAAATTGTGGCTTAAAATTTGCCAATCATGTCCACAAAATTGCGCATTTTGATTTGTAATGCCGTTGCAGTCTCCTTTATTTGTTCCAGGTCTGCGCAGCATTGGAGAGCCTCACGGGTCAATTTGGCTAATGTGCAACTATGTAAAACATGGTCTGTAAAAAATAAAAAAAAATGAGTCAATGTGAATCACCTACATGAGGTCATAATAATAGAGAAACATTTGGTGTCCAGGTAATCTTAAATTCCTCTCGAGTTAATACCTACCCTGTTCTTATGCTCTTTTGCCCTAGGCTCTTCTTCTTCCTCCTGTCCTCCTCCGATGCTGTTGCTGATGATTCTGCCGGTCTCCTGAGCTTACTATAGATTTATTAGGGGTGTGAACGCATGATGACGTCATTGTGAGGGCATGGTCGTAATGTATATATATTAAGATGCAGAGACCAGAGACGGGCAGAATGCACGGCAACAGCATCGGAGGAGGACAGGAGGAAGAAGAAGAGCCTAGGGCAAAAGAGCAGACAACATAAGAGCAGAAGATTGGACAGCAGAAGAGTGGAGAGGAGAAGATCCAAAGAGCAGAGTGGAGAAGACCGGATGAAGATATTTAAGAACATTTCATAAACGTCTCCTGTCGTTATTCACATACACTTCCATTTATGTGGTTAATGTGTAGGGGTACTATGTACCCCATACCCATTCACATAGGGATTGGGGTCTGGGATCTGGGGGCCACCCTTTGTTAAAGGTTGCTTCCAAAGTCCTAGGAACCCCCTGGCCGCATGACCCCCCAAAACCACCAGACAGGGTTGTGGGGATGAGGCTCTTGTCCTCCTCTACATGGGAGTAAGGTGCTTTTGGGTGTGCGGTGCAGAGGCCCCCTGGCCCAAAGCAACAAAACCCCCCCATGTTGAGGGCATGTGTCCTGCTGTGGTCCAGGGGGTGTTTGGTCCGCTTGCTCGTTCTCTTTCCTGGCCTGACAAGCTGCATGCTTGTATAAGGGTCTGGTAGGGGTTTTGGGGGTAACCCACGCTGTCTTTTTGTTGTGGGCATACCCTCAAACTCAATACCACACACAAAAGGCCTGGTTGTGAACTTGGGGGGACACCCACGGTGGGTTGTTCAATTTTTTGGTGTAGTTCCCCCTCAAAAATCTTCACAACGCAAGTGGCCCCGCAAGTCAGAGCATCCTGATCCGACTTACGGTGCGACTTCCATTCAAATAAAGAGGCTCCCATAGGGAACTAGTGTTGTAAATTGGAGGCTAAAAATAACACTGATAAAAATCATTCTGCAAAAACCTACGTGGGCACACAATTGGCTCTTGGACACTTGGTCCTGGTTCCTCCACAGTTTCGGAACTGGCTTCCATGCTGCTTGGCAAGTTGCCAGGAGATCGGGCTTCTGACCTGGCTGGGGATGCCACATCCTGGCATGATGCAACATCTGCAATGTAAATTTGTAAGGGAATACAAGAATATAAGGTTAAACAATCATTGCAAATACACATATTTCTATGATCCCACTACACAAAAATCTGTGACTACCAACCTTCTTGTTGCTCTGGTGTCTCATCACTTGTTGGCTCCACCAGGATTATTTCCGGAATAATGTCTTCATCTACATAATACAAAACATTGGCCATATCATAAAAGTCACAAGAGGTACATTTGTTAGGACATGGTGCCCTGCTTGATAGCTCTTTTAGTAACAAATATGAAGACATGTACATGGTTATCTACGAAAAATATGGTACATTAATGTTTGACAGTGCATAGGAACCAATTACCTTTAGTGGAATCTGTGCCACCTTCTGTGCCCATGTCCTCATCTTGTTCGGCAACTGCCGATGGAGCTGCCAGACCTCTCCTCCTCCTTTCCCATAGTTTGGCACGGAGTTTACGTTTTTCTCCTATTTAAAGGTTTGAATAATAATCTGTGATTAATAGGAATGTTTGCTGAGAAGATTCGTGCAGGAAAGAACGTTCGTTGCAACACAATACATATATTTTTAACTATGGCTTCCTGACTTTTAATGTCATATACTAAAACATCAACAATAGATCGATCAAATCACGACATGACAACTAAAATGAGTAATCTAACTTTTTACATAGACATTATAATCTAGACATGTTAATACAACATACACCAAATTATAAAAAACATATTGCATGATTAAAAAAATAAAGAAAAAATAAAACTTACTTTTTTTCAAAATCCGATGGATTTGGGAAAGCTGATCCTGCTCACGGTGTTTGAGGTCAGACCACCGTTTCCGAATCTGATCTTTCGATCGCTCGACACCGAATTTTTTGACCAAACAGGCCACCACCTTGTCCATGATGCCATCTTTCCTGGCATTGGGCCGCTCGTAATTAGCCAACTTGCCACCATAATCCATTTTTTCTAAAATGGAGACCATCTCCACCATTTCTGGCTTTGACATGGGTGTAGCCCTTGATTTTCTGGTGGCCCAATCACTTCGGCCCCCACTTGATGAACTCTGAGATCTTTCAGACATTCTTCTTGATTAAAAGATTGTTCCTCTGCTTCAGGTGTGAGTGTCGCATGTAGGCCTGATCTTCGGCACGTACACACCCCTGCACAAGCCCGCCACTGGAGGAGGAGTTGACGCCTGCGCTGTATTTAAAGGACGCCAGATCGTTCGGCCGACGATTCGCTAGCGGACATATCGAGAGTTGGAGCACGATCGAGCGGCGAATCACGACTTTTCCCCACAAACAAAGGTACGACTCTTTTAATAGAAAGTGTGTGTTTTGGGCCCTATACAGCTTTTATTAGGAATATCTTTATTATGTGCCAAAATACATGCTATTTTAATATGTTTTGTGTTGTTTTGTGTCTTGCAGGCATATACTGTCCTGCAATATGGTGGACAATTTCACCACCCACAACTTTCTCATCAGTTTCATTGATGAATTCAGGCAACTGCCCTGTTTGTGGCAAGTCAAGTCCGCAGATTATAAAAATAGAAAACTCAGAAAACAGGCCATGGAACATTTGGTGGCCTTCTACAAGCCCGTCTGTCCTGGGGCAAATTTTGATTATATCCGCAAAAAAATAAACAGTATTCGCACTGCCTACAGGCGGGAGTTAAAAAAAATAGAAGATTCCACCCAGTCTGGAGCAGGGGCACGGAATGTATATGTACCACGGCTGTGGTACTTTGATAACATGCGGTTCCTGGCAGACACCATGGAATCCAGGCCGTCAATTTCTACGCTGCCTTCGACTTTGGCAGAGGGCTCAGTGTCTGTAGATCCAAGCCAGGATGAGGATTTCCTGGAGGAGAGTTTTACTCAGGTATGGCATTTCACAATATATTGTCTGCTAAAATGTAATCATGTAACAAAATTATAAGCTAAACCATAATTGACCCTTTAGGTAAACGGGCATAGCAAGGGGTTGGCATGACAGGCAACCGCCAGGGGCGCAGGCCAAGGGGGGTGGGTCACAAAAACATTAGCATTGTTTTATTGTTTATTTTAACAATCCACTCAGCCTGCACACCCCAGAACCCCCAGTTTGCAGGCGGATTCATGCAGGTGTAAAACATTGAGAGCAGCTTCATGCAGGTGTAAAACATTGAGAGCAGCTTCATGCAGGTGTAAAACATTGAGAGCTGCTTCATGCAGGTGTAAAACATTGAGAGCAGCTTCATGCAGGTGTAAAACATTGAGAGCAGCTGAGCCAAAAGACCAGGAGACTGAGACTGCCTCTCACTGCATCCCCAGCACACCTCTGGTCTTACAAACACTGCTGCATCCCCAGCACACCTCTGGTCCTAACAAACACTGCTGTAGCCTCAGCATTCCTCTGGCTCAACCTTTTTTAATACAAAACTAACAGCTCCTGCAAATGATCCATCCATCCTTGCTTCCATGTCTCTGGTCTCTCACTCTGGGTCAGCAAGGCAGGTGGCTTCCTTATTCATGTTTCCCTGCACTGCTTCACCCTCAATGCCCTATATCAAGCCCTCTGCAAGTTCAGGCCCCTCTCTCTCTGCAACCCCCTCCTCTCTCTCTCACACCCCCTCTTTCTCTCCCTCTCTCTATCTCTCAACCCTCTCTTTCTTTTTCACACCTGAGACAATGATTGCCCACTAGAGAGCTCTACACTGGGCAAACAAGGGGCAAATTAGAAACTTTTAATGCCCTTTAATTTTTTTTTGGGGGGGTGGGTTACAGTTTTACATTGATCTTGGGGGGGGGGGGGTTGTTGCCAAATACAGCTCCTCAACAAGGGCACTGGAGACCCTAGATACGCCACTGTATGTAAAGTCTGCTATTTGTTCACAATAATATAACAAACATGCATTTTTATATACACTATAACATTCTAATCAATTGTTCATTTCATCAACAGGGAAGTGTCACTGAGGAGGAGCCAGGTTGCAGCCAGGAGCCTGGGGAGCCTGCGGAGCCTGAGGAGCCTGTGGAACTATTTCCACCACCACCTCCTCCTGCCAAACGGAGGCAAAAGAGGAAGCACGTGGATGACATCACCGACGAGTTTATCCAGGAGGCCACCATAGCCCTACGCCGGAAACCGGAGGCCAATGAGTCCTTCGGCAACATGACGGCAAAAATTTTAGATAAGGTGGACCTAGGGCAGTGTCAGTATGCCAGAAAAATCATCCTCGATGTGCTGCAAAAGGCTGAAAACGGCATACTTAATGAGCACAGCCATGCATGCCAGGAGCACCCGTGCCCTCCACCTCCACCTCCACCTCCACCTCCACAACACCCACCACCTCGCCAAATGCCACATGGCCAGTGGCAATATGGCCAGCAGGATCCAAACCTGCCCTCATGGCAACCTGATTTCAGTTACCAGCAACTTTAATTTTTGTAACCCCCTATTATTTATTTTACCCCTGTTTGCCAGTTTCTAGTTTAATTTTGTCCAAATGGACCTTTTTTATGTTTAGTTATACGGAAAGTATTGATGTTTGCTTTGTTTTTTTTTTTGCTGAGATCAAAAAAATAAAGAAAATTGAAAATAAAAAATGGCCTATCTGAATTTGTTAACATGTTTAATATTGTGCATAACCTGAAAAATATGTTTTAGACATTAATTCATACAAGAATAAAGGGTCATATCAATAGTTAGATCTTTGGTGTGAAAATACAAAAATAATGGTGAAGAGTTCAAATTATTTAATTCTAAAATTTGATAGAACAGATAGAATAGACAAACATTATCTTCATCATAACAGAACACATGCCTTTTTATTAGAAAAGTATGGCATTATGAGCAGCATCTTCCTTCTTCTCACATTTATCAAGATGAGCATGTGCTCCGCATTTCACCTATTTCTTGGACTTCCGCGAGCCGAAAGTTCTTTCTGAATAAAATGTTGAGTTTACTAGAGAAAATTCTTCCGGGAACTCATTTGGTTTGATCATGCGTGTTGGGATTTGTAGCTGTGTGTCGGCAGAATTGTGTACTGACAGGCGAACAATCGTCCGTTCTGGTGTCGGCATACAAATATTTTCATGTTTGCAAGAAAGACTTTTGTCCGCGGATTGTGCGCAGACATCTGTCGGAGGCACCATACTAACACGCGTACAATCGGCAGATCCTTCGTCCACCGACGTTTGTATGCCGACGATCGGTACGTGTGTACGGGCCTTTACACGTGGAATTCCATTATTTTCAAGATTCAACATTTGGACTTTTATATATTTATATTTGAAGTTTACTTATTTGTTATGCATAAGTGAAGTATATGTTATGGGATTGCTATTTTACCATTTATTTGATGCACATTGTTTATTATGGTTTAATAGGAGTTAAACCTGTTTTTTTAAACACATTTTTATTGATCACTACAGAGATATTGGGTTTGCCCACCTTTTAAAGTAATTTTTTTTGTAATTCCTTTGTGTCCGTAATATAATTTTCTACATTACCTCCTTTTGCCCTAAACGCACAATTTTTTCTGTTAAATTTAAACAATATGTTAAAAGCAGCTCTTATTGCCTCCCAGAGGTTGCAAAACTTTTATTCTCATGAAAACAGAAGCTAGTGGCTCTAAATCTTTGTTGAAAGCATATGAAGGCATGAGAAACTAATTTTTCTGGGGCTTCAATACACTATGTACTGCATATGTATTTACTGAATTATAAGGGAAGTTGCTGCAAATAAGTGTGTGTTTTTTTTATACTTTTAATGTTGTCTTTTGTTACCTCATCATATTGTGCTAAAAATCATATTTCATATTTTTATGTGTAGCTTCAGCTGATAAAAGTTCCTTGTTGTTTCATAGATTCTAGATCTTTGTCATGGAAATTGAGCTCTGAGGCATTAGCAGGAGAACTTCATGATATCAATCCAATATGTCTTGATGTTTCTCCCTGCTTGGAATTCCTAAAATAACGTCCCTAAAAGAAGTCTAATTAACCTCTAGTGGATCATTGCAAAGAAGCAGTAGCTTTGTTACAATGTGTTTATTCAAAGGTTTATTAAATTTGTAATCAGTTGTGGAGAACAAAATCAGCAATCTTGCACAAAACTTCATTTGCATTCTTGGTGGTCTCAGACCTGGTTTGTTGGGTATTAGGGTATTAGTCATAAAAGTGGCTATCTAGCCAAAGTAAAATGTTTTAAAATTACAGTGTGTATGGAGAAAAAAAGTAATTGGTTTTCTATCATATTATAATACAATAAATGTTTTAATGTTCACTTAGGGACAATTTAGGTTTCCATGGGTATAATGTACATGGGTATAATGTATGTTACATACCGGATTGCAGTACCATAAATTTCAATAGCACCCCAGCAGATTTTTCATCCTCTCTTCTCTGATCCTCCTCTTGTTCCACTGTCCTCAAACCATCTCATTATAGAACAGAGCATTGGGAGAAAGCTGCACATGCTCAGTTTTGTGTGTATTGCTAGAGATTTTTTTTTTTCTTGGGAGAGTGCATTTGATCAGCACAGGGCCAATCAGCACTGTCTAGAAGAAGGGTCAGAGGTCCTGCAGTTTATAAGGACAATCAGAGAAGAATGAAAACTCCTCCCAAGAGCTTTAACCAGACACTGATAGAAGAAGACTGATCTAACTGCTGATGAGAAAAGCAGTTTATATTTACTAAAACTATTGTATTTCCATGTTCTGTGTGCTGCGGAAGACCATATATTGTGAATGCAGGCTCCTGGGTTTAGTACCACTTTAAGGAAAGCCAGCTTAATAAAATAAACTTTTTTTAATTACCTAAAATCAAACTATATGCATCTAGGCCATGTTCATTTTAAGATATGAAAATTCTTAAGGAATAATGAAAAACTTAATAGCATGACACACTAAGCGTTATGTAGTTTTAAAAGATAAATGACTCATTTTTGTGGTTTAATTTAATCAGGACAATTTGCACATCAGCAGAATTGGCTCTTTATGTTTCTAAAGAAGTGATTTATAAAAAAAAAGATCTAGTCTAGTCTTAACACTCTGTTACACTCAGGCAGAAAACATGTTAGACAACTTAACAAAGCTGTAATGTTTCAAGGACAACATAATGTAGATGCCAGGCTGATAATGCTTGAATATTGGCATTTTTTATTATTATATCAAAGCACAGCAGGGTCTTCTTGAAACAAAAGAATGTGCTTGTTGTCACTTTTAACACATTTAAAAAATGTTGGGTTTATTCCTAATTTAAAAATTGATAGGTGCATAATAATTATTCCGTTCATGCTTTTGGATGCCCTGTACAACCAGAACCACTAGTGTATAGCACAAATACAGCTCAATTCTATAAAGCAGTGATGGCGAACCTTGGCACCCCAGATGTTTTGGAACTACATTTCCCATGATACTCAACTACACTGCAGAGTGCCTGAGCATCTTGGGAAATGTAGTTCCAAAACATCTAGGGTGCCAAGGTTCGCCATCACTGCTATAGATTCACTGCAGATCTATCAGCGCATAGACAGATAGCCATGGAGCATGGTTTTGTGGACTGGGGAACATAGGGAAAAACATGAAAATTTAACCAGACAGGTTAAAAAACTTCAATAATCTGTTGAAAAGCATGACAGGGCCTTCTTAACCACTTGCCGACTGCCCCAAGTACATATACTGCGGCGGTCAGCCCCGTGCAGGCAAAGTGACGTACCGGTACGTCACTAGTCTGTGAGCCAATAGGGGTCGAGCGTGTGCCATAGCAGGCGCGCTCCCACCCCCGCTCTTTCACGGATACCTCCGCGCGAGTGACCGGCGGACCCGATGTCCGCCGGGCACTCGCGATCGTCAGTTACAGAGGGAGAAAGGCAGGCGGCTAATGTAAACACAGCTGCCTTTCATTCTCCCTTGTGTAACAGCAGAGATCAAACGGTCCTGCTATGTAGGACCGTTGATCTCTGCTGTTACACACACAGCCACATCCCTGCACAGTTAGAAACACGCCCCTAGGGATACACTTAACCCCTCCCTCTCCAATAAAGTTAACCCCTTCCCTGCCAGTGTCATTTTTACAGTAACAGTGCATATGTATAGCACTGATTACTGTAGTAATGTCACTGGTACCCCCAAAAGTGTCAAAAATGTCAGTCAAGGGTCCGATCTGTCCGCCGCAATGTCGCAGTCCCGCAAAAAAAAATTGCAGATCGCCGCCACTACTCGTTAAAAAAAAAAATAACAAAAATCTTTCCCGTAGTTAGTAAATGCAATAACTTTTGTACAAACCATTCAAAATACGCTTATTGCGATTTTTTTTTTTACCAAACATATGTAGCAGAAAACAAATTGGCCAAAAATGTTAAAACATTTTGATTTTTACATTTTTTGGGGGGGAATTTCATATAAAAAAAATGTGAAAAATATTGTTATTTTTTCAAAATTTACACTCTTTGTTTGTTTATAGCGCATGATCAAAAAATCGCACAGGTGATCAAATACCACCAAAAGAAAGCTCTGTTTGTGGGAAAAAAAGGACGTCAAATTTGTTTCGGTACAGCGTCGCATGACCGCGCAATTGTCCGTTAAAATCACGCAGTGCCGAATCGCAAAATAGGGCCTGGTCAGGAAGGGGGTAAAATCTTCCGGGGCTTAAGTGGTAAAAACAGTATTTACTTGTCATCATTCCAAGCACAAATCAAAAAAGGTAGGGGTTTCTCAAGCACTACTTTAAAGGTGCCTTGTTTCCATGACTAACTTGCCAAAAACATCCTCCTTAACCCGCTTAGCGGTAACCCCGAGCGTGACTCGGGGTGTTTTTTTCATGCTAGGATCGGTATCCCCGAGTCACGCTCGGGGTAGATGTGCAGAGCCTGCAGCGCGGTTCCTTACCTTCTCCTGGCGATCCAGCGATGATCTCCCATTGCTGTGATCGCCGCCTAGATCCCCGCCTCGCTGTCCGTCGCTCTGATGACTTCCTGGTTCCGTTCCCTGCAGCAGCCAACGTGGTACCAATATTTAAAAAGGGGCCGAGATGTATCCCGGGTAACTATAGGCCGGTTAGGGTAAGACTACTCAAAATGAACTGAGTAAGCCTCAAGCACTCAAGTAAGTGGGCATTCTTTTAAAAATGTTTTATGAAACATTTTTCAGATTAACAAAGTGTATGCTAACCTTAAAATGAATATTTGGGGAGTTGGAAACTTTTTATTCCATAGCAATGATCCCAGTAATTCCTTTCATGTATTTCAAAGCAAAGAAGATACCTGGTGAACCCGCATGTTCCTATCAGAAAGACCTCTTTCCTGTTCCTTACTGACCACACTGAAGCAGGCTGAATTAAAAAAAAGTAGCGAGGAGAATGCAGGAATATCCCCCGTCAGGACATTGTATTCTAACAGTGAGGGCACTCCACTCTGATTCTCTGTAAGTGATTGATCAAAGAAGGTTTTCCAGTATACCCATTCAACACACGGCAATCTAATGATTGGCTTCTGTTGAAAAGGGAGTGGCACACACAGATTGAAATTCGGCCGCTCCCTGCTGAACCATATGAATTTCAATCCATGTGTACCCAGCTCAAGAAACAAAGCAGATTTCCTCTGGTGTGTTAAGTCTGTAACATTTGGTCCTACCAGGGAGCTTCCTGTAGTCAGCTGAATGCTCTCCCTTCCCGATCCTTTACAGCCTGAACAAAAGCTTTTGGGACTTTTCATGCCAGCATACGCTGATGACCATCATTTTTATTCCTAACTTCAGTTGAAGCTGGGGAAAGAAGGAGCTAGTCGTCAAGTGGTCACCAAAAAAAAAAATATCAGAAATATTATATTTTCTATTCTTTGACTTTACAGATACATTATAGTTACATATCTGCATTAGAATAAATATACATTGCCTAAATATACAGAATTAATAAACTGTTTCTGAAACTGAGTAGGTTCAGAAAAGTGTCTATATAAGCATTACATATTTTTATTTTACTGTCATATGGTGTTTCCATGGAGCACAGGCTCCCCATCTACCATAAAAATTGCTCCTTTACTAAACCTCCCACTCAGCTGATGTTTTCTTGCCAGAGTGTTTAGGATATTTAATATAAACAGATCATGCCAAAGAGGTTACCGGGAAGAAATCATAAAAGTGTCTTCTTATAACAAGACGATTGAATCTTTCTGGAAATAAAGAAACATCTGTGTAATTACAATTTAGAAATAATGTATCTATTCATTAAATGCTGATACCGATGCAGAAATTAAAATGTGCAAGACTGACATAAGGATGAGTAATTGGAATCCCTTGAGCATCAGGCTTAAAAACGTGTCTGAATTAGGTGTAAGCAAGTTACATTTACATAT
This sequence comes from Pelophylax lessonae, assembly GCF_965119305.1. Taxonomy (NCBI): domain Eukaryota; kingdom Metazoa; phylum Chordata; class Amphibia; order Anura; family Ranidae; genus Pelophylax; species Pelophylax lessonae. The sequence goes on along the minus strand of NC_138774.1, from coordinate 110,233,959 downwards.
GCAATACATGATTTTCATTTATTAATTAAATCATATTTTCAAATTAAAACAAGGACAAGTACATCGGTTTTAACATTTTCATATATGCACACATTATTGTTGCCTGTATGACATTTCTCATTGTATTCAATTTAAGACAACTTGTCATAAGAGAAATGATGATTAAGAAAAACCAATGCAATATCCCTGAGGCAGTTTGGTCCAACTTGGTTAATGACTTGAATAACTACAAATAAAATGAGTTATCTTGTTTTATAATAAGGAAGGGCTAGAGCCTCTGTTCATTTTTTTGTTGCTTTCTGTGTCTCTGTCAGGAATGCAGACAAAAGTAATAAAGACATTTTTAATAGCGCAGGGAAGAGATAAAACCTCTGACAATGTTTTTATTGCTGTCTTTGTATTCCTGTTCTGATGATTACCATTCACCCTATTTTTTGCACATGCATCATTGGTATTACAGACACAAATAAAAACAGACAGACATTGTAACTCTTCCTTGCCTTATCAAAAAAACAAATAAAAAGAAAAAAAATGAGGGCCTATTCACAACAGTGCATTCCATTGCAATACAATTAAAGCAGTAGTAAACTTAGCGGAAAAAAAAAGTTCTCCCTGCAATGTAAAGCCATAATGTACTAGTATGCATCGCATACTAGCACATAATAAAAAAACTTACCTTGAAATGAAGCCCTCCAGTGACCCGTTTTTAACCAGTGCAAAGGCTTCCATCATCACGGGCTGCCCCCACTTGAATGGTTGTGCCGCAATAATGTCACTCCCATGCATGCGCCCGTGAGTCTTGGCAGGCACACAGCTCAGAAAGAACGGCACATGTATGCCGTTCCTTCAGTGACGTCACCGGCTGCTGCTCACTGGAATATCTCCTAAACAGTGCACATTCCTTTTACTTAGCTTTATTATAAGAGTACCTGTAGTTAAAAATCACAGAGGGGAGTTTACTACCACTTTACCACAAAGAAGCAGAGTCCCAGGAGGGAGGTGATGGCTGTCTCTCCTCCTGTCAAGAGGAATCGGATATCCCAGGCGGCCTGCCTGAGGGGGATACAGGGCTGTGCTGAGCTGCAGAGAAGGATCCAGTGTGCTAAGGACCAGCGGAGCTGTTGGGGGACGAGTTTCAGGAAAGCATTCTGAGTCGTGAGTACTGCAAACTGCCCCGGGGTCTGCCTAGGAGAGGGGACCACTCCAGGGGAGGTCAGAGGGATCCAGGAGCTAGCTAGTTGGGCAGCGGAGACAGTAAAGGGGGTGCCAGAGTTAACCCTGAAGAGTAAAGGGGGTGTCAGTGGTTGGGCCCTGAAGTGTAAAGTGTTAAGTGTTGCAGCAGCAATTGCAAGTGATTACCTCAGTCAGGGAGGACTGGAGGAAGCAGTAAAAAAGGACTTTTGAGCTAACAGGAGTGTCAGAAGTCAGTTACAGTTCAGTGACAGCAAGTCAGTGTTCACAAGCGCCAGTAAGCATTGGTCGGCATTTAGCCGGCATCAAGTCAGCGCTAGAAGGCAAGTTTCCCATTCTTGTAACTAGTTGAGCCAGAGGAGTATCCCACTTATTCCCTTCTGCCATCCAAGTTCCTAAAATAAAACTAAAAACCAAAGATGCCAGACTGGTCATTGTCTCAGTATTCACACTTGGGCAGCAAGCTTAAATGTGCTGTTGGTGTTAATGGTAACCATGGCAGACCCATGTCCAGCACTGATGCTTGAAATTCTGCTACAAACACAAGCAGTTTTTTTTTTGTTAAAACATCTGGTTGAGAGCAATCTAATTGAGGGATCCCTGCATCAACACAAGCAATGGTAATTCAGGGATCTCCCCCACCATGCTATTGTATTTCTCAACCCATCAGAATACACAGGTCAGCACATGCAGCTGATCGAATACCGGTGTTTTAGCATGACTAATTGACAGAAGCCAGCTTCTGTTGAACAGTCAGAGGTACACATTGACCTCTGATGACACGGATGATTTTTAATCAGTGTATATACCTTGCTTTACAACTTTATAAATCATGAGGAATTATGTCATATAGACAAATTTTGCAGTAAAAAGTACTAGCACCAAGATGCTGGTGCAGAGAATAAAGTTTCATAAAGTTTTAGGTGATCAGTCCTGAAACTTTGCCATCTGTTATTGTCACTCAGCACAGTTCAGGTTTCTGTTGTAAATACCTATACCCTAATCAGGAAAGCTTCAAAAGATTGCTGAAAATTTAGCCTGTGTCTGCTCATCAGGTTAATTTGTTCACTCATGCCAAAAAAGAGGTCTGTCTGTCTTTGACTTTTGTTTGAATGTTCATGCCTTGGATCTGTAAATTGTTTAGAATGCATTTGTACTCAGCTTGTCTGTGCTTATCCTGATCATTGCCTGTTATCTCTGCTATTGGAATTTGTGGCTCCTATTGTCCACCTGTGTGGACCCTGGGCTGTGGTAAATATTTTTTTTGGATTAAGTTGTTCTAATCATGAGCCTACTATGTGAAGTTTTCTTTAAACATTGGTCTGTGGGGTTAAACCTCTCCAGCATCTAGCCTGCCTTTTAGTCAGTCTCGGTCAATAGTGACACTAGTGGGGCTACGATGGTCCAAGACACAGTGGGGTTGATTTAATAAAACTGGAGAGTGAAAAAATCAGGTGCAGCTCTGCATAGAAACCAATCAACTTTCATTTTTTTTTTTTGGCCAAAGTTGAATTGAACAAGCTGTGGCTACAAGTTGATTGGCTATTATGCACAGCTGCACCAGGTTTTGCACTCTGCAGTTATAGTAAACCAACCCCAATTTGAACATTCTTCTTGTGTTTGCATTATTTTCCTCCATAGGGATTTTGCATATTCTCAAAAACATGCTTGTAAAGTAAGTGGGACATTAGACTGTAAGCTGTGGGTGCAGGTAGTGAAATGCACAGTTCTATGTAAGTGTACAATAAATCTGTAATAAGTAAAGTTGTCTAAAGCTTATTGAAAATAAATCACTTTTCATACAACCAATTTGGAAAACAAACAGAAAAGGTAGAAAGAATAGCATGCTTGTGATGAACCAGATCACCGTGGAATAGGCAGCAGTACTTGAACCGAGAGCCAGGTACATAAATCAATACTTGATGTTTTCAAGACAGCTGTGCAGTTTATATGGCAATAAGAGACCATTTGTAATCAATAACAAACTGAGCCCAAACCAAGCTCAGCTCTTGGTAGATATAAGAAACACCAATGAATTAAATTATGGTTAAAATAAAAAATAATGTGCATGCATATTTAAAGATAAATAGTGTAAGCAAATTAATTTCATTTGATAACAGCTTCTTCTAAAAATCTGTGATGCACACTGAGTTGGAGGGACAGCAATAAGAACTAATCAGGTTCTGCTGCATGCATTTGTGCTAGCAAGAAACATATTGACAGGAGAAGAGAGCAGAGAAAAGATCCATAGTGGTTAATTTACTAAAACTGGAGAGTGCAAAACCTGTGCAGCTGTGCATGGTAGCCAATCAGCTTCTAACTTAGGCTGGCCATACACTATACAATTTTCTTATTCAATTTCCTTTAGATTTACCTTAAACTATGTAGTGCAAGGGCCTGCCTGACTGCATACAAATTGAAAGTGTTTAGGTTTGACCCTATATTACATGGTTTTGGTAAATCTAAAGGAAAGTTGAACAAGAAAATTGTATAGTGTATGGCCAGCCTTAAGCTTGTTCAATTAAGCTTTGGCAATAAAACCTGGAAGCTGATTGGGTTTTATGCAGAGCTGCACCAGATTTTGCACACTCCAGTATTAGTAAATCATGCTTTTTCACTGTTTAGTCACAGGCTGGGGTTGAGAAGATTAAAAAGATGTCTTGCTTAATTGTTGCAGTAGAGAAAGGTCAGGACACCACGGCTAATCTGTCTGGCAGGGCCATAGAAACGCCCCCCATTTATCCCAAGCAGTAAAATACAACAAAGGATGGGAAAAATCTGTTAAAAATGGCAATGCACAACATTTTTTAGCAAACAAAATGTTATTCAGTGAGAACCCATTTAAACCTATATGTTCTATGCATGTGTCAATGCAATGTAACACATAACATGTGTTAGGGTCCTTTCACATGGGCTTGCCGCCCGACGGTGGTCCGCCAATCCCCGATCCACCCATCAGGCAGATGACATGTCCATCTCCGCTCTGTGTGCAGAGACAGACCTATCAGATCCCTGCTCTCCTCTATAGGAGGTCGGATAAAAACGGACCACCTGTCTGTTTTCATCCAATACGATCCACCAGGCAGACGGAAAATAGGGTTTCCATCCGTCTAGATTTCACAGACAGGATCGGATCGGATAGCAGCGGGTGTCGGCGGACATGTCACTGCTGACATCCACTGCTCCATAGGGGTGCATGGAGCACCCGATCCGGTCCGCCTGAAAAACTGACAGGCGGACCAGATCGGAAAACCCGTGTGACAGGGCCCTTCGGGTGTTGTGGTGTTTTGCTTTGCTAATAATGGTGTATGTCCATTTTCTGGTCCATTGTGTTAGGTTAGCAGCCCATTTAAATAGGTGGGTTGCCTTGAGCAAGGTGCATGCTAGCACATATCTTGGTGAGCATGGGATCTCAGATCTACTTTAAAGGGGAACTCCTGTAAGATAAAAAGCATCAGGTAATAATAACAAAAAAATAAAAGCAGTTAATGTAATGATAGTATTTAGCAATCAAATTCAAGACATTCCACGTGTCTTTATATTTTTCTCTATAAGCTAAAAGCCTGTCCGGTGTGCTGATCATATTTGTTTATATGTATTTCTTATGATTTAAATCCTTGGCAGTGCTATCATTTGTCCAAAACCCTGTCACTTTTGCTGGATAGTTTGCATGTAATTGCAGAAAAAATGTAAAGTTGCCGAAGTGAAAAGGGGAATTTATATACTAAACATTTTCATTATATGCATTGACCATATGCTGTTATCAGAAATGTTTTTTTCTCAGCTTTAGGAAACCACAGTTTAAGGAAAAGTAAAGCAACTTCACTAGACAATTAAAATACATGTGCAGACATTAACAAAAGACCAATAACAAATGTACAGTACCAAGAGATATTTTTGTTTGTAGGATAGAACTCGGTATTTTTTCTTGTACAGAATTGTTAATGGTTGTACAGTCTTAACCACTTCCCGCCCACCCTATTGGCAAATGACGGCGGGATTGTGGTTGCGTTATCCTGACCAGGCGTCATATGACAGCAGCAGGATAATGCGCCCTGCGCTCCCCTGGGGGGGCGCAGAGCGGCGATCAGTGATGCGGCGTGTCACACTGACACACCGCATCTCCGATCTCGGTAAAGAGCCTACTGATGTAGGCTCTTTACCATGTGACCAGCCATGTCAAATCACGGCTGGTCACATAGTACACAGGAAGAGCCGTTGATCGGCTTTCCTCAGTACGTGCCTGACTGGCACGAGTAAAGGAGCGCCGATCTGCGGCTCTCCTGACAGGGGGGGGGGGTCGGCACTGGTAATCAGATCATTGATTACCAGTGCAGACCCTTGGGGGGTGCCACTAGAACCACCAGGGATGCCCACCCATGACCCCAGGGATGCCCACTATGGCCACCAGGGATGGCAATCAGGGCTCAGGGAGCCCCCCAGTGCCCTCCCCATCAGTGCTGCCCACCAATGCCCTCCCCATCAGTGCTGCCTCACAGTGCCCATCATTGCCATCTATCAGTGCCGCCCGTCAGTGCCAATCAGTGCCCACCAGTGCTGCCTATCAGTGCCCATCAGTGCCGCCCATCAGTGCCAATCAGTGCCCACTAGTGCTGCCTATCAGTGCCCACTAGTGCCACCTATTAGTGCCCATTAGTGCCACATATCAGTGCCCATCAGTGCCACCTATCAGTGCCCATCAATGCTGCCTATCTGTGCCCAGCAGTGCCGCCTATCAGTGCCCACCAATGCTGCATATCAGTGCTACCCATCAGTGCCACATATCAGTGCCACCCCATCAGTGCCACCTCATCAGTGCCTGTCAGTGCAGCCTCATCAGTGCTCATCAGTGCAGGAAAAAACGTATTTATTTACAAAATTGTATAGCATAAACAAAAAAAAACTTTATTTTTTTCAAACTTTTCGGTCTTTTTTTTATTTGTTTAGCAAAAAAGAAAAAACCTTGTGGTTATCAAATACCACCAAAAGAAAGCTCTATTTGTGGGGGGAAAATGACATAAATTTGGTTTAGGTACAGTGTTGCATGACCGCGCAATTGTCATTCAAAATGCAACAGCGATAAAAGCTGAAAATTGGCCTGGGCAGGAAGGGGGTGAAAGTGCCCTGTATTGAAGTTGTTAAGCTAGCAAAACATTTTAAAAAGCAATTGATGGGAAACTAAAATAAAATAAAAAAAAAAGTATATGGAAATACTTGGATGGTTTTCAGCATGTTATTCCCATCAACATCACACTAACATCAGTGCTGAAATCTCAGTATTTGGTATCTTTAGTTGCTGTTGACATCCAATATGTCCACATTGCATGCGCTGTGTAAATGAGATAAATACACACAGCATGTACAATGAGGACAATGTGGAGTCTTCTTCTGCATCCAACATGAAAATAAGCCAGGGTTATTGTTATGCTAAATCTCTTAAAACATTCAATTTGGTATAAAATGTTAAATGGTAAACACATAAATGGTAAAAACAGAAACATAAAACATTTAAATGCAGCAGATCTATCTACAGTAACACAAGACTAAGGTAAACATACTTTATTGGAACATACAGTTATAATAGACCTTTTAATAGCTACTGTATAATAGGAGACTTTGGCTAAGTACTGATTTAGAAGCAGATAAAACAGAAATGTATAAAAAAAAAGTGTGGTTGTCCCTTTTTGGTCTTTGAAAATAAGTTACTTGAAAATATTTATGTGTTGTCATATTTTCATGCTAACAGTGGTATTAAAAGCTGGTAATAAACCCATAAGCAAACATTTAATAGTTTGCAGATTACCAATTCTTTAATGTGATAGATATACTTGTTTCCTTTTTTAGGCTTTCTTTTTTTCTATTTTTATCTGATGATCCAGCCAGCAAGTCTGTTGTTTTTTAAAAGCATAATTTCTTCAGCAGAATGTGTCAGTTTACATGGATGAGACAATCCATTTAATACTGACAGGGGTGATTAAAAAAAATCAGGTTTAATATATTAATGTACAACCTTTATTCCAAAAGGAAACAGATTATACAGTGTGAGATGGAGTTTGGCTTCAATTTTTTAGTACATATAAAGTGATACTAAAGTTAATTTTTTTTCTTTACAAATAGCAAAGATGTTATAGTTACCTGCTCTGTGCGGTGGTTTTGCACAAATCAGCCTGGATCCTCTGTTTTCCGGGTCCCTCGCCGATGCTCCTGGCCCCTCCCTCCTATCCACAACAAGCAGCTCGCTATGCCGAGCCGCAGTTGTGTGTATCCATTCAGACATGGAGCTGAGGTTTGGCCCCGCCCCCTCTCTCTCCTCATTGGCTAACTGACTTTGATTGACAGCAGCGGGAGCCAATGGCGCCATTGCTGTGTCTCAGCCAATCTGGAGGGAGAGATATAGAGAAAACTATCAGCGCAACTTATGTATACCAAATAAATAAAGTGAAATAAATAAATAAGAAAACTCCGGCAGCTCTCACTCACTGTGTTTTTACTCCACAACTCATATCAATAATCAAAAAATAGTCCTGCGCCAGATATAACACTACACTATCAGGAGGGAGAGTACTGGGTGGCCGAGGCCCTCATGTACATATTGGGTTTAGATGGGTCTCAGGTAAGTATTATGGGGGCTGAGAGGGGTTGCCGCACACTAAAGGTTTTTTTTTTATTTTATTGCATAGAATGCATTAAGATAAAAAATCTTCTACCTGTACAACCACTTTAGAACAAAAAAAAAACATGAGGTTCCTCTAAAAATCCACACCAGACTCTTATCCATGCATGCAGACTGTTATTCTAATCCATACCAGGCCACATTCCCTCAACATGGGGGGTACCTTCCTAGGGGGAATCCCTAACATATCACCTTGTCCTCATGTTTTTAAGAACAAGGGCCTCTCCCACAACCACAACATAAAAAAGGGGAGCCCAGATACCAGCCCCCCCCCCCCCATGAATACATATGGCGCTTTTCCACTGCATGGAACCGTACCGGTTCGGCACCCTTTTGTGATTTTCCACTGCTGGTACCGCATGGTATAGGGTCGGAACGGTTCGGTACGGTACGGTATAGGTTTGCTTTTCCACTGCATGGAACCGAACGGTACGGTACGGTACGGCCCTGAAAAAACAGTACCTACTCGATTGTGGTTCCAACAGGTACCAAACTGGTACCAAATCCCACAATCCTTTGCATGCAGTCACTACTAGCCACTGATTGGTCAGAGAATCCCACCCACCCCGTTGTTATCCCACCCACTTAACTTTAGTACTGCTTTAGTGGAAAAGCAAACCTATACCGTACTGTACCGAACCGTTCCAACCCTATACCATGCGGTACCAGCAGTGGAAAAGCAAACCAGGCCAAGCAGGGCCGAGTAGAGCCGAGCCGGTACTAGCCGGTACTTGCAGTGGAAAAGTGCCAATAGTATCCTACTCCATCCCCAAAAATGTAATGTGTAACAAAAGACAGATATGGTCCATTTACATTATAGTTGTTCTGTAACATAAAACTTGTGGAGCAGATCATGTCGGTGGTCAGTGGGTTTTTTCTTTCAGTGTGGTGGTATGTATCATTTATCTTGATTGATGTGGATCTGCATCACTGTATAGTGTAATTGATGATGGATTTACATCGTGTGACTTTTTAAAAAATAAATTTGAATAAGGACACCTCTGGTGATGTCAGTTGATGACAAAACGCATTAGCTGGACCTGATGTATGACGCAAGTGCACTACCAGCCACTGCCATTTTGATCAAATTGTTTGGATGCCTGTTTTTACTTGATGTTTCTAAATACGTTTTTAATAAAGCCTTTTATTCATTCCTAACGTGCATTACTATCAGAGTTTTTGTGTTTATTACCCTGGTGAGCTCTATGTGATTTGGCAAAAATTAACGGTTGTGTAGCTGTTCGTTTGAATCTACATACACAGCTCATTAATGGTTGATGGGAGCCGCTTTACCTGATGTTCAGTGCTGAGTTCCAGATAGATCTATGACATGCCCACACGACTACTCTATAATTTGAGGGTCAAACTTTTCTGGTAAGGAGACTTGCTGGAAACACTGTGGTGTTGTGTGCATTGCTTATCGTACTGAAGCTGGTGTGAGGCTTTCGTCTGTCCTTTCAACATTCATCATACAGACTTCTTTTTTTTTAGTATTCACTATAAGTGTTTCGGATGCTATCTAGTACATCTGATTAGCGCTGCATACCAGGACTTTTATTTTTGCATTTGTAATCAACAAATTATTGCTGGCTGCTACTTGTATTACCTTCTTTAGAGTTAGAGCAGATGAATTGTGTTTTTTTTTTTAAATTAAGGACTTGTTAAATCTGTGCCAGTGTATTTATTTAATTTTCACTTTTTTTGTGAAAAGTGAATCAGTAAGGGTACGTACTCCTCATTCACAAAGGGGTGGGAAGGTATCTGTGAGCTACCTTAGGTCCCTTGCACATAAGGCCATCTTGATACAGTGCATACCCCCAGCAGACAGGTGCACTGTCAAGGCCTGCTACCTGCAGCTTGTCAAAATCCATGGCAGGCAGCAGCTGGACAGAGCTGAACACTATACCGAGTGCAACCTGCATTAAGGACCCTGTGAGTTCCAGGATAAATATCCAGAACACACCTTCATCCCTGAATGCAAAAGGCCCTAAATGTGAATACCACTCAGTATGGCACCCAACCTTGTCCAGTCACAGCCTGTCATGGACTTTAACAGACTGCAGACAGCAGGGAAGGACACTGCACCTATTCATCCCAGGTGCACTAAAATGCTGGAAGGGACCCACTGCAAAGGGGGCTTCAAGAATTATTTTCAAATTCTGATAAGCCCCATACCCACAAACCCACACAACCACCAGCCTAGGCTGGTGGGGAAGAGGCTCTTGTCCTCATCAACATGGGGGATTTTTTTTTTGCCATGAGGGTCTTCCCTGATGAGATACCCCCCCCATGTTGCGGGTATGTGGCCTGGTAGGGTTCAGAGGAGGACTGCATGCTCATCCACTTCACTTTCTTGTCCAGCCAAAAAGGTTAGTATGAATAGCCCAAAAGGTCTGGTATGAATATTGGGGGTACCACAAGTCAATTTTGTTTTTATACAATACCTTTTTTTACATTCTGCTGACAGCCAGGAATCCCCAGTTGGAAGCTGAATTGGCCAGGCAGGAATAAGTCATGTTCATTAGGACATGTAGACATTAGGGATGATCGAATGGTTCGGGTTGACCATCGGTTCGGCCCGAACATTGGGTGTTCGAGGTTCGGCCGAATTTAGAACTTTTTGCCCAAAAAGTTCGGAATTTCGCAACCAGAACCGCCCAAAATGCAATGCTTCAGGAAATGGGCTTTAAAAGCCCGTGATTGGACCAGAACCATTAGCAAAATCCAATTGAGGGGGCAGGAGAATGCTAGGAATGTGATTGGAGTGACTAGGGGGTCCCTAGACCAATCATTAGTGAATACGCTCCCCAGTATATAAGATCGCCCCCGCCATATTCCTAGCATTGTTATACTGGACATGGAAGAGAGTGGAAGCAGTTCTGTTAATTTTACTTTAAAAGTGTCATTTAGCTATTTTTAGTGTGAGGAAAGGGATATCTAGTGTAGTTAGAGTGCTCCTTTACACTTAAGTTAGCTTCAAAAATTTAGTTTCTTTAGGGAAAGTGTTAAGTGTAAGGGGACCGTAGTGTAGTGTAGGGTTAACTGGCAGTGACTGCTATGGCAGGGTGACAAAACCCTTCCATAGCAGGGTGACCGCTATAGAGAAATAATCATTTCTCTGAATTGCTTCGGCACACCCATATGGCTTCTCACCAGCCAAGCATTTTTTATGCTGCAGGGGCTGCCACTGCCAGTGCTTTTTTGAGGACATGTTTGATGTCAGACATTACATCTGAACATGTGTATAGGGGGTATATATACACATATATGTCTGAATATATACCCCTAGACATATATAGGTGTGATAGTAGCAGAAATAAATGCTTGCGCTAATGAAATCATTTACAGTAATATATTTCTGCTACTATCACACCTATATATGTCTAGGGGTATATATTCAGACATATATGTGTATATATATATACCCCCTATACACATGTTCAGATGTTTTGCCTGCCTCAAAAGAACCCAAAAAAATGCCAAAAAAACGCTAGCGTCAAGAAAAAAATGCCCAGGTGTGTTTTTGCTGGCATTTTTTGGGGGGTTTTGGAGGCAGGCAAAACATCTGAACTTGTGTATAGTGGTGTATATACACACATCCATATATTTATATACACACCTAGACATATATAGGTGTGATAGTAGCAGAAATATATGCTTGCGCTAATGAAATAATTTACAGTAATATATTTCTGCTACTATCACACCTATATATGTCTAGGTGTGTATATAAATATATGTATGTGTGTATATATACCACTATACACAAGTTCAGATGTTTTGCCTGCCTCAAAAGAACCCCAAAAAATGCCAAAAAAACGCTAGCGTCAAAAAAAAAATGCCCAGGTGTGTTTTTGCTGGCATTTTTTGGGAGTTTTTGGAGGCAGGCAAAACATCAGAACTTGTGCACAGTACCACTATACACAAGTTCAGATGTTTTTCCTGACTGCAAAGAACCCAAAAAAATGCCTGCTTTGAAACCGGCAAGGTGTGGAGAGAAGCTAACCCCCTGAGCTGAAAGTTTTCTAATACATACAATCCTTTTTTTTTCTGGTTCTGGACATGCTACAGAGCTGAAACTTCACAGGTACACCTTTTAGACCACCCAGACACAAAATCACACAAAAAAAGTTCTTAAAAATTGTAATTTTTGATAAAAAAAGCCAATTATTGAAAAAATTTAAAAAAAAAGAGATTTTTTGATTTTTACTTTGGATTTAGTATCTGGGGGGTCTAAAAAGTGTACATGTGAAGTTTCAGCTCTGTAGCATGTCCAGAACCATAAAAAAAATTGTTTGTATTAGAAAACTTTCAGCTCAGGGGGTTGGCTTCGCTGCTGTAACACCTTGCCGGTTTAATAAAAGGCATTTTTTTGGGTTCTTTGCAGTCAGGAAAAACATCTGAACTTGTGTATAGTGGTACTGTGCACAAGTTCTGATGTTTTGCCTGCCTCCAAAAACCCCCAAAAAATGCCAGCAAAAACACACATGGGCATTTTTTTTTTGACGCTAGCGTTTTTTTGGCATTTTTTGGGGTTCTTTTGAGGCAGGCAAAACATCTGAACTTGTGTATAGTGGTATATATACACACATACATATATTTATATACACACCTAGACATATATAGGTGTGATAGTAGCAGAAATATATTACTGTAAATAATTTCATTAGCGCAAGCGCAAGAATCAAAAAATCTCTTTTTTTTTTAATTTTTTCAACAATTGGCTTTTTTATCAAAAATGAAAATTTTTAAGAACTTTATTTGTGTGATTTTGTGTCTGGGGGGTCTAAAAGGTGTACCTGTGAAGTTTCAGCTCTGTAGCATGTCCAGAACCAGAAAAGAAGATCATATAGGTGTTAAAGGAGGGTCCCACATCCCTGTTCTACTGAAAAATTATCTTTTTTTTTTTTCATGGTTCTGGACATGCTACAGAGCTGAAACTTTACAGGTACACTTTTTAGACCCCCCCAGATACTAAATCCAAATCTCTCTTTTTTTTTTTTTTCAATAATTGGCTTTTTTATCAAAAATGAAAATTTTTAAGAACTTTTTTTGTGTGATTAATAGTTAATGGGGCATGACCCAGAACCCTAGGCACTTTTTAGGGGCATTTATTGGGTTTTAGGGCTTAAAAATTGTGTTTTTTGATTACCGAAGTTCGGGTCCCATTGATTTCAATGGGGTTCTGAAATCCGAACCGAACTTTTGGAAAATTCGGGTGTTCTGGTCGAACCGAACTTTTCAAAAGTTCGATCATCCCTAGTAGACATAGTCAGTGAAAAAGCAGTCACATTTAGCAGTAGTAGTAATGCCGCTGCTAAATGTATTTCTTCCCACTGAGGCTGGAGGCTCGACACAGCCAAGCACCAATTTAGTTTGGTAGCTAGTCAAACCTCTGAACAATCAAAAATCATTCAAGATTTGTTCTGATCCTGGGTTTGGACCAAACTGGCAGCTCATCCCTGTTGTTTATTAATAGCAGACTACATCTGGACAGGCTTCACAGTACTCCATGGACCTGCAAGCTCTACATTTTAGTGTCATTCTGTGGCTATATGTTATGTATTTACTCTATAAAAATCTCTCCAAAGCAATCTGACTCCCATCTTAAAGAGTGATCACATGAACAGATGCCTCCCCCTTTGAGGATTTCCACTCCCACTTGCTCTAATGGCAGCTTAATATGTTTGGATTTTCCTGACTTTCTGTCTCAATAGCAATAGTGATTAGGGTTAAAAAAAAAAAAAAAGAGGAAAATATTTGCAGCAGGGAGGCAGATAGCAATGAAGATTGGTAGTTCTAAGATGGTTGTAAACGTCGGACGTGAAAAGTGAACAAAGTACGTCTATCTAGAGTGTGTGCTAACCTGAATCCAGCACCAAGTGTGGTTCTTCTCTTATCTCTGGGTGCTCTGCTGATAGATCTGATAGAATTCTAAGCCGACATCTCCAGGAATACAGTCAGCATCCCCTCCACACAGAAGGTGACTCATAAACTGACCTGGCTGGATTTTCTGGGTGATGTAGTTCATCAGCCCAAAGAGCCTCTATATACCCAGTCAAAGATAGTCCCCACTATGACCTGATAAAGGAGCACGCATGCTCTGAATGCATGCCATGCCTGTCGCTCCTGTACCCGGCAGTGACTTCATCTCCGCCTGCTCTGTTCACCCGCATCTACCTGGATGTACTGGGAGCCACCAGCACAGACGAGGGAAGACGCCTTGAGATTGGCACTCAGCAGGACTGATCTGAAGCCATCCAGTGGATCTAGCTATTTGACAAGCGAACATTTCATAACTTCTGCGAATTGCCAATTTTGAGAATAAATAAATTATTTGACTTATTGCTACAATTAGATGGCACTGCTTCTCTCTTCCTTGTCCTTATCATTTGTACTCAATATCAATTGAATTTAGAGTACAAAGGACTTTACGAGGAATGGGCATTGTTTAAATAATGTGATCAGGATATAATGAAATTATAAATAATACAATTTTCCCAAACACCAAGCTAATAAGGATTATTTGAAAATAATAAATACAAAGTGTTGTAACCCACAGCGACCAACCTGAAGTATTTTAGTGGCCTCACCTTAGCCATTTGAAATGTAATAAGAAGTGCATTTAGAGCTCTGGATTAGCTTGTTCATACTACTTCACTGTATATGCCTTATAGAAATGACAAGACTGCTTGCATTACTTTGAGGCTCTTGTGAAGCTCTTGGAGCTCCTTTGGAACTTTTTCTGTTACAGTTAAGGTTGATTAAATTTGGTTACATAGATGACCCTTTTCTATTAACTTCTTTCCCTCCAGCTGTGTTTCTTTAATCCTAACAGTTGATGAGCTTGACTATCTGCTACTGACTTAACCCGGTTCAGTGCTTTCCACGCAATTTGATATTTTGGGACTTTGAATGTGATTCCCTCTTTATTAACAGTTTCTTTCCAAGTGACTGGTTATTTGAATGGTGAATTCTACAGAATAAATACAAAAGCCCCTTTTTTTATTAAACTATGCCTCTTCTTGGCCCTCAGAATTATCTTGAATTGCTATTTATTACAGTACATAATTATAAACATATTGGTATAAGTTGGTGTGCCCAAAGGGAAGCTACCTTTGGGCACACCAAAGGGAATGTTTTATATTTTTTAAAGGCAATTTTAAACTTCTTCTAGCCAAAAACATAAAAGGAACTGCCAGCCTCCACTTACTTCCCTAGAGCAGCCATTGGTAGTAGTACTAGAATGTGTCAGTACTGCAATGCAGGGACACTCAAATGTGTTTGTATTATTATAAAGTGGCATATACAAATTGTACCCAAAGGCTTCAGATGGCATCTAAGCAATCTTGTTCCTTTGCAGTGCAGTGATGTTTGATATGTAGCCATTGCTACTAATATTTTTATGAATTTGACCAGACTTTTAGATTTTGTTGCTTGTCTGTCTGCTGTGATTTTCCCCACATTATGAAACTGCCCAAGCACTAGCTATCCACAAATTATTTTATTCATATACTTCCTGTCCTCCTTGGCTTGTACCACCACCCACTCCTATCCCACTGTCTAACCTTACTATTACATAATCAATACAGTGGTGATGGAACGTTTGGGCACCCCAGGTAAAAATTTGTATTAATGTGCATAAAAAAGCCAAGGAAAGATGGAAAAATCTCCAAAAGGCATCAAATTACAGATTAGACATTCTTATAATATGTCAAAAAAAGTTAGATTTTATTTCCATTATTGACACTTTCAAAATTACAGAAAACAAAAAAATCACGCCTGCAAAAGTTTGGGCACCCTGCAGAATTTATAGCATACACTGCCCCCTTTGCAAGGCTGAGACCTGCCAGTGTCATGGATTGTTCTCAATCAGCGTCTGGGAAGACCAGGTGATGTCAATCTCAAAGGTTTTAAATGCCCAGACTCATCTGACCTTGCCCCAACAATCAGCACCATGGGATCTTCTAAGCAGAAAACTGAAACTGAAAAAAGTTGACGCTCACAAAACTGGTGAAGGCTATAAGAAGATAGCAAAGCATTTTCAGATGTTAATATCCTCTGTTCGGAATGTAATTAAGAAATGCCAGTCATCAGGAACAGTGGAAGTTAAAGCAAGATCTGGAAGACCAAGAAAAATATCAGACAGAACAGCTCGCAGGATTGTGAGAAAAACAATTCAAAACCCACGTTTGACTGCGCGATCCCTCCAGAAAGATCTGGCACTGGAGTTGTGGTACACTATTCCACTATAAAGAGATACTTGTACAAATATGGTCTTCATGGAAGAGTCATCAGAAGAAAACCTCTTCTACGTCCTCACCACAAAAATCAGTGTTTGAACTTTTCAAAAGAACATATTTTGGAAACAAGTTCTGTGAACCGATGAGGTTAAAATTTAACTTTTTGGCCGGAATGAGCAAAGGTACGTTTGGAGAAGAAGGGGCACATAATTTAATGAAAAGAACCTCTGTCCAACTGTTAAGCATGGGGGTGGATCAATCATGCTTTGGGGTTATATTGCAGCCAGTGGCACAGGGAACATCTCACGAGTAGAAGGAAAAATGGATTCAATAAACTTTCAGCAAATTTTGGATGGTAACTTGATGTGTGTTTTCTGTTTTTTTGAAAGTGTAAATGATGGAAAAAAATCTAACTTTTGTTGACATATTATAAGAATGTCTAATCTGTAATTTGATGCCTTTTGGAGATTTTTCCATCTTTCCTTGGCTTCTTTATGCACATTAATACAAATTTTTACCTGGGGTGCCCAAACTTCCGATCACCACTGTATAAGGAATTGTGATCATACAGAGTTTTGGGTAGACTGGCTTAAAAACACAATTTCCCCAGTCTGACAATCTGACCCTGCCTGTTCTAAGATTTTGCCTGAATGCTGCCTACCTTGACCATACTTTTTTTCCATACAATGCCCTTGCATATTGACTTGGTACTTCTCTCTCTGACTGTCTTCTATAGATCACACTTGAGAACTGCCACATAGAATTGCTGCAGAACAAACCACAGGCATCTTTGTGGAAATTTGTGGGGGGACTAAATGCTCACAGATTACAAAATATAGAGAAACCCACAGCTACTAGTGGCATTAAGGGTCCACGGATCCACACCAACCAATTACAATTTTGTCAATAACAAGAATCAAAAAACTGCACTTAAATAAGTTTCATTATTATGCTAATATATATTTTTTTTATACCTACAGCACTTCTCACATCTATTATAGCATATCAACCTTAAAGCGGTTCCAAAGCCTTAAGGTTTTTCACCTTAATGAATTCTATGCTTTGAGGTGAAACACCTTTTGTGCTGAAAAATCCCCCCCCCCAGCCTCCCTTATACTAACATGAGCCTGATCCGATCCAGTGATGTGCTCGCTGGTTCCTTCCTCCCTGGGCAGATTGATATCAGTGGGAGCCATTGGCTCCTGCTGCTGTCAATCAAATGCTGTGCTAAGCGAGCCGGGGGGAACTATAATAATTTTAGCTGACTAAAACCAAATGTGTTTAGTTAAATTTTAATGCATGATTTAAGCATTTCTCTACAACTTCCAAACTCATTATATACTCCTGAAGTAAACAAATCTAATAACCTGTTATTATTTATGGTATTAAGGTTTAAATATGCACTACAGACACAGATTTAGCTGGTATATACGTTATACATCACAACAGCTAAATCTATGTCTGTAGTGCATGATCAAACCCTAATAGCCTAAATAATAATGTCGTTAGATTTTTTACTCCAACAGTATATAATGAGTTTGGAAATTCTAGAGAAATGTTTCAATAATGCATTACAATTTAACTAAACACATTCGATTTTAGTCAACTAAAATGTAGGAGATTTTAGCTGACTAAAATATGACTAAAATGGCACCAGCAGGTAATCTGGGTTTTGACACCCCAATAGTGAAATTAATCCTATCTTTTTGTTCTGTTTACTATTATCATTGAAAGGGAAAGAAAAGTCAATCCCACATTTTGGGTTGACATCACAACAGGAATAGAGGGCAAATATTGCAATGGGGACACTAGTTCTGGTGACCCTGATGACACCCTATGATTCCTTCACATTGGAGGGATTTTTTCTTACTTGGAAGTGGATGGAAATCTCCCTTACGGGACACAGGTGGCAAAAAACTCAACTGGATTTTACCTGTTCTTTACTCTATTCAGAATGCAAAACACTTTACTACTGTCAATATTCAGTTAAATCTATTTATTCATACCTACCTTTAACCACTTGCCACCTGCCCACCGTCAAATGATGGCAGTGCGGTCCAGCTCTCATTCTGGGCTGATGCCATATGACTTTGGCCCATTCAAACAGGGAATGCACGTGATCATGTGCGCGCAGCCCGCCACGGTCGGTGGAGGCATCTCCCAGAGACACAGCTCATCACCGACAGGGGGTAAACAGCCAATGATCGCGGCTGTTTACCACATTATCGGCTGTGATCCATTCACCGCTGATCACATGGCACTGCCCCTGTGTAAACTGAGATGCGCGAGATCGGGATTGTGCTGAACAGTCGTGCCGGTGTCGGCATGTTCCCAGGAACACAGCTGGTCACCGACGGTGGTAAACAGCTAATGAGTATGGCTGTTTACCATGTGATCGGCTGTGATCCATTCACAGCTGATCACAAATGTAAATACAGAGCGGTAACTGGCTGTTACCAGCTCTACTCTCCTCACACCCCATTTCCAGTGTGAGGAGAGAAGAGCCAGGATCAGTGAGTTACCGATCTGTGTTCTGTATTCTACTGCACAAAGCACACAATAAAGAGAACCTGTCACATCGCACCATCAGCAGCATACAGTCCTCATCAGTGCCCAGCAGTGTTACGGTTGCCCCCCCCCCATTGCAAATTTCACCCAACAGTGACCACATCAGTGCCCATAAAGTGCACCTGTCACCCATCAGTGCTCATAAAGTGCACCTGTCACCATCAGAGATTGCCATCAGTACCGTCAGCGGTACACCTGTCACCCATCAGTAGCCATCGCCTGTCACCTATCACCCATCAGTGCCACTGCCAGTCACCAATCAGTGACTGTCATCAGTCACCCATCAAACACCCATCAGTGAACATCACTTGTCACCTATCAGTCACTGTCGCCTGTCACCTTTCACCCATCAGTGACAGTCACCTATCACCCATCAGTCACCATCACCTGCCACCCATCAGTGACTTTCAGCAGTCATCTGTCACACAGCCTATCACCAAAGTACCCATCGCACAGCCCATCACCAAAGTACCTATCACACAGCCACCATCAGCAGCATGTTCAAAAAAGTGTACAGCAGTGAGGAGGCATTTCAGATCCTCTCCATGACTGATGAGAGCAGAGGGGAGTTCTCATCAGAATCCAATTCTGATTAAGAATCCAATTCTGAATTTGAACTGACTGATAGCAGTGGATCAGCGACAGAATTTTAAGGAAGAATGGGTCCCTTCGAAAAGGGCATGGTGCTCTGGAAACCAGGCAACAAACAGCAAAAGACCCCAGGATCAAATGCCCAGGCTCACTACCAGCACTGCCACCAGCGATAGACCCCAGGATCAAAAGCCCAGGCCCAGTACCAGTGCTGCCACCAGCGATAGACCCCAGGATCAAATGCCCAGGCCCAGCACCAGCACCGCAGTATTACCCTCAAGTAGCAGCACAGGAATTTAAAATCCCACAACTTCAAGGCACTGGATTGTCACATCCCCCAAGAGTCAGGGCCACTCCATACCTCCCAGATGATCTTGCCAACCCAACATGGCTGCCTTCCAACTCAGGATCAGCAATCATTCCCCCTTTCACCACTCAGCCAGGTGTGCAGGCCAATATGGAGAACATTTCAGAAATTGGTTTTCTTTATTTATTTTTGCTCAACACTTTGCTGCAATTTATTGTGGACCAGACCAATCTATATGCCCAGCAGTAAATTGCAAACAACTCCCAATCATCCTATG
This sequence comes from Pelophylax lessonae, assembly GCF_965119305.1. Lineage (NCBI taxonomy): Eukaryota > Metazoa > Chordata > Amphibia > Anura > Ranidae > Pelophylax > Pelophylax lessonae. The sequence goes on along the minus strand of NC_138774.1, from coordinate 110,214,109 downwards.
CTCGTCCGTTTGAGTGGAGAGATTTGACTTTGGAGAAGTTCAAATTGTTTATGGACCTCACTATAAACATGGGGCTTTCAAATAAACATGAAGGACATGCCTACTGGTCCAACAACCCCATTCACCACATGTCCATTTATTCTGCCGTAATGTCCAGGTCCCAATATGAGATGATTATGCAATTTAGCGACAACACCCAGTGCCCTCCCTGAAACCATCCAAATTATGACAAATTATGTAAAATTCGCCCACTCATAAATTTTTTAGAACTTTATGTCGCTGATCAGAACATATGTGTGGATGAGTCCCTGGTATACTTTACAGGCTGGCTATGAATAAAACTATATATTCCTAGCAAAAGGGCCAAATATGGGGTAAAAATTTACAAGTTATGTGAAAGAGCCACAGAATATCTGTATGTGTCTTGCATATATGAAGGAAGAGATTCCCAGCTCCAGCCCCCTCCTGAGTGCCTGACCTACGTGGGCACAACTGGAAAAATTGTATGGGACCTGGCATACCCACTGCTGCACAAAGGCTATCACATATACCTAGATAACTACTATACCAGCTTGCCCCTTTTTAAACACCTATACCTTGCAAAAACCCTGGCCTGTGGAACCACCAGAAATAACAGGAAGGGCTTCCCACAATCTTTAGTCAACAAAAAAAAAACCTTCACTCTGATGCTGTTAGCTGACTTTATGATCACCACTTCCCAGACAAAATTCCACCATCTGAAGCAGGCCAAAGATGCCAAAACAGATGCTGCATATGCAGCAAGAGATGATTTCAAAGATATACCAGCTACTTATTGTCCCCAGTGTCCCTCCCAACACGGCCTCTGCATTGGGGAATGCTTCAGACTTTATCACACATACCTAAAATATTAGCCCATATCATTTCCATCATTTCCCCATTTTCATCATCTGTGCTGACCATTTTCCATGTTTCCTAAAAAATAACCATGCCACTGCCTTCCATGTGAACTGACCCTGCCTGTTTTACTGATTGGTCTATTTTATCAACTATTCTTCTGCCTACTGCTTGGACTGATCTGTTGCCCTGCTACTGTAGTACACAGGGGACTCACATATGTGAGGGGCTCCAGAGTTGTTTTTTCGGATGGAGAAAACCAAATTTTTTTGGTTTTTGGTTTTCTCCGGGTTTAGTAATTTACGGATTAGGGTCTGGAGTCCAGAGGCTTCAAAGAGATTTGGGTAGGAGAAGCCTCTACCCCTGTGTGCAGGTCTTACCTGAACAAGGCCCTCAGCCTGCTGCTGACTTACTGCCACATGAACTGACCACACCTCTGCCTTCTACCTGGACTATGAGAATAATTAGCTGTAGCAAGAGGCAGTATTATTATGAAGGGCCGGAAAGCGGTACAATAATGAGAGTCTGCAGATAACAGTGTAACAGGACGAATATTATGGTTGTGCTGACCAAGTCTCTGACTGGACAATTTCTTTGGACAAATGCTTTGGCTGTGCTAAAAATATCCCTGTATTCCTGCCTGCTGCCTGGATAATTACTATTGCTGTTGCCAAGCATGTCTCTGTCTGCTGCATGGACCAATCCTCTCCTCTGTGGACAAGAACACTACTAAAACCACAGATAATATATATATTTTTTTTTTTACCCTTTCCTCAATAGAATTTATTTTTGAGTGTAATTCTTGGTATGCACATGCTATGTGCTAGAAATATGAAGGGCCTTCAAAAATTATAGGTTGTCAGGAAATTAGATGTGTAAAATGGACAACTTTGTGTAAACAAAAATGCGTATTTATTTTCTTTCCACACTTTCCAAAAACTTGTGGAAAAAAATGACATTTTCAAAAGACATATTATGCCTCATAGATTATACGTTGGGGTGTTTGCTTTATAAATTGGGTCATATTGTGGGTGTTTCCATTGTCCTGGTGCTCCAGGGCCTTCAAAGTGTGATAGGTTCTCAGGAAATAATATGTTAAATTTTTGCTCCTAGAACGCCTGACGGTGCTACTTGGATGTTGGGCCTCTGTATGTGACTAGGTTATTTAAAAGTCTCACACATGTGGTTTCGCCAGGAGGAGTAGCAGAATGTATTTTGGTATGCAATTTTTGCTATGTACATGCTAAGTGTTAGAAATATGAAGGGTCTTCAAAAATGGTAGGTTGTCAGGAAATTAGATGTGTAAAATGGATAACTTTGTGTAAAAAAAAAAATGCGTTTTCATTTTCTTTCCACATTTTCCAAAAACTTGTGTAAAAAAAATGACATGTTCAAAAGCCTTTAATATGCCTCACAGATTATACGCTGGGGTGTTTGCTTTCCAAAATGGGGTAATTTTGTTTGCGTTTCAATTGTCCTTGTGCTCCAGGGCCTTCAAAAGTGTGATAGGTTGTCAGGAAACTATATGTGTAATTTATGCTCCTAGAATGCCTGATGGTGCTACTTGGATGTTGGGCCTCTATACATGGCTAGGTTGTGAAAAATTCTCACACATGTGGTATCACCATACTCAGGAGAAGTAGCAGAATGTGTTTTGGGGTGTAGTTGCAAGTATGCATATGCTGTGTGAGAGAAATAACCTGTTAATATGACAATTTTGTAAAAAAAAATCATCATTTTGTAAAGACTTGTGGGAAAAAAATTACAACTTCAAAAAGTTCACCATGCAACTTACTAAATATCTTGGGATGTCTTCTTTCCAAAAAGGGGTTATTTGGGGGGTATTTGTACTTTCCTGGCTTGTTAATGAGATAGGCCTTCAGTACACCAGGTGTGTTCAGGTGTGATCAATTTTCAATGATTGGCACCATAGCTTGTAAACTATAAGGCCACTTTCACACAGGCACCTGTCCGTTTTTTTGGCGGATCTGAACGGTCCCCCCATGCATCCCTATGGGGCATCGGATGTCAGCGGAGACATGTCTCCGCTGACATCCGATCCGATCCGTCAAATCTGGACGGATGGAAACCCTATTTTCCATCCGTCCAGCGGATGAAATGGAATCAGATGAGAACGGACCGACGGTCCGTTCCCATCCGATTCCCTCATAGAGATGTATGGGGAACTTACAGCTGTGTCTCTGCACACAGCGCAGAGAACAGCTGTCATCCTCCTGCTCAGCGGGGGATCGGCGGATCGATCCCCCGCTGAGATAAACAGAGTCCGTCCGACGGACGGATAGTGTGAAAGAGCCCTAACTTTCACAAAGATCAAATAACATACACTTATTTAGGTTATTTTTAGCAAAGATATGTAGCTTTATATATTTTGGCCAAAATTTATGAAGAAAAATTACTAATTTGCAAAATCTTGACAGAAATAAAGAAAAAGGTGTTTTTTCACAAAACTTTCATTCTTTTTTTATTTATAGCACGAAAAAGGAAAAAACCCAGTACTGATTAAATACCACCAAAAGAAAGCTCTATTAGTGTGAAAAAAGGACACAATTTTTTTAGGAGTACATTGTTGCATGACTGAGTAATTGTCATTCAAAGTGTGAGAGCACTGAAAGCTGAAAATCGGCCTAGGCCTGGGTTAATGACCTCTGAGCCCAAAAGGGTTTAAGGAGTTGTAAAAGCAGGAAGGTTTTTTATCTAAATGCATTCTATGCATTAGGATAAAAAGCCTTCTGTGTGTAGCAGCCCCCCCTAATATTTACCTGTGCCCCCTCTCTGTCCAGCGATGTCCACGCATCCCTCGGCCGTCCAGGACTCTCCCTCCTGATTGGCTAAGATACAGCCATTGGCTACCGCAGCTGTCAAAGTCAGTGAGTCAATCAGGAGAGAGAGGGGGCGGGACTGAATGGCAGCTCCATGTCTGAATGGACACACAGAGATGCAGCTCGGCTCGGGTGCACCCATAGCAAGCTGCTTGCTGTGGGGGCACTCAATAGGAGGGAGGGGCAAGGAGCAGCCAAGAAAAGAGGAGGATCCAGGCTGCTTTGTGCAAAAACAACTGCACAGAGGAGGTAAGTATAACATGTTTGTTATTTTCTTAACTGAGACTTTACAATCACTTTAATAAAACCAAACAATTACAATGCTTGTGTTGCAGTCGCGACTCGTGAACTGTAACTGCCTTTGCACTTAGGGCTGCTTTTTTATGTTCATCATTAAGTATATATAACCTGGAGTATTATTGACTATCCTATTATTAGCTATACAAAATAGTATGACCACTTTTCAGATATCTATATTTTGTGTTCCAATATCAAAGACAAGTCTTTTTCATTTACTGTCTTCATGACCTTTAAAAACAGCGAAAAACAACTTTCCTCTTCAATATACTGATATTCCATGTGACAATTACGTTGTGAACTTTTCATTTTGCTATTGGTCAACAGAGTCTGTGTGTATAAAAAGTGCTGTTGTCTGCCCGACCAGCATCATAGTAAATAGAGCAGGTGCGTGTTGGACAGAAGATATGACCTTTTCATTTAAATAAGTCTGCCAAATCCATCTGTGTGTAAACAGTCACGTGACCAGAGAAAGAATAATTTACTAGTATTTAAAAAGATCTATTTCACAAAATACTTTTATGGCTATGCTGAAGTCTTAAAGAACAAAAATGAAGATGCTGCAAGATAAACCAATCAGATTCTGGTGATCTTTTTTTTTTTTTTGGTTAGTTGTAGAATCAGCTGCAACATTCATCTTGGTTACTATACAGCCAATTTACTAAATCTGTGAAATACATTTTATGTTATTCTTACACTATGTCCTCCCCTAATTAGCAACACCTCCTGTGGTAGGGACGAAACGTGACAGCTGACAGCGGGTGGGGATGTCAGAGACGGCCAGTGACACGCAAGTGGCAGCATACATTCAGTTTCATTTTTTATGCTTGTTTTACCTTGTACAAAGTGAGTGCAACACTGTGTTTTTTTTTTTTTTGTATAATTTTAATAAACAAAATTACGCTATATATTCCTCCTTTTTTATGGCATTATACAATACATGAAGGGAATCCACATCCACAAAGAAGAAGCTCCGTTAGAGGACTACTAATCCCAGCATCTAAGATGATTTGCAAAGCACACATGACTTCTGTTATGGGAGTCTATGGCAGCTAGTGAGTGGGCACATAGGAGGGGGGCACAAACTGCACCAATTTTGTTTACCACATTTGGCACCTCGGCTTTTTAATTATGATGTAACTGCAATAATTTTCACAGATATTATGGACTTTTATCGATTTTTGACTTCTATTGATTTTTGAACTTTGATATTGTGTGTATATATATATATATATATATGTATATATAGTAAGCTGGGGAACAGGTAGCAGGTGCAAAGGTCCCTGGGATAAGCGGTCTTTCAGGCACAGATACCAAATCCAGTGCGGTAGTGACAAACAGTGTGGTGTTTATTGGTGCTATATACAAGTCTTTATACAAGTGCTGTACAGTCGATATCCAAACAACTTTATCACCCAAGCGCTCACTCTGATGAGAATAATAGGCATGTCGCTCTCCTCAGGTGGGGAACTCCAAGCAGAAGTGCATAAGAGAGAAAAAAAGGATGCACAAACACCTAGTGCATTACCCTTGGACACCTTTTAGAAGTTTTATTAAAAAGCCAAAAACATACTCACAGACATAAAGAGCATATATCGCATTAAATGAGTCCACCACACATGGAGATATTCATCCTTGTCATTGGACCGCTCATGCGTTTTGGGAGTCACGCTCCCTTCCTCAGAGCCCTGAGGGATGAATACCTCCACGTGTGGTGGACTCATTTAATGCGATATATGCTCTTTATGTCTGTGAGTATGTTTTTGGCTTTTTAATAAAAGTTCTAAAAGGTGTCCAAGGATAATGCACTAGGTGTTTGCGCCTCCTTTTTTTCTCTCTTATGCACAAGTGCTGTACAGTGCTTTAAGGAAAAACAAGCAGGAGAAATAATAACAAAACAAAAACCTAGCCGTGTCCTGGCACTTACTATACAAAATGCAGGCCCTCACTAACAGGCTGAGCAAGCCTACAGCTTGTCAGCTTCCACAGACAAAATCTGACAGTTTTACCAACCTTCTGCTCTCCTAGACAAGCATTGTCAGATTTTCCCAGGCTGAGAGAGCACTGCCCGTCTGTCTCAGGTGAGTTTGAATTGGCCTTGGGAAGAGGACCAAGATCTGAACTGGATCATGGATCAGAGGTCCCTAAACGTTTATGAGAGGTGCCTGGGAGATGTATAAACCCCGAACAGGACTTTTCCTTGCTCTCTCTGGGACGCTTTGCTAATACATATATATATATAAATAAATAAATAAATAAATATATATATATATATATATATATATATATATATATACATATATATATATATATATATATATATATATATATATATATATATATATATATATATATATATATATATATATATATAGATATAGATAGATATATATATATATATATAGATATATATATATATATATATATATATAGGATGAGAGTACTAGTGATTAGGGTTAGATTCAGGTCTAGGATTAGGTGGTTCTATTTAATAGTTAAAGTGGTTTTAAAGGCTGAAGGTTTTTTTACCTTAATTTATTCATTCATTCATTGCACAGGAGCAAAGGCTCTCTTGGCTCTCTCTTCCACCTCATTGGCTCAGACAGTCAATCACAGCCAGCGAGGAGGGAGTGGGGGTGGGGCTGAGCCACATTCTTTGTGCAAACAGACACACGGAGTGGGGCTCAGGAGTGAGCATACAGGAGTGCCCCCATAGCAAGCTGTTTGCTAAGTGGGGAACACAGCAGGGGGGAGGAACCCAGGGCACCAACTGGGAGACCCAAGAAGTTAAGAATCAGATTTTCTCTGCATAAAACAAATGCACAGAACAGGTAAGTATAAACCTATTTGGTATTAAAAAAATATATATAAATAAATATTCCTGCGAGCCAGTGTTAATTTTGGCAGCAAATTTCAATTTAGTTTTAGTCTTAGTCTTAGGACTAAAATGGCATTTTAGTTTTAGTCCCATTTTAGTCTTCTGCAAGTGTTTTAGTTTTAGTCGTATTTAGTCGACTAAAACTCCAGTATATTTTAGTCGACTAAAACGCCCTACATTTTAGTCGACTAAAACTCATTTTAGTCATCTATAATCAAATGGGTGTAGTTCAATTGTAATTTGTAATGCATTATTTAAGCATTTCTCTACAATTTTCAAACTCATTATATACTACTGCTGGTCCTGGAGTGAAAAATCGAATATGTTATTATTTATGCTTTGAGCATGCACCAGTGTTAATTTTTGGCAGCAAATTTCGATTTAGTTTTAGTTATAGTCTTTTGACTAAAATGCCATTTTAGTTTTAGTCATATTTTAGTCTTAAGACTAAAATGCCATTTTAGTTTTAGTCGTATTTTAATCATCTGAATTGTGTTAGTCGACGAAAACGTTTTAGTCGGTTTTAGTCGACGAAATTAACACTGCTGCGAGCTAAACTGGTCTAGCGCTTATCTCTCAATATTTCTGCGTGCACAGCACTCTCTCTAAAGTTTAAGTGATTAAATAAATAGGAAATGCTGCGCAATATGGAGTGCTCAAAGAAACTTTGAAATATACATGTGATCTATATATGTGCAAACTATGTTCAATGAATAAATATCATAAATATAATTCTGTCCCAATCTGTCTGGTGACACGGGGATGTCACAAAGCATTCACGTCCTCCTTCCTTTCCTTCTTGCACACCCCAGTGCCTGTTGCCTGTCTCACTTTTTCCACTATTTATTTTTTGGCATTTAAGTTGTTGAACAGCGTATGTTGATTTATTATACCACTGGTTTTATATATAAAGGCAAGGCATGCACTTTATTCTTTGATTAATTATCACTTTAAATATTTATTCTTTACTATTTATTATCAAGGCAGAAATATTAATTAAACTGGGCACTAGGAATATTGGAGTCATTTTTTCACTGTATGTTTGGTCATTTATATTGTCATTTTATTATTATTGAATGCACTATATACTATTTAGGTACAGAATTACACCAATATTGAATGCACTTTATATAATTATATTTATGATATTTATTCATTGAACATAGTTTGCACATACTGTATATAGATCACATATATATTTAAAAGTTTCTTTGAGCATTTCATATTGCGCGGCATTTCCTATTTATTAAAAAAAACATATTTTCCTTTAGTATCACTTTAAGTTCAGGTAAATGTTTAGGATATTGTTAACTGCTTGCCGACCCTGCTGCTTTTATACTGCGGCAGGCTGGCTCGGCTGCGTGAATTGCTGTACCTGTACAGTGATCCGTGGGAGCAATCCTGCCATTAGCCAGCGGGGAAGCTGATTCACCGGGCCGACGGCTGCGATTGCCGCTGGGCACCCGTGATCGCTCCTCATGGAGAGAGAACAGTGGTCTGCTGTTGTAAACACAGCAGACCATTGTTCTCTCAGGAATTAGCACAGAGCCCCTGTGATCCTCTTATTTAGGAACACAGGTCTCTGTGTTGATTCCACAAGCCCACCCCCCTCACAGTTAGAAAACACCCCCTAGGCATACACTTAACCCTTTGATCGCCCCTGAGCTAACCCCTTCCCTACCAATGTAACAATTAGAGTAACAGTGCGTATTTTTTGTACTGATTACTGTAGTAATATCACTGGTCCCTCCAAAAATGTAAAAAATGTCAGTTAGGGGTCCGATCTGTCCACCGCAATGTCGCAGTCACCACCATTACTAGTAAATGAAAAAAAATATATATATACGTATATAGATATATATAAAAATTACATAAATCTCTCCCTAATCAAAATACGCTTATTGGGATTTTTTTTTTTTTTTTTTACCAAAAATATGTAGCAGAATACAAATTGGCCTAAAATGATGAAAAAATTAGATTTTTACACTTTTTTTTATTCAGAATGTTATATAGCAGAATGTGAAAAATATATATATTTTTTTCAGAATTGTCCCTATTTTTTTGTTTATAGCGCAAAAAAAAAAAAAGAAAAATCGCACAGGTGATCAAATACCACCAAAAGAGAGCTCTGTTTGTGGGGAAAAAGGACATCAATTTCAGTTGGGTACAGTGTCGCACCACCAAGCAATTTTCCGTTAAAGTAACGCAGTGTTGAATCACAAACAATGGCCTGGTCCTTAAGGGGATAAAACCTTCCGGCCCAGATGTGGTTAATGTGTGAAGGTAGGTTTGGCAGTTAAGAATAGTTTTTCAGGTCAATTGTTGGGAAGGTGTGAAAAATTGTATAGAAAAGTAAATGTGATGCCCAAAGTTAAGTGCATTTTTTTTTCACTAAAACAAATGTACCAATGTTTTTGACCTGTAACATCAGCAAAATATTTCCGTGGATATAATCTTGCCTCTTCATGTTGTAACCATATAGAGTTTAATTAGAAAGATTCATAGAAATCTCTATCTCTAACTGGCAACTGTATTCAGACAATATGGGGTGTCAATGATGAGCAAAAAATTGGAGGTCCATTGTTAGGTAAGGGGAGCCCATGCTGTAAAACTGAGCCCTATACTAGTTTACAATGCACAAGGTGGATTGTAAATATCTGCCTCAACAAACAATTCTAGGCATTTTTAAATTATCAACTAAACAAATATGAGATTGTTGCTGAATTATTAAAAATTGCTCCTCTCTTTTTGGAAATCACTATTGAAATATTCAGAGATTTCCACACTGTCATGTATTACAATTTCAGTTATGCTTAGTAGAAACATTTACGGTTACACTGTGCTTATATACGTATACTATATAATTTTTTTGGCAGTCAGTTTTCATACCGTACTTAGTGGAGCTCTTCTTTAATCAAATCGCATAGAGTACAATTTATTATAAATAACCAAACATTGAATTTATTTAAATCAGAACCACTTCATTTAACTGGATGTTACATGAAAAATGACTTATGTTCAATATTGCATCTATAAAGCTATCCTTTTCACAACATACTTTATATTTTCTTCTCTTTAATTTAAAATTTAAATTGTTTAAAATTATTTTATGCATTTGTGTTATATGTGGCAGAGACAAGGCTAGTATCTTTATGAATGCAAATATAATGCTGAGATAGCCTACAGATATGAGGTTTTCTTCAAAGAAAATGTTTGAATATAATAATAATAAAACAGTAAATGTTACATTCATCAAATATTCACTGCAGGGTAATGTTCTTGGTGTGTCTGTTTAATTTAACAGGGAATAATTTACAACCTTTGAATGCTTGGTGGTTGTTACACCCAGAAGGGGGGGCTTGTTCACACCCTCCCCCTCTCCACTGCCACATTTGGCACTTTTCGGGGGAGCGGCAGGTATCTAGTTTTGACAAGCTCCCACTCCCACTTGCTGGTAGGATCACCGCACGGCAATCTTTGTCATGTCTGGCCACTCCTCCTCCCCCCGCTGCCTTCTGGGACCTGTGTGTATCTCAAAAGATGGCAGGACCATTCAGAAGGGCAGCGGGACTCGTGCATGTGCAGTAGGAAACAGACTGTGAAGCCTGAAGACTTCACTCCCGGATTCCCTTACTTGCAATGCAGGCGCCTGCACCCAAAGCCTATGGACGAATCGGCTTGGGGTGCCAACATCACATAATCCCCAGACAGGTAAGTGTCTTTATATTAAAAGTTAGCAGCTACAGTATTTGTAGCTGCTGACTTTTAGATTATTATTCCCCAGAGTTGGAACTCCGCTTCAACTTCTTTATCAATATACCCCCACCTTTTCAAATTTAGGTATGATAGAACATCACAGCATACCCTTTAAATAAAGTCATACATATTTACATAGCTCATACATAATGACCATACATTATTGTTATTTTTGGTGATTACTTACTATTTGGGTGGTGGCTAATTGTGATGTCTTATCTTATGTGGGCAGGGTTCCAGCCATTATGACATAACTTCGTACTTTTGGCTTACTTTCCTATGGTCACATGGTGCAGATGCCTCAACTTAATCCGATCTCAAATGTTGGCTGGGATGTGGAAGGATTGCAGATGCTGGTTCCTAGGTATTCTCAGGGTGGAGTGTCATCCAATAATGTGAACTCTGAAGGACCTACAGGAATAAACACATTTTCTAAGTAGCAATAAACAGGCTCTTTCACTTAAAGGATTACTTTTTGTTAAACTATTTCTTTTTGAAGCAAAGAAAAAATGCTAGATACATTACTGCCATTTGCACATGTTTAACCTGAATGTTAAGCCTTACAAGTTACTTCTACGTTTTGCTCCCTTTGTCTCATTTAAATACAATTGAAAGTGTTTTATTGTATCTATTAGCTAAGGCCCCATTCACACCTGAGTGATTTTCTGCTTGAAGCTTGTAGCTCTAAAGGCCCGTACACACGTACCGATTGTCGGCCGTAAATATTCGGCCGACGACCGATCGGCCGATTGTAGGCTTGTTAGTATGATGCTTCCGACAGCCGACAGCGCATTTTCGGCTGAACAGAATCTGTTGTATGTATTTTTGTATGCCGACATCAGAACGGCCGATTGTTCGCCAGTCAGTACAGAATTCGGCCGACAATCAGCAGATTTGCAAGACTGAGCATGCTCAGAGAAGAAAAAACACAGGGAAAGTTAACCATCACATGACATCACTTCTGCAGTCGGCTGTTGTTGGCCGACAAAATTCGTGTGCAGTCTTTCGGCACTTTTCAGCGGACAGGACATCCCTGGACAAAAGACGGCCGATCGGTCGGCCGATGATCGGTACGTGTGTATGGGGCTTTAAATGCTGAATAAGCCAGATTCCATTCATTTCAATAGCCCCTGTTAATATTTTTTTATTTTGGCAGATTACAAGCATTTTTGGTCCCATAGACTTCAATAGAAATGCCTGAAAACATGTGACTTGAGCCTTTTACAAGCGTTTTGTCAATTGTTTGCTGCTCATACAACAGCTCTCCACCCCTAATTAGACATGAGCAGAATGGAAAATGTTGTTTTGTTTCATTTCATTTTCATTAAAATTTGTTTCACTCATTAACTTGAATTCCAAATTTTCTTAAGGATTCAAATTCGGATTGGTCGAAAAAAAAAATGTGGGTCTGGTATGGATTTTAAGGGGAACCTCACGCCAAAATGAAAAAAAAAACAGCATTGGGCCCCCGCCAAAATCCATACAAGACCCTTAGATCTGATATGGAATTTGAGGGGAACCCCCATGGCAAAATTTTTTGTATAAAATCTATAACAGACCTTTATCCTGGCATGCAGCCAGGCAGGCAAGGAAAGCGGGGGGGGGACGAGCAACCCCCCCTCCTTAATCATACCAAGCCACATGTCCTTAACATGGGGGGTGCTTTTAAGTGGGGGAAGCTCTGTCCCCCCACCTCAAGGCACTTTGTCCCCATGTTGATTGGGACAAGGGCCTCTTTCCCACAACCCTGGGTGGTTGTTGGGTGGGGGTCTGCGGGCAGGGGGTCTTATCTGAATCTGGAAGCCTCCTTTAACTAGGAGGCCCAATATCCTGCCTCCCCATGTGAATGAGTAGATGTACAACGTACCCCTACTCAGTCCTCAAAAAAAGCATCAAATCAGAAATAAAAAGCACACACATTTATTAAAAATAAAAAAACAATGTCCCCCAATGTGGATTAATCATCAATCACGATTACGATGCCCGCAGCCACCGCTAGACCCAGAAAAAAGAGAAAAAAAAAGCTCTGCCTGCCATGAAGGTTACTGCCATTTGCCTGCTCCACCTTGTGACAGTTCTTAAATAGGTAAAGGGTGGGGTGATGTCACCTGGTGGCACAGCCACTTTGTGATGTCATTGACCAAGCATGCACTGGTCAGTGACATCACAAGTGGCCCCGCCCCTACCTTATATAAGGACTGTCACACAGCGGGGCCCGCAGACAGCGGACTTGTCAAAAACTCTTGTTGTGTCTTTATTCACTTTTTACACTTTTTGGGGAATGAGTAGGAGTACTATGTACCCCATATTCATTGACATGGGGGTGGGGAGATCTGGGGACACCTTGTTAAAGCCCCCTGCCTGCAGACCGCCACAACCACTGTCCAGGGTTGTGGGGAAGAGGCCGCCTGCCCCAAAGTACCCCCCATGTTGAGGGCATGTGGCCTGGTATGGTTCAAGAGGTGGGGGACACTCACTAACCCCCCTTCCCTTTCCTGGCCTGGTGGGCTGCATGCTCAGATAAGGGTCTAGTATTGATTTTAAGGGGGACCCCACGCTCTTTTAAAAAAAAAAAAAATTGGCGTGGGGTTCCCTGGTATGGATTAGGAGGGGACCCCATGCTGTTTTTTTTTTTTTTTTACTTTTCTATTGCCAGCATTCTTTTGCTTACATTTCAGCTCTTAGCGGGAAAGCCCCCTGACAGCTGATGACTCATCGGTTGTTAAGGACGTGGCAGTCAGCTTCCCAGCCCGCTCCTTAACAAACAACTATTCTTCACACAGAATTTGAATCGGTCGACCATTTTTCAACCGTCCCAAACTGTTGCTACCCTTAATTTCCTCTCCCTCTCCTCTCCCTCTCCTCTCCCTCTCCTCTCCCTCGTGCTTTCTATTGGCTAAACAAAAATGCCTGAAGCTGTAAAATGCTTGTAAAAAGCAGCAAAAATGCTTTAAAAAAGCAGCAAAATGGAAAAACACCAGGAAATCAATACGCTCAGATGTGAATGGAGCCTAACGTGCAAAAAAAAAGCCCAGTTGGTCTTGCCAGACATCCAGTTTGTTCTGTGCATTCTGCAATATTATCCTAAACAATCTTATCAAGAAATGTTCTAACAGTACAGAACAACCTCCCCTATATTATGGAGAAGACAAGGGGGGAATGGTGTCTGAAGTCCTGATATACTATCTGTTCTATAGTGAAAGCATTTAATTTCCACAGATACAGTACAGAAAGTAGTTATTGTCCATCTAGGACAGGAAGTATGTTACTGGCAAGATTACCAGATTATTATAAAGGAAAAAAAAAACACAGAAAAAAGAAAATAATTTTAGCCACCGTATCTAATGACTGGTAAGCTACAAAACGTAACATTTTCGCTCATGGTTTCACGTCTGCTTCAAAGTAATTCTAAGGAATTTTTTATTTTTTATTTCAAAGATAACAAAAATGTTTTACTTACCTGCTCTGTGCAATGGTTTTGAGCAGCTCAGATCCTTTACTTTTTGGGTCCCCTGCTGGTGGTCCTAACTCCTCCCCCCTGCCAAGTGTCTCCAATAGCAAGCTTCTTCCTCTGGGGGCACTCAAGCAGGCTCGTTCCAGAGTTGCGCTCTGTGCATCCATTCACACATAGAGCGTGCCTCTGTCCCTGTCCCGCTCTCTGCATTATGGTTTATTGGCTGTGATTGACAGCTGTGTGAGCCAATGATGACAAAGGGATCCAGGAGAGCCCCCTGCTCTCATACACATCGCTGGATTGAGATAGGGGTTAAGTAAGTATAAGGGGGCTGGGAGGGGGAGCAGGACCCAGAAAGCATTTAAATCCACTTTAAATATGGGAACAGATCCATATAAGAGTATTAGTAAGATGATTTCATGTGCTTCCATTCACCTGATATGTGAATTCTACTTTTATTACCTGTCATAACAATTTTTAATTAAGCATTAGTTCCAAGCCCTGCCTTTTTCAGCTACAGTATGTCCCATCCAATACTTTCAGATACTTCCAGCTATGATCCATTCCTTCACCCAAAGGCTCCTATATGACAATCTTACCAAGTCCTAAATTCAATTACTATGTGATGCACAAACCAAAATGGGCTTTCTGCCTGGCGGACTCCATTTTGCTAAGCGGGGATCGAGCCGCCGATCCACGCTGAGCAGGCAGATGACAGATCTATCTCCACTCACTGTGCTGAGATGGATCTGTCGAAGTCCCGCTCTCCTCTATAAGAGATCGGATGAAAATGGACCACCTGTCTGTTTTCATCCCATCTGATCCGATCCTCCAGACGTATGGAAAATATGGTTTCCATCTGTCTTGATTTCACGGACAGGATTGGATCAGATAGCAGCGGGGTGTCAGTGGACATGTCACCGCTGTCATCCGCCGCTCCATAGGGGTGCATTGAGCATCCAATTTGGTCCGCCTAAAAAGCTGACAGGCGGACCAGATCGGAAAGCCTGTGTGCAAGGACCCTTTACCTTCCCTGACTGGGCCAAATCTTCCTTCCTCTTCCCAGACACTTCAGCTCACAGTGCTCAACAATGGAGGTAGTGCCATCAAGATAGAGGCTGACTGGCAAGATACAGGCTTTTAAATCAGTAGTGACAATGCTGACAGTCACGCCCCACCATATCTTCCCATCCCACTCTAGTGGAAGCAGACACAAAGTGATCCAGAACATTTTTTTTTAATAGGAAGCCTTATTTCTATTTTAAAGTTGTTGTAAAGGCACAAGGTTTTTTTTTTTATCTTAATGCATTTTATGCATTAATAAAAATAGAAATAAGGCTTCCTATTAAAAATACTTAAGATAAAAAGCCTTCTGTGTGCAGAAGCCCCCCTCAGTCCCCCTAATACTTACCTTAGCCCCCTCCCAATCCAGTAATGTTGCAGGGAGAGTCCTCGCTGTCTGGATCTCTCCCTCATAATTGGCTGAGACAGCAGTGAAGTGCCAGTGGCTCCCGCTGCTGTCAATCAAAGTCTATAAGCTAATGAGGAGAGAGGGGCAGGGCCAGGCCATTTCTCGATGTCTGAATGAACACACAGAACAGTGGCTCATCTCGGATGCCCCCATAGCAAGTTTAAAAGAAAGGAGGGGCCAGGAGCACTGAAGAGGGACCAGAGAAGAGGAGGATCTTGGCTGTTCTGTGCAAAGCCACTGCACAGAGCAGGTAAGTATGACATGTTTGTTTTTTGTTTAACCAAGAATAACCACGAGACTTTAGTATAACTTTATTCGTGCAATGTCTGGTGCAAACCGTGGCACTTACATCCAGATAAACAGTGTAAACTGTTCCTGCCTACAGAACAAAGAAATGACAACTCATACTTGGCTCACACATATGCAAGCAGTAGCTAGGAATTCTAGGACTTGACTTTTTTTGTCCTTAAAACAAAATGATTATACTGTAACTCCTGTTTTACAATTCCTGCTTTGGACATGATCTGATACAATAAACCACACTGATTTGTAAGATCTTACACCTAAATATACTTTATAGATGTTTTTAAATCGGCGCTTTGCTAGACAATGTTGGACTATTGGGCTTGAAAAGCCTGACCGGTAGCTCAGGATTTGCTGAACTATTCTTAACCACTTCAATAGAGGGCACTTTCATCCCCTTTGGGCCCAGACCAATTTTTAGCCTTCAGTGCTCTCACACTTTGAATGACAATTACTCAGTCATGCAACACTGTACCCAAACAACATTTTTATAATTTTTTTCAAACTAATAGAGCTTTCTTTTTGGCAGTATTCATCACTGGGTTTTTTATTTGTTACGATATAAGTGAAAAAATTGCAAACATTTTTAAAAAAAAAAACCCTTTTTTTTTTTTAGCTTCTATTGTAAAATTGTTGTCATTTTTGTTCAGAGATTTGGGCCAAATTTTATACTGCTACATATCTTTGGTAAAGATAATCCAAATTAAAGGATATTAGAGGATATTACTTAGTCTGTGTGAAATTTATAGCCATGGCACCAATCATTGAAAATTGATCACACCTAATTACACCTGATGTACATTCGGCCTATTTCATTTCTTGAGGCCCTGAAATGTCAGGACAGTACAAATACGCCCAAAATTACCCCTTTTTTGAAAATAAGACAGTCCAAGGTATTAGGTAAGAGGCATGGTGAGTTTTTTTTAAGTTGTAATTTTTTCCCACAATTCTTGGGAAAATGAAGAAATTATTTTATTTATTTATTTATTTATTTTGCACAAAATTGTCATAATTACAAGTTATTTCTCACACACTTTATAGGCATACTTGCAATTACACCCCAAAATGCATTCTGATACTCCTCCTGAGTATGGCAATACCACTTGTGTGAGACTTTTACATAGCCTGGCCACATAGAGAGGTCAAACATGCAGGGAGCACAGTCAGGCGTTCTAGTAGAATAAATTACACATATCATTTCCTGTTGATCTATCACATTTTGAAGGCCCTGGAGCATCAGGGCAATTGAATTACCCACAAAATGACCCCATTTTGGAAAGCAAACACCCAAACGTATATATTTTACAAGGCATAATGAGTCTTTTGAATATTTTTTTCCACAAATTTTTGAAAAATGCTGAAAGAAAATGAAAACTTTTTTTTTTACACAAATTTGTAAACTTATAAGATTTTGCTAACACATAGCATGTACATAGCAAAAATTACACCAAAAACATTCTTCTACTCATCCTGAGTATGGCGATATCACATGTGTGAGACTTTTACGCAGCCTGGCCATATACAGAGGCCCAACATCCAAGTAGCACCTTCAGGCGTTCTAGGAGCATATATTACATATCTAATTTCCTGACTACCTATCACACTTTTGAAGGCCCTGGAGCACCAGGACAATTGAAATGCCCACAAAATGACCCCATTTTGGAAAGCAAACACCCCAATGTATATTCTAAGGGCTTCAGATAGGTACTCAGGTACTCTGATGGGATGCAGATAGGTACTCGGGTACTCTGATGGGCTGCAGATAAGTACTTGGGTACTCTGGGCCGGAGACAGGTACTTGGGTACTCTGATTAGCTGGAGACAGGTACTTGGGTACCCTGATGGGCTGGAGACAGGTACTCGGGTACTCTGATGGGCTAGAGACAGGTACTTGGGTACTCTGATGGGCTGGAGACAGGTGCTTGGGTACTCTGATGGGCTGGAGACAGGTACTTGGGTACTCTGATGGGCTGGAGACAGGTACTTGGGGACTCTGATGGGCTAGAGACAAGTACGTGGGTACTCTGGGCTGGAGACAGGTACTCAAGTACTCTGATGGGCTTCTTATAGGTACTCAGGTACTCTGGGCTGGAGATAGGTATTCGGGTACTCTAATGGGCTGCAAATAGGTACTCGGGTTCTCTGGGCTAGAGACAGGTACTCGGGTATTCTGGGCTGGAGACGGGTACTCTGATGGGCTGGTGACAGGTACTCTGATGGGCTGTGACAGGTACTTGGGTACTCTGATGGGCCGTGGCAGGTACTCGGGTACTCTGATGGGCTGTGACAGGTACTCGGGTACTCTGGTGGACTGGTGACAGGTACTCGGGCATTTTGAGGGGTTGTGACAGGTACTCTGATGGGCTGTGACAGGTACTCTTTATTACTGGGGGAAATCCTTGCATGTTTTTTTTGTGCAATGTAAACTGTATCTGCCTGTTACTGCAATTGCCTCTCTACAGGCACTTACCGGGTTTATTGACATTTGTGACTTGCTGTAATTGGACACAACAGGTCACGTGGTAAAGAGCCAATTTCATTGGCTCTTGACCCTGATTGGGGATAGGCTTTGTCAGAGGGACACTCCTCATCCCCGATCGCTGTGCTGCGTGCCCCCGGGGGCACGCACGAGCGGCGAGATCAACCACAGCACATGTGACCGGCTGTGATTGGACACAGCCAGTGACATGGTAAAGAGCCATTTTCACTGGCTCTTTAACCTGATCTGGGATCAGCTGTGTCTCGAGGGACACGTCTCATTACCGATCGCCACACTGCATGCGGGCGCGCAAGAGCAGCGAGAATGGGCAGACGTCATATGACATCCGCCCGGAGGGAGGGAATGTTCCTGCCAGGGTCATTTTACAATGGGCCGGTATGGAAGGTGTTAAAATGCAGGTTAACAGTTTTCTAAAT
Source organism: Pelophylax lessonae (assembly GCF_965119305.1). NCBI lineage: Eukaryota > Metazoa > Chordata > Amphibia > Anura > Ranidae > Pelophylax > Pelophylax lessonae. The sequence continues at coordinate 110,195,318 of NC_138774.1, read as the reverse complement.
GGTGCCTAAGACTCGGTGCACACTGGGGCAGCACGACTCTGTACTACTTCGGGGGCAACTTGTTCATTCCCATGCACCACGACTTCGGAGCGACTTGCACGGACTTCATATAATGGAAGTCTATGCAAGTCGATCTGAGGTCGCCCCGAAGTAGTACAAGACCCTTTTTATAAGTCGGAGCGACTTGTGTCGCTCCTATTAGAACGGGTCCTGTAGCAGTCAATGGACCGCGAGGGAGCGCGACTTGTCAGTCTGACAAGTCGCCAAACAAGTTTATTTTATTATTTAATTATTTATTACAGTGTTTAATTATTTTTATTTTTTACGGGACAGGAAAGCCTGCAGCCCTTTGGGAAGAGGGGGGCGGCACAATGAAAGGGGGACACACAGGAAGGGGAGGGTCAAAAGCAGGCAGAACAGGGAGGGTGTCGGTGTTGAAGAAGCAATTACAGGAATAATGCCTGTGTCTGTGTCTCTTCCTGCAGCAGGTGAAAGATTGCAGGAGGGGAAGAAACTGGCTTTCAGCTGCCGCACAGGGCTTCCTTCTGTAATTTCCCCTCCACCCAACCGCACCAATTCTCTGTGCTGTTGGGGTCCCCCTGTGTGCCTGGGACCCCTACAAGAGGACGGGTGCCCCTCCCCCGTCAGCGGCCCTGATTGTACATAAGACAGAAAACACAGGGTTATTTGATAGTTACTTTTTTAACGCCCGTGACACATTTTATATAATTTGGTACAAAGATCAATGTGGTGACATTACTGCTAAAATTCTGTCAAAGCAGGACTGTGAAGAGGAGATTTATAGAAGTACAATTCATTTGTATTTAAATGTCGTGTCTTTAAGCCGCTCGGAGAATGTGATAAATTAAATCTCCTGTTGTTTTGAAAATTACTTTTAAACCTTCTGTTAAAAGTGGATTTCCATCATATTTTCTAATCACCATATTTTCATATTAAAATACAGTCATAAGTATGTACAGTAGATTGGGGAAAAATGCTAGCAATTGTTTGTTTTCAGCTAGACGGATGACCTGTGGTTCCAGCTCTGCATGTAATAGAAAATTAGAATTCAGCTGTACATAGAGTTGCTCAGAGTTCCCCCACCTTCTAATCATCTGCGGCTCATTTTGCCCAGAGAACAAAGACCTTCACATATAATAAAAACAATTACTTCTTTTCACTCCTTCAATATAATGCCAGAACGGCCGCACTTTCTTGCAAAACTTAGATTATCCCAGGAGAAAGAACTAGAATATAATTTGCATTTGGTTTAGAAGTGCTAATGTTATATCATGGTCTAAGCCAGAGGTTATTGCAGGACACTAGATTTAAAATGGAACTCCGGCCATACAGTTTCTAGTTTTGAATAGAATAGGGAAGGGTTAGAACGTCTCTCAGGTTTTTATCACTATTTATATCGTTAAGGGCCAGTTCACACCACATGCAGTCCAGTGCATTTTTTTCTGCATCAAAAATGCATTGGATAGAAGGTTATATGGTTTTCAATGGCATTGTTCCCACCAGTACAGTCAGTTCCAGTGTGTTCCAGTTACAGAAAAAAAGTAGAACATGCTGCATTTTTTCTGCACTGGACTGTACTGGAATGCGGTAAAATGCATCAAAAATGCACTGAAATGCACCAAACGCACTGGAACACACATGTCCTTTTTTAAGGTTAAGAAAAAAGAGGGGGAAGAATGCACTGGAACACATCAAAAACACATCAAAAATGCACTGGAACGCGTCAAAAATGAGCATAAAGAAAAGCATTCGGAGCACATCTGGACTGCATTTCTATGGTGTAAACTGGCCTTTAGGCCCTTTTCACACATGTGCGACTTAAAAGTCATGCAATTTAGCTGCATTTTTTTTGCTACGATTTTGCAGTGATTTTGACATGACTTGAAGCAATGCCTGTGTAATCTTGAGGTCTATGGACCCCAAAACGCATCAAAGTCGGACCAAAGTAGTGCAGGGAATACTTTGAAGTCCTTGCGACTTGAAGTCACACAGATATGATCGGTACTCATTGGAAATCATAGAGTGGGACTTGTCACGCGACTTTGCAGTCCCAAATCACACAAGTGTGAAAGGAGCCTTAGGGAGTTTTCCTTATATTCTGTCCTGGTGATACAGCAGAAGACTTCTGTCCTAGTCATAATAGTCGTTATAACAGAAAATGAGAATGAATTTCCACAAAAGAAGAAAAAAACTGACCTAACCCTTCCTCACCTTATCCCAAATTTAAAAAAAGTTTTGTCAGAAGTTTAATTTCACCTTTTTATTCCATTTAGATTGGAGCAGGACCCCTGACCTTGGTAACATATTTAGATTCCTTACCACTTGAACTCCAAAAGAATTACCCCCTTAATGAGCAGACCATTTTTTTTGCGATATGGCACTGCATTACTTTAAGTCTCCATTCACACTAATACGACTTGTCAGGCGACTTGTCAGCCTGACAAGTCGCGGTCCGTCGCGGTCCGTTATGTAGTACGGGAACCATTTTAATAGGAGCGACACAAGTCGCTCCAACTTAGAAAAAGGTTCCTGTACTACTTCGGGGCGACCTGGAGCGACTTGCATAGACATTCATTCTGTGAAGTCCGTGCAAGTCGCGCCGAAGTCGCGGTGCACGCGACTTCACAGGTCACGGTGCACGCGACTTCACAGGTCGCCCCCGAAGTCGTGCCGCTTCAGTGTGAACCGGCACTTACTGACAATTGTGCAGTCATGCGACGCTGTACCCCAAAAAAATGTATGTCCTTTTTTAACTCGAATAGAGCTTTCTTTGATAGTATTTGTTCACCTCTGCATTTTTTATTTTGTGGACTATAAACAAAAAACAACTGACAATTTTGAAAAAAAAAAAAAAACTATAATTATTTTTACTTTCTGCTCTAAAACATATCTAAGAAATAAGTATAAAAATTCTAATTTCTTCATCAATTTAGGCCAATATGTATTCTGTGACGTATTTTTGGTAAAATAATCCCAATAAGCATATATGGATTAGTTTGTGCAAAAGTTATAGCGTCTACAAACTATGTGATGCTTTTATTAATTTATTTTTTATTTTTTTACTAGTAATGGCAGCGATCAGAGACTTATAGCAGGACTACGATATTGCGGCGGACAGCCAGGACACTAACTGATACCTTTTGACATTTTATGGGGACCAGTGACACCAATACAGTTATCAGTGCTAAAAATATGCACTGTCACTGTACCAATGATACTGGCTGGGAAAGGATAAACACCAGGGACTTACAGAAACACAGGATCCATGCCTTCTGTACTGACAGAAAGCAATCTGCCTTGTTTACATAGGCAGACAGCCATTCTGTCAGTGTATAGAACGATCAGCGGTTGCCGGCGGACATTGGGTCCATAGGATTCGCTGATCAGCTTCCGCTGTGTAAAATCTGGAAGTGCAGGATCATGTATATACAGTATATGTGACCCTGTGCAGTGCAGCCACCTTGTAGCAATAAATCTGCTATTGGGCAGTCGGCAGGTGGTTGAAGTACAAAGTATAACTAAAGGCTCCTGTGTGACAGTCTAAGCAAATACCAAATCCAGTGCAAAAAATAATAAACACAGAGGTGATTAAATACCACGGAAAAAAGAAAAGAAAGCTCTAATTATGGGGGATTAAAAAAAAGGACGTACATTTTACTTGGGTACAGCATTATACGGCTGTGCAAATGTCACTTAAAAATAACGCAGTGCTGTAACGCAAAAAAAATAGCCTGGTCATGAAGTTAATATATTTGTTCTCTTTTTTTTTTCTTAACCTAGTCTGTTTGGCCAGACCCTATAATTTAGCTTACGGTACTGTTTATTACTACTATTACTATTACTGTTTATTCTAAAACAAACCACTATTACTGTGGTCAGTTCTTTATTTTCGTTGTTCTCGCTGTGGGACTTGTCTTGGCCCTAATAAAACCTTTTTTGTATCATTATTGGTGTGCTGGGTTTAGTTCAGGTCACATTATCACTGGGGCATAGGTGTGCACAGCCCATTGCATTAGGGTGTACAACCCAAAGCTCAAACACATACTGTATGCTTGTGTGTGCATGTGTATATATACCGACAGTGTCAGTAGAGCATGGATGGTGTCAAAAGGGCAGAGATTGGTGTCTTCAGGGCAGTGGATGATGTCAGTAGTTTTTTTTATTTTTATTATTTTTTTACAAATATATATATATATATATATATATATATATATATATATATATATATATAATTTTTTTCATTTTTTTTAAGCAAAAATAAAGGAGAATGTTTGTTTTTTATTTGGTGAAATATCAGGGGTCTAAATGGGGAATATGTATCACACAGGGTGATTAAGGTGTGCCCAGGCACACCTGGCGCACCCTGTGTGCACACCTATGCACTGGGGGGGGGGGGGTGCTAGAAGATCCCAACATCTCAGAATCTCATTCAGAACCTAGAGCTACAAGAGGATGAAGATTAGAGCTACTGAGAAGCTATTGAATGCACAATCTAACTGGAAAGTCCCCATAAAGGGCCTCTATACTTTGTTTACGAGCCAACCAACCATAATGAATACTTTCAACAAATATGTGTTTCCCATTTTATAAAAAGAAAAATGCTGATGGTGCATATTGCCTGCTTATGTAATGCGTCTTTTCCTTCTGTGTAATCTAAGCATTAATTCTTCTCTTTGAGCATGTAATGGCAGCCTGTAGATATGTGATGTTATCTCTGAAAGGAAGGCAGGATACAAGTATTACAGAACTGTCACTGTTTCAGGATGCATGTACTTATTATCTGACACATCCTTTGTCTGCAATCAAAATAGATTGTGTTTTGCATTTATTGCTTCACAAGGAATAATCAGCAATATACAATCATGGTTACCTGCTTTTTTTTTACATGTTAGATGACCTGCAAACATCAATTACAATTTAGTTTATCTAAAAAAAACTTATAATATTTGCAGATCTCTGTAAACATATGTTACTAAAACTGAAGATAAGATTATATTATTGTTAATCAGAAACCCTTTCATCGCACAGTTTGCATCCAATTCACTAATCTGATTAAAGGTTACTGCCAGCACACTCTGATATTTTAAGTCTGATTTGGTTTCCCTCACAAATAACATTGCTTCAAAGCAAATGTAAATAGAATAACAAAGAAAGCTGTGAACTTTTACAGGAACGTTTAGATACCTTTTTTCTAAATAGGATAGGTAAAAAAGGTACTTAACCACTTAAGCCCCGGAAGATTTTACCCCCTTCCTGACCAGGGCCTATTTTGCGATTCGGCACTGCGTGACTTTAACGGACAATTGCGCGGTCGTGCGACGCTGTACCTAAACAAATTTGATGTCCTTTTTTTCCCACAAACAGAGCTTTCTTTTGATGGTATTTGATCACCTGTGCGAATTTTTGATCATGCACTATAAACAAAAAAAGAGTGTCAATTTTGCAAAAATAACAATATTTTTCACATTTTTTTATATGAAAAAAAAATGTAAAAATCTAAATTTTTTAACATTTTCGACCAGTTTGTTTTATGCTACATATGTTTGGTAAAAAAAATCGCAAAAAACGTATTTTGATTGGCTTGCGCAAAAGTTATCGCGTTTACTAACTAAGGGAAAGATTTTTGTCATTTTTGTTGTTTTTTTTTAACGCGTAATGGCGGCGATATGCCATTTTTTTTGCGGTACTGCGACATTGCGGCGGACAGATCAGACCCTTGACTGACATTTTTTACACTTTTGGGGTTACCAGTGACATTACTACAGTAATCAGTGCTATAAATATGCACTGTTACTGTAAAAATGACACTGGCAGGGAAGAGGGTTAACTTTTATTGGTGATCAAGGGGTTAATGTATGCCTGGTGCTTACTGACATGTGTGGGGGGAGGGGACTGTGTGACACAGTCACAGATCGCAGGTTCAGCTATGCTGAATCCTGCAATCTGTCCCTGCCTGTCACTTAGGAGATCCACCCGCTTTGTTTACACAAGTGGGCGGATCTCCACACTCGATCCCCGATCACCGCCGCTCCTCCGGTGGCGCGCGTTCGCTCCGGAGACCCTCACAGGCTAGCGAAGTAGTACTACGTCGCTTTGCCTGTGAGGGGCTGACCGCCGCAGTAAATAGTCGTGCGGCGGTCGGCAAGTGGTTAAAAGTCCCCCTGCCAATAAGTACAAACTTAACTGTAGCGCCCCCTCCAACATTCAGAGGCCTGGTGGTGACCCCCAGAGACAGGGGGGCCCGACATTCCTCCTCAGGGTGCAGGTTCCTAGGCATGGTGGGTGGTGTACAAGATAGAAAGATGGGCGCCAGTCACTTTTATGCTTGAACAAAAAGAAGTTTTTTTTCTCACACCATGAAAAATGTGGGAGAGAGGGGTAGGGCACAGGACACCCTTATTTAAAAACAGCAGATCGGCAGACTCCTTAGACAAAAATGTAGAATAGGCAGACAGTAGTACAGAAAAAGAGCCTTTAAGCTGAAACCAATCTGAACTTTGTAGCATAAGCTGTCTCCTATTGCATCTGTGGATGATTCTATCTTGACGCTTTCCGAGGCTCTCCATGGTTCACCGGTTCATGGCAGAGTCACCTCTGGTACTTCATGTCAAGTCTCCCTCCATTCCTTCATGCTTTCAGGCAGTGTGCAGGCTCCCGCTTAAAGAGCCCTGAGCAAATGGCTAGGCTTCAGGCCTACCCAGCAGCAGCTGTTCCTCACACACCCACCCAGACAGGGGTCTTGGTGGAAAGGACAGCTATATTTATTAGCAACCCTGTTTGGAACAAGGGTGCTACACAGTGGTGGGATTCAGCCGGTTAGCACCAGTTCGTGCAAACCTGTTACTAACATTTTACAAGTTCGCTGAACCAGTGCAAGCGGAGATCGGGCCGGTCCGATTCTCTTCTGAAAATGCTGCAGCACTCAGCTTGCCCTTTCCTCTATGAGCCGGAGACAGTGCAGCCAGACTTTGCTTCCTGGTTAGTACTGATGTTTTCCCCCCATAGGAAGCTGGCTGGGCTGAGACTCAGCTACCTATTGGCTGAGCAGAAGGCGGGCTGCACCGCCTTCCCTTGCCTTTCAGCCAATGGGTGCATTGCCCATTACTTTCAGCAGGCTTTCTGTGAAGTGGCATGGAGCTGCTCTGCATCTGCAAACGGAGGTGAGGAAGGAGAAGCGTGTTATGCTCTAATATGTTTAAAAATTGCTAAAAGTGCCTTCTTTCCTCCCTCACTGCCTCTTTCTTCCTCTCTCCTTTCATCCCTCTTTCTTTTCCTCTCTCCCTCCCTCCCTCCCTCCCTCTCCCCCCTCCTCTTTCTCTCTTTCTCTCTCTCTCTCTCCATCCCTCTTTCTTTCTCTATCCTTCCATCCCTCTTTCTCCATCCCTCCCTCTCTCTCCATCCCTCTTTCTTTCCCCTGTCTCTCTCTCCATCCCTCTTTCTTTCCCCTCTCTCTCTCTCTCTCTCTCTCTCTCTCTCTCCCTCTCCCTCTCCCTCTCCCTCTCCCTCTCCCTCTCTCTCTCTCTCTCTCTCTCTCTCTCTCCATCCCTCTTTCTCCATCCCTCTTTCTCCATTCCTCTCTCTCTCTCTCTCCATCCCTCTTTCTCCATCCCTCTCTCTCTCCATCCCTCTTTCTTTCCCTCTCCCTCTCCATCCCTCTTTCTTTCCCTCTCTCTCCATCCCTCTTTCTCCACCCCTCTCTCTCTCTCTCTCTCTCTCTCTCTCTCTCTCTCTCTCTCTCTCTCCATCCCTCTTTCTCCATCCCTCTTTCTTTCTCCCTCTCTCTCTCCATCCCTGTTTCTTTCCCTCTCTCTCTCTCCATCCCTCTCTCTCTCTCTCTCCATCTCTCTCTCTCTCTCTCCATCCCTCTTTCTTTCCCTCTCTCTCTCCATTCCTCTTTCTTTCACACTCTCTCCATCCCTCTTTCTCCATCCCCCGTCTCTCTCTCTCTCTCCATCCCTCTTTCTCTCTCTCTCTCTCTCTCCATCCCTCTTTCTCTCTCTCTCTCTCTCTCCATATCCCTCTTTCTTTCCCCCTCTCTCTCTCCATCCCTCTCTCTCCATCCCTCTTTCTTTACCCCTCTCTCTCTCCATCCCTCTTTCTTTACCCCTCTCTCTCTCCATCCCTCTTTCTCCATCCCTCTCTCTCCATCCCTCTTTCTCCGTCCCTCTCTCTCTCTCTCTCTTTCTCTCTCTCCATCCCTCTTTCTCCATCCCCCTCTCTCTCTCTCTCCATCCCTCTTTCTTTCCCTCTCTCTCTCCATCCCTCTTTCTTTCCCTCTCTCTCTCCATTCCTCTTTCTTTCACACTCTCTCCATCCCTCTTTCTCCATCCCCCGTCTCTCTCTCTCTCTCCATCCCTCTTTCTTTACCCCTCTCTCTCTCCATCCCTCTTTCTCCATCCCTCTCTCTCCATCCCTCTTTCTCCGTCCCTCTCTCTCCATCCCTCTTTCTCCGTCCCTCTCTCTCTCTTTCTCTCTCTCCATCCCTCTTTCTCCATCCCCCTCTCTCTCTCTCTCCATCCCTCTTTCTTTCCCTCTCTCTCTCCATCCCTCTTTCTTTCCCTCTCTCTCCACCCCTCTTTCTCCACCCCCCCTCTCTCTCTCTCTCCATCCCTCTTTCTCCAACCCTCTTTCTTTCTCCCTCTCTCTCTCTCCATCCCTGTTTCTTTCCCTCTCTCTCTCTCTCTCCATCCCTCTCTCTCCATCCCTCTCTCTCTCCATCCCTCTTTCTTTCCCTCTCTCTCTTCCTCCCTCTCCCCCCTCTCCCCCCCCCCCTCTCTCTCTCTCCCTCACTCTTTATTTCCCTCTCTTTCTCTCTCTCTCCCCCTCCATCCCTCTTACTTTTGTTATTTCTTTCATCCTTTCTTTCTCCATCTCTATTTCTCTTATACTCTCTTCTTCCCTCCCTCTCTTTTTTTCCCTTTCTCTCTCTCTCTCCATACAGGGGAAGGGGGGAGGTTGCTGTGTCCACCACCACTCACTGATGTACTAACTTTTTTGCGCAATAAACAAAATAAATAAAAAGAGCCACAATTCTGGAAAAAAAAACAATATTTTTTACTTTCTGCTATATAACATTTCCTATCAAATCTTTTCATCATTTTAGGCCAATTTGTATTCTGCTACATATTTTTGGTAAAAAAAAATCACAATAAGGGTATTTTGATTGGTTTGTGCAAAAGTTATCGCGTCTACAAACTGTGGAAAACATTTATGTCATTTTTATTTATTTTTTTACTAGTAATGGCAGCGATCTGCGATTTCTAGTGGGACTGCAACATTGCGGCGGACAAATCGGACCCCTAACTGACATTAGATTAAAAAAAATTACACCATGCTTGAAAGTTGGAACTGGTTACTAAAATTTTTGAATCCCACCACTGGTGCTACATAATGTATATGTAAACCCAATCACTAAACCTCATATATGCTTAAACATGTTAATTAAAAAAAAAAAGTATACTTTAAAGTGGAGTTCCGGCCAAATTTTTCTTTTTTTTTATCTAAAAATACCCCTAGAATAGTCAGGGCTAGGGTATTTAAACAAGGATATCCTCTAAACTATCCCCTGTTTAGTGTACCTGCAAGATGAATTACTTACCTTGTGAAGTTCTTGTCCAGCGCGGCCATCTGCGGTGTGGGCAGCTGAAGACGCAGTGTCCCTCTTCCTGGATTTTGCGAGTCCCAGTATGCTTTACCCTCGTCACTTCCGGGGCAGGCGCATCATCCCACAGCTCATTGCGTATGCCCAGAAGCTGTTCTCCATTCATCGGCAGAGAAGGACGCGCCTACACCGGAAGTGACGAGGGACACCGGTGCAAGCGCATTGCAATGCAAAGAAAGAAATGACGTTGGTGGCCGCGGCCGCATTAGGAGGAAGTTGGAAGAAATTAGGTTATTTTTAATTTAAAATAAGGTAAGGGAACCAAAAAAAAAGTAATAGCCAAATCAAATTTAAAAAGGTATATAGCTATGCATGAAGTAAAGTTTAGAATTAGGGTGGAACTCCGCTTTAATTATGATTGCTAACTCTATGTAAATCAACCCATCAGCTGTTCTTATTGTTAGTGACTTTTTTATTTATATTTAACCACTTGCCGACCACTCGCCCACAATGTACTGTGAGCGAGTGGCAGCTGTAGGCAAAGCGACGTCCTTTTAAAACACAGAGAAGCAGGTCGTCATGCTACCCTAAAGAAGCCCATGCCACCTAGTGGCCGAAACGCATTGGTTTGTCTATCCCTGCAGACCCCAGTTAATGGTCAACCATGCGATCCTCTAATATCAGCCATTAATGCTACTATTAAATTTATATTGGAAACGTTTTATGGCAGAAAGTAAAAAATATTGTTTTTTTTTTAAAATGTGCTGCCTTTTTTCGTTGATATCACAAAAATTAAAAACCAAGTGGTTATTAACTATGACCAACAGAATGCTCTATATGTGTGAAAATTATATACATTTTGTTTGGGTACAGCGTTGCATGACCTCATAGTCCCCAGTTAAACTAGCGAAGTACCGAATAGTAAAAAAATTGCCTGGTCATGAAGGGGATAAAATCTTCTGAAGTGGTTAATTTTATTTTGTGGTTGATTTTAGGTCAGTATTTTTTGTTTTTAACTACTGTTCTATCCATAGAAAATAGTTTTCCCTTAAGGAGAGTTTTTTTTTTTTCATAAGAGAAGTTTTTGTTCAGAGGTGGTATACAATTAACAATATTTACGGTAATTTTTAATTCTTGTAGTAAAGGAATTGCCTGTACTTTTTTCAAGTGCATTTCAGACAAATTTTCCTCAATACAAACGTCCTGCCAATGGTTTACCGAGGTCAAAGTAGGTCCTTAAGGCTAAAAGTTAAAAATGTAAAAAAATGTGCTTTAAATTCACATATTTTGCAGGTAAAAAAAAAAGTGCATTTACTATTATTTTTTTTTCAGGAGCCTGCAGGGCATTGCACCCACAATCAGCAGATCATTGCTGCAATGTCAGTCTCCTGTATACACTCCCTACAGCTTTCAGCTCATTCCTTTGTATGGGCTTTCTGTGTGAAAGCTATAGGAAATGCCAATGAACTACAAGAGCACTCACCAGCACCCTCACAGTTTACTGAGAGCAGCAAGCCATCTGCTGCAATGGAAGATGGAACGTGTAGCTCATTCCTTCACAGAACTCAGTGACCATCTAAATCAAAAAGAGCCCAGGATCCTGAAATATTATTATAATGTATTCATCCACTGCATATGCATATATTTAAGAATCTCAAGGTACCTCTGTGAATTTTTAATAGCGTCAATGCTTTCATCAGTGTCTCACTTTGGTATGAAAAAGATATGCCATCATAAAGCACTGGGAATTACAGGTCATTCACTAACTATAAGATTTTACATATGCTTGTATTTCCAGTGTTAGTCCAGTATGGCTTCACTATGCGAGGGTGATATTACAACCTCTCAACCCCAGTCACCATACTTGCCTAAGACCAAGGGAGAAAACAAGAGAGAATCTCTGTGCTGAGGGCCAGTGGAGATAGAGGGGTACAGTTCCAGGAAAGCATGCCAAGTTTGTGAGTACTGTGAATTGCCCCTGAGGGTCTGCCTGAAGTGTAGAGGGGACCACTCCGGTGAAGGTCCCAGGGATCCGGGAGCCAGCTAGCGTCAAGGGGGTGCCTAGTGAGAGGACCCTGAAGTGTTAGAGGGGGTGCCTAGCAAGAGGACCCTAAAGTGTAGAGGGGGTGCCAGAAGAGTTAAGTGTACAGTGTGAAGTGTACAGTGTTAAGAGTTGCAGCAGCACAGTTAGTTACAAGGAGCTACCTCAGTCAGTGAAGGGCTGGAGGAAGCTGTTCACCGGACTTTTGAGCTAAACAGAGTGTCAGGAGTCAAATGTCTTTCAGTCCTGGATCTTCTGAGTTAATCTGAGGATTAAAGCCGAAGTTTCAGAACAGTATCTTCAAGCGACAGGGAGCATTGGCTGGCATTCAGCTGGTGTCAAGACAGCGCTAACAGTCATTTTTCTGTACAGTGTCCCAGTTGAACCTAGTTGAGCTAGAGGAGTATCCCACTCATTCCCTTCTCCCATCCCTATTACAAAATAAACAAAACAAACCAAAGATGCTGGAATGGTCATTGTCTCAGTTCTCACACTTGGGTTTTCAACTTAAATGTTGGAAGTGTTACCGGTAACGATGGCAGAACCATATCAGGCCCAATGCCTGGAAATATTGCTACACTTGGTTATGAAAAAGATATGACCTAATAAAGCACTGGGAATTACAGGTCATTCACTGACTATAAGGGTCCTTTCACACGGCCGCTCCGTGTGTCCACAAATCATCCCATCCGTTTGCGGATGATTTGCGGACATAATGTAAGTGAATGGCATTGAGGATGTCAGCGGAATACCATCCGCTGACATCCGATTTTCCTCCTTTCAGTTCTGTTCCGTTTTTTCGAATGGAACAGAACCCTATTTTTTCTTCCGTGTAAAAAACGGAAAGGAAGGAAAATCGGATGTCAGCGGTGTCATCCGCTGACATCCGCAGTGCCATATACTTACATTTTGTCCGCATATCATCCGCAAACAGATGGGATGATATGCGGGCACACGGAGCGGATGACAGAAATGTCATCCGCTCCGTGGAGAAAAAAAAAAGTCCCGCAGCGGACCTTTCACACGGAGCGGCCGTGGGAAAGAGGCCTAAGACTTTACATATGCTTGTATTTCCAGTGTTAGTCCAGTATGGTTTCACTATGGGAAGGTGAGATTACAACCTCTCAACCCCAGCCACCATACTTGTCTAAGACCAAGAATAGTAAGTTTAGAGCTCCACTATGAATTGGGGGAGGTTACAACCTCCCTCCTTTATAGTGAAGCCCAGTGACCATACTGGACTAAAATTGGGAACACAAGCACATGTAATGTCTCTTATATAGACAGTGGGTAAACTGTAATACCATTTGCTCTGTAGTAGTATAACTGTTCCATAATTAAATGAGAGCTTGATGCAAGTATTGACTTTAAAAATTGAAGTTACCTGATGGCTGCCAAATAGTTTGGTTTGCACAGAGGTATCTTCAGACATCTCTTGAATATATATCCATACGCCATGGATAAATAGGGATGATTGAACTTTTCAAAAGTTCGGTTCGACCAGAACACCCAAACTTCCCAAAAGTTTGGCCTGGATTTCAGAACCCCATTGAAATCAATGGGACCCGAACTTCGGTAATCAAAAAACACAATTTTGAAGCCCTAAAACCCAATAAATGTCCCTAAAAAGTGCCTAGGGTTCTGAGTCATGCCCCAGGGACTATTAATCACACAAAAAAAGTTCTTAAAAATTGTCATTTTTGATAGAGAGTCAATTATTGAAAAAATTATTGAAAAAAAAACCTGGGCGTTTTTGTAGCTTTTTTTTGGGCATTTTTTGGGGTCTTTGGAGGCAGGCAAAACATCTGAACTTCTGTATAGGGGTATATATACACACACGCTTATATGTATTTATACACATACACACATATAGGTGTTATAGCAGAGAAGCCATATGGGTGTTAATTATTTCATTAGCGCAAGCATAGGTTTCTGCTACTTTCACACCTATATGTGTGTATGTGTATATATACATACATGTGTGTGTGTATATACCCTTACACAGAAGTTACAAAAATTATCCTCAGCCCCCTATAGGGGGAGGTGCCACATCCCGGGAGAGCAAATACAGCAAAAGAAAGGGGTTCCCCTAAGGGGTTGGGACTTTTAAGGCACTCAGATTAGTATGAAACAGGTATAGATATAAGGTTTTTTGAAAAAATGTCAAAATTTTATTAAATAACAATAGGAGTCTAAAAACAGCAAAATATTAAACATGGACATAGGATATAAGCAGGCAGAAAATACAATATAGTACAGCTACAGAGACGTGCAATTAGATTCACAATCAAATACCCAACGCGTTTCGAAGCTGTTCGCTTCTTCTTCAGGGGTAATATAAAATATTGCACATAAATTTCTATAATAGAAACATAGAAGTATGTTAGAAACAATTAGATATATAATATAACTCAGCATATTTCTTCAGAGACTTTGTATAGTTTTTACATATTATTAGAAAGAAGGTTCTGAGTGAATACATACTTGTAAGGTCTCTGTCTGTATAGGGAGAAATTCTGCATGCATAGATTTAAAATCAATTCGGCAGGCATTACACAGAAGTTCTGATGTTATGCCTGCCTCCAAAGACGCCCAAAAATGCCCAAAAAAACACCTGCGCCAAAAAAAAAACGCCCAGGTGTGTTGTTGCAGGCATTTTTTGGGGGCATTTTTTGGGGTCTTTGGAGGCAGGCAAAACATCTGAACTTCTGTATATAGGTATATATGCACACACGCTTATATGTATTTATACACATACACACATATAGGTGTTATAGCAGAGAAGCCATATGGGTGTTAATTATTTCATTAGCGCAAGCATAGGTTTCTGCTATTTTCACACCTATATATGTGTATGTGTATATATACATACATGTGTGTGTATATATATATATACCCCTACACAGAAGTACATGTAATGAAATTGGCAAAAAAGTAGTGCAGGAACCTTTTTCAAAGAGTCGCAGCTATTTGAACGATTCCATTGCCGACAATGGAGTGCCACTTATCATGCGATTTGGATCTGTCAAATCGCATGACACCGGTGTACACGAGGCCTAATGTCATAAGAAAGAGAGATGTCTAAGTAGTAAAAAAAAATAGGTAGCTTTGCCTTAATAAAAAGTCTTATTTTCAGATATTGTTGTTTTTTTGTTTTTTTTTAATAGCAGCCGCATACAGTAGCAGCTCTCTTTATTCTTTGTAAGCAATTTGATCACACTTCCCTCACTTAGTATAGTATAGCTTGAATTTTATCGTACCAGTCACTGAGCATGCTTAAACTTCACAGTTATCACATTTTCTAACAATGCAGTTGCAGCATGGTTTTTTTTTATTTTTTTATTATGCAATGTAGGAATATGTACAATGGTCTTTACATGGACATCTTATAATGTCATCTTATTAAAACCTATTTTGTGGTATATATATATGCTCTGTACCCTGTTGTGATTTTTTGTAATGTTATATGTAGTGTGCAGTCCTTGAAGCTGCTCACCAATAAAAACGGGGTCCTGCTGAGCCTTAAGAGGGGATTACTAAAAAAAATTGAAAAGATGGGAGCACCACACTCATTTGTACAGTCTATAAAATATTTTTTATGTAACATGTTTTGGGGACTTTAAGCTTTGTTCAGGTGCCTGTAAGATCTGCACATGCCTACTTAGGTCCAATTTACAGTCCAGGTTGGTATCCCTCATCCTAGGTGTAATGAGCCCTAGAAATGCAATCGATTTTGTTGTAGAATACATTTTTTTAATGAACTGTAATAACTAGAGTGGCACTTCCATCTTTTATTTTTTATTTTTTAACCACTTTACCACTAGAGGATTTTGCTGTCTTACGTCTGGGCCACTTTTTGCGATTCGGCGCTGTGCGACTTTAACTGACAATTGCGCGGTCGTGCGATGCCATACCCAAACGAAATGTACGTCCTTTTTTCCCACAAACAGAGCTTTCTTTTGGTGGTATTTGATCACCTGTGTGATTTTTACTTTTTGCGCTATAAACAAAAAAAGAGCGTTTATTTTGAAAAAATAACAATATTTTTAAAAAATTTTTATATGAAATTCCCCCCAAAAAAATTTAAAAATCTAAATTTTTTTAAATTTTTGGCCAATTTGTTTTCTGCTACCTATGTTTGGTAAAAAATTCACAATAAGCGTATTTTGATTGGTTTGAGCAAAAGTTATTGCGTTTACTAACAAAGGGAAAGATTTCTGTAATTTTTGGTGTTTTTTTTTTAAACGCGTAATGGCGGCGATCTGCGATTTTTTTTGCGGGACTGCGACATTGCGGTGGACAGATCGGACCCTTGACTGACATTTTTGACACTTTTGGGGGTACCAGTGACATTACTGCAGTAATCAGTGCTATATATATGCACTGTTACTGTAAAAATTACACTGGCAGGGGAGGGGTTAATTTTATTGGAGAGGGAGGGGTTAATGTATGCCTGGTGCTTACTGACGTGTGTGGGGGGAGGTGACTATGTGACACAAGGACAGATCCAGGGTTCAGCTATGCTGAACCCTGCAATCTGACCCTGCCTGTCACTTGGGAGATCCGACTGCTTGTGTTTACACAAGCAGGCGGATCTCCACACTAGATCCCCGACGATCGGGTAAGAGCAGCGGCGATCGCCACTGCTCCTCCCCTGGCCCGACTCCTGCTGTGACTGAATACAGTGAGAGTGAGAAAGGGGAATGTCTGACGACGTAGATCTACGTCGTCAGACGATAACGAGCCACTTTGCCGCAGTACTATTACCGTACGCAGACGGCAAGTGGTTAAAAAAAAAACCTGTCATGAATACAACATGTAGGTTGCCATTGCTGTCCTCTTTCTTTCTAAAGGCGTTCCCTTTATGACAGGTTTACTTTAAAAAAGAGCTTTCCTTTAACCACTTGCCGACCGCCGCAAGACTATTTACTGCGGCGGTCAGCCCCTCACAGGCAAAGCAAAGTACGGCTACGTCGCTAGCCTGTCAGGCTCTAGGGAGCGAGCGCACGCCGCCGGAGGCGTGCTTACGCTCGGTCACGGACCCCCCCGCGCGTGTGCCCGGCGGACCCAATGTTCGCCGGGCACTCGCGATTGTCCGTTAATGTAAACAAAGCCGCCTGTCATTCTTCCCTGTGTAAGAATGGAGATCATACGGTTCTGCTATGTAGGACCGTTGATTTCTGTTCTTACACCAGTAGCCAC
Source organism: Pelophylax lessonae (assembly GCF_965119305.1). Taxonomy (NCBI): domain Eukaryota; kingdom Metazoa; phylum Chordata; class Amphibia; order Anura; family Ranidae; genus Pelophylax; species Pelophylax lessonae. The sequence continues at coordinate 110,178,453 of NC_138774.1, read as the reverse complement.
ATCCAATCACAGTTAGAAGCACGCCCCTAGGGACATACTTAACCCCTCCCTCTCAAAAAAGTTAACCCCTTCACTGCCAGTGTCATTTGTATAGCACAGTGCATATGTATAGCACTGATTACTGTAGTAATGTCACCGGTAACCCCAAAAGTGTCAAAAATGTCAGTCAAGGGTCCGATCTGTCCGCCGCAATGTCGCAGTCCCGCAAAAAGAATCGCAGATCGCCGCCATTACTCGTTAAAAAAATAAAACAAAAATAACAAAAATCTTTCCCTTAGTTAGTAAACGCAAAAACTTTTGCGCAAACCAATCAAAATATGCTTTTTGCGATTTATTTTACCAAACATATGTAGCATAAAACAAATTGGCCTAAAATGTTAAAAAATTTTGATTTTTTACATTTTTTGGGGGGGAATTTCATATAAAAAAATTTGAAAAATATTGTTATTTTTGCAAAATTGACACTCTTTTTTTGTTTATAGCGCATGATCAAAAAATCGCACAGGTGATTAAAAACCACCAAAAGAAAGCACGACCGCGCAATTGTCCGTTAAAGTCACGCAGTGCCGAATCGCAACATAGGCCCTGATCAAGAAGGGGGTAAAATCTTCCCGGGCTTAAGTGGTTAAGCACGAAACTGGAGTATTTCCTAGTGTCAGCTATCTGCATCATTTATTCCAATATTTAATAAAGTTCCTTCATTTCATTAAAATGTTCTGAAGATTGAAAATGGAAAACATGGATTTGCTTACTGCATCTTCATACTGATAGCTGTTAAACTGTCTAGACACTATGGCCATCTGCTTGCCTGGTACAGTAGCCAATGGGGCTGCTGCTTGCCAGTTTGATTGGGCCAACAAATGTCATTCAGAGTTTATTCTAATTATGCAGCTGACAGGAAAGCACTGCAGCTATCTGCTGTTTTTTTTTTCTTCATAGATTACAAAATGATATCAGTGTGTTTTATTGCACAGTAAAATAAAATGATGACCTAGTGAAAGATGTACGGGTAGGAATCTGTAGTCAAGCAGCAATTTACTGTAATTTTTCAGCCTACTGAGGCACAATGAATGCAGCCAAAACCTAATGGCCTATACAGGTTTTGTGACAGAGCAGACAAATTGACTAGGTCTATAGATGTCATTTGAACTTCTTTTTATTTTTGTAAAATGTTTGTCAAGTTAAAATTATATCATTCATTCTTAAATGTAAGAGAATGAAAATGCAAGCCATATTCAATACTAGAATAATATATTTATAAAGAAAACAAGGTAGTCTTCTTGACATGTGATTACATTTTTATTAGAAGTGGTAAAAATGTAGGAAATACAGAGAAGTGGTTGAAGCATTATTTACAAATATATGTACAACTGCTTCTTTGTAGTTGTATTTGTTAAATAAATTATACCTTTATTCAGTATTGTACAACGTATTTTATAAAAACATATCTTTTTTGAAAGTTTGTGTTTTCTTTTTGCTAGCCTATAAGTACTAATGAGCACATTTTTGGGTAATGTATTGTTTCTCTCTTTGATGAAAAAGAATAACAATTAATAGACTTTTTGAACCAATTTGAGGTGGCGGTGTAGTTATCTGCAGCAGTTATGACACTATTGAGAGAAGGTCGACAAGTAAAACAAAATGATTGAACACCAAGAATTCCAGCATTTAATAACAGACTTTTGTTCCAGATAAATACTCAATGAAGTTCCACATGGAACTTTCCTCACAGGCATTTTTTTTACCCAAGCACAGGCTTAATTATAAAGACTCTGGAACACTTTGTGTGCAACCACTTTATCTACTTGGAATTTACTGTTGGGGACCTGGTTGAGTTCTGGTCCTGCACCAGCACCCTACAGCAAGAAAAAAAAGCTAGTTATGGTGTTTGGAAATTGCAATCACTAGCTATTACTACTGGGACAAGCAAGGGATCATGTGATAGGTGTTGGAAGTCTGCCTTTACTACAGAAGCTATACACTGCCATACCGAGGGTTTACAATGTTGCTTGGTCATAATATGCTTCATGTGTGCATGCTGCATACTAAAATAGTGAAGGTCAAGGCTGAAAGACCTAAATTCATATATGAGAAAGCCCCGTTCACATGAATGCAATTTCTCCTGCATCTGCTGTCATTGTGCAATAAATAAAAATGGAAATCACATTATTCTCTTTGGTGTCTGTGTCATTAATGCAACAAGTGCAGGAACTTCTTTTGGTACAGCATATTGCATTTTTGGGCCCATAGACTTAAATTTTAGTAGATGGATAAGGTTAGAAATCCCAATTATTACTTAAGTCCATAGAAAAGTAGTGTACCTAATGCCTACGTAAATGACAGAAGTACATAACATAATTATGTAATAATTTCAATGAAAAAAAACAATTTACATAACAGTACATTGTACCACTTTCTTTTTGGGCTAATTATTGTATGTCACAATGATTGACCTGTCAATCAAGCATAAAAAAAAAAAAACTTCAGTTGGTTTAGAATCAAAAAAGGTTGGAGTAAGCTAGCAAGTGGTCCTGAAAAATAATTTGCTAAACCACTTTTCGAGGGCTAACCCAATTATAGGCATAAAGTCAGACTTTCCTTTGACCAAAATAAAAGGGTCACTTATGACCACCCTTTCCCTGCCACACCACTTTGCTACCCAGAGTGGGAAAGAAAGCCCTGTGTAAGCTCCAGGTCTGTCAGATCATACACAGGGCTTTGGACTTAGCTCCATTTGATAGTGCTGGTCCAGTCATCAGTGTTGGGTATTTCACTTTGATACTGGTGACCATAAGGAGTGGCATGGGATCAAGAATGTTGAGTACATGTTACTGGGAAGGAGGATTGTTAAGTGACCATTTTTCTTTGCCCTGCATGGACAAAAAAAGGGTCATTTTGAACCTAATTACTATAAACTGTTGGCACTAAAGATGTAAAAAATAGCTAAAACCAAAGGGTTGACATCACAAGGAGAGGGTTAAGTTGTAAAAGAATGACAATTCTAACCAGAGGGATCTTTTAGCTGTGGATTTTATCAAATGTGAAGATAGCTAGAGCTGTTTAAACTATCAATATTTGCAAACAAAAGACTAAGGAGAAAGAAGAAACAAAGGAATAATCAAAATAAATTAGCTCCGGTCTCTGTCCAAACACTGGTTTGGATTGAACATTGCTTGTCAAGTGTTTGCCTGAATGCTGTACTTTAAGCCTGTTTGGCAGTCAGGGCAGCCATCAGGGGGGGACAGCCCATACCCATGTAGGGGGCCCAGGGGTTCCAAGGGGCCCAGCCGCCCAGGCCCCAACCAATAAGACCGAGTTGTTGCTGCTGTAGTAACTAGCAATTGCTGAAGCATGGCAGCTGCAGAGTAAGCCGATGCAGCTGAAGGGATGTCTCTTTGCTGGATTAAGCTGTCTCTTTACTAAAAATATGAGGCTGTCTCTTTGCTGGATTGGGATGTGCCTTTGTTGAATATATGAGGCCGTCTCTTTACTGGATTGGGATGTCTCTTTGCTGGATATATGAGGCCATCTCTTTGTTGGATTAGGATGTCTCTTAGCTAAATATATATGGCCGTCTCTTTACTGGATTGGGATGCCTCTTTGCTGAATATATGGGGATGTCTCTTTGATGGATTGGATTCATTTTCATTCATTAAGTTGTAAGAGTGTGAAAACAGAAGTGGGTACACTGAAGGACTCGGTGGGATGGCCAGTGGGCAGGTTCGGTGACACGGCCAGAGGGCGGGCCCCGCAAAATGTTGGTGGTCAGGCCCAGAGGGGCCCAGACCTAAAGCTGTGTAAGGGGCCCCAACATTTCTGATGGCTGCCCTGTTGGCAGTAGCCGAGTAGCATATATAGTAAAGGGGTTTTCTAATGCTACAAAATTTGACAGCTTCCTTCTTCCACTGTCTAGGATTTTAAGGAAGCAACCAGTGAAATTACCCGGCCCCAGCCATGTAAACAAAGTGGTCAGGAAAGTTTAAAAAAAAATTATGTGGGGTTCCCCCCAAAATCATACCAAATCCTTTAGGTGTGGTATGAATTTTAAGGGGAACTTCACACTGAAAAAAATGCTTGGGAACCCCCAAGCCCCTCTGGGTCTGGTATGGATATATAGGGATAACTCATTAAAAAAAATAAGATTAAAAAAACACAGGCTACTCCAAAAAATCCACACCTGACACTCATCTGCATGCAACCTGGCATGCCAGTAAAGGATGAAATAAGTGTTTGCCCCCCTTTCCTGAACCATACAGAGTCAAATGCTCTCAACATGAGGGGGGTACTTGTCAGGGATTTAAAACCACTATCAATCATGTCACCAAGTGATGCAGATCCATGTCAATTATGATAAACAATGCCTGCTGATGCTGACCTGCTAAAAGGAAAAAAAAAACATCAACATGATCCAATCGTTTTAACTGCTGCCTGCAAACGACAGCTTTGGCAGCTTTTTTTTTTTTTTTAAATTAAAGGGCTTGTCAAAAACTGTGTTTGTTTATTGTTTAGTCTTTTTTGTGAAGGAGTAGGTGTATGGGGATTATTGTTAAAGAGAGATTCCACATTTTATTAAGCCTCCCACCTGAAAATCACCACAACCACTGGACCAGGGTTGTGTGGAAAAGGCCTTTGTCCTTATCAACATGAGGAAGTGCCTTATGTGCTCCCATGCTGAGGGCAAGTGGCCTGGTATGGGTCAGAAGGTGCACACTCGTACACCCTACATTCCTGACCTGCCAGGCTGCCTGCTCAGAGTCTGGGTCTGGTGTAGATTTTTGTAGGGATCCCACACTAATATTTTCTTTATTTTATCGCCCATAAAATCCATACCAGACATACTCATCTAGTATAAGGGTCTGGAATAGATAAACCCGAGCTTACAAACAGAAGTATTGCAGCTGAAGCTTTCATTTCCTGGCAATTTTAAATGGTTGGTGGGTTGTATACAACATACAGATACAACACTTTACAGGAAGATATGGGCATCCGCCAAGAATTTTACATAAAAAATTGATTTAAATGTTTCAATTTATTCAGTTCATAGCTCCCCATACCTATTGTTTGACAATCCTCAGCTTAGGAAATGGTCAGAACTATTTTTTAACAGTCAGCTATCATTAATTTTAATGGGTTTGGAGTCACATGAACCTGCCTCAAACTAAACCCATGTATGTTTGGCTAATTCCTACTAAACAGTATAAAAAGCCAGGAGACTATGCCTTATGTCATATCTTGTGTGATGCCAAAACTCCTACTGTACATGGAAAATCATTGTAAAGGATGTTCTTGATGCATTTCCTGTTTCAGATTCCACTTTTATCTCTCATACTGAAACCCAGTGTATCCAGCACCTGCATGGTTCAATACACATTGGTGGCATTTCTGCAGGGGATCTAGGCACACAGTGCTTTGGTGTGTTTTTTATCTGTTTTTATCTTAGGAAAGCATTTTAGAGCACTGATGTCAATTGGAGGGGACCCCAACCATGAAATGGTTGAAATGAGATCTCACTCTTGTTCTCTGAAGAAGTGGACTTTGCTTCAGGAAGTGTGTTAGAACATCATTTATTAGGACTGTTGGAGATTGGTCAAGCATCTGTGAATATATATATATATATATATATATATATATATATATATATATATATATATATACGGTATGTCAAATATATTCTGTATCTATTATTCTAATATGGAGCAACTCCATCTTCCTTTCTGTCCAGGAATTTTAACATAAGAATATTTTAGTGATGATTAGAACTTCAACCAAAACATTACATTTTGAAAAAAAATATAAAATATACAATTTGATATAGTGTTCATTTGAGAATGTCATGGGTGCATTAAAATCACAATTCATTTTATAAAGAAATGTTTGCAAATCATTTTGCCTTGGTATTGTGCTGATAAGATTTTTTCTGGCTACTTCAGAATATCTCAACTGGCTCAGGGACCACACAGTTTTTTCTTAACTATTTGGCATGACACAGCTCTGACCCTTAATTTCCGAAGATTTCAGGGGTCAGAGCTTAGCCTTGCTCATCTTTAAAAAAAAAAAAAAAAAAAAATTAAAAATGTTTTAATGAAACAAAAAATAAAAACCAAGTGGCGACACTTTTTCTAAACATAGGCGCCATTTTATAAGCCTTTACGGGTTACCACGTAATAGCTACAGAGGAGATCTTGTGCTAGAATTACTGCCTATAATCTGATGTTTGTGGCGATATTTCACATGTGTGGGTCAATCACTTTTTGCGTGTATGCAGTACACACACATGCATTTGTCCCACAGGGGGGCGGGGAACCTTTAAAAAATTTTTTTACACTTTTGCTTTAAAAAAAATATTTTTTTTATCACGTGTAAACATCCTTGTGGTGACAGCATGCAGGACCAACATAAACTGCAAAACCGTCTTCTTCTATTCACCTGAGAAGGGACGTGCTTGAACTGTCCAAAGAAGGACAACAAAATCAGTAGGGAGATTGGAGGACTTCAATTATGAGGAACGACTACATGCACTAAATGTATTCTTCCTGGAGAAGAGACACTTGAGAAGGGGACATGATAGCGATTTACAAATACCTCAATAATGATCCCAGGCATAGGAAAAAAGCTATTCAGTCTCAGGGAGTATAAGAGGACATAGGGCCACACAATGAGAATGGAGGAGAAGCGGTTTAACCTCAAGCTGGACAGGGGGTTTTCCACTGTCAGGACGATAAGGATAAGGTGTCAGCGGGAAGTATTGATATTTTAAAAAGATTATTGGATGTGCATCTTCAAGAAAACAACATACAGAGATATGGGAAATAATTATGGACACTGACACACATACACCTACCCAGTTTGAACTGGATGGACTATTGTCTTTATTCAACCTTACCTACTATGTAATTATATATGTACACTTAAGCTGAACCCCACTATATACTATACAGTATCTCACAAAAGTGAGTACACACCTCACATTTTTGTAAATATTTTTTTAAAATCGTTTTATGTGACAACACTGAAGAAATTACATTTTGTTTCAATGTAAAGTAGTGAGTGTACAGCTTGTATAACAGTGTAAATTTGCTGTCCCCTCAAAATAACTCAACACATAGCCATTAATGTCTAAACCGCCAGCAACAAAAGTGAACAACCCCCATCTGTGAACGGCACTGCTCCCTCAGTTCCCAGGTTAGACGGTACCAGAGGACCCTCTATGGCGGGTCCCTTGAGGCAACATTTTGGACTGATTTTGTAAGCAATTTGATTTTTGTGACAGATATTGCTCATTTTGGGAATTTACATGTATACCTTAGATACATTGTTATCTGTATATATATTCCTTTGTAGATTACCAATTGTACCAGCTCCTGAATAAGTGTAGAAACACGAAATGCGTAGAGCAATATGGATGCAATCTCTTATATTCAGTTTATCTTTTTACATTTGTTTACATGTTCTTGAATCATATATACACTATTGACTGTCTTTACCATGTTCCATTACCGCACTATCCGCCACATATCAATAAATCAATTGATATTTTGCTCCATCCCATTTCGTTGCCTATTTTTGTACGCATATTTTTTATTATTTATTTTTTGTTATATGGCCATGTTGGTCACACGCCTCATATAAAGTCCCAAACTTTTCCTTTTGCCTTCAAATGTCCAAATTGGGCCCAAAGTGTCAATATTTTGTGTCGCCACCAATATTTTCCAGCTTTGCCCTAACCCTCTTGGGCATGGAGTTCATCAGAGCTTCACAGGTTGCCACTGGAGCCCTCTTCCACTCTTTTAAGATGACATCACAGAGCTGGTGAATGTTAGAGACCTTGTGCTCCTCCACCTTCTGTTTGAGGATGCTCAATAGGGTTTAGTTTCTGGAGACATGCTTGGCCAGTCCATCATCTTTACCCTCAGCTTCTTTAGCAAGGCAGTGGTCATCTTGGAGGTGTGTTTAGGGTCGTTATAATGTTGGAATACTGCCCTGCGGTCCAGTCTCCAAGGGGAGGGGATCATGCTCTGCTTCAGCATGTCACAGCACATGTTGGCATTCATGGTTCCCTCAATGAACTGTAGCTCCCCAGTGCTGGCAGCACTCATGCAACCCCAGACCATGACACTCCCACCACCATGCTTGACTGTAGGCAAGACACACTTGTCTTTGTACTCCTCACCTGGTTCCCGCCACACACGCTTGACACCATCTGAACCAAATAAGTTTATCTTGGTCTCATCAGACCACAGGACATGGTTCCAGTAATCCATGTCCTTAGCCTGCTTGTCTTCAGCAAACTGTTTGCGGGCTTTCTTGTGCACCATCTTGAGAAGAGGCTTCCTTCTGGGACAACAGCCATGCAGACTAATTTTAATGCAGTGTGCGGCATATGGCCTGAGCACTGTCAGGCTGCCCCCCCCCCACCCCTTCAACCTCTGCAGCAATGCTGGCACCACTCATATGTCTATTTCCCAAAAACAACCTCTGGATATGATGCTGAGCACGTGCACTCAACTTCTTTGGTCGACCATGGCGGGGCCTGTTCTGAGTAGAACCTGTCCTGTTAAACTGCTGTATGCTCTTGGCCACCATGCTGCAGCTCAGTTTCAGGGTCTTGGCAATCTTCTTATAGCCTAGGCCATCTTTATGTAGAGCAACAATTCTTTTTTTCACATCCTCAAAGAGTTCTTTGCCATGAGGTGCCATGTTGAACTTCCAGTGACCAGTATGAGAGAGTGAGAGCGATAACACCAAATTTAACACACCTGCTCCCCATTCACACCTTAGACCGTGTAGCACTAACAAGTCTCATTAAACTGGGGTGGGAAAATTGCTAACTGGGCCCTATTTGAACATTTTAACTTAGGGGGTGTACTCACTGTTGTTGCCAGTGGTTTAGACATTAATGGCTGTGTGTTGAGTTATTTTGAGGGGACAGCAAATTGATACTGTTATACCAGCTGTACATTCACTACTTTACATTGTAGCAAAGTGCCATTTTTTCAGTGTTGTCACATGAAAAGATATAATAAAATATTTTAAAAATGTGAGGGGTGTACTCACTTTGTAAGATATTGATATAAATTTAGAGAGAGACAGGAAGAGAGAAAGAGACAGATTTCAATATTTTGATTTATTCAACAAACATTTAATTTTCCTTTTTTTTTTTTCAGAAGAAACTAATGTTCAGTTTCTTGTAGGGACATTTCTAAACATATGCCAATCATAAATTCTTGTTTATTAAAGGCACTATAATACTACTTTTGGATCAGTCTCCTTAGCTTTACTACAAGCATTTGTCAAACAGCAAGAATTAGTGAAGAAATTGGGGTTTGCATTAATTTCCAAATTCCTCTTGTCTGGGATTTGCACCAAAACTATTGGAAATCTGTTCAAAATTTGCACCAAAACAAAACAGATAGGCATTTTCATTCCAATCAAGAGGTCCTTTGCCATGTGTTGATGCATCAAAAAACAGACATGAACTTGTTCAGTCAATGCATTTCACATATATGAACTAGCACCATGGCAAACCTGTGCATGTGTTAACATAACCTAAAGGACCCATGTTAAAATGCATGGGTGTGAATGGGTTCTAAATAGTTTAAGACATTATAATTAGAGTTGATCGAACACCGGGATGTCCGGGGTCGGCGGGTCCGGCCGAACTTGAAAAAGAGTTAACCCAAACTTTACCCCGATCCCGAACCCCATTGAAGTCAATGGTGACCCTAACTTTTGAGCACTAAAATGGCTCTGAAAAACACATGGAAAGGGCTAGAGGGCTGCAAATGGCAGCAAAATCTTCTTAAGAGCATGGCAAGTGCTCTGCAAACAAATGTGGATAGGGAAATAAATTAAAATACATAAAAATAAAAAATAATAATCTTGAATGATGTAGGAGGAGGACAAGGCCCGTATGGAGTAAGAGGTTGAGGTGGCGGTGGATATGGCGGTGAAGGTGGAAGCAGCGGTGGCAGTGGAGGAGGAGGACGATGTAGCCAACGCTGGTTTTGGTTTTACATTTTTTTTTTTTAATTAGGGTTCACCCCAAAAGAGTAAGAAAGATCAAATACAACAATGGGTGGGTAAGGCCGGTATACATGTCTATTCTGCACAAGGTACAGATTAGAACTGCAGTGTCTAAACGCTGTAAGTCACAGTAAAATATGAAGGAAAAACATTTTTTTTTATCCAGATTAAGCAGACGCATATGCACTGAGCTTGCATTACATGGCCGCTACACGTCGCACGCCTAACAGGTTGGATACTGTTGTTGTTCTATTCCACTATTGAATAAAAAAAACCCCATTTGAATGAAAAACTGAAAAATTATTGTTTTTCCCTAAAAACTGAAAAATAATTATTTTTGCCTTACATTGGTGCTTTTTGAAGAGCAGATTACAACTGCAATGTCTAAACGCTGTAAGTTACAGTAAAATATGAAGGAAAATTTTTTTTTTCTTTTTTAAATTGAGATTAAGCAGACACATATGAACTGAGCTAGCATTACATGGCCGCTACACGCCGCACGCCTAACAGGTTGGATACTGTTGTTGTTTTATTCCACTATTGAATATAAAAAACCCATTTGAATGAAAAACTGAAAAATATTTTTTTTCCTTAAACTGAAAAATAATTAATTTTGCCTTACTTTGGTGCTTTTTGAAGAGCAGATTAGAACTGCAGTGTCTAAACACTGTATGTCACAGTAAAATATGAAGGAAAAAAGTTTTTTTCTTTTTTAAATCCAGATTAAGCAGACACATATGCACTGAGCTTGCATTACATGGCCGCTACACGCCGCACGCCTAACAGGTTGGATACTGTTGTTGTTCTATTCCACTATTGAATAAAAAAAAACCCATTTGAATGAAAAACTGACAAATATTTTTTTCCCTAAAAACTGAAAAATAACTATTTTTGCCTTACATTGGTGCTTTTTGAAGAGCAGATTAGAACTGCAGTGTCTAAACGCTGTAAGTCACAGTAAAATATGAAGGAAAAACTTTTTTTTCTTTTTTTAAATCCAGATTAAGCTGACACATGCACTGAGCTTGCATTACATGGCCGCTGCACGCCGCACGCCGCCCACCTAACAGACTGATAAAAGTTTTTTTTTCTCCCTCATCCTCACTGGGCTCAGGTCAGGGCAAAAAGATTGTGCACTGCACCCCCACACAATAAAATCAATGTAGATCGCTGTCTGATTAAAGAAGATTCTTCCTATTTTTTCCCTGAAAGCAATCTCCAGCCTGCCCCTACAAAAATAATCTCCTATCTCTCCCTCAGCAGCAGCAGGAACCTATCCTTAGTATAGTTAGAGAAGAGTGACACGCGGCGCTATGTGACTCTAGCTTTTATAGAGGCTGGGTCACATGCTGCACTGGCCAATCACAGCCATGCCATTAGTAGGCATGGCTGTGATGGCTTCTAAGGGCACACTAGTTAAATGCTTGCTGATTGGCTGCCTTGCAGCTGTTGAAATCGCGCCATTAAAACCGTGCCAAAACATTAAAACCGCGCCAAAACATGAAATAACATTACTGAACAACGGACTGTATCCCGAACATACAGTGAAATGTTCGGGTCCTTGTCCGGGTACCGAATACCCAAAAGTCAGGTACGATCCCGAACAATACAGTCCGTGTTCGCTCAACCCTAATTATAATAAATATGTTAATCTTTGGTTTTATAAACAACTATACAAAATTCAAAGATTTTTTTAAATTATATTATGTAAATACCTCTGTACATTATCAGCTAAGGATGTCGGTGTTAAATCATGTCATGCCAGGTGTGATTACAATGCATAATTAGGTGCTAATTCTATTAATTACCATCATGAGCAGCAATTGACTGCTGCATTAGCTGACTAAAAAAAATAAATCATCATATTTATTTTCTGGATGTCTGATGATAGAGCTTTGATAGGTCAGAGCAGTACACTGAAGGGCACAATGTGTAACATACTGCAAAGGTCAATGAACTACAGAGCAGACACAAGCTGGAATACAATAATTTTGTAATGTAGTGCCGTGTATGAGACATTGAATTTGCAACTGAAGGTCACAACAAGAAAGTGAAGTCAGATTTCATAAACTTCATATTTTTAGGAGCAATTATGGGGAAAATACATTTTAATATGCAACAAAACAAGTTACACAGAGATTGAAAATAACGTTTTTTCATAAAATGCAACAAACTAATGATTGGACTGACTCCAACAAGGTGACCATCTGCTCCATATTCCCAGGCCTTATGCCCAGCATGTAACAGGGAAAAAAATGCTTTACAAGTGCTAACCATTTTTAGATTCCTTTTCAGGGTCAGCTAACAGAGGTGCACATGAAAGAAAACTGAAGAGACATCCTTCTGCAACTGACTACAAAACAGGACCTAGTAGGCAATATGGTGCACACCCTCCAGCAGGAGATACACAACATTAAAAAATAAGTTACCACGCTGGACGGTCAGGTCACAGTAGTGGAGATTGAGACATCAGACTTCTGAGAGTAGGTGACTGCACTGGAAACCACCCAAGCCCTATCCCACCAATGCATTTTTGTCATGCAACTGAAGAAACAAGCAGCAAAAGGAAAGGTTTTCACCTGAAAGGCATCATGGAGGCAATCATGGGAACAAACCTCAAAACCATGGTCACAGAGATACTGAATCATCACTTGGCTAAATCACCAATAACTGACCTGGAATTGGATTGAGTGCACAGAGTAAACAGCCCTCAGAATACTAAATCAGGTAATCCCACGGTTGTGTTATGCCATGTGCATTTTTTATGCAATGAAAGAGGACATTCTGCTTCAAATGTGGTCAAGAAATCGACTTTGTCTAATTTGAATATTGTGTTTGATAATAATGTTGTATATATGATACCTACATCCCAAAAAAATATTCACAAATCGCTTTTAACCAATACCCATATAGGGGAAATGGTGATTGAGGGCTATATGGGACTTTATGTTACGATACCATTAAAGTCCCCATCTAGCCCTCAATCACTATTTCCCCTATATGGGTATTGGTTAAAGGCAATTTGTGAAGAAATAGACTTTGATTGAGCTCTGATCCAGATGATGATGGACATTTCCAGACACATGCTTTGTAATAAGTGGATTATGAGATTCCTGTTGGAGGTTATCCACTCTGCTAAGGCTACTCACAGATGGGGACACCCTTCCAGTTAATCATACACAGTCAAAAGGATACCTTTTATTTGCATACCCCTGACCTGCTTCCTGTTCTATGCAGTTTTCTAGAAGCCCACAAGGGGGCCATCCCAAACTGGTTGACCTCCTAGAGCAGCACATGACTCTTGACATTAAGGGATATGCCTAGTTGGGAACTCGCTTGGAATGAAGCATAGCTGAGCCTGAATTACAAGATTACTTCATTAGCAAGTTCTCTAGGCCTGCCAGCTTGCACTAGTTTTTAGCCACATACTTTTTAATTTTATTAATAGTCTGTGTCAGGCATCTCTTTTAATTTTACAATTACAAACAGCACACAACAGGAGTACACTGTATCCCTTTATATATATATGTATATATATATATATATATATATATATATATATATATATATATATATATATATATACTTATCCTGAAGCCTTTTCAGTGCTCATTTAGAGCCCATAGGAGTATTATTGGTCTAACTAAACCATTCATGAAACATAACATTTCTGTAAATGCAGGTGACTTGATTTTCTTGATCTCCCACCCCATAACCTCAATTTCTAATTTTCTGCAGGCTTTTAATGGTAAACTATTGGTGCCATATAAATCCTGTATAATAAAAATAATAATAATGATCATATTAAATACCTATGATGACTTATCTTACTTTAAAATTACCTCTCCAAATTGGAACACCAAATAAAATACTTAAGAACTAATGTCAACATTGACCTCAGAAAATGGAACAAGGCCAACTTTCCCCCCTTGCTTAGTAGAATGTGCAACAATATCATAATGATGGCCTTACCTAGAATACTCTATCTTATCCAAGCCATGCCAATCAAATCACCCTATCACTTATTTAATCCACTTTGCCATATGTTCATCCAATTTATCTGGGCTCAAACTTCCCACAGAATTTTCCAACAATTGCTGTCCTTTCCACAATTAAGAGCTCTATTTATCAGACTCATTAACTGCTACAGTGGCAGTGTTCAAAACAATGGATTGCCATGGAACAGAAGGAATCTTCTAGCCCAAATGAGGTATTGCCATGGCTCTCCACTCCTCTGCCTTCTGGTATTCTTTCACATCCAACTATTGGATCCACTGTTTTGAGAAAACTACTCACATCCACTTTCTCTGTCCCCATCTCCCCAGTGATAATCTTAGTCAAGTCCTCCAATGTAGTTTACGTCCCTTTTCTTAGTGAAATAGGAGAATGAGCTGGACCTGACCTCTTTGGAACAACAATTGGAATGCATCCTGTATTGTGCCCATAAATCTTCTATGTAAATACATTCCAAGAAATTGATTATAAAATACTCTTTAGGAGGTACAGGGTCCCATACCTGATACTTGAGATAAATAATCATTACATAGTACCTGAAAAGGTACAAAAAGTCAGTATTAATTCATCTAGTTAATGCAGAATGCTTCTGCATTCTGGTGCTATGGAGGTCTTGTACTTTACTCACAATAGCACAGTGGCTTCACCGAGTTGGAGGTTTCAGACTGATGGAAGACTTGACCAGTTCGATCAAAGGCCTAAATGCCAAATTTAGAGCCTATTGACTGGGGTTTACATTCTCTTCTTTATGTTAGTTCCCACTTTAGAAGATGTTCTTAGATTTATTGTAAACTACTTTACATAGAAATGCATACGTGCATTGAATGAATTCATAAAAAGATAAACAACCATAGCTCCTCCATTTGTTGCAGATGTGGTGTTGAGCCAGTCATTATGTCCCACATATTCTGGTCCTGCTTTAAGATAAAATCTTTCTGGGATATGGCACACAATGTCAGTCAATGTACAATGGTGGACTTGGGACATAACCAAGCCATGCATCTTCACTGTATGGCAGATATGTCTACCCCCAAGTATAAGGCCTCTCTAACCATGCATCTTCTCAGTGTGGCAAGCGCATGCATTCCACTTTTATGGAAGCAGTCCCACTAAATAACTTAAGTTCAAAATGATAAGCAACATAGAGGAATAGAAGATTTAATGACTATGCTAAAAAAACACTGAAGAAAAATTCAGATCCACTGGGATACTTTGCATGTACTTTAGGAACACAGACCCATATTTATAGGAGATCAGGTCAGCTACCACCTCTCAATCTAAAATAAAGCATTAGATGCCCATGTATTTCCACATTTCAAATATCTTTTCATGCAAGTCTGGTTTTCCATAAGAGGGGATCCCCTGGAACCACATGGAGAGCAGACCCCCATTTTTTCCCATCCCTCCTTATCCCCCCCAACTCCTTTTCTCCACTCCTGTACACTACCCCTCTCCTAGTTTCACTTTACCTTTTGGTAGCTCCTTTCCCCTTCCCAGCCATCTATCCCTCCCCTCAAAGCCTGGCTTCTGTAGCACCCCTTACCCCTTATTCCTCTTCCTTCACACTGTGGATCAGCTATATAATTTACTCTCTAACAGCTAAATTATTTACTCCACTTCACTGTCATTTGCAGTCTTCCACTAATTATTGTAGCAAAAGACCTGCCTGTACTCTTATTCTAGTACATTCCAACCAATTGTCTTTCATTTGTTTCTTCTTCCCACATCCTGTAGCCATTTCCTCACATGCTGGATCTTTCTCATATACAGATGCTGAAGGCCAACATCAGGCATGTAGATGTATAATCTTGCAAGATTTTGTGATTTCATACCTGAAGTTTATCTTCAGCATCTGATGATGTAGTCTTCCCAAATAAATGCTTATGACACCAGTGTTACAAAGTTACATAGTAGAGGTTGAACAATGACACCGGTCCATCCAGTTCAACCTGTGTTGGCGTGTGTGTGTGTATCAATAACAATTCCCATATCCCTGTATACTCTGTTCCTTATGCTCTTCTAAGAGTTTTTTTAAACTATTGACACTTTCACTACTGATTGTGGAAGGGAATTCCACATCCTTACCACTCTGAAAGTAAGAACCCCCTATGCAGCTTAAGGTTAAAGCACTTCTTCTCTAATTTCATTGAGTGGCCACGAGTCTTCTTAAGCTCCCTAAGTTGAATCGTTTTTTTTTCCCCTATGCTAGAATCACCATTGAGGTATTTGTACACCACTATCTTATCTCAAACATCTTTTCCCCAGGTAAAATAAGTTTAAATCTTGTGGTCATTCCTTGTAACCAAGGTCCTCCAGTCTCTTATTAGCTTTGTTGAACTTCTCTGTACTCTCTCCAGATCCAGCACATTCTTCCTGAGGACTAGTGACCGAAACTGGACGGCATACTCAACATGCAGCTGTTTTTTCTCTTGAGTAAATGCCCTTTTAAATGCAGGATTATATTCTTCTAGCTTTGCTTGCTGCAGGTTGGCATTGCATGCCATTGCTGAGCCCGTGATCTACTAGAACCCCCAGATCCTTTTCCTTTTCCAGTGCCAAGGCTGAAGAGTTTCTGAAGGAAAAGCTAAAAATGTTCACATAAATTCTAAATATGGTTTGCAAAGGAAAACTGGCCAATTTTGTTCTCATGGTTGGTATTGCTAGGTAAAAAACAAAACAAAAATTGCTTTTTGGCAATAAACCCACTTCAGTTATGCAAGGCCTATAACCTAAAACGTAAACATTGATTGATCAGATAAAATACATTTAAACATGACATCATCATATATTTTTATGGGTTTTTTTTGTACACTGCCTAAAAAGTCTTGTAACAAGTGATGGACATGGCCTTAATAATGTCTCAGGGCTTTTCATTTAAAAATAAATATTTAAGCTTTTTGAAACTGCTGTTTTAAATAAAGTTTCTTTGATCTCACATATCCAAATCTTCATTGCAAGTGTGTTATCAAGACTCACACATACCTTTCAATTTCATAGCTTATAAGAGTTCACCTTCTCAAAATGTTCAAGGTTAAACTGTTCAGTTATAAGACAAGTTGCCAGTTTCATTTAAACGTTATATTTCAAGAAGTCACAGGAGCATGGCAAGAACAAGACAACTGTTACCAGGATACCGCACATGATTTTAGAGCACGTCACAAGTTCATCTTCAATTACACTACACTGCCCACCTGTAACTTAAATTAAAAAAAAAAAAAAAGACTTTTTTAAATATTTTTATTCATATGTAATTAGGGATCTCTAAAAAAAATGTTTAAAATTGTCTGATAGAACATGGAAATTAAAAAAATATATATATACAGTATATTAGTATAAAAGATTGATTATACATGTCAAATATTAAACATTTCAATAACTATTTTTACTGTCCAGACATCTATCCTTTGAAATTATCTCATTATTTAAGAATTTAAAGTGACACTGAATCAAAAATGATATTGAATATTGAATTGAAGTGTGTAAAAAAAAAGTAAAAAAAAAAAAAAAAGATACATAAAAGTATCTTCTATTGCTCAAAGCCTCCTCCAAATCTCCAGATTCCTTATTTTCTGCTGTGATCCAGCTTCCGGTTAGAGGGTGTTTACATTTATTTTCCACTGTATGTAGAAACATAGCCACCCTCTCTTGCTTGCTCCCAAGATGAACTTGGGACTATGGACTATTTGTAGTGTGAAGAGACAAGTGACTAAAACGAACATGCTTGGTCCAAACAAATAGAAGTGAAAGGATAAAGGAGAGATTCCAAAAATGCATGGAGGATTTTACAAAGAGGCAAGAAAACACAATAAAAAACACGTTCATGAAAAAAATATTAGAGGCCCTTTAAGTTGTGGATGTGTATGGATTATTTTTAGAGCATAAGGATACCATTTAGTGTCACTTTAAAGCTCATGTGCATTGCAGCACAACCGGGGTTGTCAGCCATCCATATTTTTATGAACAGTTTGTAAAACAGCCTATTTTATCTTGTCCATTAAAGTCTTATGGATGGGAGAAGCTGTCTGTAAAAATACTAGCTAGGTATCCGTACAGTTCTCTTTAGTGCCCAGCCAGCAAAATGTCATGACCCAGGATAAAAAAGGAAAGGGCATGTGAGCCAATCAGTGATCTATTTCATAGCACACTGCTGTGCTACTTCCTACTAGGAGCTTTTTAATGGGAGGACTGAGCAAATTACCAGCTTTATCAACCTGGATCCTAAATTACCCAGTTCACAGTTTGACAGAAAAGTCAAAATGCTTAAACCCCAGGGGAAGACACAGAATAAGATTTGCATCCAGATACAAATTATATTAACAACCTTAATGTGGTTCTGAAGTCTACAGGCTTTGTACCTTAACACCCCGTGACCATGTGAGCAGCGCCTTTTGAGAGAATGTCTTATGAGGTCCACTCAGAAGGAGGAAAGCACCACCCGGCCATCAATCTGCTATCGGCCGGGCGGGACTTTCCTCCTTCTGAGTGGACCTCATAATACATACTCTCAAACGGCGCCAGTCACATGGCCGCGGGGCCGTGCAGTAGCGCGATATGTCACCGGCTTTGTCAGCTGCTGGTACCATGTACCTGCTATGACCAATCATGGCAGATCACATGATAGTTGTAAACCATTAATAACTTCCTTTAATGCAATCCACTTTGTACAATTTGGTTGCTAGCTGTGATTGGTCTATGTGATCACATGGTATAGACAGGGCCAATCACAGCTCATCTGTACCATGTGATTAGCTCTGGCTTATCAGAGCTGATCACAACAAAACAAACTGAATGAATCCATTTCATTCAGTAAAATGCTTGCTTATAGCAATAAAATTTACTGCTATAAGCAATCATAATGTTTAAAGTAATCCTGATCACTTCCCCAGAAAAATACAATGTTACTATGGAAACATTACATTGCTCTGGTCACAGTGTGTTAAAAAAACAAAACAAAACAAGCAAACATTTGTAAAAAAAAAACAGCAAACAAATGTCCAAAAAAATTGAAGAATTTTTTTTTCTCTGTACTGTCATTTGTCCTGATCACCACCACATCAGTTATATTATGATGCTGTACTTCACTGGTGACAGTATGTAAAAAAAAAAAAAAAAACGATTGTAAAAAAAAAAAAAATGTATTTCTTTATTTTCCAAAATAGTATGACAAAAAAATGTACAACTTAAAAAAAAACTCATCATGCCTCTTACTAAATACCTTTTTGACTCCAAAAAGGGGTAGTTTGGGGGATATTTGTGCTGTCCTGACATGTTTGGGCTTCAAGAAAAGAGTCCATCAGGATTGATACATTTTCAGATATATATACCAACGTTGTTCTTACAGACTAAATGATATACACTGATTTGGGTTATTTTCACCAAATAAATGTAGCAGAATACATTTTGGCCTAAATTTATGAAGAAAAATTTGCAAAATGTTATAACACAATGGAAGAAAAACAAGTTTTTAATTTATTTAGGAAAAAAATTTAAAACTCAGTGATGATTAAATACCACCAAAATAAGGCTCTATTTGCGTGAACAAAATTATGAAAATTTTGTTTGGGTATAGTGTTTGCATGACCACGCAATAGTCATTCAAAGTGCAACAGTGCTGAAAGCTGAAAATTGTCCTGGGCAGGAAGGGGTTGAAAGTGGTAATGCATTCTCTGCATTAAAGTAAAAAACCTTCCACTGCCTGTCCTGCCCCCCCCTTCTCCTCCCAAACAACTATCTGACTTTTGTATCGATCCAGCATGGTGCCCGGCTGCAGGTCTTCTTTCCCTATCTTTCTTGTCTCATAGGATTTTCTGAGAACAGTGGGAGCCTTTGGCTCTTGCTGCGGTCAGTCAAATCCAGTAAGTAGAGAGTGGAGGTGGGGCCGAGCCACACTGTGTGTGACTATGGATACACAGAGCTCAGCTCTGGAATGAGTTTGCTATAGGGGCAGACACAGAAGAGGAGGAGCTAAGATTGTCAGCGCGGGACCCCAGAAGAGGAGGTTTGAGGCCGCTCTATGCAATACCATTGCACAGAGCAGGTATGTGTAAACCTGTTTATTATTTTAACCTCTTGCTGACCGCCGCAAGTACATATACTGCGGCGGTAAGCCCCTCCAGGGCAAAGCGACGTACCGGTACGTCGCTCGCCCACGAGCCTCTGAGGGGCAAGTGCGCGCCCCCTGAGGCGCGCTCTCACCCCCGGTCGTTCCCTGACATCCCAGCGCGAGTGACCGGCGGCTCCGATGTTGCCGGCCACTCGCGATTTCCCGCTGGAGAGGGAGAAAGGCAGGCGGCCAATCTAAACAAAGCTGCCTGCCATTCTCCCTGGTGTAACAGCGGAGACTATACGATCCTGCTATGTAGTATGTTGACAGTTAGAATCATGCCCCTAGGGACAAACTTAAGCCCTTGAGCACTAATAAAGTTAACCCCTTCCCTGCCAGTGTCATTTTTACTGTAACAGTGCATATTTATAGCACTGATTATTGTAGTAATGTCACTGGTACCCCCAAAAGTGTAAAAAATGTCAGTCAGGGGTCCGATCTGTCCGCCACAATGTCGCAGTCCCGCAAAAAAAAATGCAGATCGCCGCCATTACTAGTTTAAAAAAAACAATAAAAATGACATAAATCTTTCCCGTAGTTAGTAAACGCAATAACTTTTGCGCAAACCAATAAAAATCCGCTTATTGTAATTTTTTCTACCAAAAATATGTAGCAGAAAACAAATTGGCCTAAAATGTTAAAAAATTTTGATTTTTACATTTTTTTTGAGAATTTCATATAAAAAAATGTGAAAAATATTGTTATTTTTTCAAAATTGTCGCTCTTTTTTTGTTTATAGCGCAAAAAGTAAAAATGGCACAGGTGATCAAATACCACCAACAGAAAGCTCTGTTTGTGGGAAAAAAAGGACGTCAATTTCATTTGGGTACAGGGTCGCATGACCGCGCAATTGTCCGTTAAAATCCTGCAGTGCCGAATCGCAAAATAGGCCCTGGTCTTTGAGCAGCCAAATCCTCCGGGGCTTAAGTGGTTAATGAAAAAATAGACTTTTCATCCATTTTTAATTTTTTGTAGTCTTCCCTCCACTTCACTGTTACAGAAGTTGTGTAGGGTGTCTAAATTTGACTGTGCAGTCCAAAAGGTACCAGGGTTATACCTAGTGCTCTCAGCATTCAGCATACAATGTGACTAATTTTGTAAAAAAATAAAGCATGTTCTTTTTACAAAGTGATTTTGTTTCTTTGCAGTAAATTTTAACTTACGTCATCAAATGGCGAGAAACCTCACTTTGCAAAGAAAACCTAATAATTTGCAAGATCCATTAAAGACAACATTTTTGCTTGAACTTAATAAGTTGGCGCAGCTTCACCCGATTCACTAAGCTAAGTGACGATCCCCTTGCAAAGTGAAAATTCACTTTGTAAAGAGAACATGCTTTGATCTTTTAGTAAATCAGATAAAGTTTTAGACCTGGGCTGACACATCCCTTGTTCTACAATACAAGTCTGTGTGAACACTTGTGATGAGGATTTTGGCTATTACTCAGCTTCAGCTATATAAAGCATTAAAGTGGGATGCAGAAAGCAAAGAAAAGAGTAAAGTGGCTTTATGCCTGTGCCATTCTTTGTTAATTCTCCTTCTTGTGTAGGTGAGAGAGTTTACATATACCATGTAGTTCAACTGTGTTGTTACTGTGGTTTTTTGTTTGGAGTTTAGCTTTCGGTGATGTTTTAATGCAGCTTACCAAAAGAATGCTCCTACATCCATGAGTCATGAATTATTTTCTTGCTATAACTGTCTATTTCACCATTAGTTTCTCTCCGTCTGGATCAAACATGTCTCATACAGATGCAATAAACATTTTTACCTTTTCCTTTTTCAAATTATTTAAAGTAGTATAATTATACAATGATAATTAAAACTCAGCTCTAGAAAACTGGAAGCAAATGTATATATATTACATTCAATAAAAATGAAATATATTTCTTTTTTTTTTCTATGTCACTTGTTACTGTTATTTTGCTTTAAAATGTCACAAAAATAGGGAATAAGCATTTTATTTATTTATTTGTTTTTTTTTAATACTTTTAAGCAAGTTGTTTTAAATTTCTTTCCCTAAGTTACTCTTCAGTATTTCCTTCTGTTGAAGAAACTGTCTTTGTTGTTGTTAATTGAACATATAAATGGAACACCTCAATAATAATGTCTCTAGACAGCTCTGTTTTTGCCAGCACAGTAGAGTAATTTCCATAGCTGTTTTTCTGTAATTAATTAAATTCTTTTCTACATCTGTTATCTTTTGAAAAAATACAATACGCTTACTCTTGATTAATATTATCGTTGTTACCGTAGCAAGCCAAACAAACAGAGTGTTTACAGGAAGGATTAAAATCTCTACTTTTTACATTATATTCTTCTATAACCTTTCCTATGCCAGACTTATATGTGCTTCTGCTCTCTGCTGAAGGAAATCCAAACCTTTGTGAATTATTCTTTCTTATTATTATTTTTAGGAGGAAGGGGAAAGTTAGGTTTGCAAACATGGACATCCTCAAGGGGGGGGGGGCAGATCTCAACTTCCCCTTTAAAGTGGTTGTTAAGCCACTTTATACCATCCTGTCTGGTCTGTTTAATAATCCTGTGTGCCCTTGCCCCTGTGTCTGTTTATGTGTTTAAAAAGTCATTTTTTATAAGTTTTCAGAGCGCCGAACGCCGCTCACGTGACCCAGCGGCTCTCTCCTCTCCCCATTTGACAAGCTGGCTGCAGTAGGCAGGGCCAAGGATTCCCTGCTGACCTCAATCGGGAGGAGGGGAGGAAGAGAAGCTAAGAGGGGAGGAGAAAGACAGCGGGTCACGTGAGCGGCAATTGGTGCTCTGAAAACTGGCAAAGAGCGGCTTATTTTTATAAAACACAGACACAGGGGCACAAAGAATTATTAAACAGACTGTAGGCAGGATATGAAACTTTAAATGAAACTGCAGCGTCAGGAAGGGAGGATGCAGGCACTGACACAGAAGTAGACCGGAAGGGAGGGAGGGGGGAGAGAACAGAGGAGGACAGAAGGGCTGCGGATGAAGGAGGCACATAGACTGGGAATGGTGTTGGGACTCAGCAGCCTTGATATACTGTGGTCAGTTTACAGAGGGGAGGACATAGCCAGGCTGGATCAGCCAGGTATTTTAGGTGAAAGAAATGGCCAAATTACACAGCACAAGCACTGTGCTGTATAACATGCTTTAAGGGAACAGGGTCAATATTTTTTTAGGTTTTTTAGGTAACTCAGCTTGGGCATGGGTGACCTAAAAATGATGCCCCCCCTCTCCCCACCACCAGAAAGGGGTCTGCGGACGCCCATGTTTGCAAAAACATATTTAAAACCAGTGTTCTTTTTTTATTTAACTCTGCTTGTGCTTTATGTCATCTGGGAAAGAGTAGGAGAACAATTTTATCAGCTCACAAAGAAAGGGAAGAATGTGTGTTGCACATAATAAAACAACTGTTGAAAGCTGTTTTGGGCTGTAACATTACATAGTTAGTCTGGCTAAAAAAAGACAATCAACCAATAGATGGAAAAAAATATATGTATATATATATATATATATATATATATATATATATATACATATATATATACACACACACAGACATACATACAATCCTATATATACAATCCTTTACCCACAGTTGATCCAGAGATCCAGAGAGGAAGGCAAAAGATAAAAGCTATAAAGCATTTACTGTAGTATGGAAGCGATTGAGATCCTGGAGGCTTTTGCCCTAATATGTATACTACTCTGGTCATGGCCACCCTGAAGTTTCTGACATGGAATGTCAGGGGTATGCGGGATAAGATTAAGAGGACGGCAGCCTTCACCAACCTTAAAAAACAAAGGGCGGATATATTGATTCTGGTTGAAACCGATCTGGAGGGCCCCATGCAACTGTCGCTCAAGCGCCCCTGGGTTGGCTGGATGTACCATTCAGTGTATACTTCTCATTCCAGGGGCGTGGCAATCCTTGTGGCCAAATCGGTCCACTTTCAGCTTCTGGGATCTCATGTCGACCCCCAGGGTAGATTTGTGTTTTTACGTGCCTCTATTTTTGGGGAGCCCATGTTAGTTATGGCCTTCTATGTGCCCCCCCCCCTTTTACAGCTCCATTGTTTTGGAGGGCTTTGCCTTTATGGCACAGTATCCGGCTCTGCCGGCGGTTTTGCTTGGGGACTTTAATAATGTTTTAAACCCTGCGTTAGATAGATTAAGCACTGCTCCCCAGATGCAGGTCCAAGCATTGAGCACTAGATTTGCCCGTCTGTTGGAGGGATTTGGGGTGGCGGATACCTGGCGGACCAAATTCCCCTTGCAGAAATCCTACTCCTGTTTTTCTGCAGCACATCACTCCATGTCTAGAATAGACCTTATTCTACTCTCCCGGACCTTGCTCCCCAAACTGAAGACAGCTGGTTTCTCCCCTAGGACTCTATCGGACCACTGCCCATACTGGATTATACTTACCTTGCCCCATAGTAGGCCTCCACCGGCTTGGCGACTCAATCCGGCATGGCTCTCCCTGATGACGGATGAGAATGCCCTGGATGGTAGTTGGGGTCAATTTTTCAATGACAATGATGCCACGGCCTCCCCGGTGGCAGTGTGGGAGGCGTTTAAATTATTTGCTAGAGACGAGCTAGTATCCCGGATCAAGGCTATTAAAACTAGCTCCGCTGAGGCCTACTCTCGGTCAACAACTAATTTGGCTTCGGCTGAACGTACTTATCTGACTGACCCCACCCCGGCCAACCAGTCACAATATAAATTGACCTCCAGAGTAGTAACTCAATTAGACTACAAGAGGGCAAAGACGAAAACGTTCTTCCAAAAGCAGAAACTCTTTGCACACGGGGAGCGGGCTGGGAAGCTACTTGCATACCTAGTACATTGTGAGGACAGGCCACGTGTGGTCATTACCCTTAGGACTGCTTCAGGCGCCCCTTTAACAGACCCCGGGGAGGTAACTGAACAATTTCAGTCCTTCTTTAGCAACCTTTATACTTCCAGGGCCCCTGCAGACTGCTCAGATATGCATCCATTTCTATGAGACCTGGAGTTTCCGACGTTGTCAGCTGAGCAGACTGCACTGTTGGAGGCACCGCTCACTGAAGATGAGATTGCGGAGGCCGTGTCCAGGTTCCCTAGATCCAAATCTCCAGGCCTAGATGGTCTCCCTGTTGAATTTTATGCCCAATATTTTGAGCTTCTCCTTCCCAAGCTACTCTCTTTGTTTGATTACCTGTTTGAGGAATTTACCCTGCCACCCTCTATGCGAGAGGCATTAATAGTGTTGATACCCAAACCGGGCAAGGACCCTCACCTACTGGAGTCATACCACCCCATCTCCTTATTGCAAGTAGATGTTAAGATCTTGGCTAAACTTTTGTCCCTCAGTCTCAATCAAATAATCCTGTCCCTTATTCACCCTGACCAGTCTGGCTTTATGCCTGGCAGGAATACCTCCTTTAATCTTCGTAGATTATTCATGAACCTTCAAGCTGAACATGAGGATGCTGGCAGGAGAGTGGTGTTAACATTGGACACAGCCAAAGCCTTTGATTCGGTGGAGTGGTCTTTCTTGTGGGCATGCCTTGAAAGCTATGGATTTGGCCCCAACTTTATAAAGTGGGTAAAATGACTCTACAGTGTGCCTGTGGCGAAGGTGTTGGCCAACGGCTGGACCTCTGTGGAGTTTCATCTTTCTAGGGGCACTCAACAGGGGTGCCCTTTATCCCCTTTACTCTATGCCCTAGCAGCGAAGCCGTTGGCCATTGCCATTAGAGCCCATCCTTACATCCGCGGACTGTGACAGGGATCCCTCACAGAAAAGATCAGCATGTATGCTGATGATACCCTCCTTTATTTGGAGGACTCGGACACTTCCTTACTTACGGCTCTGTCTCTTATCGAACGTCATGGTAGGTTTTCTGGCCTCCAAATTAATTGGGACAAATTGCAGATGCTCCCTCTAGATGAAAACCCTATTGATGTGACCCCTGCAAATCCAGCCCTTCAGTGCGTTCCCCGATTTAAATATTTAGGGGTTCATGTAACAGTGAACCCTCAGGACTATGTACTGGATAATATTCAACCCTTATTTCAGCTTATTAAGTCTAAGATCCAGGTGTGGCCCAAATTTCCCCTGGGGGTGCTGGGTAGGATAAACCTAATTAAAATGGTTCTCCTCCCTAAGGTCCTTTATGTTATGTGGCATTCCCCGATATACTTACCTCTTAAACACTTTAAACAGCTGGAATCCCTCCTGAAGGCATTTGTCTGGGGATCTTGTAGACATAAAATTTCATGGCGAAAATTAAAAACCCCTCGACCTTGGGTGATGTAGCTCTCCCAAACTTTCATTTATACTATTTAGCGTCGCAGTTGTCCCAATTATACCACATTGATAAAACTGATGGGGAAAGTTTTTTGACCCTTCTGTGCCCCAGGTGGGCATTACCATCTAAAGATCCTCTGACTGTTATACTGCAGGGAATACGCGGTTCGGGGGAAAGACTAGACCCTAAGTCCCTTCTTTACCACTACAGTCGGATCTGGGAGGTCATACTAGACAGACTGAAATGTCCTCCGATACATGACCTCACCCCCTTGTGGCATAATATGGGTCTTCAGGAGTTCCACTCACTCCCTGACCCTTCATTGTGGAGTGGGAGGGGTGTCTTCATGTTGCACCATATATTGACAGTGGGCAGTCTGAGAACGTTTGCGGCCCTGAGGGAACAATTCTCGATTCCTAATCACATGTTCTATAGATATCTACAGGTCGAACACGCGTTCCGTTCCCAATTTGCTAATAGCCCGCCCAGACCTGAACCTGTCTCGGTTCTGGATATTATCAAGAGTACTGAGCCCAAATATCTAATCTCCCTGTTCTACTCGGAGCTCCACACGCCCTCCTCTACCGAGATTGCCTATGCTCTTAAGGCTCGATGGGAGCAGGATGTTGGGGCTGTGGAGGATGAGGAGTGGGAAGAGGCACTTGAGACCTGTCAGAAGGTTTTCCCCAGGGAATCGGATAGACTTACCCAGACCTTCATAATCCACCGTGCTTACCTTACGCCCCTCCGGGTGGCGAGATACCAGACTGACTTTGACCCTAGTTGTCCGATGTGCTGCACTGCTGATGGCACCTTTTTCCATCTGCTCTGGGGTTGCCCTCAGCTCAACACTAAGTTCACTATATAGTTAATTTACTGTATGTATTTATACATGTTGATCATATCCCCCGTAATCTCCTCTTTTCAAAAGAGAATAAATTAATTTCAGCTAATTGTTCCTCATAGCTGAGCTCTTCCATGCCTCTTATCAGTTTGGTTGCTCTTGTCTGCACTTTCTCTAGTTTCCCAATATCCTTTTTATAAACTGGTGCCCAAAACTGAACTGCATATTCCAAATGAGGTCTACAATGATTTGTACAGGGGCAAAACGATATCATTTGTAAACACTGATATGGTACTTTTAATCCAAGACCCAATATCATTCATAAATGTATTAAAAAGTATTGATCCCAACAATGAACCTTGGGGTACACCACTGATAACCTTGTACCGTTCTGAGTATGAACCATTACCTACTACTCTCTGACATTAATAGTGAGCCCTATTCACTTCAGCCCCTGAATGGAGCTTTGAGCAAGGTCCATCATGTTTAAAGGCATTTTGCTATAGGGATACTAGAGCATCGAATTTTCCCACCACTGTTGTCAATAACAAAAACATCAATTTGACCCGCTAATTACTAAAGTTTTCTTAGAACCTTCTTACCCTAAGAATTTTTATTCAATATTCTACCCATTTATGGTCAGCTTAACAGGTTTCCAAACTGACCCCAATCTTTCCATAGGTGGTTTTGTTTTCTTTTGTAAGCTTTCTGTACAACCATTTTTAGTTCACTGACGCTATGGTTGCTCTGTGCCCTCTCTTTTATAGTAAGGGGGTTGACTTATCCAAATGTCCTTCTATTTGTCTTTCCTTTTAATTGATTTTTATTGAAGCTTAGACCAGAAAAAATGATTACATCAATTGTGTTGTAATATACATTGGGCTACATAAACAATCAACAAGCTATATTCATTATATTTCAATGAGAAAGTGCGCACAACCTACTTCTTCACTGTGGATGTCATGTACAACTTGTAACGTCTAAACTGCAAATTAGCATTTTTCAAGTTATAACTGTAAACTAATAAACAAATAACATGTTTACAAAAAGGAATAAAATAACATAACATATGTGTACCATGGTATGTAGTTCTATGAAACAGTCATTGATATGAGAGGATAGTGAATCAAACAATACAGTTTAATCATCTGTTGGATAGTGTAAGACCCAGGGCTTCCATTGAGGCATGAAAGATCCTATGCTGTTAGATTATAATGTAAAGTATTTTTATACTGGTATTGGGATGTAGCTCTGTAAATTATTTCAGAAATAATAGGTGTCAAAGTAGATTTCCATTTTGCAGTGATAGTAATGGTGCAGCTATCAGTGCGTTATCATGCTTCTAAATTGGGTGAGAAAGTTATTGATTTTAAGGTTAAGTAAGGCAAGATATGGGGTTGGTTTGATAATATAACCAGTCATAGATAAAATGAGGACAAATACTGCATTCCAGAAGCTACATAATTTTTTACAATCCCAAAGGATATGAAGAATGCTGCATCTCACTCCACATTGTCTCCAGCAGAATGCAGTTTCTGAGGGGAAAAATTGGGCTAGTCTAATAGGAGTTAAATAAGTTCTATATGTCATTTTCAACATAGGTTCCCAATGGTTAGTGCAGTGGGAATAATGATAATATGCTTTAATGGCTTGTTGCCATAAAGCTGGGGTGAATGTGGATCCCAGATCTCTTTCCCAGTTGATCATATTAGAGGATTTGAGAAAGACCCCTTCATGTTGGAGAGTAAAACCATGAAGGACCCTTGGGTTTGTTATCATTTTCTTGTAGATTTTCCTGCAACACTTTATGAAGCATAAAGTGGATATTTGGGTTGTTTGTGTGAAATTGCTCCACTTAAATATGGGAGTAAGGGAAGGGGTTAGTATATTTGGATAGTAGGTCTTTATATGTCAAAATGTTGCACCGTAACCATGGGAGTACCCTCAAGTTAGGGATGAAATATTTCGAGAGTTTGGATGGGAAATACCTCATGTTTTTCCCTAGACTCGGTTGAAGTGATAGTGTGTAGTTTGTTCAAGACCTTAAGTGTGGCTTCTATAGAGGGAAACTCTGGATATGTTAGTGGAGCCTGTGTGAGCTTAGCTAATAGAAGTAATGGAAGGTCCCTGTGTTGTAGAATTTCTTTTTCTATGTGTACCCCCCATGTTGGGGTCAAACCAGACCTTTAATTGGTCCAGAATGGCTGCATAGTGACAGTTTTGCACTACAGGGAAACTCATCCCGCCCATACATCTATGCTTAAGAAGCACTGAGTATGAGATTTTCACCCTGCTATGTTTCCACACAAATTTGTAAAAAAGGACTTTGGTAAACACATGGAAATTGTTCTGAAATAATATATGAGCTTCGATAGTAGCATCATCTTCATAGCTGCAATTCTTCCCGACCAAGATAGTTAATAAGAAGAGATGTGTTTTAGATCTTTCCTTATGATTTCTAATAAGGTGGGGAAGTTAGCTTCAAATGTTTGTGAGGTTGGGTAGGTTAAATTATTACCCAAATATTGTAGAATTTTGTCTACCCACTGGAAGATGAATTGTGTTTTAAAATGCATTACAACCTTCTTAGAAACTCTGATAGGCAAAATGCATGATTTATTAGCTTTAAGCTTACAATATGATACAGAACCATATTCCTGCAGTAGTGCCTGTACCCTAGCCAAGGAAGAAGCCAGTTTGGTCAATGTGAGGACCACATTGTCTGTGAACAATCCTATTTTATGGTTGTATCCAGCAGACTCTATTCTCGTTATAGACTCTTTACTTCTAATGGTCTCCGCCAGGGGTTCCATTTGTGATATAAAACCTGTTAGACATAGTGTTGGAGGTATATACAGTGCTGGAAGGAGTAGTATATAATGCAGATATTGCAGACCATATGAATCCTTGGAATCCAATTTTATGGAGGGTGGTTCAAAGATACCCTTAGTGAACTCTATCAAATGCTTTTCAGTATCAAGTGTGAGAATCACTGTGTGTTGCTTCCTTGTTTGTGCTATCCTCAGTAGGTTACATAATCTCTGTGTTCCATCGGGGGCCTGTCTTCCCTTCACAAATCCTACCTGGTTAGTTTTGCCTAGAGAAGGGGTTACTTTAGCCAACCTGTTGGTGATTATCTTTGCATACATTTTAAAATCCGTATTCAGAATAGAAATTGGCTTAAAATGTTGTGGTGGTGTATCTGGCTTCTTCCCTGGCTTAGGGAGTGCTATTATGGTAGCCTGTAGAATTTATTTGGGAAAAGAGACAGAATTGGCAACTTCATTGAATAAAGTCTTATCAAGGTGAAGGCGCCTGGTTCTTTTTATATATAGAGTAACCCTATATGAATTGCAGATGCCTGCTGCCCTTTTTTAATTTTTGTGGTAAAATACCCAAAAAAATGTATGGATGTAGAGAGGGTTCTTTGCAGCAGTGTTAGGTCAGAGATAAAGAGGTCTATTCTGGAATATACCTGATGGGGAGAGGAATAGTACGTATAGTCCCCTTTCTGAGGAGTTAATGCACCTCCAAGTGTCATTAAGCTCATTCTCTGTTAGGAAAGATTGAAGCTCATACCCCTGCAGACAAAGGCCCTAGGAGCAGTCCATTGATTTATTTGTGACACTATTAAAGTCTCCACAAAGGAGTATATGATCTTTGTGGATTTTGTTGATTTGTTTCATTAGTAATTTGAGGAATGCTGCTTGGCCCGTGTTGGGGGCATACAGATTAACTAACGTAAATATCGTATTGTTGAGGTCTCCAACCAGGATTATGTATCTACCATTAGGATCATACTAAATCTCATGCAGCTGGAAGGCCACTGTTTGCCTAATTGCAATCAGAACTCCTCTTTTTTTGACTGAAGCACTTGCAGTGAATATATGGGGAAAGCTCTTTACAGAACATGTAGGTTGTTTGTCTGCTACAAAGTGAGTCTCCTGAGCGCAGAGTACATCTCCTTTGAGCTTTTTGATCTCTTGCCACATAGATTTCTGTTTAAAGGGGCTATTTAGGCTATGCACATTAAACAAGGCAAGTGCCTGGTCCTCTTCCACTTTCATGATAACATGGCTAAGATTCTCTCTAGTGATGAGAATTTTTGCAGGGAAGCCCCATGAGTAAGGAATCTCATAATCCTGGAACAGCTTTGTGAGGGTTGTGAGTTGTCTTCGGGCCATCAGGATGTGCTGCGACAGATCTGCAAACGCTGCAATATTGGTGTATGGTTCTGGAAATGCCTTGTTGTGTCTGGTGTATTGCATTATATCATCTTTGATGTGAAAAAAAAAATGCACGCGTGCAATAACATCCCTAGGGACCTTTTCTTGGAGGTATCTGGATTTAGGCATTTGGGCAGTACAGTGGAAATAATTTTTGTGCATAATGTCTAAGTTCAGCTGGAGGCACTGATTTCTCCACTCCACACAGTTTTATATTGTTTCTGCAGGATCTGTCCTCAAGGTCTGACAATTTGTTTTTAATGGCTTGCATGTCCTCATTAGATCCATTATATGCATCCACCAGCTCATTGTGGGCTATGGCAAATTCCCGCATTTTATCTTCTACATGACTAACCCGATGACAGACCCAATCTAGCAGATACCTCCGATTTTAATTGTGTAATGCATCCCATCAAGTCTCTATTAGGGATGATCGAACGGTTCGGGTCGACCATCGGTTCTGCCCGAACATTGGGTGTTTGAGGTTCGGCCGAATTTAGAACTTTTTGCCCAAAAAGTTCGGAATTCGGCAACCAGAACCGCCCAAAATGCAATGCTTCAGGAAATGGGCTTTAAAAGCCCGTGATTGGACCAGAACCATTAGCAAAAGCCAATTGAGGGGGCAGGAGAATGCTAGGAATGTGATTGGAGTGACTAGGGGGTCCCTAGATCAATCATTAGTGAATACGCCCCCCAGTATATAAGATCGCCCCCGCCATATTCCTAGCATTGTTATACTGGACATGGAAGAGAGTGGAAGCAGTTCTGTTAATTTTACTTTAAAAGTGTCATTTAGCTATTTTTAGTGTGAGGAAAGGGATATCTAGTGTAGTTAGAGTGCTCCTTTACACTTAAGTTAGCTTCAAAAATTTAGTTTCTGTAGGGAAAGTGTTAAGTGTAAGGGGACTGTAGTGTAGTGTAGGGTTAACTGGCAGTGACTGCTATGGCAGGGTGACAAAACCCTTCCATAGCAGGGTGACCGCTATAGAGAAATTATCATTTCTCTGAATTGCTTCGGCACACCCATATGGCTTCTCATCAGCCAAGCATTTTTTTATGCTGCAGGGGCTGCCACTGCCAGTGCTTTTTTGAGGACATGTTTGATGTCAGACATGACATCTGAACATGTGTATAGGGGGTATATATACACATATATGTCTGAATATATACCCCTAGACATATATAGGTGTGATAGTAGCAGAAATAAATGCTTGCGCTAATGAAATCATTTACAGTAATATATTTCTGCTACTATCACACCTATATATGTCTAGGGGTATATATTCAGACATATATGTGTATATATACCCCCTATACACATGTTCAGATGTTTTGCCTGCCTCAAAAGAACCCAAAAAAACGCTAGCGTCAAAAAAAAAAAAAATGCCCAGGTGTGTTTTTGCTGGCATTTTTTGGGGGGTTTTGGAGGCAGGCAAAGCATCTGAACTTGTGTATAGTGGTGTATATACACACATCCATATATTTATATACACACCTAGACATATATAGGTGTGATAGTAGCAGAAATATATGCTTGCGCTAATGAAATCATTTACAGTAATATATTTCTGCTACTATCACACCTATATATGTCTAGGTGTGTATATAAATATATGTATATGTGTATATATACCACTATACACAAGTTCAGATGTTTTGCCTGCCTCAAAAGAACCCAAAAAAATGCCAAAAAAAACGCTAGCGTCAAAAAAAAAATGCCCAGGTGTGTTTTTGCTGGCATTTTTTGGGGGGTTTTGGAGGCAAGCAAAACATCTGAACTTGTGCACAGTACCACTATACACAAGTTCAGATGTTTTTCCTGACTGCAAAGAACCCAAAAAAATGCCTTCTATTAAACCGGCAAGGTGTTACAGCAGCGAAGCCAACCCCCTGTCTGAAAGTTTTCTAATACAAACGATCTTTTTTTTTTTGACACTAGCGTTTTTTTTGGCATTTTTTGGGGTTCTTTTGAGGCAGGCAAAACATCTGGACTTGTGTATAGTGGTATATATACACACATACATATATTTATATACACACCTAGACATATATAGGTGTGATAGTAGCAGAAATATATTACTGTAAATGATTTCATTAGCGCAAGCATATATTTCTGCTACTATCACACCTATATATGTCTAGGTGTGTATATAAATATATGGATGTGTGTATATACGCCACTATACACAAGTTCAGATGTTTTGCCTGCCTCAAAAGAACCCCAAAAAAATGCCAAAAAAAACGCTAGCGTCAAAAAAAAAAATGCCCAGGTGTGTTTTTGCTGGCATTTTTTGGGGGTTTTGGAGGCAGGCAAAACATCTGAACTTGTGCACAGTACCACTATACACAAGTTCAGATGTTTTTCCTGACTGCAAAGAACCCAAAAAAAATGCCTTCTATTAAACCGGCAAGGTGTTACAGCAGCGAAGCCAACCTCCTGTGCTGAAAGTTTTCTAATACAAACGATCTTTTTTTTCATGGTTCTGGACATGCTACAGAGCTGAAACTTCACATGTACACCTTTTAGACCCCCCAGATACTAAATCCAAAGTAAAAATCAAAAAATCTTTTTTTTTTTTAATTTTTCAATAATTGGCTTTTTTATCAAAAATAACAATTTTTAAGAACTTTTTTTGTGTGATTTTGTGTCTGGGGGGTCAAAAGGGTGTACCTGTGAAGTTTCAGCTCTGTAGCATGTCCAGAACCAGAAAAAAGATCATATAGGTGTTAAAGTTAAAGGAGGGTCCCGACCCACATCCCTCTTCTACTGAAAAATTATCTTTTATTTTTCATGGTTCTGGACATGCTACAGAGCTGAAACTTCACATGCACACATTTTAGACCCCCCAGATACTAAATCCAAAGTAAAAATCAAAAAATCTCTCTCTTTTTTTTCAATAATTGGCTTTTTTATCAAAAATGACAATTTTTAAGAACTTTTTTTGTGTGATTAATAGTTAATGGGGCATGACCCAGAACCCTAGGCACTTTTTAGGGGCATTTATTGGGTTTTAGGGCTTAAAATTGTGTTTTTTGATTACCGAAGTTCGGGTCCCATTGATTTCAATGGGGTTCTGAAATCCGAACCGAACTTTTGGGAAATTCGGGTGTTCTGGTCGAACCGAACTTTTCAAATGTTCGATCATCCCTAGTCTCTATGTAAGGATTCCCTTAGGTTGACCAACATATCTCTCATGACAGTGTCGCCCAGTGGTTGTCCTGTTGTGTGAAATTCCTGTATTTGTTCTATAAATTCCCTGTTGCTATCTTTGAAGGTATCAAGGTTCACCATCTCACCTGCATATCTGTGTCCTGCTGAGCACTTCTGCACTGATTTTTATGAGCTGTTGATCGGGGAGGATCCCAGGAATGATCTGCAGCTGTCTTCCCTGGTTGAAGCACCATTTTGTGAAAGATGAGCAGGTGAGTGCGGTTAATTGTGCTGCAGGCCATCTTGGGGCCTAGGGGTGCTTGCCATACTGAAGAAATTAGCGATTTCCTCAGGCCTCTTTCAGTTTTTCTTTTGCCCATAGTGACCCTCAGTGTCTTCTGAGTGTGGGAGATGATATTAGGGTCTCAGTTGCGTCCCCTTGTCGCTTGATGGCAATGGATTAACTCGGGTCTTGGTGGAGCTCTCTCCTCACACAGCCATCCAGCAGGCATAAGGCCATGCCGCCTTGCACAAACATTTGATGGGACTATGATTCTCAAACCTGTAGGATTCACCTTGAACCAATGGTAGTGGTAATCCCATACTTAACCCCTATTTATCTTAGCAAAGCTGCTTATCCTGACACATCTTAAACCAACATTAAAAACTTTTAACAAAAGTTCTTAGGCACAGCAGTACCAACACATCTATTTCTTTCCAGTTAAATATTAATGATATTAAGAAACATTCATTGCCAAAATCCAAAATGGGAAATAATTGTTTTCTCATGCAAAACAGTGAAACCATTGAAGGCTTGCCCAAGGTTACTATACATACCTTTAAGGGTTTTTATGCAGCTCACTGACATTGAAATTTAAATTATAATATTCAGCATTTAGAGATAAATTCACATCTTGCATTAATAATACACAAAAACTGAGTTTTGACACTTCATTTCACATGAAAGGCTCCTTGGCTAATATAAATATTCAGTTTTTCTAGGAAAGACAAAAACATTTTTGTTGGCTGAGTTGAATCCTGTGATTATTATTTTTTGCTTTCTCCCCTTTTTGCAAACAACAAAGTGGCAGTGTTTAAATGGCTGTAAATAGACACAGCTTTGTACCATTTACAGCTGTCAAGGAAAAGCTACAGTACATAGATGTGCTTTTTCATGCATATGAATATTTTTTTTAGCTGTAAGAAGTAGCGTGAAAATAGATTTGATGAAAATAAGTGTTTTTTTTTTTTCTGGTTATATCGCAGCTGTATTGCATATGCACTATATTTAAATGTAGCACTTGAAAAAAACTGTAAAGTAATAAAGTATTGTATTAATGATGTATGCATTTCACCACTTGAGTTCCGGAAGGTTTTACACCCTTCATGACTAGAGCATGTTTTGCTATTGAGCACTGCACTACTTTAACTGGCAATTGCACAGGCATGCAACACAGGGACGTGCCATAAGGTCAGTGGCTGGTGAGGCACTGGCTAGTATCAGAGCCAGATACAACCCCCACATTATTTAGTGAATAAACCACACATCAACATTTAGTGAATAAATCCCCACATCGACGTTTATTGAATAAACCCCCACAGCGTAGCCGAGCGATGTGAGATGAAAAATGTCATCTTCATCTTCAGCCAATTAGCTTACGCTTAAAAACCTGCGTGTCATGATGCAGGCAATCAATCAGATTCCCCCAGACAAATAAGCGCCTGTTGAAAGGAATCTTTTGGCAGTAGATTTTTATTTTTTATTTCTGCATTTTGTAAAAGCCCTGTAAATGCTGAGATTTCACTGGTCAAGTACAGGACTGTTACAGAATGCAGAAATAAAAAATAAAAATTTACACTGTGCTCTAAATAGCTAACAACTGTCCTGATTTTATTAAAACAAGTATGTTGGTTAAATTAGTAAACTTGTAAAACTAATGAAAGTGCCATACAGCATATGATCTATATAATAAAAGAATAGATCTCAAACCATTCTCTGATTATATAGATTATATATAGCACCTTCGTAAGTTCTCATAGTTTACTTTAACCAGCATATAGACTTGTTTTAGCACATGTAAATGTACGTAGTTCAAACAACACATGTCAGGTATCACCGTGAACATTACAGCGAGAGCAATAATTCTATCATTAGACCTTCTCTGTAACTCCAAACTGTAAAAAAGTGTTGCCTATGGAGTACTGAAGTTTGGCGCCATTCCACAAGTGTGCGCAATTTTAAAGCGTGACATGTTAGGTATTACTCGGTATAACATCATCTTTCACATTATACAAAAATTAATGTTTTTAAAAAACATGCGTTTTTGTAATTAAGAGGGCTGGGCTGGAAGGGAACATGTGTCTTTTAGACACATGCCCCCTTCTATGACACTGCAGCAAGAGAAGAGCATCCACTTCAGCATTTTTATTGGACAGCTTGGACCAATGGTGCTTTACCCAAGGCTCCAAGCTGTTCATTAAGCTCAGTGCCTCTGACAAGAAATCAGAGGCACTGTGAGCTAATCCCAAGCTAGGGTCCTCAAAGCTCTGCCTCCCCTGACTGCTTGTCCCTGATGCAACAGTGTATGCAAATTACATTTTTTATCATTTTTTCACACAAATAGAGCTTTATTTTGGTGGTATTTGATCACCACTGGGTTTTTTATTTTTTGTGATATAAAAAAAGACCAAAAACAAATAAATAAATAAATAAAAACTGTATTTTAAACTTTCTATTATAAACCACATTCAATTAAAAAAAAAAATCGAATTTCTTTAAAAATGTAGGCCAAAATATATTCTGCTTCATGTCCTTGTTAAAAATATGTCAGAACATTTTCGGAAAGCTTCACACTCTCCATTCTGGATAGTACCTGTGACCATATCAGGCTGCTGGATCTCCAGTTTAAGGCAATCATCCAATGTATTGATGACATAAGAGTATGAAACAGCCTGGAAATGGGAGCAGGGACACCGGGAACCCGGGAAAACAATAGACATATCTTAGGATTAATGGTAGCCTCAGAGCCCATCAGTTTGGACAAAAACCTCTTGACTCTATCCCAGATAGGTTGTAGGTAATTGCAACTCCAAAAGAGATGCAGGAAAGTGCCTTCCTGAACACAACCTCTGAAGCAAAGGGGGGAAACTGAATTGTAGAAAGAGTGAATCAGAGGAGGTGTCAGGTACCACCTTGTGATGAGTTTAAATGGTGATTCTACCATGCCTGCCTTCAATGGGAAATGGGATCTCTGGGACCCTTCTGGCTGTTGAGTTCTTTTATATGGTCTTGACTCTGTCATGAATAACATTACCAGCCAAATGCTGCCATTTCTATACCCTGACTTTGATATGTCTATTTGACTTTCTTGGATCTGTGATTTTAATGCCTTAATGTTTATGTAATACTCTTATGTATGATATTATTTGTCATTGATCTTTTGCTTTGCATTGCATGAGCTTTGTCACTTTTTCTTGACTTGACTTTCTAATAAAAACTTTTGTAAACAAAAAAAAAAAATATGTCAGAACTATTGTGAAGGAATAGACATTTGTTTTATCAATTTCATATGGAGGTTTAAGACTGTCCGGTCACCTGTAGCCAGGTGACAACTGCACCCTGTTGGAGGCAGGGGTGCAGCGCAAGGTAGTGAACCCGATAGCTGACTGCTTCGGATGGACAGGAACATGAGCCCAAGATTCCCCAGGGCATGCAGTCTAAGACTCAGCAGGTGTTCACCAGAGCCTCTAGTGGTGAGGATGGACTTGGCTGCAGCTGGGCCCAGGTCGCGGCCCCTGGGGTCCCCCGGTTCACGCTCCATAGGGAGAGAGGGGAAGCAGCCACTCAGGACACAAGGGATAGTGATGGGTAAGCCGAGGTCGGGACAACAGGCAGACAAGGGAAACCAAGGGACAGGCCAAAGGTCAGGGTCACAGGCAAATAGGAGTAATAAGAGACAAGCCAAAGTCGGTACACAGAAAGATAGATCAAGCACACGGCAGACAGGAAACAACTAACA
Source organism: Pelophylax lessonae (assembly GCF_965119305.1). NCBI lineage: Eukaryota > Metazoa > Chordata > Amphibia > Anura > Ranidae > Pelophylax > Pelophylax lessonae. The sequence goes on along the minus strand of NC_138774.1, from coordinate 110,139,786 downwards.
AACACTGTTGAACAGCAAAGCAGACCTGCAGTGCGCTGGTTAATATAGACTTCCTAGAATGGCCTGGGGTGGAACCAAACAGGGAAGAGAAATGATAAAAGCAGCCAGAAAGAAGAGTCTGGCCCTTATTGCAGACATGAGGAACATGTAAGCTACCAGACATTATTGCATGTCCATGACAAAGACTGAATAAACCCCAAAATAAGGTTAAACTCAGGACATTCACATAAGTCTTCCAACAGAATATCCTGTGTTTTTATCACTCTGTTGAAGTTTTGTAAACTGGCTGTGAGGTGAACTGGGGACAAAAGCCAAGCATAACTATATTCTATGGTCACTAACTAGATTGTATTTAAAGAGCCTCGAATGATAATACTTTGGAAACACAGTGTAACGTTCATGCGTTTTTGTTTGTGGATGGATTTACAGCTGCAGAATTATTACACTCAGTAGCCTTGTAGAGAATCTGTTGAACAACATATCCAACTCTCAGGACTTCATCACCGTGTACAGCCTGTTATATACTATATATATATTAATAGATGTTTAATGGAGGGATAGAGTATATGAGGATATATAGATGAGAGACAGGCTATTGTATGGTGAGCACTAGAAGTAGTATAGGAGAGTTGCAGGTGATGGTAAGCAGATAGGTTCTGATGTCAAGTATAGTGCAGATGGTAAGAGGACACAGATGGAGTATACTTTAGACAGAGTAACCTAGTGCAAGGATAGTTCAAGGTAGTCCCAAGAGCTAACAGTCTTATGCAGATGATAGTGAATAGATAGATACAGATAGTCTTGGTAATTGCAGTAGATGACAGTAGGAGATTTGGTTAGTAATAATCCCCTGCGGGGTACTTATCACTTAGATAGGTTAGGAATAACAGTGTCCATTGGAGAGGGGTGATCCTGTAGCGGGATACGGATCACCAGCGAGGTTTGGGGCTTTAGTTCAGCAAGGAAGGTATGTCAGCAGCTCCGACTTCTCAGGCGTAGGTGCGATGAACATGTGGGTTTGAACGAGCGATGAGTGAGAGCAAACCGGCGATTGAAATAGCTGCTCATAGCGGCGCTCGGCAGTGACGTCATCCGGTCTTAAAGGTGTATGCGTCCTTTGTATATACAAGATGGGACGCAAAGAGAGGAGAAATATAGGAACAAGGGTACCATAGGTACCGGAACATTACACACAGCCAACTCAATCGCCTTTCCCAGGTGTGAATCCCACCTTCAAACAAGGTCCAACAGAAAACCTTGGGGGAATGTTTACCTATGACATCTCCTAATATACTTCAATGGAAAGACAGCAAAATTAGTTAATGACCAGGCCATTGTCTCAACTCTGGGAAAGATAAACACAGAGCAAAAGCTCACTCATAGAAATAACTGTTTTTTTTTTAACTCGCAACAAATTCACACAGCTCAGATATTAATTTAAAATATTTGGGAATATTATTATAAATATTGATGTACAACCTCCATGGTACATATTATGCCAAAGGGAAATATGGAATTTGTGTTTATATGTTCAGGACAATATTCTACTGGGAATTATATCCTATATCCTATATGTATATATCTAAAAGTGTATGATTAAGTAAGTAATATCTATTAAGCTGATTATAAATACCCCATATGTAGAATTGGTTTACATATACAAATTATTGTGTTTAGAGACATATACTATAACTATATATATATATATATATATATATATATATAAAACTATATGGTGATTGAAAGTTTGGGCACCCCAGGTAAAAATTTGTAATAATATGCATAAAGAAGCCAAGGAAAGATGGAAAAATCTCCAAAAGGCATCTAATTACAGATTCTTATAATATGTCAACAAAAGTAAGATTTTATTTCCATCATTTACACTTTCAAAATTGCAGAAAACCAAAAAATGGCATCTGCAAAAGTTTGGGTACCCTGCAGAATTTATAGCATGCACTGCCCCTTTGCAAGGCTGAGACCTGCCAGTGTCATGGATTGTTCTCAATCATCGTCTGGGAAGACCAGGTGATGTCAATCTCAAAGGTTTTAAATGCCCAGACTCATCTGACCTTGCCCCAACAATCAGCACCATGGGATCTTCTAAGCAGTTGTCTAGAAAACTGAAACTGAAAATAGTTGACGCTCACAAAGCCATAAGAAGATAGCAAAGCGTTTTCAGATGTCAATATCCTCTGTTCGGAATGTAATTAAGAAATGGCAGTAATCAGGAACAGTGGAAGTTAAAGGAAGATCTGGAAGACCAAGAAAAATATCAGACAGAATAGCTCGCAGGATTGTGAGAAAAACAATTCAAAACCCACGTTTGACTGCACGATCCCTCCAGAAAGATCTGGCAGACACTGGAGTTGTGGTACACTATTCCACTATAAAGAAATACTTGTACAAATATGGTCTTCATGGAAGAGTCATCAGAAGAAAACCTCTTCTATGTCCTCAACACAAAAATCAGCGTTTGAACTTTGCAAATGAACATATAGACAAGCTTGATGCATTTTGGAATGTGGACCGATGAGGATAAAATTTAACTTTTTGGCCGGAATGAGCAAAGGTACGTTTGGAGAACAAGGGGCACAGAATTTAATGAAAAGAACCTCTGTCCAACTGTTAAGCATGGGGGTGGATCAATCATGCTTTGGGGTTGTATTGCAGCCAGTGGCACAGGGAACATCTCACGACGAGTAGAAGAAAAAATGGATTCAATAAAATTTCAGCAAATTTTGGATGGTAACTTGATGCCATCTGTGAAAAAGCTGAAGGTAAAGAAAGGATGGCTTCTACAAATGGATAATGATCCTAAACACACCTCGAAATCCACGGGGGATTACATCAAGAGGCGTAAACTGAAGGTTTTGCCATGGCCTTCACAATCTCCTGACCTCAACATAATTGAAAATCTATGGATAGACCTTAAAAGAGCAGTGCGTGACAGACAGCCCAGAAATCTCAAAGAACTGGAAGACTTTTGTAAGGAAGAATGGGCAAAGCTACCTCAAACAAGAATTGAAAGACTCTTGGCTGGCTACAAAAAGCAATTACAAGCTGTGATACCTGCCAAAGGGGACAGTACAAGATATTAACTCTGCAGGGTGCCTAAACTTTTGCAGACACCATTTTTTTGTTTTCTGTTATTTTGAAAGTTTAAATGATGGAAATAAAATCTAACTTTTGTTGACATATTATAAGAATGTCTAATCTGTAATTTGATGCCTTTTGGAGATTTTTTCATCTTTCCTTGGCTTCTTTATGCACATTAATACAATTTTTTTACCTGGGGTGCCCAAACTTTCGATCACCATTGTAAGTGTTGCATTAGTAATGTATACTCATTAGACGGTGTTACCAGATCTGAACTTTACATAGATATATTGGAAATATCATATGGCTATGCCTGTACCATGAGAAAATGGACATTCTTACAACAAATCATTTATAAGAATAATTCAAAACAAATATTTCTGCTCTAGGATACATTTGGTGGTGAAAAGAGGCAAATGCCTGATCACACAAGAAAGTTCATTTTTATCTGCCTCAACCAATGGAAAGAAGTTCCACCTTCTGGGCTAGGCTTATTATAATTTTTATGAGTTTTTTGTCCCAAAATGGTATATAGGAGATCACACTTGATCATCAAGACAAATACACAGATTCACACTTCTTCACTAAAATACACTTCATCCATAATACTTCATACACTCATCATCATGCCTCATACCCTTAAACTTTAAGGATGCAAGACGCAAGCTCCCCCTTAACCAGACACTTAGATCCACATTTTGGAAAAAGCATCCATCTTAGGGGACTCTGGTAATGACCATTGTGAGCCAGCAGCCATTTTGGAAGGGTAAATATGTTTTATTGATTTTGTCATTGACTATTTGAGTATTGGATATTGAGTTCTCATGATATTTAGATTATAATTCCCCAGATGTAACAACCATCGTAGATTTTTCTTTAACTTGATATATATATTAGCGAACCGGTTTTACGTAGTTTGATTCTCAGTCCATCTGCAGAGCAGTAACTATTGGCTACGCAAATCGCAGACGTTTTTGTCTGATAATTAATTCTACATTATATGGGTTTTTACATAGACTGGGAGAAATAAAACCTTTAATTTCATTCATATTGCTGAGCAAAACCCATTAACGAGTGTTGCAAATAATTTACTATTTTATGTAAGATTTTGTTTTGTTTTTATGTCATCTATATCTTACTATTTATTGTGAATACATGTCTTGTGAATAAATATATATTCCCTATTTAGTCTGTATTCATATCGCTTGGTGTATGCTGTTAAAAAGAAATTTGATTGACGAAAATAACTTGTTATAATTATCATTCGGAAATCAGTCTCAAACGTATAATGCATAACAAATGAAATACCAATAAATTAATAATAATTGGTTTGTGTGACAGCTATAGCATCTACAAACTATGGTATATATTCTGAAATTTGCGCAGCTATGACATTATACTAATACTAATAAGGGCGGTGATGAGTGGCTTATAGTGGGACTGTGATAGCGTGATAGCCAAATCACTGTACACAAAGTTCTGTGTTTTTGAAAATTATGATTGGCCACAGTCAATTAGCTGACCTCAGCCACTTCAGCTGCCAAACTCGTTCTGTGTCCAATCACAGCACGAGTCAGCAGAGAGTGCGTGCAGGCACATACTAAACCCAGAAGAAATGCATTGACGTAGCAGCTGCTTACAGTACAACTACTGTTGGCAGGCCATACCACGCCAAGCCATTCCCTAACATGTTGTGCCCCGCCCCCAGGACTTATTTATTGAGAGACCTCTCCCTACTTCTACAGCGTGCTTTGGGTCTGGACAAACCTTTCCTCAGCCTGCACCCTCACTAGTCAATGACATTAAATTTATCAGGCCTTGCTAGCCTGAGGGGCCTCTAAGCATTTATCTACATTTTTTTTATGATCTCATGGAGAAAACGATACCCACACATGATGAGAGCTTCATACAATGACTGTATTCATCAAGGCTGGTGGTCATTATACAGCTGCTTATTATTAATATTAATAGTATTAAAAGAGAATGGATAACTGTTTTGCATATAATCTCTTTATTTAGGACTAATCCCTTTTCCTATACTACATTTTATTTGTAAAAGGAAGAATATGAATGTGTGTGTGTGTGTGTGTGTGTAAAAGAAAAATAACACATTTTCAAATTCACCCAGCAGGTAAAGCTTTGTCCCAATGGCAATGGTAGGAAGTGAGAGAAAAGCAGCAACAGACACATAAATTTGACATAGGTTGTAAACTTCCTGCACTTCCTTCCTACTAAAGAATTCAGTCTGTGTTGCTGTTTTTACTCAAACTTCCTGTCTGGTATCATGTTGTCTGCAGCACAGGAAGCATTTAAACATTTTCTGTTACTGTGAAAAATCTGGATATTTAAGTAAATGTTCACAATTTATGAGCTGCAAATGGCTCCTGAAAATTGTAGAACCCTCAATTAATTTTCAAAAAAGTGACAGTAGACAAAAACAAACAATAAAATACAATACAAATCCAAAAAAAAAACACACCCTCTATATAAAGAATGTACAATTTTATTTTATTTTGTATATTTTTTTCCAAGTAACTCAATGAGCAAACTGAGATTTTCTACTTTGCAAAATTGCGTATTTTGCTGCAAAACCATTTTTAATTAAATCACCTTACTCATCAATACTTCTTATATATGCAGAAAAAATAATGCACATATAAACTACAAATAAGCAGTTAAGAAAATCAGAAAAAAATAAAGCAAGACATGAAAATCATCTAGTTATAGAAAAGGTGTAATGCAATTCTTGAATTACCTTATATTTTGCCTTGTGGATACTATATACTACATGTGTAAGCCAAATTGAGACTGCATTGTAATCTTCTACATAATAACAAACAAGGAAAATGGTGCATAATTTGTAATTCAATATCCTGTATGAAAAGAGCTCTTAATAGTTGTGTTAATGAATTCAAGGGCAAGATACAGAATGAAAAGCTTAAGAATGGTTTTCCTGTAACCTTTAATAATCAATTACAGGATACATTGCCATATGATTATTATTTGATAAATTCTGTAAATCGTTTCCTTTAGAGATTTCTTTCCTGAAACTTTCTTGTCTCAAAATCCTCTGCATGCTCCAGTGCTGTCCTTTATATCTTTCTGTGGCCCTATTATCTACTAAAATGCCACCCGCTACCCCCACCTATTTGCAAATTTTACTTTTCTTGGAAGGCTGTTCACAATATTTTCTGTTCTGTTATAATTTATATGTGCCCAGCCAAATGGGTATTTTTGATGCCAGGTACTAATGTTGGTAGGAGAGACTCATGGTCTTCCACAACCTTCTTTCTGAGGGTTCCAGAGAGCTCTTTTAATCTCGTCATGATGACAACACAGGTCAAAGCAAAAAGAACACCAAACCCCAGACGTTGGTTTAAGAAAGAAATATTCCATCTGCATACTCCCTAATGAAGTTCTAATCATTGGCACCCAATCTGGACCACCAGATACTAATTTCATGGATTTTAAGTGTTAGTATTTGTAGGGGTTTACTTACTTTTTTCATGCAACAACTCTTTTCTTTACTTTAGATTATGAAAACCAATGTGAGGGTCCACTGACTTTCCCTCCCAGACTTCCATGGAGACATGTTAGGAGCCTCCTCGCTGGAACCTGGGGCCACCCCCAAGCACTCCTCCACACCTAGCTCTATGTTCACATTTTTGCACACCAGCGATTAAGCTCCCTTTAGATCACGGCCGCCTCTCCAAGGGGCCAAAGATAATGGACACATTAATGAAATGCTCCTTTCCCAACAAGATGAAATAAAAGTTGTCAATCTTTCTTCTCTTACACTGTCGCAAGACCAACTATGTCCTTTCTTTGAACCTTAGTATTTTCCCTCAATACCATTTAGAAAACTTTTACTTGATTAAGGATCTGCACTTGTTTGCAACAAAAAATCACACTCCAACTGTCACACTTAAAACACACTTCGGGTGTGGATTCTGATCAACTCACCTTGAGGAAATGCAGAGCACTGTGAGACCTTACCCTCCTACATGAGGAAGGTAACACTATTGAACTTATTGACCGGATTGACCTTGAGCAATTGCTCTCGGATGCATCTGATCCGGCTCCTCCCAATTTACAGGCTCCCTCACAGTCAAGGAAAAAATCACAAACATTTCCCTCTGTATATTCTAATAACCATGTAGCAGCTTTCTTGCAATGTGTCACCAAAGCAATTGAGGCTCTCCCTCCTTGCCCTTCCAGAACCAGTAATCTTACTAATGCACAATAAAAGGGAGGAAACACTGTTGTAATGAATTGTAAAGATTATAGAAGTATGTGTTTGAAAATTCTCAACAATTCAGAATGTTACAAAACCGTGTCAGCAGCATGGATCGAGGGATCCAATGCACCTTTTTACTCCCTCGTTAATGCTGGCCTCCATGATGGGCTCATCTCTACCCAGACTCACTCCTTCCTAAACACTTTACACCCTCGCACTACAGTTTTTTATGCCCTTCCCAAGATAAATAAAGTCCTGGCTGAACTGCCCGGTAGACCCATTATCTCGGGGAATAGAAATATATGAGAAATGCTAGTTAGTGGGTAGATAGTTTTTTGAGACCGTTTGCTATCAGTATACCTTCCTACATCAAGGATACATCCCACTTTTTGCAGTTGATTGAAGGTATCACTATCTCTTCACTTTACTGCTCCATACCCCATAAAAAGGGGCTTGAAGTCATCAAAAGGTTTTTTGACCAAAGCAGTGTGCAATTAGAAATAATAGTTTGACTTTGTTCTAAAACTGCGGAGGTTCATTTTGTTCAACAACATTTTTATCTTTGATGGTTCCCATTTCCTCCAGGTATAAGGCGTAGCGATGTGGACTTGTTGTGCCCCATCCTACACCAACCTGTACCTGGGGGAATGGGAACATCATTTTTTACTATCTGAGGAATTCTCGAACCTTTCCAAACACATCTTGTTATGGTTAAGATACATAGATGACATATTTTTGCTGTGGGATGGCCCTATTTAATTATTACACAACTGTCTTGCCATTATGAATTCTAATGACTACAATCTTAGTTTTACTATGACTTTCGACAAATCAAAAGTCATGTTCCTCTATACCAGAGTGGAAGCAACACCGGGGGGACTCCATTTCCATCCCCAACCTTTCCTTTGTTCAATGCCTTATTCCGAATACCTTCGATTACGACGCAATTGCAGTGATGACATCAAATTTAAAAGGGACGCAGGTGACTTGATAAATAAAATCGCCTCTTGGAGAGAGGATACTCTAAATCTTGTTTATGGAAAGCTTTTAACAAGGCTTTTGTCCAACCACCTACACAATTACTTAAAAAAAAAGGACTCAAAAAACTGAAAATCAGAGGCAACCTCTGAGGATCATTACTACCTTTAATTCCCAGCACCATTTTGTTAAAAGACTGATCTCCAAATATTGGCATCTGTTACAGGCCGTCCCTACCCTGGCATCGTGTAGGTCCTCTTTCTTCATTCACTTCCCTCTGCACACCACTTTAAGCATGTATCTACGGTCACACCACCCAGCACTTTTTCCTAGGATGCTTTCTTTCCACACTTACCGGTGATAGTCACTTTTCTTTATTGGCCATTATTTTAGCACTCTGTTGGTTGGTTTATGTCCAGGTTTTTGTTCTATATTGTCCTACACTCTTCACCCACACTTTCTTTATCACCTTATCTAGACTGGCTGATATACAGCTTCACACATTTTTGTCATTTTCTCCTGGTATTTTGGTCTTGGGTCTGCTTACTTTACTAACACAACCTGGTATCTTGTTCTTGGGTCTGTTTATTATATTAACATAACCTTATGGTTTTTTATACAATTTATTGATCTGATATTTTTATACAGTCTTACTTGTTTCTCAAGCTAAGCCCTTCAATACCCACTATGGAGATCTTTACTGTCTATATGGACCATGCACTTTGGCTTTTTGTGGGGGATTGTACTCTCTCAGTTCTCAATTTGGACTTACTTCTGGGTGATTTACATCCTCACCGACTATTACCCTTATGTAAGCTATATTCTTATTCAAAATTCTAATTATACCCTTTTGTTGGATGCAACATGATTTATTTATATGTATCCTTCTAGATATCAGAATTATGCCTGCTTCTGAGGAAGTGAATACTTTTTTTCATGAAACACGTTGAGCTTATGAGGCAATCTATATTTGCAAGCTCCATCATGCACCTAAACCTATGAGGTCATTTCTATTTGCTAGCTACATCATGCATCCAACCATTTTTTATTTATTTAAAAAAAAATTTCTTGTAATATTCTTTTACTGTCTTTTTTCATTGTGTATGGCTCTATCAGACTATTTTTATTATACATACTTTGTGTGTTTGTTTACTACATGCTTTGTATGTTTGTTTACTGTTTTTGTACTTTGATATGTACCGATGTTAACTGCCATGATATGTTAATTAATAAATGTGAGATGTTAATTAATTGTACATTTTTGTGCTTACCAGCATATGTATACACCATTAATTATATTTGCATACTGGCCACACTTCATATAAAGTCCCAATCATTTTTGAACACTATGTGTTCTATTGTTTAATCTTCTTGGAATGCATAAAGCCCTGGCTGCCACTTTTCTATTTCCTTTGCTTTCAGCACTCAGAACTGTAGGCAAAGGCCAATTACATCTCGCCCCATCCAATGAATGGATCCCCAGCAGAAGCTCCTTCAGCCTCTTGTGTATGTAATGATTATTTTTCTAATATCGATTCATGTTTTTCATGTTTTCCTTTTCTCTCTTCTTCTTTGTACATGCATATTGTATGACTATTTGTTATAATTCTAGAAAACCCAGCTTGCACTCAAAGTCCACCAATCCCCTGAAGAAGACTGAACCAGTCCAGGCTGAAGTCCCAGAGCCCACTGTTGGAACAAGTTTAGCAGTGTGCTACACTCAGTTTGAGTGTGCTTAGTGAATGCAATGCGCACTATCACAATTTCCTCAATGATGATTCCTGCATTGATGCGCTTGCCACTTCTACTCTCAACCCCCTCCCACTTTAAATTTTCCTTTCAGTCATTGGTTTCTGGGACCGCCGGTGTCCTAGCAACCAATGACATGCTTTGCAAGCACCCACATTCAAATGAAGCTACCCTTGTCACGCCGTTTCAGGATCCAGCTTCGTCCCTTGATGCTGGCTCCCACTTTTTGCCACTCAGCATCTCCCGCCCGGTAAGGGGATAACTACCAGCTAAATTAATTTACTGGAGGGCACTTGCCAACATCTCCTACTGGGTGCCCCTGGATCATCAGCACAGCCATAGCTGGCATTTCCTTTCCGGCTGCATAGAGTGTTGCTGTAGAGTGCCAAGAACAGCTTGCGAAATCAAAGGGGGAGGAAGCTAGGGGAACAGAGATATTCTAATGTTGAGGTCCCAACATCAGGGGGGGTCTGCTTATAAGTGGGATGGGGGGGGAGTGGATTTGTGATGGGGGGTATTTGTAGGAGAGAGGGGGAATTTGTGCTTAGTAAAGAGGAATAAAAGCAACTGTGTTAGAAAGTGATCCGGGGGCTTTTGTGCTGGGAATGATTAAAAGGAGTTCTGCTGAAGGGGGAGGGGGAGAGGGAGAATTTGAAGGCAGGAGCATTTGTATGGGGGGGGGGTAGAGGGGAATTTGGGAGGGTAAGAGGATTTTTGCTAGAAGGAAGGGTTTTAGAGAAGGAGGATTTATGCTGGGGGCGGGATTTGTGCCAGGAGGGGGAATTTGGCATTTGTAAGAGCATTTGCCCTGGAAGGAGGGATTTGGGGGGGGAGTATTTGTGCTGTGGGGATCATTTGAGGGAGATGAGGATTTGTACTAGAAGGGCGTAATTGGGGGGAAATTTGGTGAGGAAGGGTATTTGTACTGAAAGGAGGAGAGGATTTGTGCTAGGAAGGGGAATTTGGGAATGTGCATTAAATACTTTTGTTCCTTAAACCTATCGCAGTACACACCCCTGACCACTGCACTCTGCCTTACTCCTGCTCTATATACACTATATTCTACACTACATACATCTCACCACAGAATTCATTGTCCCCACAGTTGCTGGTTGCTGAGCTGAGACTTAATGAAGTTCTTTTTTAAGGTCAGCTCAAAATGTTAGCCGATTGTCTATTTTCAGTGTGTACAAAACCATTTGTAGCACAAGTTTTTTTTATTTGTGTAATGATTGCGAAGTTTATATGCAAAGCTATCAAAGCACATTTTGTAGGTACAAGGAAGCCAAGGTTTTGTTTAACCATGGCCCTTAAACCCCCCCACTGTTAACAGTTTGGCCACATCCCCTTTTTGGCATGGCGTGCTTACACCACCCTTAACTGTCCATCATTCTCAAGTCCTAAAGTTGGGAGGTATGTATGTGTAGGGTATTTGTCTGAAGAAATGACACCTTGCTACAATGTAAAGTAGTGAGTGTACAGCTTGGATAACAGTGTAAATTTGCTGTCCCCTCAAAATAACTCAACACACAGCCATTAATGTCTTAACTGCTGGCAACAAAAATGAGTACACCCCTAAGTTAAAATGTTCAAATTGGGCCCAAAGTGTCAATATTTTGTGTGCCCACCATTATTTCCCAACAGTGCCTTAACCCTCTTGGGCATGGTGTTCACCAGAGCTTCACAGGTTGCCACTGGAGTCCTCTTCCACTCCTCCATCACGACATCACGGAGCTGTTGAATGTTAGAGACCTTGCACTCCTCCACCTTCCAATTGAGGATGTCCCACAGATGCTCAATAGGGTTTAGGTCTTGAGACATGCTTGGTCAGTCCATCACCTTTACCTTCAGCTTCTTTAGCAAGGCAGTGGTCAGCTTGGGGGTGTGTTTGGTGTCGTTATCATGTTGGAATACTGCCCTGCGGCTCAGTCTCCGAAGGGAGGGGATCATGCTCTGCTTCAGTATGTCACAGTACATGTTGGCATTCATGGTTTCCTCAATGAACTCTAGCTCCCCAGTCCAGGCAGCACTCATGCTGCCCTAGACCATGACACTCCCACCACCATGCTTGACTGTAGGCAAGACACACTTGTCTTTGCACTCTTCACCTGGTTGCCACCACACATGCTTGACACAATCTGAACCAAATAAGTTTATCTTGGTCTCATCAGACCACAGGACATGATTCCAGTAATCCACATCCTTTGTCTGCTTTTTACTGTTTACGGGCTTTCTTGTGCATCATCTTTAGAAGAGGCTTCCTTCTGGGATGACAGCCATGCAGACCAATTTGATGCAGTGTGCAGCGTATGATCTGAGCACTGACAGGCTGCCCCCCCACCCCTTCAACCTCTGCAGCAACGCTGGCAGCACTCATACATCTATTTCCCATAGACAACCTCTGGATATGATGCTGAGCACGTGCACTCAACTGCTTTGGTCGACCATGACGAGGCCTGTTCTGATTGGAACCTGTCTTGTTAAACCGCTGTATAGTCTAGGCCACCGTGCTGCAGCTCAGTTTCAGGGTCTTGGCAATCTTCTTATAGCCTAGGCCATCTTTATGTAGAACAACAATTCTTTTTTTCAGATCCTCAGAGAGTTCTTTGCCCTGAAGTTGAACTTCCAGTGACCAGTATGAGAAAATAAGAGCGATAACACCAAATTTATCACACCTGCTCCCCATTCACACCTGAGACCTTGTAACACCAACGAGTCACGAGACACCGGGAAAGGAAAATGTCTAATTGGGCACTTTTGTTGCCTGCGGTTTAGACATTAATTGCTGTGTCTTGAGTTATTTTGAGGGGACAGCAAATTTACACTGTTATACAAGCTGTACACTCACTACTTTCCATTGTAGCAAAGTGTAATTTCTTCAGTGTTGTCACATGCAAAGATATAATAAAATATTTACAAAAATGTGAGGGGTGTACTCACTTTTGTGAGATACTGTATAAATATATTAAAACTAGTCATGTTAACTGTCAGTAAAGGCAAGGTGCAGATATGCTCTGACACTTAGGGAACGAGCAAGGGCATCATTTTTTATGGCAGGCTTTTATTACATTAAATTTGAAAATGCACATACAGTAATTACTGTTATTTCAGTACCACAATAATTGGCAAACTTGGGACCACACAACTGCTCAAAGCTTTCACAAGCCACTCTATGGCCCCGAGCCATGTGCACTCTCAATGGATCACTATTTGATGACAAGACTAATATTACCTTCTATATTAAAAGTTACATAGGATTTTTCTTATTAGAAAATTTATGCTGAAATTACATGATAGATATTACATGACAAAACCAAAAGAGAACATGGTATGCAGAATTGATTGTTCTGTTGTATTTCATGTAAGCATTTACAGTATATGTAATTAAGAGTACTTTGTACTCTCTACTGCTTCTGTGGTAACACTACCCAGGCAACATTCTTACTGCCATGATTAGAAGGAAAACATGTTAAATCAAAGGACACAGTGGAGAAAATAATTATTTGATCCCGTGAAGATTTGAAAATAAAGAGTCTATAACACATGATACACACATGATTGAGCTGCGTTTCTATTGAGTAAAACAAGTATTTGATCCCAAATTAGAACATGACTTAGTACTTAGTAGAGAAACCCTTGTTGGCAAGCACAGAGGTAACACGTTTCTTGTAGTTGGCTACCAGGCTTGCACACATCTCAGGAGGTATTTTGGTTCGCTCTTCTTTACAGATTTTCTCTAAATCCTTGAAGTTTCTTGGCTTTGCTTGGCAAGCTGAAGTTTAATTTCCCTTCCTCTTTCTTTAGGCTTAAGGTCAAGACTGGCTAGGCCACTCCAGGGCCTTAATGTGCTTCTTCTTCAGCCACTCCTTTGTTGCCTTGGCGGTTTGTTTAGGGTCATTGCCATGCTGAAAGACCCACCCATGACCCATTGACCCATCTTTAGTGTTGTGGCTTATGGAAAAAGGTTCTCATCCAAGATTTTACAATACATGGCCCCATCCATTGGCCCCTTAATGCGGCAAAGTCGGTCTGTACCTTCAGCAGAGAAAAAGCCGAAAAGCATAATGTTTCCACCTCTGTGCTTGACTGTAGGGATGGTGTTCTTAGGGTCATAGTCAGCATTTTTCTTCCTCCAAACACAGTGAGTCCCCCTCCTCAAGAAGGCATATGTACAGTCATGCCAATTAATGTCTAATTGATTCAGAGAAGGATTGGGAGAAAGTGCTGTTGTCAAATGAGACCAAAATTGAGCTCTTTGGCATTACCTCGACTCTCCGGGTTTGGAGGAATAAAAAATGCTGACTATGACCCTAAGAACACCATCCCTTCAGTCAGGCACAAAGGCAGAAACATTATGCTTTGGGACTATTTCTCTGCTAAAGGTATAGGCCGAGTTTGCAGCATTGAGGAGCCAATGGATGGGGCCATGTATTGTGAATTTCTGGATGAGAACCTTCTTCTCTCAGCCAGAACACTGAAGATGGGTCGTGGATGGGTCTTCCAGCATGTCAACGACCCAAAACATACCACCAAGGCAACAAAGGAGTGGCTGAAGAAGAAGCATATTAGGACCATGGAGTGGCCTAGTCAGTCTCCAGACCCTAATCCTATAGAAAATGTATGTAGGCAACTGAAACTTTGAGTTGCCAAGAGACAGCCAAGAAACCTTAAGAATTTAGAGAAGATCTGTAAAGAAGAGTGGACCAAAACCCCTCCTGAGATGTGTGCAAACCTGTCACTAACTACAAGAAACGTATTACCTCTGTATGTGCCAAAAAGGGTTTCTCCACCAAGTACTAAGTCATGTTTTGCTTGGGGATCAAATACTTATTTTACTCACTGAACTGAAACTAAATATATAACATTTGTTTTATGCGTTTTTTTTCGGAATTTTTGGTTGATATTCTGTCTCTATCATAAATACCCCACGATAAAAATTATAGACCCTTCATTTCTTTGCAAGTGGGCAAACTCTGCAGGGGAACAAATTATTATTTTCCTCACTGTATGTTCAAAATGTAATTGTCAATACATTTGTGAATAACATTTTGTAAATTTGGCATTTTATTTTGAATTAATTATTCAATGACATGCCTTCCTTCCTTCCTTCCTTCCCATGCTGTATGCCAAAGTGTCTTGCAAGGAACACAGAGTCACTCACACCAGTCTCGACAGTTAGCCTAAAACCACTACTGTACCACACTCATTCAGTATGAGCAGAAATCAGCTAGCCTGGTGCAATGGATTCTACTGTTGGAATACCAAAAACATTTACAGATTTACAGAGACCTAACTGTGCTACAAAGCAGTGCTATCCACTGATCAATAAGCAAGTCTGACTCATTAAGCCTGATTTACGAAAAATCAGAATAGAGAGCTTTTGCACAATGGGGTTGATTTACTAAAGGCAACTAGGCTGTTCATCTTAAAAGGGAAATTTTCTCTCAGATAAGTAACTGTGGTTACCAGGTTGCAAAGAATAGTTAATCGTGTGCAAGGAAAGTAAAAAAAAATGGTATATTTGTTTGCAGATGATTGGATGATAGAAGTCAGCAGGGCTTTACCTCATTTATTAAGCTATGGGAAACTTTCCTTGCAAAGTGAACAGCTCATTTGCCTTTAGTGAATAAACCCCAATGCAGTGTGTGAAGGTTCACTTCAATAATTTTTAAAGAAACTCCATGTTTACCTATGTAGCACCCTAACAGGTAGGTGCTAGGTAAATTATAGTGGGGCCTTGCCTGCTTAACAGCAGGGCCATATTGTTCAGTTAGGCTGACATGTGGTCCCAGGTGTGCCTGTTGTGCTGGGGAGTCTCCCCACTGTATCCCAATGAGGGTTCTCATTGGGCAGTGGAGGAAACCTGGCCAATAGCACACCAGGGCTCCATCCTGGAAGGGCATATTCTGCCACACATCATTCTGGGAGGGGATATAAGTCTGTGAGGGGTGCATGTCAGATTGTCTTTGGTGGGAAGCAGAGTCCCAGGAGGGAGGTGACGGCTGTCTCTCCTCCTGTCAAAAGGAATTGGGTATCCTAGGCGGCTTGCCTGAGGGGATACAGGGCTGAGCTGAGCTGCAGAGAAGGATCCAGTGTGCTGAGGACCAGCAGATCTTTTGGGGGACGAGTTTCAGGAAAGCATTCTGAGTCATGAGTACTGTAAACTACCCCTGGGGTCTGCCTAGGAGAGGGGACCACTCTGGAGAAGGTCAGAGGGATCCAGGAGCTAGCTAGCCAGGCAGCGGTGACAGTAAAGGGGACAGTGTTAACCCCCAAGAGTAAAGGGGGTGCCAGCGGTTGGGCCCTGAAGTGTAATGTGTTAGTGTTGCAGCAGTAATTGCAAGTGGCTACCTCAGTCAGGAAGGACTGGAGGAAGCAGTAAAAGAGGAATTTTGATCTAACAGGAGTGTCAGAAGTCAGTTGCAGTTCAGTGACCGCAAGTCAGTGTTCACAAGCGCCAGTAAGCGTTGGTTGGCATTCAGCCGGCGTCAAGTCAGTGCTAGAAGGCATTTTTCTCAAGTTTCCCATTTTTGTACCTAGTTGAGCCAGAGGAGTATCCCACTCATTCCCTTCTCCCATGCAAGTTTCTAAAATAAAACTAAAAACCAAAGATGCCAGACTAGGCATTGTCATAGTATTTACACTTGGGCAACGAGCTTAAATGTGCTGTTGGTGTTAACAACAGTAACCATGGCAGACCCACATCAGGCCCAATGCCTGGAAATTCTGCTACACCTATTTTATCTTTACATAATAGGATTCTCCCAAACAGGAAAGTACCACATTGCCTGCTGATTGTTTACAGCACCTACAGGGGTGCATGGACTGGGAGCATCTGTTTTTAAATGGAGGATTGGAGGCACAGATGGACTTGTACCGCATGTTATCTCCCAGTTTATGATCCCAAAGAGTTCTTAGTTAGGCAGCAACACACATTTACAAGAAGAGTGCCAATACTTAGCTGACAGGTAAATTACCTGAAAGAAGGATGCACATACAAAAACAGATGGCAAAGCCAATACAAAAAAAAAAAAAAACTCTTTCAGAAGCTGAAGCAAATATAGATTTTGTCAAACAGGATCAGACACTTTAGGCAATACAGATAAGATCAGGATATACCAGACGGTTAGGGCCAAGCCCAAAAAGATAATGAGGCTGGAGTGTCAGAATAAATAGACTGTATATTCTAAATACACTAACAATTCCTGGTGAATGCAGAGCCCTTAAATAGCCAGAAACATAAAACAGATAAAGACAGACTGACAGTACAACCTTGACATAAAAAAACACCTGAGGACCAAGGTACTAAAGGGAAAGCACACTGAACCTCTTTATGTTGGAAAAAAATTACCCTAAATGACAGATTTTGCTAATTTTCATATGTCAACTGTTATTAATCTGGTAAAGTAACGAAGAAATAACAAAAGATGTCTACAGTACTTACATGTAATATGTAAATATAATTATCAGCTGCTGCCAGTTAAACTGGTTCCCCAAAATACCATATAGGAGACAATTAATATTAAATGAAATAACACAACACTTTGCTTTTGTGATATAGGACGGAATAGTGAAATTGAAACTGTAAATAAAATGTTTTAATCAAATTTAAAAACAATATATCAGTTAATATTGTAACAATAGTGCATAAACCACCATCTACTAATAAAGGTGTCTTATCAGTCATTAAAACTAGATAATGCTAGAGTCAAATAAAGTATCAATGTAAATGCAGCATGATAAAAAGCTCAATGTTTAGCAAGTTTACCAAGGTAAAAGCAACAGTAACAATGTCCGAACAACCCCAATCAAAAACATGTAGGAACGTTGAATTGAGGGTCCCAAATCACAAGTAGAAGACATTTGATTACAATGCATTTTGCAGAAATATCTTGCTTTTTTTCCCCCTGAAAACTTGGGGAAATTAAAATGTGTTTTTACCATATCCCTATTTTTAATACATCTCTGCATCCATCTATTTGGTTGCAAATCCATACACAACAAAATCCACTACCACTGCTAATGGCCAGTACAAACGATCAGAAAATCATACAAAAAATACCACTTTCAAAGCAATCGTACAATAACCTGATCGTTAGCACACAGCTTTCGAGAGCCAATCACGACAGTTCATTCGATAATATCCAATGGGACAAGCACAAAAAATGTTCTCGTACGATACCAGATTGTAAGATTTTCTTTGAATCACTACAGATGTCTTTCGAAAACTCAATACAAATACACTACAACACATGACATCACTTCTGAATTTGTAATCTGCCGTACACTTTTTTTTTTGAACTTTAGTAAACTCTTTATTTTCAATATGAGATTAGCATGCAAAAAAAAATGAATGATTATTCCTCCAATAATCTCATTGTGTGTACTAGGCATAATTATACAATATATAATACTGATTAAAATACTGTTAACAAATCAATTTAGAGTCTTTTAAAAGGATGTCATTAAACACACGAGGCAGCATGATCTGTGGCTATGGCACTTCCACTATGCAACTATAAAAAAATGCCCTTTGACAATTGCATTGCATTGATATGATGCAGGATGAGTGACTGCCAAATAAAAAGTCATATCCTCTTTCTCTTAATACTGTTTTAAAGTCTGAATGTGAACATTAATTTCTTGCATGGTGAGGAGTCAGACAGTTTTCTTTGATCAGTCGAAAATATGTTCTTAGAAGGTCCTTGAAGGAAGGACAGCAGTATAAATTGCCAGAATAAGCTTTTGCAAATGCAATACATCTGAATGGAAACAGCGGCACAGTATCATTCAGAAAAAAAACTATTATTAAAAGTATATTTTTACTTTCAGAGAGGAGAATCTGCTTGGCAATAGTGATGTTATTACAAAAAGTAAGATAGAACTGGACTAGTAGTCTAGCAACATTGGTGTTTAGCAGAAGAGCTTGTATGTCAGAGAGTTTTTGATTGCTAGTAGTGTTGAGCGAACACGGACTGTATTATTCGTGTTCGTACCGAATAATTGGATTTTTTGTACCCGAACACGGACACGGACACTTTACTGTATGTTCGGGTAAAAATCCGTGTTCGGTCGTTTTATTTCCGGGTTTTGCATGCTTTGGCGCTCTTTTCATGGCGGGCTTTCAACAGCCAATCAACAATCGTTTAACTGGTGTGCCTTAAGCCATCCCAGCCATGCCTGCAAATGTCTCAGTAGCTGTGATTGGCCGTCTGAAGCATGTGACCAAGTCTTTATAAGTTCGAGGCAGCCGCAGCGGCGTCATTATGCTGCTTAGATTCAGGGACAGAGCACACATCAACGTGCTGGCTGCTGATTAGGGAAAGATAGGCAGGAAAAAACCATTTGTGTCCGGATAGAATTGAGGGACAGGTCGGAGTGTTTAGGCAGGGCGAGTTGTAGGCATTTTAGGGATAGAGTCTGCTGAATTATAGGGTCAGTGTCTTCTACAAACTACAATCGATATTGCTGTGTGGGGGGTGGGGTCTGCACTCAATCCTGATCTACGATCTCTTCTCAATCCTGTTAGGGACAGAGTCTGCTGAATTTTAGGGAAACTGTGTTCTACAAACTACAATCGATATTGCTGTGTGGTGTGGGATTGGAGATAGGCAGGTGTCAGTGATCCACATCCATTTTTCTGTGTGTGAGCTGCAGTGAACACAATCTTTTTGGGCTGCAGTGAACACAATCTTTTTGGGCTGCAGTGAACACAATCTTTTTGGGCTGCAGTGAACACAATCTTTTTGGGCTGCAGTGAACACAATCTTTTTGGGCTGCAGTGAACACAATCTTTTTGGGGTGCAGTGAACAAAATCTTTTTGGGGTGCAGTGAACACAATCCTTTTTGGTGTGCAGTGAACACAATCTTTGTGGGGTGCAGTGAACAAAATCCTTTGTGGGGTGCAGTGAACACAATCTTTTTGGGGTGCAGTGAACAAAATCCTTTTTGGGGTGCAGTGAACAACATCCTTTTTGGGGTGCAGTGAACACAATCTTTTTGGGGTGCAGTGAACAAAATCCTTTGTGGGGTGCAGTGAACACAATCTTTTTGGGGTGCAGTGAACACAATCTTTTTGGGGTGGAGTGAACAACATCCTTTTTGGGGTGCAGTGAACAAAATCCTTTTTGGGGTGCAGTGAACAAAATCATTTTTGGGGTGCAGTGAACACAATCTTTTTGGGGTGCAGTGAACACAATCTTTGTGGGGTGCAGTGAACACAATCTTTTTGGGGTGGAGTGAACAACATCCTTTTTGGGGTGCAGTGAACAACATCCTTTTTGGGGTGCAGTGAACACAATCTTTTTGGGGTGCAGTGAACACAATCTTTGTGGGGTACAGTGAACAGAATCTTTGTGGGGTGCAGTGAACACAATCTTTGGGGGGTACAATGAACACAATCTTTGTGAGGTGCAGTGAACACAATCTTTGTGGGGTGCAGTGAACACAATCATTGTGGGGTGCAGTGAACTCAATCTTTGTGGGGTACAGTGAACACAATCTCATACTTCTGAAGGTTTGAGGGTGCTGCCTGTTCCATACTCCCCCTACTCCTCATCTAGCCTTTTAGGGGTACAAACAATAGTAATTGGGGCCTAGTGTGGTTGTGTACGTGTGATATACATACACTTTTTTGGGATCATATTTTCTATTCCGCTATTTAATCAAAAACCTTTGGGGATCAGTTAAATTGGGGGATAGTCTGTGTTGGTACGTGTGAGAGAGATCCACCTTTCCAAGTTGTTGGGGTTCATCTCATACTTCTGAAGGTTTGAGGGTGCTGCCTGTTCCATACTCCCCCTACTCCTAGCCTTTTAGGGGTACAAACAATAGTAATTGGGGCCTAGTGTGGTTGTGTACGTGTGATATACATACACTTTTTTGGGATCATATTTTCTATTCCGCTATTTAATCAAAAACCTTTGGGGATCAGTTAAATTGGGGGATAGTCTGTGTTGGTACGTGTGAGAGAGATCCACCTTTCCAAGTTGTTGGGGTTCATCTCATACTTCTGAAGGTTTGAGGGTGCTGCCTGTTCCATACTCCCCCTACTCCTAGCCTTTTAGGGGTACAAACAATAGTAATTGGGGCCTAGTGTGGTTGTGTACGTGTGATATACATACACTTTTTTGGGATCATATTTTCTATTCCGCTATTTAATCAAAAACCTTTGGGGATCAGTTAAATTGGGGGATAGTCTGTGTTGGTACGTGTGAGAGAGATCCACCTTTCCAAGTTGTTGGGGTTCATCTCATACTTCTGAAGGTTTGAGGGTGCTGCCTGTTCCATACTCCCCCTACTCCTAGCCTTTTAGGGGTACAAACAATAGTAATTGGGGCCTAGTGTGGTTGTGTACGTGTGATATACATACACTTTTTTGGGATCATATTTTCTATTCCGCTATTTAATCAAAAACCTCTGGGGATCAGTTAAATTGGGGGATAGTCTGTGTTGGTACGTGTGAGAGAGATCCACCTTTCCAAGTTGTTGGGGTTCATCTCATACTTCTGAAGGTTTGAGGGTGCTGCCTGTTCCATACTCCCCCTACTCCTAGCCTTTTAGGGGTACAAACAATAGTAATTGGGGCCTAGTGTGGTTGTGTACGTGTGATATACATACACTTTTTTGGGATCATATTTTCTATTCCGCTATTTAATCAAAAACCTTTGGGGATCAGTTAAATTGGGGGATAGTCTGTGTTGGTACGTGTGAGAGAGATCCACCTTTCCAAGTTGTTGGGGTTCATCTCATACTTCTGAAGGTTTGAGGGTGCTGCCTGTTCCATACTCCCCCTACTCCTAGCCTTTTAGGGGTACAAACAATAGTAATTGGGGCCTAGTGTGGTTGTGTACGTGTGATATACATACACTTTTTTGGGATCATATTTTCTATTCCGCTATTTAATCAAAAACCTTTGGGGATCAGTTAAATTGGGGGATAGTCTGTGTTGGTACGTGTGAGAGAGATCCACCTTTCCAAGTTGTTGGGGTTCATCTCATACTTCTGAAGGTTTGAGGGTGCTGCCTGTTCCATACTCCCCCTACTCCTAGCCTTTTAGGGGTACAAACAATAGTAATTGGGGCCTAGTGTGGTTGTGTACGTGTGATATACATACACTTTTTTGGGATCATATTTTCTATTCCGCTATTTAATCAAAAACCTTTGGGGATCAGTTAAATTGGGGGATAGTCTGTGTTGGTACGTGTGAGAGAGATCCACCTTTCCAAGTTGTTGGGGTTCATCTCATACTTCTGAAGGTTTGAGGGTGCTGCCTGTTCCATACTCCCCCTACTCCTAGCCTTTTAGGGGTACAAACAATAGTAATTGGGGCCTAGTGTGGTTGTGTACGTGTGATATACATACACTTTTTTGGGATCATATTTTCTATTCCGCTATTTAATCAAAAACCTTTGGGGATCAGTTAAATTGGGGGATAGTCTGTGTTGGTACGTGTGAGAGAGATCCACGTTTCCAAGTTGTTGGGGTTCATCTCATACTTCTGAAGGTTTGAGGGAGCTGCCTGTTCCATACTCCCCCTACTCCTAGCCTTTTAGGGGTACAAACAATAGTAATTGGGGCCTAGTGTGGTTGTGTACGTGTGATATACATACACTTTTTTGGGATCATATTTTCTATTCCGCTATTTAATCAAAAACCTTTGGGGATCAGTTAAATTGGGGGATAGTCTGTGTTGGTACGTGTGAGAGAGATCCACCTTTCCAAGTTGTTGGGGTTCATCTCATACTTCTGAAGGTTTGAGGGTGCTGCCTGTTCCATACTCCCCCTACTCCTAGCCTTTTAGGGGTACAAACAATAGTAATTGGGGCCTAGTGTGGTTGTGTACGTGTGATATACATACACTTTTTTGGGATCATATTTTCTATTCCGCTATTTAATCAAAAACCTCTGGGGATCAGTTAAATTGGGGGATAGTCTGTGTTGGTACGTGTGAGAGAGATCCACCTTTCCAAGTTGTTGGGGTTCATCTCATACTTCTGAAGGTTTGAGGGTGCTGCCTGTTCCATACTCCCCCTACTCCTAGCCTTTTAGGGGTACAAACAATAGTAATTGGGGCCTAGTGTGGTTGTGTACGTGTGATATACATACACTTTTTTGGGATCATATTTTCTATTCCGCTATTTAATCAAAAACCTTTGGGGATCAGTTAAATTGGGGGATAGTCTGTGTTGGTACGTGTGAGAGAGATCCACCTTTCCAAGTTGTTGGGGTTCATCTCATACTTCTGAAGGTTTGAGGGTGCTGCCTGTTCCATACTCCCCCTACTCCTAGCCTTTTAGGGGTACAAACAATAGTAATTGGGGCCTAGTGTGGTTGTGTACGTGTGATATACATACACTTTTTTGGGATCATATTTTCTATTCCGCTATTTAATCAAAAACCTTTGGGGATCAGTTAAATTGGGGGATAGTCTGTGTTGGTACGTGTGAGAGAGATCCACCTTTCCAAGTTGTTGGGGTTCATCTCATACTTCTGAAGGTTTGAGGGTGCTGCCTGTTCCATACTCCCCCTACTCCTAGCCTTTTAGGGGTACAAACAATAGTAATTGGGGCCTAGTGTGGTTGTGTACGTGTGATATACATACACTTTTTTGGGATCATATTTTCTATTCCGCTATTTAATCAAAAACCTTTGGGGATCAGTTAAATTGGGGGATAGTCTGTGTTGGTACGTGTGAGAGAGATCCACCTTTCCAAGTTGTTGGGGTTCATCTCATACTTCTGAAGGTTTGAGGGTGCTGCCTGTTCCATACTCCCCCTACTCCTAGCCTTTTAGGGGTACAAACAATAGTAATTGGGGCCTAGTGTGGTTGTGTACGTGTGATATACATACACTTTTTTGGGATCATATTTTCTATTCCGCTATTTAATCAAAAACCTTTGGGGATCAGTTAAATTGGGGGATAGTCTGTGTTGGTACGTGTGAGAGAGATCCACCTTTCCAAGTTGTTGGGGTTCATCTCATACTTCTGAAGGTTTGAGGGTGCTGCCTGTTCCATACTCCCCCTACTCCTAGCCTTTTAGGGGTACAAACAATAGTAATTGGGGCCTAGTGTGGTTGTGTACGTGTGATATACATACACTTTTTTGGGATCATATTTTCTATTCCGCTATTTAATCTAAAACCTCTGGGGATCAGTTAAATTGGGGGATAGTCTGTGTTGGTACGTGTGAGAGAGATCCACCTTTCCAAGTTGTTGGGGTTCATCTCATACTTCTGAAGGTTTGAGGGTGCTGCCTGTTCCATACTCCCCCTACTCCTAGCCTTTTAGGGGTACAAACAATAGTAATTGGGGCCTAGTGTGGTTGTGTACGTGTGATATACATACACTTTTTTGGGATCATATTTTCTATTCCGCTATTTAATCAAAAACCTTTGGGGATCAGTTAAATTGGGGGATAGTCTGTGTTGGTACGTGTGAGAGAGATCCACCTTTCCAAGTTGTTGGGGTTCATCTCATACTTCTGAAGGTTTGAGGGTGCTGCCTGTTCCATACTCCCCCTACTCCTAGCCTTTTAGGGGTACAAACAATAGTAATTGGGGCCTAGTGTGGTTGTGTACGTGTGATATACATACACTTTTTTGGGATCATATTTTCTATTCCGCTATTTAATCAAAAACCTTTGGGGATCAGTTAAATTGGGGGATAGTCTGTGTTGGTACGTGTGAGAGAGATCCACCTTTCCAAGTTGTTGGGGTTCATCTCATACTTCTGAAGGTTTGAGGGTGCTGCCTGTTCCATACTCCCCCTACTCCTAGCCTTTTAGGGGTACAAACAATAGTAATTGGGGCCTAGTGTGGTTGTGTACGTGTGATATACATACACTTTTTTGGGATCATATTTTCTATTCCGCTATTTAATCAAAAACCTTTGGGGATCAGTTAAATTGGGGGATAGTCTGTGTTGGTACGTGTGAGAGAGATCCACCTTTCCAAGTTGTTGGGGTTCATCTCATACTTCTGAAGGTTTGAGGGTGCTGCCTGTTCCATACTCCCCCTACTCCTAGCCTTTTAGGGGTACAAACAATAGTAATTGGGGCCTAGTGTGGTTGTGTACGTGTGATATACATACACTTTTTTGGGATCATATTTTCTATTCCGCTATTTAATCTAAAACCTCTGGGGATCAGTTAAATTGGGGGATAGTCTGTGTTGGTACGTGTGAGAGAGATCCACCTTTCCAAGTTGTTGGGGTTCATCTCATACTTCTGAAGGTTTGAGGGTGCTGCCTGTTCCATACTCCCCCTACTCCTAGCCTTTTAGGGGTACAAACAATAGTAATTGGGGCCTAGTGTGGTTGTGTACGTGTGATATACATACACTTTTTTGGGATCATATTTTCTATTCCGCTATTTAATCAAAAACCTTTGGGGATCAGTTAAATTGGGGGATAGTCTGTGTTGGTACGTGTGAGAGAGATCCACCTTTCCAAGTTGTTGGGGTTCATCTCATACTTCTGAAGGTTTGAGGGTGCTGCCTGTTCCATACTCCCCCTACTCCTAGCCTTTTAGGGGTACAAACAATAGTAATTGGGGCCTAGTGTGGTTGTGTACGTGTGATATACATACACTTTTTTGGGATCATATTTTCTATTCCGCTATTTAATCAAAAACCTTTGGGGATCAGTTAAATTGGGGGATAGTCTGTGTTGGTACGTGTGAGAGAGATCCACCTTTCCAAGTTGTTGGGGTTCATCTCATACTTCTGAAGGTTTGAGGGTGCTGCCTGTTCCATACTCCCCCTACTCCTAGCCTTTTAGGGGTACAAACAATAGTAATTGGGGCCTAGTGTGGTTGTGTACGTGTGATATACATACACTTTTTTGGGATCATATTTTCTATTCCGCTATTTAATCAAAAACCTTTGGGGATCAGTTAAATTGGGGGATAGTCTGTGTTGGTACGTGTGAGAGAGATCCACCTTTCCAAGTTGTTGGGGTTCATCTCATACTTCTGAAGGTTTGAGGGTGCTGCCTGTTCCATACTCCCCCTACTCCTAGCCTTTTAGGGGTACAAACAATAGTAATTGGGGCCTAGTGTGGTTGTGTACGTGTGATATACATACACTTTTTTGGGATCATATTTTCTATTCCGCTATTTAATCAAAAACCTTTGGGGATCAGTTAAATTGGGGGATAGTCTGTGTTGGTACGTGTGAGAGAGATCCACCTTTCCAAGTTGTTGGGGTTCATCTCATACTTCTGAAGGTTTAAGGGGTGCTGCCTGTTCCATACTCCCCCTACTCCTAGCCTTTTAGGGGTACAAACAATAGTAATTGGGGCCTAGTGTGGTTGTGTACGTGTGATATACATACACTTTTTTGGGATCATATTTTCTATTCCGCTATTTAATCAAAAACCTTTGGGGATCAGTTAAATTGGGGGATAGTCTGTGTTGGTACGTGTGAGAGAGATCCACCTTTCCAAGTTGTTGGGGTTCATCTCATACTTCTGAAGGTTTGAGGGTGCTGCCTGTTCCATACTCCCCCTACTCCTAGCCTTTTAGGGGTACAAACAATAGTAATTGGGGCCTAGTGTGGTTGTGTACGTGTGATATACATACACTTTTTTGCGATCATATTTTCTATTCCGCTATTTAATCAAAAACCTTTGGGGATCAGTTAAATTGGGGGATAGTCTGTGTTGGTACGTGTGAGAGAGATCCACCTTTCCAAGTTGTTGGGGTTCATCTCATACTTCTGAAGGTTTGAGGGTGCTGCCTGTTCCATACTCCCCCTACTCCTAGCCTTTTAGGGGTACAAACAATAGTAATTGGGGCCTAGTGTGGTTGTGTACGTGTGATATACATACACTTTTTTGGGATCATATTTTCTATTCCGCTATTTAATCAAAAACCTCTGGGGATCAGTTAAATTGGGGGATAGTCTGTGTTGGTACGTGTGAGAGAGATCCACCTTTCCAAGTTGTTGGGGTTCATCTCATACTTCTGAAGGTTTGAGGGTGCTGCCTGTTCCATACTCCCCCTACTCCTAGCCTTTTAGGGGTACAAACAATAGTAATTGGGGCCTAGTGTGGTTGTGTACGTGTGATATACATACACTTTTTTGGGATCATATTTTCTATTCCGCTATTTAATCAAAAACCTTTGGGGATCAGTTAAATTGGGGGATAGTCTGTGTTGGTACGTGTGAGAGAGATCCACCTTTCCAAGTTGTTGGGGTTCATCTCATACTTCTGAAGGTTTGAGGGTGCTGCCTGTTCCATACTCCCCCTACTCCTAGCCTTTTAGGGGTACAAACAATAGTAATTGGGGCCTAGTGTGGTTGTGTACGTGTGATATACATACACTTTTTTGGGATCATATTTTCTATTCCGCTATTTAATCAAAAACCTTTGGGGATCAGTTAAATTGGGGGATAGTCTGTGTTGGTACGTGTGAGAGAGATCCACCTTTCCAAGTTGTTGGGGTTCATCTCATACTTCTGAAGGTTTGAGGGTGCTGCCTGTTCCATACTCCCCCTACTCCTAGCCTTTTAGGGGTACAAACAATAGTAATTGGGGCCTAGTGTGGTTGTGTACGTGTGATATACATACACTTTTTTGGGATCATATTTTCTATTCCGCTATTTAATCAAAAACCTTTGGGGATCAGTTAAATTGGGGGATAGTCTGTGTTGGTACGTGTGAGAGAGATCCACCTTTCCAAGTTGTTGGGGTTCATCTCATACTTCTGAAGGTTTGAGGGTGCTGCCTGTTCCATACTCCCCCTACTCCTAGCCTTTTAGGGGTACAAACAATAGTAATTGGGGCCTAGTGTGGTTGTGTACGTGTGATATACATACACTTTTTTGGGATCATATTTTCTATTCCGCTATTTAATCAAAAACCTCTGGGGATCAGTTAAATTGGGGGATAGTCTGTGTTGGTACGTGTGAGAGAGATCCACCTTTCCAAGTTGTTGGGGTTCATCTCATACTTCTGAAGGTTTGAGGGTGCTGCCTGTTCCATACTCCCCCTACTCCTAGCCTTTTAGGGGTACAAACAATAGTAATTGGGGCCTAGTGTGGTTGTGTACGTGTGATATACATACACTTTTTTGGGATCATATTTTCTATTCCGCTATTTAATCAAAAACCTCTGGGGATCAGTTAAATTGGGGGATAGTCTGTGTTGGTACGTGTGAGAGAGATCCACCTTTCCAAGTTGTTGGGGTTCATCTCATACTTCTGAAGGTTTGAGGGTGCTGCCTGTTCCATACTCCCCCTACTCCTAGCCTTTTAGGGGTACAAACAATAGTAATTGGGGCCTAGTGTGGTTGTGTACGTGTGATATACATACACTTTTTTGGGATCATATTTTCTATTCCGCTATTTAATCAAAAACCTCTGGGGATCAGTTAAATTGGGGGATAGTCTGTGTTGGTACGTGTGAGAGAGATCCACCTTTCCAAGTTGTTGGGGTTCATCTCATACTTCTGAAGGTTTGAGGGTGCTGCCTGTTCCATACTCCCCCTACTCCTAGCCTTTTAGGGGTACAAACAATAGTAATTGGGGCCTAGTGTGGTTGTGTACGTGTGATATACATACACTTTTTTGGGATCATATTTTCTATTCCGCTATTTAATCAAAAACCTTTGGGGATCAGTTAAATTGGGGGATAGTCTGTGTTGGTACGTGTGAGAGAGATCCACCTTTCCAAGTTGTTGGGGTTCATCTCATACTTCTGAAGGTTTGAGGGTGCTGCCTGTTCCATACTCCCCCTACTCCTAGCCTTTTAGGGGTACAAACAATAGTAATTGGGGCCTAGTGTGGTTGTGTACGTGTGATATACATACACTTTTTTTGGATCATATTTTCTATTCCGCTATTTAATCAAAAACCTTTGGGGATCAGTTAAATTGGGGGATAGTCTGTGTTGGTACGTGTGAGAGAGATCCACCTTTCCAAGTTGTTGGGGTTCATCTCATACTTCTGAAGGTTTGAGGGTGCTGCCTGTTCCATACTCCCCCTACTCCTAGCCTTTTAGGGGTACAAACAATAGTAATTGGGGCCTAGTGTGGTTGTGTACGTGTGATATACATACACTTTTTTTGGATCATATTTTCTATTCCGCTATTTAATCAAAAACCTTTGGGGATCAGTTAAATTGGGGGATAGTCTGTGTTGGTACGTGTGAGAGAGATCCACCTTTCCAAGTTGTTGGGGTTCATCTCATACTTCTGAAGGTTTGAGGGTGCTGCCTGTTCCATACTCCCCCTACTCCTAGCCTTTTAGGGGTACAAACAATAGTAATTGGGGCCTAGTGTGGTTGTGTATGTGTGATATACATACACTTTTTTTGGATCATATTTTCTATTCCGCTATTTAATCAAAAACCTTTGGGGATCAGTTAAATTGGGGGATAGTCTGTGTTGGTACGTGTGAGAGAGATCCACCTTTCCAAGTTGTTGGGGTTCATCTCATACTTCTGAAGGTTTGAGGGTGCTACCTGTTCCATACCCCCCCTACTCCTCATCTAGCCTTTTAGGGGTACAAACAATAGTAATTGGGGCCTAGTGTGGTTGTGTACGTGCGAGATACATACACTTTTTTTGATCATATTTCCTATTCCGCTATTCAATAAAAACCTTTGAGGATCAATTGAATTGCGGGATAGTCTGTGTCGGTACGTGTGAGAGAGATCCACCTTTCCAAGTTGTTGGGGTTCATCTCATACTTCTGAAGGTTTGAGGGTGCTGCCTGTTCCATACCCCCCCTACTCCTCATCTAGCCTTTTAGGGGTACAAACAATAGTAATTGGGGCCTAGTGTGGTTGTGTACGTGCGAGATACATACACTTTTTTTGATCATATTTCCTATTCCGCTATTCAATAAAAACCTTTGAGGATCAATTGAATTGCGGGATAGTCTGTGTCGGTACGTGTGAGAGAGATCCACCTTTCCAAGTTGTTGGGGTTCATCTCATACTTCTGAAGGTTTGAGGGTGCTGCCTGTTCCATACCCCCCCTACTCCTCATCTAGCCTTTTAGGGGTACAAACAATAGTAATTGGGGCCTAGTGTGGTTGTGTACGTGCGAGATACATACACTTTTTTTGATCATATTTCCTATTCCGCTATTCAATAAAAACCTTTGAGGATCAATTGAATTGCGGGATAGTCTGTGTCGGTACGTGTGAGAGAGATCCACCTTTCCAAGTTGTTGGGGTTCATCTCATACTTCTGAAGGTTTGAGGGTGCTGCCTGTTCCATACTCCCCCTACTCCTCATCTAGCCTTTTAGGGGTACAAACAATAGTAATTGGGGCCTAGTGTGGTTGTGTACGTGTGATATACATACACTTTTTTTGGATCATATTTTCTATTCCGCTATTCAATAAAAACCTTTCTAGGGCAAGATCTTAAATTACAGAAATATGAGGAGACCGTCAAATAAGGGCCGTGGCCTGGGTCGTGGTGCTGCTGGTAGAGCTCCTGTTGCAAGGAGAGGACATGGTCGATCTGTGCCAGCTACACGCACAAGTGAAACACCTTCCTCAAGTGTGAGTAGGCGACAGAACCTGCATCAGTATTTGGTAGGGCATCAAACGCCCCTAGAAGTGATGAGGCCAGAACAAGTTGAGGCGATAGTAGATTGGTTTGCTGCTGACAGTGCCTCCAGTTCCTTCACATTGTCTCCCACCCAGTCTACTGCAGAAAGGTCAGAGTTGGCACCTGCAGCCAATGTCCAACCGTCTTTCACCTCACCCCCTTGCAAATCAGGCCAGCAGTCTGAGCCCCAAGCCATACAGCAGTCTCTTATTCTTTTTGAGGACTCTGTCAGCAGGGTTTCCCAGGGCCATCCACCTAGCCCTGCCCCAGAAGTGGAAGAGATTGAGTGCAGCGATGCCCAACCACTTATTTCTCAAGATGAGTACATGCAAGGATCATCGCAGCACGTCTCCGATGATGACGAAACGCAGGTGCCAACTGCTGCGGCGTTCAGCATTGTGGAGACCGACAAGGAGGGCAGGGGTGAAGACTGGGTGGAAGATGATGTGGAGGACGATGAGGTCCTCGACCCCACATGGAATGAACGTCATGCAGGTGACCTGAGTAGTTTGGAGGAAGAGGCGGTGGTCGCACAGAGCCACCAGCACAGCAGAAGAGGGAGCAGGGTGCAGAAGCGGAGCGGCCGTGCCCTAGACACTACGCCCGCTACTGCCCAACGCAGCAAGGGAACGAGCGCACCAAAGTCAGCTCAAAGGAGTTCTCTAGCGTGGAAGTTCTTTAGAAAATGTGCTGATGACAGGACACGAGTGGTTTGCACCCTGTGCAATCAGAGCTTGAAGCGAGGCATGAACCTTCTCAACCTGAGCACAACCTGCATGATCAGGCATCTAAGTGCAAAGCACGAGCTGCAGTGGAGTACACACCTTCAAAACCAAGAAACGTCTCTGGCTCATCCTGCTTCCTCTTCTGCTGCAGTCTCGGCCGCTCCAGCCACATCTGTAGTGATACCGGCACCTGCCACCCCGCAAACAGACGATCTGTCAGCAACACCACCACCTGGGTCACCAACAACCATCTCCACAATGTCCCGTGGAAGCGTTCAGCTTTCCATCTCCCAAAAACTTGAGAGGAAGAGGAAGTACCCCCCTACCCACCCGCGATCCCTGGCCCTGAATGCCAGCATTTCAAAATTATTGGCCTTTGAAATGCTGTCATTCCGTCTGGTGGAGACGCACAGTTTTAAAAACCTTATGTCGGTGGCTGTCCCACAGTACGTCGTGCCCAGCCGCCACTACTTTTCCAGGCAAGCCATCCCTTCCCTGCACAACCAAGTGGGGGAAAATATCAGGTGTGCACTGCGCAACGCCATCTGTGCCAAGGTCCACCTAACTACGGATACGTGGACCAGTAAGCACGGTCAGGGGCGTTATATCTCCCTAACGGCACACTGGGTAAATGCAGTGGCGGATGGGCCTGAGGCGGATAGCAATTTGGCGCATGTCCTTCCACCACCGAGGATTGCAGGGCGCTTCAGTTTGCCTCCTGTTCGTAACTCCTCCTACTCCGCTTCCTCATCCTCTACCGCCTCCTCATCCGGACAGCGTAACACCTTCACCACCAACTTCAGCACGGCCAGGGGTAAACGACAGCAGGCAGTTTTACAACTTGCCTGTTTGGGGGACAAACCACACACCGCGCAGGAGTTGTGGAGGAGCATGGAACAGCAGACAAATGAGTGGTTGCTGCCAGCGAGCCTCAAGCCCGGCCTGGTGGTGTGTGATAACGGGCGAAATCTCATAGCAGCTCTGGGCCTAGCCGGTTTGACGCACATCCCTTGCCTGGCGCATGTGCTGAATTTGGTGGTGCAGAGGTTCCTTAAAAACTACCCCGATATGTCAGAGCTGCTGCAGAAAGTGCGGGCCGTTTGTGCGCACTTTCGGCGTTCTCACCCTGCTGCTGCTCGCCTGGCAGCGCTGCAGCGTAACTTCGGCCTTCCCGCTCACCGCCTCATATGTGACGTGCCCACAAGGTGGAACTCCACCTTGCACATGCTGGAAAGACTGTGCGAGCAGCAGCAGGCCATAGTGGAGTTTCAGCTGCAGCACGCACGCGTGAGTCGCTCTGCGGAACAGCACCACTTCACCACCAATAACTGGGCCTCCATGCGAGACCTGTGTGCCTTGTTGCGCTGTTTTGAGTACTCCACCAACATGGCCAGTGGCAATGACGCCGTTCTCAGCTTAACTATCCCACTTCTATGCCTCCTTGAAAAAACAATTCGGGCGATGATGGAAGAGGATGTGGCACAGGATGAGGAGGAGGAGGAGGATGAAGAGGTAACATTTCCAAGGCTTTCAGGGCAGTCATTCGCAAGGGGCTCCGAGGGTGGGTTCCTGCACACGCAAACGCCAGGGACGCAATTGTCCAGCAGGGGCACAGTTCTGGAGGATGAGGAGGATGAGGAGGAGGAGGAGCTGGAGGAG
Source organism: Pelophylax lessonae (assembly GCF_965119305.1). Classification (NCBI taxonomy): domain Eukaryota; kingdom Metazoa; phylum Chordata; class Amphibia; order Anura; family Ranidae; genus Pelophylax; species Pelophylax lessonae. The sequence continues at coordinate 110,106,776 of NC_138774.1, read as the reverse complement.
GAGATGGAACCATGTTCACAGCAGGGTGGCACCCAGGCCAGCTCATGGCCATCACTGGTGCGTGGCTGGGGGGATACAGAGGACACGGACGATACACCTCCCACAGAGGACAGCCTTTCGTCGCCTCTGGGCAGCCTGGCACACATGAGCGATTACATGCTGCAGTGTCTCCACAACGACCGCCGAGTTGCCCACATTCTAACTTGTGCTGATTACTGGGTGGCCACGCTGCTGGATCCCCGTTACAAGGACAACGTACCGTCCTTAATTCACTCACTGGAGCGCGATCGCAAGATGCGCGAGTACAAGCGCACGCTGGTAGACGCCATGCTGCTGGCATTCCCATCTGACAGCGGGGCCACAGTGGAAGCACAAGGCAGAGGAGGAGGAGGAGGAGGTCGCCAACGCAACCAGGGCACCGCCAGCACCTCAGAAGGCAGGGTTAGCATGGCCGAAATGTGGAAAAGCTTTGTCAGCACGCCACAACAAACAGCAGCACCAGCAGCTCAGATGGAACGTCTTAGCAGGAGGCAGCATTTTACCAACATGGTGGAGCAGTATGTGTGCACACGCCTACATGTAGTGAATGACGGGTCTGCCCCCTTCAACTTCTGGGTCTCCAAATTGGGCACATGGCCTGAGCTTGCCCTTTACGCCTTGGAGGTGCTGGCGTGCCCTGCAGCCAGTGTATTATCTGAACGGGTATTTAGCACGGCTGGGGGCGTTATAACAGACAAGCGCAGCCGCCTGTCCAGAGACAATGTGGACAAGCTCACGTTCATTAAAATGAACCAGGCATGGATCCCACGGGACTTTTCCGTACCTTATGCAGAATAGCAATGGATACCGACCTTACCCACCCATTGTTCCATTTTTGCTCTTTCTCACTCTTTTGGGGTGTACCCTCATTTAAAATTTTTGAAAAGAAGCAGTGTTGGCTACCTCGTCCTCCTCCTCCTCAGGGCCAGATTAATGTAGGGGCTATTGGAGCTGCAGCTCCAGGCCCCTACCTTTTATATAGGCCCCGGGTTGGCCATATTCACTGTTACCGCTCTTCTGTCACTTGTAAACACAGAAGTCTGGCTTCTATGCTCGCTTCCCCAGGCAGCACCCTCAGAACCTCCCCACACAGCGTGAAGGCCGGACAAGGAGGGACAGTTGGCGATGCATGGATGTGTTTATGGGCTTCAGAGACAGCATCCCATGTTGAATTAGGCATGCATGGCTGCACCCTTCCTCCTCTGGGTGCATGGCAAGGCACGGCCCTTAAGGCCCTTCAAAATCCTCAGCACCAAGCCCATGATGCTGTTAATCCGGCCCTGGTCCTCCTCCACCGCCGCTTCCACCTACACCGCCCATAGGTGTGCGCAGCCTATTGCATTAAGGTGTGCACCCCAAAGTTGAAATACACATGCATGTGTTTGCCAGCAGGGAGAGTAATGTATCGGGGCCATGTACCTGTAGGCAAGGAGAAATAGAGCAGAGCAGGTCCCAGGGAGATCTTTCCCATCTCCTCACTGGCAATGCTATGTGCCCTAGGTGATTAGGGTGTGCCCAGGCACACCCAGCACACCCTGTGCGCACGCCTATGTCACCGCCACATCCACCACCACCTCAACCTCCCTCCTACTCCATATGGGCCTCGTCCTTCAGAGATGAAGAAGAACATTGTTTTATTTTTCTGTTTTTTTTTTGTTGTTTTAAGTTATTTCCCTATCCACATTTGTTTGCAGAGCACTTGCCATGCTCTTAATTACGTTTTGCTGCCATTTGCAGCACTCTAGCCCTTTCCTTTGGTGTTTTAGAGCCATTTTAGTGCCTTAAAGTTCGGGTCCCCATTGACTTCAATGGGGTTCGGTGTCCGGGAAAAGTTCGGTAAAAGTCCGGGACACGGACCCGGACTTTTTTTTAAAGTTCGGCCGAACCCGTCGAACACGGACATCTAGGTGTTCGCTCAACCCTAATTGCTAGGTGTGACTATAGATGACCTACACTGCTCTGCAAAATTCAGTGGGTACTGTAAATTTTCCTTTTTTTGACCACAATACATCAGCACTATTCTATGATTACAAAGTTTAAACAAAAAATAAAATCCTAGAAATCCATCTACCAATCCAGCAGACTTACCTAGCATTAGTATCATACGAACAAAAGCAGATGTCAAATCCACACAAGCCACACTGAAACTCAGGGCAGAAATAAGGAAAGAGACCAATTAGTCCACTTTGGGTCAGCACACCACAAACTGATAACTAGAAGACTAAGTAAAAGCTGTCACTTTATTCTGCCTAAAGGTTTGGCTTTAGGTTTATATCCCCTTGGTGCAAAATAGAGATGTCCCGAACTATTCGCCGGCGAACAGTTCCCGGCGAACATCGCTTGTTCGCGTTCTCCTCGGCGGGCGAACATATGCGATGTTCGTTCCGCCCCCTATACATCATCATTGAGCAAACTTTGACCCTGTACCTCACAGTCAGCAGGCACATTCCAGCCAATCAGCATACCCTCCCTCCCAGACCCTCCCACCTCCTATAAAAAAGCAAGGACAGCATCCATCTTAGATTCATTCTGAAGCTGCAGAGTTAGAGCAGGGAGAGTGCTGCTGCTGCTGCTGAATTAATAGGGAAATCATTAGCTAGGCCAGTGTTCTGTGTCCACTCCTGCTGAACAGTATCCTGACAGCACCCCAAAAAGCCCTTTTTAGGGCCGGTATATCAGTCTGCTTTTATTTATTTTTTCTATATATATATACAGACTGTACTGTGTGCAAACCACTCATATCGGGTGGCACAGTACCTTGCAGATAAAAAAGTCATTACATTTTTACCCTTTAATATAATTGCAGTTGCCTGCCAGTGTGTGTCAGGCCCACTGACTGAACTGTGCCCACTGCCAGTGCCCACCACTCATATAGGGTGGCACAGCACCTTGCAGATGAAAAAGTCATTTTATTTTTTCTCTGTAATATAATTGCAGTTGCCTGCCAGTGAGTGTCAGGCCCACAGACCGTACTGTGCCCACTGCCCACCACTCATATAGGGTGGCACAGCACCTTGCAGATAAAAAAAACTCATTACATTTTTACCCTTTAATATAATTGCAGTTGCCTGCCAGTGTGTGTCAGGCCCACTGACTGAACTGTGCCCACTGCCAGTGCCCACCACTCATATAGGGTGGCACAGCACCTTGCAGATGAAAAAGTCATTTTATTTTTTCTCTGTAATATAATTGCAGTTGCCTGCCAGTGAGTGTCAGGCCCACAGACCGTACTGTGCCCACTGCCCACCACTCATATAGGGTGGCACAGCACCTTGCAGATAAAAAATTAATTTAATTTTTCCTCTGTAATATAATTTCAGTTGCCTGCCAGTGAGTGTCAGGTCCACAGACTGTACTGTGCCCACTGCCCACCACTCATATAGGGTGGCACAGAACCTTGCAGATAAAACATTAATTTAATTTTTCCTCTGTAATATAATTGCAGTTGCCTGCCAGTGAGTGTCAGGTCCACAGACTGTACTGTGCTCACTGCCCACCACTCATATAGGGTGGCACAGCACCTTGCAAATAAAAAAGTAATTTCATTTTTTCTCTGTAATATAATTGCAGTTGCCTGCCAGTGAGTGTCAGGCCCACAGACCGTACTGTGCCCACTGCCCACCACTCATATAGCGTGGCACAGCACCTTGCAGATAAAATATTCATGTAATTTTTCCTCTGTAATATAATTTCAGTTGCCTGCCAGTGAGTGTCAGGTCCACAGACTGTACTGTGCCCACTGCCCACCACTCATATAGGGTGGCACAGAACCTTGCAGATAAAACATTAATTTAATTTTTCCTCTGTAATATAATTGCAGTTGCCTGCCAGTGAGTGTCAGGTCCACAGACTGTACTGTGCTCACTGCCCACCACTCATATAGGGTGGCACAGCACCTTGCAGATAAAAAAGTAATTTCATTTTTTCTCTGTAATATAATTGCATTTGCCTGCCAGTGAGTGTCAGGCCCACAGACCGTACTGTGCCCACTGCCCACCACTCATATAGGGTGGCACAGCACCTTGCAGATAAAAAAATTAATTTAATTTTTCCTCTGTAATATAATTGCAGTTGCCTGCCAGTGAGTGTCAGGTCCACAGACTGTACTGTGCCCACTGCCCACCACTTATATAGGGTGTCACAGCACCTTGCAGATAAACAAGTAATTTAATTTTTCCTCTGTAATATAATTGCAGTTGCCTGCCAGTGAGTGTCAGGTCCACAGACTGTACTGTGCCCACTGCCCACCACTCATATAGGGTGGCACAGCACCTTGCAGATAAAAAAGTAATTTAATTTTTCCTCTGTAATATAATTGCAGTTGCCTGCCAGTGAGTGTCAGGTCCACAGACTGTACTGTGCCCACTGCCCACCACTCATATAGGGTGTCACAGCACCTTGCAGATAAAAAAGTAATTTAATTTTTCCTCTGTAATATAATTGCAGTTGCCTGCCAGTGAGTGTCAGGTCCACAGACTGTACTGTGCCCACTGCCCACCACTCATATAGGGTGTCACAGCACCTTGCAGATAAAAAAGTAATTTAATTTTTCCTCTGTAATATAATTGCAGTTGCCTGCCAGTGAGTGTCAGGTCCACAGACTGTACTGTGCCCACTGCCCACCACTCATATAGGGTGGCACAGCACCTTGCAGATAAAAAAGTAATTTAATTTTTCCTCTGTAATATAATTGCAGTTGCCTGCCAGTGAGTGTCAGGCCCACAGACTGTACTGTGCCCACTGCAAATGGACTGTTTGCTGTTGTTTGCGGTGCCTTAAACAGGGAGTTTGGTCTGTCAGAGTTTGGTCTGTCACTGTGAAGCGGGCGTAACCCTTGCACTACCTGATCGATACAACATCATACCCGATCGTATTCACACACTGCATGTTTTAAAGCACGTTATTCCAAACAATTTAGGAATGTTAGGTGATTTATGCCCTTTATGGATTAAAACCCGACTCTGCGTCAACTACGTAATTTTCCATGGGAGTGTTGCCATGGATCCCCCTCCGGCATGCCACAGTCCAGGTGTTAGTCCCCTTGAAACAACTTTTCCATCACTATTGTGGCCAGAAAGAGTCACCGTGGGTTTTAAAATTCGCCTGCCTATTGAAGTCTATGGCGGTTCGCTAGGTTCGCCCGTTCGCAAACATTTGCGGAAGTTCACGTTCTCTAGTGCAAAACAGTTGACTCAGGACCAGTGGCATACATAGAGCATTTGGCACCCGGAACAGATCTTATATCTGGCACCCCCTCCCCCAACTTTAACCACTTTAAGACTGGAGGATTTGGCTGCTCAATGACCAGGCCCTATTTTGCAATTTGCACTGCGTTACTTTAACAGATGCTGTACCCAAACTAAATTGACGTCCTTTTTTACTAGCAATGGCGGCGATCTGCGATTTTTTGTGGGACTGCGACATTGCGGACAGATCGGACCCCTAACTGACATTTTTGACACTTTTGGGGGTACCAGCGACATTACTACAGTAATCAGTGCTAAAAATATGCACTGTAACTGTAAAAATTACACTGGCAGGGAAGGGGTTAACTGTACTGGTGATCAAGGGGTGAAATGTGACCCTGGGGGCGTGATTCTAACTGTAGAGGGGCGTGGCTTGTGAGATCATCACAGAGATATGCGGTCCTATATAGCAGGATCACATAGCCTCTGTGATCATCTAAGGGAGAATGACAGACGGCTGTGTTTACATCAGCCGTCTGTCCATCTATGTCAGCGGTGGGAGATCGCGAGTGCCCGGCGGCCATCGGAGCCGCCGGTCACATGCACACGCTCACCCCCTAGAGTCTCCTGAGCAAGCGAAGTAGTACTACGTTGCTTTGCCCAGGAGCGGCTGCCTGCCGCAATAAAACTGCGGTGGGCGGTCGCTAAGTGGTTAAAATGTAGAAGAAAACACCAACAAAAAATTGTAATGTTTTCAAGACATTGCACACATTTCACAGCACCCCATCACAACCAGTGCCCCTTGCAGTCTGCCCCCCTCCCCTTCTGTCTCTCTAATCACATTGCCCCCTTTTACACTCTCTGCACCCCCACCCCCCCCCCCTGCACAGTCCTACCTTCGGCATAAACAGATAGCTAATACTATTAGCAATATGTTCAAGTTTGAGTAAGATATTGGGGACATGCTACAGGAGATGGTCAGAGGCTGCAGACATGATACAGGAGATAGTCAGAGACCGCAGACATGATACAGGAGATAGTCAGAGACTGCAGACATAATAAAGGGAGTGCTAAGAGACTGTGGACATGATACAGGAGATAGTCAGAGACTGCAGACATGATACAGGAGGTGGTCAGAGACTGCAGGCATGATACAGGAGATGGTCAGAGACTGCGGATATGATACAAGAGATGGTCAAAGACTGTGGACATGACACAAGAGATGGTCAGGGACTGCAGACGTGATACAAGAGATAGTCAGAAACTGTAGACATGATACAAGAGATGGTTAGAGACTGCGGACATGATACAAGAGATGGGGGGTCCTGGTGCTTAGTGGGGAGAGATGGGGGGTCTTGGTGCTTATTAAGGAGAGATGGGGGGACTTGGTGCTTAGTGGGGGGAAATTGGGGGTGCTGGTGCTTAGTGATGAGAGATGGAGGGTCTTGGAGCTTAGTGGAGAGAGATGGGAGGTCTTGATGCTTATTGGGGAAAGAAAGTGGGTCTTGGTGCATCATGGGGGTGGGGATAAGGGGTCCTGATGCTTAGTAGAGAGAGATGGAGGGTCTTGATGCTTAGAGGGGGAGATGGGGGCCTTGTTGCTAAGTGGGGAGAGATGGGGCATCTTGGTATTTAGTGGGTAGATATGGGGGGGGCTTGGTGTTTGGTGGGGGAGATAGGGGACCTGATGTTTAGTGGGGAGAGATGGGGGGGGTCTTAGTGCTAAGTGGGGAGATATGGGTGTCTTGGGGTCTAATGGGGAGAGATGGGGGGTCCTGGTGCTTAGTGGGGGGAGTTGGGGGGGTCCTAATGCTTAGAGTGGAGAGATGGAGGTCTTGGTGTTTAGTGGGGGGAGCTAAGGGATATTTGTGCTTGGTGGGGGAAGATGGGGGGGCCCTGGTTCCTAGTGGAGAGAGATGGGGGGGTCTTGGTGTCTAGTGAGGGAGATGGGGGTCCTGGTGCTTAATAGGGGCAGATTGGGGCACTGCCAGTTAGTGGACAGGGGTGGAGGATGGGGGTGGGGGGGGGCACTGGTGCTCAATACCTGGCTGCTTGATCCATAGGGAATCCTGTGGAAGATTCATCCCCTCTCTTTTCTATTGTCTGCTGATTTTTCTTGTCTGAAGGGAAGCCGGAATACCAATGAAATGATAGCTCAGACGATCTCACAAAGAGCCGAAAGCAAAAGAAAACTTCCTTTACTAACTTCTCTGCCAGGTTCTAACTGATAACTCATCTATTGTAGAGCCCAGCAGAGGAAGCCAGTGGTGGAAGTCTTCCTTTGTTGCTGCTCTTTGTTTACTTGGCTGAGCTGTCTCTGCAGTGGCTTCCCCAGCATCCCTTCCAGCCACAGGAGCAGCCATACCTCTGTCACTTCTCCTGTAAGCGGCTGTGCACCCCTCCCTTCCCTCAATGCACACCTGGGGCCCTCTGGATGGAAAGATGCCCCCTCCCCAGGCCAGGGAATATGTTACTACCTGTGGAGTCACAGGGGAACAACACTATGTGTTCACAGTATGCGGGTGAGCAGCACGGGCTGAAAGAGCAGCTACTGCAGCTGCTTTCACATGGACATGTGGGCTGGCCCAGTGGTGCCGGCCTGACACCCCCCCTGGGTGTGGCACCCAGGGCAGGCCGCCCTCCCCATACCCCCCTTGGTACACCACTGCTCAGGACCACATGTGGTCCTCTGGTACCCACTGTGTGGTTCTTAGAAACCAGTATGTGTGGGAACAGGATTAGTAGAGAGAAGAGAGAAATGGCAATAATCTCCAGCGCTCCTATTTCTGTGGGTGCCAACTGTCTCAACTTCAACTGTCTTCCAGTTTCCAACCACACCTGCAGCATGCCCAGTCTATGACCATCTCCTGTTGCATGTTTACAGTTTCCAAATACTACATGGGGCCCTTTGACATTTTAAAAGTATTTATTATGTATAGGAATGTATGACAATCAACAACAACATATTGGGGTTAATTTACTAAATACAAGAGAGCGCAAAATCTAGTGCAGCTCTTCATAGAAACCAATCAGCTTCCAGTTTTTTTTATCAAAGCTTAATGGAACAACCTGACGTTAGAAGCTGATTGGCTACCATGCACAGCTGCACCAGATTTTGCACTCTTTAGATTTAATAAATCAACTCCAATGTGTGGTATGCTGTATGCCACCCCTGATAACCCTACCTCTAAGATTGTCATCTGTCATATATAATACAGGAAGGGTTGTCTTGGATTTTAGACTAAACTAAACTGAGTCAATACAGGATGCAGTTTATCTCATATTTTTGTGCATGTCTGTCATCCAGCTGGCAGCAAGATTCTGCATAAAATTTAGTCCATACAATGTACACACATAACATTTGTGCAGCATTTACATGCATACAGAGTACAGAATGGTTGAACATTACTGCCAACCAATGATACCCAAAATGTGAAAGAGGGGGCACTAATGTGAAGGGGTCTCCTAATGTGAATAGGGAACTGCAATTTGAAAGGGGGGCTCTGATGCAAAGGTCACAATGGCCAGCACACCACACATCGCCAAATTGAGTTCAAATGTTTTTTTATTGAAGCATGACCACATCACAAGCAAGGTTTTGGAGTCACCCAGGACCCCTTTGGGATGCATCATGCTTTAATAAATAAACGTTTGGGCTCAACTTGCAGATCCGTGGTGTGCTGGCAAATATCTCCATTGTGACATTTATGACCCGGTCCCTAGCTGGTGATTGCAGAAGCACCCAGTATCCTAGAGCCTTTTCCAGAACCCAATATAAGGAATGCAACAGAAAATATGTAGTAGGATGAAAAAATAACACCTGACTGTAATTTGAATTAATATATATATATATATATATATATATATATATATATATATACAGTATATCAATGAGATACTCTATGTCTTCTTGAGAACTGATCATGATCAACTTTACGGGTTGATCAGGTTAAAGTGGATGGACTGATGTCTTTATTCAACCTTGCCAACTACAGTGGATAAAGAAAATAATCATCTTCCTTTAAAATAATCACATGGGTTGCTTCAGGAAAAAGTTTTATACCAGCACAAGGAGGTGGATACAAAAACAATTTGAAAGGCTTTATCAATGCCTAGAAGCACAGTTGATTAGTTAAATAATAAGAAGCAGCAGGTATTTGGAACAACACAGACCGGATCAGGACGTCACTCCAAACTGGATGAAAGAGGCAGAAGGAAACTGGTCAGAGAGGCTGCCAAGAGGCCTACAGCAACTCTGAAGCAGTTGCAGGAAATTATGACAAAGAGAGGTCATTATGTGCATGTGACAACAATATCACAATTTCTGTACAAATGTGGCTTGTATGGGGGGGGGGGGATGTGCAAGAAAAAAGCCACTCCTCAAGAAAGGCCCCATGCAGTAACAACTGAGCTTTGCCAAAACACACCTTGAAGATTCAGAGGCCACATGGAAAAAGATCAGAAAATTTAATGATTTGGCCTCAGCACCAAATGAATGTCTGGCAGAAATTCAATGCAGCTCGCCATCCAAATAACACCTTTCCTACAGCAAAGCATGGAGGAGGTAATATCCTGTTATGGGGTTGTTTGTCTGCAGCAGGGACTGGAGCACTTTTCAGGACAGAAGGAAAAATGGATGGGGTAAATTACCATCACATTTTTGAGGAAAACCTGCTTCCCTCTGCCAGAAAGTTGTCAATGAGAAGAAGTTTTACCTTCCAACATGACAATGATCCAAGCCACACATCAAAAATGACCCCACAGTGTATGAAGGAGAAAAGGGTGAATGTCCTTCCATGGCCTCTTTAGAGTCCAGACATAAACCCCATTGAAAATTTGTGGAATGACTTAAAGACTGCAGTCCACAAATGGTCACCAACAAATTTAACTGTACTTGAGCAGTTCTGATTCTGAAGAGAAGAGTGGGCAAATATTGCAAAGTCTAGATGTGCAAAGTTAGCAGAGATATATCCCAACAGACTAAAGGCTTTAATTAAAGCAAAATGTGGTTCAACAAAATACTGACACAAGGGGATGATCCTTATTCCAACTAAGTTATTCTCTTTTTATAGCTGGATACAACAAAAATTGTGTCTATCTTCATTTCAGGCTCCAAAGTAACAAATTGTGATTCATTTAAAGGGGTGGTTCTCTTCTATACACACTGTATGTAATTTTTGCTTTATTCTACACATTTTGTTTTAACCTCTTCAGCCCTGGAAGGTTTACCCCCTTCATGGCCAGGCCATTTTTTTTGCAATATGGCAATGTGTTACTTTAACTGACAACTGTGGTTGTACAACACTGTACCCAAAAACTATTTTGAAAAAAACCTAATATATTTTACTTTTTGCTATAAAACATATCCAATAAAAAAATTTAAAAAATTAAATGACTTCATAAATTTAGACCAATATATATTCTGCTACATATTTTTGGTAAAAAAAAAAAAAAAAATCCCAATAGCTATATATTGATTGGTTTGCACAAAAATTATAGCATCTACAAACTATGTGATAGATTTATGGAATTTTTATTTTTTATGCCGGCGATCAGTGATTTTTAGCGGGACTGCCACATTGTGGCAGACAAATCTGACTAAGTGACACTTTTTGGGGACCAGTGACACCAATACAGTAATCAGTGCTAAAAAAATACACTGTCCCTGTACTAATGACACTGGCAGGGAAGGGGTTAACATCAGGGGCGATCAAAGTGTTAAATGTGTTCCCTGGGAGTGCTTTCTAACTGTGTGGATGATACTGTGACTGGTGGAAGACAGAGATCCTGCTTAGCAGAATTGCAGGATCTCCATCTTCCCCTCTCACAGAATGACGATCTGCCTTGTTTACAGACCGCTGTTCTGCCTCTCTTGGGAACAATTGCGGGGTGCTCATGGGCATTGGGTCCGCCGGACCCACTGATTGGTTCCCGCTGTGTTTGGAGCAGGTCGCTGGTAGTGCGTGCCCCCAGACCTGGAACTAGAAATTACATACAGGTACGTGTTTTCGCACACTAGGGTCGCACTCCCGCAGTATATATGTTTCGGGTGATCCTAAAGAGGTTAGGTTAAAATAATTCTTCATGCTTACCTATGAAATATTTAAATGAACCCTCCTATTTACCTTTACTTAGTATGAGGCTGTCTTGAAGCTAAAAGTGAGAGCTGCTGACTGAGGCCATGTTGATAACACATTCCTACACAAAACTCTATTTTCTGCCAGAAAAGTGATAGCCAGACAATAGATGAGATCTACACCTCCTCAATTTGCAGACTAGATGCTAGACATAAAAACACTCTATAATTTAAAGAGGAAGTAAACCCTCCTCTGCAACTTGTACCTATAGGTAAGTCTATGATAAGGCTTACCTATAGGTACTGTAAATATCTCCTAAACATGTACCGTTTAGGAGATATTTAGCTTGCATGCAGCCAGTGGCATCACTGGCGCATGCGCTCTGAAGGAACGGCCCCTCGTGCCGTTCCTTCAGAGCCAAGTGCCGTGAAAGTCGGCTCCTGCGTGCAAGCGCGGGAGTGATGTCACCGCGGCTCCAGCCAATCAGATGGCCGGATGCCCCAAAGCAGGAAGAAGAGTGACCGAACATGTCGCCCGTGAGGGAGGTGAGCGAGCTGCACTGCGGAGCTTCGTTCTAAGGTAAGTATTTCATAATTAGCTAGTATGCCATGCATACTAGCTCATTATGTGTTTGTCTTTCAGGTGTTTTTTTTTTTTCTTTTTAATTCTGAGGTTTACAACCTCTTTAAAGAAGATGTACAGCCAAAGCTTGTTTGGCTGTACACCTCCTATGGATCACAGGGATGCAGGTCATTCTGCACTGCTGTGACCCATTTTCAGCAGAGAGAGGTCTAAAGTCTGCTCTCTGCTGATGTCACAGAAGTCAGTCCAGGCACCGCTTCATCACGACCACAGAGTCAGGATCTGCCAGGTGCCTGGACCGACACCCAGCTCAGTCTCTCAGTGACCCAGTGAGAGGCTGAGCCAGCTGCTCTCTGCCCCTCCATAGTCCAGCGCTCCAGTGAAGGAGGAAGGGACAGAGCGGAGAGCTTCTGACTGATAGTCAGCAGCTCTCTGCTCGGGGAGCTGTCAGAACCAAACTATCGGCGTTGTTTGATCACTCGGTTCTCAGAGCAGAGGTGACGGGGGACAGATGCTGCATCGAGCCGATGCTGCATCCACCTAGGTAATTATAAATTAGGGAAAAATGGATTCCCATACATCTCCTTTAAGAAATTGTTATATATTCATAGAAGATGTCCGTCCAAATACAATAAAATTTGGGACCGATGGCTACAGGCAGTAGAACGTGTGTATATGTTTTCTGTAATATGTTTTCTGGAAGGTCTTCCTGGTCTCTTACTAATGTCATTTGAGAGTATTTGTTGAGTTTGTTACAGTTTAAGTATATACTGTACATACTTTTATTTATAAAATTATATGATTTATTTTTTCTTTATTTTCAGTTAATTTTGAGCCTTGTCACATTTGATATATTCTGGGGACAAACTCAAACCCAATATATGATCTTATTGTAAACACATTTTGCTACCTTGTACAATGAATGTGATCCTATATTTGTACTTAATTCAATAAAAGTTACTGTTGAAATGGAAAAAGTGGCAGTTGGGGCATCCATTTTACTACACAGAACATAGAAGTGGACAGAATGTTTTGGCTGAAATAAATAGCTTTTTGGAGGTGAGGGGATGGGGGTTATATGTGTATACGAAATGTAGTAAAGGTTATTTGTGCTAAAAATTCATATGCAAGTGTTTCTAACAATAAAATAAACAAGCCAGCTTTCAGAAGCTGGACACCATTTTCAGCTACTGCAGGCTAGAATATCAAAGGTAAAGTTTACTTCCTAACTTGACATGGTAAACAATTTTTCTTGTAACAGTTTTAATAAACTAGCTTAAATATTACAACCTTTATATGCATTCATTGTGTTTAGAGATTTCTGTAAGAATTGTTATAAATATAATTTTATATTATCCTGTAATACTCCTGCATTACAAGCCCTTTTTTCTGTTTTTAGTGTCGTGATGACTTGATAATTATTCACTGCAACATTGGACCCAAACTCATTTTATATTATTTTTTGAGACATAATGCATTACTTTTGATGTTTTTTTTTTTTTTTAACCATTAGATTTTTTATTCCTTATAGTGTAAAGGAAAAAAGACAAAACATTTTGAAAAAAAAAAAGTTTCCTTACTTTCTGTAAAAATACATAGCAAGTAAAAAAGCTAGAGCAGTACGAAAAAAATAAATAAAACAAATGCCCTCTTTTCAGAAAGCATTCACCCCACAAATTCTCTCCACAATTTTGGAAAGGAAGAAGAATGCGAGTACTTAGAGGTTTAAAACATAAAGCTCTATATACATTAAATGTACAGATCATAGACAGAAGGAAGTGAAGAGGCCACTTATGGCGCTTTTCCACTGCATGGAACCGAATGGTTCGGCTCGCTTTTGTGCTTTTCCACTGCTGGTACCGCATGGTATAGTGTAGGAACGGTTTGGTATGGAACGGTACGGTTCTCTAAAACAGTACCACCTCCATTGTGGTTCCAAGAGGTACCATACCGGTACCATATCCCACAATCCTTTGCATGCAGTCACTACTAGCCACTGATTGGTCAGAGAATCATTGTTATCCCACCCACTTACTTTAGTACTACTTTAGTGGAAAAGCAAACCATACCAAACCGTACCGAACCGTTCCAACACCGTACCATGCGGTACCATGCAGTGGAAAACCAAACCTGGCCAAGCAGGGCCGAGTAGAGCTGAGCCGGTACTTGCAATGGAAAAGTGCCAATACAGGTGGTCCCCAGGTTACAAGGTTTGTAAGTCGAAACAGGTACATTTTTTAAGTGTAGCTCCAGCCCAAAAAAATATTTTTAGGTTTTTTAGATAGCATAGGGAAGGGTTACCACCCCTGTAAAATTTGTTTTGCTGTCTGTACCCCTGTTCAGAAGATTTCACCTCACTTTATGTCAATTGAATTTTGAAAATTTTGGGTTGTTGAGGAAACAAGGATTGGTGATAAAGCTTCAGTGGAGACACCTTTTTCCTATGAGAACTCTAACAAGAGTGAATTTCCCTTCCTAGGGGGAGATTTCCTCTCACTTCCTGTCGTCTCACTCCATTTGTAAGTAGGATTGTTTGTAAGTCGGATGTTTGTAACCCGGGGACCGCCTGTACAATGGGAAGATGGAGAGGGCATAATGTTCAGATGTCTGTTGCAGAGTGAGGAGATAGTATTAACCCCTTCACGTCACCATCTCTCAGCTCTTTAAATGCGGGGGGGTGAGCACTCCAATCATGTGACCTAGTATGCAATTATGCATCGGGAGCATTCTGGTACCCATTTGTTACTGTGTTACTGTGCTGGGAGGGTTTACATAGGAACACATATATGCGGGCGGCTTGGCATTATGCACTCCAATCATGTGACCTAGTATCAAGAGGCTGCATATATGCGCCAGGTTGGATGGAAGTGGTTAAAATACAGATCATTGCAAAGACAGCATAAAGATCAGATATAAAGGAGAGGAGGAGGGCATACTGCAACTGAATAGGAACTAATGACTAAATTCATCCCTCCTGCCCTTCGAAAAAGAAAGGGCAGGCTAACCAATGTGAACACCACACTATTTACATTGGTAATTGCTGTGATTGGACATGACAGTGACATGGCACTGCAACTGCAAAAAAAAAAAATGTCTACCATTTTTCCATTTTAAAATGTAGTGTGAATAGTAAGTGTTTAAAAGCGGTATAAATTGGGAAAATCTATTGAGTGACTTTAATAATGTAAAATTTGAGATCTTCAATGTATATAGGACCTTAAAGAAGCTAGCAATGGACCATCAATATATCTATGGTATATCTGATCTAGAGCTGCTACATAGATTTATTTGGTAACCATAGCAATCCATCATATTTAAGGAAACTAAGACAGTTTTAAAGCTATGAACCATTTAATGGTTTTAAGTGCTGCTCTGGGCGATAAGATGCCAGTTAATTAAATCATGAAGTACATGCCTTTATATAAAGCGTATTTCAAGGACATTAGAAATGATTCACAATGGGTAGTAATAAGACTTTTCTCTCTAGGCATAATGTAAGCGGTGCATAACATCAAAATTAGATCAAGTTTTTCCAAAGTTTGGGATGCACAACACAGGGAGTGCACACATACATGCAGTGGTAATACCAGACAGAGTCCAAAGATGAAAACACTGACTATGATGCCAAGTTGAATTTCAAGCAAACCGCTAATTCACAGTTGTAAAAATATGAGAGCTGTTCTATCTGGTAAAGCAGTGTATCTCAACCTTTTAACAGCCAAGGCACCGTTTAAAAATTATGTACAATCTCGAGGCACCCTTAAAAAATTATGGACAGTCTCGAGGCACCCCATTCTAAAATGTAAAAGCTATTCTAATAGTTTTACATAATGCAGCAACATTCACAAGTCCAAGTAGGACACCCAGAGTTAGAGGTGATTTATTCTTCCAAAGCAAATACACTTATGCAAACTGGTGCTGACTAGTATTCCTATGTTTTACTTATCCCTCAGTTTTTCTCCATCACCCAGCTAATGGGACCCCCAGTGCTGATGGAGAGGGGCAGGGGAGGGTCAAACAAGGATGCTTTTCAGGCAACTGACATCCTCCATATCAGCTGATAATGCCATTGGTCATTAGGGTGCCAGCAGCTAGAAGTTTGTAATGATGCACAATGAAATCCTGTGGCTTTGTGTAACTAAAAAGGCAGACTTCATCTACACACCAGCTTTTATACAATTTTTGGGCAATTTGTAGGCATTTTGCCAAGGCAACCCTGAAGAAACCTCAAGGCTACCCAGGGTGCCTGGGCACCCTGGTTGAAAAAGGTTGTGGTAAAGGATCTGTAGTTCTGTCCAGCAACTTCTGTGATTCATAAACCCTGCTAGACAGCACTGCCAGGAGAGAGATGACACTTTCTCCACTTATTAAGATAACATTTACACTAGCAGCCACCCTTGCCTCCCCTCTGAAAAGCAAATCGCTTTTCAGAGGCATTTGACAGGCAGTGAGAGGGTGATATGTCCCCTCTTCAACTCCCATTTTAACCCTGTAAACACTGCCCCCTGTAAAGGAGCTCAGTGATACCTTGGTCTATATCTGGGAAGAAATACCTCAGGACACCATCCATTGTCTCATTAGGAGCATGCCCTGACATTTGCAGGCATGCTCCTAATGCAGGTATGTATACAAGCACGTGGGGGCCATACAAACTACCACTCTGAGTTGCGGCAATGAAGTTTCAGCAAAATGGACTAGCCTGCTGCATCATTTTTTCACTTTGATTTTTAGGGTTTCCTTGAATTCAGCCCTTTTTAGGTTGATAATTTTAATTTCCATTAAACGATGTGGAATCCTTTCATTCCTAACACATTACCCAGTCCATATCAGTATAGATATCCACCATAATATTTTTCCCCATTGAGATCTGATGTGTTTTCAAAGTGTTCCCTTTAATGTTTTTTGAGCAGTGTATATAGCCTCAAGTGGCTTGCTACTGGGGGCACTGGTCAGGGGGGAGGAACCAGGAATGCCAGTGGGTACATGAGAAGAAAAGGACCGGGCTGCTCTGTGCAAAACCACTGCACAGAGCAGGTAAGTATGACATGTTTGTTATTAAAATAAAAAAAACCTATGCCTTTAATATCACTTTAATAGAGGCCAGTTATAAGGTCCTGTCTCAATGGCAGGGTCGTGCAGAGACCTTTGGAGGAGCAGGTGCTCAAAGTATAAAAGGGGCACATGGAACAGGGCTTCAAATAGGGCTGTGCTTAAAATATCAATACAGCAATGTATCGTGACACGTTCCTTCCTGGTACGTGTATTGATACGGATGATTCTGTATTGATAGGGCAGAAAAACGCTGTGATGCAGCTTTGAAAAAGAAACAAAACAGAAAAGACTATTTTAAGTTTAAAAGTTAAATAATATTTTGTATCTTAAGTTGTTCCAACCTGAAGACTTTTTCTTCTTTGTTATACAGAATAATAAAAAAGGTACTGCTGGTGGGTACTGCTGGCTGGTACTGTTGGTGGGTACTGCTGGCGGGTACTGATGGCAGGTACTGATGGAAGGTACTGCTGGCTCGTACTGCAGGTGGGTACTTCTGGCTGGTACTGCTGGCTGGTACTGCTGGTGGGTACTGCTGGCTGGTACTACTGCCTAGTAATGCTGGAAGGTACTGCTGGTGGGTACTGATGGTGGGTACTAATGGCAGGTACTGCTGGCTGGTACTGCTGGTGGGTACTGCTGGCAGGTACTTCTGGCTGGTACTGCTTGTGGGTACTGCTGGCGGGGAATGCTGGCGGGTACTGATGGCAAATACTGATGGCAGCTACTGCTGGCTGTTACAGCTGGTGGGTATTGCTGGCTGGTTCTGCTGGCAGGTACTGCTGGCTGGTACAGCTGGTGGGTACTGCTGGTGGGTACTGTTGACTGGTACTGCTGGCTGGTACTGCTGATGGGTACTGCTGGCGGGTACTGCTGGCTGGTACTGCTGGTGGTTACTGCTGGCTGGTACTGCTGGAGGGAAATGCTGGCTCCTCTGAGACACATCAACATCGGAGTAGTGCTGGAGGAAGCATGCAGAGCCGATGCTTCCTGTATCTCTCCTCTCACAGGCGGAGTGCATTTGATATTACACCTCCTGTGACAGGACAGAACCGGAACAATACAGGAAGCATCAGCCCTGTTTTGGCTCGGGTTACGCTGACAGCCATTGCGCGGCACTTGCTGGTATCAGTGAGCTGCTGCACAAATGCGGGTGTCTCCCGCACCTCGTGGGAGACTTGGGATGTCTGCCTTGATAAAAGGGCACCTTGGGCATCAAGAGGCCAAGGGGCACGTGCTCAAGTACCCCCCCCCCCCCTGCATGTGCCTGCTCAATGGTATCTAGTTCCTGCCAGGCTATCTAAAATAAACCCTGAGGTGTCATCTTTACACTTTAGAGACTGTGGTCAGGAAGGAACAATCTACTATATTTGGCAGACAACTCCCAAGGTCAGGTGCTTTGGGACCACGATGCATACCTTGATCAATATTCCTAAAAAGGCACAGCTCTTTTAAATTAACCAATTTATATTATTCCCAAATATACATTATCACTAGTCTTTTATATGTTTTTTGTGCCTAAAATATCCATCAAGTAGGCCTGGAAGGCTTCTGTGGTAGATATATTCATCACAAAATGTAAGCTTACTTGGATCATACTAAATTAAAAAATTGTTAGTATATTACAGGATAAAATTTGAGAAAGTTTGGGATCCTTGGATTCACTACATACAAGCTCAATCTTAGAAAAGCTGGTTAATAAGTGGAGGTAGCCAGAACTCTACTAGGGCAAATTACTTTGTTCTTTTTCCTGTCCTTTTTTCTATCTCTTTTTTTTTTTTATGTGCAGGTGTTAGTTGCTTTACAATGCCCATTTTTGAATGTCATTATTGTATTGATAGGAGGTTGATATTGCATGAGCGGAAGTAGCGGTTCTCTACATTATCTCTAAAGAGTACAAGTTTGCTCTTGTGAAATCTTTTGATATCTTTTGATGTGATTTTGACAGATAACCAGTGTTGGGGGTAACGAGTTACAAAGTAACGGATTACAGTACCTACATTACTTTTTTTGGTAACAAAGTAACGTAACTAGTTACAATACTAATATTGGTAACTACACTACTTTACTAGGCTATAGGAGGTGACTACACTACTTTACTAGGCTATAGGGACGCACTTTCCTGTGTTACCCAAGCCGTGCGATACAATCGTTATTTCGAAGAATAGAGAGGGATGAAGTTTATGACTTTTTGTTGCACTTTATGTTTTATTCTGTTTTTTCAGGTTTTGTTCTCATGTTTCCCAAAGCCTGTGTTTATACAATAACCTCTATGCAGAAAGAGTGTCATGTATCTTCTTCTACACGGTCAATTAAGAAAGAGGAAGGTAAAGTAATAAGTAGTGAAGTTACTTTTCAAATGCAGTAACTAGTAAAGTAATCTCATTACAATTTACAGAAGTAACTAGTAACTAGTTACATTTTTTGAGTAACTACCCCAACACTGCAGATAACTCTCTTTTATGATTCCCAATGTACATTTTGTATTTGGAATACAGTTATTATATTCCATGGGTGTTGTGAAAGACAGACTTACAAAATACAAGATACAATAAAACTTATTTTAAAAAACAGCATATTTCTTTCTTTTTTTTTTTCCCATAGGCATATTTCTTGCTAATACAATATCCTGCCTACAAAAAAAAAACAACCCAAAAAGACACAATGCTTATATTTCTCCATTCAAGAGGAGAACAAACACAGGGGCATTTAGCATTGTGCATTTTTTTTTCTACTAGGAAAGGCTCCTTAACAAACTGTGAATAGCCGGTTGTTCTGGTCTGGTATGTATTTTAAGGGGGTTTTAAGGGGAACTTCAAGCCAAAATTAAAAATAAATAAATAAAAAACAACGTGGGGTCCTCCCAAAATCCATACCAGACACTTATCTGAGCATGCAGGCCAGGAAAGGGGGGGGCAGCGAGTGACCCCCCTTCCTCCCGAACCATACCAGGCCAAATGCCCTCAACATGGGAGGGGTGCTTTGGGGCAGGGGGGGCTCTGCCCCCCAAAATATCCTTGTCCCCATGGGGACAAGGTCATCTTCCCCACAATCCTGGCCTAGTGGTCGTGGGGGTGTGAGGGGTGACTGGAAGCACCCTTTAACAAGGGGGATCCCATAACCCGCCCCCCTATGTGAATGAGTATGGGGTACAAAGTACCCATACTTATTCACCCCCAAAAAAGGGAGTATTAAAAAAAACACAGGAGGCAAATAAACTAAATAAAAAAATGTCCCCCAATGTAGATCCCTTGTCAATCACGATGCCCGCTGCTACTGCTGAGCTGAAAAAAAAAAAGAAGAGCTCTGCAACCAACAAAGGCTCTGACCGTTTGACAGCTCCACTGTCTGACAGTTCTTAAGTAAATAAGGGGTGGGGCCAATCAATGACATCACGGGGGGGACTCTTCCCCTTTGTTATTTAAAAACCATCAGTCTGCAGAGCTGTCAGTTGGCAGAAGCCTTCGTAGGGTGCAGAATTTTTTTTTCGGATCAGTGGTAGCGGCCTGTATTGTGATTGACCGTGGGACCTTTTGTTGATTTTTGTTTTTTTAATAAAGGACTTGTCAAAAACTACCACCTGTGTTCCTACACTTTTTTGGGGTGAATAAGTAGGGGTACTATGTTCCCCATACTCATTCACATGGGGAGGTGGGTTCTCGGAGCCCTCTTGTTAAACAATGCTTCCAGATTCCGTAAAGTCACCCCCCCGCATCCCCACAACCACTGATCCAGGGTTGTGGGGAAAGAGGACTCCTGCCCCAAAGCACCTCCTCATGTTGAGGACATGTGGCCTAGTATGGTGCAGGAGGGGGGGTAAGTGAACTGACCGGGCTGCATGCTGGGATAAGGGTCTGGTATGGATTTTGGGGGGGCCTCACGCCATTTTTTTAAAAAAAAAATGGCATGGGGTTTCCCTTAAAATTCATGCCAAAACTTAAGGACCTGGTATAATTTGGGGGGACCCCCACGCAGTCTGTTTTTAAAGTTTTTTAATGCCAGCGTTCTTTTTAAATTTAGCAGTCAGCGGGGAATCACACTGATAGCTGATGAGTCATTGATTGTTAAGGATGTGGCGGCCGCTCACACCTTAACAATCGGCTATTCGTAATTTGTTAAGGAGCCTTTCCTATTAGAAAAAAACGCGAAACACTCAAAAAAACACATGCATAAACACAAATCACACCGCAAAACATGCTGGAAAACCGCATAACCTGCAACCGCATATATGTGAGCCTAGTCTAAAGGTGCATCTCACCAAAAATTACATTTTTGTTGCAGAGGATGCCTAAAACTATAATTGTATATTAGTACAGACTTCTGGGAAAAGCAGTGAGCCAATCACACAAGCAGGAAATTACATTTCTGGGGAAGTTCCGTACACCAATTGTGCACAGAAGTCCTGTAGTTTGCAATATTGCATTGGACTTTACAGTTCACAGATTGAAAAGGAAAGGTAACTTTTGTAGCATGAAATTACAATATGACCTGTGTATCAATTATGTATGCTATAGTAAAGTAAGCATTTGGTCAGCTAAGACCATTAAAGGAATTTAATTAGATACTTTTATGAACTTTTATGTTAGCTTTAAAAAAAAAAAAAATGCCCTCACTGACCTCTGCAGCTGCAGGAACTTTAGAGCAATTAATTCTTAAATCTTACAGCAAAATCCCTTTCAACAGCTCATCTCACTCATCTCCCTCCCCTATCCCACCTTTCTGGCACTCCCAGTATTTACTCACCAGTCTATAATTTATTCACAGACTATGAGTTTGGGGAGGGGGCTGCATGGTGTATACATTGCCAATGGCCTAATTTGGCCCTTGCTCTTTGGTGATAGTGTGTTTATGTAAAATTTGTCACTGATACTAGATTTCACTTTCCAGCTAACCTCGGGATTGACTCCATCCATATGGAGTCAGAGGGAGAGGTTGAACTTTTCTGGACTAATCAGCCTTGTGCTGGCTACAGCAGCATAACTAGAACTTTTCATTTTCAGCAGTATAGATTGCCATAACTATATATAAATGGACTTTTTCATTCCAACTATTTTTCTAGCGGAGGAAAAAAAACTCCTAGCAATTACCTCAGTTAACCTTCTGTCATTGTTTTACAGCCATAGAGATTACCAGAGACTCTCAATTTGATTGCTAGAAAAGACTTAAAAAAAAAAAAAAAAAGATTAAAGTGATAAAGCTTAGATAATAATGGTGTATTGTAAATTCTGTTTTCAAGGGTATGCTGGAGATTCCAATCATTTATAAATTTTGAGTCAAGCAGAGGTAAAGCAAATAACTGTCTGAATGAACGAAACCTTGGACCATGTTTTTTTTTTTTTTTTTTTGTGCAAGAAAAGCGAGAAGCAATATTAAAAGTACAGCTTTTACTAATCTTAGAATCTGCATGCCTTCATGTGTTTGTATAAATCTACAAACTAAACATGTAACATGTATGTTCATGGCTATGTGTGTGATTTTTTTTTTTACCTTACACTTGGCCACTGTACCTTAGTCAATTAAATCAATATCCCAATTGGATATTAAAGTTTAATGCACATTTACATTATTAATAACATAATATTGATATTATTTATTATTAGTATTCATATAAATTGATATGTATGTCAGAGATAAATGACAAAGAGTTAGATTGCCTTATGGCTTATACAGTGCTATACTGTGTCAAAGGCTTAAAGTGATTGCAAAGTCTTGTTTTTTTTTCTTAAATAACAAACATATTATACTTACCTCCTCTGTGCAGTTGGTTTTGCATAGGCAAGCCCGGATCCTCCTCTTCTCAGGTCCCTCTTCAGCTCTTCTGGCTCCTCCCTCTTGTCGAGTGCACCTGAGCTGAGCAGCAGCCCCGTGCATCCATTCAGACATGTCACTGTGGTTTGGCCCTGCCCCCCCCTCTCTCCTGATTGGCTAACAGACTTTGATTGACAGCCGTGGGAGCCAATGGTGTCACAGCTGTGTCTCAGCCAATCAGGAGGGAGAGTCCCGGATGGCTAAGGGACTCGTGGACATCTCTGGACAGAGAGGGATCTCAGGTAAGTATTAGGGGGTGCTGGGGAGGCTTTTTATCTTAATGCATAGAATGCATTAAGATAAACAAAAATTCTTCTGGGTTTACAACTCCTGTAAATCACATAATGGCTTATTTTGTCTCTTTTTGACTCTGGTAGTGGATTGTGCTCATACACATTCACAGGTCTCACTTCAACCACTGTCATCTGCCAGTCATCTGCAACAGTAGAATGGATTTCACTCGAATTATTGGAATTTTCAGTCATTTTTCATTAGGGATAATGGAGGAGGAAGAACTCATTTAGACAATGTTCACTTGATATGAACTGCCTTACTACATGGAATGGTAGAAGTGAAACAGTATTTCAATGTTTCTTTTAAATCCTAAGAAGAGTGCAAATACACCAAATAGTAAACTTTAGCAAATTTAAATGGATCCCTTTTTTTCTGTTTCTATGGATCTGTGTAAGTCTGTGCCAATAAAGCTTACCTTTAATGTAAAATTGCTTTTAGATAAATCCCATTAACTTAAGTAGCTTCTTTAAGGTTTTCCCTAAACATTTGAGGGGTAAAAAGAAAAATAAATTGCAAACCAGAAGCAAATTAAAAATTTTCCATGTACTGTAGTTGGTTATACATAACATGAATTAAACAAAGCTTAATTTGTTTAAATAGATTTATGCTAACATTCATGCTTTAAGCTCAGTTACATCAAGTGACCCTTTGTCCTTTTAACTGTGCGTGTGGTTTTTAGTATAATGAGAAAACAAGATGCAATGCCTGGTCTAATCACATTTAGTGACTTAGAGAGCCATGCGCTCATCCTGTAACAGATGATCCAGCATTTGAAGGGTTAATTTATTTCTGGAAATGAGTTTGCAGCTGTTCCAGAAGGTCAGGTTTGCTTTCCATCTCATAAGCTCTTTATGGTCTAGTAGGTGTCTGGTTTAGATAAACAACATGGTGTGTATAAAGGATTCCAGAGGGTTGAATTGGATTCTTTAACCACTTCTGGACCGGAAGGTTTTACCCCCATAATGACCAGGCCATTTTTTGCGATATGGCACTGCTGTTATTTTAACTGACAATTGCACAGTCGCGCGACGCTGTACCCAAATAAAATTGATGTCCTTTTTTCCCACAAACAGAGCTTTTTTTGGTGGTATTTGATCACCTCTGCGGTTTTTATTTTTTGCGCTATAAACAAAAAAAGAAGGACAATTCTGAAACAAATATATATATATATTTTTCCCTTTCTGCTATATATAACATTCACAATAAAAAAAAAATCAAGCTTTTTCATAATTTTAGGCCAATTTGTATTCTGCTACATATTTTTGGTAAAAAAAAGCCCCAATAAATGTATATTGATTGGTTTGAACAAAAGTTATCGTGTATACAAACTAGGGGAAAGATTTATGTAATTTTTATTTATTTATTTATTTATTTTTTACTAGTAATGGCAGTGATTAGGGATGATCGAACGGTTCGGGTCGACCATCGGTTTGACCCGAATATTGGGTGTTCGAAATTCAGCCGAATTCTGAACTTTTTGCGG
Source organism: Pelophylax lessonae (assembly GCF_965119305.1). Classification (NCBI taxonomy): domain Eukaryota; kingdom Metazoa; phylum Chordata; class Amphibia; order Anura; family Ranidae; genus Pelophylax; species Pelophylax lessonae. Next base: position 110,082,258 of record NC_138774.1, on the reverse strand, counting down.
TAAAAGTTCGGAATTCGGGTCCCCCGAACCGCCCAAAATGCAATGGGACAGGAAGTGGGCTTTAAAAGCCCGTGATTGGCTCAGAAACGTCAGTAAAAGCCAATGAGGGGACGGAGTCTGCTAGGAACGTGATTGGAGTGACTACGGGGACCAAAGCCCATAAGGAGTGAATACGCCCCCCAGTATATAACATAGCCCTGCGTAACCTCGAGCACTGTAATACAGAAGCTTTGGAAGAGACTGGAAGCATTTGTATATCTCCTGCTATGTTAAACAATGTTTGCTGCATAGCTGATTGCTTGTAAAGCTCCAGATCAGCAGAAGAGCAGTCAGCTTACAGAAAGATTGTCAGTGTAGTTAGAAATACAGCGATTGTGCTGTTTGAGTTAGAAAAAAAAAATTAAAAGGGACAGTGTCAGTTAGAAATTATATTCTGCTGTATGGAGCTCTTCTTTTAGTGTGAGGAAATGGATATGCAGTGTAGTTAGGGTACTATATACCACTATAGTTAGATTCAATAATCTAGTTTTTGTAGGGATAGTTTTAAGTGTCAGGGTTCCATCTAGTGAGCACGTTGCACTACTGATATATCTACAGCAGGTATACGTGCTTGCTAGTCAGCTATTGTGCAAAATACATTTCTGCGATACACACATCTGCTGTATTTAGCGACAACTTTTGGTCGCATAGCAGTGTGCGTCTTGCAGGTGATTTTCACATCGCACAGTTGATAAAGCCTCAGTGACAAGTTAACGCCCGTTCTTGTTGTAAGCGTTAAGTCCACTGCAAAAGGCTTTGCTACTCTGCGTCACACACATCTGCTTTATTTAGCGACAACTTTGGGTCGCATAGCAGTGTGCGTCTTGCAGGTGATTTTCACATCGCACAGTTGATAAAGCCTCAGTGACAACTATGTCAGGTAGACCAAGGAAAGGCATACGTGGCCCTGCTGCGGAAAGGGGCACAGCTTCTAGGGTGTCTAGAGGCAAGGGTGGACGCGGTGGTCAGTCCTCAGCCAGGCCACCTTTTCGATTGTTCTCCTGCAGTGGCCTAGCTATACGTCCACAGTACGTACAGGAGGTGGTGGACTATATTACCAAACCCTCATCATCGTTATCATCAGCAACTACAGTGACCCAGGCAGAGAAAAGTGGTCAGTCTTCTGCAGTTGGCAGAGCAAATAAAGATGAGTCCATGTCCACCTCAAGTCCTCCCTTAGACCCAACTTCAGACATGGCAGAGGAGTCAGCTGAGCTTTTTGACCACAGTGCCGGTGTTCCGTGAAAAAACCATACCCGTGAGAAAACCATACCCTCGTCACTTCTGGTTCAGCTACGGAGGGTATGGATTTCTCACGGTAGTTAAACTTGCGGCGGGTACATTAAAACACTTCGGGTGCAACATAAATCATCTCCTCTCCTATCGCTGTAACATCCCTCATCTCCGGTAATAAATATAAAAGCGGATCACGGAGCCGCGATCGCCGTCACATTTACGTCTCATACACCCGCCGCCGCTTTTATATTTATTACCGGAGATGAGGGAAGTTACAGCGATAGGAGAGGACATGATTTATGTTGCACCCGAAGTGTTTTAATGTACCCGCCGCAAGTATAACATTAGAGACAGTGCCGTGATAATTTCATGCCCACCGAGCATGCGCACTTGTCAAATTCTTTCTCCTTCAATTACGTATCCGGGGCTCTGAGCATGCGCACTACTGCGCTGCTCTGCTGTTTCAGACCGGAAGTGACGAGGGGTTTGGTTTCTTCACGGGGTATGGTTTTTTAACGTTACACCGGCCATCTACTCCTGCCTGATGCTCAGTCCTTTATGGAGTCTGATGTTGGGTCTGAGGTTCAGGAGGAGGCAGAGCAAGCAAGAGGGGAGAACCAAAGTTGTCGCTAAATAAAGCAGATGTGTGTGACGCAGAGTAGCAAAGCCTTTTGCAGTTGACTTAACGCTTACAACAAGAATAGGCGTTAACTTGTCACTGAGGCTTTATCAACTGTGCGATGTGAAAATCACCTGCAAGACGCACACTGCTATGTGACCCAAAGTTGTCGCTAAATAAAGCAGATGTGTGTGACGCAGAGTAGCAAAGCCTTTTGCAGTCGACTTAACGCTTACAACAAGAACAGGCGTTAACTTGTCACTGAGGCTTTATCAATTGTGCGATGTGAAAATCACCTACAAGATGCACACTGCTATGCGACCCAAAGTTGTCACTAAATAAAGCAGATGTGTGTGACGCAGAGTAGCAAAGCCTTTTGCAGTGGACTTAATGCTTACAACAAGAACAGGCGTTAACTTGTCACTGAGGCTTTATCAACTGTGCGATGTGAAAATCACCTGCAAGACGCACACTGCTATATGACCCAAAGTTGTCGCTAAATAAAGCAAATGTGTGTGATGCATTTTTGAAGGTTTGGCATGCTATAATTCTGGTTCTGGACATGCTACAGAGCTGAAACTTCACAGGTACACTTTTTAGACCCCCCCAGACACTAAATCCAAAGAAGTCTATTTTTTTTTTTTTTTTTAATAATTGGCTCTCTATCAAAAACGACAATTTTTAAGAACTTTTTTCTTCAATGGGGTCTGGGAATCCGAACCGAACTTTCGGGAAATTCGGGTGTTCTGGTCAAACCAAACTTTTCAAAAGTTCGATCATCCCTAGCGGTGATCAGCAATTTTTAGCGATACTGCAACATTGGTGGACAGATCAGACACCTAAGTTAAATTTTTTGACACTTTTGGGGGGGGGGGACCAGTGACATTACTACAGTAATCAGTGCAAAAAATATGCACTGTTACTGTACTAATAACACTGGCAGGGAAGGGGTTAACACCAGGGGCAAGCAAAGGGTTAAGTGTGTCCCTAGGGGGTGCTTTCTAACTATGGGGGGGTTGAGCTTGATGTTCTTAAATAAGAGGAACATAGGATTCCTGTGTTTATTACTGACAGAACAGTAAACATGGCAGACCGGCGTTCTTTCTCCACTGTGATCGATCTCGGGTGCCCAGGGGCAGTCGCAGCCACCAGGCCCACTGATTGGCTCCCCCTGTGGCCAATCAGTGCTTAAACACGCCTCGCATGCTGACTCAAGGTGTGTCGAAGCGACGTACAGGTCGTTTCATGGGACAGAGCCGACTTGCTGCAGTAAAACTATGGCAGCTGGTCGGCAACTGGTTAACAGAATTTAATTTTGTAAAGAGCACCCAGTAGCAATGCTCAGTATTTTCTATTACTATATTATTATTTTAATTTAATTATTATATTATTTTCTATTTAGAGGGATGGCAAACCTAAATTTCTATCTAAGGCATACTGGAGCGAGGGATAGGTGTCAGACACTCCATAGAGTGTAGGACGCAGGTTCCCGCTCCACAACTGCATACAGCTAGCTCACCTAAGCTTACTCCACCAAGATCGGAGTACATTAATACTATTGATCCTCTCCCGACTCCCAAATGTGACAATCTTCCTAACCAATTAACTTCTAGGTTTTATTGTCAAGGCCTAATTAAACAAGCTGAAGTTAAAAGCTGATTGGTTACTATGCACAGCTGCACCAGATTCTGTGTGCTCCAGGTTTAGTAAATCTCCCCTGCAGTGCATTTAAAAAAAAAAAAATCCCCAAAAAATTGTACTGACTTGATGCACATTTTGTAAGCAGCATGTACTAGGCTACAGTTTCCCAGGGAGACAACATACATGTTTATAATCAATAAATCAAAATTACAAAAAAAAAAAATCAAGAAATATTGTACTGATTACATGCACAGTATGAAAAAGGTTTTTTACCAGAGCTGCTTCTTAGGGAAACACTGGGCAACTTGTAATTAAGAAATCAACATTACAGTGTATAATTTCCCGTAAAAAGGCAGAAAATTATTGTATACCACGATCTAGTAGCCCATACAATAAAAAGTGTATGTATCTTCCATTTTGTGCGGGACAACCAATCAGAGTAGTCCCTCCATTATATAAATAAGACCGGAAATTGTGGCTCAGCACTTCCTGAAGACAGAAACATACGTAGAAGCATAAGACTGCTACTTCTAGGTCCTGTATGACCTCACATCTGGCCTAGGATTAGAATGCACGCCGGTTAATAACAGATGCAGTGGGGCAAAATTATCCACACAAGCAAGCTGTATATACTGGAGCCAGTAGGCACCAAATACAAGTGAGTATAACATTATACTATTTACTGATTTATTACTCTTAACCAGTTCAGCTCTTTGGGCAAACTATGTATGATCACAAGCTGATGGGTTTTGTATAGCCCCACAGCTAGTGTGAACCCAAAAGTGGAACTTCCGCTTTAGGGAGTCCTGACCCCCCGACATGCCACATTTGGCATGTCATTTTTTGGGGGGGGGAGCGGGTACCTAGTTTTGACAGGTACCCGCTCCCACTTCCGCTCGGAGCGCCGCGGCGCCCTGAGCGGAAGTTCTCCTCTCCCCCTCCCTCCCTGCAATCTTCTGGGACACGTCAGTGGTCCCAGAAGATTGCCGGCCAATCACGGCGCGCAGCGCGACTCGCGCATGCGCAGTGGGTACCCGGCTGTGAAGCCGCAAACTGTAACAGCCGGGTGCCCACAGCAGTGATGCCGGCGCCGAGGGAGAGGATCGAGGCTTCCGGCGGCCGCATCGCTGGACCGTTGGACAGGTGAGTAAATGGCTGGAACTCCGCTTTAATAAAACAAATCAGACTATATTAATTTCCAAAAATAAGCTAGAAAGGTAAATATAGTACTGATTCCATACACAGTTTTTAGACACTTGCACTAGGCCCCATTTTGAAAAGAAGACAATCAACATTAATCAACATTATTGTAATTATTTTACAGTAAAAACATTTTATTTTCACACCAAAATATTGTAGTGACTCTGTGCACAGTATTTAATGTGGAACTTCACTCTAAAACACTCATTTCCATCATTCTAATCCTCCCTCTCCCAACCTAAAATAGCAGACAATTTTTTTTTTGTTTTTTTGGATGGTTTAGACTGTTATTTCAACAGGAGAGACATCTAAAAAATCTATATTAGAGTGCATTTATTTCACAAAAAAAGAGATAGTAAAATATTGTAGCAGCTCCATCCACAATTTTCAAAGTGTATCTAAAGGCAACACTTTATTTTGTTTGTTTTGAGTGCAGATGGATTAGAACACTGGTCACTTTTATTGATATCTGTGCCCTCGTTTGGAATATCAACTCTTCCTATTTGGCCAGTTTATTATTACTGTATCATTGAAACTGAAAGTAAAAGAAAATCATAACTATTGGTTTGACCTTAGAACCCTAACAGAGGGGAAATCTTGCAATAGGGACACACCAGGATTCTCTAACTTTTAAGGAATTTCCTCTTACTTTCTGTTTGACTATGGGACAAGAAGTGAAGGGAAATCTCCCCACTGGGACTCAGATGGCAAAACAAAACTAGCGGGGGTTTATCCCTCCCTCATCGAAAAAAAAAGTTTTGCCTTTAGTTATACTTTAAGCATTTTTACTTGGCCACATTGTCATGGATTGGGAATCCGCTCCCACTAGAAGCACACTGGCTAACTAGGACTTGCTTGTAGTGGTTGGGACAGACAGTGGTGAAAGCTACAGAGAAGTCACAGAGAGTTTGGCGTGCCTGATAGTGATAGTGAAAGGACCAGATGCAGAATTTAAGGAACCTCATTGTCCTCATTAGAGCTCCTACAAATAATGCTGAATTTACATTAAGCTCAATTCTCCTAAGTAAAATCGATTCGGAAATCTGTTAGCCATCACTGACATATATGTCATCACTAAACTTACAACATATGCCATTACTACATACATAGCATATTTCACTATATACTGTATATAGAGTATAAATAATAGTGAGAAGACTAATAAAGTAAATAACATCACTTGTTTTCTACCCATAACTTTGTAAAGGTGAATCAAATGTCAGTTATACAACTTAGACATACAGTACAGTCCCACATAAAAGTCACCTGCCTTGTTAAATTTCCTAATTTTTATCTTGGCATTCGCCTTCTGCACCTTTTCTCCCACTGACAAATGCATATAGTTAGTATTTTGCTTATCTTCTAAATAACCAAAGAGAAATATAATCTTGTTGTCTATAGCAGCCTTTTCTCAACAGGGGTTCCTCAGCACAATGGGGTGCCATCTAGAGTTCCCTGGGGTCCCGCGACAAAATGCTCAAAAATTCCCATAACTATTAGGGCAAGTATAGTTGGTGGATCAAACATTTTGTTTGTGTGGGGCCATATGCTGCTACTTGTCTCTGTCCCTGCAGTGTTTGGAATACAAAAATATATCCGAGCACTGCAGGCCAGCCACCCACATCCTACCAACTGCTGATGTCATCAGTTGCTAAGGACAGGTAAGGTGCCTAAAGAGCATCCTTTGTTGCCCCTCCCCTGCCTCTTTTGGTCAGTACCAGGCGCAAGTCTGGAAGTGTGAGGAAAAAAACAGAGAAGGAAGGCTGGTTAAGGCCTGCATATGAGCTCCTCTGAGCTTAGACATTTTCTGTAACTGAGTTATAATTTTCTGGTTTGCTAATTGGCACCTCTGCTTTACTTACTGAAAACCTATAAACTCTGTGTTACTTACTGGCGACCCCTGAACTCTGCATCAGTTCTGTTGACCTCTGATCCCTGCATCACAAATTACTGACCGTGAACTGCATCATAAACTATTGACCCCTGGAATCTGAGTAACAAACTACTGACTCCTGAACTGTGCATCACAAACTACAGACCCCTGAACTGTGCATCACAAACTACAGACCCCTGAACTGTGCATCACAAACTACAGACCCCTGAACTGTGCATCACAAACTACTGACCCCTGAACTGTGCATCACAAACTACAGACCCCTGAACTGTGCATCACAAACTACAGACCCCTGAACTGTGCATCACAAACTACAGACCCCTGAACTGTGCATCATAAACTACTGACCCCTGAACTGTGCATCACAAACTACAGACCCCTGAACTGTGCATCACAAACTACAGACCCCTGAACTGTGCATCACAAACTACAGACCCCTGAACTGTGCATCACAAACTTCAGACCCCTGAACTGTGCATCACAAACTACTGACCCCTGAACTGTGCATTACAAACTACAGACCCCTGAACTGTGCATCACAAACTACAGACCCCTGAACTGTGCATCACAAACTACAGACCCCTGAACTGTGCATCACAAACTACAGACCCCTGAACTGTGCATCACAAACTACTGACCCCTGCACTGTGCATCACAAACTACAGACCCCTGAACTGTGCATCACAAACTACAGACCCCTGAACTGTGCATCACAAACTACAGACCCCTGAACTGTGCATCACAAACTACTGACCCCTGAACTGTGCATCACAAACTACAGACCCCTGAACTGTGCATCACAAACTACAGACCCCTGAACTGTGCATCACAAACTACAGACCCCTGAACTGTGCATCACAAACTACTGACTCCTGAACTGTGCATCACAAACTACTGACCCCTGAACTGTGCATCACAAACTACAGACCCCTGAACTGTGCATCACAAACTACTGACCCCTGAACTGTGCATCACAAACTACAGACTCCTGAACTGTGCATCACAAACTACAGACCCCTGAACTGTGCATCACAAACTACTAACCCCTGAACTGTGCATCACAAACTACAGACCCCTGAACTGTGCATCACAAACTACTGACCCCTGAACTGTGCATCACAAACTACAGACCCCTGAACTGTGCATCACAAACTACAGACCCCTGAACTGTGCATCACAAACTACAGACCCCTGAACTGTGCATCACAAACTACTGACCCCTGAACTGTGCATCACAAACTACTGACCCCTGAACTGTGCATCACAAACTACAGACCCCTGAACTGTGCATCACAAACTACTGACCCCTGAACTGTGCATCACAAACTACAGACCCCTGAACTGTGCATCACAAACTACAGACCCCTGAACTGTGCATCACAAACTACTGACTCCTGAACTGGGCATCACAAACTACTGACCCCTGAACTGTGCATCACAAACTACAGACCCCTGAACTGTGCATCACAAACTACTGACCCCTGAACTGTGCATCACAAGCTACAGACCCCTGAACTGTGCATCACAAACTACAGACCCCTGAACTGTGCATCACAAACTACAGACCCCTGAACTGTGCATCACAAACTACAGACCCCTGAACTGTGCATCACAAACTACAGACCCCTAAACTGTGCATCACAAACTACTGACCCCTGAACTGTGCATCACAAACTACAGACCCCTGAACTGTGCATCACAAACTACTGACCCCTGAACTGTGCATCACAAACTACTGACCCCTGAACTGTGCATCACAAATTACCGTTAACTGAACTTTGTGTCACAAGTTACTGACCTTTGAACTCTGCATTACAAACTCTTGAATACCTGACCAGAAGACCATCATTTTTTACATCTTTCACTGGTGTGCCCCAAGATTGTGATTATTTTATGGTTGGGGTTTTTTTATTAGAATAGAATATGCAGAAATGATGCTCAGAACCATCTAAATAACACAATACTTAATAACACACTGCAATAACAAGCAACCAAGATCCATTTAAAGGAGGTAATGTGCCTCTCAGTACCTTGGTGTGAAAGGATGCACAAATTCATACAAGGGTATTTATCTCAGAAATTAATGTGACAGTAATGAGGTTCAGGCACCTCAAAATGACTGAAGAATACAGAGTGGAATCCTTATTTGGTTAAAATCCATTAGTCGTTGAAGTCAGATAGATTCAAATCTTTATCTTTAGGGTCATGAAGGAATTGGTATATACCCCTGCCTACAGACAGCTTGAATTTGAATGAAATAGACAAGCCATTGAAATTGAATAAACATTTCTCAGAGGGTCTGGAAGTTTCAAAAGAACTTCTATTTCACCTCAGAAATGGTCATTAAAAATTGTGCAATAATATTACTTAGCAGACCACTGGCAACCATGAATATGTTAATGAAGCCTAATATATTGTATATCCTATCACAGCATTTTTACACAGTTCTGGGTTATAAAGCCATATCTCCTTTTCAACGGCATTGGAAAGGATGTATGAAAACCAGGCCTTTACCACTTCCAGTCCGGGCCAATTCTGACATTTCAAACAAACCATGAAAAAAAACCTAAGAGAAAAGAGGTACCACAATAGATCCGGGTAGTTTGACTAAAAAATGTTTTAACTTTATTGAAACAATATGCATATAAAAATATACAGATGAAAAGTACAGTACATGCAAAGTAGTAAATACTAATTTCGCAGGAACCTCCATCTAACATTCCACCCATTTCTGACATTTCTCTCATACATGTAAAAATAAGCTTTTTTTTTTTTGCTAGAAAATTTAGAACCCAAAAATATAATGTATTTTTTAAGCCAAGGCCCTAGGGAATAAAATGGTTTGATGCAATGTTTTATGTTTATATATACTGCTTACACAGACACGGAACCAACACTGATTGGTAAGCAACCAAGCGCTTAGTGAGGATAGCTACCTCTAATCTGGCGTGATAACAAATGCTGCTACTTAATAAAAATGCATGAATAAATAGAATATGTGTAAATACAAGTTGTATGTAGATACAAAATATATTCCAGTAGCGCAAACGAGAATGATAAGCTCACTCCCCAATCACAATCACTGAAAACTTAATATAGTCCAGTATAAAATGTATAAAATAATAATATGTAGTCCCAACATGGATCAGTCCACCAAAGCAGCGTAGGAAAACATATGACAAATGACGATACTCCACACTGATGTATCCCTTGGGAAGTTCTAATGGTGCAGATATACAGGATCACCTTAACCACCACCACTGTGCTCTGAAGGGGGGAAGATAATGCACACTCACCGACTTCACTGGCCCAGTGATTCTCACCACTGAGCAAACAAGCCAAATTACAGCCACATCCGCTTAGGACTCCGGAATAAGACCAATAATAGGCTCAGTCAGGTGCAAGTGACATGTAAAGGAAGGAATAGAGCTCCACTAGTGTGATAACGTATAACACTCACTTTATTCCAAAATCAAAATACATCACACTCACATTGCATCAGTTGGATATTCGCATGTATGGAGGTGTATACCCATCGGGACCCGTATCCTGACTCCACGCCGTGGATCGTGCCTTCCGGGTGCTCACACTCCTCGTACACTCGATTAGGTTACACCGCCTGGCCACGCCCCGACGCGTTTCGTACTTCCGACTTCCTCACGGGGGCGTGGCCGCGGCGGTATGGCAGCAAACTAAATACCTACGACTCTCCGCCTATCTGGGCGGGGTCGTGGTGTACGTAATCTGTCAATGGCTAAACATTTCCTGTTCCGGACGGACACCAACAGACGCAGTTGCCAATTTACCACGACTCCCGTGGATTTTGGCCAAATATTCCTCACGCCCGCTCCCAGTACCACATTGAAGAGACTTCAATGCGCCTCACATAGCTCACCGGCTTTCAAACTAGGGAACATAGTTAACACGGGCAATAAGGCGCCTCACTGCGAACAGGGGAAATGTATAACGCCATGAACTGTGCTGCACTCCATAATTACTGGTAACAACACCATATAGTAAATTATAGTGAATGCACACATCCTACAACAATATTAACACCACTGTTACCATTGTACATCAATACAACAAGGAACACTAATACAATTTAAAACTGGGATATACCTCAGAAAATATTAAAATTGTACAAATATAACATATATTAGTGTATCATATATAATATATCTTCTCTAAAATATATGAATAAAATATATGAATAAAAGTAAGAGATCATCAATAACAGTTCAGGAAATATTAAAAAATTCCAAAAATCTGACATATAAAACTCCTAAAACCAATGATAAAAGGATAACTAATTAAAAATCAATAACTAATTAAAAATCACTAATAAAACAATTTAAGTCCAATTCGATATTTAAGCCAATCGGGCTGAGAGATTGGGTCATATATATCCATTTAGTTTCGCACTTGGACAACTCTCTCACCCAATTGGCCCCCCTCCATGATGGTGTGACACGTTCTATGCCCCAGAACTGTAGGCAACTTGGGTCACGTTGGTGGTGTAACCGGAAATGAGCCGGCAAAACTTTTATAGCCAGAAGAGGGGCGTGGCTATGGGAGCGAAGTTCGCTCCCAGCTTCGCCAACCTCTTCATGGCAGAATGGGAAGATAAGCATATTTTTAGTAGAGAGAGGCCGACCCTACTCTACTATAGGAGGTTTATTGATGACATCATATTTATCTGGAACGACACGGAGCAGTCTTTGGTCGAGTTCATGAGTCATCTGAATAATAACCCCAACAACATCCAATTGGATTTCCATTGGAGCCAATCTGAAATCCATTTTTTGGATGTGAATATTAAAAAAGTATGGGGGAAGCTAACTACCACTGTCTTTTTTAAAGCCACCGACAGGAATAGTTATTTATCAATTCAGAGTGGCCACCACCCTAACTGGTTACGCAATATCCCGCGCGGGCAATTTATGCGGGTGAGACGCAATTGCACGCTTGATGAGGATTTTGTGTCTCAAGCAGGGGTACTAAAGGATAGATTTGTCCAAAAAGGCTATAAAGAAGAGACCCTGGATAAGGAGATAAAGAACATTTTAGAAATCCCTAGGTCCACATGCCTGCAGAACATCACTAGGCCCCGGAATGAGTCGGATGACAAGCAATGGAGCTTCTTATCCGATTATTCCGAGGACTATAAAAAGGTAGAGGCCATATTTAAATCACATTGGCATGTTCTGCGCATGGACACTATATTGGGCCCTGTTTTGCCGGAAGTTCCTAATTTCATTTATCGGAAAGCCCCAAATTTCGGGGATAGGGTCGTTAAAAAGGTGCTTGATGCGCCAAATACTTCCTTCTTCAGCAGGACGGCGAGGGTTCCATATGTGTGGGAGGTGCAGGACGTGTTCCTTCACTACCATGAACCTGAGGAGACGGGATTCCTTTTATGTGCGGGCCATTGATAAGGAGTTTGATGTTAAACATCTAATTACGTGCGATACCACCCATGTGGTCTACGCACTAATGTGCCCCTGCCAACTAATATATATTGGCCGTACAAAACGTACCCTGAGTATAAGGGTTGGTGAGCATATCACCAACATTATTAAAGGTAAAAAAGAACACAGTGTGCCGGCTCATTTCCGGTTACACCACCAATGTGACCCAAGTTGCCTACAGTTCTGGGACATAGAACGTGTCACACCATCATGGAGGGGGGCCAATTGGGTGAGAGAGTTGTCCAAGTGCGAAACTAAATGGATATATATGACCCAATCTCTCAGCCCGATTGGCTTAAATATCGAATTGGACTTAAATTGTTTTATTAGTGATTTTTAATTAGTTATTGATTTTTAATTAGTTATCCTTTTATCATTGGTTTTAGGAGTTTTATATGTCAGATTTTTGGAATGTTTTAATATTTCCTGAACTGTTATTGATGATCTCTTACTTTTTTTCATATATTTTATTCATATATTTTAGAGAAGATATATTATATATGATACACTAATATATGTTATAAAATCCACGGGGGTCGTGGTAAATTGGCAACTGCGTCTGTTGGTGTCTGTCCGGAACAGGAAATGTTTAGCCATTGACAGATTACGTACACCACGACCCCCCGCCCAGATGGGCGGAGAGTCGTAGGTATTTAGTTTGCTGCCATACCGCCGCGGCCACGCCCCCGTGAGGAAGTCGGAAGTACGAAACGCATCGGGGCGTGGCCAGGCGGCGTAACCTTAATCGAGTGTACGAGGAGTGTGAGCACCCGGAAGGCGCGATCCCCGGCATGGAGTCAGGATATGGGTCCCGATGGGTATACACCTCCATACATGCGAATATCCAACTGATGCAATGTGAGTGTGATGTATTTTGATTTTGGAATAAAGTGAGTGTTATACGTTATCACACTAGTGGAACTCTATTCCTTCCTTTACATGTCACTTGCACCTGACTGAGCCTATTATTGGTCTTATCCCAGAGTCCTAAGTGAATGTAGCTGAGCCTGTTATTGGTCTTATTGGTCTTATTCCGGAGTCCAAAGCGGATGTGGCTGTAATTTGGCTTGTTTGCTCAGTGGTGAGAATCACTGGGCCAGTGAAGTTGGTGAGTGTGCATTACCTTCCCCCCTTCAGAGCACAGTGGTGGTGGTTAAGGTGATCCTGTATATCTGCACCAATAGAACTTCCCAAGGGATACATCAGTGTGGAGTATCGTCATTTCTCATATGTTTTCCTACGCTGCTTTGGTGGACTGATCCATGTTGGGACTACATATTATTATTTTATACATTTTATACTGGACTATATTAAGTTTTCAGTGATTGTGATTGGGGAGTGAGCTTATCATTCTCGTTTGCGCTACTGGAATATATTTTGTATCTACATACAGCTTGTATTTACACATATTCTATTTATTCAATGTTTTATGTTACATGACATTTGTGCAGAAAAATTTCAGAAAAAAAAAATTAATGCATTTTAGTGCACACAAACATAATATACAGTAATAGCAATATTTGGTAAAATTTAAAAGATGATGTTACACTGAGTAAATAGATACCTAACATGTCACAATTTAAAATTGGAATGGAATGGCAGAAAGCTCTGGTACCTAAAAAAAACTCCATGGGTAATGCTTTAAAAGCCTTTACAGGTTACCGGTTTAGAGTTAAAGAGATTTGGGGCTAGATTACATATACGTGTGGGACCTATGTGCGTGTGAGCAGGGGGGCACAGGTGAACTTTCAAATTCATTTTATGATTATTTTGTTTAAACATTTTTTTTGTCAATGTACCTTTATTTATTTTTTGATTGTATGTTATTTATATCACAGGGGGTGAATAAAGTCCCTTGTGATAGCATAGGCCATGACAGGTCCTCTTTATGAAGAGATCTGAGGTCTATTAGATCCAAGATCTTTTCTGTGGCGTCTGATTAAACCAAGATAAATTTGATTAGATGCTTTACAAGCCTGTAACATCTTGTAAACAAACACACCAAAACCTTCTCAAAGATCAGAGATCAAAGAGGGGGAAGAGTAAAAGAAATTCCTCTTACTCTGTTTACAGCATCAGATCTGAAGGGTCGCATCCTTGCCGGGCTCCCCTATAGGATGGGAGAGGCCAGGAGACAGCGGGCATCAGAGGGGGGATCCTTTTTTCTGTCTGTTAAAGTGATAGAGGGGCTGTATAGGCTCTTGGATCACTTTTACTTTGTAGGAAATCATTGGCCCCAAGAAGATCATATCTTGATCATTGCTGCAGCTGCAGAATTTTATATCAAGGATGTATATATATGTGCGCCAGATGGAAAGCAGTTAATAACATTCGTTAATCCAAGCTAACAACTTATTAGGGCCGGTTTACTGATTTATTGTAAGATAGTTTAGCCTGCAGAATGCAGAATACACATTCCTGGATTAATATGTCACTTTCCCTGAAGAGTCAAAATTAAAAATGTTTAATAACTCCTAAACTAATTACAGTACATCAAGAATAAGAATATGTTCATGTTATCAACTAATTACCAGTATTTTAAGAACAAATCTATAATATATTATTACATACAACAGCCTTTTTCAACCAGGGTGCCCAAGCATCCTGGGGTGCCCTGAGGTTTCTTCAGAGGTGCCTTGGCAAAATGCTTAAAAAATTGATCAACAGTTGTATGCAAGCCAGAAGGTGGATTAAGCCTTCCTTTTTAGTTACACAAAGTCTTTCTAAACACTGGCATCCTAACAACCAATGACATCAGTTGATAAGGAGGATGTCTGTTGCCTCCACAGCATCCTTGTTTGACCCTCGTCTGCCCCTCTCCATCAGCACTGTGGTGACATTAGCTGACTGATGGAGAAAAATTGAGGGAGAAGAGAAACATTGGAATACTAGTCAGTACCAGTGTGCAAAAGTGTATTTGCTTTGGAAGAAAAATATCACCTCTAGCCTTGCATTATATGAAAGCTATTAGAATTGTTTTTTACATTTTAGAATGGGATGCCTTGAGTCTGTCCATAGTTTATATTTTTAAAGGGTGCCTCGACTGAAAAAAGGTTGAGAAACCCTGACATAGAGTACAGTGGAGTTGGAACATCCCATCTCCGAGGTGATATAGGCTTATGATTAATAGCATATTTAGATTTACTCAAAAAATATGTTAATGTTGCACACTAGAATGTGGGTTATTAGATTGTGGCATGTGGTACACAATATTTAGAAAATTTGAAAACTGTACAGTATCTGAAGAAGTGACAGCATATGATTATAAACCTTTGTAACCACCTCAGCTCCGGAAGGTTTTACCCCCTTTCTGACCAGGGCACTTTTTGCTATTCAGCACTGTGCTATTTTAACTGGCAATGCAATGTATGCAAATTCTTCTTCTTCTTATTTTTTTTTTCACATAAATAGAGCTTTCTTTTGTTGTGTGATCACCAAATACCAAAATCAGTGGTATTGATCACCACTGAGTTTTTTATTGTTTGCAATAAAAAAAAATATTTTCTACTTTCTGTTATAAAACATACCCAATAAAATGTAATTGCTTCATAAATTTAGGCCAAAATGTATTCTGCTACATATCTTTGGTAAAAAAAATCTCTATATATTTGAAATCTCAGGTCTTGAGGCCCTTAAAATGCCAGGAAAGTACAAATACCCCTCAAGGACCCCTTTTTTTGGAAAGTAGACAGTCTGAGGCATTTAGTAAGAGTCATAGCAAGTTTTTTTGAAGTTTTAATTTTTTTGTTACAAATAAATTCTATAAATGTTGGGTTTTTTTCACATTTATTTTTTATATACTGTCACCAGTGCAGTACAACATCATCATAAGACTGGTGTGGCAGTGATCAGGGACACTGACTGGTGACAGTATGTTAAAAAAAAAAATGATTACATTTTTCAAGCATTTTTTTTTTTTGTTAATACATTTTTTTTTTACATACTTTAATCACAGTATATCAGTGTCACCTAAGTAATACTGTATCACGCTGAGGGGGTGATCAGGGATTTTTTTTTTTTTGCTGACGATCATTGTAACAGCAATCTTCAAATGTAACACATTCATGACAGCTGCGATTACTAGTGATCTGTAGTGCGCTACTGCTAATCACATGGTACAGGGTGCTGTGATTGGCCCAGGTACCATGTGATAGATGTAGGCCAATCTCAGCAAAGAAAGCACAGCTTTTCTGAATTAATTCATCCATAACAGCTTTGTTGACATGGTGGTCATGTGTTCCCATAATGATCACATGATCACCAGGCCGTGGGTACTGGAAGTGGCGGGCTGCGTGGCCCTAATCCCTAATCCAGAGCAGGCTGGATGACATACATGTGCCAGAAACCCACAGTAAAAGTACTGTGGGCAGTCGACAAGTGGTTAATATCCTCTTAGCCACTCTTCACACCTCTGGATTGGTTGTGACTTGGACTGGGTTCCCTCAGAGCAAGCTGCTTTCTGTGGGGGCACTCAACAGGAGGGAGGGGCTAGGAACACAGAAGAGGGACCCAAGAGGAGGAGGTGTGCAAAACCAACTGCATAGAGCAGGTAAGTATAATATGTTTGTTTTTTGTTTTTTTAAATTCGATTTTACAATCACTTTAAAATTATCTCTATTGCACAGAACTGAAAGAATCCCTGTCTCTTTTAAAGTGCTACAGTGTGAACCTCTGAAATATCCCTGTCTGCGTGACGGTGGGTATTAAAGACACTTCTTTGTTACTGTGATTATTGTAAATGGTTCAGGTTTCTGATAAGGCTGTGTAAGCTGTTTTGATGTGTAACAAGTAAATGATGTAGTCAACCAGCTGTAGTGTCAGTGTTATTTTGCTGCCACCTAGATTGTAGTCCTGAGAACTGGAAATCTTTGGGTAGAGTTAAGGTTCAAACACACTATAAGAAAACCGGACGAACATTTTAGTCCGAGAAACTTTCAGACCATTTTCGTGTAGTGTGTACACGACTTTCTACAGCCAATTTCGACCTTCTGAATCGGGACAAGCTCCAAAATGTTTCTCGTACAGGAAGAGAACAAAGGGGTTTTCGTTTAATGTGTACTGTTTTCATACGATTTTCGTACGGGAAAAATCTGAAAAGAAAGACTGCGCATGATCAGAAACAATAAACAACAAAAAAACAGCCTTTGTCATACAAGAATTTTTATATGACTTTTCCTTAATCGGTTCCAATTTGCTGTGAAACAGAGAGGAAAATTGGACGATCGTTCACCCGATTGTCCTATAGTGTGAACCCCACATTAGGGTGAGAGTGTCATTGCCACTTTTTTGACAGCACTGTGTGAGTTTACCCAGTGGACACTACTGTTGTTGCAGTTATTTCTGTAGATGGGACCCAAGGACAGCTGGAGCATACTGTATACATAGTTAGAGGACCCATTATTTACAATCTATGATATCTATTTTTTGCAAAACACAATTCCCTCCTAAATGGCAAACCTTGGGTTTAGTGGTATTTAAAATAGCTTCTCAATTGGAAATTACTGAAAATTGTGACATTGCTGATTGAATTTGTGGAAACTACAGCATGATTCCTAATGGGACATCAATCCTATTGAATAAAAATAAAGATCACAATGCATCCAAAGCCCATGTGCATATGCATCTGTTGTGAAATGCTTTCATCCATACCAGTCTAAGCTAAGTTATTAACCTGCCAACGGCCTTATCATGTTCATTATCTTACTACAGTTTATAGATTTATGGCATTTTCAAACCATTCTATCCGTAAGGTGATTTTAGACAAGACTAATACGTTATGACCTTCCTCTTTTGCTACTGTCTTCTGTTTGAAATATATGGGAAAATTATTATCCTAATGCAGAATCTATAGAACGGTTTATCGGAAATGGGAAAGATTAATGGATTCATATGTGAATAAATGTCTGACTTTACATACATGAATTAAATTCCTCCACTTACATCTTTCTCACTTTAGCTATAACATAAATTATCAACACCATAATTAAGATTGTTTTGACATTAACATCATCCTTTTAAGGTTCTGCGCTCTTTATCAGATGCAACCAAAGAAATCAATGTCTATGTAAATGTTTAACTAATAGTGCAAATGCTGTGCTTTTTCTTGCAAAAGTGGGAATTTAAAGTTAACTTGTGCCAAGACGATGCAAAATAAAGTATTTATATATTTTGAACAAACAGAAAAGGCACTTTACAATAAGCTTTTATTCACCCAGCTATAATCATAGTGAGAGAAAGTTACCTTCAAAGTTCACAATAGAGTCTTCGAAATTACATATCCTTTCCTCTTTATTTTTTTTAATGAGCGCAGAAACTTGGCACTGTAAACATACATTACAGTAGGTGTTTCTAAACTATTAGATACTGACTGAAACTTGAATTTAAAGTCTCTCTTTGTGAGGATAAATTACTTCACAGTGCATGCAGCTAGAAAGGCAGAGGATGGTTTGTTTTAAATATATTTTAGGCTAGTCATACATTATACAATTTTCTTGTAGAGTTTCACTTTAGATTTACCAAAACCATAAAATATGAGGTCAAACCTAAACACTTTCAATTTGTATGCAGTCAGGCAGGCCCTTACACTACATAGTTGAAGGTAAATCTAAAGGAAGTTGAATAAGAAAATGTTATAATGTATGGGCAGCTTTATTGTTTGTTAAGAATATACAAATATTTTAGTGTACAGGTGAACTTTAGGTAAAGGTTGAGTATAACCAACAACTCCTCAGCACAGTTCTTCCATAGTTACATAGTTGGTGAGGTTGAAAAAAGACACCAGTCCATCCAGTTTAACCTATGGTGGTGTGTGTGTATGTTTGTGATTATGCCAATAGTACATCGTATACCCCTGTATGTTGTGGTCATCTATAGTTTCTTTTAAACTAGCAACGCTCCCTACTGATACCACTGCTTGTGGAAGGGAATTCCACATCCTTACCGCTCTGACAGTAAAGAACCCTCTTTGAAGTTTAAGGTTAAACCGCTTCTTTTCCAACTTTAGTGAATGGCCGTGTGTCTTTTTAAATTCTCTTTCACTAAATAGTTTTTTTCCCTATGCTAGGGTCGCCAGTACAGTATTTATACATTGATATCATATCCCCTCTCAAGCGTCTCTTCTCCAGAGAGAATAAATTCAATGCTTGTAGTCTTTCCCAATAGCTAAGATCCTCCAGTCCCTTTATTACATTTGTTGCCCTTCTCTGGACTCTCTCCAGTACCAACACATCCTTCCTGAAGACTGGTGCCCAGAACTGGATGGTATACTCAAGATGCGGCCAGACCAGAGTCTTGTAGAATGGGAGAATTATTGTTTTAACTCTGGAATTAATCCCTTTTTTAATGCATTCCAATTATCTGTTGGCTTTGCTTGCAGCAGCTTGCCATTGCATGCCATTGCTGAGCCTATCATCTACTATGACCCCCAGGTCCTTTTCAATCCTAGATTCCCCCAGAGGTTCTCCCCCCTAACCTGTAACTTGCGTTCATATTTTTTGACTCCCCAAGTGCATTATCTTACATTTTTCAACATTAAACCTCATTTACCATGTAGTTGCCCACCCCATTATTTTGTTTAGGTCTTTTTGCAAGGTTTCCACATCCTGCGAAGTTACTGCCCTGCTTAACTTTGGATCATCCGCAAATACTGAGATTTAGCTGTTAGCTGTAGATCACTTAGGAATAAATTAAACAGGATTGATCCCAGGACAGATCCTTGGGGGACCCCACTTTCCACACAAGACCATTCCATGTACTCGTCATTTATCACCACCCTTTGGACTCGCCCCTGTAGCCAGTTTTCAATCCATGTACTCCATGCCAACAGACCTCCATTTGTACAGTAAACGTTTATAGGGAACTGTATCAAATGCCTTTGCAACATCTAGATACACCGCATCTACATGCCTTCCTTTATCTAGATGGCAGCTCACTTCTTCATAGAAGGTTAAAAGATTGGTCTGGCAAGAATGATTCTTCATGAATCTATGCCTATTACTGTTAATGATACCATTTTCATTACTAAAATCTTGTATGTATTCTTGTATATATTATCATCCCCTCCAATACCTTGCAGACTATTGATGTTAGGCTAACTGGCCTGTAGTTCCCAGAGATATGTCTTGGCCCTTTTTTAAATGTTGGTGCCACGTTGGCTTTTCTCCAATCAGCTGGCACCATTCCAGTCAGTAAACTGTCCATAAAAATTAGGAACGATGGTCTGGCTACCACTTGGCTGAGCTCCTTAAGGACCCTTGAGTGTAAGCCATCTCATCTGGTCACAATAACTTATTTATGTTAAGTTTTTCAAGTCTTTTTCTGATTCTGTCTTCTGTTAGCTATGAGGGAGCTTCCTGTGATGTGTTATTAAAATTAACATTACAGTCATTGTAACCGTTAGGGATGATCGAGCGGTTCGGGTCCACCATTTGTTCGGCCCGAACATTGGGTGTTCGAGGTTCGGCCGAATTTAGAACTTTTTGCCCAAAAAGTTCGGAATTCGGCAACCAGAACCGACCAAAATGCAATGCTTCAGGAAATGGGCTTTAAAAGCCCGTGATTGGACCAGAACCATTAGCAAAAGCCAATTGAGGGGGCAGGAGAATGCTAGGAATGTGATTGGAGTGACTAGGGGGTCCCTAGACCAATCATTAGTGAATACGCCCCCCAGTATATAAGATAGCCCCCGCCATATTCCTAGCATTGTTATACTGGACATGGAAGAGAGTGGAAGCAGTTCTGTTAATTTTACTTTAAAAGTGTCATTTAGCATTTATTAGTGTGAGGAAAGGGATATCTAGTGTAGTTAGAGTGCTCCTTTACACTTAAGTTAGCTTCAAAAATTTAGTTTCTGTAGGGAAAGTGTTAAGTGTAAGGGGACTGTAGTGTAGTGTAGGGTTAACTGACAGTGACCGCTATGGAAGGGTGACAAAACTCTTCCATAGCAGGGTGACCGCTATAGAGAAATGATCATTTCTCTGAGTTGCTTCGGGACAGGAATATGGCTTCTCACCAGCAAGCATTTTTCATGCTGCAGGGGTTGCCACTGCCAGTGCTTTTTTGAGGACATGTTTGATGTCAGACATGACATCTGAACATGTGTATAGGGGGTATATATACACACATATGTCTGTATATATACCCCTAGACATATATAGGTGTGATAGTAGCAGAAATATATGCTTGCGCTAATGAAATCATTTACAGTAATATATTTCTGCTACTATCACACCTATATATGGCTAGGTGTCTATATACATATAATTATGTGTGTATATATACCACTATACACAAGTTCAGATGTTTTGCCTGCCTCAAAAGAACCCAAAAAAATGCCAAAAAAACGCTAGCGTCAAAAAAAAAAATGCCCAGGTGTGTTTTTGCTGGCATTTTTTGGGGGGTTTTGGAGGCAGGCAAAACATCTGAACTTGTGTATAGTGGTGTATATACACACATACATATATTTATATACACACCTAGACATATATAGGTGTGATAGTAGCAGAAATATATGCTTGCGCTAATGAAATCATTTACAGTAATATATTTCTGCTACTATCACACCTATATATGGCTAGGTGTCTATATACATATAATTATGTGTGTATATATACCACTATACACAAGTTCAGATGTTTTGCCTGCCTCAAAAGAACCCCAAAAAATGCCAAAAAAACGCTAGCGTCAAAAAAAAAAATGCCCAGGTGTGTTTTTGCTGGCATTTTTTGGGGGTTTTTGGAGGCAGGCAAAACATTTGAACTTGTGCACAGTACCACTATACACAAGTTCAGATGTTTTTCCTGACTGCAAAGAACCCAAAAAAATGCCTGCTATTAAACCGGCAAGGTGTGAAAACCGAGAAGAGAAGCCAACCCCCTGTGCTGAAAGTGTTCTAATACAAACAATCCTTTTTTTTTTTTATGGTTCTGGACATGCTACAGAGCTGAAACTTCACAGGTACACCTTTTAGACCCCCCAGATACGAAATCACACAAAAAAAGTTCTTAAAAATTGTCATTTTTGATAAAAAAGCCAATTATTGAAAACATTTTTAAAAAAAAAGAGATTTTTTGATTTTTACTTTGGATTTCGTATCTGGGGGGTCTAAAAAGTATACATGTGAAGTTTCAGCTATGTAGCATGTCCAGAACCATAAAAAAAAAGATCATTTGTATTAGAACACTTTCAGCACAGGGGGTTGGCTTCTCGGTTTTCACACCTTGCCGGTTTAATAGCAGGCATTTTTTTGGGTTCTTTGCAGTCAGGAAAAACATCTGAACTTGTGTATATTGGTACTGTGCACAAGTTCTGATGTTTTGCCTGCCTCCAAAAACTCCCAAAAAATGCCAGCAAAAACACACCTGGGCATTTTTTTTTTTGACGCTAGCGTTTTTTTTGGCATTTTTTGGGGTTCTTTTGAGGCAGGCAAAACATCTGAACTTGTGTATAGTGGTATATATACACACATAATTATATGTATATAGACACCTAGCCATATATAGGTGTGATAGTAGCAGAAATATATTACTGTAAATGATTTCATTAGCGCAAGCATATATTTCTGCTACTATCACACCAATATATGTCTAGGTGTGTATATAAATATATGTATGTGTGTATATACACCACTATACACAAGTCCAGGTGTTTTGCCTGCCTCAAAAGAACGCAAAAAAATGCCAAAAAACGCTAGCGTCAAAAAAAAATGCCCAGGTGTGTTTTTGCTGGCATTTTTTGGGGGTTTTTGGAGGCAGGCAAAACATCAGAACTTGTGCACAGTACCACTATACACAAGTTCAGATGTTTTTCCTGACTGCAAAGAACCCAAAAAATGCCTGCTATTAAACCGGCAAGGTGTGAAAACTCCTGTGCTGAAAGTGTTCTAATACAAACAATCTTTTTTTTTATGGTTCTGGACATGCTACAGAGCTGAAACTTCACATGTACACTTTTTAGACCCCCCAGATACGAAATCCAAATCTCTTTTTTTTTTTTAATTTTTCAATAATTGGCTTTTTTATCAAAAATGACAATTTTTAAGAACTTTTTTTTGTGTGATTTTGTGTCTGGGGGGTCTAAAAGGTGTACCTGTGAAGTTTCAGCTCTGTAGCATGTCCAGAACCAGAAAAAAAAGATCATATAGGTGTAAAAGGAGGGTCCCACATCCCTGTTCTACTGAAAAATTATCTTTTTTTTTTTCATGGTTCTGGACATGCTACAGAGCTGAAACTTCACATGTACACTTTTTAGACCCCCCAGATACTAAATCCAAAGTCAAAATCAAAAAATCTCTCTCTTTTTTTTTTTTCAATAATTGGCTTTTTTATCAAAAATGACCATTTTTAAGAACTTTTTTTTGTGTGATTAATAGTTAATGGGGCATGACCCAGAACCCTAGGGACTTTTTAGGGGCATTTATTGGGTTTTAGGGCTTAAAAATTGTGTTTTTTGATTACCGAAGTTCGGGTCCCATTGATTTCAATGGGGTTCTGAAATCCGGGCCGAACTTTCGGGAAGTTCGGATGTTCTGGCCGAACCGAACTTTTCAAAAGTTCGATCATCCCTAGTAACCGTATCCCCACCCCCGTTTCCCTTGTGAAGACTGAGAAGAATATATTCAAAACCTTCGCCTTATTCCTGTCATTTGTAGCCAAATTCCCTTCTTTATCATTTATGGGGCCAATATGTTCAGCCTTGCTTTCTTATATTTTTATACTTAACCACTTCCATACAGAACAGTTAGACACCCTTCCTGCCCAGACCAATTTTCAGCTTTCAGCACTCTCACACTTTGAATGACAATTGCTCAGTCATGCTACACTGTAACCAAACAAAATTTTTATCATTTTTTTCACACAAATAGAGCTTTCTTTTGGTGGTATTTGATCACAACTGGGGTTTTTTTTTTCCTGATATATGCAAAAAAAGAGCAAAATTAAAAAAAAAAAAAACACTTTTTTTTAGTTTCAATTATAAAATTTTGCAAAAAATTAATTTTTCTTCATACATTTGGGCCAAAATGTATACTGCTACATGTCTCTGGTAAAATTAACCCAAATTAGTGTATATTATTTAGTCTGTGTGAAAGTTATTGAGTCTAGAAGCTATGGTACCAATTACTGAAAATTGATCACACCAGATGTACTGACGGCCTATCTCCTTTCTTGAGGCCCTGAAATGTCAGGACAGTACAAATACCACCTAAATGACCCCTTTTTGTAAAGTAGACAGTCCAAGGTATTTAGTAAGAGGCATGGTGGGTTTTTTGAAGTTGTAATTTTTTCCCACAATTCTTGGGAAAATGAAGAAAAAAAAAATGTTTTCTTTTTTTTCCCACAAAGTTGTCAATTTATAAGCTATTTCTAACACATAGCATGTACACAGCAAAAATTACACCCAAAAATACATTCTGCTACTCCTTCCGAGTATGGCGATACCACATGTGTGAGACTTTTACACAGCCTGGCCACAAAAAGAGACTCCACGTCCAAGAAGCACCTTCAGGCGTTCTAGGAGCATAAATACACATAAAACTTTCTTACTACCTATCACACTTTTCAAGGCCCTAGAGCACCAATACAATGGAAAAGTCCACAAAATGACCCCATTTTGGAAAGAAAACACTCCAATGTATATTCTATGAGGCATTATGGGTCGTTTGAACATATAATTTTTTTCCACAGGTTTTTGGAAAATGTGGGAAAAAAATGAAAACTTTTTTTTTACACAAAGTTGTCAATTTATAGGATATTCCTAACACATAGCATGTACGCAGCAAAAATGACACCCCAAAATACATTCTGCCCCTCCTCCTGAGTATGGCAATACCACATGTGTGAGACTTTTTCACAGCCTAGCCATATAGAGGGGCCCAACATCCAAGGCGCACCATCATGCATCCTAGCCACTTGCCTAGGCCTATTTTTGACATTTGGTGTTTACAAGCTAAAATCAGTTGTTTTGCTAGAAAAATGCTTAGAACCCCCAAACATTATATATTTTTTTTTAGCAGAGACCCTAGAGAATAAAATGGAGATTATTGCAATATTTTTTATCACACCGTATTTGCGCAGCGGTCTTCCAAACGCAATTTTTTTGGAAAAAACTCACTTTTTTTAATTAAAAAATAAGAAACCAGTAAAGTTAGCCCAATTTTTTTCCATAATGTGAAAGATAATGTTACGCCGAGTAAATAGATACCCAACATGTCATGTTTCAAAATTGCGCACGCTCACGGAATGGCGACAAACTTTGGTACTTAAAAATCCCCATAGGCGACAATTTAAAAATTTCTACAGGTTGCCATCTTTGAGTTACAGAGGAGGTCTAGGGCTCAAATTATTCCCCTTGCTGTAAAGATCGCGGCGATACCTCACATATGTGGTTTGAACACCGTTTACATATGTGGGCGGGGTTTCTGTATGCGTTCGCTTCTGCGCGCGAACTCACGGGGACAGGGCGCTTTAATTTTTTTTTTTTTACTATTTATTTTATTTATTATTTTTTATTTTTACACCGTTAGAAATAAAAATGATCATTTTTTTTTTTTTTAATTAAAAGGAATGTAAACATTCCTCGTAATAGAAATAGGCACGACAGGACCTCTTTTTTGTGAGATCTGGGGTCAAAAAGTCCTCAGATCTCACAAGTACACTAAAAGATAGAAAAAAAAAATTATTATATAAAATGAAAAAAAAAAAAAAGGACCTTTAAACCGGTTGCTAGGCAACAACATTTTCCGTAGATCCGGTCCTCCAAGACCATAGAGTCAAGTGAGGGCAAACTTGCCCTCACTCGACATCCTGTCTGTGAGGATCTGGGACCGGATCGTTTTCCCCGCTGCCGGCGGGTCCGGTAAGCGGGGAAAAGGACCGGAACATGGCGGGAGGGGGGGGGGCGGGCGCCTCTTCCGCCATCCCGGAAGGGTGATCCCACGGTGAATCCGCCGCTGGGACCACCCTTATCGGAAAGCCAACCGTCCACCGTTTAAAAAAATACCAGGGTTATGGCAGCTATCTGCTGCCATAACACCGGTATTTAGGTTTAAATGGAGGACGTTTATATAAACCTTTTTGGACTTGGACATGGTGGCTGTATGAAGGGTGATAGGTACTCGGGTACTTTGTTGGGCAGGTGACAGGTACTCTGGTACTGATGAGCAAGTGGCAGGTACTCGAGTACTCCGATAGGCAGGTGACAGGTACTCGGATACTCTGATGGGCAGGTGACAGGCAGGTGATGAGTAGTACTGATACTGATAGGTGATACTGTACTGATGGGTACTGATGATCAGTACTGATCGGTACTGATCAGTACTGATACGTGATAGGTACTGATGAGTACTGATGAGTAGTGATGGGTACTGATGAGCAGGCGGCAAGTACTCGGGTACTTCAGGCGTCAGGTACTCTGATGAGCAGGTGGAAGGTACTCGGGTACTCTGATGGGTAGGTGACAGGTACTCAGGTACTCTGATGACGGGTACTCCGTTGACAGGTACTCAAAGTACCCGAGTACCTGTCATCAGAGTACCCGAGTACCTGTCATCAGAGTACCCGAGTACCCGTCATCAGAGTACCCGAGTACCTGTCATCAGAGTACCCGAGTACCCGTCATCAGAGTACCAGAGTACCCGTCATCAGAGTACCCGAGTACCTGTCATCAGAGTACCCGAGTACCTGTCATCAGAGTACCCGAGTACCTGTCATCAGAGTACCCGAGTACCCATCATCAGAGTACCCGAGTACCCGTCATCAGAGTACCCGAGTACCCGTCATCAGAGTACCTGCGTACCCATCATCAGAGTACCCGAGTACCTGTCATCAGAGTACCCGAGTACCTGTCATCAGAGTACCCGAGTACCTGTCATCAGAGTACCCGAGTACCTGTCACCAGCCCATCAGAGTACCCGAGTACCTGTCATCTGAGTACCTGATGGGCTGGTGACAGGTACTCGGGTACTTTGATGGGCTAGTGACAGGTGCTCTTTATTGGGGGGGCAATCAGTGTGTTTGGGGTGCACTATGATTGGTAACTAGCTGTTACCACACTCTCTTCCTCACACAGGATCAGTGTGTGAGGAGGAGAACACGGTGACAGCTAGTTACCGTGTTCTCTGTTGACATTTGTGACCGGCTGTGATTGGACACAGCCGGTCACGTGGTAAAGAGCCAATTTCATTGGCTCTTTACCTAGATCGGGGATCGACTCTGTCCGAGGGACGAGCCTCGTCCCCGATCGCTGCTCTGCGCGCCCCCGGGGGCGCGCATTGCAGAGAGAACGAGCGGCTCGTGCTGGAGCAGCTCATGTGATCGGCTGTGATTGACACAGCCGATCACGTGGTAAACCGCCAATTTCTATTGGCTGTTTACCTTGATCAGGGATTGGCTATGTCCGAGGGACGAGCCTCACCCCCGATCGCCGCGCTGCGCGCCCCCGGGGGCACGCAGTAGAGGGGAGGTCCGGGCAACGTCATATGACGGCGGCCCGGATCCTCACAACCACTTTGCCGACGTCATTTTACATGACGCGGTATGGAAGTGGTTAAATAATTTCTTGTTTTTTTTTGTTTTTTTTACTTTCCTCCGCTATGTGCCTTTAGTGTTCTATCTTAGCCGCCCTGATTGCACTCTTACATTTCTTATTGCATTCTTTGTAATGTTGAAATGATGGCAATGACCCCTCAGCCTTGTATTTTTGAAGGCTTTTTCTTTTGCTTTTATATGCATTTTTACGTTGGAGTTTAGTCACCCAGGATTTTTTTTTTAGCTCTTTTAAACTTATTTCCCATATGAATGCACTGGGTGGAATGCAATGGGGGTGCTCGTGTTCGGAGCATGCGTGCTCCTTCCTCCTTCCTCCGAACGCGAGCACCCCCCTGCCACTATTGGATGTAAGCCTGGATACTGAATGCTGCCAGAAGTGTCGGACTCCACCGGCACAGCCAGGACCACGGCCGCCACAGTGTACTTCCCGAACATCCCTGCAGTGTTGCAGATGAACCATCACCATTTGCTGATCAACGATTTCCTCTGTGTGAGTTACTACGTTGTTTTTATGTAATAAATAACCTTTTAATCTACACTGAGGTGGCGCTGCTTTTCTTCTCCTACCCCTTTTTGTCTGTTGCAGAGTCCCTCTAGCTCTGTATGAAGCCTGCAGCCACCTCCACCATCCATCTCCACTAACCCCTGGAATTGAACTATCCTGCATACCTCCTAAAAAGACTACCTACAGCCACAGTTGAAACTTTTTTCATAAGATCGAATGTACTTGACTCTTTCATTGGCGTAGGTCGAACGTTGTGTATATGTACTATAATATAAGAGCCATCATTAACATTGCTTTTAGAAGAAGTTTGCTCTTAAAGGGTCACTATCAGTTTGCTGCTACTTGAGAGCCTGGGATGCTTCACTGATTTTTAGGTGTCCCGTGCCCCTAATCCTGTCTCCAAATAGAGAGTTATTTAACCATAGAAATACAGGCAGGAGTACCAGACCAAAATTGGATAAAATAATCGAAGATCAATACAAAGTCATATAAAAACATTCAATGCATTTCAGGCATGCATCAGCTTTATCAGGGCTCTACACAAGTTAAAACTTGGATGAACTCAGAGAAACTTCTCATATCTACTGTATGTCTCATTTATGAACAACCTGACAGGAGTTGCATTACATACATTGCATACATTACATACTTTTGGTTTCACCACTCTACAATGAATTGTAAACTACACACTTCTTGCAGCAATATTTTGTGTACTATGCTGTACGTGACTGTATGCTACATACTTCTAACTGCTCCACTCTGTCCTTTGAACTGTACATTACATACTCCTGATGACACTACTCAGTATGTGATATACACTGATGACTGATCTATTCTGTATTCAATATACTCTAGACCAGAGGTCCTCAACCTCTGGGCCATGGCCCAGGGGTTGGGGACGTCTAGTTCCCAAAAGAGCAAGCACAAAGCCGCAAAGGGTACACTTGCAGGCAGAAGACTAAGTGAATCCAGCAGATCATTTATGCTGGGGTTTCTAGTTGTGTACTTGGAGGTACCCAGGAAGGGGTGGAAGGATGCAGCTGGCCAGAGCACATATGGGAGAATAAAGAAAATGACTCACATTTGCACAGTAGAACCTTTAAGAAAGGAGGCTGTGCAGGCATCTTAACAGCTTTGGGCTGTGGCCCAGGTAAAAGAAGGCACATAGCTAGTGCACCACAGTTATTCCAAACAAAAGAAACTGGAGGGATGCAGCACCCGGGCACTATAAAGAAAAAAAGGGCCAAAGCTCTGGCTTACCTTATCGATTGTAATCCTCCAACAGGAGCCAGTGGAGAGTAAAGGGGGCAAGCACCATCCAATCTTTGACTTTCTGGTGGACTCACCTACCAAGGGACCTGCAGGTACTGGGCTTCACAGGCAGATTGACCACAGCCCTGGATCCCCCTAGCACCCTGTGCCTCACACAAGATCCAGTGCCCAAGCAACCATACAGGTCAGCTCCACATCTTCATCCAGGCAGGGTTAGGGTTAGATCCCCAAGGTCCAGCTGAGAAGTGCTGATCCAGAAATCTACAATGGAGGAAGCTGCAGTGGCAAAATTTCAGCTAGTAATGCTTTCCAGAAAGTTTGCAGAAAACATCCCAGAGTAAAAATAAGGAAAAAAATCTAAATGTTTCTCAGAAGAGAGAAATACATCCATCATTTAAGATATGAAAGGGTTAAATACCAGCGCTATGGAGTTTCAGTACCTTAATTGGACTAGGATAGTGGTTATTGTGGTGTAAGCTGCCCCCAACCTACCTCTGAGGTAGTAAATTGGAAAAAGTGCAAGAAATGTTGGGACCGGCGCTACCACTTTAAATCAAAAATGTGTATTTGTGTGGTTTCATAAACTGTATAAATCATACGTATTAATAAAGTGCATATAGTGCATATAGTGCGTTTAAAATTGCAAAGTGCTGCGTGCTAGTAAAACTTCAGTAAAATAGCATGGGCTGTGCTCAGTGTACCGTACTATATATCACATATACATATAGAAAGTGCTGAGTGCTACTGATACCATTAACCACGTGAGTGATTATGTGCTTATAGCGATATATGGCACCAGTGGATCCCCACCAATTGCACCGCTGCTTACCGCACTTGTAAGACTTGTGGCTCAGCACTCCTCGGTCACTACAATAAAAGATAAGCCTCCATTGCGTAGTATATGTTGATAAGAATAGAGCAACTTAGCATCCACTCACATTTAGGGAGTTCACTATCAGCATAAGGTGTTCACAGAGCCGCTTCCGCGTTCCACCAGCTCAAACCACCGTTCCCGGAAGTGACGTACCAAAACCACGCCCTACGCATTTCATCATACGACGTCATCTGGAGATGACGCTCCAGATGACGTCATATGACAAAACGCGTAGGGCGTGGTTTTGGTACGTCAGTACGTCACTTCCGGGAACGGTGGTTTGAGCCGGTGGAACGCGGAAGCAGTGTAACTTGTAACTTGTAGTTTCATAATAAATGTTATATTTTATACATGAATTACATATTTCTCTATGATCTGAAATCTCTGCTGAACCTTAGGCTTTAATATACTGTAGACAAGTTTTGTAGAAACTTTTTAGTATATCATAAAGTAATGAAATTAATCAAGCTACTATCTTTATTTCAAGCTAAAGTTGGAGCAGGAGAAAGCCATGGGACTTAGGGCTTTGAAGAGAAATAAGTAAACACTACAGATAGATGTGCTAGGTCAAATTTAATGAATGGGGTTTACATCCAGTTTGCACTGAGATTCGCACATGAATGAGCTGTGCATTACTGTGCAATTCACATGCAGATCTGTGCAATACAATTTCATCCGATTCATTTTGCATTTACTACTTTTGGAAACTCACTGCAACTGGATCACATGGTACAGAAGTTTGCATTTGCAACCTGTGTTTGGGGTGTCATTAACCTAATATTGACACTGCAGATCAAAACTGAAGTGAATTTGCATGCAGTTAACCTCCTTAGCGGTATTCCCGAGTGTGGCTCGGGGTGGGATTTTAGTGCCATTAGCGGTAACGCCGAGCTACACTCGGGGTACCGCCAGGGAGCATTGCTGGATCCTCATAGAGGATGTGTCCCTGCAGCATACGGCGGCTGGATCTTCCGCCCGATGCTGTGAGCCCCGGCTCCATCTCCTGCGACGTGACGCTCGCAGGGGGGTGGAACCGGCGGCAAATTTGAAAAGTAAAACACACAAACAAAATGATATATTGTAATCCTATTGGATTACATTACAAAATAAAATAAATTTACATTAGTTTGCCCCCCAGTGGCCCTTATGTATGTATGTATATATATATATATATATATATATATATATACTTTAACTTATTTATAGTTATTTAATATATTATAATTTATGATTTTGTGTTTCAAACTTTATCATACCCGAGAACGCACAGTAAAAAAAATCATATGTAAATAGTTGGTTTGGGCTGCTCGTCCTTAAGAATTACTAGCAAAATAATTGTACCGCTTTCAGCAGCTAAAATCGGAAACAATCATACCACCAGGGAGGTTAAGGAAACAACCTGAAAGCAGGTTTCCCGCAACGCATTTTGGTGTGAACATGCCCTTACTGTCGGTACATATAAGGAAGTATAAGAATGGGCAGCATATGAAAATATGTATGCAGGCTTGCCATAGCCCAATTTTGTATGCACATGTGCATTATGATACTCTTCGCAAAGTGTGTATTATGGATTTTGGATTTTTAAGATAGAGTAGACTATTGGCCAGCTGTCTTCTTGTGCCTACTCCTGTTGTACTATATGGTGACAAATGTCTGTTGCTCTGCAGAAACTAAGCCTCTATTCATCCGTCTGCTCTATTGAGTACTGAGATATGACTGGTGGCTTCTAAAAGACTGAGCAAGGGAACTAACTGCTAACTTAAATCAATCTTAAATAACATTCTAAAATAAAAGTAAACTCATTTAAAGGATGTTTATATATTTCTCTGGAGTTATCCAAGTTAAGGACCTTCTAAAATAAAAGTGTTCTTATAAACACATCAAAGTGATCACATGGACGGGAGGCTCATGTAAAGCACAAGACGTTATTAACTTTCTAAACTGATCTGTTTCATAAGAAATACACATCTTCTATTCTTAAATTGATTATTAATAATATAAGTACTTGCTATTATTTTGTAAAAACTCATGATATATACAGTATAAAAAAAGGGACTAATGTAAGAGAGAGCAGCACATTTCCAATGAAAACTGAACAGATTCAGGCAGTAAATGAAAAGCTGATAAGGACATTCTGTAAATAGATGTACTTTTCATACTGTGAAGCCAGTTCCTAATTTAAAGAAAGTACTAATATATTGCAAGAAGGAAACTACAGCGGTATAAATACTTCCCTGCCTCATAAATAACACACAGCAAAATGTTCCAAGAAGACAAAGTACTTTCATTTGCATGAAATTTACTTTAATTTAGGCTCTAACCACTGGTAGTTTAGCTTTGAAAAAATCTTTTAGGATATTGCATGTGGTATATTATACTCTGTCACAAGAGCTGTGATTGTTCTCATTTATTTTTGCCACAACTGTATTTTCTTCAAAGTTATATATATGGTTAAAGTGTATCTACATCAGCCTTTTTCAACCAGGGTGCCCAGGCACCCTTGGGTGCCTTCAGGTTTCTTCAGGAGGGCCTTGGCAAAATGTTTAAAAATTACCCAGAAATTGTAAACAAGCCAGAGGGTGGATCAAGCCTGTCTTTTAGTTACACAAAACCACGTTTTTATTGTGCACCATTACAACTTTCTACTAGCCAGTGTTGTAAAGATTTTAATAGACAAATGTTACCAACGTCTGATAAACATAGTTAGTCAGGTTGAAAAAAAACACAAGTCCATCTAGCTCAACCAATAAAAAACAAAAAAGAAAACACAACCATACAATCCTATATACACAATCCTATACCCACAGTTGATCCAGAGGAAAGCGAAAAACCCAAGCAAAGCATGATCCAATTAGCTACAGCAGGGGGGAAAAATTCCTTCCTCATCCCCCGAGAGGCAATCAGATATTCCCTGGATCAACTTTACCTATAAATATTAGTACCAAGTTATATGTTCATTTAGGAAAGAATTCAGGCCTTTTGTAAAGCAATCTACTGAAGAATCACCTCTGGAGGGAGTCTATTCCACAATTCCACAGCTCTCAAGGTGAAAAAACCTTTCCGTATTGGGAAACAAAATCTCTTTTCCTCTAGACATAAAGAGTCCCCCCTTGTCCTCTGTGATGACCTTAAAGCAAATAACCCAACACCAAGTTCACTATATGGACCCCTTATGTATTTGTACTTGTTGATCATATCCCCCCTTAATCTCCTCTTCTCAAGAGAGAATAAATTCAGTTCCTCAAAACAGCATATACTATATATATATATATATATATATATATATATATATATATATATATATATATATATATATATATGTAGTGATATTGGGGGCTGTCTAACTCAGTGGTAGATGCGCTTTTTGTACAGTGAGTCTATGTCACACAGGCATTATTGTTAAGGGCCTGGTAGCTAGGGTCTATTAAAAGGAAAAAATAATATAAAAGTCTATCCAGGATTCACATGCAGGGGTTTTTATACTTCATTTTGCACTTATAAATTAAAGACATACCGAGCCACCTGACTCTCTTGTCAGCAGTTCCTCTGCTTGCTCCCAATAGACTTCTTGATTCCTTCTAGCCCCCTGGATTCACTGGCTTCCTTAGTCTCCCAGACTCTCAAAGCTGGCCAGCCTTTCCCAGTCCCTGGGCATAAAATACCACTTACACGGGCTGCAGTCTCCCACAGGGCAGACAGTGTTCCTGACAGGGGTCTGTCTTTAAACAGCAGCAAGCTGCTCACACTTCCCCTTCCACCTCCTACTGCTCTCAGCAGCCCATCGTTATATGGGCAGTGTGCACTGCTGGTTGTCCATAACACCCGGACACAGGGTTGGAGATTCCGTCCCATTTAAGATCTTACACAAGGATAAAAGCTTGGTGTAGGTATTATCATTGTGGTTAGAATCACTAGCATTCCGGGGGAACAGGAAGCGTAGTAATGCCGTATGTTCTTTGGCTCTTGAAAGTTTTCTCCCCTTCTTATCAAAGGCAACCATACACTACAGGCCCTGTAAGTGGATAAGTAGGGTATGTACATTGTTTTTCCAAAGGGTTATGCAGATGAACTAGTCAGTTTACACAGGTTGCCAACAAGCACACAGTGCCATATCTGAACCCTGTACATAAATGATTATCCATGGAAAAAAAGAATGTTTAAAATAAATAATGTTTAAAATAAATAACCTAAAGTGGAACTAAAGTTTTGCAGCTCAGTTTATATTCTAGCACAGCGTCTGTACTATTGCACATGCACAAGAGTGATGTCATACTGCTCTGGCTGAGGACTGACAACTGGAGCTAGAACGAAGATGTTGGCACTGGCAAGGAACCTCAGACTATTGAAGCAGAGGTAAGTATTGGGACTTTCGTTACAATTTAAATATAATTAAACCTCAAAAGTTAAAAAAATAAAAAAGCAATATTCTTTCCCTGAGCTTTATAACATCCTGCAAAAGCCTGTACCTACATTATTGAGGCTCTATTCTATTGCCATATTAAAGCTCATTCTAAAGACAGCCCTCAACAAACCTCAAATCACAAAAAATGTGCCTAACACTGCCTACACTTCATTTGGACACCACAATGCACAAAGCATTCATGTCAATGGTTTGTGGTACAAAGAAGAGAAGGTGCATTGGCTTATATTGTATATCATTTAGACGCAATGACAATGAACATATATTTCTATGCAAGCATGTTAAAGTGTTATATAGCACTACTCCTGCAGGAGCTGCTGGATAGGATGGGTTCTTTTTTTTTTGCCTTGATCTTCATAAGAATCTCAGCCCCTTTGACACACCAGGTTGAGAAGTGTACAAACATACAAGACCACAGAAATTCACTGAAAGTAATACTTAGTACCCAATAGCAGTACTATATCGAAGAAAACAGGCACCAAACCAGGTAGTAAAGGAAAATGTATAATACTGTCACCCAACATGGTTGGTAACTAGGCAAGCAAAAAATGGATTAACAATGATAATAACACAATTTAGCATACAACATGATAAACAGTAGGGACTTGGTATAAGATGACATTTTGTGACAAGATCAGCATAAACAGTAGCTAGGCCATATTAAGTGCAGCAGTGAGTAGTAGCAAATTTTAATCTACTGAAACTATACTGCCATAGTGGACTTATGGCGGTGATGCTAGTCCTAGACCAGCTTAGTATGTCATGTCCAAAAGAAGAGCTGGATGGTAGTGGAGGGGCAAGGGAATAAAGGGGGCTTGCAGAATAATCATTTAAGCAGAGTTCCACCCTAAAATGAAAGTTCCGTCCATCTTCTTGCTCCGGGTCACCTGAAAAACAAATGGATAATCACATTTTTTTTTTACTTACCTTGTTTAGTAGATAATATACTTACCTTACTTCCTCTTCCTCCCCTCGGCGCAGGAATGACGCTGCAGCCCCGGAAGTGACGGCGGGCTGGCGCAGTGCATCGTGGGATGGAAGAGGATGGAAGAGGACGCAGAAGAGGATCGCGCTGGCTTCAAGCTGCCCACACCTGAGATGGCAGCGCTGGAGAAGACATTTTCTTGCAGGTAAGTGCAACCCGGGACAGTTCAGAGGCTATCCATTGTGGAATGGACTAGCCCTGACTGTCCCGGGGGTATTTTTATGTATATTTTTTGGTTTTAGGTGGAACTCCGCTTTAAGGGAGAGGCAGTCCTTTGAGATGTCCTTCTGCTGGCTATCTATGGGGCCCTTTAAGAGCATTGGTGCACTTAATGACAGTCCCAGTTAACCTGCATGCACGATAGGTACTGTATGGGTACAGTATAGTCTCAGCACAGGTGCAAGGTATATGTGGTTGAGATGTGGAAAATGTTTGGTATAAAGTAGTATAGTATTGGTATTGGTGCAATCTAGGTTTAAAATAAGTGTGGTATAGTGTGCAGAATGAGTGCAGTATGGATTGGGTATACTTGGTGTCCTGCTCTCAGTGGCTCTGCCCCTGCTAGCAGTATCAGTGATGGGTGAATAGCCAGTCCTCACTCCCAGTGTCAGGTTCCATCTCCGCTGGTATAGCCTCCTGCTGGCAGGGGAATATCCAGACAGAGGTGCTCTCTCTCTAACTCCCTCACTGCCAAGAGGAGGAACTTTCCTGGGCATTTTCATAAAAATTACTTCTCCGCTCATACTGCACAGTGCCTATTAAGGGCTATTGTGTAAGGAGTCTATTTATCCCGTTATATAGCTGCTGTCTCAAACTACAACTCCCAGGATTCCCAGTGCTCTGCATAGAAGTCTAAGGGCTTATTGGCTTTAATCTTCCCCCTTCTGGCCAGAGGAAAAGGGTGTAGTATAACATCAGTATCTCAGTAAAGGGAGAGAAGCATAAAATGCAATGTCTCCTTCTCCATGTTGAGAAGGAACCATAAAACTCCTTTTTGGTTCATTTTTTTATTTTTTATTTATTTGACTGGTAGAACACCTGTAAAGTGTAGTTCTTTTGTTTTGACTTTCTTCAATTTTACTACTCTAGCAGCCAAAACAAATTTCCACCATCCTTGAAGATTTCTATGGTCTATAAACTGATTTGTATTGCTACAAGGTTTGCTGTTGCCCATGGTTTATAATATACTAATTACTGTAAACAACAATAAATGTGCTTTATCGCAAATTTATAGCACCTCTGTAACATTATGCCACTGTGCCTATGTAGAAGAAATAATACTTTCTAAACCGGGACTCTAACAACATTAATCTCAGCCTCCACGTTTACCAAGGTTATAGATAAAAGCTGTATTAAAAAAATCAAATCACAAAAGCTTCGAACTGCCTTAATTCTATAGCGAAAGAAAGTTTATTTTATTGTTTTGTCTTTGACCCTGAGACGCATTAGACGTCAATCTGAGCTCCCTACTTCCTATATTATACGTAGGTACATAAAACAGTCTACATATCATAAAACAAGCTTGAATTGCAGTATGAATTGATGCTTGTGTTCGTCTTAGATGTGGCTTTTTCTCTATTCTTGTTGTAGCATTGCCCTGTTTAGCTGTACTATGTATTATATGTTCCCTGAAAGGATATATGTATTACATATTTTGACTAATAGATGGTAGAACAATAAGTACTTGTCATATTTATGTGCAGATATTTTGTTTCATATTTGTGTTTTACAGCCCATTCTTGATAATCATTGCTCTATTTTCAAAGTTCAGAAAATGTATAAAGTATATAAAAAAAATTAAGGCTGCATTCACATGTCAGCTTATAATCGCGGGCAGAACCGCCGCGGTTCCGCCCGCGATTCGGGGATTTATTGCAAATCGCGGGACGCCTAGCGTTGCCCGTTGATTTGCAATAGCCCCCCAAACGCCGAGCGATGTTGCCGCGATTTACGCCCGCCGAATTGCGGCAACATCGCGCAAACAAAATCGCGGGACGCAATAAGCTCCAAAAAAGTACAAGAGCTTCTTTGGAGCGTATTGCGTCCCGCGATTTTGTTTGCGCGATGTTGCCGCGATTCGGCGGGCGTAAATCGCGGCAACATCGCTCAGCGTTTGGGGGGCTATTGCAAATCAACGGGCAACGCTAGGCGTCCCGCGATTTGCAATAAATCTCCGAATCGCGGGCGGAACCGCGGCGGTTCTGCCCGCGATCATACGCTGACATGTGAATGCAGCCTAAAGGTTTAATCTGACATGGTATTGCAAGCTGCCCCTCACAGTGCAATATACTTGATTTAACCCCTTCACATCGACCGGACGCAAATCTGTGGCCTCAACTTGAAGGGGTTTTATTGGGGTGATGCCTGCATTAAGCCTTTAATAATAACTTGCACCGTTTAGAAGATATTTACATTGCATGCAGCTGATGACATCATCGGCGCATGCGCTCTGAAGAAACTGCTGCCTGTGCCTTTCTTCAAAGTCCTGTGCCGTGACCGGCGGCTCCCGCGTGCAGGTGTGGGAGTGACGTCACACGGCTCCGGCCAGTAATACAGACAGAGTCCGCAGACCTGGTAGGAAGACAGGCGAAGATGGATGCGGCCACCAGTGGGGACAATGCGGGCTTCGTTTGCAGGTAAGTGTCACATATTGTGCTAGTATGTGATGCATACTAGCACATTATGCATTTACTTTGCAG
The DNA here is from genome assembly GCF_965119305.1 of Pelophylax lessonae. Classification (NCBI taxonomy): domain Eukaryota; kingdom Metazoa; phylum Chordata; class Amphibia; order Anura; family Ranidae; genus Pelophylax; species Pelophylax lessonae. The sequence goes on along the minus strand of NC_138774.1, from coordinate 110,043,861 downwards.
GGAAGAATAAAAAACTGAAGACTTTACTTTCTCTTTAAAAGTAAAGGCCCTGTAAAGGCCTATAGAGAAAAGCCACGTACTGCATGTGCAGTAGTGTACTGATCAGCATAGACTGTAGACTTTGGTGTAGGTTAAATGATGATGAGCTCTTTTTTATATGCCACTGTGTAATGTCTACTGACAATCTGAATGATGTTTGAGGTCTTCTCCCAGTTTTTGGATTGGAATTGTAGGATCTGTTAATTGCAGTACCTAAGATATTTATCTTTGAATGTTTAATGTAAAGAAGTAAAGGAATAGCATACAGATAGCAGTTCTGAGGACTCTAATATAAGTCACTATCTGAAGTGTACATGTGCTGCATACTATCATGTAGAGTGAAGTATTTCTCTGTGTTTAATACAACACAAAAAAGCAAAACTCTTAGATAATCTCAAGGGTGATTTAACCATTTAAGCCCCGGAGGATTTGGCTGCTAAAAGACCAGGGGGTATTTTGCGATTCGGCACTGCGTGACTTTAACGGACAATTGCGCGGTCGTGTGACGCTGTACCTTAACGAATTTGACGTCCTTTTTTTCCCACAAACAGAGCTTTCTTTTGGTGGCATTTGATCACATGTGCGATTTTTTGATCACGCGCTATAAACAAAAAAAGAGCGTCATTTTTGCAAAAATAACAATATTTTTCACATTTTTTTATATGAAATTCCCCCCCAAAAAAAAGTAAAAATCAAAATTTTTTAACATTTTCAGCCAATTTGTTTTATGCTACCTATGTTTGGTAAAAAAAATCGCAAAAAGCGTATTTTGATTGGTTTGCGCAAAAGTTATTGCGTTTACTAACAAAGGGAAAGATTTTTGTCATTTTTGTTGTTTTTGTTTTAACGCCTAATGGCGGCGATCTGCGATTTTTTTGCGGTACTGCGTCATTGGGGCGCACAGATCGGACCCTTGACTGCCATTTTTGACACTTTTGGGGTTACCAGTGACATTTCTACAGTAATCAGTGCTATATATATGCACTGTTACTGTAAAAATACACTGGCAGTGAAGGGGTTAACTTTATTTAAGAGGGAGGGGCTGTGTGTGTCCCTAGGGGCGTGATTCTAACTGTGATTGGCTGTGGCTTGAGCTGTAGTTACACTGATCAACGGTCCTACATAGTAGAACCGTATGATCAGTGTTTCTACACAGGGGAGAATGACAGACAGCTTGTTTACACAAGCTGCCTGCCTTTCTCCCTCTCCCCCGACGATCGCAGCGTGAGCGGTGGACATCGGGTCCGCTGGTCACACGCGCGGGGGGGTCCGTGACCGCGCGGGAGCGGGATCGCGCCGCCGGCGGCATGCGCTCGCTCCCCAGAGCCTCACAGGCTAGTGACGTATATATACGTCACTTTGCCTGTGAGGGGCTGACCGCCGCAGTATATCTACTTGCGGCGGTCGGCAAGTGGTTAATAAGGCCATGTTCTGTACTTATTTATCTCTTTGTATTTGAAGCATACGGTAGTTGGCACAACAGCAGGACAGAAAAGCTTTAGTATACTGTTTTATTTAGTATTGTTATCCTTTAAACTTCTGGCTCAGCTTTTGGTGTTCCAACTTCTCTGACAAGGGGCAGGCTTTTAAGACTTTAGGTATATTGATTCAAGGTAGCATGGCCGATTACATGCCAAACTACCCCTAGCTCATACACACAAGGTAAGGGGTGACGTAAACAGGCTCTACGTGGAAGGGCAGTTCTACAATGTGTGCCAGATATTTTTAGATAAGAATCAGAATGGTGCTTTTATGTATATACTATATGTTGATCCTACTGAAAGTAACCTGTCCTCCCTTCCAAAAGATGTGTCATTTTGGATGCAATTCCTGTGGTATATGTGTTAGCATGCTGTTATAGGTGCAACTATCATTCTCACATAATAGACTGTGATTAGTTCTGCCACTAGCTGGTAGTGGTTTTTTTCTTGTTAAAGTATTTTGTTGAAAGTACCAAAATATAACAAAGTACAAATGATATAAGAGGCAGAACAGAATATAGTGAAGGGGAGTTGCCCTACACAACAACTTGAGGGGTTATAAGTAACAGAATAACAATGGCATAAAATGATGAACGTGGCAGTGTTCTTGTATAAAGTAATTCTTACTGGTGGATCTAACATAGTTATGATGCAATTTTCTATCTCAATGTCTCTGTTGTTTTTCCATAAAACACGAAGGGCTCAGACAAGTGTTCAATAGCGTCTCGACTAGTAAGATTTCTACAGAAGCTTTCCAGAAAGCATATATATGATGGCTACTAACAGAGCTTCATCAAAAATGAAACCACATACTAGATAAAGTTAAAATCGCAGAACTGTATCAGTTGACTTGCATTAAAGCGGTTAACTCTGTCAAAGAAAAAAAAATTGAAATGTATTCACACTTGGCACTGTCATCTCGGATTCCGGAATTCTTAAATTATTAAGAGGCTAGTTGAAGATCAGCATGCCAGTTTCATAAAAATGGACCCATACAGTCAAATAATGATGTGCACCAACAACATAAAGGGAAAACTGACCAGGAAATCATTTTCTCAAATGTAGCAAAAGCAGAGCCCAGATCCATGTACTCCCTTTAAAATATCAGACTGCAGGCAAGAAATTGTATTTTATTACATTCACTGATGTCTACGCAATGTAGATTGTGTCCTACCTGCTATAGAGCAAAGATGAAGTTTCAAAAAAAACTTGAATAACGTCTTGTCCAAGTAAGCAACAAAATTGGCAAACTGCCATTCTGATGATGTATGGAGTTACTGTATGGTTCAAACTGCTGCATAATACAAACTAGAACAAAACAGTGTTGCAAAGAGAATAAACCAAACTTTATGTGAAAGTGCCAGAAGCATGCTTTTTGCTAACAAAATGTCAACAACATACCCGAGGAGGGGCAATTCTAACTGCCTGCTATTTCCAAACTATTTACCTGGAAAGGAAAGAGAGAAAAGTCCATATGAGCAATTGTGTGGAGAGGAGACTGACCTTAAACACAAACACTTTAGGGAACACTTTTATGCCTAAAGAAAAGTGGATGCAAACCCTCATATACCCAGTGAAGTGAACAGCCTCAGATGATACACAGAGATGAAACAAATGTCCCTACATACATTTCATTTGTATATCTGCTGTCTTCAACTTTCTACACTGTTTAGAAAGTGAACATCATGTTCAATTTTTCTCTTCTTGTTCCAGCACCAGGTGTGGAGTCATAGGCAGAGGAAGGAAGAAACATGCAGAGCTGTGCTGTGAATTGACCAGCTCTCTGCTAATCTATTTCTATGCATCCACCCCGACACAAATTTCCAGCTGCTTTTATCTCTTATGTCTGAGAACTTGGGAGAAGTTATCATGCTGATAACAAAGGAATGGAGCAGCAGAAAGACAGGGGACGTAGGGCTTTGGAGAGAGATAATTAAACACTACAGATACACTTTCCAAGGTCAAATTTCATGAATGGGGTTTACATCCACTTTACCAAAATGGGGATCTTGTAATAAGAAAGGTAAATTTATCCCTTAACCCCTTCCCTACTGGTGCATTGTAAAATGAAGCCGGCAGGATCATTCCCTCCCTCCGGGCAGACGTCATATGACGTCCGTCGATTCTCGGCATGCAGTGTGGCGATCGGGGATGAGGCGTGTCCCTCGTGACACAGCCCATCCTTGATCAGGGTAAAGGGCCAATGAAAATGGCCAATCACAGCCGGTCACATGTGCTGTGCTCAATATCACTGCCCGTGCGCGCCCCCAGGGGCATGCAGTGCGGCGATCAGGGATGAGGCGTGTCACTCTGACACAGTCCATCCTCGATCAGGGTAAAGAGCCAATGAAATTGGCTCTTTAGTCTTTACCATGTGATCCGCTGTGTCCAATCCTGGTACCAGGTTCTCCTCCTCATGCACTGATCCTGTATGAGGAGGAGATTGCGGTAACAGGCCGTTACTGCTTACAGTGCACATTAAAAAACACACACAGATTGCCCAGTAATAAAAATTACCTGTTACCAGCCCATCAGAGTACCTGTCACAGCCCATTGAGTACCTGTCACAGCCCATCAGAGTACCCCAGTACCTGTCATAACCCCTCAGAGTATCCGAGTACCTGTCACAGCCCATCAGAGTACCTATCACCAGCCCATCAGAGTACCCAAGTACCTGTCACCACCCCTCAGAGTACCTGAGTATCTGTCCCCAGCCCAGAGTAACCGAGTACCTGTCTCTAGCTCAGAGTACCCGAGTACCTGTCTCCAGCCCAGAATACCCAAATACCTTTCAGAATCCCATCAGAGTACCCAAGTACCTATCCCCAGCCCAGAGTAGCTATCTGCAGTCCATCAGAGTACTCCAGCCCAAAAGATATGTAGCACTGTAAGGTTTGCCCAAAATTTATGAACAAAAATTACTTATTTGCAAAATTTTCATTAGAAGCTAAAAAAAGTGTTTTTTTTTTTTTTTCTAAATTTTCGCTTTTTTTTTTACTTATATCGCAAAAAATAAAAAAAACCCAGTTGTGATTAAATACCACCAAAAGAAAGCTCTATTTGTTTGGAAAAAAATTGCTTGGGTACAGTGTTGAATGACTGAGTAATTGTCATTCATAATGTGAGAGCACTGAAAGCTAAATTGAAGTGGTTAGAGTAGAAGTCCATTCAAATACAATGTACTAACTATACTTAAACCTGCTCCCACCCCCATTCTAAATTACCCTGTAAAGGAAAGATGTCTATACTTACCTATTCTGATGGCACTCCATTCCGGTCACATAATTAGCTTCCAACTTCAGTGTAGAGGAGGGACTTCCAACAATAAATGCCCCATAGTAAACCTATAGGTGATGTCATTTCCAAGGCACTGCAGCCAATGTCGGAAATCTCTTCCCTTTACTAGGAACCCTCCAGGGGTCCCTCAGAATAGGGAATAGATATCTTTCCTTTATAGAGTAGTTAGAATAGGCTTAAGCCTATGGGCCAAATACTGGGTGACATCAGGAAGTTCAATAAAAACTGGCCGACATTTGGCCAATGGCTGATAGTGCTGACCAGAGTGTTCTGGAGGGGCACAGAGCAGGTGTGTATAATGTTTGCTATTAAAAAAAAAAAGCCTTTAGTATCACTTTATTACAGAACACTGGCTGTCTATCTGACACAGTTGCAACAATTTAAAAGGTAAAAACCAACAACATGATCCAGATGTGTGCTGGCTAGACTTGATCTCTTTCATCTATCTTATAAGTACACAAATCAACCTATCCAATAAGTCTATGGAAAAGTATTAGGAATACTGACAGTTCATTTAAAATGGCTCATTTTGGAATTTTGCCACTGAGGTTTGGATGATGCCTGGCAAGTTTACACAGCTTTGTTTCCAGAAGAAAGATTTACAAAAACTAAATGGGATAGAGTTTGGAAGTAATAATTATATTGCTCTTCTTTGTCCTTTGAGTGAAGGTGAAATGTATTCCAGTTTGCTCTTCAATGCCTTTATAATGAAGATACATACTTAGTCAATCAGTATATTTCAAGATGCATTTTGGTACTTATAAATCCAAATAGTCTATGCTGCTTTGCATTATTATTTTAGCCTGCAAATCATTTAAAATGTATCAAATGTTTCATTTTCTAACCTAATCATGTAGACCCTTCGCCATAAGTGTGTCAGTCGATGAAAGAAGAGTTATTTAAAGTTCATTAAATATGCCAAGTGCATTCTCAAAAGAAGTTCACTGTGAAACAATACACTCAATGAATGCCCTACAAATTACTGATTATTAATGTTATTATTATGGTAATGAGCATCTTAAACCAACCATGAAATAAGCATCTGATAAAGTGATGGATCCTTGCATAATTGCAAAATAAATTAAAATAAATAATAAAAATGAAAAAAAAAAATGAAGAAAAGGAATCATAGTCCTTGGATGGAAAAAGTAAAACTTGTGCTATACAAATGAAAGTATTCTCTTTTCTGAATCAACCAACCAACATGTATGAGTGTGGTGGTCATAAGACCAAGATATGGAGCACACAGGGATCCTGCCAGTGTAAAGGTATGAATCAAGTTCCATGTGATCTAGCTCTGCCCTTCAGGACTACATACTAGCTACATACAGTATATTAGCACATTGGACTTTCATTCCCTTTGAGATTGTATGTCACCCACCAATGGATATCTTGCTTTTTATTTTTCTCAATAAATTTTTATTGAAGGATAACAAGTACAAGTACAAGCAATAACGAAAATGGTACAGAAACAAAAACTAATCCACAACAAGTGGTGAGTGAAACATGAAGTACAGCATAGTGGGGTGGGTAAACAGCTGACAATGCAGATATGTAGTATTTAGGAGTACGTCAAGCAAATGGAACCATATTTTGACCCGGGGAACCAAGAAAAGGAAAGAAAAAAAAAAAAAAAAAGGGGGGGGGGGATACCAGCTAATGGGTGACTAAGGCCACAACGGTAGGGCGCCCCCCTCGAGACACCCCAAAGGGAACAAACTGTGCCTCAAAAGGAAGCGCTCCCAACCTCGATTAATTGAGCCAAATGGTATCCTAAACACGAGGATTCCCATGGAGAACCGGTTAGGGGTAAAAAATAAAAATTCCCAGGCCTAACCTAACCTAACTAGAGACCCGTACTCCAGATTGTAAACAAGAACCGTAAAAGAAAAAAAAACTCACAATGCAAAAACCCATCCCAAGTAATTGGTGGGGGCTCCGGGTCCAAACCGAGAGACCCCACTAGTTAGAGTCAGCGACAAAATACTATAAGTACAGCGATACCAATAAGAAAGCAAGTAGATGAAAAAGAAGAAAAAAGAAGAGAGCAGAGGGGACAGAAAAGGAGACTGACATGCAGTAAGGAAAGAGAATAGAAAAGAGAATGAAAAGCAAGAAGAGGAAGAAGGTTCCAGAGGTCCGACCCCAATTAAATGGTAACATTAACGTAGGCTGCCCAGGGTTCCCAGATCAGTTCAAATTTCGTTCTGGAATCATCGAGGACGCTGTACATCTTCTCCTGTGCCATTATCCATGATATCTTACGCTTAGCCAAACGGAGCGGAACAGAAGGCATTTTCCACTGCTTGGCTATCGCCATTTTGGCACCGAGAAAAATGTAGAAGATGAGGGCCTGGGTGTGTTTGGGAATTTCAGGAATCCGCTGACCTAATAGAGCATGCGTGGGGGATGGATATACCACAAGGCCAGTAATCCGCCTGACTATACTATAAATGCGCCCCCAGAACGTTCTCAGTTTGGGGCATTCCCAAAAGATATGCAATATAGTGCCCAGCAGCTTGCAGTCACGAAAGCAAGTGGGATGCGTGGAGGGATAAATGGTGGCCAGCCTAGCAGGCACCATATACCACCTCATAATCACTTTTAAATTAGCTTCCATGAGGCCAACATTGTGAATACCCCGGAAGGAACGCCCAACACATGCATGCCAGTCAGGCAGGTCCCATTCTATGTTGAGGTCTTGTTCCCATTTAAGCACGTAGGCCGGTTTAGTTTGAGCATCAGTTAGTAGGGCATAGATGAGGGAGATACCCCCCTTAACATCAGTAATCTGGGCACACCATTGTTCATAAAGTGAGACCCGAAGAGGTGCAGGATATTTGGACCTGAGGGAGTTAATAAAGTGTGAGATTTGGGTCAGACGGAACTTCTCCACAGGCGGCATCTTCAACGAATAAATACAATGTGATAAGGTTATAGGACCAGAGCTATCCACAAAGTGTCCAATTCTATACATGCCTTTGTCAGTCCACCATTTAAATGCCCCTATGTTTTCTCCTGGAGGGAAGGCTGGATTATGGAAAAGGTGAGAGAGCGGAGCCCAAGGAGAGGTCACTTTATGCAACTTATGAATGCGATCACAAATGGCGAAAGAATGTGAAAGAGTAGGAGATAAAACCGAGGGGCGGGAAGAGGCCGGACACCACACCAAATAATCAATAGTATGTCGGGGAATGGCCTGACGTTCCATATGGCACCAGTCGGGCTTCCCCCCCCTGGAATAGATCACGGAAAACTGTGTTAGTTGTGCTGCTAGATAGTAGTTCCAGAGGTCTGGGACGCCTAAACCCCCCTGTTTCCGGGAGCGCAGGAGTGTAAGTTTATTAATTCTATGTCCCTTCTGTCCCCAGATAAATTTAAAAATGTGACCTTGTAAATTCTGAATATGGGATTTCCGCACAGGGATCGGGAGAGACCGGAAGAAATAGAGGATACGCGGCAAGAGGGTCATTTTAACTGCATTGACTCTCCCTATCCAGGAGATATGAAGGCGAGACCATTCAGACAATTCACGCTTCAATCGACGGATCATGGGTAGGTAGTTGGTTGGGTAAAGTCTGTCTATCGTGGGGGTTAACGACACCCCTAGGTAGGGGATGGAATCTGGATGCCAGGAGAAAGGGAAGTGGTCCTTCAGCCGATCCACAAGAGAGGAGGGGAGGGTGACATTGAGGGCCAGGGACTTTGACATATTGACTCTCAGGCCTGAGGCCGCCCCGAAGGCGTCTAGGAGGGAAATGATATTGGGGAGAGAAATCAATGGGGAGGTGACAAAAAGCATAATGTCGTCTGCAAACAACGCGCATTTGTGTGTAGCGGGTCCGCACCGTATACCATGAATGTCGGGGTGGAGGCGGATAGCCGTTGCTAAAGATTCTAGGGCCACCGCAAAAAGGAGCGGGGAAAGGGGGCACCCCTGTCTCGTGCCTCTCCGGATGGGTATGTTTGCTGAATAGTAACCTTGCATCCTCACCTGAGCAACCGGATGAGAGTAAAGGGCCCGGAGCGTGGTAAGAAAAGAGGTGCCAAAGCCCCATCGTTCTAAGGTCCGGAAAAGGAACGGCCAGGAAAGAGAGTCAAAGGCCTTTTGCAGATCTAGGGATAGGAGAAAACCTTGCTGGGGAGGGCCACCGTCCCACCCAGAATTTAACAGGGAGATAACATCGACCGCTCTCCTTATCTGGTCAGGTCCCTGCCTGCCCGGGATGAATCCCACCTGATCTTTATGAATGTATTTAGCAATAAAGCTGGATAAACGATTAGCAAAAATTTTTGTCAGGATCTTAAGATCGTTATTAATAAGTGAAATTGGTCTATAATTGCCCACTTCGGAGGGGTCCCTCCCAGGCTTGGGGATAACCGAGATGTAAGCTTTATTAGATGCTTCCTCAAGTTCAGTGCCACCCCTAAGAGCATTGAAGAACCGAACCAAATAAGGAGAAAGGACCGAAACAAAAGTCTTATAATAAGAATTTGAAAAGCCGTCAGGGCCTGGGGCAGAGGTGGGTCGAAGGGACTTAACAACATCCAGCACTTCCCGTTCATCAATAGGGGCATCCATAAGGGATCTATGAGTAGCCGAAATACGGGGAAGAGGTACTTCATTCAAGAACGAATCGGGATCGTCCCCCTTATGAGGGGTAGGGGCCGCGTAGAGACGTGAGTAGAAGGAGTGGAAAGAGTCCATGATGGAGTTGGGGTTATTTGAGAGGGCACCAGAGGAAGATTTTATCTTAGGCATGGAGACCGCACAAAATTTGGGGGAAAGTTTCAGCGCAAGTTTTGTATCTAGTTTGTCTCGAAAGGCGTAAGAGCGAGCCTTTTGCCACCTCAGGGCTTTCTCTGCCCTGGAAGTCAGGGCCAAGTTCAGCGAAAGCTTGACAGCATCCAGTTCTTCCAGTAAGGCCGGGTTAGGAGATCTCTTATGGGGCTCTACGGAGACGAGCATATTCAGTCTCCAAGCGGGCAATGTCGACCATTCTGTCCTTTTTAATTTTCGCCCCCAATTGAATAAGGTAACCCCTGATAACGGCCTTATGGGCCCCCCAGAGAGTAGAAGGGGACGTGTCGGGGAGATCATTGAGCGCGAAGTAGTCGCGAAGTGCGGCCTCTATCATGGAACATCTAGTTGGGTCGCTTAGGATGGACTCATTGATTCTCCAAGGCGAAGGGCCACGGGGAAGCAAAGAGCATGAGAGTCGAAGAGTAACCATGGAGTGATCTGACCAAGGGACATCTCTAATTTTAGACTTCCGCGCCGAAGGGACGTCAGTCGTAGGGACAAAAATGTGATCTATACGCGCATACGTACGATGGGGTGCCGAGAAATGTGTGAAATCACGGGAAGAAGGGTTCAGTTCCCGCCAAATATCAATCAGACCTAACGAATGAAGCGTTCTAGCCACTCGAAGGCTCTGTTTGGAGGGGCGGCGAAGCCTACCACCAGAGGGTTTAGACTTATCAAAGGAGCAATCAAGGGCTAAGTTAGAATCCCCCCCAATGAGGATTCGCCCCTCAAGGTGTGGAGAGAGTGTGAGAAACATATCGGAAAAGAATCTCGCCTGACCCTGGTTGGGAGCGTAGTAAGAGACAAATGTATACAACTCCCCTTGTATGGTGCCTTTAACTAAAATGAAACGACCTTGGGGGTCCCGAACCGTGTGCAGGTGGGAGAAGGGAAGAGATTTAGCAAAGAAAATGGCAACTCCTCTCTGCTTGGAGGGGGCATTGGCTAGATAAAACAAGGGGTATTTTGGATGGACAAAGGCAGGTTGATAGGACTCTGGAAAGTGAGTCTCCTGGAGCAGGAGAACCCCCAATCCCTGGGAGTGATAGTGTTGGAAAGCCTTCCTACGTTTAACCGGCGAATTTAAGCCCTGGGTGTTGTGGGATGCCACCTGTAGAGAAGAGACCGTACTCACGTTAGGCGTCATGGTGTGCTGTCATAGGTTGCGCTGGGGTGAGCTTCGATGCGGACTCCCACTGGTTCCCCTGGGAGAAGTCGGGCATAGCTGCGCCAGAAGAAGGAGGAACATTATCAAACCCGTCGGACCTCTGGAACTCTCTGAAAAGAAAAAGATGCCAGTAAAAGGAGAAAAAGAAAGTAAAGAGGACAGTGAAAGGAAAGGAAGGGCACAAGAGCGTGCTCTTGCGCAGGGATGAGGTGACCGCAGGTAGAGCCCGCAGTCCCCCATCAGACGTTCGGATGAGCCCTGAACCAGTCAGGGCACATTCCCGTGGGAGGCAAGAGGTAACCAACTTGCGTCCGACAGGAGGAGGCGCAATGAAACCTCCCCGGTCAAAGAACACCAACCCGGCATTCCTATTATACATGAAAGAAAAACAACTTCAAAGCACTACGACCCCAGTATTTATAACGTGGGATCCTCTGCCTAGCATACCCCTTGAGGAGCATGGGAGCAGAGCGATGGAGTGGGGAAGGACTCCGGGGATAGGGAGGAAAGGGCAAATAAGGGAGGGGGGAAGGGACAGGAGAATGATGGGGAAGTGGGGAGGGGCAGGGGTAGAAGGTAAGAGGAGAGAGGAGATGGGGACCCCAAGCTAAATAAAACAAAAAAAAAAAAAAAAACAATCAAAAATAAAGAGCATTGGTCCCATCAACCAAAAAAAAAAAAAAAAAAAGTACAAGAGTAAAAACTGTAATCAGCTTAGAAGCAGAGAAGCAGAAAGTCAACATCAGCCATGACCTAAAACATGAGAGGGAGTCTGCTTGAAAAAAAAAAAAAAAAGAAAAACGTAGAAAACAATCCAAACCTGGACCCAAAAAGGGGCCAAAAAGTGAAGGTAAGGATCATTGAAGATCCAAAATCAGGAGAAGAAGAGTGAACTCCAACTGCCTGGGAGATGAGTAGTAGGAGGGACCATGCAGGCATCATGGTGGATGGACATCTCGGTGGCGCTTTGGTTGCTGCTTATTCCACGTCGAAGATAAAGGGCTGATCGGCGGGGGTCGCTTGGCAGGTTCCCTCCTGGAGGAAGTCGAGGCGGTAACGGGGTCCCTTGTGACAATTCCCATTTGTAGAAGCATGTGTTCACCATCCTGGAAGTTGGTAAAACTATGAGTCTTGTTCTGAAATTGGAAATTAAGGCGGAAGGGGAAGGACCACCAATATTTCAGCGCCCTAGCAGATAGTGCTGATGTAAGTGGCTTCAATGCTCTGCGGCGTTGAATGGTGAAGGGAGAGAGGTCAGCGAAGAGTTGGATTTTATGGCCTTGGATGGTCAGATCCTCTCTACCCCTGCTCTTTCGCATAAGTTCCTCCTTAACCCCATAAAAGTGTGTCTTGACGATGACGTCCCTGGGCAGGCCGTCTTTGCGGGGCAGTTGGAGGGCCCTGTGAGCTCGGTCAAGTTCCAGGCGATGGTCTGAAATGTCTGGGATAAGATCCTTAATAAATGCTTTGATAGTGTTAGGGATGTCCGTGATGGTTTCGGGGATCCCCCGGACCCTGAAATTCAAACGTCGGCTCCTATTTTCCAGGTCATCCAATTTACTGAGTGCAATTTCAAGCTGATCCTGCATAGTTTGGATGCAAGCAGTGTTCTGATTGGCCCTTGCGACCGTTTGATCCATAGTGTGCTCGATCGCTTCTATGCGGGTCCCAAGGTGCTGGAGTTCTGCCTTAATGGAGCCAGTAATCTGTGAGGCATTTTGGGCCAGGCCAGAGGCTAACATCTCTGAGAATTTAGCCATGAGTATTGACAGGTCTGGGAAGTGAACAGGCGAGTTGGGGCCTAGCAGATGAGGCAAAGCCGGGGCCTCGGGTGACAGCAGCCCCGGGGTCCCTGGGACCTGCAATATAGTTCTGTTAAGGAGGGATTCAGTGGAGGCTGGAGAGACCAGGGGGGGCTGAATGATAGAGGCAGAGGTGGAGGGGGATGGCCAGGGGTCCGGAGAGGGTGCTGTGGAGTCCATGGCATAGATCGTTGAGTCTCCTACCTCGAGCGGGCCGCAGTCATCTGAGGAGACGTGAGGCGCGGTCGCCATGTTGGATTCCGGCTCTGTGGAGAGGAAGCAAAGACGCCGGGAAACCTCTCTGCGGTGTCCCGCCGACATCCACGGGAGGGCCCCCGGAGGAAGGAGAAGCGGAAGGTACCGGCCGAGGGGCGCAGTGCGCTGTAATGCCGAAGCCGGCGCTCTCAATAGACCGGGGAGGCGCGGAGCTCCGGACTAAGGCGCCATGTCGGAGCTCCCGCGCATGCGCACTCGGATATCTTGCTTTTAATACAGATAATGGTAATGAATCCAGAATCATTGCTTCATAGATGTCATTTGCCAGATAGTAATATTGATATCCCTTTTAGACAATTATTTCAATTCAAATTTGTTTGACCAAAGTTGCACTAAAAATGAGCAGGAATTGCTACAGTGATGAATGGAAAGTAATTTTAAAGCTGACTTCCAGCTTTAATTTTAATTAATGCTCAATCAAAATTGTTTCTTGTCTTAGAAAACTCTCTGGCACAACAAAAAAGAAAAAAAAAAACTGGAGTTTGTCAATCCACTGGGCTTGAATGGAACTCCTATAGAAGACACTCTGCAGATTGTTGCTGGGTAAATTTGAATGTATGACAGGTAAAGGCAATTATTGGAAGGTTAAAGTAATTGTAAACTTTTACATACAGTATAGCCAGTGAAGTGACTAGCCTCAGGTGATACACAGAGATAAAACAAATCCTCGTACGCAAGTTGTATCTGTTTATCTGCAGCAATCTCCTCTCTATATTAGTTCAAAGTACAGAATTTGCATAACTTGTCTGAGCTTCAGCAGGCAGGAGGCAGGGATCTGACATCACACACTGCACAGCCAAGACAGAAGAGCTCTGTTAAATCTGAAAGTAGAATACAGGGAAGGGACCCACCCCCTTCACACAGTACAAAGGGAAACAGGCATAACTGAGGATATCAATTACAGGCTGTAGTTACCCTCTTCCACCCCCTCTGTCTCTTGGAGTCTAGAAAAATCTTCAGAAAAAAATCTTTCAGACAGAAAAGGAACTAGACTGCAGATAGAAATCACACTCAGTGATTGTATTGAGGCTATTACACACAACAGAAGAATATGCTTTGTTCATTTTTCATGTCAGAGGTTTACAACCAATTTAACTATGGCCAGGCCAGAAATTGGCCATTCAAAAGGCAAGACAAGCTACAGCATTTATTCTCTTGCAGTAAATCTGGGGATAGTGCAATAAAAAATTTACCAGTAAGCAGTTTATGTTTGTAGCCTATTGCATTTCTTAAGGCTGGGTTCACACTTGAGAATGAGAATTGGATGGAGGTTTCCCCACATCCAGTTCACGTGACAGGAGACTGTGACCGTCTCTCAATGGAGCCAGTTCACATATCTCCAGAGCGGCCACAGTCCGCAATGGAAAAGGGTCCTATGCGTCGTTTCAGGTCCAAATTCAAGCAAAAATTTGGACTTGATTTGCACCTGAAAAGGAGAACAGGGATGCACTGAACCCCCTGCTGGGCCCCAGCTAGTGTTAACGCGGGCGGCCTAATGTCAAAGAGATTGAGTGTGTTGTGTATTTGTAAAGTTTTTTTGTAGTGCGCCTAAGCCCTTTTAGGAATATGTTATGGCATAATTGCTTTAAGAAATAGAAGTTGTGTGAAAAAAGTGATGTGTAACAGTATCAAGCCCTTCGTCTCAAATACCCGTCTGTGGAAATTCCTTTTTATAGCTTTCTACAAATCAGACACTTCCTGACTAGCACACAGTCGATGGTGGATTGGACCCTTGCTGCCTTTGAAAGGCTCTGCGATGCGCCAGGGCCGCATTGACATCTGGTCTCGATCCTCTATACCATGCTCTTCCCAACTGCCCACGCACACACGGAGACACTCAGATCAGGGTGGGAGGGTGACCTCGACACAAACTTCTCTGATGATGATTGGACCAAAATCTACTACCACATGCATAAGGGATCCCTGAATGTGCTTGCTCAGGAAACTGGGTTTAAACTCTACGCTAAGTGGTATAGAACCCCTGAACTGCTACATAGGTTTTCAGCAGCCAACTCTCCTACTTGTTGGAGATGTGGCCAGCATCCGGGATCCCTTCTGCATGTTTGGTGGGAATGCCCTATCATCCAGCCATTCTGGAGGGAGGTACACTCCCTAATTCCCCGCATTACCACTTACACACCTGACTTCACCCCGGCACAATACATGCTTCATCACATTTCCTTGCCCTACTCCAGTTACAAAAAGTCCCTCACACTACACCTTATCAATGCAGCCAGGATGTGTGTGCCATGCCACTGGCTGTCTACTTCCCCCTCCCCCCCCGCAGTCGTAGAATGGCTGAGATAGGTAAAGAGAGTGGCAGAAATGGAGGATATTATCGCTCAGGCCAAGGATTCTAACAGCAAATATTACACGACCTGGGCTCCCTGGATACATTTCACAACTCTTCCCGACTTCCAGAAACTAACTACAACTTCATAGATACTGGCTACGGCACCCCAGATACTAAGTGCTCCGGTATCTCCCCCCACGCACCAGTTATCAAAGATCTTAGCGGAGTCTATCGCACCACCGCAGCGAACCCTTCACCCCCTTTTAGCTTCAACACCCTCTTCCTTCTTTCTTCTCTTTCTTTCTTTCCCTCTCTGCGCCCTTCCTCGTGTTCTTCCCTCTCCCTTCTTTCCCCCCCCTCCCCTCCCCTTGCCCCCCATTTCCCCCTCACCCAGGCGTCCCCCCCATCCCCCCGTCAACAGACCCGATTCAATTTGCGGGCTGGCACACTCCCCTCCATTGATTCCCCCTGTGGGTATTTCCGGAATTGCCCACCCCAAAACGGACAACACGCCCATTTTGTGATTGCCCCCTTTGTCCGGATACAGTGAGTTCCCCTTTGGGGGTGTCTGGTCACGGGGGGCACCACCATCGCCTCTGAATATACCTTCCCCATGACACCCCCACCGCAATGGAGGTCATTCTTGTTCAGGTCTATTTGGTCTCCATACAGCTCTATGCCAGAGTACGGACGACAGGACTGTCTCCAGTCTGCTTATGGTTTTTACTACATGATCCATGACAATCTTGTATGTTCCTATACTCTACTGTACGAATATGCCGTGGTCTGTTCATTCCCTCTTACGTCATGTTCTTGTTGTAACTATGTTTTTTTTTTATGCTTTGTACCACCCGAAGTGCTGTTCACTTGTTCATTCACTTTGCTTTATTTCAATAAAATGTTTTTGGTAAAAAAAAAAAAAAGTGAATGCACCCCTCACATTTTTAGAAATATTTTATTATATCTTTTCATGTGACAACACTGAAGAAATGACACTTTGCTACAATGTAAAGTAGTGAGTGTACAGCTTGTATAACAGTGTAAATTTTCTGTCCCTTCAAAATAACTCAACACACAGCCATTAATGTCTAAACCGCTGGCAACAAAAGTGAGTACACCCCTAAGTGGAAATGTCCAAATTGGGTCCAAAGTGTCAATATTTTGTGTGGCCACAATTATTTTCCAGCACTGCCTTAATACTCTTGGGCATAGAGTTCACCAGAGCTTCACAGGTTGCCACAGGAGTCCTCTTCCACTCCTCCATGACGACATCACAGAGCTGGTGGATGTTAGAGACCTTGCGCTCCTCCACCTTCCGTTTGAGGATGCCCCACAGATGCTCAATAGGGTTTATGTCTGGAGACATGCTTGGCCAGTCCATCACCTTTACCCTCAGCTTCTTTTGCAAGGCAGTGGTCTTCTTGGAGGTGTGTTTGGGGTTGTTATCATATTGTAATACTGCCCTGTGGCCAAGGGTCCGAAGGGAGGGGATCATGCTCTGCTTCAGTATGTCACAGTAAATGTTGGCATTCATGGTTCCTTCAGTGAACTGTAGCTCCCCAGTGCTGGCAGCACTCATGCAGCCCCAGACCATGACACTCCCACCACCATGCTTTACTGTAGGCAAGACACACTTGTCTTTGTATTCCTCACTTGGTTGCCGCCACACACGCTCGACACCATCTGAACCAAATAAGTTTATCTTGGTCTCATCAGACCACAGGACATGGTTCCAGTAATCCATCTCCTTAGTTTGCTTGTCTTCAGTAAACTGTTTGTGGGCTTTCTTCTGCATCATCTTTAGAAGAGGCTTCCTTCTGGGATGACAGCCATGCAGACCAATTTGATGCAGGGTACGGCATTTGGTCTGAGCACTGACAGGCTGACCCCCACCCCTTTAACCTCTGAAGCAATGCTGGCAGCATTCATACGTCTATTGCCCAAAGACAACCTCTGGATATGACGCTAAGCATGTGCACCCAACTTGGGGGGCAGTAGCGAGGCCTTAGTACAGGTTACCTGTTTAGAGTTACAGAGGAGGCCTCGCACTATCATTATTAGTGGCGATACCTCACATGATTTGTGATTTAAACACCGTTTACATATAATAGAAATAAACATGACAGGTCCTCTTTATTGAGAGATCTGGGGTCAAAAAGATCCCAAATTTTTTTTTGCAATTTGACTTTAGAAAAAAAAAATTAAAAATGTGTTTGGGCCCAAGAACTGGAAATAAAGTCAGAGGTCGCTCAGGTCCTCCAAGGGTATAGAGACGAGTGGGAGCCATCTTGCCCTCACTCGACATCCTTCCCAAAAACAGCTGCATTGGATCACTTCCAGGCTTTACAGATGGCTCCGGTAAGGCCGGGAATGACCAGGAAGTGGAGGGGGGGGAGGGGGTGGACACCTCTCCCGCTGCCTCTGAAAGTGACCCTGCAGTGAATGCGCCTACATGGCCACTTTTATGCAATGCAGAATCGCCCATAGAAATAATGATACCAGTATTCAAAGTAATGAAAAATTGGTACTAAATTGCAAAGAGTTGTGGATTTGGAATGCCAGAAAAAAATAGCTGCGCAGGAGGGCAGTAATATGTAGTATTCATTTGAATGGGCTGTCATGCTCCTGAAATGCAGGAAAAAGGACCCTACAGCATTTCAGAAATCACAGCCCGCAGTGGAACCACAAGTGCAGTGCAGTTCCTAGTGCAGGAGTGATTTCCAGTGCATGCGGCATGCCATTAGCATTAATGGCACCCACACACCGCTCCAGCAGTGGTAATAATCCGCAGATATGTGAACCTAGCCCTAATGCAGGCCATACATGAACTCCTAACAAATTTTCTTTCGAAAATCATAAATTTTGTGTGTTTTGTGATCGGATGATGCAACCATTGATTTAGACATTCAACCAATCAAGCTTTTAATTTCATCTTATGTTGCTACAGAAAATAATTTTTGTGGCCGGGAATCTTCTCTTCTTTATGGGAATTTATTTATTTTGTGCTCATGCGCATTTCTTTTTGGATTCGATTTTTCACATGATTCTCCCATCTTTGCTTTTCAAAAAAATTTCTAACATACCCAATCACTCAAATTCGATGGCTGCATGAAAATCATCCATTGCTGCAGTCCACTAATGGTGTAAAATTCGAACTAAAATTCGTAGAAAATATTTTCGAAAGGAAATTCTTTTGAAATTTGACCCTTGCATTGCTGGCCTAAGGATGAAAGCATGAAACCTTGGACTGCACATGGCAAAAGTTGCAGGCACTGTAACAAACTGAACCATTTTGCTAACTGTTGCAGACCCCCCAAGTAAATCTGTTCAAAACCTTGAGCTGGCTGATCAGGAGTCTGATAACACACAGGTTTATGCAATCTGAAAGGCTCAGGCTAATTTAAACTCTGTCACAATAGGCGCTTTTCCACTGCATGGTACGGCTCGGTATGGCTCGCTTTGGCGCTTTTCCACTGCATGGTACCGCATGGTACGTGTTTGAATGGTTCGGTATGGTTTGGTACAGCAGGTGCTTTTCCACTATATGGTACGACTCGCTTAAACAGTACCACCTCGGTTGGGGTTCCATGCAGCCTTGATTGTTTGTCACTACTAGCCACTGATTGTTCAGAGAATCGTTGTAATCCCACCACTTACTACTCTAGTGGAAAAGCAAACCGAGCTGAGTAGAGCCTATACTGTGCTGAAATGTGCCGAATCATACCACGCAGTGGAAAAGCAAACCGAGCCGAGCTGGGCCAAGCAGTGCCGAGTAGAGCTGAGCCGGTACTCGCAGTGGAAAAGTGCCATAAGTAACCGCTAATGTTAATGTTAACTGCTGCTGTTGGGCACAGGAATACAACAATTCCATTTTGATTTCAGCAACTCCCAATACCCATTTTTGTCATTACCCATTCCAAGAGACAGAGCCAAGCCAACCTTTTGTTTTTTACTTGTTTCATGCAATTTAATTTAAAATGTTGGATCAGATAAATGCTGAAATATGAAAATAAAATGATACAGCGCTTGCATCATATACAACATATATAAAAACATATAGAAAGTCCAAAAATGTCCAATAAGGATCAATATTCAAAAAAGATCTCCATTTAAAGTGCTCTTGTACTCCAGTCTTCTTATAAGTGCTGAAGTGCTAAAAATATAATTCACTATGTGAAGTGACACACACCCCTCCTGTGTCCCTACTTACCAGAGATAAAATAAAATCCCAGTCTGGGGGTCAAACAGGCTTGGCTCTAAAATAGAGAATGGCAGGTCAAAAGGATACAGTAAAAATATCCCCAATGTGGCTCTCAGACATTCCAGATGCTCCCCAAGCTCAGAATAAGAAAGGGAGCCAAATGTGAAGTACTGTAAGGCTGATGTTTTATTGCGCAGTAATAAAATATAATCACAAAACAGAAAATAGAAATGGGCATGTAAAATGCAGGATACTCCTGGGAACACCGTAAACCAGCATGGCTTGGAGCTATCCCCAAAAGCCAAATGATAAGAGTAAGACAAACCTCTTTTTTCTCCCTTGCGCTAAAGCTTAGAGCCAGGATGGGCTCCGTCTCTTGCCAGCACTCTCAGCAGTGGTTGCGGAGGAATCCTACTGGGGTGGGGCGTGTATGTAGATTAATATCATAAAAAGATTCAGAGAATCTTGGTAAATCTCTGTGTGCAAGTGACAAAGGCTGAAATGCATAATTGGATGCCCATTGTCTTTGGACCCTCGAACAGCACTGTATTAAAAACAGGCATGATTGTGTGATAGGCATCACTTGCATGGGCTTAGGAATACTTCCAAAGATCACTGTCTATGAACACTGTTTGCTGTGCCATCCAGATACCATCTTCTCTGGGACAAAGCTCGTTTAAAATTGTCTGTTGCAATGTGGAAAACTGTTCTGTGGTCAGACGAATCAATACTTGACATTCTTTTTGGCAACCAAGGGCACTGAGTCTTCAGGACAAATGAGGAGGGGGACCTTCCAGCTTTTTATCAGCATTCAGTTCAAAGGCCTGCATATCTGATGGCATGGGGGCATTAGTGTATATGGAATGGGCAGTTTGTACATCTGGAAGGGCATTATGAATGCTGAAAAATAGATCCAGATTTTAAAGCAACATATTCTCCCATCCAGACAATGTCTTTTTCAGGTAAGGCTTTGCATATTTCAGCAGGAAAATGCTAAACCACACACTACATCTATGACAGCAGGGCTTCAAAGTAGAGAAGTCTGGGTGCTTAACTGGTCTGCCTGCAGTCCAGACCTTTAACCAACTGAAAATATTTGGTGCATCTTGAAATTAAAATTATAACATAGAATACCCAGCACTGTTGAGCAGTTAGAATCCTATATCAGACAAGAATGGGAATTACTCTTCCAAAATTTCAGCAACTGTTTTCAGTTCCCAGATGTTTACAGAGTGTTGTCAAAAGAAGAGGAGATGCTACATGTTGCTGCCATCTATTTTGAAACTACCTTCTTTTTCTTAAACGGTACATTTTCTCATTTTAAACATTTGATAAGTTTTTTATTTTCTATTGTGAATAAAATATAGATTTATGAGAATTGCAAATGATTGAATTCTGTTTTTATATAAATTTTATACACTATCCCAACCTTTTTGGAATTACAGGTGTAGAGCCAGTTGACTCCTCCCCATTGGTTTACAACCTAGTCATTACCAACAACAAAGGAAGACACATTTGACCAGGTGTTAACCTTTGCCTGATGAGCCATAATACCAAACTAATAGCCACTGCCTACTGCCTGTAGAAAATGTAATTTCCCAATGCCATAGGTCCAAATTATTAATCAAACTAGAGTTCTGTAAAGGCTATTTACAAATCCATCTAGCATTGCAGGCCAGGAACCTAACAGCTTTCATAACACATCTGGCATCTTTCTGTTTAAACACATGCCTTTTTGGCTGAGCTCAGCTCTGAGCTTTTTCCAAATAATGATAGGGATTGCTTTTGTAGGAGTTACTGGTGTAATAGTTTATTTGGATGATATCCCCCATCCATGTATCCTCTCTGAAGGACCACAATATGATTCTTAATCAAGATTTTTTTACAGACTGATGGAATACAACTTCACCCTAAACCCAGAAATGTTGGCTTTACTTAAAGTGGAATTTCAGCCTCTAACTATCTAAGCTTAAATGGCTCCCATACTCCTCTAACTCCTATACTAACCCTGTAAAAGAAAGAGGCCTATAATTACCTATTCTCAGAACACCTTGGCCCATTAATGTGGTCTCTCCAGTGCCGGCTTCAGGGAAGAAGAGAGAGTGCCAATGGTTGGAATGCCTGGGCGTTGGAGCTGTATAGCATCTGACACCTGCCCATTTTTCATCAAATACATCAACATTTGTCTTTATGAGAACTAACCATGATAAATGCTCACTAAGCTCTAACCTACCTGTGTGGGGGTCTGGTCACCATCCTCTTAACATTTATAGATGGTCAGATTGTTTCATTACATTTTTTATTAACAAAGTTAAATCAAGTGGTGGATTATTTGTCCCATGTTGTCCGCAATCCAGAGAAGGAAAATAATAAGAATTATATATTCTGCATTTGCTGTCATTGCATTCTGGTTAGACCTAAACTGCATTGCCTTGTACTGGTACATGTGTAATGACAATAAAGTTGAAAAAAAAAAAAAGAAAAGTCAATCCGACAAGTAAGATCAGCCAATTGTGATATCCAGTTTACCAGTCTTCAAAGTTACACTGCAGGGCCTGGTGATTGCAGCTAAAAAATATCCTGTGATTGAAGAAATGCTGACCTACGCATATGGCAAATTGGCATATAGCTTACCCAGACATCTTCAGCTACACTACCAAGAATTAAATTGTCACCTTGAAAAGGTGTTTGCATGTTACAAGAAAACTGAGCAGTAATTTCAGCTGCACTGAGGCAATCAGTTCTAAAAAGTAAATTAGGTATGTTACTGAAAACACAGTTTTGCAAGGAAAAAGCATGGTGGCCTGGTATAGACAAACAAAGTGAAACTTTAGTTTTTTATTCTGAACCATGCTTATTCATTGGTAAATAGATACAGTAGATGTGAAGAAATTACAGTAGTACAGAAACATCAAAGATAATGTTTTCTGGATTATGACTTATACTCAAAAGGGCCAGCAGTGGCTACAGCAGGAGTCATAACTTCTAAAGCTGTTACCACTGCTTTAGTAGGATGTAGATTGGGACTATCTGTAGAAATCATTATCGGCAATGACCTGCATTTTGTTTCAAAAGACTTTGAGCCTTTCCTTACATCAAAAGGAATACACCCTTTTTTAACGCCACAGTGCCATCCACAAACCAACGGAAGTGTATAACATATACCTGACAATAACAGATTGCCTAAAAACACAGCTGCATGAGAGACTCCTACTGAGCAAAGGTACAACTACTGCCCTATGCCACTACATGTCAGCTCCTAATAGCACCACTGGGGTGTCACCTGCAAAACGGGCGATAGGTCATAATATACAAGTAAGTACCACTCACAAGTTTAGGGCCAACAAAAAGGTAGTAGAACCCAGTGGCGGCCCATCCATTAGGGGTGCACCGGCGCCACCCCCCCTATCAATGCATCCGGCCCCCTAATCTACATACAGGGCGCCGGATGCATTGATTAAAATGAGGGGTTTCTTTTTTAAGCATGTGATTAGAGCCAGAGGCTCTAATGGGCTTCAAAAAAGGGTATAAATATTCACTATTGTCACACTGATTCTCCTCCCAGCCAATCAGGAAGCAGGTACTTAACCCATTTCCCTATGGGCCGAAAGAAGAAGCTATCCTATTGGTGAAGGAGGAGGAGGAGGAGGAGGGAGGAGATGGCTGCCGTGATGCCGAGGAAACGCAGGGAGGTCTGACCGACTGAGGGGGGAAGCCACCGACGCCTCCACATGTCAGTCCGGGGGCAGCACAAGGTGAGTGAGCTGGCGACCAGAAGGGGGGTGAGTATGGTGTGGGTTGGAGCGTCAGGGGGTGGGGGAGTCTGTGGTCAGGTGCGTCTGCTGCCCCCCTGACCAATGAAGCACCAGCTGCCACTGGTAGAACCCCTTAACCTGTGAGCTAGACTAATGCAGAAACAACTTGACTGTGACTAGTGACGGAAAAAGAAATGCCAATACTACCCTTATCTCTGGCCATTTGAAAAGGATAAGGAAGCCACCAACCAAGTCAAAGTTTGACCTTATTTTTTCTAGTACTTCTAAGAATCCACAAGATTTAGGTACCATTAACCAATAATATGGAGGATGGATCATCTTGGCATGTGAGCACCTTAGCACCTGTTCAAGATCCTTTGGTTGAGCAGGAAAATGCTTCCAATTGGCTTACTTTGGATGCTATGTCTGGGCCAACTGTACAGCCAAAAACATCTAGAAGCCCAGAAAATACCTTACACTCTCGTGAACTGCAAGTGGAGCTTAATGGAGCTTAGAACGCACCAACACTTTTTGTTGAGGACCTGAATGACTATGTAATTTAGAATGTTATCAAGATTGAGGTGTAACAGAGGGGAGTTGAAATGTTATGTATTTGTTAAGTTATATGTATTGCCAGAAAATGTTATGACATTTCTGTTTTAAGAGATAGAAAGAAATTGAGCAGGGAGTTTTTGTGATAAAAATGGATATATATATTAACAGTCTGTCTGCAATTCTTAGATACAAGAGAGTGGCCAAACCTTGCCTAAGGCCCCATTCAGAATTAAATTGTCTCTGAGCAAGAGCAAATCCTAAGACAGGAGACTAAGTGAATTTATATCTTAAAGGTTACCAAGCCCCCAGGGCTTAATAAGGTGCTTTAATTTAAACCTTTTTTGGGCTAACAGTATGAGGAATGGATGCTGAGTTTAAATTCTTATTTATAGACAAGGCATTTTGTTAGTTTGTGATACTACTGTTCTTTATAATATTTAGTTTTGTTTTATCTAGGTCTGGTATGCATGGGTCCAGCAGGATTTTTAGATATGGTCCATATATTGGGGGGGGGGTTTTGGAAGAGTTTGGGCTGGATCGGTGTTGACTCATTGGGGTTCTACTCCTCTCTGCGTGGACACCCCTATCCACAAACGCATATCGCTGAAAGGGCAGAAATGACATCATGGTGGAAGTGTCATCATGGCGGAACTAGACGTGACGTCATGGAAGAAGCGGACGTGACGTCACCTGCCGTTTTTACAGCACATGGACCTACATACTAGACATATTTGGTAAGTAATATGGACACTTATTGAATAACTGATTTTTCCACCCCATACCCCTACTAAGGGACCATTTTATTTTTGAATATAACAATTATACCATTATGTTTTCCTCTTTTCTCACTTTTTTTTGTATCCAGTCCTCTTCCCACTGGGTGGTTTAGTGTGGCTGGTGGTCCCCAGGTTCATGGCACCAGTCTGGGATTCATTTCCTTTTTGGCTTGAGGTATTTAGGGACATATGTACAGTGCAAGACAATAAATGTATGTATTTACGCATTGGTTAATATGAATTCTAACCGCGTTTTATAGTTTCACAGAACCTGAGGAGGTGGGGGGGGGGGATTTCCCACAAAACACATCATGTAATCATCATATTATTTCCCCCCAGTTGCACTCCATTTTCCATCTAGGAGTCATATTGTGTTGAACGGAGGGGAACACATAGCAACTGACTGTAAAACACATGGAGATAAGTTTTAGATATTTGTATTGTGTAACAAATCTGTAAAACAAGTGATATTAAAGAGTAACTCCACTTTTGCTGAAAAAAAAAAACATTCCCCTCTGGGTGATCTATGTACATTGCAAGAATTTTAACAAAGTTTGTTGCAGATTCCTACCTTTTGTTATTCTGAAGAAATAGAGGTTTGTTTGTCTGTGTTCATGTACACAGTGAAGCTAATGGGAGATGTTTTATAATTATCAATCAGCTGCGGCACCTATTGCACTGCGTTTTACAGAACATTACAGCACTGCAAATTGAAAAGGAAAGGTAATTTTTAATAACATTCAATTACAATATGACTTGAGTCACAATTGTATACGCTATATTATTTATTTTATTTGCTAATTTTTTTCTTACGAAAGCGGAGTTACCTTTAAGTCCTATTTTGAATTTGTTTTTAACTGTTTTATAACAACAGAAGTTTGGATTTTAACAGTATAGTATACTTTGATACATTTTGGCACCTTAAAAGTTACATATGCAAAATAAATTGTTTTTGTGCTCATTGACTTTAGAGACGTTGGGGCTCACTCATACAATCATGGCGTCAAATGAATATAGGATCTTAGCAATATCAATTTAAAATGAGAACTAGAGTTTGCGGATTGACTGAGATTATGAGGTCAGTAATAAAAGGTTATAAGGCATAGAGCACAATAAAAGATGCTAGTAAATGATGCAAATGATTAACCACTTGCCGACCGCTCACATTGAGCATACTGCGGCAAAGTGGTGCGTTATCGTAGGTCTACGTCGCTGGACTCCTCCCCTTGTGGGCGGCGCGTGCTGCCGGAGGCTCGCTCCTGCTGTATTCAGTCACACGGGGAGTCGGGCCAGGGGAGGAGCGGCGGTGATTGGGGATCGAGTGTGGAGATCTGCCCATTTGTGTAAACAAAGCGGGCGGATCTCCTAAGTGACAGGCAAGGACAGATTGCAGGATTCAGCATAGCTCAACCTGCGATCTGTGACTGTGTCACACAGTCCCCTCCCCCCACACACGTCAGTAAGCACCAGGCATACATTAACCCCTTGATCACCAATAAAAGTTAACCCTCTTCCCTGCCAGTGTCATTTTTACAGTAACAGTGCATATTTATAGCACTGATTACTGTAGTAATGTCACTGGTACCCCCAAAAGTGTCAAAAATGTCAGTCAAGGGTCCGATCTGTCCGCCGCAATGTCGCAGTCCCGCAAAAAAAATTTCAGATCGCCGCCAGTTTGCCGCCAAAAAAAAAACAATAAAAATAACATAAATTTCCCGTAGTTAGTAGCTACGATAACTTTTGCGCAAACCAATCAAAATACGCTTATTGCGATTTTTTTTTACCAAAAATATGTAGCAGAAAACAAATTGGCCTAAAATGTTAAAAAATTTTGATTTTTACATTTTTTTTTGGGGGGGGGGGGGTGATTGCAGCTAAAAAAATGTGAAAAATATTGTTATTTTTTTAAAAATTGTCGCTCTTTTTTTGTTTATAGCGCAATTGTCTGTTAAATTAATGCAGTGCCGAATCGTAAAATATGGCCTGGTCAGGAATGGGGTAAAATTTTCCGGTCTTAAAGTGGTTAAAAATACGGTAATTGAGAATTTTTTTGTCAAAGACATGTAGCTAAATACATTTTGGCCTAAATATATGACAAAAATTTAATATATTGGATATTTTTTAACTGTCAAAGTAGAAAAATATTGTAATTTTTTCGAAATTGTCGCTTTTTTTTAATTAATATCGCAAAAAATGAAAAGCGCAGAGGTGATCAAATACCACCAAAAAAAATGCTCTGTTTGTGGGAAAAAAAGGACGTAAATTTCGTTTGGGTACAGCGTTGCATGACCGCGCAATTGTCAGTTAAAGTTGCACAGTGCCGAATCGCAAAAAGTGGCCTGGACGTAAAGCAGGAAAATCCTCCGGTGGTAAACTGGTTAAAGTGGTTGTAAAGCTTTAAGGTTTTTCACCTTAATGCATTCTGTGCATTAGGGAAAAAAACTTTCTGTGCTGCAGCTCCCCCCCAGACCCCCCCCCCCTGTTGTTTTTCTTACCCGAGCCCAATCTGATCCAGCGCAGCAGCTCCAGCCGCTGTTTCTCTCCTCATTGGACAGATTAATAGCAGCAGGAGCCATTGGCTCCTGCAGCCGTCACTCAAAAGCTGTGAAATGGGAGTGGGGGGCTTGGCCGAGTCCTGCTTTCTGTGTGGACGTAGCAGCGTGACTTGGGAGTGAGCCGGCATGGGTGCCCCCATGGAAAGCGGCTTTCTGTGGGGGGGCACCCAATGAAGAGGAGGGGCCTTGAGCACTGGCAGGGGACCCCAGAAGAAGAGGATCGGGGCTGTTCTGTGCAAAACCATTGCACAGAGCAGGTAAGTATAGGCATGTTTGTTATTAAAAAAAAAAAAAACGTTTAGAACCACTTTAATGATGATGTTTATGATATGGATAATTCTAACTGTCAGCAATAGAACACTAGAGATACCTGAAATATATATTCATGTAATACTTTCAGATCTACTCTTAGAAAATATCTCTTTTCACATTATACAAAGAGAACAAATATTATATAAACTCTTCTCCCAGAGAACAACAAAATAATGCCACTTGGTTTACTTATGGGATGTAAGTGGTGGTATATGTGGCTTCCTGTCCAACTCCAATATTTTGAGCACACATTTGTCTTGTCAAGGCAAGATCAAATTATTCAGTTCACTTGCATGCTGTGAGACCAATCAGAGAGAATTAGTCACTTCAGAGAAAACTGCTGACAACAATTTCAATCCATTTATTTGAGTCAATTGTTTCCAGAGAGGGCTATTACCAGAAAAGAGTTTCAAAACACTTCTGTAGAGATTCTGTGAGTTGTTCTCTGTCCTATCTGGAGGTTATGAAAAATCTTAGAACAAAGGTGTAATTAATCTTAAATGACTGGGAGCATCCTAAAAAAAGCAAACTCTATACCAGGCAGAGATAGCAGTGTGAGAGGCATAAATGAATACATTTTAGGCTCCATTCACACCTAGTTGAATTGAATCCACAATTACGGCAAAACACAGTATGCATTTGCGATTCTATTAAGTCTCAATGGCATGCCAAACACGCAGCGACTTTGCCGCATGACAAATCGTGGAAAAGTCACGCAAAAAAATTTGTGGGAAGTGTATCATCCAAAAGAAGTTCTGCCTAGGTTTGAATTGGACCTTAACCACTTTCCGTCTGCTCACATTTCTGCTACTGCGGCAATGTGGCTCGTTATTGTCCAGCAACGTAGTACTACGTCGCTGGACTCCTCCCCTTGTGGGCGGCGCTCGGGAGTCGGGCCAGGGGAGGAGCAGCGGCGATCGCCACTGCTCTTCCCTGATCATCGGGGAATCGAGTGTGGAGATCCGCCCGCTTGTGTAAACACAAGCGGGTGGATCTCCTAAGTGACAGGCAGGGTCAGATTGCAGGGTTCAGCATAGCTGAACATGCGATCTGTCCCTGTGTCACTCAGTCACCTCCCCCCACACATGTCAGTAAGCACCAGGCATACATTAACCCCTCCCTTTCCAATAAAATTAACCCCTTCCCTGCCAGTGTCATTTTTACAGTAACAGTGCATATTTATAGCACTGATTACTGTAGTAATGTCACTGGTACCCCCAAAAGTGTCAAAAATGTCAGTCAAGGGTCCGATCTGTCCGCCGCAATGTCGCAGTCCCGCAAAACAAATCGCAGATCGCCGCCATTACTGGTTAAAAAAAAACACCAAAAATGACAGAAATCTTTCCTTTAGTTAGTCAACGCAATAACCAATCAAAATACGCTTATTGCGATTTTTTTTTACCAAAAATATGTAGCAGTAAACAAATTGGCCAAAAATTTTAAAAATTTTGATTTTTACATTTTTTGGGGGGGAATTTCATATAAAAAAACGTGAAAAATATTGTTATTTTTTCAAAATTTACGCTCTTTTTTTGTTTATAGCGCAAAAAGTAAAAATCGCACAGGTGATAAAATACCACCAAAAGAAAGCTCTGTTTGTGAGAAAAAAAGGACGTACATTTCGTTTGGGTACAGCGTCGCACGACCGCGCAATTGTCAGTTAAAGTCGCACAGTGCCGAATCGCAAAAAGTGGCCTGGACGTAAGACAGCAAAATCCTCCGGTGGTAAAGTGGTTAAACATAATTTTGGGTCCAGTAATATATACAAATGTTTTGAGCTTTTTTTTTAGGTTTTATGCATGTAAAAGTCCTTTTTTTGGCTTTTATGAATCTTTATTTTGCTATTCAGTAGTTACTGTCATGAAACATGTCTGGCAGTATTTGTTAATGTTTTATACTACTAGGGTTGTAACAGGCTGGGTTATCAGCCAAATGATCAGACAAAATTTAACTTTAACTCGCAGTTTACTTAAAGTGTTACTAAACCTACAACAGAAAAATCAGTCTGTATATGCAGTAAAGCATGCTTGTTATACTTACTGTGGGACCTAAGGGGTTTATCCTGTTTGATCAGGTCTTTTCTGATCCTCCCCTTCTTCCACTGTTCCCAATACATCTCCTGAAGGTACAGAGCTTTTTGAGTCAATCTGTACATGCTCAAAGCCAAAGGAGACTGAAAACTCCTACTACAAGCTTCAACCAGACACTGATAGAAGTCACAAGACTGCTATATACCGCTGATGAGAAAAGGTATTTAGCAGTTTATATTTACTAAAATAATTGCATTTCCCTGCTCTGTGTACTGTGGGAGACCAAGTATAGTGAATGCAGGCTCTTGGGCTTAGTAACAGTTTAACAATTGCAAATTTAGAAGCAGTGCAAAACAGGGTCAGGTTGGCAAAGAGCATGTACAGTATACACTGCATAATAATAATAATAATAATAATAATAAAAAAAAAACTGATTATGAAAGCAACACAAACATAGACTGTTCACATCAATGTTGCTATGGCTCAGTCAGGGTAACATGTGGCTGCATAGCATAGTCTATATGAGATTCTAGAAAAACAGAAGGAGTCATAATGTGAATCGCTACTTCAGTAAAACAGTTCGTAACACAAACAGCAAATTAGTTAAGTCTTCCAGAGGAGTTTCATCCTATTAGACTCTTGCCCAGCTGCCAACTCATTGACTCTGACGGAAGAGGAACTATCATTAGGCAATAGTTCAGTAACCCAGCTATAACTGTCTCATTAGGAGTGGCCTCTCTGGCCTGCTGTGGGTGAGAAGCGGAGTAATTTCTACTTCCTGGGAGTGTCCAGGAGCCCAGAGAGTTGTGGGAAAAGACGTTAAAGAGGCCTGTTCTCGCATCTGAGCATGGTAAGTAAATAGGCAGTGGCACTCCCCTACAGGCTCATTTTAGGGCATTCAAGTAATCTCATTCAAAAAATGTTTTATTTAGGCTGTAACGTGGTAATGCACAAACCCAAATCCAAAAAAGTTGGGACACTGTACAAATTGTGAGTAAAAAAGGCATGGACAAATTTACAAATCTCATAAACGTATATTTTATTCACAATATAATATAGATAACATATCAAATGTTGAAAGTGAGACATTTTGAAATGTCATGCCAAATATTGGCTCATTTTGGATTTCATGAGAGCTACACATTTAAAAAAAGTTGGGACAGGTAGCAATAAGAGGCCGGAAAAGTTAAATATACATATAAAGAACAGCTGGAGGACCAATTTGCAACATATTAGGTCAATTGGCAACATGATTGGGAAAAAAAAGAGCCTCTCAGAGTGGCAGTGTCTCTCAGACATCAAGATGAGCAGAGGATCACCAATTCCCCCAATGGTGGGGCGGAAAATAGTGGAGCAATATCAGAAATGAGTTTCTCAGAGAAAAATTTGAAAGAGTTTGGAGTTATCATCATCTACAGTGCATAATATCATCCGAAGATTCAGAGAATCGGGAACAATCTCTGTGCGTAAGGGTCAAGGCCGGAAAACCATACTGGATGGCGGTGATCTTCGGGCCCTTAGACGGCACTGCATCACATACAGGAATGCTACTGTAATGGAAATCACAACATGGGCTCAGGAATAGTTCCAGAAAACATTGTCGGTGAACACAATCCACCGTGCCATTCGCCGTTGCCAGCAAAAACTCTATAGGCCAAAAAAGAAGCCAAATCTAAACATGATCCAGAAGCGCAGGCGTTTTCTCTGGGCCAAGGCTCATTTAAAATGGACTGTGGCAAAGTGGAAAACTGTTCTGTGGTCAGACGAATCCAAATTTGAAGTTCTTTTTGGAAAACTGGGACGCCATGTCATCCGGACTAAAGAGGACAAGGACAACCCAAGTTGTTATCAGCGCTCAGTTCAGAAGCATCTCTGATGGTATGGGGTTGCATGAGTGCATGAGGCATGGGCAGCTTACACATCTGGAAAGGCACCATCAATGCTGAAAGGTATATCCAAGTTCTAGAACAACATATGCTCCCATCCAGATGTTGTCTCTTACAGGGAAGACCTTGCATTTTCCAATATGACAATGCCAGACCACATACTGCATCAATTACAACATCATGGCTGCGTAGAAGAAGGATTCGGGTACTGAAATGGCCAGCCTGCAGTCAAGATCTTTAACCCATAGAAAACATTTGGAGCATCATAAAGAGGAAGACAAAGAAGACCTAAGACAGTTGAGCAGCTAAAAACCTGTATTAGACAAGAATGGGACAACATTCCTATTCCTAAACTTGGGCAACTTGTCTCCTCAGTCCCCAGATGTTTGCAGACTGTTATAAAATGAAGAGGGGATGCCACACAGTGGTAAAAATGGCCTTGCCCCAACTTCTTTGAGATGCGTTGATGCCATAAAATTTAAAATCTATTTATTTTTCCCTTAAAATTATACATTTTCTCAGTTTAAACATTTGATATGTCATCTATGTTGTATTATGAATAAAATATTGAAATTTGAAACTTCCACATCATTGCATTCTGTTTTTATTCACAATTTGTACAGTGTCCCATCTTTTTTGGAATCGGGTTTGTAATTTCAAAAAATTACTTTTAGTATTTGAAAAATTTGTGTCTTTCATTTAAAAAAATACCAATTTTTTGGCCATGCAGATTCTTGTTCAGAGACTTTCTGGTGTAGGGTTGCAACACACACCTTAATTCAGTAAGTGAACAAGTCTGAATATAACATAACTAGGGCACAAGCCAGGAGTCCAAGCAAGGTTTACTTCTGCTCTT
Organism: Pelophylax lessonae; assembly: GCF_965119305.1. Lineage (NCBI taxonomy): Eukaryota > Metazoa > Chordata > Amphibia > Anura > Ranidae > Pelophylax > Pelophylax lessonae. The sequence continues at coordinate 110,011,772 of NC_138774.1, read as the reverse complement.
TAGGCCGGTAGCATGGTACATGTTGTCCCCGATTAATAATCAAACATATTGTAAACAAGAACCCCATATTTTACATAGCTACTACCTACTTTACATTTTTGTACTGATTTGCTTTGCTACATTAAACACTGCTAATAAATACCTGTTACAACTTTTAAGTGGCCCCACCATAAGTAGAACTAAACCCAACCATTATAACCCTATGTAAGTTTCCACATTTTAATTGAATTTCAGAATTGTCAATATTTTTTGCTGTAGCTTTTATTAAAATAATATCTTGTGATTCTGTCATGAAGGGCCTTGCTAAGGCATGTCCTGTTATAGGATAACTGTTCCCTGAATGTGCTTTTGTGTTGTCACTTTGTCCCCTGCACCCCTGGTGAAGACTACAAGAGGCCATCCTGACACACATTACACATTTATGTTCCACCATAACTAGTTCAGAGCAATAATATGCAATCAACACTACAACAAATGAATTTAAAGAAAAAGTAATTGAAGGAGACTTAGGGAGATTAGTTGAAAGAATGGGCAAAACGTTTTTTTAGGTATATTTTATTAAGTGGTAATAAGCGTGAAATAACCTGTGGAAATAGCAGCCACAACCGTTCTAAAACTGCAACACAAAAAGGTAGTCCTCAAAAGGACCGTTGAAAATGTGAACTTCAAAAACAGGGAGTACGCAAGAATATGTACCCCACTACACTGTTATCCACAGTAAAGTGGTACAATATAGCACAGTAAAACAGCTAACTCTCTCCACAGAAATGGTAATTTTTTCCTAAAGTACTCTAACATGCACTAACAAATGGCTGCTGGTAACCCACCCTTTTATAGTGAGTGGGCTAACACATATCATAGCCCCCTATTGTTGTCTCTTCTAAGCCATTTGAATTTAAAGTGATTTTAAATGTTTTTTGTTTTTTGGAAATAATGTTATAGTTTCCGGCTCTCTGCAATAGATTTGATCCTTCTCTTTTCAGGTTTTTCGTCAGTGCTTGTGGCTCTATTGACACAGACAGCTTGGCCCCACCACCAGCTACCTCGTTGCTGGCTTTAATTGACAGCAACAGAAGCTAATGGCTCCTGCTGCTGTCTATGAGCCAAGGTGAGAGCAGACAGAGCCTCTGCTCTTGTGCACATCGCTGGATCGAGCTCAGATAAGTATAAGGAGGGGTGAGGGGTTACTGCATGCAGAAGTATTTTTACCCTAATGTATAGTAAAAATTATTTTGCCTTTAGAAAAAAAAAATCCTAGAACCATTTTAAAGGCCAAAAAGTGCATTATGTTTACTTGCGAACTTCCATGTTAGTTTGCCAATACTGCCATTTTTAGGCACGCTGGAACTGCTTTGAATCTATGATAGTAGTAAAGCTAGCCTTTATCACTAATCACCATCACTATGATAAAAAAAAGGATAAGAACATGGTGAAAATAGTATTCTTTGAAAAAAGAAGTAAAAAAATAGTTTATGACACACAGTATCATAGAAAACTAAATGCCATTCAGATAGGGCTTAGACTTAGTTTAATTTTTTGACTGTCTCTTGTATAAAACATATGTCAAATTACATAACAAAAATTAATAAAGCATCTATTTTTCATAGGAAAGCCTGACAGGACATGAGTGCTAGATAAAGCGATCAGTTTTATTTGCAGATCTTTTCATTGTGACCAGACTGGTTGCCACAGTGATCACATGACTAGGAATTACAGTGGTTGGCTCCAGGACATTTCTAAAACTGTGAGCCAAACCCTACAGGTCCAAAACCAGCAGTGACTGTAAATGTCTTTTTTCACAAATCTGTTGTGAAGTGGTGAAAACAAGCCAGAAAAATATTCCATATATCTTCTCCCAGTATTCAAATATGCTACTGCTTTTATTCAAAATGTTACCATGGAGACCTAAAATGAAAAAAAAAAATGTAATGCATAAGGTTACAAGAACAAGCAGAGACATTCCTGTCCTACCAAATACGTAAGAGGAGAATAGAATGCGCATGCACTATACCTCTGTCATTGGCCAACTAAGAGCAATGATGTAAATCATTAAACGGAGAAACTAAAATAACATCATTTGCATTCTGTGACCTAAAATCCTTGCTTGTACCGGCTCTTTAGAATTAAGAGAATGTATCATCTTAGAACAGCATTTTTGACTCATGATATAAATTTGTATCATGTAGCCAAAAACATGTTTATTTTTCAGTCAGTATTAGTAAAGATGAGCTAAGATATCCACAGAATGTACAATCTGCTATATGGTGGTTCTGGCTGATTTTTGGATTTCAGTGAATAACTGGTATGTTGATGTTCAACCCCAGGAATTAGGCATAGTAGTTCTTGGCCTAGGGCTTGCAGCTCCAAAACAAGATTAAGAAAGTGTTTCTCTATTTGGATCTGACCATATTCTAAGCATTTAAATGACCCTTACAATTAGCCTCTCTCCTCTCAATCATCACTAAAAGTGACATAAAGTGCCGGTTCACACTGGTGCGATGCGGGAACCCTGCGAATCCACTGCGGGTTCCCGCATTGCACCCGACTCGCAGGCAGTTCACACTGCCATATGCAAATTGCTGGGAGTGTTAATACAACGTTATTACACCCCCAGATTAGTTCACATATCACAGTGCGAACTATCAATTCAGACAGGAATTGGATCACATAGGTGTGAACATCCATGCGATCCAATATTTACAAGGACTTACTCTTGGGACGAAACATGTCGGGTTGTTTGGCTGTACGGCAATGCTAAATCAATGACATACTACACTCGTCTGGTTACCTGAAAGTGACGTTGCGGCTGTGACTGTGCGGAGAGGCTGCGGGGCACAGCCATTGTGTGTAGAAGATACGGCACTCCACGAGTCCTCCGCTGCCTGGATGAACTCTAGGATGTCCTGAGGAGTTTTGTATGCACTTTTATTCAAGGAACATGTGAGTGCAATACTTATTGATTAATAATAAAGTTTATGTGTATGGTTTTACGCTATGGTCCCTCTTATTTTCTATTATATGGACACCCATTGCCTTTGCTGCCTTTGAGGATTGCGAATTCACACAGCCTGTTGAGAGGTGGGCTGGACACGCTTATATTTACCAGGCATCTGGTAAGTGTATACATCTTGGGGAGGTGATTACCCTTCTCTTCACGCGGTGTGGTGGTCATCATATGCATGCACTATCCTCTATGGAGTGTCATTGAAGGATACCTGGATGAACTGTGATTAGTTGCACCTGTGCACTTGAACTTATCATTCTTTGGGACTTTTTGATGCGCTACATTTCTGATTCCCCTTGTTTGGTAATTTGATGTTTTTATACATTTATAGAAAGGCCCCTAACTTTGGTGACCATGTGGTTAGAAAGATCATAGACCTTCAAGGTAAAAAAATAGTCCACTTAGAAAGAGAGGGGTTCTATCTATATAGGAAATGCAAATCTCGTAGAACTGTCAAAACCAGCAATAGGGGTCTTACTTAATTCTGCACTAATGTAGGTGGTAATACATGTACAATAGATGAATTCATTACATGCAATCCTTCACATATGGTATATCTGTTATGGTGCCCTGGTGGTCTTTATTATGTGGGGAGAACTAAAAGGCCCCTCAAAAACACATAGCTGAGCATGTAGCCAATATCAGAACATTGTATAGACAGCATAGCATATCTTTACATTTTAGGAATACCCATAATAGAGACTCTACAGTTTTACAATTTTGTGGGTTCTATCGGGTTTATCCCACTTGGAGAGGTTCACATAGAGTAAGGGACTTGTCACAAAGGGAATTCAAGCAGATTTTTCTTTTAAATACTCTTACACTGCGAGGGTTAAACATTTTTTTCTATAAAAATATTTAACATGTTATACTTACCTGGTCTGTTGTAGTGGTTTTGCATAGAGCAGCCCAGATCCTCCTCTTCTTGGGTCCCTCTTCTGTGATACTGGCCCCTCCCTCCGGTTCAGTGCCCCCACAGCAAGCAGCTTGCTATGGGGGTTCCTGAGTCAAGTCACAGCTCCCTGTGTCCATTCAGACAAGAAGCCCCAACCCAGGCCCCACCCCCTCTTTCCCCTGATTGGCTATCTGACTTTGACTGACAGTAGCGGGAGCCAATGGCACTGCTGCTGTGTCTCAGCCAATCAGGAAGGAAAATCTTTGATGGGTGAGACACTTGTAGACATTGCTGGACAGAGATGGTAAGTTTTAGGGGGCTAAGGGGGGTTGCTGCACACAGAAGACTTTGTATCTTAATGCATACAATGCATTAAGATAACAAAAACTATCTGCCTTTAAAACTCCTTTAAATTGCTTTCTACCATTCATTTTCATCTGGTCTGCTATGTTATATTTATGAGAGTTTTTAGTTATCAGACATCACTGTGTAAATAATTGGAATTTGGTATGGAATTATAGAGTACAAATGATTAAATTCCTTTATTCCTTTTGATACATAATGTGCTAGGATGCTATGTTTTGTAATACCTTTTTGAGGTTGTTTTTTAATTGTTTTTAAATGGTTTTATAAAATTAGTACCCCAAGGGTGGTTTAGGGCATACAAAAGGCTGTAAATCCTTGCTCCTGGGACACAAGCGTAATGTACGCACAAATGGTTAAATATTTACATATGTGTGTGTATAAGAGGGAGGTTACTGTGCTGTACAGCCAATCCCTGGATGTAATTGTGATGACGAAATGTGTCGGATGGTGTCCATGGCAACTGAAAACGACTTAGTAGGAGAAACCGGAAGTGAAGTCCCAGCAAGAACAATTGGTCGGGTGAGATACCACCATGACTGCAAGGATGCGATGTGGATGTTTATTGATACATACTTGTTTTAATACAAATTCATGTGTAATGATTAAATATTTTTTTATATTAAATATTATAGTGAGTCTAAACCTAATGGGGAAGTGGTGGCATGCTCTCACGTGGTGCGGTGTGAAAAGTTAGTAACGTCACAAATCTGGAATACCATATAAATGCACTTCTAATGAACATTTGCACTTTGAGTATGATATGGATTTTGTCATGAACTTTATAATTTGATTTATTTTCACTAATATTGCACTGGATGTTATTTCAGTTTCATCAGTTAAAAGCATGTGTATGGTTATCAAATACAATATACCTAATACTGCTCTGTTTGTTTGTACTTAGCGCCACTGTTTTATCTCTTGACATTTTTAGGTAATGCCGACACTGACACTAACTGACACTGACAATTTAAAAACAAAATCTTGTCCAAATTATACTGACCCTGACTTTTGATCCTGACCTCAACCTTTGACCCTGACTTGACCCAAACACAAATCCTGGCATGAATAGTTAACATACATACAGTATCTCACAAAAGTGAGTACACCCCTAACATTTTTGTAAATATTTTATTATACACTGCCTGGCCAAAAAAGTTGCCACCTGGCATTAACTAAGCAACTAACTAAACTAAGCATGCAGTAACTATCCAATTGGATAGTTACTGCATGTGCCCAAAGAAAGAGGTCAGCTGACTACCTGAATATACTGAATGACCAGGTTATTCCATCAATGGATTTTTTCTTCCCTGATGGCACGAGCATATTCCACGATGACAATGCCAGGATTCATCGGGCTCAAATTGTGAAAGAGTGGTTCATGGAGCATGAAACATCATTTTCACACATGGGTTGGCCACCACCTCCAGAACTTTACCCCAATAAGAATTTTTGGGATGTGCTGGAGAAGGCTTTGCTCAGTGGTCCAACTTTCCCATTATCAATACAAGATCTTGGTGAAAAACGAACGCAACACTGGATCTTGTGACATTGCAGAAGCCTATCGAAACAATGCAACAGTGAATGCGTGCCGTAATCAAAGCCAACGAAATATTAGAGTGTGTGACCCTTTTTTTTGGTGGTGAGGTGACTTTTTGTTTGGCCAGGCAGTGTATCTTTTCCTGTGACAACACTGAAGAAATTACACTGTGCTACAATGTAAAGTAGTGAGTGTACAGCTTGTATAACAGTGTAAATTTGCTGTCCCCTCAAAATAACTCAACACACAGCCATTAATGTCTAAATCGCTGGCAACAAAAGTGAGTACACCCCTAAGTGAAAATGTCTAAATTGAGCCCAATTAGCCATTTTCCCTTCCCGGTGTCATGTGACTCGTTAGTGTTACAAGGTCTCAGGTCTGAATGGGGAGCAGGTGTGTTAAATTCGATGTTATCGCTTTCACTCTCTCACACTTGTCACTGGAAGTTCAACATGGCACATCATGGCAAAGAACTCTCTGAGGATATGAAAAAAAGAATTGTTGTTCTACATAAAGATGGCATAGGCTATAAGAATATTGCCAAGATCCTGAAAATGAGCTGCAGCACGGTGGCCAAGAGCATACAGCAATTTAACAGGACAGGTTCTACTCAGAACAGGCCCCGCCATGGTCGACCAAAGAAGTTGAGTGCATGTGCTCAGCATCATATGCAGATGATATCTTTTGGAAATAGTTGTATGAGTGCTGCCAGCATTGCTGCAGAGGTTAAAGTGGTTGGGGGTCAACCTGTCAGTGCTAAGACCATACGCCGCACACTGCATCAAGTTAGCCTGCATTGCTATCGTCCCAGAAGGGAGCCTTTTATAAAGATGATGCACAAGAAAGCCCACAAACAGTTTGCTGAAGACAAGCAGACTAAGGACATGGATTACTGGAACCATGTCCTGTGGTCTGATGAGACCAAGATAAACTTATTTAGTTCAGATGGTGTCAAGTGTGTGTGGCGGCAACCAGGGGAGGAGTACTAAGACAAGTGTGTCTTGTCTACAGTTAAGCATGGTGGTGGGAGTGTCATGGTCTAGGGACTGGGACTGTCGGCACTGGGGAGCTACAATTCATTGAGGGAATAATGAATGTCAACATGTACGGTGACAAACTGAAGGAGATAATGATCCCCTTCCTTTGGAAACTGGGTCGCAGGGCAGTATTCCAACATGATAACAACCCCAAACACACCTCCAAGATTAGCACTGCCGTGCTAAAAAAGCTGTGGGTAAACGTGATGGCTTGGCCAGGCATGTCTCCAGACCTAAACCCCATTGAGCATCTGTGGGGCATCCTCAAACAGAAGGTGGAAAAGTGCAAGGTCTCTAACCTCCACAAGCTCCATGGTGTTATCATGGAGGAGGGGAAGAGGACTCCAGTGGCAACCTGTGAAGCTCTGGTAAACTTCATGCCCAAGAGGGTTCAGGAAGTGCTGGAAAATAATGGTGGCCACACAAAATATTGACACTTTTGTGCCCAATTTAGACATTTTCACTTAGGGGTGTACTCACTTGTTGCCAGCGGTTTAGACATTAATGGCTGTGTGTTGAGTTATTTTGAGGGGACAACAAATGTACACTGTTATACAAGCTGTACACTCACTACTTTACATTGTAGCAAAGTCTCATTTCTTCAGTGTTGTCACATGAAAAGATATAATAAAATATTTACAAAAATGTGAGGGGTGTACTTACTTTTGTGAGATACGGTATACATACTGTACATGTGGAATTAAAGCAATACATTAGCTTAATATAAATAGCCATGATGCTTATTCTGTGAGTAGTTGTCACTTTAGAACAAAAGATCTCTTAAAGTGTATTAACCACTTGCCGACCGCCGCACGACTATTTACTGCAGCAAAGCGACGTAGCCCTACGTCGCTCGCCCCCGCCGTTCTGGGGCGCGCTCCCACGCGCCCCCGGCCCCGCTGATGATCTGATTAGGTTCAGTACCGATCAGTCATCAGGTCCAGGCAAATGATTTTTGGCCTGGACCTGTTGATCGGTCCTGCCCAATCAGTTACTGTCTGTGCCTGTGAAATGTAAACACAGGCACAGAAAAGACCCGCTCTCTCCTCCCAAAATCCTTTTTGGATTCATCGAGAGGAGAGAGCGGATCTGAACTGTGAGTACTACACCAAGCACACCCACACACACCTAGGCTAGGCACATTTAACCCCCGATCACCCCCCCAGTTAACCCCTACACCCCGTGTCACAATACACACTGTATACAGTATGTAGCATTTTCCTATATACCTGTATAAGTGTGACTTGTGACCAGGTTTAGAGCTTGCGGCCATTCCTTTTAGGCTTAGGATACCCCCACCCCCCCCAATAAATATTTAAACCCCTGATCCCCCCAGTTAACCCTTTCCCCCTGTCACATTGCACACTAATATACAGGTAATATAGTGGTTTACTGTGTTTTGTATTAGTGTGATTGTGACTGGAGTTAGCGCTAGCGAATTTGTTTCTGTCCCAAGGAGGTTTAGGGTCCCCGCCACCCCCATCAAGATTTAACCCCCTGATCACCCCCAGTTAACCCCTACACCCCCTGTCACAAGACACACTGCATACAGTATATAGCAGTTTCCTATATACCTGTATCAGTGTGACTTGTGACCAGGTTTAGCGCTTGCGGCCATTCCTTTTAGGGTTAAGATACCCGCCACCCCCCTAATAAAAATGCAACCCCCTGATCACCCCCAGTTAACCCCTTCCCCCCTGTCACATTGCACACTATACACAGGTAATATAGTGTTTTTCTGTATATCTGTGATAGTGTGATTGTGACTTCAGTTACCGCTAGCGAGTACATTTCTGTCCCAAGTAGGTTTAGGGTCCCCGTCACCACCCCACCCCCCAATAAAGATAAACCTCCTGATCCCCCCTGATCACCCCAGTTAACCCCTTCATTGCCCTGCCACAGTGTCACTTTTATAGTGTACAGTTTTTTTTCTGATCAGTATTATTAGTGTCACAGTTGACATTAGTTAGTATTAGCGTCAGTCTAGGATAGCACAGATCCCCGGTGCATAGTTAGAAATAACTCCTTGATTACCACATACACACACATACACACACATACACCTCCATTACTAGTAGAGTGTTTGAACAGATCAATATCTGATCAGAACTATACTAGCGTCCCCAATAGTTTAGGGTTCCCAACACGTGGTGTTTGCACGATCAGCACTGATTCCTGCCAGCACCTGTGTTTTTTTTTTTTTTTTTAATCAGATAATTTTTATTGAAAACTTTTTTGCACAAACAAAACAAAACAAAACAAGACCAGACAAAAAAAGAAAGAAAAAGCTGGCCAACAACTCGAGACAAAGCATCACCTACAAACAGTGAACAATGATACAAAGGTACAGAAGAAAGCATAATCATCGGTACATAGGGGAGTAAACGTAAAGCATGAGTCAACAATGTGATCTAAATCAACCATGACATTTAACACATCATCTTATCCCATTATGGTGGGGACTAAACCCAGCCTGCCCCATGTACCAAGGTGGTGATGTCATCTCAAGTAATACAGGATATAATAGGTGAATTCCTCTGAAATAACCAGTGGAGTTAAGCAGTAACGTACTTCCCACACGCACAGGTATTCACTACCTAGTAACCATTAAGCAGTGTCCCCCAGTAGGCCGTCCGGGTCCATTAAGCACGTACTCTGTAACATTATGTGGAGGAGATAACGCCACCCAGAAACCTGTTGGCGACCAAGTGAGTGGGGGCCAGATCAGGCACATCCAGCCACGGTCCCCATATGCGCTCAAATTTCAGTGCATTCCCCCTGTGCTTGTAGGTGAGATGTTCCCTATTTAGGAGCACTTTAACTTCCTCGATCCAGTCAGTATGAGGCGGCGCCACAGCGGAAATCCACTTCCTGGCCAGGAAGAGAAGCCTGAGCACCGCAGCATGTACCTCAGGTTGATAGAGCTCTTCATCCAGCCAACCCAAAATACATAATTTCGGCTCCACAGGTAATGTCAGTTTCCAAAGTGAATTAATGGTTCTCACGACCGCATGCCAGTATCGGTGCAATTTCGGGCACCGCCACAGCATGTGCAGTAAAGTGCCCGTGTGGGCCTGGCATCTAGGGCAGAGGGGAGAGTCCCTCCTCTGCCAGCTGTACAGTCGTTGAGGGGTCCTGTATGTCCGGTGGAGAATAAACAGTTGCGTGAGCCTTTGTGAGTAGGACAGGGACACCCTAGGGACATTCTCTAATATACCCGTCCATTCCTCCGATGAGATGGGACCTAAATCTGCAGCCCAGGCATCCCTACACTTAAAAGACATGGCCTTCGAGATATTCTCCATAAAAGCCGAGTACAGGGATGAGATCTGCCCTTTCTTAATACTAGTGGTCACCAGATCAGTAAGTATAATCGGACGACAGAGACCCCATGGGGAGATCAGCGACTGAGAGCTGATGGCATGGCGTAACTGCAAATACTGAAAAAAAGGGAATTGGGCAACCCGAACTCAGCACGGAGAGATTGGAAATCTCTTAATTCGCCCCCTTGATACAACTGTGAAATATATTTCACTCCGTAGTCGCCCCAGGTCAAGGAGTTTCTGAGCTTATCCAATTCGGGATAGTGGGCATTGTTTAGAATACGACAGTATCTCGAGAAACCACAGTAACCAAAGTGACTCCTAGCCCTTTGCCAGACCTTATCAAGTAACTTGAGGGTAGGACAACCCGGAAAAAGCCCCAAGGTGCCTGCTTCCAGTGATTCTACCAGAGAGTCCCCCGCCAGGTGTGCCGCCAGGACACGCCTGACAGGGTCAGAGCCTTCATCCAGCAGCCATCCCGTAAAGTGCTGCAGTTGGGACGATAGAAAGTAGTAGTAGGGGTTCGGTACCGCCAATCCACCACTCTCCTTGGACTCCTGCAACGTCTCTAGACGAATTCTGGGAGACAACTTCCTCCAAATAAGAGCACGGTACACTGTGTTAAACTGCTTAAAAATGTGAATAGGGATCCACACTGGGGAGTTGTGTAGCACATACAACAACTGCGGGTTCCAGATCATTTTAATCAGGTTGCATCTGCCAACCACAGACAGAGGCAACTTAATCCAGCTAGCCAATTTATCCCTGAACCTGTGCAGCAGCGGTAGAATATTACGTTTAATATACCGCCCCAAATCAGGATGGACAATCACACCCAAGTAGCGGAACTGGTCTACGGCCAAGATCTGTGACGCCACAGGGGGCAGTGCGATCCCCAGGGGGTCTAACGGGAGCAAAACAGACTTGTCCAAATTGATCTGAAAGCCAGAGAAGGATCCGAATCTGTGAATCAAGTGCATCAAGGCGACCAGGGAGCCCGAAGCGTCCCCTAAAAATAATAACGCGTCATCCGCATACAAGGCAATTTTGTCCTCCCCCTCACCCCTCCGAAAACCTATAATATCTGGGTCGGCCCTGATAGCCGCTGCTAGAGGTTCCACAGCTAAGGCGAAGAGCAGGGGCGACAGCGGGCACCCCTGCCTAGTGCCCCTGTGAAGCGGGAACGACCGGGAAATAGAGCCGTTAATCCGCAAACAGGCCGTGGGCACCCCATATAGAATCTTAATCCAGTGTATGAAAGAGGGGCCGAAGCCAAAGCTCTCAAGGGCCGCCCACAGATACTGCCACTCCACGCTATCAAAAGCCTTAGCAGCATCGAGTGACAGTATCGCTCTATGTCCACAATTATCCGGGGGCAATTGCATATTTAGATATAGTCTACGTATGTTGACGGCCGTGGAGCGACCCGGTAGAAAACCCAGATTGATCCCCATGAACCAATTTGGCAATCACCTTAGACAACCTGTTAGCCAGGACCTTGGCCAGCAGTTTCAGATCGGTGGGCAGCAGAGAAATTGGTCGATAAGATTCAGGTCGAGTCGAATCCTTCCCCGGCTTCAATATGACTACCACCACCGCGTCGTACATGGATCGTGGGAGCTCCCCCACCTCAAAAGCAGCCAGGAGAGCAGTAAGTAGCCCAGGAAGTAGGACTCCTCCAAAGGCCTTATACAGCTCAATGGGGATGCCATCTGTACCCGGCGCCTTGGAGTTGGGAAATGAAGCCATAGCTTCTTGGAGTTCCTCCAATTTAATGGGGGAGTCTAGAACATCCCAGTCCCCTGCGGAGACCCGCGGCAAGTGAAGCCCCTGCAAAAACAGTCTGAGGTCCCACGGGTCGTAGGAGACCTTTGAGGAGTACAGATCCTCATAAAAAGCCCTGAACCCCTGTAAAATATCAGCTGTGTCAGATACCACCCGACCCGAAGGGAGAGCCAGGCAGTGTACTGTATGATAGACGGGGGGTTTTGGCCCTGGAAATGAGTGCGAGCATGTGACCCGTTTTCTCCCCCTCCTCAAAGTGGGCCTGAGAAGCGAAGAAACGTTTATGGTCCGCCTGCTAATGTTAAACAGATCGGAATAGACGCTGCGCGTCCAACCATCTGGCCTTCGAGTCGGGCGTGGGGGAGTGTAGGAATTCACGTTCAGTGCGGAGCACAGCTTCACCAGCATCCTGCGCCCAACGTCTGCTCCTAGACTTGATGGCCGATACCTCCTTAATACACAGTCCACGTAAAAAAGCCTTCATAGTATCCCACACTATACCTGGAGCTGCAGAGTGCCTATTGTCGGTAAAAAAATGTGTTAATTGCTCCATGAAGGAGGCCAGGTCCGGAAATAGTTGGAGCCAGAAAGGGTTCAACTTCCAGTGCATTGGCAGCTTAGGGCCAGGAAATTTAAGGCATACTCTTAGCGGGGAGTGATCAGAGAGACCCCTAGCCAGGTATTCAACCTCAGGCGCTAGGGACTGTAGCAAGTCAGATCCAAAGGCTAAATCAATTTGGGACAGTGTAGAATGAGACAGGGAGTGGCAGGAAAACCCGGCTTCAAGGGGATGTTTACAGCGCCAAAGATCCACAAGACCCAACTCACCCATGAATCTGGCAAAGGGAGTGGGCATTCTGGATCCTCCGGGGCAGAATTTTTTATGTAGATCCAGTGATGGGTCAAGGATATTGTTAAAGACACCAAGCACTAGAATCGGGACCCGGGGGTGTTTACCAATGAACCGAGACAGGCACTCTAGCACCTCAAAAGAAAACGGAGGGGGAACATACACATTCGCAATAATACATTTAAAGACATGCCACATCCCAACTAGAAAGATAAATCTACCCTGTGAGTCTATCAGGGAGTCCAGGAATTCAAACTTAGCAGTAGCAGCGACTAAAATAGATACCCCCCGGGAGTATTGACTGTGGAAAGAATGGAATTGAACCGGGAACCTCCGCGAGCGGAGGCACCCGACCGAGTCCGTAGTCAGGTGAGTTTCCTGTAGACATACCAAGGTGGGTCCGTGGAGCGACAGTAAGGACATCACTGCTGTGCGTTTACGAGAGTCCCCAAGTCCCCGCACATTCCAGGAGAGCAGCGAACCTTCAGTGGCAGCCATGTGGATAAGTCAACCAGGTAGGGGGGCAGGACAAGCCGCCAAAAGGTATGTATACCAGAGCCCCATTGGGGGGCCTGTGCAGTAACAGCAGCAAAAGCAGTGGTGTGATAGGGAGAACAGCATCCCACTCGGGAGACGCTGTACCAGTAGAGAGGGCGTCAAGGAGGAATTCACCAAAAAAATAAGTTGAGAGAAAAACAAAAATAAACAACACAGAACAAAAAACAGAAGATGGCAGGCAGCAAACCAGGCCACGGCCATCCAAGCCCCGCAGGGAACAGTTTGCTGGCCCCAGAGGGGCATGGGGGTAAAGAAAGAGGGCCCGAACTCGGACAAACTCAGCGACCCGTAATTGCGTATCCATGGGTCCCGAAACGTGTGAGAACAATAGAGCCATAGTGCAGCAAACAAATCATAACAGCAGGCTCCTACCAGTGGAGTGATGGACCCGATCAAACATTATAGACCCTTACTTGCTTGAAGAGCAGATCATTCCGCAGCCGCTCCCAGGTGCCGCTCCTGCCGATCCAACCAGTGAGCCGCAGAAGCAGGGGTCTCGAAGAAATGGACAGTTCCATTGGCAACTACATGAAGCTTAGCCGGGTACATCATAGAGTATACCAAGGGGATGGCACGCAGGCGTTTCTTGATGTCATTAAACCTAGCCCTCAGTTTCTGGAGAGCTGCTGAGAAATCAGGATAGATAGAAACCCTGGCGCCCTGTATTTCCATGCGAGGCTGTTGCCTGGCAAGCTTCAGTATAATGTCTCGATCCTTGTAGTGTAAAAGCTTCAGGAGGAACGGTCGGTCAGGGCCCCCCAGTGGCGGGGCCCGGAAAGGCACCCTATGCGCTCGCTCCACAGAGAAAAATGGGGAGAGGTTGTCTTTCCCAAAAGTAGTGAGGAGCCATTTTTCAATGAATTCCACAGGTGCCTTCCCCTCAGCCTTCTCAGGGATGCCCACCAGCCGCAGATTGCTGCGGCGCAGCCGGTTCTCCATGTCCTCCAGACGATTGATCGCCTCAGAAATCCCTGAGGAGTTCATGCGGACATCTTGTATTAAGGGGGGTAAATCGTCCTCCACAGCACTCACCCGGCCCTCCAACGCAGTGGTCCGTTCTCTCATCTTCTGCATGTCATGCCTAATATGCAGCAGACCCTCTTTCATACTCCTAACCTCCGTGGATAGTTCAGACAGAGAGGCGCCGTAGGAGTGCACCGCAGTTAAAACGTCCTGTATGGTAGGGACAGTCTGGGCGGCATCCCCCGACAGACCCGGGCATGGAGGGATCTCGGGCGGAGTACTCACCACTGCCTCCTGCAAGGCTGCGGCCGGGCCATCATGGCGAGGGGACATCGCAGCCGCAGGAGAGGAAGCAGGCATCCGAGGAGCAGCCGAGGAGACCGGAGGTGAGGACAGCGGTTTATGTTTTGCAGGGTCTCGAGCGAATTTCCCCAGCTTGGAGATGGCAGTGGGTTCCTTTTCGCGGCTGGTGCGCTTAGGGAGCGGGGCGCCGCCATTTTGGGCCTGCTTGGCAGCAGAGGCGCCGTCTACCTTCCTCCTTGTCATGGCAGAGCGGGATGGATGGACGCCCGGAGCGGTCACCGGAACGATGCAGACACGGGCCCGAAGCAGCCTGGTAATTTTTGCGGGTGTGCGGGTCCACTAAGCAGGATAATGGCAATCAGGATGTCAGAGCCGAGGCGATGCACGTCTTCTCACATGTATGGTTCAGCCACGCCCCCCGCACCTGTGATTAGCCCCTCCGCCCAGCCCACCCCACCCCACCCCACCCCACCCAGGCAAGTGTAGTAATCAATAGATTACACAAACACAAAACCGCGTTAGCAGAGTCAGGCCTGATCCCTGCTAGCACTAGCAGTTTTTTTTGGTAGCGGTTGAAATAGTCCTTGACAACCAGGTGCTTTTTGACCTGTGAGTCACACTACTGTACCTGTAAATTTAGTTGCTAAAATGACCAGATGGTGGTACAGTAGTGCAGAGGCCTACAGTATACTGACCATGTCAGATGAGAGCGATTGGGAAGCCTCACTGGCAGAATCAAGGTCCGTATACGAACCTGAAGAGAGCAGCGGCTCCCTGACAGATAGCTCTGATGACGGATGGGTCCCTGATAGAACCAGGCGTACCTGACCCCATTCTGGAGTTGAAGAGTAGGGATGATCGAACGGTTCGGGTCGACCATCGGTTCGACCCGAACATTGGGTGTTCGAAATTCGGCCGAATTCCGAACTTTTTGCTGATAAAGTTCGGCATTCGGCAACCAGAACCGACCAAAATGCAATGGGACAGGAAATGGGCTTTAAAAGCCCGTGATTGGAGCAGAACCATCAGTAAAAGCCAAATGAGGGGGCAGGAGAATGCTAGGAATGTGATTGGAGTGACTAGGGGGTCCAGAGGCCAATCATTAGTGAATACGCCCCCCAGTATATAAGATAGCCCCGCCAAATTCCTAGCATTGTAATACAGGGACATGGAAGAGAGTGGAAGCAGTTCTGTTACTTCTGCTTCAAAGTGTCATTTAGCAATTTTTAGTGTGAGGAAAGGGATAACTAGTGTAGTTAGGGTTCTATTTTCCACTTTAGTTAGCTTTAATAATCTAGTTTCTGTAGGAAAAGTGTTAAGTGCCAGGGTGACCGTAGTGTAGTGTAGGGTTAACTGACTCTGACTGCTATGGCAGGGTGACCAAACCCTTCCATGTCAGGGTGACCGCTATAGAGAAAAGATTGTTTCTCTTAGGTCACTTATGGAACAGCAATATGGCTTCTCGCCGGTCAGGCTGCTTTTTGCTGCAGGCGTTCATAGGGCTTTTTTGCGGACATGTGTGGAGTCAGGCATGACATCTGAACTTCTGTATTGAGGTATATATACACACACATGTATGTATACAGTGCCTTGCGAAAGTATTCAGCCCCCTTGAACTTTTCGACCTTTTGCCACATTTTAGGCTTCAAACATAAAGATATAAAACTGTAATTTTTTGTGAAGAATCAACAACAAGTGGGACACAATCATGAAGTGGAACGAAATTTATTGGATATTTCAAACTTTTTTAAGAAATAAAAAACTGAAAAATTGGGCGTGCAAAATTATTCAGCCCCCTTAAGTTAATACTTTGTAGGGACACCTTTTGCTGCGATTACAGCTGTAAGTCGCTTGGGGTATGTCTCTATCAGTTTTGCACATCGAGAGACTGAAATTTTTGCCAATTCCTCCTTGCAAAACAGCTTGAGCTCAGTGAGGTTGGATGGAGAGCGTTTGTGAACAGCAGTTTTCAGTTCTTTCCACAGATTCTCGATTGGATTCAGGTCTGGACTTTGACTTGGCCATTCTAACACCTGGATATGTTTATTTGTGAACCATTCCATTGTAGATTTTGCTTTATGTTTTGGATTATTGTCTTGTTGGAAGACAAATCTCCGTCCCAGTCTCAGGTCTTTTGCAGACTCCATCAGGTTTTCTTCCAGAATGGTCCTGTATTTGGCTCCACCCATCTTCCCATCAATTTTAACCATCTTCCCTGTCCCTGCTGAAGAAAAGCAGGCCCAAACCATGATGCTGCCACCACCATGTTTGACAGTGGGGATGGTGTGTTCAGGGTGATGAGCTGTGTTGCTTTTACGCCAAACATAACGTTTTGCATTGTTGCCAAAAAGTTGGATTTTGGTTTCATCTGACCAGAGCACCTTCTTCCACATGTTTGGTGTATCTCCCAGGTGGCTTGTGGCAAACTTTAAACAACACTTTTTATGAATATCTTTAAGAAATGGCTTTCTTCTTGCCACTCTTCCATAAAGGCCAGATTTGTGCAGTATACGACTGATTGTTGTCCTATGGACAGAGTCTCCCACCTCAGCTGTAGATCTCTGCAGTTCATCCAGAGTGATCATGGGCCTCTTGGCTGCATCTCTGATCAGTCTTCTCCTTGTATGAGCTGAAAGTTTAGAGGTATGGTCAGGTCTTCGTAGATTTGCAGTGGTCTGATACTCCTTCCATTTCAATATTATCGCTTGCACAGTGCTCCTTGGGATGTTTAAAGCTTGGGAAATATTTTTGTATCCAAATCCGGCTTTAAACTTCTCCACAACAGTATCTCGGACCTGCCTGGTGTGTTCCTTGTTCTTCATGATGCTCTCTGCGCTTTAAACGGACCTCTGAGACTATCACAGTGCAGGTGCATTTATACGGAGACTTGATTACACACAGGTGGATTCTATTTATCATCATTAGTCATTTGGGTCAACATTGGATCATTCAGAGATCCTCACTGAACTTCTGGAGAGAGTTTTCTGCACTGAAATTAAAGGGGCTGAATAATTTTGCACGCCCAATTTTTCAGTTTTTTATTTGTTAAAAAAGTTTGAAATATCCAATAAATTTCGTTCCACTTCATGATTGTGTCCCACTTGTTGTTTATTCTTCACAAAAAAATACAGTTTTATATCTTTATGTTTGAAGCCTGAAATGTGGCAAAAAGTCGAAAAGTTCAAGGGGGCCGAATACTTTCGCAAGGCACTGTATATACACCTACACATACATAGTTTTTTGGGCATTTTTTTGGGGTCTTTGGAGGCAGGCATGACATCTGAACTTCTGTATAGGGGTATATATATACACACATGTATGTATATATACACCTACACATACGTAGGTGTGAAAGTAGCAGAACACTATGCTTGCGCTAATGAAATAATTAACAGGCATAGGGCTCCGCTCCTATAACACCTATATATGTGTATGTGTATATATACATATAAGTGTGTGTGTGTATATATACCCCTATACAGAAGTTCAGATGTTTTGCCTGCCTCCAAAGACCCCCAAAAAATGCCCAAAAAAATGCCTGCACCAAAAAAAAATGCCCAGGTGTGTTATTGCAGGCGTTTTTTTGGGCACCAGCGACCTAGTACACCCTGGACCTAGTACAACCAGCACTGCAGTAACACTTGGTGACGTGGCGAGTCCAATAAGTGCAGTTGAAGCTGGTGCGGTGGCTAGCACAAATAGTGGCCTGCAGCCACTGCGTATTCGAAGACAGGCCCGTAGAGCCCATAGTGCCCTCCCTGATGTGCTGGCATATCCTGATTGGCAAACCACTGATACTACAGCGCCCGTACTTCCCTCATTCGCTGGCCAACCTGGAATCCACGTGGAAACAGCCAATTTTACTCCTCTGAATTTTTATGAGCTGTTTTTCATGGAAGATCTTTTCAGATCTATTGTGGACCAAACAAATTTATACGCTGGTCAATTCATCACCGCCAACTTCGCCCCTTGCCACACAATTCAGCTGGAAACCTGTAACGGTTTCTGGGCCTTTCCCTCAACATGGGCATAACCAAAGAGAGTGAATTGCGTTTATAATGGTCCACTAGCCCAATTCAACATATGCGTGTACTCTGCTTCCATGTCCAGGGCGAGATACGAGCAAATTCTGCAATTTATGTATTTCAATGACAATGAAATCTGTCGTCCTCGGGGAGACCCTGAATATTACCAGCTCCACAAAATTCAGCCCCTCGTAGATGGTTTGCAGCCTTGTTTACCCCCCCAACAAGTTGTCTGCGTTGATGAGTCCCTGATTAAGTTTACTGGCCGCCTTGCTATGAAACAGTATCTCCCCAGCAAGCTTGCCAGATACGGGGTCAAGCTGTATAAGCTGTGTGACAGGGCCACAGGCTATACAGTTAGTTTCCAGGTCTACGAGGGAAAAGATGTGGAGCCCCCCAACTGCCCAGACTACATAGGGAGCAGCGGCAAGATAGTTTGGGACTTGGTGTCACCCTTATCCGGAAAGGGGTACCATTTGTACGTGGACAATTTTTACACAAGCGTGCCACTTTTTAGTCACCTGCTTGAATTACAAATTGGCGCATGTGGCACCATACAACCTAATCGCCAGGGCTTCCCCCAACTGCTTGTAAATTCCCATCTTAGTCGGGGGGAGAGAGCCTGCTTGAAAACGGACAAATTGCTTGCAGTGAAGTGGAGGGATACACGGAATGTTTTCGTTCTGTCCTCCCTTCACGCAGACATGACAGTCCAAATTACTACGGCAACTGGTGTTATGGAGAAACCCCTCTGTATCCACGACTATAACCTTAATATGGGAGGGGTGGACCTTAAAGACCAGCTTTTGGCGCCATACTTAGTTGCCCGTAAAGCCAGACGCTGGTACAAAAAAGTGTCTGTTTATTTATTTCAATTGGCTATGCTGAACGCCTTTGTACTATACAGAGCATCAGGACAAACTGGATCCTTCCGAGAATTCCAGGAAGAGATCATCAATGCCTACCTGTACCCAGGAGGTGTTCCTGCCCAACTTCCCCTTCCAGATGCAGTGAGCCGGCTGCATGAGAGGCATTTTTCACATGTCCTCCCGAGTACCCCTACCCAAAGACACCCCCAAAGAAGATGTCGTGTCTGTAGCAGGCGCGGATTTAGGCGTGACACCCGCTATTCTTGTCCCACCTGCCCTGGCCAACCTGGTCTCTGCATCGGGGAATGTTTTGAGCGCTACCACACACTAGTGGAGTTGTAGTGTAGGGTACAGCATGACACAGTGTAGGGCACACTAATACAGGGTCTCGAAAGATGTTCGATGGCTATCAACATTTTGAGAGACCCTATCCTGGAAAGTTGCAGTTCAGAAAAAAAAGTGTAAAAAAATACAAAAAAATTTAAAAAGTTACAAAAAAACCCCCAAAATATATAAAATAAAAAAGCCAAAAACAGTTCTTGTTTCAGTTATTTTTCTGTTCTTCTTCTCTTCCTACTGTACTTTTACTGTACTTCGTTTGTTTTTCATTCTTTTGTTAACCTGTTTGCATTGCAGGTACACTCATCGGCTACCACACTGATTTTATATATTCTGACACAAACAGCATTTGCGCTCAGCATATCTGGATACCTCTGATGGCAGCGTTGTGGTAGGTTAATTTCACCACTGCAGTTAAAATACTTTTAGGTATACGTGGAATTTTGTCATGTATACCCGCCATTAAGAAGTGGGTTTGGATGTTTGGGCGGTTAATGGTGCGTATACTACACAATTTTCCTGCGGAGATTTCTGTTAGGTTCTCTTTTTTTCGTTCTGCCCACAGGCTGCATGAAAAAAAAAAAACCTACACCATATGCCAAACAAGGACCAGCAATGTACTGGTACATTGCTGGAGTTTGAGTGGTTATACCAGGATGATGCCTGCAGTTCTTGGTATCGTTTTTTACAGCCAGCAGTCAGCTTACATGTAAAAGCAATCCTAGCGGATAATTGCCCGCTACACCATTTTGTCCATGGAATATTTTATATTTTGCCACAAGTTTCTGGAAAAAAAAATTTTTTTGTTTTTTTTTACACAAAGTTGTCACTAAATGATATATTGCTCACACATGCCATGGGTATATGTGAAATGACACCCCAAAATACATTTTACTGCTTCTCCTGAGTACAGGGATACCCCATGTGTGAGACTTTTTTGGCAGTCTAGCTGCATACAGGACCCCGAAAACCAATCACCACCTTCAGGCTTTCTAAGGGCGTAAATTGTTGATTTCACTCCTTACTACCTATCCCAGTTTTGAAGGCCATGAAATGCCAAGATAGCACAACCCCCCCCCCCCCCCCAAATGACCCCATTTTGCAAAGTAGGCACTCCAAACTATT
The DNA here is from genome assembly GCF_965119305.1 of Pelophylax lessonae. Lineage (NCBI taxonomy): Eukaryota > Metazoa > Chordata > Amphibia > Anura > Ranidae > Pelophylax > Pelophylax lessonae. The sequence goes on along the minus strand of NC_138774.1, from coordinate 109,990,793 downwards.
TGCTGAGAGGCATGGTGAGTATTTTGCAGTTCTCATAGTTCTCATTTATTTTGGAAAATGAAGAAGAAAAAAGGAAAATGCTTTTTTTTCCTCTTATTTCAATTTCCAAAACTTTGTGACAAAAAGTGAGATCTGCAAAACACTCAACATGCCTTTCTGCAAATAGCTTAGGGTGTCTAGTTTCCGAAAAGGGGTCATTTGGGGGAGGGGGGTTGTGCTGTCTTGGCATTTCATGGCCTCAGAAACTGTGATAGGTAGTCAGGAGTGAAATCAACAATTTACACCCTTGGAAAGCCTGAAGGTGGTGATTGGTTTTCGGGGTCCTGTACTCGGCTAGACTGCAAAAAGGTCTCACACATACTCAGGAGAAGCAACAGAATGTATTTTGGAGGGTCATTTCACACATACCCATGGCATTTGTGAGCAATATATAATTTAGTGACAACTTCGTGTAAAAAAAAATAATAATAATAATAATTTTCCCGGAACTTGTGGCAAAATATAAAATATTCCATGGACTTACCATGCCTCTCAGCAAATAGCTTGGAGTGTCTACTTTGCAAAATTGGGTCATTTGCGGGGGTTTTGTGCTATCTTGAAATTTCAGAGCCTCTGAAACTGTGACAGGTAGTGCAGAGGTGAAATGCACAATTTACGCCATTAGAAAACCCGAAGGTGGTGATTGGTTTTCGGGGTCCCGTACAGAGCTAGGCTCCCAAAAAGTCTCACACATGTGGTATCCCTGTACTCAGGAGAAGCAGAAGAATTTTGGGGTGTTATTCCACATATACCCATGGCATGTGTAAGCAATATATATTTTAGTGACAACTGTGTTAAAAAAAATGTAAAAAAAAAATTAATTTTCCTAAAACTTGTGGAAAAATATAAAATATTCCATGGACTCACCATGCCTCTCAGCAAACAGCCTGGGGTGTCTACTTTCCAAAATGGGGTCATTTGGGGGGGTTTGTGGTATCTTGACTTTTCAGGGCCTCCTAAACCATGATAGGTAGTGAGAAAACGCAATGAAAAATGTACGCCCTTTGAAATTCTGAAGGTGGTGATTGGTTTTTGGGGTCCCGTACACAGCTAGGGTCCCAAAAAATCTCACATTTGTGGTATCCCTGTACTCAGGAGAAGCAGCAGAATATATTTTGGGGTGTAATTACACATATACCCATGGCATGCGTGAGCAATATATCATTTCAATGACAACTTTGTGTAAAAAAAATAGTCATTTTTTCGCTAAATTTTTGCTGTTTTTCCTATTAATATAGCAAAAAATAAAAAGTACAGAGGTGATCAAATACCACCAAAAGAAAGCTCTTTTTCTGGGAAAAAAAGGACGTAAATTGTGTTTGGGTACAGCATTGCATGACCGCACAATTGTCAGTTAAAGTCACGCAGTGCCAAGCTGAAAAAAGGGGCCTGGTCTTTGAGCAGCCAAATCCTCTGGGGCTTAAGTGGTTAAATTGCTACTTACTGCTTGATCTGAATTTACTGCGGTTAGATATTATTCAAAATGGTTTGTGTTAAGATCAGTCTTCTAGATGAAGTAAACAGCAGTGTACAACTATGAGTATCTGTTAAAGGCACAGGACGATCAACATATGACACTATTAGAGAACTTTTGATCCAAAAGTGTTGATTAAGGCCTCATGCACACTGGTTTATTGTAAATGCTGTTTCAGCTGACAGGAGAATATCAGCATTAAAACAAAAAAAAAAAGAAACATAAGCTGCATTTTTTCAAATGTATTTAGATGTGTTTTGAGATGTTTGGCATTTTGATGTTTATTTATTTAACTGATCTGCATTTTATTTATTCTAGCCATTGAAATTAATAATTGCTCAAGCGCTAAATGCGCTTAGTGCTTAGAGCTTGTCTCCTGAATGTGATTCTTCTGTATTCAGGAGAAGGAGCTTTGACTACCTCAAAACACTGCTGCTCTATAACTTCTGTAAAGTCTATGTGTGCATGGACACATAGGCTTTTATTGAGGTGCATTCAGGGGCTTAGGCAAAAAAAATGCCAAAAGCCCCCAAATACATTAGTTTAGGAGCAGCAGTGTGCATAAGGCCTAAATACCACCAAAATAAAGCTCTATCCATCTCAAAAAAGAATACAAATTTAACTTGGGTGCAATGTTGAAAGAGTAATTGTCATTCAAAGTTTGACTGTGCTAAAACCTGAAAAATGGTCTGGGCAGGCAGGTGGTTGAAACAGTCTTGAAGTGGTTAAAACAACTACTCATTTATCTCTGTAGCTGTAGACACTATAGAACAATTTATTTTATAAAGTTCACAGCAGTAGCACACCCTGCTCCCACTTCCCATAGCACCAGTGTTGCCAACCTACCAGATTAAAATTTAAGGACACTACACCCCACATTTACTGGCACAGCCAAGTTTTTACTGTCATTTCTAAAAGTTACAATATTACAGTTTTAAGTGCAAATGTCAGTATTTAGGCTACAAACAAGTACAATTTACAATTAGTGATGTGATTAATGATAGATATTATAGCAAAAAACATATGTATTACTTTATTTTCAACATAGTAAGTAAGTAGCTCAGGGACAGGACTCAGGATGGCAAGAAATTAGAATGGTCACGCACATGAAATTGACTTTCACAGTGACACTGACAATAGTGTGCAGCAGCACAGATGATGATGACACCTCGCCGACATTGCTCCTCCTCCCCTGTGTCACAGTGACAGTCTCTCTCCGTGCCAGGTGGTCCCTTCAGCCCATTCCAGTCCAAACAGCACTGACAGACCCTCTCCTTGCTTGCCTTGCTCAACTCGGCCCCAGGCACCATGAAATTACATAATAAGCTCAGGCACCGCCTTCGCCAGACCCACCGGTGCCACACGAACACACTGTAGCAGGCACTTGGATGGTCTCGGCTGGCTCCGGACCAGGACTGCGTATGCACAGTTTCAAGCCCAGCGTTACCACCATATTTTTTACTGGCAATCTTTTCATGTCACTGGCATTTACTTGTAGGAGAAAAGTGCCCATTTTTTTTTACTGTCTGCCAGTACAAAAACTGATGGTTGGCAACATTGCATAGCACCTGCTGTGAGTTTACAACAGAGATTACAAAGCTGCCATGAACAATAAAGATATGTTGCTCCACAGTGTCTACAGAGGTCATTGATGGCCTGTGTCAAAACTATAAACAATTTCTGCAACGCTCACACACAAATCCTTTGTGCAAAAATGAACATAAAAGAAATAAATGTAATTATTTATTATTATTTTATTATTATTATTTGATTTGTGCTTCTTTTGCATGATTCAGGCTCTCCTAGCCTGATACCCCACAGATCTTTTTTAACCACATGTTGTTCTCTTATTCGCGCTTGAGTCATTTATTGTCAGTTTGTGTCAAAACTTGATTGGTTTTTGTTAAGACTATGTAAATATTTGAATTTGAAAAATACCTGACATGAGAGAAATATCTGGGCTGCCGTTGTTGATCTAATTTTGAAAATGGTATTTGTCTAGCTATCAATATTTCTGAAACACAGACAAGCAAATGAATGTTACAGATATGTTTCTATTATATTTCTACACTTGGTACAGTTCAGTAACCCATTTTGAACCTTTTAGAAACAAAATATCTGCATAACAGAAAAATGTAGCATTTTCATTTCTCATAACAAAGGTTTCAGCAGATATGTCTCTTGTGATAACAGTCATTACTAATGATAACACACATTTACTTTGATTTTAGCATAAGCAAGGAGCCTGAATATTTGGGTTTCCCTGATATTGGAAACAGTCTTCTTGGGCTGATGGCTGGTATATTGGGAATATCACTTTTTATAAGAAATATAAAGTAAAAAAAAATGAAACAGCTAAATAGAAAACGTGTACCTGAAAAAACAGCACCATAGGGTTAGGTAGGAAAAAAAGCAATAACAGTTTTTAGGAGAGGTTGATAAAATTGTGGCAAAATGCTTAAAGAGGAGCTCCAGTCTCCACCCCAAAAAATGTCAGCTTTCAGTACTTTGAATGACTATTGCTCGGTAATGCAACACTGTACACAAATGAAACATTTATCATTTTTTTTCACACAGATAGAGCTTTCTTTTGGTTGTATTTAATCACCACTAGGTTTTCTATTTTTTGCTAACAAAAAACCTTTGAGGTGCATCAATTCACCAACTGCTGTGTTACCCAATTCACTCAATGCAACACTATCTGTTGGTTAAAATTTCCTGAAGCCTGCAAGTATTTTAAAAGTTTGTCAAGTACAATTGCCTATGACTTTAATAAACTACCAGTTCCTGTACGTCTCAGTACATCGATCTGGATAATGCAAAGAAAAAAAAATCTCCTGAAGAAACGTGATATCGCGAAACATGTTGAGCTTCTAGTCCTAATCCATTGTACTCCAACTCTACAGTAGGATATCACCAGGGTTTGTTATTCTACTGACCCTAACCTGGTGGTCAGAGCTGGATATGTCTTTTGAGATGTTTATACTGCAATTTTATTATGTTTATATGTGGTTTACGACTAAGCGGAAGACTCCGTGAAACGCGTCAACCGCCGTGCTTTTTTCCCATGTCTCCGACTGTTGTGGTCACACTTTGGATGGTTTTATCTTTTGGATTTAATAAGTTTGGATTTTAACATTTTGCATCTTCAACCAGTTGTGCGGCTTTTTGTACTTTTCTATTGCTCCCAGGCAAAGTCCCATACATGTCCGGCCCTCACCAGGGAGGAGCTAGGGGGCAATTTGCACGCCGCCGGAGGTGCGCTCCTACCCCCGCTCGTCAGCTAGGAAGCTAGTGCGTGTGGCAGGTGGCTCCGATGGCCGCCGGCCACTCACGATCTCCCGCAGCTGAGAGAGAAGGACGGACAGCTGATGTAAACACAGCCATCCATACTTCTCCCTGAAGTGATCACAGATGTCATGTGATCCTGCTATGTAGGATCATATGTCTCTGTGATGACTTCACAAGCCACACCCCCCACAGTTAGGATCACGCCCCTAGGTTCACATTTAACCCCTTGATCACCAGTACTGTTAATTCCTTCCCTGCCAGTGTAATTTTTACAGTAACAGTGCATATTTTTAGCACTGGTTACTGTAGTAATGTCACTGGTACCCACCAAAAGTGTCAAAAATGTCAGTTAGGGTTTCGATCTGTCTGCCGCATTGTCACAGTCCCGCAAAAAATCGCAGATCGCCGCCATTACTAGTAAAAAAAAAACAGTAAAAATAACATAAATCTTTCCCATAGTTAGTAAACACAATAACTTTTGCGCAAACCAATCAAAATATTGCAATTTTTTATACCAAAAATATATAGCAGACAACAAATTGGCCTAAAATGTTAAAAAATTTAGATTTTTACATTTTTTTTGAGAATTTCAGTTAAAAGAATGTAAAAAATATTGTTATTTTTTCAAAATTGTCGCTCTTTTTTTGTTTATAGCGCAAAAAAATAAAAATTGCACAGGTGAGAAAATACCACCAAAAGAAAGCTCTGTTTGTGGGAAAAAAAGGACGTCAATTTCATTTGAATACAGCGTCACCCGGCCGCTCAATTGTCCGTTAAAGTCACACAGTGCCAAATCGCAAAATAGGGCCTGGTCATTGAGCAGCCAAATCCTCCGGTCTTAAAGTGGTTAATAAAAAGTTTTTGCTTTTATCATTGGTGCCTAGAAAATCCATATTTCCTTTCCAACATACTTTCCCAAACATCAAGTTTTGCTTTAGGATACCCCCAAATACTCATACGCCCCACTGTTTTTTTTTTCTCAAAATTATAGTAAAGAGTACTCCAACTGTAACAGAGAAAGACAATATTGTATAATGAATAAAGCTTACAAATCTTGCATACCCTGTACTTTCTACTTTTTCTAAGTCATACAGTATTTTTTTTTTTTATGTACCATTAAACTTGTTTCATTATTTTTAGTAATTTGTTTGATATGTACAAAAAAATACCTGTTAATCCTGCCAGGAATCCTGTACTTAACAAATAACTTTGCTCTCTGCCTGTGCTGCACGCCTCTAGGGATGATCGAACTTTTCAAAAGTTTGGTTCGGCCAGAACATCCGAACTTCCCGAAAGTTTGGCCCGGATTTCAGAACCCCATTGAAATCAATGGGACCCGAACTTCGGTAAACAAAAAACACCATTTTGAAGCCCTAAAACCCAATAAATGCCCCTAAAAAGTGCCTAGGGTTCTGGGTCATACCCCAGGGACTATTAATCACACAAAAAAAGTTCATAAAAAGTGTCATTTTTGATAGAGAGCCAATTATTGAAAAATTAAAAAAAAAAAAAAATTTCTTTGGATTTAGTATCTGGGGGGTCTAAAAAGTGTACCTGTGAAGTTTCAGCTCTGTAGCATGTCCAGAACCATAAAAAAAAAAAGATTGTTTGTATTTTGTCACTTATAGAACAGGTTGTTGGCTTCTCGCTTTTCACACCTTGCCGGTTTAGTAGCAGGCGTTTTTTTGGGCATTTTTTGGGGTTCTTTGGAGGCAGGCAAAACATCTGAACTTGTGTATAGTGGTATATATACACACATACTTATATGTATATTACACTTAGACATATATAGGTGTGATAGGAGCGTAACTATATTCGTGTTAATTATTTAATTAGCGCAAGTAGTTTTTTCTGCTCCTTTCACACCTATATATGTCTAGGTGTATATATACATACATGGGTGTGTATATATACAACCTATACACATGTTCAGATGTCATGTCTGACTCCAAACATGTGCTCAAAAGATCCCTATGGACGCCTGCAGCCAAAAAGAATGCTGACGGCGGGCGAAGCCATATTACTGCAGCGAAAGCGACACAAGAGAAAATACCTTTTCTCTATAGCGGTCACCCTGATATGGAAGGGTTTTGTCACCCTGCCATAGCAGTCACTGTCAGTTACCCTACACTACACTACGGTCCCCTTACACTTAACACTTTCCCTACAGAAACTGAATAAATTAAAGCTAACTAAAGTGTAAAAGAGCACTCTAACTACACTAGATATCCCTTTCCTCACACTAAAAATTGCTAAATGACACTTTGTAACACTTTGTAACAGAAGTAACAGAACAGCATTCCACTCTCTTCCATGTCCCATATAAGAATGCTAGGAATTTGGCGGGGGCTATCTTATATACTGGGGGGTGTATTCACTAATGATTGGTCTATGGACCCCCTAGTCACTCAAATCACATTCCTAGCATTCTCCTGCCTCCTCAATTGGCTTTTGCTAATGGTTCTGGTCCAATCATGGGCTTTTAAAGCCCATTTCCTGTCCCATTGCATTTTGGTCGGTTCTGGTTGCCGAATTCCGAACTTTTTGGGCAAAAGGTTCTAAATTTGGCCGAACCTCGAAAAGCCAATGTTCGGGCCGAACCGATGGTCGACCCGAACCGTTCGATCATCCCTGCACACCTCCCCTTGCTGCAGATTTAGGAAGATATTCGGCTCATCCATATGCAGCATATGGGCTCTGTCCATCTTTCAATTTGTGCCTATGCTGTACTTAACCACTTGCCAACCTCCCACCGCGTATATAATGTGGCAGGCTGGCTCGGGCGCGCGAGCCGCCGTACCTGTACGGCGGTTCGCGGGAGCAATTCTGGGGTCACGCCAGAGGCGCGCGCCCACCCCATTAGGAAGCAGGGAAGTGGATCCATGGGACCGGTGGTCGCAATTGCCACCGGGCACCCGCGATTGCTCCCCGCTGAGAGAGAACGACGATCTGCTGTTGTAAACACAGCAGACCGTTGTTCTCTCTGGAATGAACACAGAGAGCCTGTGATCCTCCTAATAAGGATCACAGGTCTCTGTGTTGATTCCAAAAGTCCCTCCCCCATACAGTTAGAAAACAGCCCTTAGGATCACACTTAACCCTTTGATCACCCCTGGGTTAACCCCTTACCTGCCAGTGTCATTATTACAGTAATAGCGGATATTTTTAGCACTGATTACTGTAGTAATGTCACTGGTCCCCCCAAAAGTATAAAAAATGTCAGTTAGCGGTCCAATCTGTCTGCCGCAATGTCGCAATCCCACTAATAATTGCAGATTGCCACCATTACTAGTAAAAAAATAAAATAAATAAAAATGACATAAATCTTTCCCCTAGTTTGTAGCTGTGATAACTTCTGCGCAAACAAAACAAAATACGCTTATTGGGATATTTTTTTTACAAAAAAATATGTAGCAGAATAGAAATTGGCCTAAAGGGATGAAAACATGCTGCATCCCTGCACAGGATGCATGCCCAGAAGCTGTTTAGCAGGGAATGACGCGCCTGCACCGGAAGTGACGAGCAGGGCCGGTGCAGGCGCATTGACTCCTGGGAGCGATGCCGTTCAGCTCCCAGGAGTAAATGCAAGCACGAAGAGACGGCGCGGGCTGCGGCCGCAGAGGGAGGAAGTTGAAGGAAGGTAAGTATATTTTCTTCAAAAACAAGGTAAGTAAAGCAAAAAAAATTGTGATTATCCAAATTTTTTTCAGGTTACTTAGAGTAAACGGATGTCAAATTTTCGTTTTGAGGCCGGAAAACTCCGCTTTAAGGGGGCAAAACCTTCCTGTCTAGAAGTGGTTACATTTATTGTTACCAGATTTCTTTGGAGACCACAAAACAACTACCCCTATGTTACAGAGAGGAGGAGCATGGGGGAGGGAGGGATGTTCTGTCCTAGGGGGACAGCCCTGTCTCTGTGTACATACAGCGCTGTGAGTGAACGTTGACACCCTAGGACAGGAAGTGTGTTAGTGGTTACTCACTAGGTGAGAATAAAGCCTGAAGAGAAGAAAAGGAATGCAGACACAATATAAAAGGCTAGCTCAACAGCAATATTTTAAACATTTTTTCTTGCTTTTCAATATTCTTTGCTTTGCTGCGATGGCTTTAATTATTATGCATAATTAAATAGTCACCCCACCAAAGTTGCCAGAATGCTAGTCTAGATCTCCTTTGTTTTTGCACACAACTGTAGAACAAATTGAAAACATCGCCCATTAGCATTGAAAGGAAATAAAATATATGTGTCACCCTTACAACAATTAAAAGGAAATATAACTTTGTCACATAAAACATAACCTTTATCCACAATGCAATATATAACATCAAAGTTATTATTTTAGGAAAAACAACTGCTTATATCTCCATCAAATGATGAAGTTGAAGGATTAATGGGCAGAGCCCATATGCTGCACATGGGTAAGCCAGTCATATTAAATTTTCTATCTCTTCCTAAATCTGCAGCAGAGGGAGAAATCTGCATTATTCTGCCAAGTGTAATTCTCTCTACGTAAATAAATTACAGCATGGGACAACATGCTGCTAAAATGACTGCATGGCTTTCAATAGATTAATAGGTCTTATTGTTTCTTGTCTTACGCTCCATGTATTAAGTAAAAGAGACATAACTGTTCATTTTGTTTCTTTGTGGTTTAGAAAACAGGATCTAGTATTATTCTATGGAGCAATCTGTGTTTAAAGAAAAGATTGTATTGCAAACAAAAAATCAAACAATGCATTTTGGAAACTGTGAATGGAAAGTGAATAGCTAGTTAGAAGACTTGCACGTGGGTGTCTGTCCTATGTTTCCCTTCTGAGATTGAGTGACAATAAAATCATTAAATGGAACTCCTGGCAACTTACTTTAATCAGCTAAGGGCTAATAAAGTCCAGTAAAGTCATCTATATCATTATGATAGGGAGCAACCATAGAGTCATGCATAGTGTCAACAACATAACACACATTACTGAAATCACATTTAGCTGGAGATCGGATGTGGGAATAAGACGTGGGCTTTAAAATAGAGCATGGGATACAAAAATAGACCGATATGGGGTTCTATGGATCTATTTCACAATTCACTTACAGCTGTAATTAAGCATTACCTTCAGTTATGCAGAGTTGTACTGGCATCCGCTTCTGAACTAAAATTGCTTACTTTGACTTCACTGCACACAATGGGGTTGATTTCCTAAAGGCAAATGGACTGTGTACTTTGCAAATTGCAATTGCACTCTGCATGAAAAGTTGCTCAGAGCTTAGTAAATTAGGGGAAGCTCTGCTGACTTTCATCATCCAATCATGTGCAAGCAAAAATGCTGTTTTTTTTCTTTTCCTTGCATGTAATTGAGTATTCTTTGCAAAGTGAAGCTTTATTTTATGTACTAAGCTCTGGAGGAAGTACACTTGCAGAATACAACGGCACTTTGAAATGTGCAGAGTATTTGCCTTTAGTAAATCAACCCTTAAAGCGGAGTTCCGGCCACGAAAATATTTTTTCAATAAAAATACCCCCGGGACAGTCAGGGCTAGTACATTCCACAATGGATAGCCTCTGAACTGTCCCAGATCGCACTTTCCTTTTAGAAGAAATACTTAACTTGAAAATTTCTTCTCCAGCGCTGCCATCTCAGGTGTGGGCAACTGAAGCCAGCGCGTCCTCTTCTGCGTCCTCTTCCGTGTCCTCTTTTCCCAGAATGCGCCTGCACCGGCCCCGCTCGCCACTTCCGGTGCGGGCGTGTCATCCCTCCACAGCTTCAGGGCATGCCCAGAAGCTGTTTAGCAGGGAATGACACGCCAAACTGGAACTGATGAGCGGGGATGGTACAGGCGCATTGATTCCTGGGAGTGATGACTATGTCGATTTTGTGGCTGGAACTCCGCTTTAAGAGACTGTAACCGGTTAACGACCACCCACCACAGTTATACTGTGGCAGGCATCCGCTTTCAGGCGAATCGCTGTACACGTACGGCGCTCGCTCTCGGGAGGCTATTTTTATTTATTTTTTAAATTGTCGTTCTTTTTTTGTTTATAGCGCAAAAAATAAAAATCGCACAGGTGTTCGAATACCACCAAAAGAATGCTCTATTTGTGGGAAAAAAGGACATCAATTTTATTTGGGTACAGCGTAACACGACTATGCAATTGTCCGTTAAAGTAAAGCAGTGCCGAATCGCAAAATAGTGCCTGGTCAGGAAGGAGGCCAATCCTTCCGGTCTTAAAGTGGTTAAAAGTGTGCATTGTAAGTTAAATCAAGTCATATACTGTACATCCTGTCTTATTTTCTGGATGGAGGACATCCAGCATTATCTAAGGCTTTCCTCTCCAGCCTTACTGTTCCTGGATCACCCCTTTCATTGCAGCACTAAAAAAAAACAACAAAATGAGGGTGCACCAGCCTATCACATTACCATAATACACTGTTTGTTGATGAAGAAAGCAAATATTATACTCAGAATGTTATTGAACAAGCATATCAAAGAACCTAGAGCTGACTATCTCCAGATCAGCAACGCATATCCTAAAATGCAGGAAGATGCCTTATGTGTCCAATATGGTTTACACGTTTTGAGGGACAATCCCTCTTCTTCAGAGCCAAATCTGATAATGTCTGAAATCTGATTTAAATAGCCCAATAACATACTACAAAAGAGACATAGACCCCTCCCACTGAGGAGGGTTCGTCTTCTATATTGACATCCAAAACAATATATACACATTTCTCTTCAAATATATACATTTTAAAAATATAATATTAAATATAATAAGAAATATATATCATTTTTCCAGTCCCTCATGTGTATAAAAAGGTGACCAGTCTTATTTGCACTTGGGAACTAGTTTATTCTTAGCAGATCTGAGCTGTAGAGCAAAGGGATCACAATTATAATACCTTTGTTTCACCTGCCTCAGTCCTGTTTTTACAAATCATGTACTGATCTGCATGTCACGTCCGGTCATGCGGCAAACCATATTGTTATTATTTATATATTTGAAGAGAAATATGTATCTGTTGTGTTGGATGTAAATATGGAAGTAGGTTGGTCTTCTGTGCACTAACCCCCCTGAGTGGAAGGGGTCTATGTCTCCTTTGTAATGTGGTATTGGGCTATTTAAACCAGACGTCAGACATGTGGTACAGAAGAAGAGGGGTTGCCCCTGGAAACACTTATTGGATGCAGGAGGGGTCTTCCTGCATTATATAAAATGCATTGCCCATCAGGAGTCAGCTCTTGTTCTTTGATATGCTTGTTCAGTCACATTGTATGTGAGTAGAACATTTATTTTTATTAATCAATAAACAGTGTATTATGGCAATGTGCTAGACTGGTGTGCCTTTTTTTGGTGTTTTGCAGTGCTGCATATGAAGTAATATCCATAGTTCCCAGAGGGCAGAAAGGCTTGTGAGTGATGTATCATAAACTTGAATAGTAGAGAGCCTGTTAGACCCTTAGCACCACATTCGAGTGTAGGAGATAGAGTGTACAAAATATTTTAGTTCTTTCAATCATAGAGGCTCAGCATCAAATATGGGCATCACCGAAGGCATGCAAATGCACTGTGTTAGAAATGCCCACTCTCCAAACATTCACCCTCTCATAGAATTTTAATTGTTGTAAAATTCATCCCAAGAACCATCCTTCTGCTTGCATCGGGACAGAGGGCTTTTAAGAGGTATACTAAAGCAGGGTGCTGTGATGTTTTCAGGAAGCTATGTACAGTGCCTTACTGGTCCTCCCTCCAGTCATGATTCACCTGCATTACGTAGAGAAGCAAAGAAGTGATGACATTAGTGGGTCTAAAATCATTTTTGTAATAAAAATAGGTTTTATTAAAAAATGTCTTTAGTATTTTGATGAGTGGGAAAAGAGGAATGAGGGAAGGAAAAAATAAGCAGAATAAACTTTAATGTATATGGTTAGCATCATATAATCCAACCTATGAAGCAGATAGCAGCTTTACTGTAGAAGTGCTGGATAGTGGGCAGAGTGGATTTTGCTTTTTAGCTTTTAAACATTGGATAGGTTTGTGTGTTAATTAACCAGTTACTGACCGCCTACCGCAGATTTACTGCGGCAGGCAGCCGCTCCTGGGCAAAGCAACGTAGGTCTACGTCACTCCCTCTCAGGAGGCTTGGGGGTGAGCATGCGCCACCAGCGGCACACTCCCACCCCCGCTCATCAGCGGGGAAGCCGATGCATGTGTCAGGGGGCTCCGATTGCCATCTGACACCCGCGATCGTTCCCCGCTAAGAGAGAAGGACGGTCAGCTGTTGTAAACACAGTCGACTGTCCTTCTCCCTGGGATGATCACAGAGCTAATGTGATCCTGCTATATAGGATCACATGTCTCTAAGGTCATCTCAGAAGCCATGCCCCCCCCAGTTAGAATCACTCCCCTAGGCTCACATTTAGCCCCTTGATCACCCACAGGGTTAACCCCTTATCTGCCAATGGCAACAGTGCATATTTTTAGCACTGATTACTGTAGTAATGTCACTGGTACCCCGAAAAGTGTCAAAAATGGCAGTTAGGGGTCCGATCTGTCCACCGCATTGTCGCAGTCCAGCAAAAAATTGCAGATCACCGTCATTACTAGTAAAAAAAAAAATATGTAGCAGAAAACAAATTGACCTAAGATGTTAAAAAATTTTGATTTTTAAATTTTTTTGTTTTGGGAATGTTATATAGCAGAATGTGAAAAATATTGTTTTTTTTTTTTTTAAATTGTCGCTCTTTTTTTATTTATAGTGCAAAAAATAAAAATCGCACAGGTGATCAAATTCCACCAAAAGAAAGCTCTATTTGTGGGGAAAAAAAGGATGTAAATTTTGTTTGGGGTTCAGTGCCACATGTCCGTTAAATTAATGCAGTGACAAATCGCAAAATAGGCCTGGTCGGGAATGGGCAAATCCTTCCGGTCTTAAAGTGGTTAAAATGTGATTTCATGTTTGTGTATGTTCTACATATGTATATAACATTGTGAGTTTTCTTTGAGAGTTTTTGCACTTAAAAACATAATTAATTGAGTCTTTGAGCAGCGCTGCTTTCTCTCTCTCTTTCTACACAGGATTCAGATTCAATCAAATTCTGTAAGGGGGTGGGGCCAAACCTCGCTGTGTATGTCAATAGACACGCAAACAGCCCGGCTCTGAATCGAGCCTGTACAAGTAACTTCATAGCAAGCAGCTTGCTAAGGTGGAACACAGAAGGGAAAAGTTGCTGAGAGTGCTGCTAGAAGAAGAGGTTCAGGGCCACTCTCAAACTACTGCATAGAGCAGGTAAGTAAAACATCTTTATTATTTTAATAAAACAAAATAAACACTTTAATTAAATACTTGTTTTCACCTTTTTTCATTCTTTCTTGCATCTCATCCTGTCCACGTGCATGCACTCTAGCAATGTCTGCATGGTATTTCTCTGGGCATGTTTCCTGATCATGACAACAGTGGACCTAGCTTATGTAACTGAAGGTGCCTAAAAATGAACCTTAATGGCAGCATTACCCGGTATTATTTTACATTTGTTTTAAAATTAAGATTTAAAAAATGACTGCTGGAATTCCATTACCATGTTAAAACTTAAATGAGGATTTAGGGTTTACATAAAGACTCCCCAAGCAGGCTTTAAAAGCAAAAATATGCTATGGGTATAGCATTATTTCAGCAATCAGCACTATAAATTTTTTTGCCAAAAAATAAATGTGAAAGCTATTATGGAGGCTGTCCATACTGAAAACGCTTTTCTTGGCCTTTCATAGCTGCCTTTCTTTCCAAATGTGTGCGCATATTAGAATAGCAGTAAGGAAAAATGATAATGGCACTAAATAAAATTTCTCATGCAAGAATAAAAATTAAGAGTCAGTATCCCTTGTGTATTGAAATGCATACTAAACACAATGAAGATGTTCCAAATGTGCTCTACTTTTTAATGTACACCTTGAAACTCTAGTAGTTGGCATTTAGTAGAGTTATAAAACGAAAGATATTAATGTTCATACCAAGTAGTATACAGTGACCTAGGGCTAAATTTCTAAACGTTGAAATTATTAAGAACTTTGGTGGCATATCATATTTTACATTGAACATTTTTAAATCTGAATTCATGAGTCACAATCTAAAGAAGTCTATAAAATATTCATTAAATGGCAGCCAGACTTTGCAGGTATCTTGGTGTCCATATGCCAGGAAATCTAAGTGAAATACACAGGTTGAATTTCCTTTCCTTTTAAGAATTATGTGCAGCATTAGCAACCCGAAATAAACAAATCTATAAAGGTAAGGGAAGAACCTAGCTACAATAAAAAGGAAAATAGTCCTTATTTTGCTCTACAGAATGCTCTTTTTATGACTTTTTTCAGTACTCTCATGCAGTCAATTAAACATTTTATATGAGCATAAGAAAACAGGTTGACCCACCAGATGTAGCTGGTTAACAAAAACTGGAGGAAAGGAAATTCAAACAAAAGTGGAGCTCTTTACAATAGCAACCAATTTAATTCATCTTTCCTTTTATGCAATGATTAACTGATCAATTATTTATTTTTTAACTTTTTTATTGTAATTTAAATGTGATTTACTAAGAAAGATTAATTATGGCAATACAGTCAGTTGCATTTGAATGTTTTGCAATATTTTTTCATGAAAAGAATAACAACAGTGCACAGGCAGTCCTTGGATTACATACATCCGACTTACATACAACTCATACGTACAAATGGAGGGAAACAACAGGAATTGAGGGGGAAATCTACCCCTAGGAAGGGAAATTCACTCCTGTAAGAGTTATCATGGGAAAAAAGTGTCTCCACGTAAGCTTTATCACCAATTCTTGTTTCCACAACAATCCAATTGTCACAGGGACAGAAAGTAAGGTGAAATCTTCTAAACAGGGGCAAAGACAGCAAAACAAACGCTACAGGGGTGTATGCTACCCAAAAAACTGAAGAATAATTTTTTTGGCTGGAGTTACACTTAAAAATTGTACCCATTCCAATATACATACAAATTTAACTTTAAGTGAAGCTCTACCCAAAAGGGGAAGCTCCGCTTATCTGCCTCCTCCTCCCCCCTCCGCTGCCACATTGGGCAAGTTTCAGGGGGGGAGCGGGTACCTGATTTTGACAGGTCCACGCTCCCACTTCCGGCTGACTTTGCCATGGCAAACTCAGCTGGAATTTCGCCCCCCCTTTCCTTCTTCCTCCACAGCCAGCCCAAATAGAGATCACAGCGCACTTCGCTCATGTGCAGTAGAGAACCGGCTGTGAAGCCGCATAGTTTCGCTGCCAGTTTACTTTAGTGGAGATGGCGGTGGCAGCTCCTGATAGCTGATTGAAAACTGGGCTCGGGTGAAGACACCGCTGGATTCCAGGACAGGTAAGTGTTCTAATATTAAAAGTCAGCAGCTACAGTATTTGTAGCTGCTGACTTTTAATTTTTTTCTGCAGGAGCCTGGAGCTCCCCTATAGGAACAAACCTACAGAACCTATCTTGTTTTGTTGTTTTTTTTTCAAAAGATTTTTTTGCCAATAGAGTCAAAATACTAAGTGAAAGAAACGTGATAGGGAAAATTGTCATTTGGAGTTATACATGTTTCTTACATAGAATAACGCTTGCAACCAGAAAAGGGTATAAGGTAAAAGGTAACAAAACAATCTGTAAGTAAAAATACGCTAAGGATATACAAAGTATAAAATAAACCCAGGGACTGTCTGTAAAGTATATGAAATAAGGTTATGAAAGTAAGAAAAAGCACCTGCCCTTCATTGCATTGCATGTAGTCATAAATGGCAAGTTTCTATTATCTGGTAGTATAAGGCAGTAAATTACAGTAAATTCCATTATTATTATACAGGATTTATATAACGCCAATAGTTTGCACATTCGCTTAACAATTGAAAGCAGACATTACAATTACGATACACTTGGTACACAAAGGACTCAGACTGCCCTGCTCATTAGAGCTTACAATCTATGAGGGAGGGTCAATTGATGCAAAAGGTAATAGCTGTGTGGGATGAGCTGATGGAGAAAGTGAAACAGTGTATTAGTAGGAAGTCAGATAGGCTTCTTTAAAGAGAAGGGTTTTCAGGGACTGTTTAAAGATGAAAAGATTAGGAGACAGTTGGATAGACTGGGGTAGGGAGTTCCAAAGGATGGGAGAAATCAGGGAGGCGAGCATGGGAGGAGGTGACAAGGGAGCTAGAGAGCAGGAGGTCTTGGGAGGGCTGAAGAGAGTGGCTTGGTTGATATTTTGAGACCAGGTTAGTGATGTAGCTGGGGGCAGAGTTCCAAAAGATGTATAATGAACTTGAGAGTTTTTTTCGGTTTTCTAGAGGATGATACGGATTTCCTTTAAGGTTGAGGGGAGATAGCCTCAAAAAATGTTATCAATTTCCTAAGGGATTTGGAAAAAAGAAGAGGAAACCTTCAAATTTATAGTCATTGAATTTCAGAGGGAAAGAGTACATGTAATCACACATAATGAAAAGATATATATTCACCCTTATGGTCCAAGGTTGCCTCGTACAGACCTCCCAAAGAGCAAGGGAATACAGAAGCAATAAGTCCCAAATGAAGTATAAAGCTGCATCCGATTAAGGGGTCAGGTGTCTCCGCCTTTGTCTCTTTCTCCCCTTCTTTTGGCCTCTATCCATCCACGGCTCTCCCCGGCATTTAAGGGTCCAGGTTCTTCTTTAACCTTCCTAGCGGTATTCCCGAGTGTGACTCGGGGTAAGATTTTAGTGCCAAAAGCGGTAACCCCGAGTCACACTCGGGATAGCGCTAGGAAGATCGCTGGATGCTGGAGGAGGTTTTACTTACCTTTTCTCCGGGATCCAGCGATGTCTGCGAGCGGTGTGCGGCGGCGGAGCTCTCTCCCGATCGTCTGCGAGCCCCGGCTTCCGTCTCCGGCGACGTGACGTCCGCCGGGGGGTGGAACCGGCGGCAAATTCGAATGTAAAATGCACCAAACACACTGATATCGTTCAAAATAAAATAAAATCACATTACATTACCCCCCAGTGCCCTTTCCTGCAGTTTTACTGTACTTTTTATGTAAATATATGTATATATATATATATATATACATATATATACAGTATATATATATATATACATATATATACAGTATATATATACGTATATATATATACACATATACATATATATATATATATATATATATATATATATATACACACACACATATTATATATATATATATATATATATACATATATATGTATATATATATATATATATATATATATATATATATACACACGTATATATATATATATATATATATATATACACACGTAATTCTTGTGAATGAGCAGCCCAAACCAACTGTATACATTATATATATATATATATATATATATATATATATATATATATATATATATACGTATATATATATATATATAATATATGTATACATAATATATGTATACATATATATATATATATATATATATATATATATATATATATATATATATATATATATAATATGTATAATAAATGTATACAGTTGGTTTGGGCTGCTCATTCACAAGAATTACATGCTTTCAGCACCTAAAATAATGGTACCGCTTTCAGCACCTAAAATCCAAAAGAATCATACCGCCAGGGAGGTTAAGGTACAATACATATCTTGTCTTTACTCAAGTGTTTACTTTATGAATATGAAAGCATGAAGTTAGAATGAATTTTTGCTCTTAGCATTTAATATGCTTATTGATATATGTCATTTTTTGCTTGTTACTTTCATTAGTTTCTTTTTTCTGTAATTTAGAATGCTCACTCTTGAGAAATGTCTATCAGACTCCTGAAGAAGCCATTATGAAGATGGTGAAACATGTAGAGCTGACATAATCGAGTGCTTTCTTGTGCTTTTACCAATTTTAAAAGTATTTGTCATGTTCCCTGTCCTATTTGTGAAATAAAATGTTGTATTTTTACAAAAATCCAGATTTTTCTCCATCTTGTTAATTTATTATTTGCACCTTTAAAGTCCCACTTCTGCCCCTCGATTTGTATTTACATTTATATAGGGATGTGGTGCACAAACTAATCTATATCTCTGGCAATATATTTACAAAAAGTGAACAACCTAGATTATAACATAAAACAGATAAAATGGTGACCTCCGAAGAAACTTGTGCGCAGCAGAGCTGCGCTAGATTCAGGTTAGGGGACAAACAAGGGAGGAAGCAACAGCTAGGCCTCAGGGTTAGTTAGACACTTGTAGGTTGTGACCCAAGCCTCCAGAGGAAGATTTCGTAGAAGACCTCTTGTGCGTGACCACTTGCCACTCTTGTTCCAACGGTTCCGGGACTGTAGAAGGGAATCAGATATTATCCCCCACTGACGATGGAGAGATAGTCCGTCTTCCAAAATTGACACGTTGGTTGATATTTCATTATGAGTGATGGATTGGGTGGCTGGCAGGATGTTTCATTTGTGAATGATATTGTGGTTGCATAGGGCCTTTGTGACTGTGGCCAGGTTCCTACGTCATTGCAGAGTGTGGCTTGATAGATCTGGAAGCGGATGCAAGGCCGAGTAGAGTTCCGGGAGATGTTCGGTCTCGCAGAAGGCCGTTATAATACTATCTTTTGCTTGATAAAAGTGTACTCATATTAGGATGTCTCTAAGAGCATCCGCTGAGATGAATGAGGGTTTAGGCAATCTGTGGATTCTATCAATAGAGAAATCAAGGCCTGACAGAGTTGGAGCCAGTGTAGAAAAGAGCTCTTGCACATATTGCGGAAGTTGAGGGGCTAAAATAGACTCAGGAATGCCATGAATTTTGATGATATTCCTCCTGGACTCATCCACCAGATCAGTCACTTTATCTTTCAACTATGCAATTTCATCTGAGTGAGCAGCATGAGCGTCCACCATAGTGTTAAAGGACGTAGTGTATTCTCCCAGTGAGTTTTCCACTCTATCCACTCTGTCTCCCAACTGATGTATTTCAGCCTTGCATTGATGGACACATGCAGTATATGTCTCTGGAAGGCCGCAGAGGATCAGGGCAACAATATGGTTATCTTTTATGTCCTCTCCGATGGTGCGCATCTGCTCTATAATTTCTAACATAGCTATCACATGGTCACACATTTGCTGGCTTTCTTCTAATCTCATTTTATACAGTTTTCTTAGTAGAAACAACTTGCTGTTTAGACTTGAACACTCATGCATTTTTTGTAATGAAGTCCACATACCTTTGGCTGTTTTCTCTGTTCGTATATGGATAAGCTGGGCATCTTCCACTAGTAAGCTTATGGTTTCTTTTGCCTGTCTATCTCTTCTGCCCCATGCCTCTGTCTCTGTGTTTGTGGGTCTGTCTGTATACAGCACTTGCCACAAGTCATCCTTGCTGAGAAGCATTTCTAGCTTGAACTTCCACTGCTGGTAATTGGCATTGTTCAGCTTTGCAATCGCAAACTTCATATCTGAACTGTTTGCCATCTTTCAGCAGCTTGTATACAGTACTCACTGACTTGTAGTATTCTCTCCAGTGCCTGGGCCCAGGCCATAACCTGTTGGCTGGGTATTGAAATGATGTGCTGGAAGCTTCCTGAATACATATAGCTGCTTTATTTGAATGGAGAATTGCAATGCATGTCTTTACAGCATTGGAAAATAGGAAGAGAACATATCTTTACATGGAACAGGAAGCATAAGCATACACGTACACATATACAGATAAAGATAATACATGTACAGATAATACATGTACATTACACTATAACACTGCAGTGCCGCCTGCTGGTCTAGATAGGTACAATGCACACAGTATTTAGTCACATTTATAAAGGACCTTTGCTGTTGTTCTTCCAACAGTCCAGACATTAATGTAATTGTCTAAGGTATAGTTCATTCATGCTGTAAGCTATTTTGAAAATAATGAATGTGTTTATATAGGTCTGGTTGAGATGGCCTTGTTGGTTGTCTTAATTCCAATAACATTAGACACCTTCCAGTGGTTCAGATATTATTAAATGTATTTAGTACAGCATTTTTGCACATTGGGAATAGTTACTGCAAGCCTAGAAGGAAATGGGTTAATTCAAAAAGTATGGGTTGGTTGAGTAGTTTGTCAAGAAGGGATTTGACCATCTGCCAAAAGGGGCATAGTTTGGGGCATTTTAGTAAACGTGGAATAAGCTACTTATATGAGTCAAACATCTCCAGCAGGTGGAGTTTATTTCTGGGTTAATCATGTGGGGGAATTATGGAGTATAGTAGCAATGGTGGAGAATTTTGTTTTGGTTCTGTTTAAAGAGAATGCATTAAGATGTTTTATTGACTTTGCTTTACATTTCCCCTCATTCTTCTAGATCTAGTGCACAGCCCAGTAAGGCTTCCCATTTAAGCAGGTATTTGTATTTGTAGAATGGATTGGTGGTGATAGTGTTTAAATATCTATAAATGTCAGATATTATCAGTTGAAAATAGGTCATTTTTGAAGCTGTGGGGATAGATGAAATTTTGAATTGCATTGCAGCCATACTACTGTAGTGTAAATTATAGAAATAAAAGGTTATGTCACTTTGAATTAGAAGTGATTGGTTATAGTAGAGAGTTTGGATGAACTAGTGCAATGCAAAGCCTCCTAATTTCTATTTTTTTCTATAAACATTTTATTGGGAAGACAAATTGTAGGTAACAAAGAAAGAAAAAAAATTGCTCAATAGGACTTTTTCTTCATGTAGTCATAGGTATCACAAAGATATCAATGATCATGTTACAAAAAAAAACCCTTTCCTAACTATCAATTCAGAGGAAGTATTGAAGACAACTATTGTGCAGACAAGGTGGTCCAGGATGAGAGAGTTAAAGTAAGGGAAAGAGGTTGCAGAAGGAACAAGTGTTGTAGAAAATTCAAATAAGAAAATCCAAATCTAAGTAAGAGTAACAGAAAGATCAACAACATTAAAACATAGAACATGTAGCTCAATTGAGCAGGTAACCCCAAATTAATATCAGCCGGGAGTCGACAATACATTACATACAAGTTTACATTTTTATTTTTACATTTTTTCCTTTAGAAATGTCAGTATTGCTGCAGCAGGCTACATACATTGTGCACATGCGCCACTTTACAGGCACATTAGGGGGGCCCCCCCAGGCACGATATTTAAGGGAATTTTTCATTTTTATTGTTTCACTTTAAGCAAATTACGAAAAATCACTGCTCCTGAAAAAACAAACGTTTTAAAAAATGTTTTCGCATTGATGCATGTTCCCCAGGGCAGTACCCAGGCCCCGATACACTTTTTATGGCAATAACTTGCATATAAGCCTTTAAAATTAGGACTTTTGATTTTTTAATCTTCATGTCCCATAGACATTAATAGAGTTTGCATGTTCGCTAGAACTTTTTCCCTGTTCGAGATGTTCTGGTGCGAACCGAACAGGGGATTGTTCGGTCCATCACTACTGCACTACTGACAGGTTAAGTGAATAACATTATCTGGTCACATTGGCATCTAAAAGTCAGTAGGATATATATATATATATATATATATATATATATATATATATATATATATATATATATATATATATATATATATATATATATATAGACTTTTTAATTTATTTTTTTAAATCAGGAGACATGTTTCATTGAAAACAAAAGTACATATTTCCAGAGCAATCATCATTCACAAAGAACATAGGCAAGTTACAAGCATTCCAATGATGCAATATCAAAATATATCAACATGCAGTTAATATTATCGATCCCACAGATAGACCAGTCTATACAATTAATCAGAGGACCCATACTTTTTCAAGATTGTCGGGACAGCCCCACATGGGCTCAATGTTGAATGGGATATTAATTCCTATATTACCAATTGCTAAGAGGGGATTACATTACATCAATGTAGGAGTGTTATCAAGGTTTTTTCATTACAATGGGATTTTTTTTTTGTTTGTTTTTTTACGTTACAATGTTTTTTTCTGTATCCTGTTCCTTTTATAAGATTTCTTAAACTTATTGAACACTAAAACTACTGCTATTTAACTTTTAGGGCGATTTATAAGTTTTTGGATGAACTATCTGGTTTTGTAAGTGCTTTCATGTGATAGTACATGGAGCCATAATTGCAGAATACTAGCCCACAATAATAGAAATAACCTACCAATCCTTTTACCTAATTTTCACCTGCATATGGCCTTTGGACATTAACGTTTTTTTTTTTTTTTTTTTTTTTTTTACATTGATGTAAAAAAAAAAAAAATAGTATTCCTTTTTTTAATTTAATTTCAGTAATTGTTCTTTTTACACTATTCCCTTATACTACCAGTATTGATATGAATGATTTTTTATTTATAAATGATAGCACCCATTTGCATATAGTACTCATTTTTTAATCTTGTTTTTTGGAATTTTTACTTTGGTCTTTTTCCCTTTTATTAGATTTTTGATCAATATTTTTATCATAATATATATATACGGCAGATATGGGATCAGTTGATCTGTACGGTATTTTTCCCCGTAAGGAGTGTATCCCCTTTTAGATGAGTTCAGAATTTTTTGTATTTCTTTAGAACTTTCTGCATACATGGGTATATGGTTCTTAGAGATAGGTGAGGATATAGGAAGTAGATTGTTTCCTGGCCCAGAGGCTCCTCTGCAAATTACTGAGAATTCCAGTCTTTTTCCGGTATATAAAATATCGGCATGACACCATTATGTTACCCGTAAGCTATATTTTGAGATTTATGGTATCTCAGATATGATTTGGGTTAAATGAGAGTTCTTTGACCATGAATGAAAGCTTTAACACATCAACAGAAATTTATTGGTAAATAGCAAGGAGGCCTAAATTATTACACAGCAATCTATGTATAGTACAACAAAATGTAATACAATCATAGGTTAACTACAAAAATATAGAGTATGATACTCAAAAGTACAGGCATTTAGATATAAGTGCAAGAGGTAGATTCCATAGTTACTATTCTCAAGAGAGCATCTTTCTAGTCTGCTGATTCAGAGACTTTTTTCCCGCCTTAACTAATAGAGACCTATCTCTCACAGACTTGCTTAGGGCCATACAGATTGACGGAGCTATCTTATCCTCTCCTCCCTCTGAGCGTATCTCATTCAGGATTGAACAATTTCCCCATCCCCTACATTTAGCATAACTCAGTCTCTTGATAGCCCTCCTCTCTGGGGGGAGGGGGGGTATTAACCACTTTACCACCGGAGGATTTTGCTGTCTTACGTCCAGGCCACTTTGTGCGACTTTAACTGACAATTGCGCTGTCATGCAACGCCGTACCCAAACAAAATTTACGTCCTTTTTTTCCCACAAACAGAGATTTCTTTTAGTGGTATTTGATCACCTCTGTGCTTTACATTTTTTGCGATATTAATAAAAAAATGAGACAATTTTGAAAAAATAACAATATTTTTCTACTTTGACAGTTAAAAAATATCCAATATATTAAATTTTTGTCATATATTTAGGCCAAAATGTATTTAGCTACATGTCTTTGACAAAAAAATCTCAATGAGCGTATTTTTAACCGCTTTAAGACCGGAAGATTTTACCCCCTTCCTGACCAGGCCATATTTTGTGATTCGACACTGCGTTATTTTAAGGGACAATTGCGCAGACGTGCAATGCTGTACCCAAATTAAATGTATATCCTTTGTTTCCCCACAAATAGAGCTTTCTTTTGGTGATATTTGATCACCTGTGCGATTTTTACTTTTTGTGCTATATACAAAAAAAGAGCGACAAGTTTGAAAAAATAACAACATTTTTCACATTTTTTATATGAAATTCCCCAAAAAAATGTAAAAATCAAAATTTACTTTTTTTGCCAATTTGTTTTCTGCTACATATTTTTGGTAAAAAAAATAGCAATAAGCGTATTTTGATTGGTTTGCGCAAAAGTTATCGCAGCTACTAACTACGGGAAATTTATGTCATTTTTATTGTTTTTTTTTTTAACTAGTAATGGCGGCGATCTGCGATTTTTTTTGCGGGACTGTGACATTGCGGCGGACAGATCGGACCCTTGACTGACATTTTTGACACTTTTGGGGGTACCAGTGACATTACTACAGTAATCAGTGCTATAAATATGCACTGTTACTGTAAAAATGAGACTGGCAGGGAAGGGGTTAATTTTTATTGGTGATCAGGGGGTTAATGTATGCCTTGTGCTTACTGACGTGTGTGGGGGGAGGGGACTATGTGACACAGGGATAGATCGCAGGTTCAGCTATGCTCAATCCTGCAATCTGACTCTGCCTGTCACTTAGGAGATCCGCCCGCTTTGTTTACTCAAGCGGGCGGATCTCCACACTCGATCCCCGACGATCGGGGAAGAGCGGCGGTGATCACCACCGCTCTTCCCCTGGCCCGACTCCCGCTGTGACTGAAAACAGTCACAGCGTGCGCCGCCCACAAGGGGAGGAGTCCATCGACGTAGGTCTACGTCGCTGGACGATAACGAGCCACATTGCCGCAGTAGCAGCAATGTGAGCGGTCGTAAAGTGGTTAATTATGCCAGGTCATCTCCTGGGAAAATTGTTCATCCCTGAACAGACAGCCACTTTCATTGCATATCTAAAGAGAGCATCTTTGAAGTGGGAGCAGAGATAACGAAGGATGTAACATGGCCTATTATCAATTATTACCTCGGCCCCATAAGATCGGTGAAAAGTAGTCCAACCTAACCACATTCCTGCACTTCAAAAGGACTTGCTAAATCAATCACTAACGCCTGCAGACTGGGTTTACACAAATGGGTACCTTTAACTTATCTCATCTATTAGTCAAAACCAAGCCCCATATCTTATAAGTATAAAAAAATATATACATATACACACATATCTATTTACAGTTACTAATGGAGATTACACAACATAAACTTCTCATAAGGCAACAACGTGCAAGCTCCAATCCTAGTTGACGCCTTAGGAGGGGAAACACGTCCGGTGGAGACAACTGTGACGTCTGCACACACGGACAGCACTGTAGGACATTTTTTTGGGACTTTCTGATTTTGCTAATTTTTTAACGTTGTTCACTCATTCATTTACAATTTGGTTCATATTATGATATGTTATATTTAGTGTTTTTATTCACTTTTTTTTAAATGCATTATCCTTAGTGCACACATGTTTAATTCTGGATATGTGTCGGCTGTAGGATATATTTGGCAGCAAGCAAACATGTTGTCCATGAAGTTGATGTGTTGAAAACAAAAAATAAAATGGGCATTGTATGGAGCTGTATAGCCACAGATTAGTGAGGGTGCCCAAGCTGACTCATGTCCACAGCCAAAAGCGCCTACAATGGGCATATGAGCATCAGAACTGGATCACAGAACAATTAAAGACGGGGGCCTGGTCTGATGAATCATGTTTAATTTCAAATCACGTGGATGGCTGGGTGCGTGTGTGCCACCACCCTGGGGAAGAGATAGCACCAGGATGCAGTATGGGAAGAAGGCAAGCCAGCAGAGGCAATGTGATGTTTTGGGCATTGATCTGCTAGGAAACCTGGGGTCCTGCCATTAACCACTTCAGCTCTTGAAGGTTTTACCCCCTTAATGACCAGGCCATTTTTTACAATTCTGCACTGCGTTGCTTTAACTGACAATTGCGCGGTCGTGCGACGCTGTACCCAAATACAATTGATGTCCTTTTTTTCTCACAAATAGAGCTTTCTTTTGGTGGTATTTGATCACCTGCATTTTTTAGATTTTGTGCTATAAACAAAATAAGAGTGACAATTGTGAAAAAAACACAATATGTTTTACTTTCTGCTATAAAACATTCCCAATAAAAAAAATAAAAAAAAAAATCTATTTTTTTTATCAGTTTAAACCAATTTGTATTCTGCTACATATTTTTTGGTAAAAACAAAATCCCAAAAGCGTATATTAATTGGTTTGCGCAAAAGTTATAGCGTTTACAAACTACGGGATAGATTTATGGACTTTCTATTTATTTTTTTTTATTAGTAATGGCGGCGATCAGCAATTTTTATTGGGACTGCGACATTGCGGCGGACAGATCAGACCCCTAACTGGCATTTTTTGACATTTTTTGGGGACCAGTGACAATAATACAGTGATCTGTGCTGAATAATATGCACTGTTACTGTATAAATGACACTGACAGGGAAGGGATTAACACTGGGGATGATCAAGGGGTTAAATGTGTTCCATGTAAATCTTGACGTGATTATGTGCAGCCGAGCTGCCCTGCCACAGTAAATCTGTTTGGGGCGATCAGCAAGTGGCTAATGTGGATGTTACGAGATAAATATCAAGAATAATTTGAGTAACACAACAATGAGTTTGAGGTGTTGACTTGGCCTCCAAATTCTCCAGTTCTCAATAAATTGAGCAATTGAGCAATATGTGGGATGTGCTGAAAAAACAGATCTGATCCCCCTAGCAAACTAACAGGACCTAAAGGATCTGCCACTGGCAACTTGGTGCCAGATAACAGCATACCTTTAGAGGTCTAGTGGTGTTAATGCCTCAATGGTTCAGGGCTGTTTTGACAGAAAAACTGACCTTTTTGATGGCAAAAGGGGGATCCACTCAATATTAGGTGGGTGGCCATAAATATCGGTGTATATTTGAGCCATCTGACCAATAAGTTCTATTTAAAAAGCAGTGGATGTGACCTTTGCTAAATGTTCACTGCAACTGAATCTTTCTGGTGTGTGTGTGTTTTAAATTACAGTGATGGAATCACCTGCAGTGAATTTTTGGTGAATGTCACATTTTTTGCTTTATAAATATGCCTTAAAGTGGTTGTAAAGGATTTTTTTTTTTTAATAACAAACATGTCTATACTTACCTGCTCTGTGCTATATGGACATATAGAATTGCACAGAGAGGCCCTGATCCTCCTCTTCTTAGGGTCCCCAGCCGGCACACCTAGCCCCATAGAATACATTGAGGCTTTAAAACCACTTTACACTTACAGTATTTGCAATAGAGAAAATGCCATATTTGTCAGATTCCCAGCCTGGGCCTAGTTTGGAGACATGGCATGGCAAAACACTAAGGCTCTGTTCACATCTAGGCGTTTTTGGGCGATTTTTTGCTCTAAACCTCAGCTCTACCAACAAGACAAATCCTATTAATTGCAATAGCCCCTGTTCACATCTGAGCATTCTGTCGCCTTAAGCAAAATGCTGTCGCTCAAAAAAGTACATAAGCAGATTTTGGCAGATTACAGGCGTTTTTATTTTTTTTCATTGGTATCTTGTCAACCTAAAAAACGCCTGCACAAAAACGCTTATAATACGCCCGTAAAAAACGCCTGTAAAATGCCTGTAAAATAGCAACACCTAGATGTGAACATAGCCTAAAAACACACAGGATAAGAGGAAGATAACATAAATACACCTTAGCTTGCAGTAAATCACAGAACATTTTACTTTATTTTCACTTTGTACTCTTAGAATGAGAAGCAGTTTCCTATAGGTATAATGCAGCTGGCACAGTGTGTATAAAAAGTGTAAAAAAGAGTATACAGTAGTCATAAATGTCTAAACAAGATTCTTCTCACTCTTGTTTCTACCATTTTTGAAAAAAAAAAAATCTGCAGCCTTTTCTACTGATCTTAGTGTTGTGCTGAAACCCTTAGCCTTAACACAGTTGACACTCTTTTTTTTTCTCTCTGCATATACGTACCTTTTCTTTTTATTTATTTTTTTGATTCTTTTATTACATTTTTCATTAAACACACCATTTACAGCCCATTCAGACTGCAGCGACACGACTTCCAGGGGCGACCTGTGAAGTCGCGGTGCACAGCGTGCACCGCGACCTGGGCGCGTCTTGAACGGACTTCGTATAATTGAAGTCAATGCAAGTCGCCTCCAGGTCGCCTCAAAGTAGTACTGGACCCTTTTTCTAAGTTGGAGCGACTTGTGTTGCTCCTATTAGAACGGGTCCTGTACTATTCAATGGCGAGCGACCGACCGCGACTTGTCAGGCGACCAAGTCGCCTGACAAGTCGCGCTAGTGTGAATGGACCCTTATGCAGCACTTTACATATGGAAACATTTTATCCTTCTCTGCAACTAAGGAGCCTACAATCTAAGGTTCCTATTTCACATGCATACGTTGTAAATAAACATACAAGAGAACCTGGAGGAAACCCCAAAAAGGGGAGAACATGCAAACTCCATGCAGCTAGTGTCCAGACCAGGATTTGCGCTGGGTACCATAGTGCTTTGTTTCACATACTGTAGGTTAATTGCATTTCTTCCCCCAATATAGTATAGAACCTACATTATACCCTTTTAATTCAGAGAAGAAAATATGGACATATAGCTCAGTGTGTTGTGCTTTCACATGCTAGAATCATAGTTTTGGCTACTGTTAGTTGGCTGAAAAGTGATATACTGTATGTCAGATGCCAAGTTTGCATTGCTCTAAAACATTAGAAGATAAATAAGAATATAAAGGAAATCTGTCACAAGAGAAATTGGCAGGCTGCCACTGATGATCAACTTCTAAAAATGATTGTTATCTGTTCTGCTGATCTTTTGGTTTTGTTGCCTTGATTGGGTCAGGAGTTCTGCTTTCACTTACTATTTGCTTGTTCTAAATCATTAAGTGTTAAGTGCACAAAGCCATATTGGATAGCTTGGCAGATACCCATTTTAGACTCTCACTACCGTAATTAAAAAATATTCCAATAAAGATTCTTAAATGCAGTCCTTATTGATTGTGGGTGTGTCCATAAATTGGCTTCTTAACTCCTTTACAATGACATATGTGTGGCAACGAAAAAAGGTGGGCTTTAAATGCTTCCATGTTGCACATATGCGTTGCTGGGTGGGTAATGTTTATGTGCTGGGAGCTCACTCGCTGCCCGCTCCCAGTATAAAGACTGAGCTGTCGAAGACAGCTCTTGGTCTGAACTTAGAATCAGTAGCCAGCAGGACGACTTCTGATCATGTGACCACTGTGACACTGGTCCCATAATCACCGATCCTTCCCTAATATACAGGTCCTAATGAGCTGGGAGACTATAGGGAGTAACTCTCAGTTGGAACTTCCAAGGGAGAGCCCTTCATGGTCAACCTTCCTCCCTGCATTATCAGCAGGGAAGCAGGCTTACCAAGGCTTACCCAACCTCATTAGGTTGAAAAATGTCTTCACTGTCTGAGGCACCACACTTTGCCTGTGAAAAAAATGCCCAATTCTTCTCCTTTGCCTTTGCCTAAGCCAGGATGGCCAACAAGACAAACAACCAGTTTATATCATAAACTGAAACAAACCTTCAAGTGTGTATAAATAAAGTCCTGATATGTCAAAATATACAGTAGTACAACCCCTGGCAAAAAGTATGGAATCACAGCTCTTGGAAATGTTTATTCAATTGTTTTTTGTGTGGAAAAAAAATCTAATCAAAGATATGCCTCAAAACTATATTCATTTACCATTCCAACCTTCTGGCTTTAGAAAACACTTAAAAAATAAAAACTGAACGAAAACTGTAGTCAATTGCAACTGTTTTTGCAGATCAAGCAGAGGAAAAAATATGCAATCACTCAATTCTGAGGAAAACATTATGGAATCACCTTGCACTTTGCAGTTCTAAAACAAACATATTCATCAGATTACATCTGCTAATTAGTCTTCAGTTAAAAAAGAGTGCTGGCACACCTTGGTGAGCTGTTGAAACAATAGAGAGGATTATAAAACTCCTTCATGAAGGTAAATCTTCACGGAATGTTGCAAAAGATTTTGGTTGTTCCCAGTCAGCTGTGTCTAAAATCTTGACCAATTACAAATCAAATGGGCAGGTTGTTAAAGGGAAGCGTACTGGTAGACCAAGGAAGACTTTAAAGCGTCAAGATAGAAAACTTAAAGCAATATGCCTTGAAAACAGAAAAAGTACAACAAAACAAATGGAGGAACAAATGGTCAAAAACTGGAGTCAATGTCTGTGACAGACATGTTAGACATCGTCTAAAGCAAATGGGATTTGTAAACAGAAAAGCCAAATGAAAAACCAACATTAAAACCTAAACAGAAAAAAAAACAAGATTACAATGGGCTAAAAAAAAGCAATCATGGACTGTGGATGACTGGATGAAAGTGATATTCAGTAATGAATCATGAATCTGCATTGGGCAGGGTGATGATGCTGGAACATTTGTTTGGTGCTGTTCCAATGAAGTGTATGAAGATGACTGCTTTTAGAAAACATGCAAAACTCCACAATCATTGATGATATGGGGTTGCATGTCAGGTAAAGGTACGGGGGAGATGACAGTCATTAAATGTTCAATAAATGCACAAGTTTATATTAAGATTTTGGATATTTTTCTTGTCCCATCAATTGAAAGGATGTTTTTTAACCACTTTACCACCGGAGGATTTTGCTGTCTTACGTCCAGGCCACTTTTTGCAATTCGGCACTGTGCGACTTTAACTGACAATTGCGCGGTCATGCAACGTCGTACCCAA
The DNA here is from genome assembly GCF_965119305.1 of Pelophylax lessonae. NCBI lineage: Eukaryota > Metazoa > Chordata > Amphibia > Anura > Ranidae > Pelophylax > Pelophylax lessonae. Next base: position 109,959,490 of record NC_138774.1, on the reverse strand, counting down.
ACTAAATTTACACCCTTTTTTTCCCACAAACAGAGCTTTCTTTTGGTGGTATTTGATCACCTGTGCGATTCTCATTTTTTTGCGATATTAATAAAAAATGCGACAATTTTGAAAAAATAACAATATTTTTCTACTTTGACAGTTAAAAAATATCCATTTTCAAAAATTTTTATATGAAATACCCCCCCCCCCCCCCCAAATATGTAAAAATCTAAATTTTTTATCATTTTAGGCCAATTTGTTTTCTGCTACATATTTTTGGTAAAAAAAATCGCAGTAAGCGTATTTTGATTGGTTTGCGCAAAAGTTATCGCAGCTACTAACTACGGGAAATTTATGTAATTTTTATTGTTTTTTTTTTAACTAGTAACAGTGGCGAACTGGCGGCGATCTGCGATTTTTTTGCGGGACTACGACATTGCGGCGGACAGATCGGACCCTTGACTGACATTTTTGACACTTTTGGGGGTACCAGTGACATTACCTCAGTAATCAGTGCTATACATATGCACTGTTACTGTAAAAATGACACTGGCAGGGAAGGGGTTAACTTTTATTGGTGATCAAGGGGTTAATGTATGCCTGGTGCTTACTAACGTGTGTGGGGGGAGGGGGCTGAGTGACACAGGGACAGATCGCAGGTTCAGCTATGCTGAACCCTGCAATCTGACCCTGCCTGTCACTTAGGAGATCCGCCCGCTTTGTTTACACAAGCGGGCGGATTTCCACACTCGATCCCTGACGATCGGGGAAGAGCGGCGGTGATCACCGCCGCTCCTCCCCTGGCCCGACTCCTGCTGTAACTGAATACAGCGGGAGCGAGCCTCTGGCGGCGCGCACGCCACCCACAAGGGGAGGAGTCCAGTGACGTAGGTCTACGTCGCTGGACGGGAACGAGCCACTCTGCCGCAGTACAGTCAACGTGACTGGTCGGCAAGTGGTTAATGATGACATAATTTTTCAGGATGATAATACATCTTGCCATAGGGCAAAAGCCATGAAATCTTTCCTTCAAGAAAGACATATAATGTCAATGGCATGGCCTGCAAATAGTCCGGACCTCAATCCAATCAAATTGAAAAACTATGGTGTAAATGAAAGTACTAGTGGTGTACTGTAGGGAGATTAGGACCTGTAGGGCATAGGGTGCTGAGGGGTAAAGTGGCTATGGTTAAATTACGCTGAATATTGGGTGTGGCCTAATAGATTCTAAGCCATACACCACACACATATGCCACAGTCCTTGTACTCACAAAATACTTAATTACTGTGGCACAAAAGAGTCCTACAGACACACATAAACCTTAGCACAAAAGGTTTTTTTTTAATTGAAATTTTCATCACACAAGCTTTGTTCTGCACAGAATATAGAAAGACAGTTCACACTTTGTCTACAAAACCTTAAAAAATAATGTCATTAAAATAGTTGGGGACGACATTGCAGCCAGCAAGTGTTCAGAGAACACCATGCTCAGGAGTATGTAATGCACAGCACAGCTTACAGAATTCAGTAGTCAGGACTATATAGCAAATCACGGGTTACACAGTGCAATATTTAGGAGAATGTAATGTACAACATAGCATCTAGCATACAGAAATCAGCAATGGAACACAGAGCAAAGGATGTAGAATGCAAACATCTGGGTTTTGTGGTAATGCTTTTTATGTGCATTGGTTCACTGTAGTGCCATTCATCATGACTGGCACCCCGGCATCCCTTCCCAACAGAACTTGGTGTATGTCTGATTTTTTTGTGTGCTGTGGTGTATTGGCAGTCTCAACATGTGACATGATGTGCATTAAATGCAGCCTAGAGCATCAACCTGGTGTTCCCTCCTTCCCAGGCTTTGGTGATCAGTAAAGGTCCTTGCTCCTTTTAAAAATACTTCATAGTCAGTGGTGTTTCTCCCTCTCTGCCCTTGAAAAGCATTGGTGGTCAGTAGTGTTTTGCCCCCTCGTCCTTGAAAAGCATTGTAGACAATGATAGTTTACCCCCTCTCCCCCCAAAAGCACATATGGTGAGTGAACCATATGTGCTTTTGGGTGGAGAGGGATAAGACATAAGGCTATCCTTCATATAAGATAGGGCCAGGGACTATTCATAGGATTCAGATATATTGGGCAGACTAGATGGGCCAAATGGTTCTTATCTGCCGACACATTCTATGTTTCTATGTTTCTATGAAGGTCCCCTTGAAGCATTAGTGGTCACTAGTGTTCCTCCTCTAAAAGCATTGGGGGCCAGTGCTGTCCCCAGAGGTGTAACTAGAACCTTAGGGGTCCTAAGGTTGTGCAAGAAGCCACAAGGGAGCCCCCCTGACCCCCCTCTCCCGAGTGTCATGCTTCCAGTTCTGGGAGGGTATCCATGGACATCCTCTCAGAACCCTGCCTCCCACATGCCCCCTTGGTCAAGCATCCAGCACGCATTGTGACTGCTGTGTCCTTCAGATGCTGTATCTGTGTGAAGAAAAGAGAGCTGTTAAATGGAAAGACTGTAAATACATTGTTTACACTGATTATCAGTGCAGCCCAATCAGTGCTGCCTATCAGTGCTCATCAGTACCACCTATCAGTGCTCATCAATGCCGCCTATCAGTGTTCATCAATGCCGCCTATCAGTGCCCATCAGTGTTACCTATCAGTGCCACCTATCAGTGCTCATTAATGACGCTTATCAGTGCCCATCAGTGCTGACTCTCAGTGCTGCCTATCAATGCCCATCAGCGTTGCTTATCAATGTCTATCAGTGCTAATCAATGCTGCCTATCAGTGTTGCTTATTAGTACTGCCTATCAGTGCCCATCAGTGCCGCCTATTAGTGCTCATTAATGATGCCTATCAGTGCCCATCAGTGCTGCCTATCAGTTCTGCCTATCACTTCCTCCTCAGCAGGACTCTGAGCTGAAAGCATCTCTTTCATGAATCCCAGAGCCTGCACAAACAGTTACCCCACCCTCCTCCCTTGCATGGATGGGAGAGGAGAGAGCCAATCTGCTTCTTCTCCTCTGCCTCTCTCCTCCTGTGTGAAAGACAAGAGCTGAATGATTAAAATTCAGCTGCTGAGCTTCATGCGACCTTTGTGACCCTGGTAGTTCTGCCACTGGCTGTCCCCCTTCCGTCTTATGCACTCAAAGATCACTAGTGGGCAGTGGTGTTTCCCCTCTCACCCCCCTTGAAAAGCATTGGTGTTAAGTAAGGAGGAAGGGAGCACACTTGCCTCTCTCTTGCTCTGTATCTGTCGCTGCTCTCTGCCTATACAGTGACATCACCTCTGCTTAGGTGTGGAGTTGGGTGCCAGAACAAGCATTCTCATCACTTGACTTGGGGAACAGTCTGGATTACAAATAATAATATTATTATTATACTGGATTTACAGTATATTGCGCCAATAGTTTGCACAGTGCTTTACAACATGAGGAAAGACAGTACAGTTCAATGCAGGATCAGAGGGTGCTGCCTGTTAGCACTTACAATCTAAAATGGAAGGTCAAGTGGTACAAAAGGTATTACCTGTAGGGGATAGACTAATGGAAAAGAAAAAGGTACAACTTTTAGGTAAAGGCAGGTTAGAGATCTGCAGGACTCTGGGATTTATTTGAAATCCTGGGGCAGTCCCACGGAATCTGTGACAGTTGGGTAGCATGAAATATACAGTATATAATGCTAGGTCCTGTTTAATTTAGTGTGTGTTACTGTTTTAACATAAATAAACACAATACTGTTTATTTGTTCACTCTGTACTGATCAACTTTCATTCCTTGCAGCCTAAACATAAGTGTTCTGCACGGATAGAAAGCGGATTAACTTGATACCGCGGGCACAAAATATCAATACTGTGAGAAGTAGCATAATCAACATTTTTCTTTTGAGAACTGCAAATTTAGGATTTTTTTGTATTGATTTGTTTCTATACCCTAAGGATAAACTATCAGTCACAGTTTAATCTCACAACCCATGTATCTAGAGAAAAGACAAACCCATCTGCACCAGAACTTTACCTGTTCTGTGATTTTAAATGACTTTACTGTCACAAGGTACTATGTTGGCATAAGCAGTCATATATTTTGTACATTCAAGCAAATAGGCAGGTTTATATTAAGTCCCTAACCCCTTCTCTTGCTCCCTTGGTGCTCCATTCAGTTGCTGATAGAGAACAAATAGAGGAGCATGAAGCAAATTCAAGGTCATAATGCTAGCACTTGGTGATTTGTCTAGCACCGTTACATGGGGATAGCTAGAAGTCTCGGCCCTGTGTAAGATCTGACTGGAGCAACATGGTGACTACACAGAGCTTACTCTTTTTCCCTCCCCCCTTCACCCCAGTGGGCAATAATATGGAAAAATACAGAGGCTACAATAAAATGGTGACTGTTCCACTAATCTCCTCTACTAAATAAATTGAGCTCACTGACTGCCAATCTGGTTCCCGCCGGTGAAGATACGTGACTGTGAAGTAATGCATAGGGGCTGGCAGAGGAAGTGGCATAGGTGGATGTTAATCCCAATGTTTCCTATAGCTAAAGGCTTTTTTATATATTTTACTTTGTAAGTGCACACTTTTTTGTTCTGCACAGTGGCCCTGTGTGGACGTAGCCATTTTGGTAGTTGGAAAGGTTTGCTTTCTAATGTCAGAGAAATAGTACCTTTTTAGGGCACTACTTAGGCAGAAATAGTATTTCTAGGTGTGCCCTATATAAGACAGAAGAAAATTGTAACTTTTTTGCATTCAGGTCCTTGAATGAAATTTCTATTTATGTAAAAAAGCCAACCACGTGCAGAGAAAGTTCCTACTAATTTCCCCTGCCTATGAAAGAATGCTTACAGCAAATGCTGGTTCCTTTCACATCTTTTCACTTCCCTTATTGAGAAAAAGAAGCCCCATAAAAAAAAAAATCTACTACATGCGATCACTTTACTTTTCACTTTCAAAAAACCAAACCCACGGAGTAATTATTGAACCAGAAACATGTCTTTTTGGTTAATTATCCTTAAAATGTTACTGTGCAAAGGGGTAAGAAGCCACTTTATGCGATATTATACTAAAGTCCACTTTCCATTTTTTTACTGATCTCACAGTGGTTTTTGTTATATATTTGCTTCCTGCATGCAATGAAAAATGTTGAAAGAAACAGCTAAGGTCTGAGCCCGAAAAAAGGAAGCTGTTTTTGAAAATGTGTTTTTTTTTTCCCTATCTGCACTTTTTCAAAAGAACAAATTACAGCTTACAGTTAGCAGTTGCAACCTTGAAGCATCTTTGCTAGAAGTTAGCATAATAAAGTATAGAAAAGTATAATTTAAAAGAGAAATACAAGAATTAAAGAAAACAAACATACATACTCATATAGATAGATGCAGCATCGGCCCTCTGCTGCCAATAAGACCGAAAACTGAGTGACTAATGACTGCTGAATGCTCAGTTCTTGGGTCTGCTCTGAGCACAGAGGAGTGATAGTGAGTCAGCTGCTCTCTGCTCTACCCCTTTAGAGTTCACTGGAGTGGCGGGCTGTGGGAGGAGTGGGAAAGACTCTCTGCAGCATGCTTAGAGGCCTAGCCAGCTGCCAGTCAGGGATCTGGGTGGATCCCAACAATAAAATCAGAATCTCTTCAGAGCCTAGACTGGCTGAGTGACATCAGCCAACAGCCTACTTTAGCTTGCTGTCGGCTGAATACAAGTCAGATTCAAGTGCGCTCCTGTGACCCACATGAGAAGTAGGGCCAAAAGAGTTTTGGTCCTACTTCTCTTTTAATTCTTCAAAACTCTTTGTGGTATTTCCTTGCTAATTTGAGCTCAAGTCTCTCTCGTTCACCCTTTAAAAGTTTTTTTATTTATTTTTTTTTTACTGAAAAGTTAGGAATCTGTCAGAGAGAAGTATATCTGGCAGTACAGACCAGAGAGGTGTATAGCTAGCAATACAGGCTTAATATGTTGTTTTCTTTTTTCTTTTTAAGCATGCTGTGGATGCTCAAAAACGAAACACCAGTAAGTGATCAAAAAATACATGTAAACACTAGCATAAAAGTGCACTTAGTGTGTGTCTCTAGTTCCCTCCAAAAGAGGAAGCACCCCTCACTGACCTCCCAGGGTGCAAGGCTGTGGTAAGGCACAAGCAGGTCAATCTGTCCAAAAGGCCCATCTGACCTTTCTCCTCATGATCAGTCGAAGACAATCAACAAGTACTAGGTGGGACAACTCAAAGACCATTCTAAGAGGATTATTTCATATAACTTTTGTCCACGGAGGATGTTTGATGACGAAACGCATAGAGTGGGGCTTGGAGGTGACTTCACTATGCACGCTAGGTTAGTGCTTGGATTTTCAGTCAGAGGTACTTTTAGATTATGCCTGCATACTTGTGTCAGTGGAGACACAAGTAAATGTGAGTATTAAATAAAGAGTTTTTAGATGGTTTTACGCTATGGCGGCTTCCTCTTTCCTGGCTTTCGCCTTCATGTGAATGTTGAAGTTGTAAAGAATAATGCTCTTGAATGGTCTTTGAGTGGAGAGTTGTGAAGCTGAAGATCGTTACTCCCAGAGTGTTATACGCTATCTGCTGGTTTATTCATGTTACCAGCATTGGGATATGGTGAGTTTATTTAGTACATACAGTGATGGAGAGCACTATATTTTGGTGAACACCAAATTAATTTATGAAAATTTCACATAAGATTTTGCATTTTAATATTACATGGGACACTTATAAACTTTGCTGGATGAATTTTTTTCGCATTAACTTTTTTTTTTACAGTAACTTTATTCTTTCTGTATGGATAGTTGCATATTAGGGATATATGAATTATTTGCACATTTTTTTATATATATTTGGATTTTGTACATTGCTCGAACACTTGTTTGTATTTTTTACAGTAATTGACATCATTTATATTTCTACACATTTAGCATTTTTCACTTTGATATATATTGTTTACTGAAGATATATATACTGTATATAGTTTATAGTGTGTTAGCATAGATTTTTGGAGTATAGTGGTGGTAGCACTGTCCGCTTTTTATAAAGAATCTTTTTTAATGTTTCACATCAAAATTGGATAGCAGCTGCCTCTCTAAGAGGTTTTTTGAATCTCTGGCTCAGTTCTGTATATTCTGCATATTGAAAATATGCCAGTGCAGGTGCATTAGCTAGGCCTTTCAGGCCTGGTAAAAAAAAAATTGCCCCTTCTCAGCCAAAAGGTCTACTCAATAAGGGATAGTGCAGAAAAAAAGCAAAGATGTTGTGGCCTAGTGCAGTTTCACACAGTGGGGTCCCAGAACCATAGTGTGACTCTGGCACCGCCCCAGGTGACACTCGCAGGGGGATGCTTGACACCGCAGGCCTCTCTGCTTTCACCGCAGGCCTCTCTGCTTTCTCAGTCTATGACCAGACCAGGAAGGAAGACCACTCAAATCAGGAGGCACTGGGTCATTGGAACCCTCAACGCCAGGCAAATACTCCTTACCCATACTTTATGTGGTGCACTTTTAGTTTGGTTTCTTTTCATGTTATGACCCCCCATAACACCAGCAGTGCCATTACACTGCCAGCCATCTCAGCCATAAGGCCAGAATGACGGCAGAGCACACCTACCAGACACTGATAATAACAGATACTACATTTGTTCTTAGCCAAAAAGATATAATACTCTGTTTACATCATAGCACGTATGGTGAAAACATTCCAATGTGCACTGCCATAGCATATATGCACATTGGAAGTCATTGCAATGTATTATGGACAGAACTTTTTATGACCTCAAATGGTAATAAGGTTTTTTCAGTACTGGAAATACTTGATTATATTCACTATGAATGCTATCTCAAACTGGCTTGCATGCCGGAGCTACTTCCTTTATAAGTAATGTCCTGGTGTCAGTCCCCAAAGAATCTTGTCAATCTCTGCTGGTAACTACAATACAAATCTGTATTTGATTGGCATTTTCATTAAAGCCATGAAGGGGTTTCTTTTAGTAAAATTGGTACTCTTTACCTTAGACCCTGGTCTCATACTTCCAGTCAATCAGGTGAGATTCCCCTCTTAAATAGTTGTTCCATGGAAAGGAACAACTATTTAGTTTCAACTGAGTAGTAGGGCTTTTTTTTCTCATACCTCCAATTAGCTCTGATGAAGGGGGGACACCCCGAAACGCGTAAGAGTTTTTTTGGAGGTCCACATCCCATCATGGCCTGCATCAGTAGAGGAAGCCCAGTGGAGAGTCTTGGTGGTCCTTAATTGCACATGTTAGCCCGTGTTCCAACTTGTTTTGTGAGTACAATGTGTATGCTATTTTATTTTAATAAATTGTTTTAAAGATAATGCGCTAGGCTGGTGCGCCCTCTGTACGTTCCTTTTTTAGAGTCTGTTTGGGTTACCATGACCTATTGAGAGTGGCAGCACAGCCAGGACTACGTCCATTCAATCTGAATCGCATTCTCAGGATACCCGTTTCAGGATAACCCCTCAAGCACAGGAGTCATTTGTCTTTTGTAGTTGTTACTTGGGCATGGATCCCAACTGAAAGATGTCTCCTTCAGTCAGCTTATTTTTTTGCTCAGTTTCTGTGCTATTACAAAGGTGATCAGGACAAATATAAAGAGTGAATGTCTCCAAAGTAGGCAGAGACAACAATAAAAACTGATAAAGATTATTAATCTTTCCCACTCTATCCCCAAATGGCTTTAGACACACAAAAATAAACCTATGGAGTTATAGTGTATGTAAACCCTAAATCTATTTAACAGTATAATTGACATTATACTTTACTGTATACAGTTTAATTCAGATAACAGATTCACCAAAAAATATGTATTTGCTTAGCAAAAAGTTCTGCAGGGTTACTAAGCATGGCAATGGTTTGTGGAAATGAGTTCCAGAGAAATGAGAAGCGTGAGTAACAAATAAATTCAAGTGAAAATAAAAAGTACCAATTTTCCCAAGGCAAAAGAGAAAATATAGGATTGCCTGATTGTTTAAACCTTTGGTACTGAACCTGTGACCTAAGGCCATCATGCCTCCATTGGTGCTTTCCATGTAGCCTTTGTACTCCAGCAGTTAGCAGTTGGAGTGTTGAATACTTGAAAGGACTGTAATGCCAGTAATCTCTAGCAGTCTTATATGTAACATAATCTCAGTCTCTTACTCTCTTCTACAACATGTCTCCGATCACACTTGTAGCATTTCTGCAGTTTCTGATCATTCCCTATAGTTTTTGACAGCTCCCTGTAGAATGCATATTATGTGCAACCCTTGGTGGAGTAAAGGAAGCCAGTGCAGAGACAGGAGCACATGGCAGGTGTAGTTGATCCACTCCTAATACATGGTTATTTTTTTTACTGCTCCATTAAAAGAATGTTCTAAACATTTTAGGCCAGTTCATTAGGGCGCTCTTTCACATGAGCACAGAGGCCCGTACAGAGTTCAGATGTTGGTGTGCCTGCGATTGACAGGTGTTCTGTTCAGCCGTGGCCAGTAGCCTGTTAGAAATCAATGACAGGCTTATGGATGCAGCAGCTTTATGAATCTTACTCTCTGCTCCCTGCATATGCTGAAATCAGGTGCTGGCTTGGAGTCTTTCATTCTTCTACACATAGCCCAGTATAATCCAAAGGAAATGCCACACACCAATGAAATCCTCACAGGTAAACCTTTAATCAGCTGACAAACTTCCACATATTTTGCTGCCCCAAGGGCCACTCTTCTAACATGTTTCACCCAATGAACTTATAACAAGGGTACAGTGAAGGCTCAGGACAGCAGCATCTCCTGACTGTGGCTTTAGGTAAGTAAAGGGCAATTAACTTTTTTTTTCATTAATTATCAGTTGGAGAAACAACACAGGGACAAACAACATTAATCCTTGATAAAACATTTGAAAGTGTACAATAACTTTCAAGGCAGAATTTACCTTTTCCAGAGAATAGCTCATGCAATCAAGGGGTCTGAGTAGATAATAAAAACTGTACAGCTATGTAAAATGTTCATTACTATTATTGTCACATCTGTAAGCCATATGGGTCCACCAACTAGCCAAAAACTCCCAGTTAGCAATGGAATACAAAATATTTTGGACACTCACTTCCAGTATTACAGTGGCAAAAACAACCATTTCCAAGTCTAGCAACACGGCAGAACGTGGGGTTTGCTAAATGGGGAGTTTTTCAGTCAGGCTTCCAGGGGACAATACAATTAATAAACACTTTTTACTTCACATGCCTTTCTTTGTAGCTTTCTCAACATTAACAAGTAGGCCAAGCTAAGAAGGGTTTTGGGAAACCAGTGATCTATTTAGGAGGGTGAGTGAGGTGCGGTCCACACTGGGTATCAGAGCTCTGGGGATGACTACCTGACATTCTTTTTTTGTAGTACAGTGCAACTACGGCTGTCATACAGGTGGAAATAATTTTATAATGTTGGTGTTATAGGCTCTGCAGCACAATTTCTGTCAGTCTGTCAGCAGAGGTTCAGAGCTAGGAGAGGAAACTCCTTGACTTATGTCACATGACACAGCCAAGGGTAGGACTTCCCTCACTCTGAACTGCCTAATTTGGTAAGTATTGAAAGGATGTCTGTATTGAAGAAGGTCTGTATTGTGGGAGTGTCTGTACTGAGGGGAATCTAGACTTAGGGGAGTCTGTATTGGGGTCTAAAAGCGAGGGAGGGTCTGTCTGAGGAGTGGTTTGAACTGAAGGAGTCTGTACTGGGGGGATCTGTGTAGGGGACGTCTGTACTGAAGGGCGTCTGTACTGGGGGAAGTCTGTACCAAAGAGGGCTATACTGGGGGTGTCTGTACAGAGACGGTCTGTACTGGGCGGGAGGGGGGCTGTAATGAGGGGCATCTGTACTGTGAGGAGTCTGTACTGAGGGGTCCAAACTAAAATTAAAAGTGCTGCCCAAGGCTCCATCTCTTATGCTGCAACCTTTTTGTGTGCAGACAAGGACAGAGCTTGTCCCATGCCTGCTTGGAGCCCGGGCTGAGGCTGCCTATACACATTCTTACAGGGGTTTGCAGAGATATGCAACTTCCAGGACTTTTCCCTTTTCCATCTGTATTGAGGGGGTTCTGTATTGGGGCATGGTCTATACCGAGGAGTCTGTACTGAGTGGTGTCTATACCTGGGACGTCTGTACCGGGAGAAGTCTGAACTAGGGGGAATCTGTACTGAGAAGGGTCTGTAATGAGGAGGGCTATACTTGGGGATCTGTACGGGGGGGGGGGGTGTTGTACTGAGGGGTTAAGTTGGGAGTGAGGACTGTACAGGGAGAAGATTTGAGCTGTAGGTTGAGATCTGTACTATGTGTGAAATGGACATGGTAAGGGGAAGGTGAAGATGTGCACTGGCACAAGGGGGTAATCACTTTTCGTGGATAGCATGGTCTGCATGCGAGCCTAGAGAAACATAAAAAAACATGTTTAAAAAGAAGAATCTATATATTGAATACAATTATTTCATGTTTTAACTGTATTCAATTATCAGTATACAATATATTTAATGATAATAGTAATTTAGAAAGGAGACTTAATTATACTTATAATTCAACATCTAACCCTGAAGCACTGCAAAACTAGACATCCAGAACAGACATCCAGTCATTTTCAATATAGCTACACAAAGCTGCAGTCCTATTCGCAGCAGGCACATAAATGTATGTAATTCATAGAATAACATTTTCCAACTGCAGTTCCCTAATGTCTTTATAAATCATCAATAGCAATCTCCAATCTTCAGCGCATTTAAAGCAGATCTATAGCCAACCTGTTAAAAACACGATTTATTATTTATGTGAAATATTTTACCGTGTCAAAGGATTTGTAATTTAATTTAGTCAGTTTTACAAATCAAACATCGCTGCCACACTGCTGTGTCAGATATTGGCACCACTGAATAAATTCTGCAGATTGAAAGTAGGGATGAGTGAAACTGAGAGTTTGCATTTCAGCTAAATACACCAAAGTGAATAGGGAAGGCACATTCAACGTTTTGTGTTGTTTTTTAACACTAAACTCTGTAAAATTTTACCTTGAAGTTCTTCCCCTTCCACAACACTGCAAGGGTTGAATAGCTTTTCTGGAATAAGCAGCAACAATGCCGTACTTCTTGTTCCTGCAGATTTCTTACTTGTTCAGTGACTGGTCTCCGAAACGATTCCTTTTCGCTGCTTGACCTGTAACAGTTTTCTAATGTTGGGAGCCTGACCACATAACAAGAGCATCAGACACAGCAGAGGACTTGTTGGAGTTCTATGGAGAGACCACTGCTTCCACATAAATAAGTCCTTCTCTGCCACTTGTGGGAGGGAGACAGGCTTTTTTATTCAGGCTGTGGCTGCTTTCCACAGGTAAAGAACTATAAGACTTTGCAGTATTTGTATTTTACATATTTAAACTGAAGGTTCAGTGAGGCGGGGTTCACACTATTGCAAATTGAATGGGGGTTTCCCCGCATCCAATTTGTATGTCAGGAGCCTGTGACAGGCTCTCAATGGAACCAGTTCACACAGCCCTGGGACAGCTGCGGAGTGAATTGCACAGGAGTCTTGTGCATCTTCTGGTCCATTTCAGGTTCAAATTCAGCCAAAAACTCAGACCAAAATCGGAACTGAAACAGGGAACAGGGACGCACCGGACCCCTTCTGTGAGCCACTCCACATGGAGATGTGAACCCAGCCTTAGTCTTTATATACTTTTTATAATTTCTGAAATAAAAAAAAGGACCAAAGTTTTTTTCTCTGCCTCTCCCTACACTTTGTGTGTCAGTATGTGTGTAATAAAATGAGACCAGTGACTGTTTATCAATTAGTTTTTCCCAAACAGTGTAAAGTGTGCCTTCTATAAATAAAATGAAGTTCATTTATCTAATTTGTGTCCAACAGAAGTTTAATTAGCTTGTTCAATAAAGCAGGGCTTTATTGAATGGTTGCTATGGCCTCTAGTATTTCTCACATCATTACTGTTTTTTGTTCTGCCTTACTGTATACACCTTTAGCTACTTTCTAACATTCTGCTCATTTTCTGGGTCCAGATATCAAGTATGCTAAAGTCATTGTTATTATATCCTTCCTATGATTACAAACCTTTGTGCCCACACAGATCTTAACATCTTCAGATGTATAGATATCTGTATATGTATAGATGTATTTATAGTATCCAATGATATCCTTGATTTGTCATAGTACATGTATCAATTATCACCATTTATCAGTTATTACCTTTTGTTAATGAAGATAAATAACTAGGCATCTGTGAGTAGTTGTGGGTTTAAGTCTCTTTCTTATAACCACAAATGTCATTGACAAACTCATTTATGTAGCCAGGACTGAAAAACTTGCACTTTTCACTATATTTGTGTGGAATTAAATATTACCATACTAAATAGAATAGAACTCATTCTGAGAATGATATATGGTTCTGCCAGTGCACCAATGCCTATTGCATGCACGCATCAACAAGTCAGCAGGTTTAATATAAAGTTATCCCAGGTACTAGTAGTTTAAAATATACCTAGGGCCCTTTTTATCTTTGATGTGGTTCCCAGCAGCTTCTACTTTTCATCATTAAGCAAATGATGTTTTATTTTCTATGAGGGCAAATGTTGCCTAATCTGGATGTGTTTTAAATCCATTCATATCATCTGCGTCAGTAATATTCTATAAAAAAAAAAATGTCAGGTCACAAGACCTGATATGGTCATATGTGAGAGCCATATGGACTATATATAATGGACACTTTACACCATCCTGTGATATCCTTTGAACATGCCAGGTGACCACGGGTGGTGACGTCAGATCCAGCTGATGACACCCAAGTGGCGGTGTACTTCCAGTTTCTGGTTTATATGCTTGTTTTACCTTGTAGGAAAGTGAGTGCAATACTGTGATTTTAGTATAATTTTAATAAATGAAATTACGCTATATATTCCTCCTCTCTTCTGGCATTATACTATACATGAACGGAATCCGCACCCACAAAGAAGGAGCTCCATTGGAGGACTACTAATCCTAGCATCTGTGATGTTTTGCAAAGTGCACATGACTTCTGCTATGGGAGTCTATGGCAGCTGGTGAGTGAGTGGGCACATAGGAGGGGGGCACAGACTGCACCAATTTTGTTTACAGCATTTGGTACCTCAGCACTTTATTTATGATGGAACTGCAATAATTTTCACCAATATCAATTTTGATTTCTTTTCGTTTTTGAATTTTGATATTGTGTGTGTGTATGTATATATATATATATATATATATATATATATATATATATATTTATATATACTTTTTCACATAGTTTATTAATTATTTCCTACCACATCCATTAGCATGGGTATATATATACTTATATTTTTATTTACCTGTGGTAATCGTTGTTGGACACACCTGCAATTACAGTGAACCTGTCAACCTGTCATCTTAGTGATCGGGTCGGTGGTTGCACATAGGCACCCACAGCAGCAGTAGGAATCACAAGATTCCTGCCTCTGCAATTCACGCCAGAATAAATCCGTTCAGTCACAGAAATTCAAATGTAGAAATTTCATCACCAGAATCTCTGAGGGTTATAAGAAACCGTTTAGCACTTACCAAAAGCTGAAATATCAATTTGGAGAAGACTGGCTTGGCCCTTTAAATAAATGATCTGATGTTTTTATTTTTTTATTTTTACTCAAAGAAGGCTTAGTACATTTTGAATAATTTGCATTTAAAGTTACATTTCTTATGAAAATTTCGTTTTTTTACCAAATTCCATTCTGCAGCTACATTTCCCTGATTTTCTAAGTGCACAATCCTGAGATAGCAGGTAGTTATTAAAGTTTTACTTACATCTCTGTAATTCCCTTAACACAAGATAGCCCTATTCTTTTCATGTCAATACAATGTCAAAATATTTTAAGGCATAAAATGTTTACAAAAATACTCAACATTAATTAATGCCATGTCTCTCTTCGGAGCTGAAGGCTGAATTTCTTTATACAGTACAAGCTGCAAATATTTTGGAATATTTTGGACACTTTGAAATCTGGTAAATGCTTTTATTGAAAAATCACTTATTTTCTTCTTTTTATCTTCTTGTTTCTTCTTCTTATGCAAAAAAATATGTCTACCCATGTTTCTTTCATCCTAATTATAATATATTTTTTTATTGGAATAATTTAGGACACCATCAATGTGCGGATAAATTATCTAAAGCAGACCATACATGTTACAAATTAATTGTATACTAAGATAAGTCTAGCTAGCTTTGTGCAAAAATCAGAATGTGTGTGGGTGTGCAAAATATACAATGTATTTGTTGAACTGAATCTCAAACTGGATGGCGTTGTACTGTATAAAATAATGATTGCATAAAGATATTAGAACATGTTTTTTTTTTAGACTTAGTAGACTTAAACCTTACCACAATCCTTAAAATCTTTTTTTATTTCAATATTTTATTTTACTTTAAATATGTGTTTTGTTCATTACTACATTAGAAATAGAGGCTGCCAACCACTCCTTCCCATCCCATAAATTCCTGGAATCAGATGGCAATTAAATGGTACAAACAGCATGCTAACACTTTAACCCCTAGACTGCAGTCCCTCTATACATACTATTTTGACCAGGGGATTCTCTCCCCCTCAGTGTTGAGGGGCCCATGTAGTTCTTCTTCCCAAGCCTGGGAAGGACCTAACGTGTTACTCCTCTTATAGGCCTATAACCTACTTAATGTTTATTTAAAATTCTTACAAAAAGTCTGGCCACTAGGTTGTCTAAGGTAATCCCATTCTTAGTAAATATAGACCAAACAGGCTTTATGCCACAAAAGTCCACTGATACCAATCTTCGTAGACTTTTTACCATCTCCAAATTAACCATGATAGTTCAGGAATGAGGGTCCTGGTGTCCTTAGATATAGCTTAGACTTCTGATTCAGTGGACTGGGCCCCTTATATGGAGTTTATGGGGTTCCACCCCAATTTCAGGAGCTGGATTTTTATCCTATATAATCAACCAAAAATAGCTCTCAAAATAAGACAGTCCCATTCACTTTTTTTTAATTTGTGTTTGCCATCTTTATGGAGCCTCTGGTAATAGCTCTATGACCTCCCTTGGAGGTGGGAGCTCTGGATATAGGGGGAATTAGGGGGTGCGTAGCCCTGTATTTGGATTTGTTGTTATCCCTCCAAGACCCAGGACCATCTTTACCAGCTGTCTTTAAATCTTGGTCATGTTTGCCCTGTATTCTGGGCTCAGAGTGAATTGTTAAAAAAACAAAAAAATCAATCACTGGCGCACTATTAGCTGGATGCTGAGGGCATGAGCAATCAAAATAAAAATTCAATGTTAAAATTGAGTCTCTGGGATTGCCTGATAAAGGAGCATGCATGCTCTGAATGCACACACTGCCCCGCTCCACCTGACATCCAGGTTGTGACATTGGCCAGCTTCTCTAGAGTGTACCCATGTCCCAGGAAGCATTGGGAGCCACCAGTGCAACCATGACGAGAAGCACCCCACATTGTACCACAGCCCGTCCTCCCCCAGAGCAGATAAACACTTTATATCCAGGCACATGCGCTGATATCTCTGTTATCCTGTGAGTTTTATTCAACTGTTTGCAATAAACATGCCCTATTGCTGCACTTAGATGGCACTGTTCTTCCTTTTTGTTTTGTTCAGAGTGAATTGTTCCAAATACTTTATTTTGCCCTAGATGTTGCTGCTAAGACTGTGGCAGACAATAGCCTACAGGTTCAGTGGGTCTCCCAGCTAACTTTCCTTGGCGTGAAAGTCAGGAACAAAGTTTCTGACTATATGGCTCTGAATCCTTTGCCCTTCCTAACTTTCCTGAAGTGTAAAATACCTCTATGCATCTCCATTTTTCCTAACCATGCTTATTATGGGTGATGAATAATAAATCAACTAAATAAGTGCCAACTATGTATAACATGTATCTTAACTACCACACAACAATTATCACACATCATACATCGAAATTGTAACAATCATAATTTTTTATAGTACAAATGAGACTTCATATTATAAAAAGAATGCACTCTGAAACAATTTGATTTGTTTGCAAGGACACTGCTTTAAGAAATTATGAGCTGCTTCAGAGTGGACCATGTTTTATAACATGCACAGTTTTGTTTGTACTTGTATTTATGGTTAGAGCAGACTATGATTATTTGCAAATGTTATATAAAGTATAATTTGTTATAATTGTTGTTTGGTGGGTTAGATCAGCTATTCCTCAATCAGGGTTCTGTGGAACCCTAAAATTTCTCCAGAGGTTGCAAGGAGTTATTTAGGCTGTGGCTGATTGGCCATTTGATGGTGTTTGCAGAATTCCAGGGTCAGTGCCACCTGGTGGAGCCATCTGCATGATGCCAATTTCACTTTCTAGCTGTCTTTAAGGGTGGCCCTTTGTTCACCACTGTAAGGGGCATTCTTTCCACTGGCCATTAATGTAAGGGGCAGTTTTCCCACTGATCCTTAATGAGTTTGTTTTAGCAGGGCTTCCATGAGACTTGAACATTTTTTCAAGGGTTCTTCTGGGGTAAAAAAAGGTTGAGAAATGCTTGTTTAGATACTTTTTGCACATGGTTAGCGCTTACGTAGTCTGAGAACAATAGGAGTTCTGAGCTATACACTTATGGCTTTTAAATGTTCCCACACTGAAGTTATACAACCAGGAGGTTATGGGAACAGGAGTAACATAGGTAATAAGTGCTTGTACTTCTCAGCATGAATTCAAGGGAAAGGGTAACCTGCTGCTTAGCCAAAATTAATCTTACAACATTATTACCTATAGGAGAGCAAGTCTTCAACTTTTGAGTATAGTTCCACATTAATTTCATTTAGAAATGTTGAAGAATATGTAAGATTTGTTTATTAAAGTGAAGTGAACCTGTGGACATGCAATCTTACAAGAAAATGTTTCTTTTAGTTTAAATGTCTCTTGAACAATTTGAATTGAACAAAGGTTTATTTCACTGCACTCTTGTAAATCAACTATATTTGTCAAAAACATGTTCTAGCACAGGAGACAAAACTCATGATAAATAGTATTTACTAGATACTTGTATCTGGTCTAAATGAATAAATCTGCCAGAAATGCAGTAACACTGTAAGGTTTGTATCTTAAAGAATATTATGGTATGACTATACACACATATTAAATGGTCACCTTAGAGCGTCTTCTGATTCATGGACTTCTGCTTTGTATCCTGTTTAGTCTGTATATGAATAGTAACAGGCTTAGTAGGAAAGATGACTACTTTCAATGTCTTACAATAATGCTATATCATCCTATTTATATATGACTTAAATTACTTCTACAGACATTAGTCTTCATAACAAAATGGCAACGGGATATAAACATTACGCTTCCAAGCTAAAACCACCAATGAAGGAAAGATGTGCTGTTACCTTAAAAAGCAACTCATGGAAATAGGTGTGATTATTCAGTGAATTGCAATGTCAAAGTACAACTAAAGGCTCCTGTGTGACAGTCTAAACAAGTGCCAAATTGATTAACAAGGTGATGCAGAAGCTTCATAAAGTAAAGAAACGATTTGCTTTATCTTCAATGACAGAGCCAAATCTTCCTTTTTTTTTCCACCACCCCATGTTCCTTATCCCAGGCATTTCAGCTCATAGTGGAAGGGTTTAGGCAACAGAGATAGTACTATAAATCCTGACAGTAGTGGGCAGGACTAGGTGCTGATTGACACACTATAGGTTTGTGACATTGCAGATAGCCACAACTCCTGTTAAGTTTTTTTCATCCCCTGGTAGCCCAAGCAGGCATTTGTACTCTAATTCTAGGAGCAGTGCAGCACCATCATCACAGGAAGATGGCCTTAACATATACAGGAGTTGGAAAAAATTATGGAAACAAGCAAGGTAAAAGAACAAAATTGTTACCTAAAATGGTGTTCAACTTCCTTCGGCATCCAAGAGCATAAATTCTCCTGGGAATCGACAAATATAAGTCTAGGATGGTGAATAATGGAATCTGATACCACTCTTAATGCAAAAATCTGGGTCACCATCCTACGCAATGTCCTTATGTCTATTTTGGTAAGTTGACCCCATCAATCACGCCTATGCTTATCAGATGATGTTTTCCAGGAAACTGTATTTGTCATAACCTTTGATACTGTACCTCACGACACCGCAAATAAATTGACAAGTTCAGTCACAGAGGCACCAGCTTCTAAAAAATCAAACTGCAAATTTATAAAGCACAGCAATATACTTTAGACATGTGCCCAGTGTTAACTAGCTTTGAAACTATTACTTTACTAAACAGAAGAGTATTAAAAAAGAAAAGGGAGGGACCAATCATGTGACCTGTCAAAGTCACATGACTGGATTTTGTTCATTTACGGAGCTCACTTGGCTGCATTAAGCAGAGAGAACTTTATGGGGAGTTTTAGGCTCTTTACCACAGCCTGCTATTATTGAGTGGGCCACAAAATGAGGGCGTGTAACCAAGCAGAGTAAAACAGAGCAAATAGTGGCATCTGCTCCTCATTATAAACAAGCCCCTAAGTTCTATATTCCGGGAAAAACAAACTGCTTCCTCTAACCAAATAGTTCCTTGTGGTGTCAAATTTCTCTCTATCTGAATGAGGGCTAGTATAAACATTACACTTTGTAGGATTTGGGAATACCTTGTCTGTTATTTCATATGTATCTGAAATAGGTTATACAATTTTAATTAAGAGAAACAAGTAGATTTCCAACAGTGCATTAGCTTGGTGAAACAATACTATATGTGACAAAAAAAAACTATCAAGTGTTTTCTGTATCCCTTTTTTGACTCATTTATAATTTTTGACTTAAACATTAGTATACAAAGTACATTATGTGTTGATGTTATCTAGGTATCCAGCTTTAGCAGTGGAAATTATATAATTTCTGCAATATGTATTTGCCAAAACAGTGCTATAATTCAATCAACACTATACTACAAAATATAAAGTATAAAAAATGACACGTGATATAAGAACATAGCATAATGCAAGACACTACAATATAATCAATAAACAATTATTTTTAAAAACGTATTCTAGGCAAACAAGTAAATATACAGTTACACACATAGGGGTTTATAGGCATATTAGAAGAGGAGTGTTTAGAGGGTGAAAAAATGCTTGATGCACTCACACAACTATAAATGCACCTCTACATTTTTACAAAACGTGGCTTAAAGGCCCGTACAAACTTGACGGAAATCGGACGAAATATCCTCCGACTTTTCTCTCTCTTGCTCAGCGTTCATAACCATTTTTAGTTGACAGTGTATAAATGTTCACGAAATTTCTCGTACAATTTTTTTTTTTTTTGGGGACATTTGTTCCTAGACTTCCGGGTTGTCAGCAACTTCAGATCATGCGCAGTCTTTCGTATCCAATTTTTCATGGATGCACTGCATACACATTAAATAAAAATTGGTCGTCTGGGGATGGACGATAAAATTTTGGTGTTTGTCCTTCTGTTTTTTTTTTTGTTGAAAATGTCGGCATCGGCTGCTGAAAGTTGTGTACACACTAGCCGAAAATCGTACGATTTTACCTCGGACGGGAATTTTCGGCAGATTTTCTACTAGTGTGTACCCCACTTAAGGCTCATTTTGTAAGCTGATTTTCTACTGCCAGGAGAAAAGGTGTTATAAGGAGCTGTGAAAACGCCCAGTGTGCCTGGGGCCTTACACAGTCCTGCTAGACAGCCCAGTTAGGTTTTTGATCTGTTCATTCCTTCAAGTTAAAAATTACAATCTGGTCACCTCCCTTCCTACATTATATGATTGGAATGTGAAGAAACAGTAGTAGACTGATGAGTCATCATCACTCTCCACCCTCTTCCTACAAGCATACTTCTTTTTTGGCACATATACCGTATTTTCCGGCGTATAAGACGACTGGGCGTATAAGACGACCCCCTAATTTTCATCTACCGGTAATACTTATACTTAGGTTACCTTGGAGATATTATACTCGGCGTATAAGACGACCCCCCACTTTTGGGGGATTTTTTTGAGGTTCAAAAGTAGTCTTATACGCCAGAAAATACAGTACATGTAGCATTCCAGGTTGTCTCCACATTCTGCACCCCCCCTCCCTCCCAGTCTAGGTGTTGCTATACAAAGGATCACAAAGGCATTATATCAACACAAAGGTACAATAAAAAAGGAATGATTTCTTTTTAATGAATACATTGCTGTATTATTAAGTGCTAAAGCCTAGAATTAAGGAAGAACTTTCATAATGGTAAAAAAACGAAATATAGGTCAATGCATTAATGTGTAATAACCACAACTTTTTTTCATCTGGAATGCGCTGGTACTCAATTGGACACCTACAGCACTGGCTCTTTGCTCACTAACTTGCCACTGTCATTTGAAAGCACAGAAGCCAGTAGAAGAAATGTACTACACTACTTGCTCCCTCTGTCAGTTTCTGTGCTTGTAAGTGACAGCACACCTCTCCTGGCAGCTCAGAGGCAGAATTTGCCTTGCCCTGCACTATAATTATTCACAACCACACCAGTCTTGTGGCAGAGGATTCTACTGCAGCCCTTGCTCCAGTCAGCATAGAGAACTTCTCCTGTAGTGAGTGCTAGCTGATCTTCCACAGCAGCCTCTCTTTCTGGTACTATGTACTGGTAAAGGGGAGAAGTGGAAATTGGGTGTGGGAGGAGAGCTATGTTGCTATGTTGAGGGAGTTTTTTGAAAGGAGCTCTGTACTGAGGGGGGGGGGCTTGATTGGGAAGGATGTTTTTGGTTGTACACTGGCCTGTGTGTTACCCCCTTTTAATTCCCGGACCCTGTGTAATATCCACGCTGAGCCCTACATGGTACACACTCCTGAGCCATGCACCCTGTGTAATATGGGCTGCCAGGCCCAGCCCTGGATAATGCATCCTCCTAATCCTTGCTTCATGAACAATGTGTACTCCTGAGTCTTGTTCCCTATGCGATATGCACTCCTGAGCCCTGTGCTCTAATCAATATGCCTTCATGAGCCCTGTGATTACACACTCCTGAGACCTGTGCACTATGCACTTCTGAGCCTTGAGGCCTATGCAATATGCACTTCTGAGCCCGGTGTCCTGTGAAATACACACTATTGATCACTGTTCTATATGCACCCCTGAGGCCTATATACTTCTGAGCATTACGCTCAGGAAATAGGGTGGTTAATTTATATCTTGATTATATTTTTTTCCCTAACCATATTCTTGAAATGGAAGAAAAGCCTAATTGCATCTTTTCTCATTGTTGTTCCCTCCCCTCTTCCTCCTACCTATCTTACCTAACCTGCATAAAAAAAGATCTGTATACTTACAGCAGCTATTTTTAATCCACGCAGGCCATGTGATCCTGCAGCTCTGTGTAACGGAGCGCTTGACAAAATTCAGAGAGCTCTAAATTCTGGGAGCTGTGAAATCACCCTTAGGCTCCCATAACCAGTCCGTTATCGGCCCTCCCTCCTCTCCAATGCAGCAGCTGCTCACAAATATGGGGGAGCCAGAGCTGTGGAATCACGTGACCAGACCAGAGCAGAATAAAAATAAAAATAGATAAGTATACAAATCATTTTATACAGGTTGGCCAGGCTAGGTAGAAAGAGGGCAGAGAATATATATAGCTAGGCTTTTGTTCTACTTTAAACAAAACTTCCATGTTTGGTAAAATTCATATGATATATTGAATAGCTACTCAAGTCATTTTGTAATTTAATGTTATTAAAAACAGCTTTACAATTATGTTTGCAGATGCTGTTATTTTCCGTCATAGAAAAAATGCCTCCTTGCAACATGCCAACCATTGGTACACAGAACACTCACAGATAATACATTTTGTGCTTGTGTTGTGTGATTGGCTTCCTGCTTTTTCCAGAAGGCTACACTGTAATGCAAGTCATATGTCAGAAATTCCCTGTAATAAAGGTTTCATTTTTAGCAAGTTAGTCTGTAAGGGTTGTTTACTTCTAAAGGGATGCAGCTACTGCAAATTTTACTTATTGTAACGCTCAGGTTGCACCAAGAGGTTATATTGAAGGCTGACCCTCCTATTCAGGAATCAGTATTAGAAAGGTCATGGTAAAGCAATTATGATATTATTTAGAAGAGATTGTAAGAACAATTGTAAGAATCTGCAAAAAAAGTTTACTAAATCCATATATTGAATATATAGTTCCCCTAGAAGGGATTTTTTTTTTGATTCTTAATAAAAATAGAGTTATACTTCAGGTTTTCGAAAAAAGCATATAATGAAGCTTATTTAGTAAGTCAGAGAAAAGGACTATGACTATATAAATTGTGCAGTAATCCTTAGCATCAAATCCAAAATCATTATTTTCAATCTGGATACAGCTGACAGGGATGATATATTTTTGGCTACTGCACTTTGCAACCAATCAGAATATTTTGGGTTGTCTTCTTAAAGTAGAACTAAGGTTAAAATATTTATTTTCATTTTTAATAGAGTAGGGAAGGGTTATAACCCATTTCATTTTTTTTAAATTGTTGTCTCATTGAGAAGATTTCCCCACACAGGTGTCAGGGATGTCTCATAGTCATAGCCACAATAGGGAGTTAGAAGAAATATTTTCAATGCAAGTAAAATCCCTACTAGTCACCAGATGTCCCTAATGGAAGAGGTTCCTTCTATCCATTAAGTTTTACAGATGGTATTCGTGTGGAATGAAAGAGAGTTCCACTTCAGCCAGGAAAATGGCATCCAGTGCTGTACACCCACATTAAAAAACACAGCAGCTTACCAGACCCTCAGGCTATGAGTGAACAATTGTGCTTACTAGATAAGGAAGGCATCCACCCAGGGCAAGCCAAACAATATGCTAAGCTCTCCAAATGAGATCCCCTCCACTTTCCAGGGGCAGCGTGCCTATTGTATGGACATAAAACACAGAAACAAATGCCTCCAATAGGGTAGTAAAATATAGCTGATTTTATTTAAAAAGGATTAAAAACATTCACATGATACTATGAATGAAAGAGCACCCTGTTTATCAATTAGGAATCCTGCTCCATACAATCCATAGTTCCGGTATGGCATCTGTTCATCCTGAACTTAATGTAAGAGAACGTTTGCTGTATAAAGACATGTTCTTGTCAGAAACCGGACAATGGCCAATGCGCATGTGCGAACTGGCGAACCGCACACGCACGTTCGCGAGTACACGAATGTGCACTGTGCACGCACGTTCGCGGGTACGCGAACGTACGTTATACATTGGCGCCAAAGGGACTATTTAAACCCAGCTATTGCACTGCTCTAGTGCTGCTTTGTCTTCAGCCTTGGATACCTGTTATCTGTTTACCTGCATCTTGTTCCTAGTTCCAGACCCGGCTTGTCCTGACGATTGTCTGATCTCCACCTGCACCGAGCTTGGCTTGTCCCGTGACCTCTCTTCCTGTCTGCTCCTACTGGCTTTTACGTTACCGATTGGCTCCTGACCCGGCTTGTCTTACTACGCTTCTGTCATACCCAGATCCGTCCATCCTGCATAGGAAGCTCCTCCTGTTACCCAGGAACCCCTGCTTCCAGCACCTGCTGCCTGCTCTACACCCTGCTCATCAGACTTCTCTGGCAACCATCACCAGTAGCCATCGTCCGCTCCAAGCAAGTCTCCAGGCGCTCATGCTACTCTACACTCAGGTGTCTCCTGTCTGCACTATCAGGGGTCCCGAGTCGGAGGCGCAAGGGAGGCCTTCCTCACAGTGTCAGGCTCATTTCCAGGTACGTGATACTTAACCTCAAGCCAAACCTCAGCTCTCCCCCCTCAACTCCTCTCTCTTCCAGCCCACACCCTTGCAGCACCCTCAACACCTTGTTTATAAAAAAAAAAATCGGTATATATACCTTTGCTCAGCAACGGCCAGGTCCTAAATGCTGGCACATAATGATGTTGCAATGCATTCTCCTGTGAGTCTAGGGCATCTGGATGATCTACCACAAAGTTGGATGGGAGCTTGACTACTTGAACTCACAGGAAGTAGATTGAATGATTCTGGGTGTCATTCAACCTGGAAAGCTGGTGACATCTTGTGATAGAGAAGATGCACTGCAAAGGATGAATTAGGACTGAAGGTGAGTATTGCACAAAAACTCAATTTTTTTATTCTGCCATTGTCTGGGGACTCATTTTGATTTTTTTTTTTTAAAGACGATGATGGTCTTTAATGCTGCTATATAGGAGGACTCTTGCTGCAATATGTGAAGTCTAACATATTGTAGGGAACTGGTAAGTCATTCAATCCACAAGCATTTACTCATAGCCAACACTACTCCTTGACAGTCAGAAACCAGCATTCCTTGTTAAATAATGTATTTGTACAGCATATACATTTGAGTTTGATCTACTTTATTTCACAATGGTATTCTGCAGACTTATTCACATAATTACGCTGCCCACATGCACCTTTCAGCATATTTGACTTCCAATACTGTTCACTGCTAAGTGAACAGAATTCAAGCATTGTATACAAAGATTTTAGCTAACCCATTGGAGAAAGCACTAGCGATTATTCAGAATGGAAGCTGCAATGTTCACTGAAGCAAGGCAATTAGACATGTTTTCAACTCAGTGTTCTTTCTGAATGCTCATTTGGTTAGCTAGCATGTATTCAATAATGCTCATTGAATTACTGTATATCTGGATTTGTGAAATGGCATTTAAAGTTGATTTGCCATAGAAGCATGAAAAGCTCCCATTTTGGAGCTTTTAACATGCACTCCGGTTAAGCATGAAAAAATGCATTTAAGCTGACCCAGGGGAAATAACTTATCTGCTGAGTTGCTATAATTCTCAAGACTCCTATCCCAGTCTTTCCCACTAACACCATAGCTGCTGGTATATGTACCTTCTGAAAAGTCTTTGATTCAAGACTTTAGTACAACCTGCTTTCAACACCACCTTAAATCTGAGCATACTACAATCTCATAAGCACAACTAGTTAACTTTATAACAGGAGAAGGGATAGGCTAGATCATTAATAAATATTAGCATAATCATGAATCGGCTGTTATTTCTTTACTCCTTCCTTTTGCTTTTCCAGTAGAGGCACTGCGTCTCTCATGTAAGTCCCTGTAAAAGGACATTTGCTGTTTGAGAGTTTAGAGAGGGTAATTACAACTGCAGAAATCTGTCCCCTCTTTCTTTCCCTCCTCTACTGGGAGCCACACCTAGTCTAGCAGTAGAAAAATCCAGGCTCTGTGCTATTCCTCTGTATAGTGGAAAATATATAATTGGTATAGACATGGCTGGATCTCGGGGGAGGTGTAAGGGAGGGCTAGCCCTCCCCTCCAGATTTCAGTTGTGCCCCCTCCCCCCCATCCTCCATGGAAGCTGTATCCATTGGGCTCCTTCCAACATCCCCTACTGCACACAGTCTGAGCACAGGCAGCACAGCTACTCTCCACCTCATCACTCCTTCTCTCACACAACTCGGATTGATTCTCTTACAGACAGCCTCTATGTGCAAACTGTTATGCTGCACAGCCCTTTTTTATATGGGAACTTCACAGGTCAGTACTGCAGCTTACCATAACTCAGCATATCACAACCCCAATCCTTACAGAGGCAGTATAGCCACAACTATAAAATGCTGGTTAAATCCCCCAGGGGACCCAGTGCACATTGCACCTGTCTCTGCTCCAATCCAAGCAGTGATTAAAAACTAAAATGACAGTCCTAATACTGGCAGAGCTGGCTGTTGCTTCTCCCCAAGTGAAACCCCAAATTATGGATGTTACTTTGAGAGAGTTACAGTTAGCACGAAAGCCCCCAATCCCTTCACATTCAGCAGTTCTCCATGTAATATTGCAGCCCTGTCTGTGCCATCTCTGCTACCTTTGTTGTACATCAAACACTAACTTGACTAAGCTCAGAATCACCTGCCGGTCACCTACTATTTTGGAGGAGATAAACGATTAAGCTGAGGGCTTGTTCTCAAGTGAATGACAACATTTACAGAGGAATGGTCATTAACAAAAACACAAGCCCAAAACAACACAAGCAAGATACTTCACTTGTCTGAGACTTACTAGTGTAGTAGGTGGCATGTTGTTGTGGGCTTGTGTTCCTGTAAATGATGGTGCTCTCCTGCAGCTGTTCCCATTCACAAAAAATCAAGCCAACAGCTTGATAATCTCCTCCAAATAGAGGGAGGATTTTAGCTCATCTGAGCTAGTGTTTTATATACATGTAACGGAGTAGGGATGATCGAACGGTTCGGGTTGATCATCGGTTCGACCCGAACATTGACTGTTCGAGGTTCGGCCGAATTCCGAACTTTTTGCTGAAAAAGTTCGGAATTCGGCAACCAGAACCGACCAAAATGCAATGGGAACTGGGCTTTAGAAGCCCGTGATTGGACCAGAACCATCAGTAAAAGCCAATTGAGGGGGCATGAGAATGCTAGGAATATGATTGGAGTGACTAGGGGGTCCAGAGGCCAATCATTAGTGAATACGCCCCCCAGTATATAAGATAGCCCGCCAAATCTCTACCATTTTAATACAGGGCTGTGGAAGAGAGTGGAAGCAGTTCTGTTACTTCTGCTCTCAAAGTGTCATTTAGCAATTATTAGTGTGAGGAAAGGGATATCTAGTGTAGTTAGGGTACTATTTTCCACTATAGTTAGATTTAATAATCTAGTTTCTGTAGGGAAAGTGTTAAGTGTAAGGGGACCGTAGTGTAGTGTAGGGTTAACTGACTCTGACTGCTATGGCAGGGTGACAAAACCCTTCCATGTCAGGGTGACCGTTATAGAGAAAAGATTGTTTCTCTTAGAACACTTATAGAACCGGATAGTGGCTTCGCCCCTGTCACCCTGCTTTTTGTTGCAGGCGTTTATAGGGCTTTTTTGAGGACATGTTTGGAGTCAGGCATGACATCTGAACTTCTGTGTAGGGGTATATATAAACACACACATGTATGTATATATACACATACACATATATAGGTGTGAAAGTAGCAGAAACCTATGCTTGCGCTAATGAAATAATTAACACCCATATGGCTTCTCTGCTATAACACCTATATATGTGTATGTATATAAATACATATAAGTGTATGTGTATATATACCCCTATACAGAATTTCAGATGTTTTGCCTGCCTCCAAAGACCCCCAAAAAATGCCCAAAAAAACGCCCGCTGCAAAAACACACCTGGGCGTTTTTTTTTTTGGTGCAGGCGTTTTTTTGGCCTTTTTTTGGGGGTCTTTGGAGGCAGGCAAAACATCTGAAATTCTGTATAGGGGTATATATACACACACACTTATATGTATTTATACACACATATAGGTGTTATAGGAGCGGAGACATATGCCTGTTAATTATTTCATTAGCACAAGCATAGGTTTCTGCTACTTTCACACCTATATATGTGTATGTGTATATATACATACATGTGTGTGTGTATATATACCCCTACACAGAAGTACAGATGTTATGCCTGCCTCCAAAGACGCTCCAAAAAATGCCCAAAAAAATGCCAGCTACAAAAACGCCCAGGTGTGTTTTTGCAGCAGGCGTTTTTTTTGGGCATTTTTTGGGGGTCTTTGGAGCCAGGCAAAACATCTGAAATTCTGTATAGGGGTATATATACACACACACTTATATGTATTTATACACATACACACATATAGGTGTGAAAGGAGAGAAGCCATATGGGTGTTAATTATTTCATTAGCGCAAGCATAGTGTTCTGCTACTTTCACACCTATATATGAGTATGTGTATATATACATACATGTGTGTGTGTATATATACCCCTACACAGAAGTTCTGATGTTATGCCTGCCTCCAAAGACCCCCAAAAAATGCCCAAAAAACCGCCTGCTACAAAACCGGCAAGGTGTGAAAATAGCGGAGCCACTATCCTGTTCTATTGCAATTCTAATACAAACAAACTTTTTTTTTCTGGTTCTGGACATGCTACAGAGCTGAAACTTCACAGGTACACTTTTTAGACCCTCCAGACACTAAATCAAAAGAAACCTCTTTTTTTTTTTTCCAATACTTTTTTCAATAATTGGCTCTCTATCAAAAATTACAATTTTTAAAAACTTTTTTTGTGTGATTAATAGTCCCTGGGGCATGACCCGGAACCCTAGGCACTTTTTAGGGGCATTTATTGGGTTTTAGGGCTTCAAAATGGTGTTTCTTGAGTACCGAAGTTCGGGTCCCATTGATTTCAATGGGGTTCTGAAATCCGGGCCGAACTTTCGGGAAGTTCGGGTGTTCTGGTCGAACTGAACTTTTGAAAAGATCGATCATCCCTATAAGGGAGTAGAGGAGGCATAGGGGGTTCTGGCTTGCAGAGCAGGGGAAGTGGGGACTGTGGGTGCTCTGTGCACACTCCATTACATTCCTTCTTCTCTGAGCTGTCACTAAGAACTTCCGTCTCCTTCATCCGGTGTTGTTGGATAGCAGTGCAAAGAGGAGGAGAAGAGGAAGAGGAAGATTTTAACTGAACTAACTAAAACGTGTTGGGGAATTTCCCTTGGCAGGTTCCACTATTGGAGAAATTCTAGAATAAGGTCAACAGTATGTGCCTGCCTTGGATAGGGGTGCAAATGCATAGATTGGAGTATACACCAGGGTTGATTTTTTTTTAAAAGTGTAATGTTTTAATTGTGTAATTGTTTAATTGTATCAACAAAATTGTAATACATTTTATTTTATAATGATGGAAGTATTTTTTCAGTGCATTTAAAAGTCCAAAGGGGAAACCGTAGGTTTTTGCATCAACCAGGGGAGGAGGAGCAGAGGAGCTACCAGACATGCTTACCGGAAACCACAGCACTAATTTAAACTGGGTCCCTTGACGTATTCAACCACTTGCATAGCTGAACCTGCGATCTGTCCCTGTGTCACTCAGTCACCTTCCCCCACACACGTCAGTAAGCACCAGGCATTACCAAAAATATGTAGCAGAAAACAAATTGGCCAAAAATGATAAAAAATTTGGTTTTTTACATTTTTTTGGGGTGGAATTTCATATAAAAAAATTTGAAAAATATTGTAATTTTTTCAAAATTGTCGCTCTTTTTTGTTTGTTTGTTTGTTTGTTTTGTTTATAGCGCAAAAAGTAAAAATCGCACAGGTGATCAAATAGCACCAAAAGAAAGCTCTGTTTGTGGGGAATAAAAGGATACGGCGTTGCTTGACCGAGCAATTGTCAGTTAAAGTTGCACAGTGCCGAATCGCAAAAAGTGGCCTGGACGTAAGACAGCAAAATCCCCCAGTGGTAAAGTGGTTAACAAATATTTTATACTTGTGGGGATACTTATTCTTTAAGTGCCACTAAAGATTTTTTTAAACATTCATCCTGTACAGGTAATTCAAGCTTTGTAGTTTTACCAGAAATGACCACAGCCACAACATATGACCTGTGAAGTACTGCCATAATTAACACCTCTACCTTCCACCACCCTAGTAGTAAGTATGAGGATATACGCACTTCATTGGAAGGTAGATAGCCAAAAACAATTATAACAGATATAGTGTAACTATTCGGTTGTATTTTAAATGTCAGTTTAAACAAATTTATAGATGTTAAGTTCAAATGTAATATTTTTTGAATGCTCAGTTGTTGTCAACGTTCCCAAAAAAAGATAGAGCAGTTCAGAGTAAGCTTTTTCTTACAACATATTATGCGTTGCTAATTAAACTCTTGTGCCTTAAAAGTGAACTGCAGGATGCTTTAAAAAGAAACATCAATGAATGCAGTTGTGTGTTAATAAAAAATAAATAAATACAAGCAACTCATGAATTTGAATTTGGTTTTGTTCATGTACTTCTTTGCACAAAAGCAATCAGGAGAAGAAATCAAAGTATTAACAGGGATGATCTCAGCAGATCATCTGTTTTTTGTACATGTTACCTATCCAATTATGATGTTGTATCCAAATTTTGACCTTTCCTGTAATCATCTAGCTTGGCCTTACCCCCTCCCCAACCAAGCAACTTTATCTATCCTTTAATATGATTAGTGGCTTCGCTGACCAATAGGGATACAGATTGCCATTGAGGATAACCTCTGCTTAAGGTTTTTTTGGGGCCTTTGCTCACTCTATTATGCTGGTTTAATTTAACAGGTGGCTCACATGAAAATGCAGCCTGTTGTGTCTTATGCCAGAGATTTTTTCTTAACCCAGTTTGGCACTGCTAGAGTTGGTTCGCAGTGATGAATCTCAGTATTAAGCTTGGGAAAGACAACTATGATTTTTTACAAATGTTGCCCTATCACTCAACACTCAAAGAGAAACTATTGGTTAGGTTGAAGATCCTGTTTGAACTCAAAGAGCATTTTTTTTCTTTTTCCAACTTGGTTAACTATATAAAACAAAAAAAGAAATAGTAAAGGGAATCTACAATTTTGCATATTTTTTCTTTTTATTATTTATGTTATTTGTTATGTTTAATGTTGAAAAATAAATTACCCTGTATTTAGATGATTATCATTTATGACATTTTAATTTTTAAGTTTACTAACTGCAGCCAACAGGTAAAGCTTTACACCAGTTGTATTCTCTGTAAAGTCTCTTCCTTTCAGCCAGTTCCAGTGCTAAAATGGGCCTGAATGACTTTGAGGAGAGCCACAACCCCTTCTGTTTTTGTTTGCAAAGACGGCAATTTGGCTAAGGGTAACTCCACTTTGGTGGAATAAAAATATAGCAAATGCAGAAAGATTAATATAGCATATAAAAGCTATATTTTTTTAAATTAAAAATTACTTTTTCATTTTAATCTGCAGCGCTTTCATTTTATGTAAAATTCAATGCAATATGGCAACCTAGAGGTGTTCTGTACACTGTTGGTGTACAGACTACTTTCAAGAATGTCATTTTCTGCTCTTTTGAAGAAATCTGCACTAAAGTATGAGTCGTATTTTAGGAATCTTTGGCAGCAAAAATTTCATTTTTGGTGAGGTACTCCCTAAGAGTTCATTTTTTTCTAAAGGGATGTAGACTTTAAAACTTTTCTCATCAGAATACTAAAGGTTCATCTGCTGATTCTAATGAATCAGCCCCTTCCATTTAGAATCACTCTACACAGGACATTGTCAAATAAAGACCTATTCCTTTAGTGAATAAACAAATAGGAGTCTGCAAAAAAGGTTTGTTAAAATCCTTGCAGTGTACTTTTTTTTTTTTTTTTTATCAACAAAAGTGGAGCTCTAACTAGTAAATTTACACAGTCTACTGAAAAGTATAAAGGTATTTCTTGCCTTTCTCATTGGAAAGTCCAAAATGCTTTTCAAACAGAGGGTTATGAGTGAACCTTCTGATAAATGTACAGTATATTTGTAAAATAATATTTCAAACAAATAAATAAAAACAAACGTTATAGTCCTGAAATTAAACATTTGTAAAAATAACATTGATATATAACAATTTTATTAAGATTAATAACTAAGACCATTTTTGGACAAATCTATTATAGAAAATGTCCTTTTTATGTCCTCATGTTATCAAACCTAGTATTTTTTATTCATACAATAAACACTGGAAAATATCTTGAAATGATTTAATCTCTGGCTGGGTCTCAAAATAAGCTTTTATAACACGATGGTGTGCATCACATTTTATTATTCAGGGCACATAATGATGCAGACAAATACTTTTTATAGCTTTTTAACATCTGCCAATTTTTTGTCAGTTATAGAATTCACCTCTACTAACAGCCGAGGAACAGTATTTATTGAAAAAGCAATATACATTTGAAATACAGAGAGCAGCTACAAAAAATAATACACAATCTCTAATTGGCTTTTTGAAACCAGATTGTTAATTAAAATAAAGATATGTAGGCTGCCATTAATGATCTCCTGAAAATGCTACTGCCTTAGTTGCAGATCCTCTGCATTTAGAGCTTATTAATTCACTGATCTGCAAGAACTGGGTAGGTCTGAATACCTTCCTTACTGAATGCTTTTTCCTGGGTAAGTAAATACAGTTCAATGGCCATTCAGAGAACGATGTTTATTATAAGGAGGCCAATTACTGTCCACATAATGCTTTCATTACAGGTGCCCCTTAAAGTGTGTGTATAGCCAAAACATATTTTTTTAATTTTGGGTAGAGCAGGGAAGGGTTGAACCCCTCTCAATTTTGTATTGCTGTCTGTGTCTCCACTCAGTCTCCACTCAGTAGATTTATCCCCCTATCTGTCCAGGTAGCCACTGTGACAAAGACAGAAAGTGATGGAAATGTAACATTTTGTAGTTTTCACCAGAACAAGAGATAAGGGTAAACCTTCTAATAGGAACATCTGCTTTGGTGACAGCCGTCTCAGAGTGGAATGCCACTTGCATTGTAGAGATTTACTCTAACTTCCTGTTGGATTTCCAGGACAATAAGTGAATGGAAGTCTGTCCAACTGGACAGAGACAGCAAAAAAAAGGAAAAAAGAAAAGAAAAGGTATTTAATTTTTGAGAGAGTAAAAATGGTTTAACAAAATAAAGTTCAGACTATACGTTAATATGCAGTAATGTAACCTATTTCAACCAATTATAAGCTGTATATTGTATCCCTTTTCTTTGTGTCTTATATGTATGCCCCAGGACATGACATCGAAGTGGAACTTCAACACTTACTATTTGTAATCCTTATGCTGCTAACATTAGTAAATAGATAGGAAAGGGTATTGTATTTACGCGTTTTAAAATTTTATTTTACATTTCTTAAGGCCTTTCCAGGCCTAGGCAAATGACATCATACATCCCAGGTGCCTTTTCCCGGCTAAGCACACCCTCCTGCCTGCATGCCTAAAGTAAGGGCAAATGGACTCCAGGAAGTAAATGCTACATGAATCACCTTACTCAAGATGGCCACGGCAAGAAATGCTAGGGGGTGTTTTTCAAAGTGATTTCTCAGCAAAATAAACCATGTAGACATATATGGATGGATGAGTTTGCTTTGAATATTAAAAATGAATTGAATAGTGTTTTTTATTTATGTTGCCCAGGTGCAGTCTATTCCCCTTTAACATGCTTTCATTAACTGGGCACAATATCAGAACAAATATCCGAGATTACAATACGTTGCATTCCAGTTAAAAGCCCTCACTCCTACCCAATGGGACCCCACTCCCATAAATTTGAGGCTGAAGCAGAGGCCACATTACTTTTTTGTCCTCTTCATAGGATCTTTCATGTTTGGAGTTTTTCTTACCTCTTTGAATCATCAACGGTCAGATCTTGTTCAGGAACAGCTGTGTGGATACATGGAGTGTCCTGCGGCATCCAGGGCATTCCACCTTAGTTTTTTTTTTTTTTTTGCTAGTTAGTTCCGAAACGTATGCTGCCATGGAGTCTGCAAGGAAAACTGACAATTTCTAGTAGACTAGTTATGGACGTGGCTTCTTTCTCAGCCTCAGCCTCAGCCTCAGCCTCAAAATTTATGGAAGTGGGGTCCTATGGGGTGCCATGGAGTCTATCAGGAAAGGAAAATTACAGTAAGTATTTGATAGTAAATGTTCCAGTTTTCTTAATTTGTAGACCTACCCAATAACCTCTTGAATATGTTAATAAATGACCTGTTGATTGCAGGAAACAACTTTTCATTCTATCTAGGTCATTTCTAGTGTTTACAATTGTCTTGCATGTAAATGTGAAGGAATTCCTAACAGGCATCATCCCTTCAGCAAGCATTGATCTGTTTATACAGTTAACAATGGCAGAAAACTTGATGGCTACTCTTTGTGTAATGTAAAGGACTAACAGGGGTGGAGCCAATGACTTTCGTGGATCGATGTGCTGACGTCACCGCGTTGTGCAGGTCCTGGAAGGACGGGCTGTTGTATTAAGGCTTGTTTATCCATGCGTGTCTTTACTGCATTTCTTGTAAGTGCAATCTATATTATTTAATAATAAATGTACAAAAGATTTTATGCTACAGCGAGTTTATGTCTTTTTGGGGTTTTCATATAACTGAATCAGCTCTTGAGTGGAGGATACCTTTCCTATCAAACCAAGTCCCGTTTTAATGGACAGATGCCCTGGCTGCGTTTAGAGCCACAAGTGACCTTCTGTATAGGAAGTCAACACCAGCTGGTAACCAGGCGATCTAAAAGGTGGATGCTTTCACTCAAGATCATGCATTTTTCAGGTGATGGATAGTGCACTTATCGATTAAATGGATTTTGGTTTATCACCGTTTGGACTTCTTTTCTATTTCTTTTAATTAAGTGCAACTCTTTTTACTATATTATTTGTGCTGTGTGTGTCTCACAGAAGAGTTGCTGCTACATGTGTGTTTTGATATTTTGAATAGCACAGTTTTTACCTTTTTGTATTATTAGTGGAGCCATGACTGCCTGAGCTCTGACTTACTGAGTGAGACTAGGTGTCATTTAACCAGGAAGTTTTACAGCAACAATGGAACTGTCTGGGGACAGTGATGATGACTCCGCTGGCATAAATTGCTAAAGCCTTCATCAGAATCTTCAGCATTTGGTACTAGTGTAAGAATCCTGCCACCTGCCACCCCCCCCCCACACACACACACACGCACGCACCAACACATGCACACACACTGTTTGATGTGGTTCCTTATGTCTGCTCTACATCAATACAAGACACAGTAGTGATGTAGGGGCCAGCAAGAGGAATCATTGAAGTGCTAGATGTAAAGACTGTGGAGTTTGGACTCGCTGTCTCCTAGAGAGTGTTGGTATCTTCTATTGTGAGAGCAATGTTTTGATTTTTTTTCTTTATTTGGAACTAACTAGTTGCTTTTAAAAATGGTTTATATTGAGAATCTGAAGTTGTTCTTTAAATATGTTACATGAAAAAACAAAAAACAAACATGATAAAGACTGTAATAGGGAACAGTACATTTTGTGGAGAAGTGCAACAATGGCCATTGTAAAAGTACACCACGAGGACGGTTAAGAGGGGTGATAGGCTTGCAGAGATTTGGCAGATTGGCATCAGCAGTAATCAGCACTGGTTTACAAAGGGGCGTTCTTGTCTACCCAAACTGTTAACATTCTACGAGGAGGTTAGTTGTGAGCTAGACAGTGGGAGACCTGTGGATGTGGTGAACCTGGATTTTGCTAAGGCATTTGATACAGTTTCCTGCAAACGCTTGATTTATAAATTAAGGGCGACAGGCATCAACCACAAGGTTTGCTCTCGGATATGGAACTGGTTAAAAGGGCGTGTCCAAAGGGTGGTAATAAACAACAAATACTCAAACTGGTCTGGGGTGGTAAGTGGGGTCCTCCAAGGCTCAGTTCTGGGACCAATTTTGTTCAATTTATTCATAAAAAGCATTGAGGACGGATCAGTAGCTCAATCTCAGTTTTTGCAGATGAAACAAAATTGAGCAGGGCAATAACTTCACATCGTGAGGCAGAAATCTTACAGAATGACCTGAACAAAATAACAGAGTGGGCAACTACATGGCAAATGAAGTTTAATGTGGATAAGTGCAAGGTATTGCACTTAGGGACCAATAACATAAAAGCAATATACAAGCTAGGGGGGGACCTCTGGGGGTATCAAAAATGGAGAAAGATCTGGGGGTCTTAGTGAAAGATAGATTAGGCAATAGCATGCAATGTCAAGCTGCAGCCTCCAAAGCCGGCAGAATGTTGGCATGCATAAGGAAGGGGATGTATTCCAGAGATAAAACTATAATCCTACCACTTTATAAAACTCTGGTCCGACCACATGTGGAGTATTCTGTACAGTTCTGGTCCCCAGTCCTCAGAAGGGATGTATTGGAGCTTGAGAGAGTACAGAGAAGGGCAACAAAACGTATTAGGGGATTAGAGGACCTTAATTACGAAGAGCGTTTAGAAGCACTAGATTTATTCTCCCTAGAGAAGAGATGCGTGAGAGGGGACATGATAGCGATTTACAAATACCTCAATGGTGATCAGAGCATAGAAAATAAACTATCCAGTCGCAAGGAATGCATTAGGACACAAGGTCATACAATTTGTTTAGAGGAGAAGAGATTTAACCTCAGGCTACGCAGGGGGTTCTTTATTGTAAGGGCTACAGGACTGTGGAATTCCCTGCCACAAATGGTAGTAACTGCGGGGAGTATGGCTACTTTTAAAAGACTCTTGGACGTACATCTCAAGGATCAAAACATTCAGGGTTATGAGAAATGAATAGGTCCACACACAACTACAAAGGTTGAACTGGATGGACTATTGTCTTTATTCAACCTCACCTACTATGTAACTATGTAACTATGTAACGTCATAGGTCCCCTGCCCTGGGGAAACAATGGACTGAGGTCTTGTAAGGTATTGTTGCACTGTAGCAGACACCTATTCAGGACATTTGCTTGTTCATCCTTGCAAACATGCAGATCAAGCTGCAACTATGCAACTTCTCCAGAAACGTATTGCTGTTTATGGCTGTCCCAAACTAGTCCAAAGTGATAACAGCTCACACTTCACCGGATCAACAGTACAGCAGTGAGCCAAAATTCTGGAGTGCACTGGTTGTGTCACACTCCATACCATACACAGTAAGCTGGTTTGATTGAACAGGCTATTGAAGGGCCAGTTACGCAAACTTACACCCACATATACAATAAGGGGGTGGGATGGGGTACTCATACAGGCAGTTCTGTTGTTAAATTCTAGGCCAATAGCCAAAAGTACACCACATGAGAGGATGGTGGGGGCTGGGGCACAAATTCCACAGCTGGAGTGCAGAATTCAGTATTTACATAAGGTTACTGAAAGAACAGGGCTTAACAGGTACCATGTTACTGCATCAGTGTCTTCTATTGTAGGAGCCATTTTTTAGATTTGTGTTTTATTTTAATTTGAAACCACAGATTAGCTTTTAAAAATGGTTTATATTGAGAATCTGAAGTTGTTCTTTAAATTTCTTAAATGAGAAAACAATATATAATTAACAAAAAAAAAAAAAAAAGGCCAACAAGACTGAATCATTAGATCTTTAGCCAAAATAAAAACTAACCTCAATGTAAGCCACAGGAGACAAGATCCAGAAACAAGTATATATAAGCACTTTTATTGTTTTTATTATTCTTAAATGGCCATAAATAACAGGCAATTCTGTATAACTATATATTTTTTAAAATAATGAGCGAGCGTTTTAGTTGCCAAACTGTTATTTATGAAAGCATTACTGCTACTTAATAAATAATCTGCTGTGTCAAGCATTTCTAGTGCTTTTCCAGAAAAAATCATCCATCACACGTCTCATGTGGACTGAAGTTTCAACTACCGGAAAAAAAAAGAGTTTTTGTTATTCAGAAATCCTAAATGACACTGCAGTACCTAGGAGCTTAGTGTCATTCTCTTAGAACCTTTTGATCCAAACAAGTAATGGGGGAAATAACTACCCAAGGTTTGTTATTTCTACCACTTAAGAAATGTTCTTAAAGTAGTATTCAACCCAAAACATACATGTATTATGTTGCAGCTTACCAATCTTAGATGTGATGGCTGCATTTGTTTTCTTTTAGGCTTCCTTCTATTCTATTTTCATCTGGTAATCCTACCAGTAAGTCTGTTTTTCAAAAGAACAAGCTCCTTTTCAGTCTCAAGGCACCCCATTTAAAGGCTTGGTTCGCATTACTGCATATTGGGGAACATGGGCAAATTTGCACGTGTTCCCAACACGCAGACAAACATGTTGTTCTTTAATTCCTAATGGTACCTTCCTGCAATTGGCAAATGCAGTTCATTTTTTGTACATGCTATTTTAAAAACAGGGTCGGGGACTTCTTTCCCTTTGTTTCTGTGGGTAAGGAAGCCCATTGAAATGAAAGGGCTGACCTACATGTAGCATGCAGCCGCACAGATGTGAACCAAGGGCTCCTTCACACGAGAGCTTGGGGATAGTAAAACCATGTGGTTAAGGCTCATTTTTACCACCTCCACCTGCTCCCCCTTTAGATGCAGTTGTAATTGTCAGGGATGAGCACAGTTCTGTGGGCGTGGCTGAAAGTGAATATTTTATTATACCTGTTCATGTGACAACACTGAAGAAATGACACTCTGCTACAATGTAAAGTAGGGAGTGTACAGCTTGTATAACAGTGTATATTTGCGGTCCCATCAAAGTAACTCAAAACACAGCCATTATTGTCTAAACTGCATGCAACACAAGTGAGTACACCCTTAACCACTTGCCGACTGCCTAACGCTGATCTACGTCGGCAGTCAGCCCCTCACAGGCAAAGTGACGTAGGGCTACGTCACTAGCTTGTGAGGGTCTAGGGAGCGAGCGCGCGCCCCCGGAGGCGCGCTCCCGCTCCCGCGTGGTCACGGACCCCCCCGCGCGTGTGACCGGCGGACCCGATGTCCGCCGGTCACTCGGCGATCGGCGGGGGAGAGGGAGAATGTCAGGCAGCTTGTGTAAACAAGCTTCCTGTCATTCTCCTTGCTGTTAGGATACTGATCACTCGGATCTAGTATGTAGATCCGTTGATCAGTGTCCATACAGCTCAAGCCCCAGCCAATCACAGTAGAAAGCATGCCCCTAGGGATACACACAGCCCCTCCCTCCCAAATAAAGTTAACCCCTTCACTACCAGTGTATTTTTACAGTAATAGTGCATATATATAGCACTGATTACTGTAGAAATGTCACTGGTAACCCCAAAAGTGTCAAAAATGTCAGTCAAGGGTCCGGTCTGTCCGCCCCAATGTCGCAGTACTGTAAAAAAAATCGCAGATCGCCGCCATTACACGTTAAAAAAAAAAACAACAAAAATGACAGAAATCTTTCCCTTTGTTAGTAAACGCGATAACTTTTGCGCAAACCAATCAAAATACGCTTTTTGCGATTTTTTTTACCAAACATAGGTAGCATAAAACAAATTGGCCGAAAAAGTAAAAAAATTTTGATTTTTAAATTTTTTTTTGGGGAATTTCATATAAAAAATGTGAAAAATATTGCTATTTTTGCAAAATTGACGCTCTTTTTTTGTTTATAGCGCGTGATCAAAAAATCGCACAGGTGATCAAATACCACCAAAAGAAAGCTCTGTTTGTGGGAAAAAAAGGACGCCAAATTCGTTTAGGTACAGCGTCGCACGACCGCGCAATTGTCCGTTAAAGTCACGCAGTGCTGAATCGCAAAATACCCCCTGGTCGGAATGGGGGTAAAATCTTCCGGGGCTTAAGTGGTTAAGTGAAAATGTCCAAATTGGGCCCAATTAGACATTTTCCCTGCCCAATGTCATGTGACTTGTTAGTGTTACAAGTTCTCAGGTGTGAATGGGGAGCATGTGTGTTAAATTTGGTGTTATCGCTCTCACTCTCTTATACTGGTCACTGAAAGTTCAACATGGCACCTCATTGCAAAGAATTCTCTTAAGATGTGAAAAAAAGAATTGTTGCTCTACATAAAGATGGCCTAGGCTATAAGAAGATCGCCAAGATCCTGAAACTGAGCTGCAGCATGGTGGCCAAGACCATGGTTGACCAAAGAAGCTGAATGCACATGCTCAGCGTCATATCCAGAGGTTGTCTTTTGGAAATAGATGTATCAGTGCTGTCAGCATTGCTGCAGAGGTTAAAGGGGTGGGGGGGGGGGGGGGGGGTCAGCCTGCCAGTGCTCAGACCATATAGCGCACACTGCATAAAATTGGTCTGCATTGCTGTCGTCCCAGAAGGAAGCCTCTTCTAAAGATGATGCACAAGAAAGCCCGCAAACAGTTTGCTGAAGACAAGCAGACTAAGGACATGGATTACTGGAACCATATCCCCTGGTCTTATGGGACCAAGATAAACGTATTTGGTTCAGATGGTGTCAAGCATGTGTGGTGGCAACAAGGTGAGCAGTACAAAGACAAGCATGTCTTGCCTACAGTTAAGCATTGTGGTGGGAGTTTCATGGACTGGGGCTGCATGAGTGCAGCCAGAATTGGGGTTCTACAGTTCATTGAGGGAACAATGAATGCCAACATGTACTGTTACATACTGAAGATTCCCTCCCTTCAGAGACTGGGCTGCATGGCAGTATTCCAACATGATAATGACCCCACACACACCTCCAAGAGGACAACTGCCTTGCTAAAGAAGCTGAGGGTAAAGGTGATGGACTGGCCAAGCATGTCTCCATACCTAAACCCTATTGAGCATATGTGGGGCATCCTCAAACTGAAGGTGGAGGATTGCCAGGTCTCTAACATCCAACAGCTCTGTGATGTCGTCATGGAGGAGTGGAAGAGGACTCCAGTGGCAACCTGTGAAGCTCTGGTGAACCCCAAGAGGGTTAAGGCAGTGCTGGAAAATAATGGTGGCCACACAAAATAATGACACTTTTGGACATTTTCACTTAGGGGTGTACTCATTTTTGTTGCCAGCAGGTTAGACATACTCACTTTGGTAAGATATTGTACATATACACACATATTTACATATATACACACATGCACACACATACATACATACACACATGCACGGACTTTTTAAAAATCTCAGTACAGTCCCTGCATTTGCACTGGGTACTTCATTGAAAGGTACTGCACTCTAAGAGGAGGCAGAGTGCTTAGGACAAGCCAATGCACAGGCAGGAAGTGAGGGAAAATCTGCAATAAAAAAAAAAGAGATTCTAGCATTGCCCTAGCGTATTTGCTTCTGTATGTATTGCTGTAAGAGAATATACCTCACCTGTCCAGTAAAGCTGTCACCAGAACAGGAAGTGAGGGGAAATCTCTGTAAGAGGGCCCCAGATAGCAGTAAAACTTGATAGAGGTTCTAATCTTTCCCCACTTCATCCAAAACTTTGTTCCATTAAAAAAAAACAAAAAAAATAGGCTATAGATACACTTTCAAATGAATAGAATTTGTCAAAGCTGTGTCACACTAACAAATAAATTAAATTAGTACCGCCCTACCAATCTCTATATAAAACACTTGTTGCTATCATAAAAAAAGGTATAATTAAATACCAGTGTAAATGTAATTTTCTTTCTTTTTATCTCCTGAACTCTCTACCAAAGGGGTCTTGCTGCATAAACAAAACAATAAAGTCTTTAATTATCATTAATCATAGAATGTAAAGGAAGGATTGTAATACAAGCCCTAACAGGGAAACGTATCATGCTAACAATATTTGGAACTTTTTTTGTAAACTAAAAAAAAAAAAAAACTCTTTATTGTAATGACCTGCAATAGAACAAAAATGTCTAAATATGAAGGTTTATTTCTTCAGGATAACAGAAGTTTAACCAAAAACCTATGGTAGCACCCTCCTAGTTAGGCTGCTAGGTAAATTTCACGTTTGGCTTCTGCTGTAATCATAGGAGCATTGATTGTTTGGTTTGGTCTGCTCAGAGCTTCACAGGCTGAGAGTTTGATTACTTCCCCCTGTTTGTAGAGTTTAGGGTTGTAGAATACAAATGTTAATCTGAATATTCAACAGGGCCTAGCCAATCCCTAGAGCGGTGTGCCTAGATAGAAGTAGATTGCTGTTAAATAGTCTGGAGCCCTGGGGAGTTGAACTTTTCCCCCCTTTGGGGATGGATCGGTGAGAGGAGAGAAGAGGGGATGTGTGCCCCTGGAGCCCTTTAAACTGAAAGCTAGACTACCTTAAATAAAGGTTTCCACTTATTGACTGTGTGTGTACCAGGATCCATTGAGTAAAGTGTCTATTTCTGCTTATACTACTTCATGGTCCCCAGCTATGAACCGTGGACTGTTCCAGTCTGCCTTTATTTGTGCTCATACTACTTCATGGTCCTCAGCTGTGAATCATGGACTGTTCCAGCCTGGCATTATTTGTGATCATACTACATCATGTTCCCCAGTTGTGAACCATTGACTGTTCCTTTTTTCCTTTCTTACTGCTACAGCTTCTAAGCAAGAAGTGACCTCTGCTATCAATCCATCACATTTTTGGAGTATTTTGTACCACCCCAAATCTCATCTTTCTACCAGCAAATAAACCTATAAAAGACAACCCCTAGACTGATTATTAAGCCAAAGAGAATGGACTGTTTTTGCTGTGTATCCAGGGCCGCTGATAGAAATCATGGGGCCCCGTACAGCCTACCTGACGGGGCCCCCTTCAGTCCCACCCTCAACCCCGCCCCTGGCCCCTCCCAAGACCCCGCCTTGAAGAAAAGTGCAGGAACAGGCTGGATGAAGTACAAGTATGCAATCCAGCCTGCTGTGCTAACCTGCTGCAGTAAATTGACTGAGGGTGGGCGGCAAGCAGTTTGGGGGAAAAGGTTGGGGGGTGGGTCCACATGACAGGACTGATCAGATACGCCTGTCCGTTCT
Organism: Pelophylax lessonae; assembly: GCF_965119305.1. Lineage (NCBI taxonomy): Eukaryota > Metazoa > Chordata > Amphibia > Anura > Ranidae > Pelophylax > Pelophylax lessonae. Next base: position 109,916,242 of record NC_138774.1, on the reverse strand, counting down.
ACAGGTGGACCTAATCTGACCCTCTATACTTGTGTCCATTTAAACCCACCTACCTCCAATCCGATCCGCTTAACAAAATGGAAAGGAATCTGTTCCCCTTCGTCTAGCCGCTAGCGGATCAAATTGGGGGGGCAGTCGGGTGTAAACGAACATCTGTTTTTTTACACCAGCAATCCTTAGAGCAGAATGGGCTGTGTCCATGTCCACTATACATAAGCTGAGTGGTCACAGACCTGTCATCTGCCCACTCCGATCAGTGGACAGATCCCCCTCTGAACAAACAGATTCCACTCTGTGTGAAAGCCTTGATAACAAACATCAACACAGGGAGCTAAGATCATCAGAATTTTAACACACAGGCAGCAGTCAGCAGGTGCTCTATCATGGCTGGCACTCTCAAAATTATATAAAGTTGGTATAGTCTCTCATATATACTACAGTGCACTGTACATTTCTATTCATTCTATCCATATTACCATCTACAACACACGGGCAGCAGTCAGCAGAGGTTCTCTGTCACAGTGTGTCACATAGCATGGCTGGCACTGTTGCAGTGTCACAGGACATGGCTGTTGGGTGCTGACCTTGTTAACTTATGACCAATGAGTTAACAAAATCAGCACCCAACAGCCATTCTATGTGACACACTGCAACAATGCCAGCCATGCTATGTGACACACTGTGACAGAGAACCTCTGCTGACTGCTGCCCGTGTGTTGTAGATGGTAATATGGATGGTGACATTATAGAAATGTACAGTACACTGTAGTATATATGAGAGACTATGCCAACTTTATATAATTTTGAGAGTGCACAATACTCCTACCAAGCTCCATCATATGGGAGTTAATGCAGACCCTGTTTGTTATAGATGTCAAAGGGGCAGAGGTGACCTCATCCATCAACTCAAATCGCCACAACACACATCACACTAGTGTGAACCATGCCTAAGTGCTGGACAAATACCCTGCTAAAACAGCCTGGTAAAAAAATTTGTATCCTCTTCCTGCTGAAATTATATGCATCTTTAACAGGGGGAAACTCTCATTTAGAAAACATTGCATGCTTACAGGCTGTGTACACATAATGCTGGAGGTTTGCAGTGAGTTGGGACAGTAGACTTTGCTGAAAATAAAGTTCAGCGACAAGCAGATCTTGAAGCCCTCTAATCCCCCATAAGATCTATCTGCTCTTATCAGACATAAAGCTGACAATGTAAGGGTTCACATTGTCACCCAATAGTAATGTTTTCCCCTCTGCAGACCCCATATCACTACAGCTTCCCCTTACAATTCTATGCAGCCACCCCCCATCCCCTTCACATTAGGCATCTTCACTACAAAACAGGAAAACAGACCTTGTAAACTTCAGTGCAAGCTCTGCATTCTCTGCTACACACAGGGAGGGGGCGTGGCTGAGCCGGGGACATGGACAGCAGACAGCCCACAAGATAAGGAACACAAAAGGACAGTACGTGAAATCAAAGGGCTGCTCCTCTGCACTCCAGCATCACTTGTCATTTATGGGCTGCAGATGGGGGTGGTAGGAGAAATTCTGGAGGTGTTGAAGCACCCACCTGGTGCTGCTCCTGCCTGCTCCCAATTGTCCCCCTTCAGGCATGCTGCCTGTCAGTGACTGTGTCACTTGCCTGTGCACCGCCACACCCACCTCTGGGATTGCCGATCTGCTCCCTCTCAGCCAACTCACAGAAGCTTCTCCCTCACTCCACGGCACCTGCTGACAGTGCTGAGGGAGCGGAGGTACAAAGAATCACTCCGCCAGGGAGGGCATAGCATAGGCAGTAGGCGGGCGGATGGCAGACCGGATCTATAATGTGCAGCAACTGCACTTCATGTACCTACGCCCGAAAATGAAAAAAAAGTGCCTGCTCTGCTCCAGCCTCCTGGGACCCTCATTTGACCTGATGGGGCCCAGGGAAACTTAATTTAACCCTGGGTAGTAAGTAGAAGCAGGAGTGTGAGCTATAGAAATCAATGTATTATTATAGGCAGGAATGAACCATAAAGCTGCCCGGGCCCCCCCTGTCTTGCTGATGAAGCCGGGCCCGGTACAACAGGGCTGGTTGTACTGCCCTATCAGCGGCCCTGTGTGTATCTGCTTATTTACAGAGGTACCTTTTAAATGCACAGAGCACCAAAAAGAAAGAAGCAAACGTTTTTTTGTTTCCTGAACCTTTAGATTCCTCTCATTATCCCCTGCAGGCCTACATTTCTTTTAAAGAATTTAGCCACAAATGAGCAGAGGTGGATAGAAGAGGGAACACATGAAGAAAGCTTTATTATCATTTTTGCATTTTGAGGATTGGTGCTATAATCATTAACCCACTGCCCTAGGCACTGGCCTATGAAGGCCATTTTAGTAAATAAATTGTTTGCCCCAATGAGTGCAGTAGACCTAAGAAAAGTAATTTCTGTACAGAAAACTGACATTGATAATAACTATCAAAGTTTTAGAAGAGTTCCGTAAGAGGAAATGGTCAGCAGAAATCCCTCAAAACCAGGCTTTTTTAAATGGAATGCCATTAAGACTGTATGCCTGTGCTCGGTGAGAGAAGCTAAAATAATTTAAATATTTAAATCATTTTGCATCTTGTTGAACTGAAGATTTGGAATGCTGGGTTATAGATATTCAATCACATGAATATCTGTCCATCTAGCCTTAAAACCAAAGCTTTATTTTGACAATATCATTTGCAGGAGGTTTGCTTTCCAGAAAATCAGCATGTGTTTGCAAGCATGACAGCCTTGGATAACTACCCAGCTGTTACAGAACAAATCACAACATGCCTACTAACAGGACATGCTGAGACTTGTAGTCTCACTGCAGTCTCACTGCAGAAGAAGTGTCACAGACTGTTTATCACGGTGTCAAAGACTCAGTGATATTTACTTGTCTGAAAGACACTTTTCTCATTTTACAAATTATCATGTTAGTGACATGACATCATCATAGTATATAAATATTTCTATAGGTAGCAAACTGTAAATAAGCAATAAAATCTGCGCTGTGATATAAAATTATAAGTGAGTCTGCTAACACAAAAGGAAGTGTAGCACTACTCCTTGGGAGCTGCTGATTACGTGTTCCCCTGGGTTACCATTAGCAACAGCAAGACAGTTCATCACATTTTGTAAATAAAAAGTCGCGCTAAGTGATGTAGGACTAAATAAATGTCCAAAAATTGTCAAGTGATAAGAAAGTTCAGAAACCAAACAATAATCAAAATAAATGTCCAAAATTAGTCCAAATGTGTATGGTGAATTGTGTGAAGAAATGGTGTCAATCCAGATTCCCCCTTGGTAATATGCTTACCAGAGCACAGTATAACAAAGGCCCAGGATCCTAATCAACGATCTTGATATTGTTGGTAGATATCCGTGATCAACCTCTCAAAATTTGGATGTGTGAAATCATAGAAAAAAACAGAAGAACGCCATAGAGTAAAATCCCACAAACAAATATGTATAACCAATAACAGTAGGTCACCAGTGATAACCCAAACTGGAAAATTGTGTGAAAAAAAAGGAATAGAATGGTCCACCACCAACATTAATGCTGCTTACCAGATTAAACATCCACAAAAATAGATAAAGGAAAGCCAAAACTAGGTATAGCAATCAAGGTATTCTTTACCAAGAGGAATTAGTGTAATCCACCACCAATATATCAGTCCCTTACCAGACTGGATGCATAACATTCATAATGTGAACAAATAGCACTCCACCCAGCAATCAGGTATACCGACACCTCCAAGCCTCTTACCAGATGAAAACTTGTTTAGGCATTGATGTCCTAAGGTGGGTAGACACTGAGATCCCCACAGATGGCAAAACAGATTTACCGGACTGCAACTTTAGGTAAACCAGGATGTTGGATAGGTGGTAGGATCGCCTCTGATGCACAATAATTGGGCCTCAAATGCACAAAATATAAAAGGAAAAGGCCGCCATAATATTAAAAACGTACAAAAATGTAATAAAATAAAGGTAATACACTCACATGTAATTAGGGCAAAGAAAACTTTTTGTATCAGCCGCCGGCCGGACGGCTCTGCACATCCGCACTCGTTGGACGCTACCGGAAATGACGTCAGCACGCCGTGACCTAACGTAGTTTCGTCATAGATGACTTTTTCAAACTTTATACAAAACATATAAACTTCATGTCCAATATTAATAAACATAAAACTGATGCAATATTAAGAAGCAAAAAAAAGTCCAAAGCTGACAAACAATGAGTCCCATAGTGTATGCAATTGGTGAAAAATGCACTTGACACAGCAACACCAATACACGTGAATCTTTACATCTCAAAGTGCTCAGGTGTCCAGCCACCAATATCAAGTGGATTCAAAACTCACCTGAGCAAATGGCTCCCATTACAGCAGCATATGCACTATCTATGCATGAATGGAAATCCCTCAGGAGTCAGTACAGGAGCCAACTTCCAATGGCAACACGTGATGTACTCCAGCTAGAGGTAAATAAAGCTCCCCATGAGCCCAGAGAATTTTCCAATAGTGTAGTAGGTTTATTACCAGATAAAAGTATAACAGCATTAAATCCAAAAAAGGTCAAATCCAATCAACCTACATAGAAAGCTGCTGCTATCCTGAGATCATGCAGAGGCATGACATCAGCAGCAAAATCTCCACCCCGACTAATTGAGTTTACATACAATATATTAACCACAAGTTTACTCTAATTTAGCACTGTTTTTTAAGTGGTCAACTAAATTACACTGGTTCGTCCACATGTATTGAACATTTCTCACTTTAGAAAAGCAATGCTGACTTTTTGTCATGGTTCAGTAAGCATGGAGCAACATGCTTTTTTGTTAGGAAAGGTCAGAATGTGGCAACCCTATACAGGTTGCAGGCAGGTAGTGGTTAACGCTGCCCCAGCCGGGAAGTTCGGAGTAAGTTGTGTTCCCTGGGTCTTTTTTGGTGTGCTATAAAAGGATTGAAGGTCTGGACCTTAGGGAGGCCCAGGGGGTTCTTGTTGCTTTGTTGGTTTGTTTTTGTCTGACCTCTTTGTTGCTGGAGTCTGGATTCCCAGTAATATGCCAAGGTCAGAGTTCCCACTGCCCAGAGGGATTGCTGGAACTTGCAGTCCTTCCTGAAGATACCATCCATAGATCCTACAAAGACTGGACTGTTTCCTATGAAGGTATGCTGGGACAGCCACAAGCTTGAGATAGGGACTGGGGATGTTAGGAAAAGATTGCACATTGTGTTGAACTGCTATCTGTCTATGTCATCATGTTAATTTATTCAAGTAAAGCATGTGAAACTTTGTATTTGCTTAGTCTGAAGTTACTCAAGGGGTGTAATGCAAGTAACCAGCACTTATAGTCTAGAGCCTGGGTCACTAAAACACACCGGGATATGAAGATAAAGGTACAGACGTTCATACAGTGTGAAGACCCAAGTTGTTATCAAGGGTAACAAGGGTCTCTCTTTACTCCCCCCACACTAGATGATTGGTATTGCCACATTAGACAAGCCGATGAAATGGAGGAACTGATCAGTATTGCCTGCGATAACCCATCAAAATTCAGCCGCACATGGTCATGGTGGCTCATTTTTCAAGACTCCCTAGCAAAAACAGCATCATAAATAAACACTCAAACGATTAATCACAAACAACTCAAATCCGTGATCTAGCTTAGTCACAAAGAAGACAGAACCAATGAGGCCATCTGTACTCTCCCCCCTTTATATGGGACCTTTGGGGAAAAACTCCCCAGTCTCAAATCCCTCATTCTCTCTCTCCCATTCTTACCCCTCTCCATATCCCTTATCTCTTCCTATTCCTTATCTTTCCTATTTCTTAATATTTCCATGGTACATAACTGGTGATCCTCAAATAGCAGTGTATCTCTTTCTTTCTGCTTTGGCCTTTGGTACTTATGCCCCATACACACGTGCAGATTATCTGAAGACTTTTGTCTGCAGACTTACCAAAACCATATAATATTAGGTCAAACCTAAACACTTTCAATTTGTATGCAATCCGGCAGGCCCTTCCACTACATAGAAAAGGTAAATCTGAAGACAAAAGTGTGTACGGGGCATAACTTCTCTTTCCGTACTTTCGCAGTGTACCTTGATCCATTCGGGAAAATAACTAACAACACTGATATTTTGTTAACGTTTACTGTGAGTTTTTCTCTCTATGCCTCACTATTCCTTTCAGGAACTTAGGTTTTCTGTACACAACTGACAGCTAAGTTTAAAGAATCAGAAGTAACTCATTATTAAGCTCTGTTTTTACTCAAGTCTGGAAAATCTGTATTACACTACTCATATATATTGTTATTCTTTTTTGTTTTATGTTACCTCTCTGTAAAACCCAAGAATGTTCATGAAATACAAAGTAAAGGTTGGACATGGTGTCCCCCACCACAGGACATAGTATGTTCTCAATGGGGTGTCTGGGTGTGGTGGACATTACTCTTACCGATAGGTGAGCATTAATAATAATAATAATAATACACATTTGTATGCATACGTTTAATCGGGAACTCTGTTTTTCCATGTATCTCATTTATTAATTTTCCATGTGATGTTTAATTACACATCAGACTTGTTCAGCTTACTATTGTTATGTTCTATGTATTTCAGTTTACACTTTGGAAAACTTCAATAAAACTATTGAAAAAAAAAGGTCTTTCTAGCAGCCTGTTGTAAGCATGTACATGTGGCAGGTGAGATGGCTGCTAGCAAAGGGGAGAAGATCTGCACTGTCGGGTCCCTCATCCTGTACACAGGTATGGAAGAGCAAGTGGTTGTAAAACCTCAGTTATGAAATCTGAACTAAGTACATATATCTGTAGTGTTTATTTGTCTATCTCCAAAGCTCTAAGTATCCTTTCTCTCTGGTGCTTACTTCCTTTGTTATCAGCAGGAATCACTTCTGAGAATTTTTCCATCACATGAGATACATTTGTGATGGGGGTGGGAGTTCAGTACAAGGTTTGTCTATTCAGAACATAGCTCTGTATCCTTTCTTTGTTCCTGTGCAATATGTGGAGGGGGTGTCACTTTCTTCCAATCAGCTCTTACACAATGTTACTGCAGCTCTCTACCCCCTCCTCTGTGCTCCTCACAGATGTGAAAGGATTTTATCACAAATCTGCACGTTTGAGGGGATGTAGAAAAGAGATGGCTGCAGATAAACAGCTAAAACGTATGTAGGAGGATTTGTTTAATCTTTATGTATCACCTGAACCTATTCATTTCACTGGGTATCTGAGAGGGCTTACAACCACTTTAAATGAAGTGCACACATGGAGTCTGCACTATGTGCGTGGTTGGACCCCATACCCTTACTGGGAGTGAGGTAGCAGGTTGCTAGACAGGTGAAGAGGGCAAGGGCTCTGCATGTCCCTCCTAATTGCACAAGTAAATGTGGTGATGTACAGTAACATTGAGAAAGTTTATTAGAGATCAGCGAGTAGTTTAAGTACAGGTACCCCTGTATAAGGCAGTGACCCTATTCAAATGCCTAGCATAGGCCAGAATCACCCACCCTGGAGTAGACCCCCCACGTCACCCAATATTGGTGCCCAATATCGAGGGGAATATGGGGGACATGACAACTAACCACACTCCACCTACCGTACAAGAGTGAATGTAGTTTTGTGTATTGAAGTATTCCATAAATACCTGTCGAAAATTGTAGCAGCTTCAAGCAGTTTCTCATGGTAACATACAAAATTTGAACATTGTCCAGCTGGGCAAAAAGCATTAAAAAACCTGGGCAATAATAATATAATAAAACACATATTTATCTTAATAATGTATACATTTATGATGTGACTGCTCTTTCTTACAATATCCAGCTTGCCAGACAGCTGGAATATTTATTATACAATTGATAAGCTCCCATGACAGTTTGCATAATTTTTTTTTTGCTGATCACAATCTGTTAAAGAAGCTGTAAAGCTATGAGCTAAATTCCATGGGATTTACTGCCAGGACCTATGCTTATGGTATACAAATGTAACTTGACTAATGCTAGCGATGAGTGCATTGATTTTTAAAATAGTGTAATCTAAAAAAAAGAATGTTTTTTTATTTTTTTTAAAAACTGGTTATATTCCTGCAGATTTGTCCAATGTATAGTTTTACAATTTCCATGTCACAATCACTTGGAATCAGGAACTGCATAATTCCTAGGTATATTCTGAAGTAAATATTCAAGTGATTTAAAAAATGAAGAAAACTTGACAAACTTGGCAAAGGTATACTTTTAATAAACAGAGAAAAGTCGTGATCCTCAGGATCATGACTGATCTCTGGAGTGTATCGGTTTAGGTAGCTGAGATGAAGAGCAGAGAACATGTTCTTCGTTTCTCATCACAGTACATGACCATTCTGTCACAAACGGCCAGTTTAGAAAAGTGAGATCTGAAGATCTCACAGCCGTTACTCTGAAATATCTCCATTCCAGATTATCCAGCTCAGAGCAGAGGTGGAGAATCAGGGAGAGAAGCTGGTGCAAATAGAGGAAGAAGACTTTTTTCTTCCTATATATCAGCACCAGTGGGTTCAAAATGAATATAAAAAAAAAAGATATATATATATGTATATATTGTATGTACAGTGCCTTGCGAATGTATTCGGCCCACTTGAACTTTGCGACCTTTTGCCACATTTCAGGCTTCAAACATAAAGATATAAAACTGTAATTTTTTGTGAAGAATCAACAGCAGGTGGGACACAATCGTGAAGTGGAACAAAATTTATTGGATATTTCAAACTTTGTTAACAAATAAAAAACTGAAAAAATGGGCGTGCAAAATTATTCAGCTCCTTTACTTTCAGTGCAGCAAATTCTCTCCAGAAGTTCAGTGAGGATCTCTGAATGATCCAATGTTGACCTAAATGACCAATGATGATAAATAGAATCCACCTGTGTGTAATCAAGTCTCCGTATAAATGCACCTGCACTGTGATAGTCTCAGAGGTCCGTTTAAAGCGCAGAGAGCATCATGAAGAACAAGGAACACACAAGGCAGGTCCGAGATACTGTTGTGGAGAAGTTTAAAGCCGGATTTGTATACAAAAAGATTTCCCAAGCTTTTAACATTCCAAGGAGCACTGTGCAAGCGAAAATATTGAAATGGAAGGAGTATCAGACCACTGCAAATCTACGAAGACCTGGCCGTCCCTCTAAACTTTCAGCTCATACAAGGAGAAGACTGATCAGAGATGCAGCCAAGAGGCCCATGATCACTCTGGATGAACTGCAGAGATCTACAGCTGAGGTGGGAGACTCTGTCCATAGGACAAGAATCATTCGTAAACTGCACAAACCTGACCTTTATGGAAGAGTGGCAAGAAGAAAGCCATTTCTTAAAGATATCCATAAAAAGTGTCGTTTAAAGTTTGCCACAAGCCACCTGGGAGACACACCAAACATGTGGAAGAAGGTGCTCTGGTCAGATGAAACCAAAATCTAACTTTTTGGCAACAATGCAAAACGTTATGTTTGGCGTAAAAGCAACACAGCTCATCACCCTGAACACCCCATCCCCACTGTCAAACATGGTGGTGGCAGCATCATGGTTTGGGCCTGCTTTTCTTCAGCAGGGACAGGGAAGATGGTTAAAATTGATGGGAAGATGGATTGAGCAAAATACAGGACCATTCTGGAAAAAAACCTGATGGAGTCTGCAAAAGACCTGAGACTGGGATGGAGATTTGTCTTCCAACAAGACAATGATCCAAAACATAAAGCAAAATCTACAATGGAATGGTTCACAAATAAACATATCCAGGTGTTAGAATGGCCAAGTCAAAGTCCAGACCTGAATCCAATGGAGATTCTGTGGAAAGAACTGAAAACTGCTGTTCACAAACGCTCTCCATCCAACCTCACTGAGCTTGAGCTGTTTTGCAAGGAGGAATGGGCAAAAATTTCAGTCTCTCGATGTGCAAAACTGATAGAGACATACACCAAGCGACTTACAGCTGTAATCGCAGCAAAAGGTGGCGCTACAAAGTATTAACTTAAGGGGGCTGAATAATTTTGCACGCCCAATTTTTCCCTTTTTTATTTGTTAAAAAAGTTTGAAATATCCAATAAATTTTGTTCCACTACATGATTGTGTCCCACTTGTCTTCACAAAAATTTACAGTTTTATATCTTTATGTTTGAAGCCTGAAATGTGGCAAAAAGTCGCAAAGTTCAAGGGAGCCGAATACTTTCGCAAGGCACTGTATATATGTGTGTGTGCATATATATACTGTATGTATATATACTGATTATATGTATATATACTGTATATGTGTGTATGTGTATAGATAGATAGATATTCAGTTAGTTTTCATGTGTCAGAACATGTCATTACGAGTTCTTTTAAACTTTGCTTTCACTTTTTAAACTTAGCGGCACTGTAATCTCACAATATCTTGTGAGATTACAGGCAGTCCACCACATTTTACACGGATCTCAGCCGTTTTCAGAGGAAAAACGTCTCCTCTGATCACCCTGTGAGAAGTGAAATTCTTGGCCTCCTAAACTGGGTGCCAGAGGAGATAATTTTTCTCTGAGAACTGCCAAGAAGTGAACTGAAAGAAAACTTCTCAGTTTATTAAACGTACACCAAAGTGAGCAAGCAAATGTGCATCTTCATAGAATATCAAAATTTGAAAATATTGACAAAGGATTCCCAAAATACATTCTTAAAGTTTGCAACTTCTTGGTAGTGTTCAGCGCTGACCAATTTGGGGTTGCCGGAAGAAACAGTGAATGAGTCACAGGTTCAGTTTGAGATGCATAGGATAGTGGTTCAAATTCAGTTGCCTTAAAGGGAGAAGCTACAATCACTCACCGATATTCAGAAGGCTGGGACTGCCCAGAGTGGAAGGCTTCAGGAGAAGCTAGATAAGATGGCACATGCAAATTGCAGGAAAAAAGGTTATGGCTGTGGATGGATAGTTTAAAGGCACAATAACCCCTACCCCCAAAAAAGACCAATCCCCCGAAACAGTAATGGAAATCATAAAGGACTCACAGGAAATACAGTCAGTCGGGTCACTAACCACAACAGCCAGACCCAACTCGTTGCAAGAGAAAGAATAATATACAAGTCCAACTGGCCAGACCTGCAATTTCAACTGCTGCTACTCAATTACCTACCAAACGAATAGTCCCCTCCCTTGGGGTGCCTTTCAAGGAGAAGACATTTATAGGTGACACTACTATATCAAGATTTCTACAACAAGCAATGGAAGTACCAGCCCCCTACGAGAGCTTTAGAATTTCGAGATTTACAGTATGGAGGTATAGAAGTTCCCCTACATTGGTTACCTACAAATCAAGCTTTTATTTGCCCCTTGATGATCGGTCAACCAGGGACTTTCGACATGCCTGCCACTGTGTGTTCTTATTCCTGGGGTTTTCAAAAGGTTCTTTGATAATGAGGACCAACACGGATTTGGTGAGATTGTTTCTGCCTCTTGAAGCCTCTAAATGTGACTCTTCATTAGAGGGTATGCATCCCATAATACAGGCAATGAACCAGCATTTGATCCAAGAGCAAAGGGCCCTAACTGAGGGAGTGGAAAGATTGTGGTGGCTGGACAGGAAAGAGAAAGGGGTACAGCCAGAAGTAGTGCCCTTTGACCTTTAAGATGACTCAAGCTCCAAGAGAGGCATCTATTTCACAACTTGCAGAAGTTAGAGTAGAACCCTCCATCAGAGAAACACAGGAACCCAGAGAGAATAGGGTAAAGCGACAAATTAGATTTCCCATGAGATATGGCTCTAAGGGAAACAGTTCAGGAGAGGCCATCCCCACAGTACGCAGATCCAACAATGAATAATTACAACAAGCCACCATATTAGTGCGTGACACCCCCTACCCTTTACCTGACACAATATGGGGGAAAGTTACCTAGTCCTATGCAAATGTTGACTTAAGTTTAGCTATTTTGTAACTACAAAGTCTATTTCTTTGGGGACTAAAGACATTCAGTGGCCAAACTGTCACCTAGAGCAGTGAATATGTTATGCAAAACAAGTAATGAACCAGCAGGAACTCATGAAGAAATGATTAGCTTCTGACACTGCCAGCAATCAATCTATTTTATAAAAGACATGCCACACATCATGCTTTCAATGACATCTCTGTTCAGGAAGGACATTGAGCAAAGACTGCTGCTGCTGCTACAGAAGGCACCATATAGAGGTTTTAGGTGGTAAGGATGGATGAAAACATTTATCACTGCTACCCATTTCATATATTTTAAAAAGTCCCCATGCCATACATTAACAACTATCAAATATATTCAAGAAAACATTCCTATTCTTAAAGTGGAACTCTAGACAAATTACTAAATGCTAACACAGGATTTAAAGGGACATCTCTCCAACAAGAATATAAAAAAGGACATAGATTGTAACCTTTCTCTACTCTGTCAAAAGCTAAACCATGTTTGGTTGTAGCTCCACTGCAAAGTATAACAAAAGGAAAAAAGCTGTGCTACTCACTGTTAGAATACGCCATAGTGCAGTGCAAAAAATAATAAATGATTTTTCTGCTTGTAATTACAAAAATTGTAAACAGAATTAATTCTTTCATAAATTGGAAGACATTTTTTATGTTTAATGTCCCTTTAGGTTATTCTGCCCAATATAAAAAATAAATGAAAATGATCAATGGCCTCAAAAAGTTATATAAACAGCTAATTAGAAGTTTAATGGGCAGATTTGCCTAATTAGTAAAACAAAATGATGTTGAATTTGGGGACGTTTTTAAACACACCTGGAACTTGTCACTACCTGTACTAAGCAGCAGTTTGCATAGGCAGAAATCTGCTGTCTGAAACCCACACACTTTGCTTTGTAGATGAGAACATTCTCTGAAAAAAAATGAAAGCAGTAATTGATGAAACTGCAGGAAGCTGAGTCATTTATGTTAAGATTTGTCTATTTTGTGAATGAACACTGGAGCCTAGCCACCAAAGCCAATTCCTGGGCCATAATTACATGGGCTGCAGAGAGTGCAGCTGCCCCTAGGCATGATAAGTTAAGAAACCCAATCATATTGATTTTTTTCTGTTATTATTCAACTGTGTGTTTAAAATACATTTCATACAATATAATGTAGCATTTCAATTTTCTTCACCTATTTCTTCCTTCTGTTATCAACCGTTTGAGCCTCTAGTAGGTTAATTATGGAATCTGCTACTATATGACCAACATGTATAGTACGGTGGCAATAATTTGCTTTTGTTTATACATTTTTAAAGGAATGTACTGTATGTCTCTTAAAAACATTGTGCTTTAATATAAAATGTGGCCTCATGGCTAGGGTGGGTTTTACTAATATTATATATCAACCAACAGCATCCATTATTGCCTAGAGAGGCAAACCTTGCAGTACTGAGTATATTAGTGAGGCAGCATTATATCAATGTGTTCATTCTATCTGTCAGTGTGTAGGCAGGGCTTAACATACTGAAGTGGGGACTTACCCATACCATTTGCTAATGCCTGTACTCACAGGCAGAGGCCACTGTCACCTGAAATCATATTTATGGTGGCACTCCAACTTAGTGAGTATACATTATTTTCACAGTAAGTTCCTCTTACTGTATTTTACACATCTCATCTTCTCCATTCCCGAAGCCTCTCACTATCTCTACTTCTCTTCTGTGACACCTTCGGCTAGGTGCATGGGATACCCCGCGCCGCGATATCAGTCTATGTATGTGGGGCACCATTTGCTAGAGGGGGCTCACAATCCCCCGCACTACCAGGTCCCTCCGTCACCTGTGTCATGTCACCAAGACTCCTGTTGGTTGGCTGCCTATACAACTGACAAAACTTTGTATGCCCTAGCAATGGCTACATAGATCCTTCTCCTTCTGCTGCAGGTTACACCCTTGTAATGTGTCTGCACTTTTCTTTATCCCCTTTCCAAGCCATGTGCATTGTTATACCATGCATGTACCCTTATAATGACATCAAACTAGGCAGATTGATTTAACAACAAAGTTATTTTACTAAAGTAATTAATTTACCAAGTGAATAGTTCACAGAACAGAACATAAGTTCTCTAAGTGCCCATTTTGTGTGTCCCTGGTGTTTCCTTGTGCCCTACAAGCTGGTCATACCCTAAATGGGTGGGAAAGTCTATTACTCCATTTAGCAGCAAAGTCCATATCCCTTAAAAGCCCAAATGGGTTTCCACAAGGGGTTGAAAATGGACAATTACATCCTCAGTAGCTCTCTATTTCTCCTCCCATGCGAAGAGCAAACAGGACTTTGATTTAGATAGAGTTTATCTTTTATATGTGGGTGGAACACTTCAGAAAAGTCCAGGAAAACCTGACAAGCTGAGTTAGCTCTTGCCTACCAAATAGCACCACTCCTGCATAGCAACATTAAAGTGATTATTAACAAACTTGTCTATACTTACCTGCTCTGTGTAATAGAATTGCACAGAGCTGCCGTGAACCCCCTCTTCTCAGGTCCGCCGCCAGCGCTCCTGGCTCCCGCTTCCCATGGGGTCACTCATACGTGCTCGCTCCTTAGCCCCGTTGCTGCGTCTATTGACACAGGCAGCGAGACTCTGCCGCTACCCGCTCCCTTGTCACTGGCTTTGATGGACAGCGCTAGGGGCTGATGGCTCACGGTGCCCCAGCATAGCCAGCAAGACCCGGAAGTGAGGGGAAAGAAGAGCTGCAGACTTGCACAGCGCTGGATTAAATGAGGCTCAAGTAAGTAAAAAGGGGGGAGGGGAGATGCTGGTTCCTAAACATTTTTTACCTTATGCAAGGAATGCAACAAGGTAAAAATAATTAGGCTTTAGAACCACTTTAACTAAGCAGTGCAACTTACCCAGGCAGAGAACACACCTAAATAATGAACACAATCCACACAGTAATACCTCCATAAGCACCTGCTTACAAGTGCTGTAGGGATATAAGGATACAAGGGTTAAGGGTCTGGGTCCATCTCCTTTAAATAGTACTTGCATCCATAATAAACACACAACAAATGAAAAAAAAATCTATTCAAAGAAAAAATGAAATTGATTTATAAAGAATCAGCATAAGCAATTGTCCAGTGAAAGGGCATGTACATCTATTCTGTGTGAATTGGGCAAAAATTGATGTAATTAGGCTACATACTGAGCTGTCAAAATTGAAAATACAACATTAGGCCACCACATGGCAATAAGCATCATAGGAATTGTGTATAATACTTAGCCATTTTGTGGTATTCTGTGGTATTATATAAATCAATGATTTCCACTTGGCCTCTACAGGATACAGCCTACTTACATTTGCTTTTCTCTTCCGTTCACACAGAATGGCCCTTTCATGCCCTTTCACTGGGCAAATGTGAGTTCTTTATAAATAAACTCTTAAATATCCATTTATTCCACCCATTTTTAGTAAAGACTTATTAATCTGTTTTTTTTTTCTTTTACACTTATATACAGTATCTCACAAAAGTGAGTACACCCCTCACATTTTTGTAAATATTTTATTATATCTTTTCATGTGGCAACACTGAAAAAATGACACTTTGCTACAATGTAAAGTAGTGAGTGTACAGCTTGTATAACAGTGTAAATTTGCTGTGCCCTCAAAATCACTCAACACACAACCATTAATGTCTAAACCGCTGGCAACAAAAGTGAGTACAACCCCTAAGTGAAAATGTCCAAATTTGGCCCAATTAGCCATTTTCCCTCCCCGGTGTCAAGCGAAAAAAAAAGAATTGTTGCTCTACATAAAGATGGTCTAGGCTATAAGAAGATTGCCAAGACCCTGAAACTGAGCTGCAGCATGGTGGCCAAGACCATACAGTTGTTTAACAGGACAGGTTCCACTCAGAACAGGCCTCATCATGGTCGACAAATGAAGTTGAGTGAATGTGCTCAGTGTCATATCCAGAGGTTGTCTTTGAGAAATAGAGGTATGAGTGCTGCCAGCATTGCTGCAGAGGTTGAAGGGGTGGGGAGGTCAGCCTGTAAGTTCTCAGACCATACGCTGCACACTGCATCAAATTTATCTGCATGGCTGCCTTACTAGAAAGAAGCTTCTTCTAAAGATGATGCTCAAGAAAGCTGAAGACAAGCAGACTAAGGACATGGATTCACGGAACCATGTCCTGTGGTCTGATGAGACCAAGATAAACCTATTTGGTTCAGATGGTTTCAAATGTGTGTGGTGGCAACCAGGTGAGGAGTACAAAGACAAGTGTGTCTTGCCTACAGTAAAGCATGATGGTGGAAGTGTCATGGTCTGGGGCTGCATGAGTGCTGCCGGCACTGGGGAGTTACAGTTCCTTGAGGGAACTATGAATGCCAACATATACTGTGACATACTGAAGCAGAGCATGATCCCCTCCCACCAGAGACTGGGCGGCAGGGCAGTATTCCAACATGATAAAGACCCCAAACACATCTCCAAGACGACCACTGCCTTGCTAAAGAAGCTGAGGGTGAAGGTGATGGACTGGCCAAGCATGTCTCCAGACCTAAACTCTATTGAGCATCTGTGGGGCATCCTCAAACAGGAGGTGGAGGAGCGTAGGGTTTCTAACATCCACCAGCTTTGTGATGTCATCATGGGGGGTGTGGAAAAGGACTCCAGTGGCAACATGGGAAGCTCTGCTAAACTCAATCCCCAAGAGGGTTAAGGCAGTGCTGGAAAATAATGGCGGCCACACAAAATACTTAGGGGTGTACTCACCTTTTGTTTCCCGCGGTTTAGACATTATTGACTTATTCTGAGGGGACAGCAAATTTACACTGTTATATAAGCTGTACACTCACTACATTACATTGTAGCAAAGTGTCATTTCTTCAGTGATGTCACATAAAAAGATATAATAAAATATTTACAAAAATGTGAGGGGTGTACTCACTTTTGTGAGATACTGTATATTATTAGCCAGATCTCCTTATACAATACATTTCCATTAGTGTTTTACCTTATTTATTTCACACATTTTCAGATTTCATAGAGTGGCAGAAAGTACTGTTACTGTTGGCAGAGGTCATCACAACTTTAAAGCTCCAGACTTTTCTATCTGAAGCTCTAATATTATGAGCCATGCCACGGTTTGGGTTGGAACAGGATGCGAACAGACAGCATAGGTAGGAGTTCAGACGTGTGTCAAGAGGTGGAGTTCAGACTCTTAACAAAAATAAAGATGGACAATATGACTGGAAGCCTATGAGTGCATTGTCTTTTTCCAAAGCTTTTAAGATAATTGCAAGAACATTTGTTCATATTTTTTTCTATTATGTATTTTTATAGCACCAGGCACGGTTGTAAAAAAAAAAAAAAAGAATAAAAGATGTCAGTAAAATGACATTTCATCAGTTTAAGTGCTAAAATCATGACGCTATTTACTGTTTAATGTCATGAAGACAAGCCCCTGTTCCTCAACAAACACTGATTTGTCTGTGCTAATTTACAAATGCTAAAATATTCACAAGAAAAGCCAGGCTTCTAATTCACCTTAATGGCAGCCCTATAAGTAGTCTCTGTATTGACAAATGGGATGGTGCGGAATCCCACAGATAAACAGAATTTCATTACAATTCATGGCAAATGTAAGAAATGTGTGCCTATTAATTACAATCTGCATCATCTGAACAATGGCAGCATGATATCTGGAAAGCTGCCACTGCATTCATCATGACTGGTCTTGGATTCTTCTACAGTTTATGATCTCTAATTACACAGCCTGTAGCATCTGTATACATAGGTGGCTGTGTGAAATTGATCAGGTTTCAAATTTATTTTAATTAAAATCGAAAAGAAAGGGAACATTAGCATAATTTATTGTACCAAATGAATAAAGGAATATTTGATCTTTTCTGTTGATTCTTGAAAGGAGACACTTAAAGGGCCTGTAGCCCTAAACTAGAACATTGCTTATATCAGGGGTCTTCACACTATGGCCCTCCAGTTGTTCAGGAACTACAGTTCCCATCATGCCTAGTGATATCTGTAAATGTCAGAGTTTTACAATGCCTCTTGGGATGTGTAGTTCAGCAACAGGTAGAGGGCCATAGGGTGAGGATCCCTGGTTTATATAAAGGACACTGGGCCACATTTTTAGTGCAAAACACGGGGACAGTCTGTGTAGCCACCAGAGTTACCAATCAGATCCAGTTTTCAAACTGTTAAGGGCAGGCTTAAATTGCATTGTTGGTAAAGCAAACAGGTGTTATTATCCCAGATACCTAAGCTGGCCAACTGAGATCAACCAGGACAGGTGATAACCAAACACCTCTTTGCACCAGTTCACATTTGGGACAATGTCCTTTGGTCCCATACTGTATTTGGGACAATGCTAAAAACTGGAGTTCCTAATAATGGGGGAGAGTTAATAAAACTGGTGCATGCAGATTCTGGGGCAGCTGTGCATACTAACCAATCAGCTTCTAACTTCAGCTTCTTGAATTAACCCGTTGCCGACCGCCAGCAGTACATATACTGCCGCAAGTACCTGTTTCATGCAATAGCCAGTGGGGCTGCGCGCGCACCGCCGGAGGCATCTGCATGCTCTTGATTGGTCAGAAGGGGAGCCAATCAGTGGGTCCGGTTGACATGATGTCCACTGGCCACCTGCGATCGCTCCCAAGAGAGACAGAACGTCACTTCGTGTAGCAGTTAGTGTGGGCGCATGTGCCGATTGGCTAGAAGGGGAGCCAGTCAGCGGGTCTGGTGGCTACAGTGCCTGCCGGGCATTCATGATCGCTCCCCATGGAGACAGAACGGTGGTCTGCCGATGTAAACACGGCATACCGCTGTTCTGTGAGTGATGTACACAGGGATCCTATATTCCTCTTATTTAGGAACAGAGATCTCTGTGTTCATCCAGTGAGCCCATCCTTCACACAGTTATAAAGCACCCCCTAGGCACAAATGTAACCCTTTGATCGCCGCTGGTGTTAACCCCTTTCCTGCCAGTGTCATTAGTACAGTAACAGTGCATATTTTTAGCATTGACTACTGCAGGAATGTCACTGGTCCCCTTAAAAGTGTCAGTTAGGTGTCCAATCTGTCCGCCGCAATGTCCCAGTCCCGCTAAAGTCGCTGATCGCCGCCATTACTAGTAAAAATATAAATAAATAAAAATGCCATAAATCTGTCCCCTAGTTTGTAGATGTGATAACTTTTGCACAAACCAATCAATATACACTTATTGTTTTTTTTTTTTTTTTATTGGATTTTTTATTTGATTTTTTCTTTATGTTCTATAGCAGAAAGTAAAATGTATTTTTTTTTCCAAAATTGTCGCTCTTTTTTTGTTTATAGCGCAAAAAATAAAAACCACAAAGGTGATCAAATTCCACCTAATGAAAGCTCTATTTGTGGGGAAAAAGGAGATTCATTTTATTTGGGTACATGACCGGGCAGCTGTCAGTTAAAATAATGCAGAGCCATATCGCAAAATTGGCCTTGTATTTAAAAGGATAAAACCTTCCGATCCAGAAGTTGTTAAGCTTTGCCAATAAAACCTGGAAGCTGATTGGTTACTATGCTTAGCTGCACCAGATTCTGTTTGCACCAGTTTAGTAAACCACCGCCATTCTGTCATTGTTTGAAGGGTTATTCCTTTTTTCAATATTAGATTGTTGAAGAGAAAGAAAACTAGCTTGTGACAAGTATGAAACAATAACCATGACAGCTTGTGATATTGCTATAGGTTCTGAAGACTGGAGGTGCTTGTTGGGGTCTGCAAAGGGTTTGTGAAGAAAATTCACCCCAGCTCTATATATCACCACTATCCTTTCCTCTCACAAAAAAATCAATAAGAAAATAAAGTTGAGCGTAAAAAGTGAGGATAACTTTCTGTGTATTGATCCACCCACCACGTAGAGCTTAGTTCCAGTCAGCCTTCATAGATAAGTGAGGAGCACATGACATAGACAGCAAGGGAGCAATGTTGAGGAGAAGGTTGTAAGCAAATGCAAATTACTCTCCTTAGTGCTAGTGAGAGACTGACTGTCAAAATGACCACACAATAATAGGAATGGTATGTACATTCATGGCCACAAATGTTTTTTGAGAATTACTATGGTAAAGAGGCTATTGTCAGGTGAGGTTAGTCTCCGCCCCTGGCTTGCGGTGCCCGGAAACCATCCTCCCCCTTCCACCAACCACAGGATTGGTCTCAATCTGGCTCCATCTATTGATCCAGGCATGTGGCTTCCATTCTGGGTTCAACCAGGTGGACTTTTTGGGTAATGTACTCACGACATATGCCATTCTTCAGTGGTTATACCTTTTTTTTTTTTACCTTTTTTGGAACTTTCTGACCAATAAAATTGCTTTTATTTTGAAGTTTACACCAAACCCAGTGGACTTATTGATTATTACCCTAAGCGCTTCTTGAGAGTAACTGCTAGCCATTTTCAGCATCCTCCCCTAGGATAACTCTCCCTTGCAGCTATGGGTCTATTGGTTATTTACCTGTTACAGACCCTTCTTGGCGCCTGGTTGTGTTTTTGATATTGTCAGGTGTTCAATCTGGCTGTAGGCCATACATGCAAAATGACGGTTGCCACAGAAAACAGGTAGCAAAAGTTGGGTAGGCTAAATCAAAATTTTGCTACGAGGCTCTGTGATTTTTAGTTATGCCCCTTTCCATCTATAGGCAACTTCCAGCCCTCTAGATACTGTGGATCTGCTATGACCTCTAGATGTTGCATAGCTATTGGACTTTTCATATCTGAGATACTACAATGGCCTTGTATACATTAACTGTCCAGAAAAGACGATACTAAATCTTTCATAGCTTAATCTCTTTCACAATAAAACGTCTTTTGAAAAAAATTCCTTATTACCATGGGCAAAGGCAGAAATGTTTCTTAATGAATCATATGCCACTGTTATTTGTTACATAAAAGTGAACTTATTTTTAGATTCCTGTTTTTTGTAGTTTTTGTTTTTGCTTTCTTTCTCTTCCTACTTTGCCATGGGCACCTTATTCAAATAGGTGCATCATTCTAAAACAAGCTGAAATCCTTACATGTCAAACACACCTTTGAAAGAAGCCAAGCGTATTCATCTATGAGTTTTTATTACACTTTTGCCTGGAAGTGAGAAATTGTGGACAGAATGTATAAGCATACGTACAAGCTATCATTGCTAACACATATTCTGTGCTTGCTTTTTTAAAGCAGATATAGGGGAATGTGTTGACATTCTCTTAGATTGGAGACCATTTTAACATCAAATAATGCTGCATAGTTATTTTTTTTTTTAAAAATGCACACTATAAATTTTCTTCAAGTAATTGTGTTCAGTATCAACGCGGGGCAAAACAACAGGCTTTCTTATCTTCCTGCTTGCCCAACAGCACACACTCAACTTCCCTTTACCGTTCTTTCTCATTCATTCATTTTGCTATTAGGAGTGAAGCAAAATAGGGGATCATGTAACTCACTCCTCCTGCTACATGATTGTGCCGATTCCAAGTAAGATAACCCAGCACTGTCACATTGGAAGAGGAGAGAGCTTTTAGAACTGTGTAAACTTCAAATCACAACTTTGAGCTTATAAGGTGCCTCCTCTTTTCTCTCATGCTTGCTGAACAGAATGGCAAGGGAGCAAAGGGTAGGTAAATATGTGATGCCGAGGAGTGGGGAAGTTAGGCTCAGGTCAAGCTGGCAAAACAAATTAGGATCTACTTAAAAGATGACTTGCCAGCCTTTAACCTAAATGAGTTATTGCACTAATATTGGCAAATTTAATGGAAAATTGTACATTCTAACATGTTGCTAGCTGTAATGCTCTAACATGCTCATACATACACAAGAGGAAAGTCATTCATGCAGGTCTTCTTCAAAGCAACCACCATTCCAAAGAAGGACTTCTAGGATCACCCCAATGGACAGGATACAGGCCTTCTAATCCAATCAAACCTTGTGCTCTTGATGGTGGCTAAATGGGGTGACAATATCTACAAATCCAGTTGAAAATAGCCAGGGTATTTTTAGACAGAAATGTATTTTTAATACAGCTAGCTGTCACTGGGCTTTACAGAAAAATGCTCTAAACATCCTATTTTGTGGCCTGTAAGAATGGTCTTGAAGGAAAATGTCTAGAGATTATAATTCACCTACCTGAATGGGTCCCTTTTTTTATGGAATACAAAGGAACCCCTCCCTAAAGAATTCTAAATCCAAAAAAAAAAAAAACGCAAGTGTAGATAAAAAAAGAAAAAACACACCCCCAGGCTTCACTTCTGTATTGTAGACAATAATGAGTTCTGCCACAGCAAGGACCAGCCTTTTCAAAATGGATACCTGTTAAACCTATTACAAAGCTGAGCAATTTAACCAGAGCATATAATGCATAAGTAATGAAACCTACATCTCAAAACAATCAACACTTCTGGAGTTTAAGAAAGAGACATGACTTCTTGAACCCTGTCTCCTAAGACTTTTACTGGCTCTATAGGTGGGTTTAAAAACCAATATAAAGGCTTAAAATATGTAAGAAGGGGGTAAGCTCAACTTTAAAGTGGTTCTAAAAGGCAGAAGTTTTTTACTTTAAAGTGGGAGTAAGCTCCCATGGTTGACATTTAGCTATAGGGAAGCCTATAATAAGGCTAACCTTTAAGTACAGCAAATATCTCCTAAACGTGCACCATTTAAGAGATATTGTGAATGAGCCAGTGACCCCACCGATGCATGTGCTTTGAAGAAATGGCCACCAAGACCATTCTTTTAGAGTCCTGTCCTGTGAATTGCGGCTTCCGTGCACATGCACGGGAGTGACGTCATCGCGGCAGGGCAAATGACAGCTGGAGAATGCGAACCCGGAAGGAAGACGGGTGAAGATGGAAGCCCTGTCAGCGGTGACAGCCGGTTGCTGGAGAGCTTCATTTTAAGGTAAGTTTCACATAATGTGCTACTAGCATTCTCTGCATTAAGGTTAAAAATGTGTATGAAACTCCCCTGTCAACCCCCCCCCCCCCCTATACTTACATGAGCCCGATACAGCGCAGTGCCAAAGAGCAGCGCTCTCTCTGCTGCTTTCCTCCTCACAGATTGATAGCAGATTGATAGCATTGGGGGCCATTGGCTCCTGCTGCTGTCAATCAAATTCTGTGAGACTGGGGGCGGGACCGAGCCATGTCATCTGTATGTTCAGGGTTTTTAGCCGGCAGGTGTGCCACCATAGGAAGTGGCTTCCTATGGTGGCACACCAAGAAGAGGAGGAGTTAGGGGAGCGTCCGCAGGGGACCCCAGAAGAGGAGGATATGGGCTGCTCTGTGAAAAACTATTGCATAGAATAGGTAAGTATAACATGTTTATTATTATTAAAAAAAAAAAAAAAAGACACCCTTTACAATCACTTTAAGATTTGCCAATAACTTAAGCTAGCTATGTTTCTTTTTTTTGTATACAAACTTTTATTTAAGGGAAACAGAAAACGGTGGTACAAAGAGAATTGGTACATTTAGACCCCGTTCACATAGGGGCGACGCTACTTGCTGGGGCGACGCTGTGCACCGCGACCTCGGCGCGACATGCACGGACATCATATCATTGAAGTCAATGCAGGTGGCCTCCAGGTCGCCCCAAAGTAGTACAGGACCCTTTTTCTAAGTCGGAGCGACTTGTGTCGCTCCTATTAGAACGGGTCCTGTGCTAATCAATGGCAGGCGACCCACCGCGACTTGTCAGGCGACCAAGTCGCCTGACAAGTCGCGCTAGTGTGAATGGGGTCTAACATGACAAATAATGGTATCACGTAGAGTATTTCCTTTACTAACAAGCTAGCTATGTTTCAAATGAAGCTCATGCTCACTTTTGGACATCTAATTTATCTTACATTATAGACAATACAAAGAGAAGGTTTCTCCTGCTATAACTGAAAGGTTGAGTCTGACCACAATCCCTTGCATATTAAAGGATAAATTCAAATGTAAGACAAGCACCTTCAGATATGACAGAGTTTAGTGTGCTGCGTGTTGCAGACAGACCTATGTATTTGCTATGTACCATAGATTTTTTATAAATTCCACCTTATAAGTCAACATATTAAGATAAGAATATCTTCAATAAGCTACACGTAGCCTTTTTTATTTGTTTCATTATTTCTTTTATTTATTTATTTTTTTATTTTTTTATTTATTTTTTTTACGATGTGGATTCTAGGACTATCATTCTGATGCAGGATTCAGTACTTAATGAGCCACTGACCTGGAATAAGCATGTATCCAGTGAAATGTGAAGTTTTTTGACTCCCATTGTGCATATTTGTGAATGTACAGGTAAGTACCTTTCTAGGTAGAAATGCCAGGATTAGAATGAGAGCCCTAAGTCTTCACATTTGTTGAAATATCAGCAATGACAGCTCCTATACTCCCATCCTGACTGATTCACCTATATAATTCAACATCCCCTGCAAAAATGAAAATATTAAAGCTATATGCATTTGTCTCTACCAGTTTGATCTTCTTACAGTCCATCCAAGCTAACATGCACTTATAGTTCTATATACTAGACCATAAAGCACCACTGCCATTCAAGCTTAGCCAAATAGCTGTGTCTTTATTGGATTCTAAGTATTTCTGAATGGCATGAGATGCAGATGGCCACATTACATTACAAAAAAAAAAGAAGAAGCAAACAGCACTGTCAGCTTCCAAATAGCCTGAAAGGATATAACAGTTTCTCTAAAACAATGGTGTGAAGATAGGAGAACAGCAACCCATGCTAATCTCTGCAGAGTAGCAGCAACAAGCATCTGACTCCCTCTGCCGACTCTGCTGTGTGCTGGTGCTGGTGACACTGGCAGACAGGTAGATCCCACACACAGGAGAGCAATACCATCACCAAATGGATGGGATTCCAGTCTTTACTTTCTGGGGGGGGGCAAAAGGAATGGCAGCAGCAACAGATCATGTCCCAGGCAGTTGAAACATACTGTATATTCTGGAGACTGTAACAGGAAAGGTATAGCATACATGTCTTGTGTTCTAGCTGTTCAATCATTATTTTACTTACAAGAAAATATGAATGGAACAAACACATCGCAAAATGTTTTATACCTGTGTGTGTCCTCCTCCGTTTATCTGATTATCTGCCACCCTCTTCCCAATAACAGTATGCACAGACGATGTACATTGACTGCTACCGTAATTACACATTGCAGCGCAGCTCTATCAATGCGAGAATGCTCATCATCATCATCATCATCATCCCTGTTATGGCATGCAGAGGCAACCGCAGCATAACCTGTCATAGCGGTGCCAGCCAGCGAATGCAGCATGGTCACATCCTAGCGACTTCCAACCTTAATTACTTTACATCATCCTTTGCAAGGGTCACTGCTAAAATGCAGTAACCTCCGATACAAAATAACATTAGCTGAGTTATTTGTCCTTACGATAATACATAGTTAGCAATCTGCATTGACAAGATAGATTCCTTCTGCAAAGTGAGTTCAACTATGCATGTGCCCCTGCGATCCTTGGTGGAAAAAAAAGTACATGGGCTCTTCCCAATAAATGCAAATATTCAATTACGACAGCGGCTATTTTCACTTATTGTAGAATATATATATATATATATATATATATATATATATATATATATATATATATATATATATATATATATATTCACAGTATACAATTAAATAATCATTATGCACATACACATTTACTATAAATACATATCTACTATCATTTTAATATCTATTATAAATGCACACATACATTGGATGTTATGCACAGCGTTAATTCACGTACATGTATAAAATAAGAACTTTAGAAATGAATAAAATTGTACAAAATTGCAGATCTGACCACAGGTGGGGGAATTATATGCAGTGCTATAAAACTAGCAATAAGCAATACTGGGTCCGAGCATATAAGAGAGTGGGCACTGCTGGGTTTTGGCATACAGGTAGGACTGAAGACACTTGGCTGGTACAATGGGGTGCCCTGCAGTATGCCCCTTTTGCAGTTCCCAGATGTTAGCTCACCTCCAGATCCAGCTGCAGTTAGCTAATTATCATCTAATTATCATCCCCACTATGGGAAAAAAAAAAAAGAAATTCCCAGCATTTCCAGGAAATCAGGACTTACCTGCTCTGTAGACATCCAGAAAAGTAAGCAGCTCACCCATTCATTCCACCTGCCCCTTGATCCTTGCACTGAATGAAGTCAGTTTCTTTTTTTTTTTTTTTGGTCTGTGTGAGTTGTCCAAAGCTTTTCCTTTCTTTCTGTACAGTGCAGACTGTAATCCCTTCAGAGAACAGCCCAGTCTGTTATCCTTTATCCTGCACACCACAACACAGCTCCACATAGCATCCTCTCCCCTTCAGTTCTATAGTGAATTAGGAATAAACTAGAGAGAGAAAGGAGACAAGCTTTTCCTGCAAGCTATAATAACTCTAGGAGACCAGAGCATTCATACTACCCTCCTGCCAACAGCTGCTTGTTCTAGCAGTACATGGATCTCTGCAGAAAAGCTCACACCAAGTGCTGCCCAGCATACCATTAAACTGGCAGGTACACTTCACCCTTCCCTGACATAAATTGAACTATTTACACAGTAGCAGCAAAGGGAAGTGCACCCAGCTGTGTTCTTTTTCTACAATCAATTTTAATAAATATTAATGTCAGATTTTTTTTTTCTTCTGTATGTTTCCAGATATCACTTACTGTGAACCTTAAGGCTATTCCAAGATACTGTTAGCTTGGGTGCATTCCAGACCTAACCTTGACAGCTAAGTGAGTTAAAACCATTGTGCAGCTTACATAAATAATGTTAGAGAACCTAACCCGCCCAAGACAATTGCAGGGTAATGCTTTCCAGAGAAATGTGACCACTATCTGTTTTATATCACAAAAGGAAAGAGGGAGTGAACACTGAATCAAAGCATGGAGGTAGAAGATATACAGTATATATTATTAATTTGCTTTTGGTTGTTCCGTCAATGTATTTTCAGTCAATGTACTTTTTTCTAGAAAATCCATGCAATCTCTTTTTAGCCAGGTCCATTTATCACACTCCATACCATTTAGTGAATTTAGGACGAGTTTTCTATAGCAAGGGAGTAAAAAGTGTATGTAAAAGCAATTTTTTTAATAGAGCATGAAAGGATTTGAGCCCCTGTCAAGTTTTTTTTTTTTTTTGGGTGTTTGTGTGAGATTAATTCCTCTAGTTGTCTTGGTAAGCAATGTCAACATGACAGGAATTGAAGGAAAATACACAATTTATAAAGCCTAAGACCCCTTCACACCAGCGAATCGTTTGGGTCCGCCTGTCAATTTTTCAGGCAGACCCGATCAGACCAGCCATTGATCTCTATGGGGTGGCGGGGCATAGGATAAAATGAAATCAACTAAAAATAGACGTATGGCAATACGTTCGCCATCCGTCCAGCAGATCGGATTGGATGAATATCGGATAGAAATGGACATGCAGTCTGTTTCCACCCGATGGCCCCATAGAGGAGAGTGGGAATCAACGGAGAGATCCCCCACTGAGCAGCCAGATACCGCTTGGAGGGATCTGCTCCATCTGAAAGGGGCCTAAGTGTAGTTCAAATAGAAAAGCAAAAACCCAAAAATGAGCACAATGTACACAACTTACAGCTGATGCCTCTTCTGTTATCTAAAATCCTCCTCCATTGATAACACCCCCAACCCTGTTGTGTAATCCTCTGGTGTGGCGAGGGTTAAAAGAACTGTGGGAGCCCAGTTTCTCCATTCATAGAAGCCATACTACAGAATCTATGAATGAAACAGGATTTATGAATGAAAGATGGGTGGAGGGTTAAAGCGCTGTTCCACCCAAAACTGGAACTTCTGCTTTAAATACTACTGACCCCCTGACATATCACATTTGGCATGTCATTTTTTTTTTCAGGGGGGGTACCTAGTTTTGACAGGTGCCCACTCCAACTTCCGCTTGAGCCAAAGTTCTCCTCTCCCCCTCCCTCCCTGCAATCTTCTGGGACACATCAAAGGTCCCAGAAGATTGCCCGGCCATTCGGAACACGCAGTGCACACCTGGCTGTGATGCCGAAAAGCTAATGACGCCGGCGCTGCCGAGAGGAGAGGGAGAGGAGGGAGGCTTCGGACCGTCGCTGGACCGCGGGACAGGTAAGTGTGTGTGTTTATTAAAAGTCAGCAGCTACACTTTTAGTAATTGTAGACTTTTAATAAACACAAAAACGGCTGGAACTTCACTTTAAGAGCTCTCTCTCCTCCATTAACAGATCACGTTTAATTTATAGAAGCTGCAGTACAGGCTTTTATGACATGGAGGAGCTTGGTGCAAATGGTGGGCTTCATCTGGAACTCTTGGTGAGAGCCGGTGACAACTCTCACAGTTCTATTAGCTCCCAGCACACCAGAAGATTGCAGTGGCAGGGGTGCAGGGCAGCATTGATGGAAGAAGACTTCAGAAGTACAGAGGAGGCATTGGCATATGGGACACATCCTACTGACTGCACGTAATGTCCCTTTTCCTGATTTTGTGTTGTTTTTTTTTGACTGTACGTATGGTTTAACCCTCCCCTGTTCCATCCAAAAAAAAAAAACAGTTTTGGCTATATATACACTTTAACCACTTGACGACTGCTCCACGCAGATTTACTTGGCTTGGCTGCGCATAATCACGTAGATCTACGTGATTATGTGCACATGGATTCTGCGGTGCGCTTAATTAGACACAGTGATTGTAATTAGACACAGCGGGAAGCAGACCGTGGGAGGAGCAGGCTCGATCGCCGCCGGCCTCCCACAATCTTCGGCTAGAATGACAGAAGAGCCGCCTGCTTATGTAAACAAAGCAGGCAGCTTTTCTGTCAGAGAGGCAGGGAAAGATCCTGTGATTCAGTTAAGCTGAATCACTGATCTATCTCTGCCCCTGTCCAACCCATCCCCCCACACAGTCAGTAAGAACTATTTGGCATACATTAACCCCTTTGATCACCCCCAGTGTTAATACCTTCCCTACCAGTGTCATTTTTACAGTAACAGTGCATATTATTTAGCACTGATTACTATATTAATGTCACTGGTCCCCAAAAAGTGTCAAAAATGTCAGTTAGGTGTCCGAACTGTCGACAACAATGTCGCAGTCCTGCTACAAATTGCTGATCGCCACCATTACTAATAAAAAAAAAATAAAATAAATAAAAAGTCTAAAAATCTATCCCGTAGATTGTAAACACTATAACTTTTCTGCAAACCAATTAAAATACGCTTTTTTGGAATTTTTTTTATCAAAAATATGTATCAGAATACAAATTGGCCTAAACTGATAAAAAAATTAGATTTTTTTTTAATTTTGTTTATCAGGAATGTTATATAGCAGAAAGCAAAAAATATTTAGTTTTTTTTTTTTTTTTCAAAAATCGTTGCTCTTTTTTTGTTTATAGAGCAAAATCTAAAAACCGCAGAGGTGATCAAATACCACCAAAAGAAAGCTCTATTTGTGGGGAAAAAATAGTCAATTGTATTTGGGTACAGCATCATACCACCGCGCAATTGTCAGTTAAAGCAACATAGTCCCGAATCGCAAAAAATGGCCTGGTCACCTTCCAGAGCTGAAGTGGTTAAGGAACGATTCCGGACAAACATGCATTACCTACCAAGGCTATCCAGCAAATGCTGCAACCTATGCTACAATTAGAATGCTCATTCAATATACCTTAAAGCCCAACCATAGCAAAAACATTTATTTAAAGGAGAAGGATGGTCAAAGCCAGGGCCGATCCTGGGCGGGTGCAAGGGGTGTACCGCACCCAGACGACGCGAGCTGAGGCGGAGTAGGGGCGTCGAAGCTCCAGTGGCAGAGTCCTCCCCTCCTCCAGCGGCAGTGGCGTACCAGTGGGCGGGCGGGCGGAGGGTGTGTATGGCCGGCCCGGTGTTAAGGAGAAGGCAGCTCCTTTCGGCAATGAAGGCGCCTCGGATAATGGCAGCATCTTCCTGTTACATGTCACAACAGTAACGATCGTGTGACGTCACAGAACCACAGCAAACTTCTCATCCACAGAAAGAACGGGGGAATCCTCAGCCCAGGCAGCCAATTAAAAGGAGGAGGGCTGGGTCTTCCCGCCGCACCAAGCGCCCCTTTCCATGTGCAGAACAATGCAGCCTGATGAGAGGGATTCCCTCTAGTGACGTCACCAATTCAACCTTTCCTCCTCATGCTGGGAACTCATCCACCAATCAGGGCGCAGGACAGGTGATTCCCGCTGCTGCAGCCACTTGTTCTCCACCTTTATATAGAAGGATGGGACACAGGGGAGCATCGCAGGGATCAGACACAGCTGGATCCAGCATAGGAAGATCAGAAGGATGGAGTGGAAGCTGGAGAGGTTGTCTGTCCCTAAAGTCAGGAGAGAGGAGAAGGTGATGTGGGTAAGTGTGCTATGTACAGCCACCCTACCTAGGATGGGCCTGATTCTTCTGATCAATAATCAATACTATGACTTAATTTCTCCTAGGAAAGTATTATGAAAACTATTGGAAGAGATTATAAGAGGAGCAGGAAATCGGAATTACAGAGGATAAGTAAGGTCAGTGATTATATTTATTTGGGAGTTTATGTAATCATCAGTGGGATTCATTGGGTGAAATTGGTGTTTATACTTATAGACGCACTCGCAAGCTGCATTTGGTGGGCTCTGGTAAGCTGAATTTGATAGCCACTGGTAATCTGCATTTGGTGAGCTCTGGTAGGCTGCATTTGGTGGGGACTGGTAAGATGCATTTGGTGGGCACTGGTAGGCTGTATTTGGTGGGCACTGGTAAGCTTCATTTGGTGGGCACTGGTAAGCTGCATTTGGTGGGCATTGGTAAGCTGCATTTGGTGGGCACTGGTAGGCTGCATTTGGTGGGCACTGGTAAGCTGCATTTGGTGGGCACTGGCATTTGGTGGGCACTGGTAGGCTTGCACTTGTTGGGCACTGGTAGGCTGCATTTGGTGGGCACTGGTAGGCTGCATTTGGTGGGCACTGGTAAGCTGCATTTGGTGAGCACTGGCATTTGGTGGGCACTGGTAGGCTTGCACTTGTTGGGCACTGGTAGGCTGCATTTGGTGGGCACTGGTAGGCTGCATTTGGCGGGCTCTGGTAAGCTGCATTGGTGGGCTCTGGTAAGCTGCATTTGGTGGGCACTAGTAGGCTGCATTTGGTGGGCACTAGTAGGCTGCATTTGGTGGGCACTGGTAGGCTGCATTTGGTGGGCACTAGTAGGCTGCATTTGGTGGGCACTGGTAAGCTGCATTTGATGGGCACTGGTAATCTGCATTTGGTGGGCACTGGTAGGCTGAATTTGGTGGGCACTGGTAAGCTACATTTAGTGGGCTCTGGTATGCTGCATTTGGTGGGCACTGGTAGGCTGCATTTGGTTGGCACTGGTAAGCTGCATTTGGTGGGCTCAGGTAGGCTGCATTTGGTGGGCACTGGTAGGCTGCATTTGGTGGGCACTGGTAATCTGCATTTGGTGGGCACTGGTAATCTGCATTTGGTGGGCACTGGTAGGCTGCATTTGGTGGGCTCTGGTAGACTGCATTTGGTGGGCACTGATGAGGCTGAATTTGATGGGCACTGATGAGGCTGCATTTAGTGGGCACCAGATGAGGCTGCATCAATGCATTGATCTCTTGTATCGTATCCGCAGTCTCTGACCATCTCTTGTATCAAGTCTGCAGTCTCTGACCATCTCTTGTATCAAGTCTGCAGTCTCTTACCATCTCCTGTCTGGGGGCTCTGTCTAACAGACTCTCCAACAGATGCCCTCTCTGTGTCTATTAGAGAGACCCCCCTCCAGTTCCCATTAGAGTACTCTGCTTCTCTTACTGTAATTTGTTTATTGTTAAGAGATCGTGGGAGGGTCCCGGGTAAGGAAGACTTCCTAGGGGAGCATCTTTGTGTTTAAGCCATTGCCATAGAAACATTTGTAAAGGGGAGGAGTAAGTAAAATGACCACGTCCATGTGGGGGCGCTAGAAAAATTTCTGCACCCAGGCGCCTGTGACCCTAGGATCGGCCCTGGTCAAAGCTTTTTTGACTATACTCTCCTATGGATCACAGGAATGCAGTTTGTTCTGCACTCATGTGATCCCTTTTCAGCTGACAGCAGGCTGAAGTCCACTGTTAGCTGACATTACAGAGCTGGTCCAGGCCCTGAAAATATCCCGACCATATGGTCGGTATCCTCCTAGAAGCCTGGTTCGGCACCTGGCTCAGCCTCTCAGTGACCTGCTGAGAGCCTGAGTAAGCCCCTCCAGCCCCCTCCATAGTCCAGTGCTCCACTGAGCGCTGAAGGGGAGAGCAGAGAGACCTGCTGACTGACAGTCACGGCTCTCTGCTCAGAGCAGAGGGGGAGAACTGAGCAATCAGCTGTATTTATTTGCTTAGTTCTCACTACAGAGTAAGCATCTGACTGGATCTATGCTGCATCCACCTAGGTGAGTATGAATGTTTTTTTTTTTAAACCCGAACTTCTCTTTTAAGTTTTGGATAGAGTGGGGTAGACATATAAACATGTCAGGTTCTTATTGTCCATTAGGGAGATTTCTTCTTGTTTGTTGGGACAGGAGGGGATGGAAATATCTCCAGAGAGGACACAGATAGCAACACAAGTGCTGGTTAGTGAGACAGCTGCTGTCCCAGCAAAGAGGGAAACAGTTACCTGTTTTCTGCACTTTCTACTGAGTTCTGCCTCTCTCCCATGCTAATAATAAAAGAGGGGGAGGGCTCTGCCCAGTAAGACAGTCTGTATGAGAGAGAAATTACAGACAGGACATAGCATGTAATTACTAGTCACATCACAGAGCTGCTGCAGCTACAAGAGAGAGCCTCGTCTGCCTCTAGGAAAGTTCCATGTGTAGGGGAATTGCTGGGACCTGCAGTTCTCCCAGAAGAACACCAACTCTGGAAATCTGCCACTGTGGACTCTGCTGTATATGGACTCTTGCCTGTGCAGATGTGCTGGAGCAGCCACAAGTCTGAATTAGGGAAAAACTGTGCACTTTGTCTTGGAACTGTTATGCTGAGAGTTTCCAGTAAAGCTTTTGAAACTTTGTTCCAGCCTGGTCTGAAGTTACTTCAAGGGGTGCATGGTGGTGATAGTTTATGGAAGAACAGGACCTGTAATGAACGCACACAGGTTGAAGTGGTTGCAAAAGAAGGATGATATGACAGCCAGACAGTGGAAGAGCGGTACCGATGGGGATGATGGCTGATTCATAGTGAGGGGAATGGATCATAGCCTGCCTCCCAAGCATTTAGTGCCTCAGAAACTGGGACAGGACCCATGTGGCAAAGACCCGAGGGACCTAGCCCTATTGTATGGAAGAGGAAAGAGTTAATTATGTGCATGCATGGGGTATGCGCTTGTGCATGGTGGAACCCTGTTCTGGGACTGGGAGATAAACAGCAGAGTCAAGCTGGACTACTGAAACAAGACACTGCTCTGTGCTGAGCAGGTGTATGTATTTTGGGACTGGGGGCACCTGTATAATAGCTTGAGGATATGATACAGAGACACCGAAGTGTACAGCTCGCTTCTAAGTCAGGGTACTGCCATAATGTTGATGTCACATGAATATGGCCCCACCTGGTCCCTTGCATTAGTGAGTGCATACACTGGAGAGTCCGCAGGAAGGAGAAGATTGAGAGAGAGCAAAAGGCTCTATGTGAACCACCCACAAGCAAGACATCAGTGTTTGTTAGCATATTATATATTAACATATTATAAGTAGCATATTAACTATATTCTGTAGGTGGAAATGCTCTATAAAGAGAAACACCTACCCCTCAACCAAGCTAATTTTGATCTTAAGCTTTCTTAGTTTATTCTTCTTGTTTGAACTGAAATACTATAGTCACCTGCCCAGTGAATCCAACACTGTCTTGCTGTGATCTGCTATGTATCTTCCAGATCCTAGAAGCCATCACCCTGGTGATTCAGCACTGTGCATGCTCAGTGGGTTCTACGTAACCCTGAAGCCTCCTGGGAGGCATGGCATAGATATAAGAAAGTTGGAAGCATGGGCTGCACCCCATAAAAAAGTATATATTCTGAGCACACCAAAGATTATTGAAATATAGTCCAAGTGTTTGTTTGGAAATCACATCACAGTAATAAATTGCAATGTTTTGTTACCATGCAGGACCCTTTTATCAGGCATATGAAATTACATGCCTTATGAAGGGGTCCTGCATAGCCCCAAAACATTGCACTTTAACACTATGAAGTGATCATTGAATAAACGCTTGGACTTTATTTCAATGCTCCTTGATGTGCTGTGACATACTGTATACTTTGGTTTATAGTAACAGTCTCTGGGTTTATGGTACCAGTCTCTTCATTCTTTTGAATGGGCCGCAAAACTCACTGTGGAAAAAGAAGTGCAAACACTACTTTTTCAAAATGCATTGCACCAAACGGCATGGTACTGCGGTACCATGTGATTTGGTGCCCACAAATGCAATGCGTTAGCTAGATGCATTTGGGGTGCCATTAACACTTCACTGTCATGTGTACACTCTTGCAAGGGAAGCATGTTTACCTGCGGTGTGGGAAACGTGCATAGAACATGCTTTTTCTGCACTGCGCTTTGATACATACTGGCCCTAAAGGAACGTGTGTTGTTGTAAACATCCCATCTTGTAGAACAGGGATCCTCAAACTACGGCCCTCCAGCAGTCGCAGAATTACACATCCCATGAGGCATTGTAAAACTCCGACATTCACAGACATGACTAGGCATGATGGGAATTGTAGTTCCTGAACAGCTGGAGGGCCGCAGTTTGAAGACCCCTGTTGTAGAAGATTATCCAAATTGAATTAAACCCCCTTCTGTGTATGGGCAAGTACAAGACAAAGAGGAGGCGAGGAAAAGTCACAATTCCCACTGATATCCAATCAGAGAATGCAAAGTATTAATTTAAAAAAAGCTGGTTCAGCAGGGACACAATATGGAAAGGAATATATGATTTTACATTTTGACTATAGATGTGCTTTAAAGAAGGATTTTTGCCAAAAATAAAAAGATAAAAATGAATATCTCATTAATCCCTTTTTTTTTTCGACAGCCATTTTTTCATTTTTTTCACACATGATAACATGCACATTTTAGGCCAATACAAGCAGTCCCCGGGTTACAAACAAGATAGGTTCTGTAGGTTGGTTCTTAAGTTGAATTTGTATGTAAGTTGGACCAGGTACGTTTTTTAAATGTAACTCCAGCCAAAAATTATTTTTAAGTTTTGGATAGCATAGGGAAGGGTTAGCACCCCTGTAATGTTTGTTTAGCTGTCTGGGCCCCTGTTCAGAAGATGTCACCTCACTTTCTGTCCCTGTGACAATTGGATTTTGAAAATTTTGAAACAAGGATTGGTGATAAAGCTTCAGTGGAGACACCTTTTTCCGTGAATACTCTTTTATCTGGCTGGTGGAGATTTCCTGTTCTGCTAGATGGGTTTTAATATTTTGTAAATCTTTTTTCACTCCTTGTAATTCCTGCCGCTGTTTTTCCTCCAGCCTATTAATCATTTTTTCAATGTCTACTTTTGTTGGTAATACTTGTAGCATTTTTTTAAGTTCAGAGATCTGTGTGGAAGTCTGTGTAGGGGTACTTGGAGCTGACGACTCTCCTTGTCTACATCCTGGGCTATTTGCACTATTCTCTGAATTAGGGGAAGTGAGCAAAGAGTTAGGCCGGTCACCAGCTTCTGGGCTTGCTGATGCCGTTTTTGCACCTTTGGCCGATTTCTGGCTGTTGGAAAAAAATCGACCAATTTCACCTTCCAGCTTGCTTGTATTTGTCTTTTCTGTATTTTTCCTTCCTTTCCTTCTCTTAGTGAGGGTCATCCTCTCCTTTCCTGCCCTTCTCCTATGCCCCCCGTGTAAGGACCTTATTCTCTTGATATACTGTCCAAGTGATTCTAGAGAGGCAAATTTCTAGCAGCTAGAATTTTAACCAGACTCTTTCCGATCTTAGTCTATTTGAACTCATTCCCCTTCCATTTAAAGTGTATAGCCCGCCACAACAGGAACCATCAAAATATTACTTTCTCTTAAATTCCACGTTACACAGACCACAGTACTCACGAAACCAGCTCTCTCCCGAGGGTCCAGATTTCCCAGCCGTGATGTTCCTATCTGCTCTCCTTCTTTTCTTAATGGTGCAGCTTTTCACACGGGATTATCAGGATTAGAGGAGATGTGGCTACCAGGGTATTGCAGTCCCCCCTGTGGACTCCTCCAAGGTCTTCCTGGGGTCCGCCGCGGTAGATGGCCCCGCGGTTCCACTTCCCTCCCCTCTACTGATGGTATTGTACCTGGCTGGTCTGGCCAACGAGACCTTCCCGGTCTAGTGCCTTTCGTGTTGCGCTTCCGGGTCCCTTCACTACGGGGGTAGAGCCGGTGGAAGCAGCGGGCGGGTGACGGCGCCGCTCAGCGTCCACCGAATCGCGGGTCCATACCTCCTGTCCCGCTTCCCACCGCCGCCTCCTTACTCCACTCACTCCGTGGGACCTTCCTGCGAGAGCGGTTTGTCCACGGGTTAGTAGTCCGCTAACCCTCCTTGCCTAGCTGGCTTGGCTTCAGCGTCTATGGAAGTTCGAGCAGGGAGAGGTGCACGCCACCGCTGAGAGCCTCACAGAGCACACTCACATGGTAACTTCCGGGCACGCCCCAACCCGTGAATACTCTTACAGGAGCGAATTTCCCTTCCTAGAGGTAGATTTCCTCTCACTTCCAGTTGTCTCCCTCTGTCCTCTGTTTGTAAGTAGGGATGGGCTTTATGTTCGAGCCAAACATAAGTTTGACTCGAACATCAGCTGTTCGTGTGTTCGTTGAACACACAAACAAATTGGGCGCTCAGGGGGAAGTTCGCCCACCAATGAGCTCCCCTTAATGCACTGCGCTGGTGCAGTGAATAAATTACTGATGATTGGCCAAAGCGTGCACATGACCTGTATGCTTTCGCCAATCACAGCACTGTGATAATCAGCGAACAACTGGGCCAGGGGGCAGGGGGACAATTGCCTCCCGGGCCACTTTAAAACCCTGCAAAAAGGCTGCGCCACTTCTGTCGCAGACATGCTTAAAGGATTCCTGGTGAAGAGGTGAAGAGAAGTAAAAACTCCCCACTGCTGACCTACTGAGTGCGGGATAAAGACAAGGACAGAGCGCAGCCCCCCCCCCTCCACCCAGCATGGATGGTGTAAACTGTGTCTGAGCAGAGGCCGGTTCCATGCCCCACTGGAGACTCTCCTCCCCCAGGCAGCCCCGACTGAGCTGTCCCAGATCCCCCCAACTGCCCTCTGCTGGCCAGGTCGGGAACACAGATTTGGTGAGTAGAGAGTACCTGGAGCAGAGTTTCAGCCTGGAATGGGGGTCAAGAGGAGTCAGGGAAGAGGGACTGTGGGAGGGGAGCCGAGTTGCTGCACCATGCTCCTCTGGTTTGTACTTTCCCCCTGGGCTGAAAGTTGCCAGTCAGCCCCTGGTGATAATATAGGTTAGGCAGGTAGTTAGTGGATAGTAAGTTGAGTTAAATTAGTGCAGTCGGTGTAGTGAACAGGTATACCCCACCTTTATAATGTATATATATCTGTTGTAGTCCTGGGTCCCCTCTTTGTGCTCCCCAAGATTTCTGTCCCTGTCACTTATAGTTCATGAGCATTGCCATGCCAAGCTGACTGAGATTTCCCATAGACGCCAATGTTAAAGAAAGGGAGTAGTGCCATGTCAAGCTGGCCGAGATTTCCCATAGACTACAATAAGCACTGAAAGCTGAAAATTGGTCTAGGCAGGAAGGGGGTGAAAGTGCCCTGTGTTTAAGTTGATAAGGGGAACCTTATGACAAAATTAAAAAAAAAAAAGACGGCATGGGGTCCCCCCAAAATCTATACGAGGCTCTTTGGGTCTTGTATAGATTTTAAAGGGAACTCCACGCTAAAATAAAAAAAACAAAACGGCGCGAGGTCCCATCCAAAATCCATACCAGACGCTTATCCAAGCAAGCAGCCTATCTGGCCAGGATGGGGGGGCGAGCTAGCGCCCCCCCCTCCTGAACCATACTAGGCCACTTGCCCTCAACATGGGGAGGGTGCTTTGGGGTGCCCCCCAAAGCACATTGTCCCCATGTTGATGAGGACAAGGGTCTCTTCCCGACAACCCTGGGCTGTGGTTTTGGGGGTCTGCAGTTGGGGAGCTTATCAGAATCTGGAAGCCCCTATTAACAAGGGGGCCCCCAGATCCCTGCCCTTCCCCACATGTGAATGGATATTGAGTACATCGTTCCCCTACCCACCAAAAACTCACAAAAGCCAGTTTTTGAAAAGTCCTTTATTAAAAAAAAAAAAGGTGTCCCCCCGATGTAAATCCATCATCAATCACGTTGCCCGCCGCTCCCACCTCACGTGACGTCAGAAGGGGGCAGTGCCACTGGGTGATGTAACCGGTTGTCACTGCCCCTTTCCTATAAAAGAGCTGTCATGGCTCAAGTGCTTCAATAGCTCGGAGGTGTCTGAAGATGCTGGAGTGTCTTTTTTTTTTTTTTTCTATTTTTTGGGTACGGTGGTAGATGTGATTGACAATAGATTTACATCGGGGGAAGCTATTTTTTTATTTTTAAATAAAGGACTTGTCAAAAACTGGCTTTTGTGTTTATTTTTTTGGACAATTTTTGGTGAATGGGTAGGGGTATGATGTACCCGATATCCATTCACATAGGGGGGGCGGGATCTGGGGGGTCCCCTTGTTAAAGGGGGCTTACAGATTCCAATAAGGCCCGACCCGCAGACCCCCACAACCACAGCCCAGGGTTGTCAGGAAGAGGCCCTTGTCCTCATCAACATGGGGACAAGGTGCTTTGGGGGGCATCACAAAGCACCCTCCAAATGTTGAGGGCAAGTGGCCTGGTATGGTTCAGGGGGGTGGCGCGTGTCCCCCCCACCCCTCTATCCTGGCCAGCCCATTTTTAATTTTCATTTTTTTAGCTGTATTGCTGGGAGCCGACAATACATTAGAGCTGCGAGCAAGTTTAAACAGCATTTTTTCCTTTAGAAATGTCAGTATTTCTGCAGCAGGCTACATACATTGTACAGATGTGCCACTTTACAGGCACATTAAGGGGATCCCCAGGCATAAGATTTGAAGGAATTTTTCATTTTTATTGTTTCACTTTAAGCATTATGAAAATCACTGCTCCTGTAAAAATGATTGACAAACTTATATAATGAAATATAATAGCGGCGCTCAACCAAATAGTGAATTAATCCTAAACTGTGCAATGAATTATATGCAAACAAAATTAGTGAATAATAATCAAGCCCAAGTGATTAGTGCTAAATTAATAACAATTCGCAAACATACATAATAAATATGCATAATTCAATATAGTGCAAGGTGGTGATACAGTCAAATCAGTCCCAGCAAGAAAAACGATATGGGATAAAGACCACAGCAAACAGTCCAAAATGCTACAAGGCTGGAAATCCTAGAAAGGTGTTTCTTCTGACAGCAGAAACCTCCACCAAAACCAAGGTCACCCAGTGGTATAGGCTGCTTACCAGCTGAGATGGACCCCTAAATTATAAGGGGTCAGTGAAACCCTTATTCATGTATAAGTGCCAGGATATATGGTTGGTTTCTGTAGTAATTATCCAGCCAGATTATAAATGGACCCCCATTGAGGATATACCATCTGAGAGTAGCTCCAATTCAATCGTCCAAAGATGAAATAGAAAGCTCCATAGTGAAGTATATCAAACCAGGGATATTTATTAAATGAAATAAAACTTACAAAACATCTTTTTGAGACAAGGCAGACAGATACAAAGAATGGGTGCCGAACGCCGAGTAGACGCACTTCCACGTTCCAGGATGCGTTCCACCCAAAGCCGGAAGTGGCGTGCTGGCGTGATGCGATCAGGCTGACGTTTTCAAGGGTCATTCTTTGTATCTGTCTGCCTTGTCTCAAGAAGATGTTTTGTAAGTTTTATTTCATTTAATAAATATCCCTGGTTTGATTCAGATGGAAGATCCCAACTGCTGGACAGAGTAATCACAAAGATTATTGTCACTGATAACCAGCCGTTTACAATGGTGTCTGACTCAGGATTTAAGTAGTTGATGTCCATACTTGAGCAAAGCTACACACTGAAGAGTGAGAAGTATTATCGAACAGAAATGCTGGGAAAGATTCACCAAAGGTCATTGACAAAGTAAAGGCTATGCTGCAACCAGAGAATGCTGGCAACTCACTCTCATTCAGGACTGACTGCTGGTCAGGACAAACAGAGTCAGAGTCACTAATGATTCTTACATGCCACTTCATTGACAGTGGATGGGCAAAAAGGCAATTGGTGTTGGATACAAAAGCGATGCAATGATCCCACACTGAGTAC
The DNA here is from genome assembly GCF_965119305.1 of Pelophylax lessonae. NCBI lineage: Eukaryota > Metazoa > Chordata > Amphibia > Anura > Ranidae > Pelophylax > Pelophylax lessonae. The sequence goes on along the minus strand of NC_138774.1, from coordinate 109,875,823 downwards.
AGTAGAGAAATGTTTCTAGGCATGCTTGAAGACTGGGGAATCAACAAAGACTGAGTAATGCTTGTGCTACTTCGAGACAGTGGAGCAAACGTGCGGAAAGGAATGAGGCTTGATGATATGTCATATCTCAGTGTAACGGCACACAACACCCTCCAACTTTCAAATGATGGTCTGTCAAGCCAAAGAGCTTTGATTGATATATGTTTTGAGAAGCATGAACAGATTAAAAATGTTGTGCTTCACTATGGAGCTTTCTCTTTCATCTTTGTACAATTGTACAAAATAACGCCCGACAGAAGGTATTCAACAGGAGGTGCAGGAGGTTCCTGCCGAAAAGACAAGTCCAGATCACTATTTTTATAATATGAACAGAAGAGAATATTCTTCATCATTCCTGAGCATGTTTATGAAGTGGCAGCATTATGTGAACAAAACAGAAGCCCTTTAACAGGTGACCACGGACATGCTGAAATGTTTTGCTTTCTGCAGTATAATATTGTTCTACTTAACTGGGTGTATTGAAAAGAGTAGTGTCCACTCAAATCCACTGTCTAGCTGTTGGCTAGCTTTTTTTCTAGCAGTTTTGCACTGACTGCACTGCAGTAGTTGCAGTGAGTGCCCTACTGCAGAGGTAGTCCAATCAACTGTGTAGCTGTTGCCTAGCCTTTTTCTAGCAGTTTAGCACTGCCTTGTTTTGTTTATAGCAGTTTCCACTCACTGCAGTAAACCATTGGGGTTACCAGTGACATTACTGCAGTAATCAGTGCTATACATATGCACTGTTACTGTAAAAATGACACTGGCAGGGAAGGGGTTAACTGTATTGGAGAGGGAGGGGTTAAGTGTGTCCTAGGGGTGTGTTTCTAACTGTGATGGGACATGGCTACTAGTGTAAAAACAGAGATCAACGGTTCTACATAGTAGAACCGTCTGATCTCCATTTTTACACAGGGGAGAATGACAGGCGGCTTGTTTACATTAGCCGCCTGCCTTTCTCCCTTCCCTGGGAACGATCGCGAGTGACCGGCGGACATCGGGTCCGCCGGTCACACGCACTGACTTCTTAGGGAACGAGCCGGGGCTATTGGCTCACAAGCCGGTGACAGGCTAGTGACGTACCAGTACGTCACTTTGCCTGGCCGGGGCTGACCGCCGCAGTATATGTACTTGCAGCGGTCGGCAAGTGGTTAAAATTGTTAATAAATAAAGTTTTACATGTTCAGTAACAGATTTATGTCGAAATTTGTGTTTATTTTGCTAAATTTTAAATGTACAAAAATATTAGCCAATATCGGCTGATACCGAAATGCAATCGGCAAAATATCGGTATCGGTATTGGCAACGGAAAAACGATATTGGTCGATCACTAATCAAAATTGCAGTCATGTAGTCTATTTAAGCCATTTAGTACATAGAAAAGACTACTGTAAATATAATTTTACAATGGTACAACAAACTCCATTGAAAACAAAAAGCCACCATTCCTCCCTTGGAGCACATATATATTGTGTAGTTCCAAAAGCAAAGAGGCACTTCATAAAATTTCAAAGCAAAATTACAAGAGGACCATACAATACATCCTTATTCTAATTTGTAACATATACACAATATGCAATTCTAAATGTCAACTTCTTATATATGAGCCCTAGGAGAATACTTTAATACCCAACTCCCAGTAGTCCTATGGGCCGGCCCACAAAATTGGGTAATGGTCCACATATAAAGTATACATAAAGCAATAATGTGAAAGTACACCTGATATTGAACAATATCAACATTATCAACTCAGAAGTCTGAATAAAAGGTCTTCAAACTATGACATTTATCCAGCAGTATTGTCAATCAATCATGATAAACGCAGTCCACCTACCCGCACAAAAAAAAATGTTAAAAAATGAACCGCACCGCCTAGCTCCCTTCGACTGACAGCTCTGCTTCCCACCCAGCGCAAAAAAAAGGGTCAGGGTCACCTGGTGACATCACTGGGTGCTCCCACTCCCTTCTGACATCATCACTTCAAATGCAGTTGCTCTAGATCTGAGGGGAACATGCAAGGAAAATAAAAAACTGTATTTTTGCTTGCACATGATTGGATGATAGAAATCAGCATAGCTTCCCCTCATTTTATCACCTTTAATTTAACAACGGTGTACATAGCACAAAGCAGCCAATATTTACTGGTTGTTAAAGAGGCCAAGAGGTAACGGCTTCTTAACAACTAGCTAGCTGGCTGTCAAGGCATTTAAAGCATGTATTTATTCAATTTTTTACCTTAGTGAATTGTCTTTATTGCCATTTTATGCTGTATTTATAAAGCATTTTTGCTTTTTGAGATAAAAAGCCCATTATCTCCACTCATCATCTCTAAAGGGGGCACATATTCCCTGATGCTCCAAAATGCTTTTAATGTTAAAGAGTAGATAAAAATAAGTTTATCACCATGTAAACATCCACCTATTAACGTCTCAAAATAGGATAAAGGCTCAAGATTACATATAAAGACAAACGTTGAAACTTCTAAACTGCTTTAGGGGGAACAGACGGTAGACAGTCACAGGCATCTAGCCACTTTTGCCAATATACTTCCAACTTTCCAACTTTCTTCCACAGGACATGTGCACTTTAAATGTATGTGTAATTACCCCCCCCCCCCTGCTGCCTACATAAACCTTATATCTGTGGCAGCAAAAGGGTTAAAATACAAAATAAACAAACAAAAATAACATTTTGCTGCAATATTTACCTTCAATCCAGAGATTTTTTTTCTACAGTACTTTTTCTCTGCTGGTAGATTTTCTCATCTCTTGGTTACACTGCTTTCTCCTCCTATCAGCATGACTCTTATCAGTGCATGCACATTTAAAGTGGATTTATACCCTCACATTTGCCCAGTGAACAACCTCAGATGATTCACAGAGATGAGACAAATCTCCCTACATATGTTTTACATGTATATTTGTTGTCTTCAGCTTTCTACACTCTTTAGAAAGTGCACATAATGTTAGAGACTGTTATTCGTACTTCAGCAGTGGGAGGGGAGTCTAGGCATACACTGTGTGCGAGCTCATTGAAGGAAAGTCACCCCCCCCTCTCCCCATAGGCAGAGGAACAAATAAACTTGCAGAACTGTGCTGTGAATAGACAAGCTCTCTGCTTATCTGTCTCTAAGTCCCTTCCCTGACACAAATTTCCAGCTGCTTGTATCTCCTGTGTCAGAGAATGTGTCAGAAGTTATCATGCTAATAACAGAGGAATGGAGCAGCAGAAAGACATGGGACTTAGAGCTTTGCAGAGAGATAAGTAAACACTACAGATATATGTGCCCAGGTCAGATTTTATGAATAAGGTTTACATCCTCTTTAAGCTTTTCCTACTACTTCATACTCCTGCTCAGCAGTACAGGGTCTGCAAAAGGCTAATACCAGGTAGAATTCAGGTATTTATACTGCTTGGGTTAAAAAATGCATTCATGAATGTATTGATGACTACAGAGGTATGTTATATTCTGTCTTTTATATCTACCTACAGTTCAGCTTTAACATATGGCTGCCAGTCAGTGTTTGCTTTATTTAAATGTCTGGTAAAGTATTACTTAAAACTTTAACTATTCAACAACACATTGGTGAAACGTATATTACCAACATCAAATTTGGGGACTCCCATTTATGTTAGTTTGACTTTTCTTGTAATATTTTTTAACCTTTAGCCTAATAAATTGTCCTTACACTTCCCTCTGCATGTCTGCAATTCATGCTAGGATCACAATCTCTCTTAATAGAATTTGGCTCAGATAATAATAATACAAGGTGAAATGCTATTGGGGAGCAGCACTGCTTGTAGAACATCAGAAGAATTGAGATTCATGCTGCATCGTAAATTAGCTGGAATGCTAAATGAATTCAAGAGCCAAGTCAAATGATTACTTATGCCAATGTTAATTAAGTTTTGATTTTTGTGGTTGTGTCTAGTAAATGTATTGCTATGCTCTCCTGACACACTGCTGTTTTTATTTTATTTTGTACTTTTTTTTTTTTTTTTATGAAAAGCATATTGTTTTCTAGACAACATGTCTGGTTCCTTATGTCACTTGTCTGTGTTTTGCCTTCTTATGTGTATTTTAAAAGGACTTGTCATGTGTTAGAAATAAAAAGAGGGTGGTAATTTCATAGCTTTTTTTTCCTTCAGATTTAAAGGTTTGATTTCAAAGGCTCATGCCTAAAGCTGAACTTCAGGTAAATATAAAAACACAATTTAATGCAGTGATATATTTCTTATTTAAATGCATTTTACGTTCAACTGGTATTATAACTAGTTGCCCATATCAGTTATAATACCAGACCTTGTTAATCCTGCAGGTGGCAGGTAGACTCAGTGAGCAGCGGTACTTGAAGCCAATCAAGTTTTTGTGCTGGCACATGTGTGGGCTCCCTGCTGACAGCTGAATGTAAATTAAAAAATTGCCAGCAATAAAGTTTGAGAAAAATTAACAGCGCGTTGGCCAGGGGTTGTTGGGGTCTGCAGGCACAGTTACATCAGCTCCAAAGAACAGTGATAAATAACTAATTCTCCAAATGCTCCAAGATTGTGAGTGGTGTGCCCCAGGACTCTGTCTTGCTGTTTTTACTTGTAACCACTTTAAGATCGGGCCTATTTTTGACACTTGGTGTTTACAAGTTAAAATCATTTTTTTTTGCTAGAAAACTACTTAGAACCCCCAAACATTATATATTTTTATTAGCAGAGACCCTAGAGAATAAAATGGAGATTGTTTTTTTTTTTTTTTTTAATCACACCGTTTTTGTGCAGCGGCCTTCCAAATGCAATCTCTTTGGAAAAAAAACTAACTTTTTTAAACTAAAAAAATAAGAAAACAGTAAAGTTAGCCCAATTTGTTTCCATAATGTGAAAGATAAAGTTACGCCAAATAAATAGATACCCAACATGTCATACTTCAAAATTGCGCACGCTCATGGAATGGCGACAAACTTTGGTACTTAAAAATTCCCATAAGCAACATTTTAAACATTTCTACAGGTTACCAGCTTAGAGTTACAGAGGAAGTCTAGGGCTCAAATTATAGCTCTCGCTCTAACAATCGCGGCAATACCTCACATGTGTGGTTTGAACACCGTTTACATATGTGGGCGGGACTTCTGTATGCGTTCGCTTCTGTGCGCGAGCTAACGGGGACAGGGCGCCTTAATTTTTTTTCTCCTATTTATTTTATTTATGATTTTTTATTTTTAAAAAAATAAAAAATTTTGATAATTTTTATTCCTATTACAAGGAATGTAAACATAACTTAGAAATAGGCATGACAGGTCCTCTTTATTGTGAGATCTGGGGTCAAAAAGACCTCAGACCTCACAACTACACTAATAATATAAAAAAAAAAAGTGTTGAAAAAAAAATCAGCCCTTTAAACCGGTTGCTAGGCAATGATGTTTGACGTCGCTCCTGTCCTCAAAGACCATAGAGTAGAGTGAGGGACATCTTGCCCTCACTCGACTTCCTGTCTCTGAGGATCCGGGACCGGATCGTTTTCTCCGCTGCCGGCGGGTCCGGTAAGAGAGGAAAGCGGCCGAGACGCAGTGAATCTGCCGATAGGTCCACCCTTATCTGAAAGGCAATCGTCCACCGTTTTAAAAAATACCGGGGTTATGCCAAGCTATGCAGGGAAACAAATTTGGCACAGGCCGGGGCAAGGTTACACACCTTGATAAACTAGAGGGATTGGAAGCTGCATAGCAGTGGAGCTTCAGTACTCAAAAATGGTAAGTTATGCACTTGGGTGCAAACAATATGCATAAAAAATACTCATTAAAAGGGGCTCCAGTGGGAGAAACGGTGATGGGAAAATACTTAGAAGTTCTTGTACATTACAGACATAACAGTGCTAAGCTGCAGCCAAGAAAGCTAGCAGAATATTATCATGCATTCAAAGGGCATACATTCAAGAGATGAATGAATTATTCTACCCCTTTACAAAACACTGGTTCAGCCTTATCTTGAATATTCAATTCATTTTTAGTCACTAATACACTGGATCCTTGAACTAGAAAGAGTTTAGTGAAGGGCAGAAAAATTGTTAAGACAGCTGGAGGTCCTTAGCTATGAGGAACTATTACAAAGATTACATTTCTTAACTCTGGAGAGGAGGCACTTAAGAGGGAATATGATCACATGTATAATATGTCAAAGGTGACTCTAGTAACTGTAATAAATTGTATATGTATGAAAACAATTGAGACATGATCCTGGATATAGTGATGCCACATCCAATATATATATATGGAGAAACAACAAAAAAGGGGGAAGGAATAACCCCCAGGAGTAATAAGACATTTAAGGGATCCTCTGGTTAATCTCATAAAGGAATGTACAATCCTTAAATGTGTAAATACATAAAAAATGTATGGTGATAACATATTAACAATTATCAATACAGACACAGACCCTGCTATATGTCAGGCCACTAAGGGATATCAGGCCACTATATGTCTGCCTTAAATGCCTACAATCCTTAAATGTGTAAATACATAAAAATGTATAGTGATAACATATTAACAATCATCAATACAGACACAGACCATGCTATATGTCAGGCCACTAAGAGGATATCCCACGTGTAAAAGACCAATATACCGACAGATAAATTGATTGGGACAAATGGGCTTAATGTGGAGATTAGGTTTTTTTTAATGTTTATACATCAGTCACCCACACATACCTATTGGTCTCTGGTGTTTTGTGTCTTTTTCATTTAGGAGTGCATATCTTCTTAGTGCTACTCTTTCCTACCTCACCGTACAACCCAAGTTTACAGACAATACATTGTTATTCACCCCCTCCTTTGTCTCCTTTTCCTTTTTACCCCCGTTTTTCCTTCTCCTAATTATACTTATATTTTTCTCTATTTATCAATGAATACTCGGTCCTTACTCTATTTGACACTTTCCCATTTTTTTGGACACTTTATTTATCTGTCGGTATATTGGTCTTTTACACGTGGGATATCCTCTTTTGGTTTTTCCTCCCCTTCCCCTCCCCTTATGGGCCCCATATTTTATGTTTGATACCACTAGGTGGGGCCTTTTACTCCAGCACCCTATTGTTTCTTTGGTATTTAACATTAGGACAGATTATTTTTTCTTTCTTTTTTTTTGTATGCTTATAGAGTATCCATACAATGAGCAGTACGCATAAATTGTCAATACATGGAAGGTTGGGAGACAAGGATTTTTGTCGGCACAAAATAAGTAAAAAGACTTTTTATTTGATTCACATAAAAACAGAAAACACACAATATATTACATATAAAATTATGGCTTGACAAGCAAGTCCAAGATTGTATACCAAATATGTAACAGTTGTTGGAGTGTTATTAACATACAAAAAAAGAAAAGGGGTTATTTTCATACAAATCCTTAAAGGATGAAAGAATCTGGCATCAGGAAAGTCACGCCGACGGATTGCAGGGAGAACAATAACCGCCTAGCTAGACCAGCTGGTGCTGTGTTCAATAGGTCTTATGTATATGTTCAATTGCTCAACATGTTTCGCCTTTTTCAAAGCTTCATCTGGAGCTTATGTGTGAAAAACTCTGTATATTTTGTATGGACCCAAGTGGGTGTCTCAGTAATATTTCTAATTAACGAAGAGGAGGTCGTGGATTTATCGGAGCTTGGTAGAAACAGTAGGTAGCCTTGGACGTGTAGCCGCCAAGGACAGGTATGTGTCTGGCTGTCATCAACCAAGCAGGTGCTAAATGGCTCAGACTAGGAATCTCCCAGAAAGCCCATGGGATAGACACTTATGTGTGCTCCGATCAAGTATCCACGAACATCCTCTCCGGATGGCAGTTTTTTATCTGCTATGGGGCAGTTGGGAAGTGGTTAAATCCCCAACCACTGTTAATGCAATTTGGCCACATCCTTTGTTCGCTGTGGCACAATGCATTATTACTCTTCTTGGGGTGCCCAAAGTTGTCCTAGGTGTTTTACAATCCTAGCAATGCCCCTCTTAGGATATATTATATATTCTTAGAAATGTGTCAATATAGTTAGTTAAAATAGCATTTAATATAGGTGCCCCATATTTTAGGTAATTCTCCTATATTCTCAGTTTACTTTTGCAGTGTTTTACCATTTTCTTTTTAAAGTCTTTTGTTATGCTCAGAATCTGATGTATTATGCATATCTGAAAGCCAGCAACTCTGTCATGGCACTTAACAAATAAACCTGCATGATCCGGGAGCAAGGTATTTATTTATAAGTTGAACCTCATTTTTCTTTAATCATACTATTAAAAAATGTACACATAAATTAATTAGTGCATGCATTAATGACGTCATGCTGTGCTCACTGTCCTGATTTACAGGATCATATTCAACTGAAAGGTAAAGTTAGATATTAAGCCCCTCTGTGATCCTAATTGTATGATACAGCCTTCTTTTGTAGGGACCTCTCTCTTGTGTCAGGTGTCTTTCTACAATAATGTATAGAGCTTAAAGCATGCTGGCATTGGTCATTAAAAAAAAAAAAGGTGAATTTGTAAACCTGAAAACTCCAAGGTTTTTTTTTTTTTAACACTCATGAACATTTGATGTTCATGTCAGTGCAATACAACCTTCTTTTTTAAATAAATGATTTGATATACTGCACCATGAGAGTGTTTCTCCCTCTCTATATGGCAACACTGGAGCTTTGAATACACTATTTATATACATATTGAATGGATAACAGCAGCGGTATGAAAACATTCCTGTTATCTCATGTATGACATCTTGGATTTCCCCAAATGCGTAATTTGACTCTCTGTAATAGGGGTCAATTAAGTCTGGTGAGTGTATAGCGCATCTTCATGCTGGTGGAGAGGAACCTTTCCCTATGCTCACTGAGGACACTATTCACATGTGGGATTATATATAGACTTCCCAATGTTTATGTATTTTTTATCATTTAAATGAAGATGTATTTATTTATTTGTCTATTCACTATTGTTTTTTCACTATGGCGATATGTATTTTATGATGTTAGAGCGTGGTTTATTTGTTACTTTTCACGATATAGGTGTTTTTTACACTTTACAACACACAGCTCTTGTAGTTTATTTGTTTTTTGGTTATTGATTTGCATGGGTTTAGAACCTATTGGTTTCCTATATTTCTCTTTCATTCATTGATGGACACAGCTCCTTATCGTTTTGACCATTGGGTTATACTGCCCCCTACAGGAGTAGGACACTAGGCAGAAAAATAACTTGACTACGCCTATGGGCAGTCCCAGGAGGTATACTCCCCTGCTCTGCTATAGGTACTTTCTGCCTAGTTAGGAGTAAGGACCTGGTTTAAGCATGCATGGGATAGGCATAAGGCTATCCTTCATATAAGATAGGGCCAGGGACTATTCATAGGATTCAGATATATTGGGCAGACTAGATGGGCCAAATGGTTCTTATCTGCCGACACATTCTATGTTTCTATGGTTCTATGGTTCTTGGCTAGGATCTCTGGTCCTGGCAATTTTTTTCTTTTTAGATAGATTTTTTTCTCCTGCTTTTTTTTTCCTGTGAGATCTACAATCAACTGCCGGACTGGGCGACAAGCTGGATAATCTAGATCCAGTGGTCACCCCAGTCTGGCCAGCAAGCGCGTGCAAGACCTCAGCTGTGCGCTTGGTCAGCCACCACATAACCCCGGACGGGGCTGGCCTGCAAGTTAAACGCCTAGCAAGGTCACATACAACTGTGTCTCAGCCTGCGCCGCAGCATTTCTCCTGGCCAACAGCCCCCCATTTAGATGGCGAGGAGCTTCTATCTGGAGCGGTGCCCACCTGGTTCCTAGTATGGTGGAGGGTTTTGAGTTGGATGCAGGTCCCTCCCCGGAACGGTCAGATCCCCGGGTTCCCCTCCTTCCTGTTAGGCCACCCCTGAGTCTGATGGTCCTGTGGGTCATCTATCCCCCCTTCTCTGCCCCCCATCCCCCCTCCTCCTCGACTGGGGTTGCATGGTGGTCTGGCTACCTCCTGGGGCTTGGGCCGGGTGCTGTACTGGTGATGGGGGCGGGGGGTGCGCCATCAGCAATTTTTTCTTGCTGTTTCCACCCCTCATGTTTGACACTGCTTTGGGATGACCCAATGGTGAAGAAGATCAGGAGCTGTGTCCGTCAATGAACAAAGAGAAAATGTGATTTTTGACTTACTGTAAAATCCATTTCTCTGATGTTCATTGACGGGTACAGCACCCACCCCTCTATTGCATTACTTCTAACACGGCTTGTAACAAAACTGAGTACCTATAGCAGAGAGGGGGAGTATACCTCCTAGGACTGCCCATATTCATAGTCAAGTTATTTTTCTGCCTAGTGTCCTACTCCTGTAGGGGGCAGTAAAACCCAATGATCAAGAAGATCAGGAGCTGTGTCCGTCAATAAACAGTTTTTACTTTCCAGTGCAGAGACTAGGAAAGTCATTGTCTCCTTATCGTATAAAAGACTGGAAAGGATCCTTTGCATTTCCCTTATCTGAAGTAAAACAATTTATGCAACATACTGTATGTCTTTAGGAGTTAAGCTGCCTGTCGTTTCTGCCAAGTCAGAAAGTGGTTCTATGGTTCGCACAGACTGGGTTTCAGGATCCTATATCAGCATTTTAAACAGAACAGTAAGAAGACATACACTATACTTCCAAAAGAATTTGGACGCCTGCCTTTACATGCACATTAACTTTTTAACCAATAAAATAATTTTATTGAAAGTAATAATAATTGTACAACTTTCAAGAGGCAACAATCTTATACAAATATCAAAGTTTACAACTAAAGGTACATTAAAAAATTGTATGCATTCACACAGCAGGATCCCGCTCAGCATTTCTCAGGAATGTATTATACCAATGTTTGCAAAATGTGCAATCTTGTGCACTGTGGTAAAAAACAAAGAACTTGTACCTTTCAAAGGCTGCATAGCATGTATGATAAAGAATATCATATCAGTAAGTAAGGGATGTTCTGTTAACTTGAGTATGGAGAGCCTAGCTTGAGAGTTAAGAGCATGTCTCAGTTGTAAATACCTGTAGAATCGGGTTCTAGGGAGAGGATACTCAGCTTGTAGGTCCGTAAAAGAGTGCCATTCAAATATAATTAGAACATATTTCTGATCCCCGCCCTTTCCCACTGACCAAATCCCTCTAGTTCCACCAGCTCCTGATATTGGGAATTATGCCATATTGGAGTACTGGCAGTGCCATCTTAAGAGCATTATAGGCCCCCAGCAATGCAGTGCACTGGGGCCCTGTCGACACAATCACCCATGAGAATAAAAATGCAAATTAACGATAAGGCTATATTTATTGGTATAGCAATGCCAGGCTAATGACAGCTTCCAAGTTCAGTGGCTGGGTCCGGTTGAACACACACACTGATGGGAGTCAGACTCGACTGTCCTGTGTGTGCTTGTTCCCGTGGAGGTGGACAGGCATTCCTGCAATTGTGGGCTCCCCTCCACAGCCCAAGTGGCCTGACAGCAGCACAGGGCCAACAGGTGCTTTCCACCTGCTAAGTATGGCGGCGGGATGCACACGGGAATAGAGACTAATGCTTGGCTGGGTCACTGGGCAGGTGGGGCCCCCCAGGCAAGTGGGGCCCCGGGCAACTGCCCAGCATGGCCATTCGATAAGATGGCCCTGAGTACTGGACAGAAAGCCCTTTACACCCAAAATTGACTTTACACTGGTCCACAGTTTTGTAAGGAGCGTGATCGTTGGGGCTTTCTTCTCTATGTGGGTAAATCCTTCCTCCATGTATGCCATGGCCATGTATACGATAGACCCTGGCACTAATAGGGCCCTAATGGAATCCTGTAGGTCTATGTGTCCCCATCCCCCCAGTTGTTGCATCTGAGAAGCTAGGTAGTATGCTTTAGAGTGCGTAACTGCCATACCACCCTGTTCCTTACCCATTTGCAGTGCAGATAAGCCAATTCTAGGTGTCTTCTTACGCCATATTAAATCCCAGAATTGGGAATCAATGCGAGCAAACCATTTCCAAGGTATCCACAACGGAGAGTTATTAAATATGTACAGCAATTGAGGAGCCCAAACCATCTTAATCAAGTTTATTCTGCCAACTACAGATAATTGGAGTTTACACCAGGACGCACACTTCTCCCGAAATGTACGCAACAGTGGAATAAATTTTAATTTGATAAAATAATTTTGGTCTTGAGAAATGTGGATACCCAGATATTTGAAGGTGGAAACTATTTGTATCAAAGAAGCACAGGACGGTAATGGGCTGGGCATTGGGTCAAGGGGCATGAGAACTGACTTATCCCAGTTTATGGAAAACCCAGATAGGGCGCCAAAATCATCAATCATGGACATGACTTTCCACAAGGAGTCCTGTGTGTCCCCCAGATACAATAAGGTGTTGTCAGCATACAATGATATAATATCAGTATGCAGACCCCGTATAAATCCAACCACCTCAGGCAACGCACGTATACGTGCTGCCAGGGGCTCTATGGCCAAGGCAAAAAGTAAGGGTGAAAGGGTACAGCCTTGCCTAGTTCCTCTATGCAAGGTAAAAGCATCTGACAGTTCCCCATTGATTTGAATGCGAGCAGTGGGAGGTGCATAAAGTACTCAAATCCATTTAATAAATGTTTTACCTATCCCAAAATGCTCCGAGGCCCCCCACAAATATGACCATTCGACACTGTCGAAGGCCTTGGCAGCATCCAAAGAAAAAATCGCTCTATTACCAATGTTATCTGTGGGCAATTGTAAGTTTAAATATAACCGTCTAAGATTTTGTGCTATAGATCGTGAAGGGATAAAATCCAACTGATCCCTATGTATTCGCTTATGGATAACGTTTGTTAATCTGGATGCCAATATTCTGCCTAATAGTTTGACATCAGTAGTAAGTAGAGAAATAGGCCTATATGAATCATCGAATAAGCATTTCCTCTTAGGGATAATTTTTAACTCTTCCCTCAATTCCTTTTCAGTCGAAGGAGCATCTAGCATCCGTACATCCGAGGCCAGTAGACGAGGCAGGGAACAGGATTTCAAAAAGGAATACATTTCTGTGACGGAAGGATGTACCTTAGAGCAGTGTTTCCCAACCTTTTTTCAGTCAAAGCACTCTTTAAAATTGTACACACTCTCAAGGCACCCCATTCTAAAATGTAAAAGAAACAAATAGTTTCACATAATGCAGCAGCGTCAACACACGTAGGACACCCAACATTCGTGATCATTTTTTTTATACACCTTTGCATACTGGCACTGACTAGTATTCCAATGTTTCTCCTCTCCCTCATTTTCCCTCCCTCATTCAGCTAATGTGACCCCAGTGCAGGCAGAGCATTCAGCTAATGTGACCCCAGTGCAGGCAGAGAAATGCAAACAAAGACATCCTGAGGTGCTTAATGTCTTCCTTATCAATTTATGACATCATTTATTAGAATTCCAGCAGCTGGCTCGCACAGTGCTTAAGGTTGTAATGCTGCACAAATTAAAAGTTGTGGCTTTGTGTAACAAAAAATTGCAGGTGAGATCCACCTGCCAGCATGCTGACAATTTTGAGCAATTTGAGGCAATATTTTGCATTTTGCCAAGGCACCCCTGAAAAGCCCAGAAGGCACCCCAGGTTTCCACCGAACCCTGGTTGAAAAAGGTGGCCTTAGAGTATAGATCTTGATAAAATGAACAAAAAGTCTGAAGAATATCCTGAATTCAACTTTTTAGCGACCCCAGGGGATCTTGTATGGTAGAGATAAAAGAGGGAGCTTGCTGGGTACGCACCAACATTGCCAACATATGACCAGTAGTTTCTACTTCCTCAAAATGCCGTTGTTTTAGAAAAAAACGTTTATTCTCTGCCAATTGTGTCTCCACTGTTTTAGACAATGACTGAGCTGCTAACCACGCTCTCTTAGTATCCTCTGAAGGGTCCCTCACATATGCCTCCTCTGCCCTCCCAGCCTCCGCAAGCACCAGAGTCTCCAAGGCCTTAGTGGATGTTTTAATTCCATTAATAATATGTATGAATTGACCCCTTAAATAAGCTTTAGCTACATCCCAGACCACCCCCAGCTCAGCAGAATCAATATTATATCTAAAAAAGGAGTTTAGCAACCTAGGTATTGGGTCCGGCTGTGGAAACAGGGATAATCAGAATGGGTTCAATTTCCAACATTGTATTTTAGGTGTGAAGGGAATGGAAATATCAACCCAAAAAGGGGAGTGATCGGAGATATGTCTGGGTTCATAGCCAGAGAAGGCAAGGAGAGCCAGGAGCGAGTCATTCCCCAGCCCCAAATCAATTTGTGAAAGACCTTCATACGTGGCAGAGTAGCAAGAGAACTGTTTAACGTGAGGATAATGCAATCTCCACCTGTCTGTCAACCCAAGCTCCCCCACCAGGCGAGAAAATGGAGTTGGTCCCGTACACCCTAAGGGAGTCTGGGGGAGAGACGGTAATTTATCCCAAGTTGCATCCAACAGATTATTGTAGACCCCTACCGCCAGAAGTGGTACATCTGGGAATCGAGCCATGTGGCCTGCTAGTAGTTTAAGGACCTCTGCTGAAAATGGAGGAGGTATGTATATACTTGCTAACAAGCAAGACAACCTGGCAACATTACACATCAGAAAGACATACCGACCATATGGGTCAATAATTTCTTGAATACATTTAAATAGAGTCCCGTGTCTCACTAGCACACTCACACCTCTAGAGTACGAAGAGTGCTTGAAGTGGTATTGATGGGCAAATAGCCGTGTAGAAAAGTATTGGGAGGAAGGGGAGGGCAGATGAGTCTCCTGTAAGCATACTATGTCCGCCTTGAGACGTTTAACATTCCAGAAGACCGCAGTCCTTTTTACCAGATTCTAAAGTACAATACTCAAACAGTTTTAGGCATAAGACCAATACAGTACGCAGGAAAGCGGATGCAGCAACAATGGACCTTGTCCACTCCTCACGCCTTCCTCTCCATAGAGAAGGAAAAACCAATGTGTACCTTTTCTTGGCCTCCAATTGCAGTCCTTTGGATATTGGGAGCACATGAGGAGAGTAAATGTAGAGCTGAAGTCTTCTGAGATAACGTGTTCCCCTTTTGTCCGGAGAGCAGAGAGTCTAGTGGATAATTAAACAGAGGAGGAGAAGAAAAGGGGGTCAGTAGAGAAAGGACCAACATGATCCATGTAACGATTAACCTTACAACAAACCGTCCATGTAGGACTTCCTTGGGGGTAATAGGAAAGTTCAAAGGTAAAGCAGCGAACTGTACTACTTCCACAACTACCCCCAGTTGGTAATTACTCATCCAAATCAGCACTGTTGTTCCGCTTAAATAGAGATAAACCAGTGAGGCAGTCAGCAGACCTTATAATCCAATGGGAGACAATTCCTTTAGGATACTGCGTGCCTGGAAGGGGTGCTATCACGTAGTGATCTCTCCTTTCTTTCTAGCCACTTTGCCGCAGCAGCAGGTTTTTCAAAAAAGTGTACTTCTCCCTTAGCAACCACTCAAAGTTTAGCAGGGTACAGCATAGCATACAGAGCATTGAGTGTTCTGAGGTGGCGTTTATCTTCTGTGAACTTGGCTCTTTGTTTTTGCACCTCAGCAGAGTAATCTGGGAACAGGGAAACTTTTTGATTCTCTATATTGAATGCATCCCCCATATTTCTGGCTTTAGCAAGAAATAGGTCTCTGTCTTTGTAATTAGTAGTTTGACCAAGTACGTATGAGGAAGGTTACCTGGAAGTAGGGAGTGCATGAGTACTCTGTGAGCACGTGCCACAGAGAACATGGTAGTAAATATCTCTTTCCTAAAGGTTGTTAATAGCCAATTTTCAATAAATGCCACAGGATTTTTCCCCTCGGATCTTTCTGGGATACCGACAGCCCTTATGTTATTACGCCTCATCCTGTTTTCTAAGTTATCCAGCCATGCTGCCTGTTGCGCTGCTAGGAGTTCATTTTGTTTAACATCTCTTAAGTGGGGTGCCGTGTCATCCTCAACTCTAATAACATGTCGCAGAGAAGGCTTTTGATCGAGTTCTTTGGGATTACATGAACCAAGTACTGCTAAAATTTGGATTCTTTGGTTCAATATTATCGGCTATTTTAGCTCTTTATTCCACCCCCTCAGCGAGAGTATTTTCTTCCAGCCTCCTTTCCAAGCCCTTCACAATAACAAATAGGACAAGACAGTGATGCCCTCTCTCCCCTTCCATATTTAACCTAGCCATCGAGCCCCTAGCTGAGGCAATTAGATCCCACCCAAATATATTTGGCTTCTGCTTTCATTCTTGTCCACATGTAGTTATTCTCTTTGCAGACGATGTTATTCTAACACTATCAAATCCATCCCCGTCCTTACTACATGCTCACCAGGTATTATCCTCATTCAGCACACTCTCTTACTACAGAGTAAACTTTTCTAAATCATTGATATTAGATCTTGGCCTTCCCATGAACACTAAACAAAAACTATCTAACGACTTCCCCTACTCCTGGTCTGATAACGGCCTCTCCTACTTAGGAATAACTGTGACCTATCCATCAGCAAAGCTTAAAGGATAACTCCACTTTAAAAAATAGCAAATAAAGAAAAAACAATATAGCATATACGATTGCGACACAAATCATTGTCATTGAATGCTATTATAAAACAACCTTTCCTTTTCAATCTGTAGCTGTTGTAATTTTCTGAAAATGCAATGCAATATGGCAATCTGGAGCTGTTCTGGACACACAATGTGTACTGACCACACCCCAGAAACATTATTTCCTGCTTGTATGATTGGCTCACCAATTTTCCCAGAAGTCTGCACTAAGATACAAGTCAGAGTTCTGGCATCCCCTGCAACAAAAATTTCATGTTTGGTGAGATACTCCCAATAGGAACACGTCTAAAGGGATGCCCAGCAGCTTTCCTCGGTAGAGCCCTGCAGCTGCCACAGCTGATAAATATCTAGAAACCACTCCCATTTGACCCATTAAGCACAGAGGAACAAACAGGGTTTTTTTTCAGAATAACAAAAGGTAGGACGCTGTAACAAAGTTTGTTAAAATCCTTGTAATGTACTTTGTACATAGATCACCCAGAAGGGAATGTTTTTTTCTCAATAAAAGTGGAGTTACGCTTTAATGAAGTCAACTACAAACCTCTCCTCAATCAAACTGACTAGTGGGATTCAAAATTTCCCTGGATGCAAAACCTTATGGATGGGCAGCATAGCAGCTTTCAAAATGATGCTTTTACCACAAATTCTTTATGTCTTCAGTACTCTGCCCATCCCTGTACACTCATATTACTTAAGGTCATTAACATCCAAAATGAAACAATTTATCTGGCAAAACAAATGAGCCCGATATCCTTACACCC
Source organism: Pelophylax lessonae (assembly GCF_965119305.1). Taxonomy (NCBI): domain Eukaryota; kingdom Metazoa; phylum Chordata; class Amphibia; order Anura; family Ranidae; genus Pelophylax; species Pelophylax lessonae. The sequence continues at coordinate 109,858,421 of NC_138774.1, read as the reverse complement.
ACCTCATTAAACACCAAAAAGCAGGAGGAGTTGGCTTTGTAGACATTCAAGACTACTGGATGGCCACATAACTCACCCAACTAAAGCAATGGTTTATCCCCTCCCCGGATAATCTTTAGGTAGATATTGAAGGTAGATATTGAATCCTTGCACCTAAACACCTTGGACCTTAGAGCCACACTATTAACTAACAACTGGAAGTGTATGGACATTCATAGCGTGGAGATCTCTTGTCCATTCAGGAGTTTCTAACGCTCATAACGCAGCAGTTCTAACTCCATTTTCCTCCCTAGAATCTCTCATTCCCCATCTTCCAGTGAGACACTGGCAGGCTGCGGGTATTTAATGGGTAGAGGACTTGTATGATTTATCTCAACTTAAACCCTTACAAGATATACAGACCTTCTATGAAATACCTCCAAATTATTTTTTTTACCTATATGCATATAACGTCTTTCCTGAAACACCATCCCAAGCCTTCTATGCATGTCCATCCCGCGGCTTGGCAGTACCTTCCAAACCCCAAACCCACCCCCAAGGGTATTTCATTATTCTATTATCTCCTCAACAAAAATACCTTTTCTAAAACCACACCTATGTTAAAATAGGAATCAGATCTACAATTTTTTTTTTTTTATTTTATATGGGGATGGGAGAAGGGAATGGGTGGGACACTCCTCTGGCTCAACTAGGCACAAATTGGGACAACTTGAGAAAAAATGCCTTTCAGCACTGACTTGACGCCGGCTGGATGCTGACCAATGCTTGCTGGTGCTTGAAATCACTGACTTGCTGCACTGTATTGAAACCTGACTTCTGACACTCTGGTTAGCTCAAAAGTCCTTGACTGTACTGAAGACTGACTTCTGACGCTCTGGTTAGCTCAAAAGTCTATGACACTGCTCCCTCCAGTCCTTCCTGACTGAGGTAGCCTTTTTAACACTGCTGCAACTCCGAACACTGTACACTGCGAGCTGTACACTTCCACTGTACACTTCCACTGTACACTGAATACTTCAGGGCCCACTCACTGGCACCCCCTTTACTCTTCAGGGTCAACACTGGCACCCCCTTAACTTTGCTCTTGCACTGGCTAGCTGGCTCCGGGATCCCTCTGACCTTCTCCGGAGCGGTCCCCTCTCACTAGGCACACCCCCAGGGGCAGTTTGCAGTACTCACGACTGGGAATGCTTTCCTGAAACTTGACCCCTCTCAGCTCCGCTGGTCCTCTGCACCGGATCCTCTCTGCAGCTCATCTCAGCCCTCTGCCCCTCAGGCAAGCTGTCTGGGACACCCAATTCCTCTTGACAGGAGGAGAGACAGCTGGACTCTGCTTCCCGTCAAAGATGCTGCGTCATGTGCTCCCCTCAAACTTATACCCACTCCCAGAATGCTGTGCGTCAGAATCTGCCTTTCTGGGGTAGATACAAGCCTGGGTGAGCCATTGGCTGGGTTTCCTCCACCGCCCAATGAGAGCCCTCTCCTTGAGCACAGTGGGGAGACTCCCCAGTCTCAACAGCCACACCTGGGAACCATGACCTGACAGCCCAGCTGAAAATCATGGCCCTGCTGATAAGCAGACAAGGCCCACTACACTTTAACTAGCACCTACCTTGTAGGGTGCTACATATATATATATATATATATATATATATATATATATATATATATATTGGTACACCCCTCACATTTTTGTAAATATTTTATTATTTCTTTACATGTCATGACAACACAAAAGAAATTACACTTTGCTACAATGTAAAGTAGTGAGTGTACAGCTTTTATAACAGTGTATAACAGTGTAACAGTATAACAGTGTATATTTGCTGTCCCCTCAAAATAACTCAACACACAGCCATTAATGTCTAAACTGCTGGCAACATAAATGAGTACACCCCTAAGTAAAAATGTACAAATTGGACCCAATTAACCATTTTTCCTCCCCGGTGTCATGTGACTCGTTAGCGTTACATGGTCTCAAGTTTGAATGGGAGCAGGTGTGTTAAATTTGGTGTTATCGCTCTCACTCTCTCATACTGGTCACTGGAAATTCAACATGGAACCTCATGGCAAAGAACTCTCTGAGGATCTAAAAAAAAAGAAGTGTCGCTATACATAAAGATGACCTAGGCTATAAGAAGATTTCCAAGACCCTGAAACTGAGCTGCAGCACGGTGGCCAAGATCATACAGCGGTTTAACAGGACAGGTTCCACTCAGAATAGGCCTTGCCATGGTCGACCAAAGAAGTTGACTGCATGTGCTCAGCATCATTACTAAGTGGTTGTCTTTGGGAAATAGACGTATGACTGCTGCCAGCATTGCTGCAGAGGTTGAAGGGGTGGGGGTCAGCCTGTCAGTGCTCAGACTATACGCCGCACACTGCAACATATTTCTCTGCATGGCTGTCACCCCAGAAGGAAGCCACTTCTAAAGATGATGAACAAGAAAGCACGCAAACAGTTTGCTGAAGACAAGCAGACTAAGGACATGGATTACTAGACCCCTGTCCTGTGGTCTGATGAGACCAAATTAACCTTTTTGGTTCAGATGGTGTCAAGCTTGTATGGCGGCAACCAGGTGAGGAGTACAAAGACAAGTGTGTCTTGCCTACAGTCAAGCATGGTGGTGGGAGTGTCATGGTCTGGGGCTGCATAAGTGCTGCTGCAACTGGGGAGCTACAGTTCATTGAGGGAACCATGAATGCCAACATGTACTGTGACATACTGAAGCAGAGCATGATCCCCTCCCTTCTGAGACTTGGCCTCAGGGCAGTATTCCAACATTAAAACAACCCCAAACACACCTCCAAGATGACCACTGTCTTGCTAAAGAAGCTGAGAGTAAAGGTAAAGGACTGGCCAAGCATGTCTCCAGACCTAAACCCTATTGAGCATCTGTGGGGCATCCTCAAATGGAAGGTGGAGGAGTGCAAGGTCTCTAACATCCACCAGCTCTGTGATGTCATTGTGGAGGAGTGGAAGAGGACTCCTGTGGCAACCTGTGAAGCTCTGGTGATTTCCATTCCCAAGAATGTTAAGGCAGTGCTGGAAAATAATGGTGGCCACACAAAATATTGACACTTTGGGCCCAGTTTGGACATTTCCACTTAGGGGTGTACTCATTTTTGTTGCCAGCGGTTTAGACAATAATGATTGTGAGTTATTTTGAGGGGACCGCACATTTACACTGTTATACAAGCTGTACACTCACTACTTTACATTGTAGCAAAGTGTAATTTCTTCAGTATTGTCACATGAAAAGATATAATGAAATATTTACAAAAAAATGTGAAGGGTGTACTCACTTTCGTGAGATACTGTGTATATATATATATATATATATATATATATATAGTGCCTTGCGAAAGTATTCGGCCCCCTTGAACTTTGTGACCTTTTGCCACATTTCAGGATTCAAACATAAAGATATAAAACTGTAATTTTTTTGTGAAGAATTAACAAGTGGGACACAATCATGAAGTGGAACAAAATTTATTGGATATTTTAAACTTTGTTAACAAATAAAAAACAGAAAAATTGGGCGTGCAAAATTATTCAGCCCCTTTACTTTCAGTGCAGCAAACTCTCCAGAAGTTCAGTGAGGATCTCTAAATGATCCAATGTTGACCTAAATGACTAATGATGATAACTAGAATCCACCTGTGTGTAATCAAGTCTCCGCATAAATGCACCTGCACTGTGATAGTCTCAGAGGTCCGTTTAAAGCGCAGAGAGCATCATGAAGAACAAGGAACACACCAGGCAGGTCCGAGATACTGTTGTGGAGAAGTTTAAAGCCGGATTTGGATACAAAAAGATTTCCCAAGCTTTAAACATCCAAAGGAGCACTGTGCAAGCGATAATATTGAAATGGAAGGAGTATCAGACCACTGCAAATCTACGAAGACCTGGCCGTCCCTCTAAACTTTCAGCTCATACAAGGAGAAGACTGATCAGAGATGCAGCCAAGAGGCTCATGATCACTCTGGATGAACTGCAGAGATCTACAGCTGAGGTGGGAGACTCTGTCCATAGGACAACAATCAGTCGTATACTGCACAAATCTTGCCTTTATGGAAGAGTGGCAAGAAGAAAGCCATTTCTTAAAGATATCCATAAAAAGTGTCATTTAAAGTTTGCCACAAGCCACCTGGGAGACACACCAAACATGTGGAAGAAGGTGCTCTGGTCATATGAAACCAAAATCGAACTTTTTGGCAACAATGCAAAATGTTATGTTTGACGTAAAAGCAACACAGCTCATCACCCTGAACACACCATCCCCACTGTCAAACATGGTGGTGGCAGCATCATGGTTTGGGCCTGCTTTTCTTCAGCAGGGACAGGGAAGATGGATAAAATTGATGGGAAGATGGATGGAGCCAAATACAGGACCATTCTGGAAGAAAACCTGATGGAGTCTGCAAAAGACCTGAGACTGGGACAGAGATTTGTCTTCCAACAAGACAATGATCCAAAACATAAAGCAAAATCTACAATGAAATGGTTCACAAATCAAGATATCCAGGTGTTAGAATGGCCAAGTCAAAGTCCAGACCTGAATCCAATCGAGAATCTGTGGAAAGAACTGAAAACTGCTGTTCACAAACGCTCTCCATCCAACCTCACTGAGCTCGAGCTGTTTTGCAAGGAGGAATGGGCAAAAATTTTAGTCTCTCGATGTGCAACACTGATAGAGACATACCCCAAGCGACTTACAGCTGTAATTGCAGCAAAAGGTGGCACTACAAAGTATTAACTTAACCACTTGCCTACAGTGCACTTTCACCCCCTTCCTGCCCAGACCGATTTTCAGCTTTCAGCGCTCTCACATTTTGACTGAGAATTACTCAGTCATGCAACACTGTACCCATACAAAAATTGTGTCCTTTTTTTCACACAAATAGAGCTTTCTTTTGATGGTATTTGATCAATACTGGGTTTTTTATTTTTTGTGCTATAAATAAAAAAAGACTGAAAATATTGTGAAAAAACGCATTTTTCTTTGTTTCTGTCATAAAATTTTGCAAATTAGTAATTTTTCTTCACAAATTTTGGCCAAAATTTATACTGCTACTTATCTTTGGTAAAAATAACCCAAGTAAGTGTATATTATTTGGTCTTTGTGAAAGTTATAGAGTCCACAAGCTATGGTGCGAATCATTGAAAATTGATCACACTTGATCACACCTGATGTACTGAAGGCCTATCTCATTTCTTGAGACACTAAAAAGTCAGGAAAGTACAAATACCCCCCAAATGACCCCTTTTTGGAAAGTAGACATTCCAAGGTATTTAATAAGGGGCATGGTGAGTTTTTTGAAGTTGTAATTTTTTCCCACAATGCTTTGCAAAATGAAGATTTTTATTTTTTTTTTTATTTTTTTTTACAAATTGCCGTATTAACAGGTTATTTCTCTCACACAGCACATGTATACTTGCAACTACACCCCAAAACACATTCTACTACTCCGCCTGAGTATGGCGATACCACATGTGTGAGACTTTTTCACAGCCTGGCCACATACAGAGGCCTAACATTCAAGTAGCCCCGTCCGGCATTCTAGGAGCACAAATTACACATATAATTTCCTGACAACCTATCGCACTTTTGAAGGCCCTGGAGCACCAGGACAATGGAAACCCCCATAAAATGACCCCATTTTAGAAACAAGTTTTTGGAAAATGTGGAAAGAAAATGAAAACACATTTTTTTTTACACAAAGCTGTCCATTTATGCAATATTTCTAACACATAGCATGTACATAGCAAAAATTGCACCCCAAAATACATTCTGCTATTCCTCCTGAGTATGGCGATACCACATGTGTAACACTTTTTCACAGCCTGGCCACATACATAGGCCTAACATCCAAGTAGCGCTTTACACAAAGTTGTCCATTTATCCACTTTAAGACTGGGCCTATTTTTGACACTTGGTGTTTACAAGCTAAATTAATTTTTTTTGCTAGAAAACTACTTGGAACCCCCAAACATTATATATTTTTTTTTAGCAGAGACCCTAGAGAATAAAATGGAGATCGTTGCAATATTTTTTACCATATTTGCGCAGCAGTCTTCCAAATGCGGTTTTTTTGAAAAAAAATTCACTTTTTTGAACTAAAACATAAGAAAACAGTAAATTTAGCACAATTTTTTTCCATAATGTGAAAGATAATGTTACGCCGAGTAATTAGATACCCAACATGTCATGCTTCAAAATTGCGCATGCTCACAGAATGGCGCCAAACATTGGTACTTAAAAATCCCCATAGGCAACATTTTAAAAATTTCTGCAGGTTACTAGCTTAGAGTTACAGAGGAGGTCTTGGGCTCAAAGTATTGCTCTCGCTCTAACGATCGTGGCGATACCTCACATGTATGGTTTGAACACCGTTTACATATGTGGGCGGGACTTGCGTATGCGTTTGCTTCTGCGCGCGAGCTAACGGGGGCAGGGCGCTTTAATTTTTTTTTTTTTTCCTATTTATTTTATTTATTATTTTTTTATTTTTACACAGTTTAAAAAAAAAAAATGTTTTGATCATTTTTATTCCTATTACAAGGAATGTAAACATCCCTTGTAATAGAAATAGCCATGACAGGTCCTCTTTATTGTGAGATCTGGGGTCAAAAAGACCTCACACCTCACAACTACACTAAAAAAGCAAAAAAAAAAAAAAAATTGTTGAAAGAGGAAAAAAAAAAAAGCAAAAAAAAAAAGCGGCCCTTTAAACCGGTTGCTAGGCAACGACTTTTGACGTAGCTCCGGTCCTCCAAGACCATAGAGTTGAGTGAGGGCCATCTTGCCCTCACTCGACTTCCTGTCTCTGAGGATCCGGGACCGGATAGTTTTCCCCGCTGCCGGCGGGTCCGGTAAGCTGGGAAAACGTCTGGGACGCGGCAGGAGGGGGGGCACCTCTTCCCCTGCACCGTAAGGGTAATTCCGCGGTGAATCCGCCACTGGGACCACCCTTATCTGAAAGCCGACCGCCCGTCGTTTCAAAAAATACCGGGGTTATGGGGGCTATCTGCTGCCATAACCCCAGTATTTAGCTTTTAATGGCCGATGCATATAGTCGTTAGGCGGTCAGTAAGTGATTGCATGTATATGGCAAACAGGTGACGATGACTGATGGGGTGACAGGTGACGATGACTGATGGGGTGACAGGTGACGATGACTGATGGGGTGACAGGTGACGATGACTGATGGGGTGACAGGTGATGATGATTGATGAGGTGAATGGTGATGATGATTGATGAGGTGACAGGTGACGATGATTGATGAGGTGACAAGTGACGATGATTGATGGGGTGACAGATGACAATCACTGACGGGGTGACATGTGACGATGATTGATGGGGTGACAAGTGACGATCACTGATGGGGTGTCAAGTGACGATGATTGATAGGGTGACAGGTGACGATGACTGATGGGGTGACAGGTGACGATGACTGATGGGGTGACAGGTGACGGTGATTGATGGGGTGACAGGTGACGATGACTGATGGGGTGACAGGTGATGGTGATTGATGGGGTGACGGGCGATGGTCACTGATGGGTGACAGGTGACGGGCGATGGTGCACGGCGGTACTGATGGCAGTCTCTGGTGACCGGTGAACTTTAGGCTATGTTCACATGTGAGCGTAGCGATCATGGGCAGAATCACTGCGATTCTGCCCGTGATCCAGAAATCATTGCAAATCGCGGGACGCCTGTGCGTTGCCCGTGATTTGCAATAGCACCCCAAACGCTGTGCGATGTTGCAGCGATTTCCGCCTGCCGAATCGAGGTAACATCACGCAAACAACGCATGACGCCCCAAAGAAACTCTTGTACCTTTGGAACACAGTGCCACCGACATGACCGCGCTGCGCGCTCCCGATCGCGCATGCGCGGTCATCTCCCGGGCGCCTCCATTGTGATCGGCTGTGTCATTGGAACACAGCCGATCACGTGGGAAACAGCCATGCCTATTGGCTGTTTCCCCCCTGTCGGTGATCGGCTGTGTCCCGGGGACACGCCGACACCGGCAGTGCACGGCGGCGCGCCCGCGATCGCGCGCCTGCCCTGCTTGAATGGGCGGACGTCATATGACGGCCGCCCAGGATAATAGCCGCACCGTCCCGCCGTCATATGACGGCGGGCGGGCGGTAAGTGGTTAAGGGGGCTGAATAATTTTGCACGCCTAATTTTTCAGTTTTTCATTTGTTAAAAAAGTTTGAAATATCCAATAAATTTTGTTCCACTTCATGATTGTGTCCCACTTGTTGTTGATTCTTCACAAAAAATTACAGTTTTATATCTTTATGTTTGAAGCCTGAAATGTGGCAAAAGGTCGAAACGTTCAAGGGGGCTGAATACTTTCGCAAGGCACTGTATATGTAAAAAACAAAAACAAATTTTAAATAGAAGAGGCAAGTGTTTGGCTCTAAACCTTCAGGTATCAATGCACTGTGTATCATGCTGTATACAAACCCAGATAAATTTGTGAGATTGGGTACTCACCATCCCAAGGCAATTGACATGCTAGAGTGTACTCACCATCTCAAAATGATCAATATACTGGGATTTACAAGTGGGGCCAGGCTAATATTGCCTAATGCAAGGGCTAAAATAGCACTGACAATTGGGGAGAGTGTCATTTGAGTCTGACATCTGGCTCTTGGAACGCAAACTGGCCGAAACCCAGAAGTGTGGCCGAGTTGTGCATTCCAGATGCTGGCCCTGTGACAGGCGATTGTTAATTCTGCTGACACAGGATTGCGTCATGTCAGATCAGCATGAGCAGGAAGCAAGAATACCAGCCATGGTGAACCGAACATGTTACGTCCGGCCTCCTGCCGAGCATGGCGGCATCCGGAAGCTGTTTTATTCTGGGGTCACTAGTAAAGGAATAGGCCGCGGCAGGGCAGATCATATGTAGCCAGGACGCCTTTTTATTACAGGGATGATGAGCTAATGCAGTGGGTGGGAAGAAAGTGCCACCGCCCAAAGACCCTCTATGTACTGGTTGTGCTATACATGCACTATAAGTACTAGTGTAAAATCATATATAAATAAATAAATGAAACAAAAAGTGAATGAAAAATGAATAATGAAAAATAAACATTGAAAAATAAATACAAACACTCAGTTCTTAAGCGCCTGTTCACATAGGAGCGACGCTACTTTCAGGGGCGACCTCCGAGATCGCGGTGCGAGCAGCGCGCCGCGACCTCGGAGCGGCCGCCACGGACTTCATAACATTGAAGTCTATGGCGGTCGCCTCCTGGTCGCCCCAAAGAAGCTCCGGACCCTTTTTCTAGGTCGGAGCGACTTGTGTCGCTCCTATTAGAACGGGTCCACAGCTTTCCTATGGGAGGCGACCTGCGGCGACCTGTGAGGCGACCAGGTCGCCTCACAGGTCGCCCTAGTGTGAACCGGGGCTAATACTTGCTGGGGAAGACCAACTACCTATTTTGAGGTGTCAAAGCATGAATTTTAAATACACAGTGAAATACAGAATCCGACAATGAGACAATCCAAAAACAATTGTAAAAATCATAAAATTGCATATCCTAATAAAACTACTTTTGACATTGTTGTTAAAAAGTAGGATAAAATAGATTACACTGAACAAAATTATAAACTCAACACTTTTGTTTTTGCCCCCATTTTTCAGGAGCTGAACTCAAATATCTAAGATTTTTTCTATTTCTATGTACACAAAAAGCCTCTTTCTCGCAAATATTGTTCACAAATCTGTGTAAATCTGTTTTTAAGGCTGGCCATACATGTTCAATTTTCTTGTACAATTTTCTGTTAGATTTACCAAAAACCGTATAATGTGACGTCAAAACTGCACTTTCAATTGTATCCTATAGGCCTTTGTACTACATAGTTGAAGGTAAATCTAAAGAAAATTTCACAGAAAATTGTATAATATATGGCCAGCCTTAGGCTGGCCAAACATGTTCAATTCTCTTGTACAATTTTCTGTTAGATTTAGCACAAACCACATAATATGAGGTCAAAGCTAAATAACACTTTCACTTGTATCCAATTTGGTAGGCCTTTGTACTGTACTTCAAAAAAATTGTACAGAAAATTGTATAATGTATGGCCAACCTTAGTGAGCACTTCTCCTTTGCCGAGATAATCCATCCATCTCACAGATGTGGCTTATCAAGTTGCTGATTAGCATGATTATTGCACAGGTGTGCCTTAGGCTGGCCACAATTAAAGGCCACTCTAAAATGTGCAGTTTTACTGTATTGGGGGGTCCGAAAACCAATCAGTATCTGGTGTGACCACCATTTTCCTCACGCAGTGCAACACATCTCTTTCGCATAGAGTTGATCAGGGTGGTTGATTGTGTTCCTATACTTTCCTTTATTGTAGCTATGGCTATTTCTTCAACCTCTAGCCACCTCTAAACAGGCACCAGCAGTATATACAGTTAATACATACAAAAAAGAAGCTTATTGGAGGGCGTGGCTTGCCGGCACCAGAGATGGCCGCTTGAGTCTGTACTCCTGAGGGGATAGAGGAGCTGTTCCAGCGACGTTCGCCCGCCGACACCCGCAGCGCCTCACAAACCGGCTCGGAGGACTCCCACTGACAGCCTGCCCGCGATGTCCCGCAAAAGGAAAGACGACCATCGGCCGAAAAAGCTAACGGCCTTCTTCTCTCGGCCTCCGCCGCGGGTCCCTTCCCGCCAAGATTGCGCCGGCGCTCCTGCAGTCTTCCTCTCCGCACAGATACCGGAGGACATCGGGATCCCTGCTGAGGTACTGCCACCCCAGACTTCCCCATCCTCTCCCACCAGACCAGGAGACTACTCCCCAGCCTCCTCCAGCCCTGCGAAAGCCCGCATGAGATTGGAGATGCAGCCCCCGGGTCCCTCACACTGCGGCCTGGACACTAGCCTCCTCTCCATCCCCACAATGCAGGCCGCATTTGCTGACTTCCCCACCACAGGCCAGCCTGTTCTGGACACTACTTTAAAGGACATGTTGCTCTCCTTTCAATCCTCCCTATTTCAGAACTTGTCCTCCTTATTTGGCAAAATTGCCTCAGATGTGCAAGGGATGGATCACAGGCTGGGCTCTGTGGAGGCACAGATGGCTGACTGCACTGACACCATTAACGACATCATTGACACTTGTGATGAGACTAGAGATGAACAGCACTGGATTAAGGCTAAACTGGCAGACTTAGAGGACCGCTCTAGACGTAATAATGTGAAACTGCGTGGTATTCCTGAGTCTGTCCCTCAGAGCGAGCTCCACAACTATGCCACCTCCCTTATGGCGGCAATGCTCCCTGACTGTTCAGCTATGGACCTCACTATTGATCGCATTCACAGGCTGCCCAAGGCGTCCCATCTTGCCGACTCTGTGCCACGGGACACCCTTATGAGAGTGCACTTTTATCAAACTAAAGATCATCTCCTGGCTGCATCCCGTCTCCAACGCACGCTCCCAGCCCCGTATGAGGGGATACAACTATTTGCAGATCTATCCAAATTCACACTCCAACTGCGGAGGCAACTTAGCTCCATCACCAAAGCATTGATGAACCATAATATACCCTATAAATGGAAACACCCGGCGACTATCCTAGTTACCAAAAATGGGATCCCCCATACCATCTCCTCCCTGCATAATGGTATGCGACTCCTCAACTCTTGGGGTATCGTACCCACCCCTCCAAGGGATGAACCTATGCAAACCATGTCCTCTGGTACCCGCCAGCCCAGGAACCCCCCCGTTGGGGACACCCGCCAGCGCCCATGACCATCATGTGTAGCGGGCCCATGAAGCTCCAGAGATCTCCTCTACCCCATTCTCAGGAATTCTTTGAAAAACTCTTCCCCCCGATCCGCTGGTAGTGCACTAAGGTAGTGTCTCCTACCGGTGTTGTCTGTTTACGGATCGTTGTCATCTATCTACATTCTAAGTGCAGTTATACAAGCATTAGTTCCGTGTCAATCCCAGGAAACGACGCTACCTGCTCATAATTATCCCCCAGCCTTACAGACGCAACCACAGGGGCGTCCTCTATACCGTGCTTTTCCTGCTTCTACGAAGTTACTGTTCTGTTGTTTTGCTTGTTCTTTTCTTTTTTTTCTTTTGTTGTGTTGTTTTTGCAGCTACTGGTACACGCGCGCTTTGTTCCAGCGCCTTGGGCAGCGACGATCCCTTACCAACCAGGCTCTAAGTGATCCGCTGGACTTGATCACCCACGTCTCTCTTCGGAATCCATCCTTTCAACTGTGAGTAACTATACTACACTATCCACCTAGCCACCTCCAAAACATGCCTATCACGATTCTATCTCTCAATGCACGGGGACTGAACCACCCAGCCAAACGTAAATCGCTATGGTCAACTGCCATAGCTCACCATAGTGACATTCTTTGTGTCCAGGAGACCCATTTCTCACGACCACCGTTACCATACTGCCACCACAAGAACTTTCCACACGTTTTTCACTCATGCTTTAATGCCAAGAAGCGGGGGGTGATGATTGCTGTCAGGGACTCTGTTTTGTTTCAGCAACACCACCTTACAGAGGATGTTAATGGCCGCTTCCTTATTCTCGTCTGCTCTATTAACAATGTGCAATACACAATCCTCAACGTGTATGCTCCCAACCAGCGACAGATAACCTTTCTATCCAAGGCTCTTAAAGCCGCTGCCAAGGATCGCAAGGGACATTTAATTGTTTGCGGAGATTTCAACATAGTTCCTGATGTGACTTTAGACTCTACTGCCCCCTCCAAACGCCACAACTCCCAGCTGAAAAAACCTACTTCATTCTCACGACCTACATGATGCGTGGCGGTGTCAGCACGCTGAAGAGCGTGACTACACGTATTTTTCCCCGAGCCATAATACCTACTCCAGGATTGATTTATTTTTGCTAGATAAGTGGTTATTGCAAAATGTTTTGTCTTCTGAGATCCACACAATAGCCTGGTCGGACCATGCTCCACTGACACTCACCCTGTCAGACAAATCGACCCAATCCTCCCATTTCATTTGGCGCACCAACAACTTTTTACTCCAACAACCTCATGTGGTCTCCTACATTTCTGACCAACTCGACCAATTTTTTGCATGCAACCAGCATTCTGTATCCGATCCGGCTGTGGTGTGGAACGCCCACAAAGCGTTTGTTAGAGGGCTCCTTATTCAGGTGGGCTCTAGGGAAAAGAAAAAGAGAACCGCCCGTGTGGACTCTCTTCTTTCTTCTATAGCTGACCTGGATGAGTTGAATATGCGGCACCCTGATTGTAAACACAAATTACAGCTTACTACTATGCGACAGGAATTGAGAACTTTATTGCTGGTGGACTTTGAACGCTTCCACCGCAGATGCCTGGCGGCCTCGTATTCCACCTCTAATAAAGCTGGGAAGAGCATGGCACAAAAAATTAGGGGGCAAAGAGTCAAAACTAGGATAGAATACTTACACAACCCCACATCCTCTAAAAAAGAATACAATCCACAAGACATAGCAGACGTGTTCAGTGTATACTACGAGGCCCTCTATAACATTAACCGAGACCCGAACACTCATCAGCCCTCTAAGGAAGAGATCGATAAGTTTCTGGCTGCAGTCTCACTCCCCATCCTCTCTACAGCACAATTGGCACTCCTTAATACCCCGTTCACGACACAAGAAATAGCAGACGTCATATCGGCCCTGCCAGCCAACAAATCCCCTGGCCCTGATGGTTTGTCGGGCGAATACTTTAAACGCTTCTGTTCCGTCCTCTTACCCCATATGCTACCTATCTTTGTCCAAGCTGCCACCTCATCTACATTTCCCCCTGAAATGCTTCAAGCCTTGGTCATCACCCTCCCGAAACCGGGGAAAGATCCTACCTCTCCTCAAAACTTCAGGCCAATATCCCTATTGAATATAGATGCCAAAATTTACGCCAAATTGCTCGCTAACAGGATCAAAACAGTCCTTCCCTCCATTGTCCACCTGGATCAAACAGGATTTACACCCTTCCGCCAGGCTTCAGATGCTACCAGGCGACTCATTAACATCATCTCCCAGGCTGAGACCTCTCGAACGCCTTCTCTGCTTCTATCGTTGGATGCGGAGAAGGCGTTTGACAGGGTCCACTGGGACTATCTCAGAGCTGTTCTGACCAAATTCGGATTCCAAGGCCCTATCCTAACAGCGGTTCTTGCGCTATACTCCACACCTTCTGCGAGAGTTTACACCTCCAACATGTTGTCCCGGCCCTTTAATATCACGAATGGCACTCGCCAAGGATGCCCGCTGTCCCCCCTGATCTTTAACTTACTCATGGAACCGTTGGCAGCCCATATACGCTCTAATCCCCTTATTTCAGGGTTCCAGTTCGGCGCGGTTACCCACAAAATTAGCTTATTTGCGGACGACGTGATAGTACTGCTCACGAATCCTACGACGTCCCTACCTGAAACGTATCGGATCCTTCAATGGTTCAGCGACGTATCTTATTATAAAGTCAACGTGACGAAATCCACCATACTTGATCTACATCTTGACCTAACGACTAAATCCATCCTACAACAAAACTTCCCGTTCTCATGGGCAGACCATTCCATCCCATACCTTGGAACACACTTGACCACATCGGTTAAATCCCTTTTCAAGTACAACTATGCCCCTTTCCTTGCCAAAATGCAATCTGAACTCCAATCGCTCCAACACCACGAATTTTCTTGGTCAGGTAGACTAGCGGCGTTTAAAATGATGATTCTCCCCCAGCTGTTGTACTTGTTCCGCACGTTACCTATCCCCATACCCGCCTCGTATTTTACATCCCTACAATCAATTTTGAGAGCCTATATGTGGCAACATAAGAAACCGCGATGTGCACACTCACTTCTGACCAAACACCGTCTTGTAGGGGGAACGGGATATGTTGACTTCCAAGATTACTATCTCGCTACATTGATAACCCAATTGAAGGACTGGTTCCGCTCCTCGCCCGCTACTAGCTGGGGTCAAATCGAATCCACCCGCTTACCCAAATGGTCGTTACGTACTTGGTTACTGAGCGCCCCCTTTGGCCCCAAACTCCCGACGACCTTCTCTCCCACTATGGTAGCTTCACTAGCTGCGTGGCGTAAACTCCTACCTTTGACTGACACCTTCCCAAACAAAATCCCAATACCCATACCACTGGAAATCGTATCCCTGTTAATCCCTGATATTTCTGTCAGCACATGGCAGACTCATGGCATTATAACGCTGCAAGCTCTTTTTCACGACAGAGTCTTGAAATCCTTCCCATCCCTGCAACAGGAATACAACCTCCCCCCCTCAACGCTCTTTACTTATCTCAGAATTAAACATTTTCTCTCTGCCTCTCCCTCCCCGATGTACGACCTTCCGACATGCATATGGAAATTCCTGAACAATCACTCCACCTCATCAAAGGGCATTTCACTGATTTACTCGACCCTACATGACAGGTCCACATTCTCCAAATCTCGTCCTCTCCTACAATGGGAGGCGGACCTGAAGCAATCTTACACACCTTGCCAATGGAAAACGGCACTCCGTCATGCATACAAACACACAAAATGCTCAGCGCTTTGGGAGCAAACAACCAAGATTACCCTTCGTTGGCACTTGACACCATCCAAGTTGGCTACGTTCTACAAATCTACTTCCCCACTCTGCTGGAGACTATGCGGTCACACAGGTGATATATTTCATATCCTATGGGACTGCCCACTCCTACGACAGTACTGGCTAGATATATTTAACAAGTTAGGGGAGATCACACACATCTCAGTGGCACCCTCCCCAGCCCTTGCCCTACTAAACCTTACGATAGAGAACTACCCTCACGATTCTAGACACATAGTTACCCATGTGCTCCTGGCGGCCAGATTGACTATCACCAGGAATTGGAAAGGTTTACATCCCCCCTCTGTTCAATCTGTCTTGGACATGGTCCAAACCCATTGTACATATGAGCTGATGTTTGCCTCCAGCAGAGGGAATTACTTACAGTCCCTCTCTGTGTGGCAACCATGGTTAGGTTGGTATCGCTCACTCACTAAGCCTGCTCTTCCGTGAACTTTATATGGTCCTATACGGTGAATCTAAACAAGTCCTACTGTTTGTATGATGATTCCAGGTTCTTGTATGACAATACCGTTTGTTTAGTTTGACGCCTTTAAACCTGTTGGCACTGTTATATCTCAATGCTTGGAACATTATGTATGTTACATGTATTTTCTTTCTTGTATTTGTGAAAATCAATAAAAACCTATTGAAAGTAAAAAAGAAGCTTATTGATGAATTTGTAATGTATTGTACTTTTAGCAATTTCTTGATTATCATGTTTTTATTATAGAATATTGCTCCCTGCGTCCATATACACCCCAGAAGAAGAATATTAAATTTATTTTCGAAATGCATTGGGTGTGCATTGCATGAGGCACTCCGTTTGATGCTTTCAAGTGGGAAGTACATATGTATGAACAGCCATCTCTACTATGTATTGTATGTGTTTTTAATACAATTGTTGTGACATTAATAAAGCACTTTGTAAAAATATTTTAAACAATATACTCCTAATTGCAATTAATTTGGGTAATATTAACTGTTGCCATGTAAAGTCCCATTTATGAGGGCCCTTGTTCCTTGTACATATACTCTTTATTTTAATGAACCCCAATGAATAATCAGACACTTTTTCAAAATGAGTAATCAGCAATAGCAACCTCTTATTTTTTTGGCCATTGCTTTCCTTATTAAAAAAAAAAATAAAAAATATGAAGAATCGTTTGTTTAAAGCAAACATTTTTAAACATGTTTTTAATTTGCATATATTTTTTTATTCAAAACATTGTTTTTTGCATGGTGTCAGATTTGTTATGCTA
Source organism: Pelophylax lessonae (assembly GCF_965119305.1). Lineage (NCBI taxonomy): Eukaryota > Metazoa > Chordata > Amphibia > Anura > Ranidae > Pelophylax > Pelophylax lessonae. Next base: position 109,841,524 of record NC_138774.1, on the reverse strand, counting down.
TCCAAAACCCACACCAAAGGCCTACATTTGCATGTTTTAGCAAAATTGGAGTTCTTCATGGTGCTATTGTTGTTCAATGTATTCATTTTTCCAGTTAATTTATTATTTACCACCCTAAATAATAAAAAAAACCATCCATATACATAATTATGTGAGACCTGAATTATTCAGTGTAGCTAATCATTTCTTCAATTATTCTGCCTACTGATCTAAGAATATCAAGCAGGTAGAGCACAACTGAATGTCATACAGTGTGTGCTGATACTTTCACCTAGCCATTCTAAAAGTTACAAACACATTTAATTTAATTTTTATTAGATTTCACGCTTTTGCCTAAGAACACCTCTTTAATACCAAAGGGAGAGATTAGGATGTTCAGTAATTTAAACAAGGGACCTTTCTAGCGCACAGGTGCAAGTAGGCACACATTTGTATATAAATTATGAAACAAATGCCACAAAATGCCTCCCTTAGCATCAGAAAATATTTTAGCAATCATTCAGATTTATTGCGATTGGGACCATGGAAGGGATAAAAACAGAACTGGTTCACCACAGAACTGTGGTCCCAGCAGCGATTGCTAACACTGAAGGTGAGCGATTTTTGAACAGCCTTAAGTTTAAACCCTCAGCAAAAAAATATTTTTAAATAGTGGAAAATGGTCAGTTAAGTCTGGAAGATTCAATATACTGTAATTATTTTGTATTTTTATTCATCAGCAGGTGGGCCTTTTGTCTACTTTTCACGTCTTCCAGAGACTGCTAAATGATCGGTTGTAAAAAGCCAGGTGTTTTCACATCTCTGTAGCTCAAGCTGCAATTTACAGAATTGAGTCCTCCCAGTGACCTATCCCTTATCAGGTGGCTCAGCCTGTAAGGCAAGCCAGACACAAGGCCTGGCTCACAGCCTTTGCTTTAATTCATCCCAAAGGTGTTCTATCAGGTTGAGGTCAGGACTCTGTGCAGGGCAGTCAATTTCCTCCACCCCAAACTTGCTAATCCATGTCTTTATGGGCGTTACTTTTTGCACTGGTACGCAGACATGTTGGAACAGGAAGGGGCCATCCCAAACTGTTCCCACAAAGTTGGGAGCATTAAATTGTTCAAAATGTCTTGGTATGCTGACGCCTTAGGATTTCCCTTTACTGGAACTAAGGGGCCAAGTCCAACCCCTGATAAACAACCCCACACCATAATCCCCCCTCTATCAAATAATTTGGACCAATGCACAAAACTTTTAAAATGACAAAGCTGGATTTATGAAAGCAAGAGTGTGCTGTAGAAAGAAGAGGGAGTGTATATAGGACTGTACATAGGAAACATTGTCCCTGAAGTTGTCAAGTGGGTAAATGGGCATCCCATAACCTCCAATCCCTACCCCTCAACAAAAAAAAGTACTGGACTGTTCTCTGACTCTGAGTGCCTGTGGAAATTCGGTGTGCCTGGCTGTGCAGAGTGGGGGATACCATTCTACTTGCGGCTCCTTAGGGGGCATGCTACACTTTAACCAATGCTCAGCCAGATGCTGAAAGAAGTAATAAGACTGCTATATACTGCTGATAAGAAAATGTCTTTAGCAGTTTATACACTGCTCAAAAAATTAAAGGAACATACCAGTTTTTAATGGGGAAAAATAGCATTCTGGATATCTATACTGATATGGACTGGGTAATGTGTTAGGAATGGAAGGATGTCACATTGTTTGATGAAAATGATCAACCTACAGAGGGCTGAATTCAAAGACACCCCAAAAATCAAAGTGAAAATATGGTGCAACAGGCTAGCCAATTTTGCTGAAATGTCATTGCAGCAACTCAAAATGGTACTCAGTAGTTTGTATGGCCCCCACGTGCTTGTATGTATGCCTGACAATGTCGTGGTAAGCTTCTAAGGAGACGATGAATGGTGTTCTAGGGTGTTTCCTCCCAGATCTGGACCAGGGCATCACTGAGTTTTTGAACAGACTGAGGTGCAACTTGGCAGCGTCAGATGGATTGAAACATAATGTCCCAGAGGTGTTCTATTGAATTTAGGTCAGGCGAGCATGGGGGCCATTCAATGGTATCAATTCCTTCCTCCTCCAGGAACTGGCTGCATACTCTCCCCACATGAGGCCGGGCATTGTCATGCAACAGGAGGAACCCAGCACCAGCGTAGGGTCTGACAATGGGTCCAAGGATTTCATCCCGATACCTAATGGCAGTCAGTTTGCCATTTTCTAGCCTGTAGAGATCTATGCGTCCCTTCATGGATATGCCTCCCCAAACCATTACTGACCCACCACCAAACCAGTCATGCTGAATGATGTTACAGGCAGCATACCGTTTATTATGGCTTCACTGGGCCCTTTAACATCTGTCACATGTGCTCAGGGTGAACCTGCTCTCATCGGTGAAAAGCACAGGGTGGCAGTGGCTGACCTGCCAATTCTGGTGTTCATTGGCCAATGACAATCAAGCTCCATGGTGCCGAGCAGTGAGCACAGTGCCCAATAGAGGACATCCGGCCCTCAGGTCACCCTTATGAAGTCTGTTTCTGATTGTTTGGTTAGAGACATTCACACCAAAGGCCTGCTGGAGATCATTTTGTAGGGCTCTGGCAGTGCTCATCCTGTTCCCCCTTGCACAAAGGAGCAGATACCTGCTGATGGGTTAAGGACCTTCTATGGCCCTGTCAAGCTCTTCTAGAGTAACTGCTTGTCTCGTGGAATCTCCTCCATGCTCTAAAGGGTCCTGGTATTGCTTAATGCTACCAGTAGTTACACTTAACCTAGCCAAATGCAAAACTTTCAGAAAAGATGAGTTGTGAAAAAAATGTCAGTGGCCTCCACTGGCATGGCATCCCCATAAGTAAGCTCCAGTGAGTGGAGTGAAACACGTTGGGGGCGTGGCCTGGAGGGGTCCAGGCTGAGACTGCCATTTGTCTATACAAAGCAGATCTTGTTCTCATATGCGAGTCCCGAGATCTTCTGTTTTTCAATCCATGTATGGCTGACTTTAGAAAGGCAGCAGAGTTTTAATCTTTCATATATTGCCTTTTCAACAGATTGTAATGGTCAACTAACTGGCATAGCTTCAAGGGTCTCAGGGGTCACAATGGCAACCCAGCCCATGTTCCAGGGGCCTGTGTGACATCCCTGTCACATTCAGTTTTACACATGGACAGTAGGGGCAACGGGGGTAGCTTATACTGAAAGTGATCCCCTCCATTTTTTTCCTGCAGCCGCTGAAAGCCTGATTCTCCTCATTTCCGCTCAACCCGGTTTTCAATGGCTCCAGAAAGAAAATGGAGGGTATTGGTTCCTCAGCCCCTCCTGTCAAGGTTACTCTTTTTTCTGCGGCCTGTAACCTTGTCCCCTCCCACAGCGCTGCTGGCTTCCCCCCTCCTCTCCCACTGCCTACTAGTGGGGGATGTTTGAGGGTGGAGAAGGGGGAAATGGCCAATAAATATCTAATTTACCGCCTCCTTCCCTTTCTTAATGTCAAACTGACACTTTCGACTGCTCTACTGACTGTCACCATTCACTGTTCTCTTGACTGACACCAACCTCTACCCTACTGCCAAGTTCATTGCTCTACTGACACCATCCACAGCCCTATAGGCACTGTCCACTGCCCTTTTGACACCAACCTCTGCCCTACTGACACATCCACAGCTTTGCTGTCATTGTCCACTGCCCTACTGACAGCATCCACTTCTCTACTGACACTTTCCACACACCATCCACTGCTTTACTGACACTGTCCACACACTGTCCATTGCCCTATTGACCTTATCCATGGCTCTACTGACTGATACTGTCCACCTTTAAGGTAGGCTAAGTTTAAATGTTTACAGTGACATTTGTTTTATTTTCTTTTTCTATGTTTTACTTACCATTTAGAGTCCATTCACACTGCCGCGACTTGTGAGGCGACTTGTGTGCCCTCAAGTTGCCCCAAGTCGCTTGACATAACAAAAGCAATGTTAATCAATGAGTGCCGTCTTAATTGGCACCAGTGGCAGCTGGTGCTCCAAATTTTTTGGGGGGGCGCAAACAGAAAAATGTAACAGGCATTGCTTCGCTGTAAAAAAACGCAGTAAAAAATAGCATGACTTTGAGGTCACACAAGTGTGAAAGGGGCCTTCAGTAATCAAGGTACAGTGTGCCCCCATCAATGCAGAGTGAGCAGTGCCCCCATCAATGTAGAGTGACCACAGCATGCTACCATTAAAGTAGAGTGACCACAGCGTGCCCCCTTCAATGTAGAGTGACCACGGTGTGCCCCCTTCAATGTAGAGTGACCACAGCATGCCCCCTTCAATGCAGAGTGCCCAAAGCGTGCCCCCTTCAACATAGAGTGACCACAGCGTGCCCCCTTCAATGTAGAGTGACCACAGCATGCCCTCTTTAATGTGGAGTGACCACAGCATGCCCCCTTCAATGTAGAGTGACCACGGTGTGCCCCCATCAATGTAAAGTTGACAGTATATACTTATATATACACTTCCTTATCCCATCACTTTTCAGTGATTATTTAGACACTACTTTACTCACCTATGAGGATCGTCTGGCCGACTGACCGATCGACCAACCATGGACCATTGTGGCGCCCACTTCTTTTGTTGACTGCCTGCCATTCCTATATTATTACTTTTCCTCTCAACGAACAGTGTCTTCTATGAGATCAGACATCTTCTTTTCGGTTGATACCGATTTTAATTAACAGCCCAGTTATCCTTACAAAGAGGACTCCTTTGGGTAGGTACCCACACTTGAAGACTTTGACATCTGATATATTCTTTACAATATGAAGTATACTTGTATTTTAAATTTTCCTTGTTTGTTGTTAAAATACTAAAATGCAATTTATATTCTTATATAGGTAAACATTGTGTATTGAACTTTGCTTGACCCCTGAAGAAGGGTTTGTATAACCCGAAACGTGTAGGGTCCTGTCCGGTTCTTTCTACCAATGATACCCAAGAGTCTTCTGTATGGAAACTGGTCTGTCTTCACTTGCAGGTTTTTAAGGTTTTTTCATGTCTAGCGTTATGCTGGTCATATTCATGTTTGTACAATTATTTTTTGTCATGTAATAAATTTTGATTTTATATACACATTCTTGCATCTTTTTCAGTGTGTTAGTGGCATACAAAGTCCCATAATCTCTTGGGGGTATTTCTCTTTGTAATCTTCAATGTAGAGTGACCACAGTGTGCCCCCATCAATGTAGAGTGACCACAGCGTATCCCCTTCAATGTAGAGTGACCACAGCATGCCCCCTTCAATGTGGAGTGACCACAGCATGCCCCCTTCAACGTGGAGTGACCACAGCATGCCCCCTTCAATGTAGAGTGACCACAGCGTGCCCCCTTCAATGTAGAGTGACCACAGCGTGCCCCCATCAATGTAAAGTGACCACAGCATGCCCCCTTCAAGGTAGAGTGACCACAGCATGCCCCCTTCAATGTAGAGTGACCACGGTGTGGCCCCATCAATGTAAAGTGACCACAGCATTCCCCCTTCAATGTAAAGTGACCACAGCATGCCCCCTTCAATGTAGAGTGACCGCGGTGTGCCCCCTTCAATGTAGAGTGACCACAGCATGCCCCCACCAATGTAAAGTGACCACAGCATGCCCCCATCAATGTAGAGTGACCACAGCGTGCCCCCTTCAATGTAGAGTGACCACGTCATGCCCCCTTCAATGTACAGTGACCACGGTGTACCCCCTTCAATGTAGAGTGACCACAGCATGCCCCCTTCAATGTAGAGTGACCACAGCGTGCCCCCTTCAATGTAGAGTGACCACAGCATGCCCCCTTCAATGTAGAGTGACCATGGTGTGCCCCCATAAATGTAAAGTGACCACAGCATGCCCCCTTTCATGTAAAGTGACAACAGCATGCCCCCTTCAATGTAGAGTGACCACAGCACGCCCCCTTAAATGTAGAGTGACCACAGAATGCCCCCTTCAATGTAGAGTGACCACAGCGTGCCCCCTTCAATGTAGAGTGACCACAGTATGCCCCCTTCAATGTAGAGTAACCACGGTGTGCCCCCATCAATGTAAAGTGACCACAGCATGCCCCCTTCAATGTAAAGTGACCACAGCATGCCCCCTTCAATGTAGAGTGACCACGGTGTGCCCCCTTCAATGTAGAGTGACCACAGCATGCCCCCATCAATGTAAAGTGACCACAGCATGCCTCCTTCAATGTAGAGTGACCACGATGTGCCCCCTTCAATGTAGAGTGACCACAGCGTGCCCCCTTCAATGTAGAGTGACCACAGCATGCCCCCTTCAATGTAGAGTGACCACAGCATGCCCCCTTCAATGTAAAGTGACCACAGCATACCCCCTTCAATGTAGAGTGACCACGGTGTACCCCCTTCAATGTAGAGTGACCACAGCATGCCCCCTTCAATGTAGAGTGACCACAGCGTGCCCCCTTCAATGTAGAGTGACCACAGCATGCCCCCTTCAATGTAGAGTGACTACGGTGTGCCCCCTTCAATGTAGAGTGACCACAGCATGCCCCCTTTAATGCAGAGTGCCCAAAGCGTGCCCCTTTCAACGTAGAGTGACCCCAGCGTGCCCTCTTCAATGTAGAGTGACCACAGCATGCCCTCTTCAATGTGGAGTGACCACAGCATGCCCCCTTCAATGTAGAGTGATCACGGTGTGCCCCCATCAATGTAAAGTTGACAGTATATACTTATATATATATATACACTTCCTTATCCCATCACTTTTCAGTGATTATTTAGACACTACTTTACTCACCTATGAGGATCGTCTGGCCGACTGACCGATCGACCAACCATGGACCATTGTGGCGCCCACTTCTCTTGTTGACTGCCAGCCATTCCTATATTATTACTTTTCCTCTCAGCGAACAGTGTCTTCTATGAGATCAGACATCTTCTTTTTGGTTGATACCGATTTTAATTAACAGCCCAGTTATCCTTACAAAGAGGACTCCTTTGGGTAGGTACCCACACTTGAAGACTTTGACATCTGATTCTATTCTTTACAATATGAAGTATACTTGTATTTTGAATATTCCTTGTTTGTTGTTAAAATACTTAAATGCAATTTATATTCTTATATAGGTAAACATTGTGTATTGAACTTTGGTTGACCCCTGAAGAAGGGTTTGTATAACCCGAAACGCGTAGGGTCCTGTCCTGTTCTTTCTACCAATGATACCCAAGAGTCTTCTGTATGGAAACTGGTCTGTCTTCACTTGCAGGTTTTTAAGGTTTTTTCATGTCTAGCGTTGTGCTGGTCATATTCATGTTTGTACAATTATTTTTTGTCATGTAATAAATTTTGATTTTATATACACATTCTTGCACCTTTTTCAGTGTGTTAGTGGCATACAAAGTCCCATAATCTCTTGGGGGTATTTCTCTTTGTAATCTTCAATGTAGAGTGACCACGGTGTGCCCCCATCAATGTAGAGTGACCACAGCGTGCCCCCTTCAATGTAGAGTGACCACAGCATGCCCCCTTCAATGTAGAGTGACCACAGCATGCCCCCTTCAATGTGGAGTGACCACAGCATGCCCCCTTCAATGTGGAGTGACCACAGCATGCCCCCTTCAATGTAGAGTGACCACAGCGTGCCCCCTTCAATGTAGAGTGACCACAGCGTGCCCCCATCAATGTAAAGTGACCACAGCATGCCCCCTTCAATGTAGAGTGACCACAGCATGCCCCCTTCAATGTAGAGTGACCACGGTGTGCCCCCTTCAATGTAGAGTGACCACAGCATGCCCCCTTCAATGTAGATTGACCACAGCGTGCCCCCTTCAATGTAGAGTGACCACAGCATGCCCCCTTCAATGTAGAGTGACCACGGTGTGCCCCCATCAATGTAAAGTGACCACAGCATGCCCCCTTCAATGTAGAGTGACCACAGCATGCCCCCTTCAATGTAGACTGACCACAGCGTGCCCCCTTCAATGTAGAGTGACCACAGCATGCCCCCTTCAATGTAGAGTGAGCACAGCATGCCCCCTTCAATGTAAAGTGACCACAGCATACCCCCTTCAATGTAAAGTGACCACGGCGTGCCCCCTTCAATGTAGAGTGACCACAGCATGCCCCCTTCAATGTAGAGGGACCACGGTGTGAACCCATCAATGTAAAGAGACCACAGCATGCCCCCTTCAATGTAAAGTGACCACAGCATGCCCCCTTCAATGTAGACTGACCACAGCGTGCCCCCTTCAATGTAGAGTGACCACAGCATGCCCCCTTCAATGTGGAGTGACCACAGCATGCCCCCTTCAATGTGGAGTGACCACAGCATGCCCCCTTCAATGTAGAGTGACCACAGCGTGCCCCCTTCAATGTAGAGTGACCACGGTGTGCCCCCATCAATGTAAAGTGACCACAGCATGCCCCCTTCAATCTAAAGTGACCACAGCATGCCCCCTTCAATGTAGACTGACCACAGCGTGCCCCCTTCAATGTAGAGTGACCACAGCATGCCCCCTTCAATGTAGAGTGACCACAGCGTGCCCCCTTCAATGTAGAGTGACCACAGCATGCCCCCTTCAATGTAGAGTGACCACGGTGTGCCCCCATCAATGTAAAGTGACCACAGCATGCCCCCTTCAATGTAGAGTGACCACAGCATGCCCCCTTCAATGTAGACTGACCACAGTGTGCCCCCTTCAATGTAAAGTGACCACAGCATACCCCCTTCAATGTAAAGTGACCACAGCGTGCCCCCTTCAATGTAGAGTGACCACAGCATGCCCCCTTCAATGTAGAGGGACCACGGTGTGAACCCATCAATGTAAAGAGACCACAGCATGCCCCCTTCCATGTAAAGTGACCACAGCATGCCCCCTTCAATGTAGAGTGACCACAGCGTGCCCCCTTCAATGTAGAGTGACCACAGCATGCCCCCTTCAATGTGGAGTGACCACAGCATGCCCCCTTCAATGTGGAGTGACCACAGCATGCCCCCTTCAATGTAGAGTGACCACAGCGTGCCCCCTTCAATGTAGAGTGACCACGGTGTGCCCCCATCAATGTAAAGTGACCACAGCATGCCCCCTTCAATCTAAAGTGACCACAGCATGCCCCCTTCAATGTAGACTGACCACAGCGTGCCCCCTTCAATGTAGAGTGACCACAGCATGCCCCCTTCAATGTAGAGTGACCACAGCGTGCCCCCTTCAATGTAGAGTGACCACAGCATGCCCCCTTCAATGTAGAGTGACCACAGTGTGCCCCCATCAATGTAAAGTGACCACAGCATGCCCCCTTCAATGTAGAGTGACCACAGCATGCCCCCTTCAATGTAGACTGACCACAGCGTGCCCCCTTCAATGTAGAGTGACCACAGCATGCCCCCTTCAATGTAGAGTAACCACGGTGTGCCCCCATCAATGTAAAGTGACCACAGCATGCCCCCTTCAATGTAAAGTGACCACAGCATGCCCCCTTCAATGTAGAGTGACCACGGTGTGCCCCCTTCAATGTAGAGTGACCACAGCGTGCCCCCATCAATGTAAAGTGACCACAGCATGCCCCCTTCAATGTAGAGTGACCACGGTGTGCCCCCTTCAATGTAGAGTGACCACAGCGTGCCCCCTTCAATGTAGAGTGACCACAGCATGCCCCCTTCAATGTAGAGTGACCACAGCATGCCCCCTTCAATGTAAAGTGACCACAGCATACCCCCTTCAATGTAAAGTGACCACAGCGTGCCCCCTTCAATGTAGAGTGACCACAGCATGCCCCCTTCAATGTAGAGGGACCACGGTGTGAACCCATCAATGTAAAGAGACCACAGCATGCCCCCTTCAATGTAAAGTGACCACAGCATGCCCCCTTCAATGTAGAGTGACCACAGCATGCCCCCTTCAATGTAGAGTGACCACAGCATGCCCCCTTCAATGTAAAGTGACCACAGCATACCCCCTTCAATGTAAAGTGACCACAGCGTGCCCCCTTCAATGTAGAGTGACCACAGCATGCCCCCTTCAATGTAGAGGGACCACGGTGTGAACCCATCAATGTAAAGAGACCACAGCATGCCCCCTTCAATGTAAAGTGACCACAGCATGCCCCCTTCAATGTAGAGTGACCACAGCATGCCCCCTTCAATGTAGAGTGACCACAGCATGCCCCCTTCAATGTAGAGTGACCACAGTGTGCCCCCATCAATGAAAAGTGACCACGGTGTGCCCCCATCAATGTAGAGTTACCACGGTGTGCCCCCTTCAATGTAAAGTGACCACGGTGTGCCCCCATCAATGTAGAGTGACCACGGTGTGCCCCCCCACCACCGCCGGACTCGAGTCTGCAGTCCCGCACAGTGACAGGAGAGAGAGGAGGGATGCACTTAGTCTGAGGCAGCGGCTGCATTGAATCACTTACCTCCTGCTCTCTCACAATGACCGGACCGGACCGACTCTGCTGCTCTCTGCTGCTGATGGTGGGACTAGGGATACTCGGCCAGCGGCGGCTCTCAGCTTCAGTTCCAGTGGCTTCTTCTGCTCCTGCAGCGGGCGGCTTCTTCTGAGGTGACCGGCGGCGCGTCTTCTTCCGCTCCCACCTCCTCCTCGGCCAATGGCAAGGGGTTTGCCTTGCGGCCAATCAGGAAGCGCGTATCGGACACGCTTCCTGATTGGCCAGGAGGAGGATCGGTGTGACAATAGCGAATTTTCATTCGCTATTGTCACACAATGGGTGGAGTCGGGACGCACTATGCAAGTCGCTCCGAGGTCGCCCCAAAGTAGTAAAGGACCCTTTTTCTAAGTCGGAGTGACTTGTGTCGCTCCTATTAGAACGGGTCCTGTACTACTCAAAGGACCGCGACCGAGCGTGACTTGTCAGGCTGACAAGTCGCCTGACAAGTCGCGCTAGTCTGAATGGGCTCTAACTGACATTTTTGACACTTTTGGGGGTACCAGGGACATTGCTACAGTAATCAGTGCTAAAAATATGCACTGTTACTGTAATAATGCCATTGGCAGGGAAGGGGTTAACACTGTGGGTGATCAATGGGGTTAATGTATGCCTATTTGCTTACTAACTGTTTGTGGGGAGGGGGGTTCTGTGACAGGTACAGACAGATCGCAGTTTCAGCTAAGCTGAAACTTCTGATCTGTCCCTGCCTGTCTCACAGAAGATCCGCCTGCTATGTTTATATAAGCAGGCAGGTCTTCTCTCTGTTTCCTGGCCAATCACGGGAGGAAGGCAGCAATCGCCGCCTCTCCTCCCGCGGCCCGCCTCCCGCTGTGTCTAAACACAGCGGGAGCATGGCCGGGGTGGCGCGCGCACACCCCAAAACCCCTTTTTCTCCAGTCACGTAGTGACTGGCTGTGGTAATTACTAAGGCAGTGAAACTGATCAAATCACCTGTGAAAAATAATGGATGGCCTGAAAATATGACCTGTGGTACTTGAGGACTGGAGTTGAGAAACGTTTCTTTAGACAATACATTGATGCAAATAATTACTGATCTGTACTATTTGACTCACTGGTAGGGTTGAGCGGACACCTAGATGTCCGTGTTCGACGGGTTCGGCCGAACTTTAAAAAAAAGTCCGGGTCCGTGTCCCGGACTTTTACCGAACTTTTCCCGGACACCGAACCCCATTGAAGTCAATGGGGACCCGAACTTTAAGGCACTAAAATGGCTCTAAAACACCAATGGAAAGGGCTAGAGTGCTGCAAATGGCAGCAAAACGTAGTTAAGAGCATGGCAAGTGCTCTGCAAACAAATGTGGATAGGGAAATAACTTAAAACAACAAAAAAAAAAACAGAAAAATAAAACAATGTTCTTCATCTCTGAAGGACGAGGCCCATATGGAGTAGGAGGGAGGTTGAGGTGGTGGTGGATGTGGCGGTGTCATAGGCGTGCGCACAGGGTGTGCCTGGTGTACCTGGGCACACCCTAATCACCTAGGGCACATAGCATTATCGCTCTGTTTGCCAGTGAGGAGATGGGAAAGATCTCCCTCGCACCTGCTCTGCTCTATTTCTCTTTGCCAGCAGGGAGAGTAATGTATCGGGGCCATGTACATGTAGGCAAACACATGCATGTGTATTTCAACTTTGGGGTGCACACCCTAATGCAATAGGCTGCGCACACCTATGGGCAGTGTAGGTGGAAGCGGCGGTGGAGGAGGACCAGGGCCGGATTAAGAGCATCATGGTCTTGGTGCTGAGGATTTTGAAGGGCCTTAAGGGCCGTGCCTTGGCATGCACCCAGAGGAGGAAGGGTGCAGCCATGCATGCCTAATTCAACATGGGATGCTGTCTCTGAAGCCCATAAACACATCCATGCATCGGCAACTGTCCCTCCTTGTCCGGCCTTCGCGCTGTGTGGGGAGGTTCTGAGGGTGCTGCCTGGGGAAGCGAGCATAGAAGCCAGACTTCTGTGTTTACAAGTGACAGAAGAGCGGTCACAGTGAATATGGCCAACCCGGGGCCTATATAAAAGGTAGGGGCCTGCATGGAGCTGCAGCTCCAATAGCCCCTACGTTAATCTGGCCCTGAGGAGGAGGACGAGGTAGCCAACACTGCTTCTTTTCACAAATTTTAAATGAGGGTACACCCCAAAAGAGTGAGAAAGAGTTAAAATGGAACAATGGCTGGGTAAGGTCGGTATCCATTGCTATTCTGCACAAGGTACGGAAAAGTCCCGTGGGATCCATGCCTGGTTCATTTTAATGAACGTGAGCTTGTCCACATTGTCTCTGGACAGGCGGCTGCGCTTGTCTGTTATAACACCCCCAGCCGTGCTAAATACCCGTTCAGATAATACACTGGCTGCAGGGCACGCCAGCACCTCCAAGGCGTAAAGGGCAAGCTCAGGCCATGTGCCCAATTTGGAGACCCAGAAGTTGAAGGGGGCAGACCCCTCATTCACTACATGTAGGCGTGTGCACACATACTGCTCCACCATGTTGGTAAAATGCTGCCTCCTGCTAAGACGTTCCATCTGAGCTGCTGGTGCTGCTGTTTGTTGTGGCGTGCTGACAAAGCTTTTCCACATTTCGGCCATGCTAACCCTGCCTTCTGAGGTGCTGGCGGTGCCCTGGTTGAGTTGGCGACCTCCTCCTCCTCCTCCTCTGCCTTGTGCTTCCACTGTGGCCCCGCTGTCAGATGGGAATGCCAGCAGCATCGCGTCTACCAGCGTGCGCTTGTACTCATGCATCTTGCGATCGCGCTCCAGTGAGTGAATTAAGGACGGTACGTTGTCCTTGTAACGGGGATCCAGCAGCGTGGCCACCCAGTAATCAGCACAAGTTAGAATGTGGGCAACTCGGCGGTCGTTGTGGAGACACTGCAGCATGTAATCGCTCATGTGTGCCAGGCTGCCCAGAGGCGACGAAAGGCTGTCCTCTGTGGGAGGTGTATCGTCCGTGTCCTCTGTATCCCCCCAGCCACGCACCAGTGATGGCCATGAGCTGGCCTGGGTGCCACCCTGCTGTGAACATGGTTCCATCTCCTCCTCCAGCTCCTCCTCCTCCTCATCCTCCTCATCCTCAGAACTGTGCCCCTGCTGGACAATTGTGTCCCTGGCGTTTGCGTGTGCAGGAACCCACCCTCGGAGCCCCTTGCGAATGACTGCCCTGAAAGCCTTGGAAATGTTACCTCTTCATCCTCCTCCTCCTCCTCATCCTGTGCCACATCCTCTTCCATCATCGCCCAAATTGTTTTTTCAAGGAGGCATAGAAGTGGGATAGTTAAGCTGAGAACGGCGTCATTGCCACTGGCCATGTTGGTGGAGTACTCAAAACAGCGCAACAAGGCACACAGGTCTCGCATGGAGGCCCAGTTATTGGTGGTGAAGTGGTGCTGTTCCGCAGAGCGACTCACGCGTGCGTGCTGCAGCTGAAACTCCACTATGGCCTGCTGCTGCTCGCACAGTCTTTCCAGCATGTGCAAGGTGGAGTTCCAACTTGTGGGCACGTCACATATGAGGCGGTGAGCGGGAAGGCCGAAGTTACGCTGCAGCGCTGCCAGGCGAGCAGCAGCAGGGTGAGAACGCCGAAAGTGCGCACAAACGGCCCGCACTTTCTGCAGCAGCTCTGACATATCGGGGTAGTTTTTAAGGAACCTCTGCACCACCAAATTCAGCACATGCGCCAGGCAAGGGATGTGCGTCAAACCGGCTAGGCCCAGAGCTGCTATGAGATTTCTCCCGTTATCGCACACCACCAGGCCGGGCTTGAGGCTCGCTGGCAGCAACCACTCATTTGTCTGCTGTTCCATGCTCCTCCACAACTCCTGCGCGGTGTGTGGTTTGTCCCCCAAACAGGCAAGTTGTAAAACTGCCTGCTGTCGTTTACCCCTGGCCGTGCTGAAGTTGGTGGTGAAGGTGTTACGCTGTCCGGATGAGGAGGCGGTAGAGGATGAGGAAGCGGAGTAGGAGGAGTTAGGAACAGGAGGCAAACTGAAGCGCCCTGCAATCCTCGGTGGTGGAAGGACATGCGCCAAATTGCTATCCGCCTCAGGCCCATCCGCCACTGCATTTACCCAGTGTGCCGTTAGGGAGATATAACGCCCCTGACCGTGCTTACTGGTCCACGTATTGGTAGTTAGGTGGACCTTGGCACAGATGGCGTTGCGCAGTGCACACCTGATTTTTTCCCCCACTTGGTTGTGCAGGGAAGGGATGGCTTGCCTGGAAAAGTAGTGGCGGCTGGGCACGACGTACTGTGGGACAGCCACCGACATAAGGTTTTTAAAACTGTGCGTCTCCACCAGACGGAATGACAGCATTTCAAAGGCCAATAATTTTGAAATGCTGGCATTCAGGGCCAGGGATCGCGGGTGGGTAGGGGGGTACTTCCTCTTCCTCTCAAGTGTTTGGGAGATGGAAAGCTGAACGCTTCCACGGGACATTGTGGAGATGGTTGTTGGTGACCCAGGTGGTGGTGTTGCTGACAGATCGTCTGTTTGCGGGGTGGCAGGTGCCGGTATCACTACAGATGTGGCTGGAGCGGCCGAGACTGCAGCAGAAGAGGAAGCAGGATGAGCCAGAGACGTTTCTTGGTTTTGAAGGTGTGTACTCCACTGCAGCTCGTGCTTTGCACTTAGATGCCTGATCATGCAGGTTGTGCTCAGGTTGAGAAGGTTTATGCCTCGCTTCAAGCTCTGATTGCACAGGGTGCAAACCACTCGTGTCCTGTCATCAGCACATTTTCTAAAGAACTTCCACGCTAGAGAACTCCTTTGAGCTGACTTTGGTGCGCTCGTTCCCTTGCTGCGTTGGGCAGTAGCGGGCGTAGTGTCTAGGGCACGGCCGCTCCGCTTCTGCACCCTGCTCCCTCTTCTGCTGTGCTGGTGGCTCTGTGCGACCACCGCCTCTTCCTCCAAACTACTCAGGTCACCTGCATGACGTTCATTCCATGTGGGGTCGAGGACCTCATCGTCCTCCACATCATCTTCCACCCAGTCTTCACCCCTGCCCTCCTTGTCGGTCTCCACAATGCTGAACGCCGCAGCAGTTGGCACCTGCGTTTCGTCATCATCGGAGACGTGCTGCGATGATCCTTGCATGCACTCATCTTGAGAAATAAGTGGTTGGGCATCGCTGCACTCAATCTCTTCCACTTCTGGGGCAGGGCTAGGTGGATGGCCCTGGGAAACCCTGCTGACAGAGTCATCAAAAAGAAGAAGAGACTGCTGTATGGCTTGGGGCTCAGACTGCTTGCCTGATTTGCAAGGGGGTGAGGTGAAAGACGGTTGGACATCGGCTGCAGGTGCCCACTGTGACCTTTCTGCAGTAGACTGGGTGGGAGACAATGTGAAGGAACTGGAGGCACTGTCAGCAGCAAACCAATCTACTATCGCCTCCACTTGTTCTGGCCTCATCACTTCTAGGGGCGTATGATGCCCTACCAAATACTGATGCAGGTTCTGTCGCCTACTCACACTTGAGGAAGGTGTTTCACTTGTGCGTGTAGCTGGCACAGATCGACCACGTCCTCTCCTTGCAACAGGAGCTCTAGCAGCAGCACCACCACGACCCAGGCCACGGCCCCTATTTGACGCTCTCCTCATATTTCTGAAATTTAAGATCTTGCCCTAGAAAGGTCTTTATTGAATAGCGGAACAAAAGAACAACAGTATCGCACGGGTGTATCTCACAGTCAAATATGCAAACTATGCCGCAATTTAATGTTTTTTACACCAAAAGGGTGTGTATTGAATAGCGGAATAGGATAAAAAACTGTGTATCTCACACGTACAAACACAGACTAGGCCCGATTAAATTTTTTCCTACCCTAAAGGGAGGATGAGGAAGAGGAGTATGGAACAGGCAGCACCCTCAAATCTTCAGAAGTATGAGATGAACCCCAAAAACTTGGAAAGGTGGATCTCACACGTACCGACACAGACTATTCCGCAATTTAATTGAGCCACAAAGGTTTTTATTGAATAGCGGAATAGGAAATATGATCAAAAAAAAGTGTATGTTTTTCACACGTACAGAAGCACACTAGGCCCCAATTACTATTGTTTGTACACCTAAAAGGATGGATGAGGAGGAGGAGGAGGAGGAGGAGTATAGAACAGGCAGCACCCTCAAAGCTTCAGAAGTATGAGATGAACCCCAAAAACTTGGAAAGGTGGATCTCACACGTACCGACACAGACTATTCCGCAATTTAATTGAGCCCCAAAGGTTTTTATTGAATAGCGGAATAGGAAATATGATCAAAAAAAAGTGTATGTTTTTCACACGTACAGAAGCACACTAGGCCCCAATTACTATTGTTTGTACACCTAAAAGGATGGATGAGGAAGAGGAGGAGGAGGAGTATAGAACAGGCAGCACCCTCAAAGCTTCAGAAGTATGAGATGAACCCCAAAAACTTGGAAAGGTGGATCTCACACGTACCGACACAGACTATTCCGCAATTTAATTGAGCCCCAAAGGTTTTTATTGAATAACGGAATAGGAAAATGATCAAAAAAAGTGTATGTTTTTCACACGTACAGAAGCACACTAGGCCCCAATTACTATTGTTTGTACACCTAAAAGGATGGATGAGGAGGAGGAGGAGTATAGAACAGGCAGCACCCTCAAAGCTTCAGAAGTATGAGATTGTGTTCACTGTACCCCACAAAGATTGTGTTCACTGTACCCCACAAAGATTGTGTTCATTGTACCCCACAAAGGTTTTGTTCACTGCACCCCACAAAGATTGTGTTCACTGTACCCCACAAAGGTTTTGTTCACTGCACCTCACAAAGATTGTGTTCACTGTACCCCACAAAGATTGTGTTCACTGCACTCCAAAAGGATTGTCTTCACTGCACCCCACAAAGATTGTGTTCACTGTACCCCACAAAGGTTTTGTTCACTGCACCCCACAAAGATTGTGTTCACTGTACCCCACAAAGGTTTTGTTCACTGCACCCCACAAAGATTGTGTTCACTGTACCCCCCAAAGATTTTGTTCACTGCACCCCACAAGGATTGTCTTCACTGCACCCCACAAGGATTGTCTTCACTGCACCCCACAAAGATTGTGTTCACTGTACCCCACAAAGATTGTGTTCACTGTACCCCCCAAAGATTTTGTTCACTGCACCCCACAAGGATTGTCTTTACTGCACCCCACAAGGATTGTCTTCACTGCACCCCTCAAGGATTGTCTTCACTGCACCCCACAAAGATTGTGTTCACTGTACCCCACAAAGATTTTGTTCACTGCACCCCACAAAGATTGTGTTCACTGTACCCCACAAAGATTTTGTTCACTGCACTCCAAAAGGATTGTCTTCACTGCACCCCACAAAGATTGTGTTCACTGTACCCCACAAAGGTTTTGTTCACTGCACCCCACAAAGATTGTGTTCACTGTACCCCACAAAGGTTTTGTTCACTGCACCCCACAAAGATTGTGTTCACTGTACCCCACAAAGGTTTTGTTCACTGCACCCCACAAAGATTGTGTTCACTGTACCCCACAAAGGTTGTGTTCACTGCACCCCACAAAGGTTTTGTTCACTGCACCCCACAAAGATTGTGTTCACTGCACCCCACAAAGATTGTGTTCACTGTACCCCACAAAGGTTTTGTTCACTGCACCCCACAAAGATTGTGTTCACTGTACCCCACAAAGATTGTGTTCACTGCACTCCAAAAGGATTGTCTTCACTGCACCCCACAAAGATTGTGTTCACTGTACCCCACAAAGGTTTTGTTCACTGCACCCCACAAAGATTGTGTTCACTGTACCCCACAAAGGTTTTGTTCACTGCACCCCACAAAGATTGTGTTCACTGTACCCCCCAAAGATTTTGTTCACTGCACCCCACAAGGATTGTCTTCACTGCACCCCACAAGGATTGTCTTCACTGCACCCCACAAAGATTGTGTTCACTGTACCCCACAAAGATTTTGTTCACTGCACCCCACAAAGATTGTGTTCACTGTACCCCACAAAGATTTTGTTCACTGCACTCCAAAAGGATTGTCTTCACTGCACCCCACAAAGATTGTGTTCACTGTACCCCACAAAGGTTTTGTTCACTGCACCCCACAAAGATTGTGTTCACTGCACCCCACAAAGATTGTGTTCACTGTACCCCACAAAGGTTTTGTTCACTGCACCCCACAAAGATTGTGTTCACTGTACCCCACAAAGATTGTGTTCACTGCACTCCAAAAGGATTGTCTTCACTGCACCCCACAAAGATTGTGTTCACTGTACCCCACAAAGGTTTTGTTCACTGCACCCCACAAAGATTGTGTTC
This sequence comes from Pelophylax lessonae, assembly GCF_965119305.1. Classification (NCBI taxonomy): domain Eukaryota; kingdom Metazoa; phylum Chordata; class Amphibia; order Anura; family Ranidae; genus Pelophylax; species Pelophylax lessonae. The sequence goes on along the minus strand of NC_138774.1, from coordinate 109,822,788 downwards.
ACTGTACCCCACAAAGGTTTTGTTCACTGCACCCCACAAAGATTGTGTTCACTGTACCCCCCAAAGATTTTGTTCACTGCACCCCACAAGGATTGTCTTCACTGCACCCCACAAGGATTGTCTTCACTGCACCCCACAAAGATTGTGTTCACTGTACCCCACAAAGATTTTGTTCACTGCACCCCACAAAGATTGTGTTCACTGTACCCCACAAAGATTTTGTTCACTGCACTCCAAAAGGATTGTCTTCACTGCACCCCACAAAGATTGTGTTCACTGTACCCCACAAAGGTTTTGTTCACTGCACCCCACAAAGATTGTGTTCACTGTACCCCACAAAGGTTTTGTTCACTGCACCCCACAAAGATTGTGTTCACTGTACCCCACAAAGATTGTGTTCACTGTACCCCACAAAGGTTTTGTTCACTGCACCCCACAAAGATTGTGTTCACTGTACCCCACAAAGGTTGTGTTCACTGCACCCCACAAAGGTTTTGTTCACTGCACCCCACAAAGATTGTGTTCACTGCACCCCACAAAGATTGTGTTCACTGTACCCCACAAAGGTTTTGTTCACTGCACCCCACAAAGATTGTGTTCACTGTACCCCACAAAGATTGTGTTCACTGCACTCCAAAAGGATTGTCTTCACTGCACCCCACAAAGATTGTGTTCACTGTACCCCACAAAGGTTTTGTTCACTGAACCCCACAAAGATTGTGTTCACTGTACCCCACAAAGGTTTTGTTCACTGCACCCCACAAAGATTGTGTTCACTGTACCCCCCAAAGATTTTGTTCACTGCACCCCACAAGGATTGTCTTCACTGCACCCCACAAGGATTGTCTTCACTGCACCCCACAAAGATTGTGTTCACTGCACCCCACAAAGGTTTTGTTCACTGCACCCCACAAAGATTGTGTTCACTGTACCCCCCCAAAGATTTTGTTCACTGCACCCCACAAGGATTGTCTTCTCTGCACCCCACAAAGATTGTGTTCACTGTACCCCCCAAAGATTTTGTTCACTGCACCCCACAAGGATTGTCTTCACTGCACCCCACAAGGATTGTCTTCACTGCACCCCACAAAGATTGTGTTCACTGTACCCCCACAAAGGTTTTGTTCACTGCACCCCACAAAGATTTTGTTCACTGCACTCCAAAAGGATTGTGTTCACTGCACCCCAAAAAGATTGTGTTCACTGCAGCCCACACACAGAAAAATGGATGTGGATCACTGACACCTGCCTATCTCCTATCCCACACCACACAGCAATATCGATTGTAGTTTGTAGAACACACTTTCCCTAAAATTCAGCAGACTCTGTCCCTAACAGGATTGAGAAGAGATCGTAGATCAGGAGAACTAAGTGCAGACCCCACCCCACACAGCAATATCGATTGTAGTTTGTAGAACACACTGACCCTATAATTCAGCAGACTCTATCCCTAAAATGCCTACAACTCGCCCTGCCTAAACACTCCGACCTGTCCCTCAATTCTATCCGGACACAAATGGTTTTTTCCTGCCTATCTTTCCCTAATCAGCAGCCAGCACGTTGATGTGTGCTCTGTCCCTGATCTAAGCAGCATAATGACGCCGCTGCGGCTGCCTCGAACTTATAAAGACTTGGTCACATGCTTCAGACGGCCAATCACAGCTACTGAGACATTTGCAGGCATGGCTGGGATGGCTTAAGGCACACCAGTTAAACGATTGTTGATTGGCTGTTGAAAGCCCGCCATGAAAAGAGTGCCAAAGCATGCAAAACCCGGAAATAAAACGAACGAACATGGATTTTTACCCGATTATACAGTAAAGTGTCCGTGTTCGTGTTCGGGTAACAAAAATCCAATTATTCGGTACGAACACGAATAATACAGTCCGTGTTCGCTCAACACTACTCACTGGTAATTAATACAGGCAAAGGGTTTACAATCGCTTTTATGAGAGTGCTAACCACTGAAGTGCTCTCATTGGAAATGGGGATCATAAGTGGACAGGGCGGTGGTGCATGGATGGAGCTTTGCTCAAAAAAAGGGTACGTCAGATAAACGTAGTAACAAAATGTATTTGGTATTGGAAGAGGACACAGGGAAGGCTTTTCTAGAAAACAAAGTTAATAAGCAGAAACCTGCAATACAGTGTGTGAGTATCTCTTACTTCCACCCAGGCTGCAAGACAGTACCTAAGTTTGATAAGGCGTGCAGTTTTGGATAGAGTAAGGAAAGAATGACTGTAAAGTTTTCATTCAGTCTGTGTCCCATCTAGGTAGATTCACCCACTTAATTTGTCCTGGTGACCACTTTTACAAAATAGAAACTGATTGAATATCCAACGATTTCCAATTGTTACCAGATCAAGAGATAAGGTACATTTTTCAAGTAGTGACACCTGTTCTGGTGACAACTGTCTAAAAGAGAAATTCCCTTGTTCTGTTCTATTTACTTTGACTTTTCCTTACAGCAACAAAGACATCAAAAGTAATCTGGCATAGTTTGTTAGCTTTCCCTACTCTATCTAAAACAACAAAAAATGTTTTTGCTATACCTACACTTTATGTCATTCTATAAACACCAAATGACCTCTATGTTCTTTGTAATCCTAAGCATTCCCTAGATGTTTAATTTACAGGTGGAATGCCATTTAATTATCAAGGTGCAGAGATTTTTGTTTGTATTTAATATTTTCTTCTTTTGTTATTTGTCTTGCCACCATTTGTGTGCATTTTCAGTTTTGCCAGTCTATGAATTTGTCAGTTTTCCTAATCATCAACTTGTATAGTTACCTTTACTTTTGGTATATGTTTATTTAATCTAATTACCCCTTACTTTTAGCAATTGGAACAAGCTTTGTAAGATTGCACAGTTTTCTATGTTTTAGATTATGACTATCTTGCAATACCAGATTTCACCAGCAGGTGATGTGCAAAAATTATAAGAGAAGTTTGGGATTTAAAAAAACTAACAATACTCACCTAGGTGTATGCAACATCGCTCCAATGCTGCATCTGTCCCCTGCCGCCACTAAGACTAAGAACTGAGTGATCAAAGATCACTGATCGCTCAGTTCTCAATATTCATTGAGCAGAGAGCCAGTGACTGTCCATCACCAACTCTCTGCTTTGCCCCCCAGCACTCACTGGAGCACTTGACCGAGGAGGGGGCAGGAGAGGCTGGCTCCGGCTCTCAGCAGTGCACATAGAGGCTGAGCCATCTACCGGTTAGGCACCTGGGTGGCTACTGACATTAATGTGAGGATCCTTCTAGAGTCTGGACAGGCTGAGTGATGTCAGACTTTAGCCTGCTGTTGACTGAATACAGATCACAGTAGAGCAGAACCAAGTTCACTCCTGTGACCCACAGAAGAAGTAGGGCCAAAAGAGCTTTGGCCCTACGCCTCCTGTAAATCTGTAACTGCAGCACTTGGTCCAGAAAACCCAGTTGATACAGTAAGTCGGAGACCCCCTGTATCTACATAGGGTTCAAGAAAAACAGAATATCTAGCGTTCTTGCAAATGCTCTCCAAGCTGAATCAAGACTGCATTTTCCGGTTTTCATGATTTAATGTGAAGGTCTGAACTTAAAATATCTGCATTTTCAGCTAAAGCATTTCATCATATGTATTACACACAAATAGAGGATTTGGAAGATTTTATCAGGTATAGTTTCATATGGTTTTTTATTCTTTTTTTTAATGTTATGCCAGGTCTACTAAACAACAGATTTGCCAGCTGTGCTAAAGTGAAAGGACAGAGATAACAGAATATGTCATGCTTTAAACATTAGCTTCATGATTTTATATATGCTTGGTAGCACTTTGAATACAGTCCTGAAATACACACTTTGAGCAGCCAGGTTGCAAATGCCAAGAGACAGATAATCTCAACTGCTTCTGACAAGACATTGAATAACAAAGGGGAACAACTGATGCAATCAGTAACACGATAGAACAATCACTTATAATGTATTGCAAATCAGCAAGCCTTTAGTGTCCTCAACACTTTGCTGAATTTTGTACATAGCACTGGCTGACTTGTAATTTTAAAAGGTTTTACAGTTACGTTAAAGAACAAAACTTTTTTTGTTTCCCCTATCCATTTCATTTGCATATATTTCTCTATTTTGTGTAGTATAAAAGAGCTCTTGATCTGCTAAAGAAAATGAGTATGCCGCCAAGAAGTTGAGGGGAAGGTTTGGAAATACACTTTCATTTAAGGTTTTTTGGTGTCTTAAAAATAGAAGATCTGCTACTGTTGACGTGTCCTTCTATAAATACTATTTATCTGGTTTTCGTGCTCTTTAAATGTCTTCAGTCCTTAGTTACTGACCAAGAAAAAGTGTGCAAAACAAGGTGTTTGGACTTCACTAGCTTACTTGTTACAAAGGCATTGGAGCTGATATACATAGAAACATAGAAAAGTGACGGCAGAAAAAGTCAGAGTAGTCCATAGAGTCTGCCCATTTTATTTATTTATTTTGTTTTGTTTTTTTTCATTAACTTTATTGTCTCAGTATAGATCTAAGTTTGTACTAAGCATATTTGAAGCCATTTACTGTTGACTGTCTCACTACCCCTGCTGGAAGTTTATTCCAAGCATCAACTACCCCTTCACTAAAATAATACTTTCTAAGACTAGTTTTGAACTTTCCTCCAGTTAGATTGAAGCCATGTCCCTGTGTTCTTGATTTTGGTTTCATATTAAAAAAACGGCCCTCCTGAACCTTATTTACCCTCTTGATGTATTTAGTGGTTTCCCCTTTCCTTCTTTCCTCCAGACTGTACATATTAGGTTCCTGAAGTCGTTCTCAACATGTTTTATCCCCCAAACTTTCATTTGTGTTACCCGTCTCTGTACATGTTCTATTTTATCAATATATTTCTGTAAGTGAGGTCTCTAGAACTGGACACAGTATTCTAAATGAGGTCTCAATAAAGATCTATATAAAGGAATAAGAATATCATTCCTCCTACTGGTGATCCCTCTAGTGATACATCCTAGAATTCTTTTTTTTTTCCAAGAAAAATAGATTTTTATTGAGCATAAAAAATCATTGTACATACAGCATCTTGTCAGGCAACAATTGAAACACATAACCCAGTACAATGAGGAAGTAAAAAAATAAACACAGTTGTGTAAAACAATATCAATGCACAATGACAGTGAATTATCCCCCAGAATACAAAACAATGCTCAAAAACCGTAATAACGGGAGGGAGAAACAATCTAACTCTAAAAGGAAAAAAACAGAAATATGGGTCACAAGGTGGGTGAAGAGAAGAAGGGGTCAAAGAGGAGAAGAGGAGGGAAGGGGATGGTGGAGAGGAAGGAAGGAGGAAAGAGAAGGGGGAAAGGCAGACTATTCCATTGGGAGCAGTGTCAGAAAACACAGTTCCGGGCCAAGCATCATCTCAACCCTCCAGGAGTCTATTCATGACCAGTTGGTGCGGAGCCAGTGAGGGGTCATCTAACCATGGTTGCCATAGGGATTGAAAAAACATTTGTGGGCATTACGATGTTGATAGGTCAGCTTTTCTCTAATCAGCAAAGCATTGACTTGTGCGACCCACTGTTCCACCGTTGGTACACAGGAGGAGATCAAATGTCTGGCTATAAGTTTGCGAGCCACATAAAGCAAAGGTATAATGGCTACATGAGCGTGTGGGGTTAGGGTCTCTACCTCCAGTGCACCAAGCAGACACACAATTGGGTCCCTAAGAAGTTGAAAGTTATAGACTCTGGAGATTGTGTCAAATACCACATTCCAATAACGAAATAGTTTGGGACACCTCCATAACATGTGACTAAGGATACCCTGCTCTCTCTCACATTTCGGCCATGTAGGAGTATACGACCCCATTTAAATAACTGGACCGGAGTCCTGTATGCTCTATGAAAAATAAACAAATGGGAGACCTTCTGCGATGCAGATACCAAGACCAGTGGCACAGAGGAGAGGCACAGCTCCCATGTTTCCCCATAAATAGGTGCCAGATCTTCCTCCCAGCCAGGCCTGGCTGGAAGTTTGGATGAATCTTGCATAGAGCTTAATAGGATAGCGTAAGTATTGGAGATCATACCCTTTTTATTAGTGGTCTGAAAGACATTTCCCGTCAATCTATGTTCAGTCAACCTAAGTGTAGAAACTTGCGACTGGGAGGCGAGGGCATGCCGTAGTTGTAGGTATCAAAATAAGTGATGTCTGGGGAGTGAAAATTCCTGCTGCAGTTCTTGAAAAGATTTTAGAACATCAGCCCTGTATAGTTGTGCCTTGAAGCCCACACCTAGGGCTTTCTTGGCATCGGCTCCCTCCAGCTTGAGCAACTCATGGTAATTGGATTTCTGCCAAATCGGAGTCTTTAAGAAGTATCCCTGCACTTTTAACATACATTTGAGATGTTTCCACAACAGTTTAAGTAATTTGATAGTCGGGGATGTGTCTGGAAGGTGTATGAAGCCTGCTTCCAAGTGTACAAACGCAGTATGAGGTGAGGTTAGAGGAATCAGAAGGGCTCTAATATGGTCAGACGGGTCGTAAACTCCCCACCCGCCTAGGTGCTGTAGTTGAGATGCTAGAAAATATACTCTAGGGATCGTTACTGCCAGACCCCCACTATCTTTCCCCATTTGGAGGGTGGATAGCCTAATCCTTGCCACTTTCTTACACCAAATCAGTTTGCGGAATTGAGACTCTATACGCACAAACCATCTCCTGGGGATCCAAATGGGAGCATTATGAAGGACATACAGGAGTTGGGGCGCCCACACCATTTTGACATCCTAGAATTCTATTTCCTTTTCCCACTGCCTGGTTACTCTGTTTGCTCATTTTGCAATCATCTTAAATAAGAACCCCCAGATCTTTTTCTTTTGTAGTTATGGCTAACACTGTGTCCCCAATGTTGTACTCTCTCAGGTGATTTTTTTTTTCTAGGTGCATTATTTAACATTTGGAAACATTGAACTGCAGTCTCTACTGTTTTAACCAATCTTCCAGCAATGCTGAATCATGTTCCATCTTCCAGCAATGCCAAATCATGGCATTTACTAAAGAAGTGGAAAATCTTGAGGTAAAGCCCAACCCCAGGGAAACTAAAAAATTATCCCTTGCAGTGGACTGTGTCTACACTGCAAGGGTTAATTGCTTGTTTTTTGCCTAGGGGAACAAAATAAAAATGTGCTTACCTGATCTTCGGCCCCTCTATGTAGCTGGACTGGTCCCTGCAGCTTCTTCTCCCTCATGCCCCATCAGTCTAGGGATTTCATGTCCATGTCACGTCACATTTCATGTCCAAATTAGGTTCAATAGCCGAGGGACAGTCTAGTACCAGAGTGTTAAAGAGCGGCATCTGCCGGTGGAGTAGAGGTTGAGGTAAGTAAAACTGTTTCTCCTCGACCCTAGAAAAAACAAGCTATTAACCCTTGCAGTGCAGGCACAACCCTACTGCAAAAGATATATATTTTTTCAGTTGCCTAGAGTTAGTCTTTAGTAAATTGTGTGAAAATTCACTTTGAAAAACCAGTCATGTGAAAAGCAAATAACTGTTTACTAATTGCATCTGCACTTGATTGGGTATTCAAAGCAAACAGGAATTTGCTTTTTAAATGGACATTTTTAATGGATATTTAAAGAGAATAATACCACAATTTATTGAATCACTTTAATATAAGACGAAAATTCTCAACTACTTTGGTAAAGCCTCTCACAAAAGTTCAGCAGGACTGTCAGGCAGCAAGCATTTTCAAAAGGCAATCAGTTAATGTCTTGAGCAAATATCTGGGCATATTAGAGAACCAATTTTATTAAAGATAAGTCATATACATCTATACCTGATTTATCGTATTTTCGATCCAAATTTAAATCAATAGCAAAGCACAGGACTAGGGTTGAGCGAACACCTAGATGTCCGTGTTCGACGGGTTCGGCCGAACTTTAAAAAAAAGTCCGGGTCCGTGTCCCGGACTTTTACCGAACTTTTCCCGGACACCGAACCCCATTGAAGTCAATGGGGACCCGAACTTTAAGGCACTAAAATGGCTCTAAAACACCAAAGGAAAGGGCTAGAGTGCTGCAAATGGCAGCAAAACGTAATTAAGAGCATGGCAAGTGCTCTGCAAACAAATGTGGATAGGGAAATAACTTAAAACAACAAAAAAAAAACAGAAAAATAAAACAATGTTCTTCTTCATCTCTGAAGGACGAGGCCCATATGGAGTAGGAGGGAGGTTGAGGTGGTGGTGGATGTGGCGGTGACATAGGCGTGCGCACAGGGTGTGCTGGGTGTGCCTGGGCACACCCTAATCACCTAGGGCACATAGCATTGCCAGTGAGGAGATGGGAAAGATCTCCCTGGGACCTGCTCTGCTCTATTTCTCCTTGCCTACAGGTACATGGCCCCGATACATTACTCTCCCTGCTGGCAAACACATGCATGTGTATTTCAACTTTGGGGTGCACACCTTAATGCAATAGGCTGCGCACACCTATGGGCGGTGTAGGTGGAAGCGGCGGTGGAGGAGGACCAGGGCCGGATTAACAGCATCATGGGCTTGGTGCTGAGGATTTTGAAGGGCCTTAAGGGCCGTGCCTTGCCATGCACCCAGAGGAGGAAGGGTGCAGCCATGCATGCCTAATTCAACATGGGATGCTGTCTCTGAAGCCCATAAACACATCCATGCATCGCCAACTGTCCCTCCTTGTCCGGCCTTCACGCTGTGTGGGGAGGTTCTGAGGGTGCTGCCTGGGGAAGCGAGCATAGAAGCCAGACTTCTGTGTTTACAAGTGACAGAAGAGCGGTAACAGTGAATATGGCCAACCCGGGGCCTATATAAAAGGTAGGGGCCTGGAGCTGCAGCTCCAATAGCCCCTACATTAATCTGGCCCTGAGGAGGAGGACGAGGTAGCCAACACTGCTTCTTTTCAAAAATTTTAAATGAGGGTACACCCCAAAAGAGTGAGAAAGAGCAAAAATGGAACAATGGGTGGGTAAGGTCGGTATCCATTGCTATTCTGCATAAGGTACGGAAAAGTCCCGTGGGATCCATGCCTGGTTCATTTTAATGAACGTGAGCTTGTCCACATTGTCTCTGGACAGGCGGCTGCGCTTGTCTGTTATAACGCCCCCAGCCGTGCTAAATACCCGTTCAGATAATACACTGGCTGCAGGGCACGCCAGCACCTCCAAGGCGTAAAGGGCAAGCTCAAGCCATGTGCCCAATTTGGAGACCCAGAAGTTGAAGGGGGCAGACCCGTCATTCACTACATGTAGGCGTGTGCACACATACTGCTCCACCATGTTGGTAAAATGCTGCCTCCTGCTAAGACGTTCCATCTGAGCTGCTGGTGCTGCTGTTTGTTGTGGCGTGCTGACAAAGCTTTTCCACATTTCGGCCATGCTAACCCTGCCTTCTGAGGTGCTGGCGGTGCCCTGGTTGCGTTGGCGACCTCCTCCTCCTCCTCCTCTGCCTTGTGCTTCCACTGTGGCCCCGCTGTCAGATGGGAATGCCAGCAGCATGGCGTCTACCAGCGTGCGCTTGTACTCGCGCATCTTGCGATCGCGCTCCAGTGAGTGAATTAAGGACGGTACGTTGTCCTTGTAACGGGGATCCAGCAGCGTGGCCACCCAGTAATCAGCACAAGTTAGAATGTGGGCAACTCGGCGGTCGTTGTGGAGACACTGCAGCATGTAATCGCTCATGTGTGCCAGGCTGCCCAGAGGCAACGAAAGGCTGTCCTCTGTGGGAGGTGTATCGTCCGTGTCCTCTGTATCCCCCCAGCCACGCACCAGTGATGGCCATGAGCTGGCCTGGGTGCCACCCTGCTGTGAACATGGTTCCATCTCCTCCTCCAGCTCCTCCTCCTCCTCATCCTCCTCATCCTCCAGAACTGTGCCCCTGCTGGACAATTGCGTCCCTGGCGTTTGCGTGTGCAGGAACCCACCCTTGGAGCCCCTTGCGAATGACTGCCCTGAAAGCCTTGGAAATGTTACCTCTTCATCCTCCTCCTCCTCCTCATCCTGTGCCACATCCTCTTCCATCATCGCCCGAATTGTTTTTTCAAGGAGGCATAGAAGTGGGATAGTTAAGCTGAGAACGGCGTCATTGCCACTGGCCATGTTGGTGGAGTACTCAAAACAGCGCAACAAGGCACACAGGTCTCGCATGGAGGCCCAGTTAAATTAAATAGCGGAATAGAAAATATGATCCAAAAAAAGTGTATGTATATCACACGTACACAACCACACTGGGCCCCAATTACTATTGTTTGTACCCCTAAAAGGCTAGATGAGGAGTAGGGGGAGTATGGAACAGGCAGCACCCTCAAACCTTCAGAAGTATGAGATGAACCCCAACAACTTGGAAAGGTGGATCTCTCTCACACGTACCGACACAGACTATCCCGCAATTCAATTGATCCTCAAAGGTTTTTATTGAATAGCGGAATAGGAAATATGATCAAAAAAAGTGTATGTATCTCGCACGTACACAACCACACTAGGCCCCAATTACTATTGTTTGTACCCCTAAAAGGCTAGATGAGGAGTAGGGGGGGTATGGAACAGGCAGCACCCTCAAACCTTCAGAAGTATGAGATGAACCCCAACAACTTGGAAAGGTGGATCTCTCTCACACGTACCGACACAGACTATCCCCCAATTTAACTGATCCCCAAAGGTTTTTGATTAAATAGCGGAATAGAAAATATGATCCCAAAAAAGTGTATGTATATCACACGTACACAACCACACTGGGCCCCAATTACTATTGTTTGTACCCCTAAAAGGCTAGATGAGGAGTAGGGGGAGTATGGAACAGGCAGCACCCTCAAACCTTCAGAAGTATGAGATGAACCCCAACAACTTGGAAAGGTGGATCTCTCTCACACGTACCGACACAGACTATCCCGCAATTCAATTGATCCTCAAAGGTTTTTATTGAATAGCGGAATAGGAAATATGATCAAAAAAAGTGTATGTATCTCGCACGTACACAACCACACTAGGCCCCAATTACTATTGTTTGTACCCCTAAAAGGCTAGGAGTAGGGGGGAGTATGGAACAGGCAGCACCCTCAAACCTTCAGAAGTATGAGATGAACCCCAACAACTTGGAAAGGTGGATCTCTCTCACACGTACCAACACAGACTATCCCCCAATTTAACTGATCCCCAAAGGTTTTTGATTAAATAGCGGAATAGAAAATATGATCCCAAAAAAGTGTATGTATATCACACGTACACAACCACACTAGGCCCCAATTACTATTGTTTGTACCCCTAAAAGGCTAGGAGTAGGGGGAGTATGGAACAGGCAGCACCCTCAAACCTTCAGAAGTATGAGATGAACCCCAACAACTTGGAAAGGTGGATCTCTCTCACACGTACCAACACAGACTATCCCCCAATTTAACTGATCCCCAAAGGTTTTTGATTAAATAGCGGAATAGAAAATATGATCCCAAAAAAGTGTATGTATATCACACGTACACAACCACACTAGGCCCCAATTACTATTGTTTGTACCCCTAAAAGGCTAGGAGTAGGGGGAGTATGGAACAGGCAGCACCCTCAAACCTTCAGAAGTATGAGATGAACCCCAACAACTTGGAAAGGTGGATCTCTCTCACACGTACCAACACAGACTATCCCCCAATTTAACTGATCCCCAAAGGTTTTTGATTAAATAGCGGAATAGAAAATATGATCCCAAAAAAGTGTATGTATATCACACGTACACAACCACACTAGGCCCCAATTACTATTGTTTGTACCCCTAAAAGGCTAGATGAGGAGTAGGGGGAGTATGGAACAGGCAGCACCCTCAAACCTTCAGAAGTATGAGATTGTGTTCACTGTACCCCACAAAGATTGAGTTCACTGCACCCCACAATGATTGTGTTCACTGCACCCCACAAAGATTGTGTTCACTGCACCTCACAAAGATTGTGTTCACTGCACCCCCCAAAGATTGTGTTCACTGCACCCCACAAAGATTCTGTTCACTGTACCCCACAAAGATTCTGTTCACTGCACCCCAAAAAGATTGTGTTCACTGCACCCCAAAAAGGATGTTGTTCACTGCACCCCAAAAAGGATGTTGTTCACTCCACCCCAAAAAGATTGTGTTCACTGCACCCCACAAAGATTGTGTTCACTGCACCCCAAAAAGATTGTGTTCACTGCACCCCAAAAATGATTTTGTTCACTGCACCCCAAAAAGGATTTTGTTCACTGCACCCCAAAAAGGATGTTGTTCACTCCACCCCAAAAAGATTGTGTTCACTGCACCCCAAAAAGATTGTGTTCACTGCACCCCACAAAGGATTTTGTTCACTGCACCCCAAAAAGATTGTGTTCACTGCACCCCAAAAAGGATGTTGTTCACTGCACCCCAAAAAGGATTTTGTTCACTGCACCCCAAAAAGATTGTGTTCACTGCACCCCACAAAGGATTTTGTTCACTGCACCCCACAAAGATTGTGTTCACTGCACACCAAAAAGGATTGTGTTCACTGCACCCCAAAAAGATTTTGTTCACTGCACCCCAAAAAGATTGTGTTCACTGCAGCCCAAAAAGATTGTGTTCACTGCAGCCCAAAAAGATTGTGTTCACTGCAGCCCAAAAAGATTGTGTTCACTGCAGCCCAAAAAGATTGTGTTCACTGCAGCTCACACACAGAAAAATGGATGTGGATCACTGACACCTGCCTATCTCCAATCCCACACCACACAGCAATATCGATTGTAGTTTGTAGAACACAGTTTCCCTAAAATTCAGCAGACTCTGTCCCTAACAGGATTGAGAAGAGATCGTAGATCAGGATTGAGTGCAGACCCCACCCCCCACACAGCAATATCGATTGTAGTTTGTAGAAGACACTGACCCTATAATTCAGCAGACTCTATCCCTAAAATGCCTACAACTCGCCCTGCCTAAACACTCCGACCTGTCCCTCAATTCTATCCGGACACAAATGGTTTTTTCCTGCCTATCTTTCCCTAATCAGCAGCCAGCACGTTGATGTGTGCTCTGTCCCTGAATCTAAGCAGCATAATGACGCCGCTGCGGCTGCCTCGAACTTATAAAGACTTGGTCACATGCTTCAGACGGCCAATCACAGCTACTGAGACATTTGCAGGCATGGCTGGGATGGCTTAAGGCACACCAGTTAAACGATTGTTGATTGGCTGTTGAAAGCCCGCCATGAAAAGAGCGCCAAAGCATGCAAAACCCGGAAATAAAACGACCGAACACGGATTTTTACCCGAACATACAGTAAAGTGTCCGTGTCCGTGTTCGGGTACAAAAAATCCAATTATTCGGTACGAACACGAATAATACAGTCCGTGTTCGCTCAACACTACACAGGACAATATTGTATGTTGAGCTATTTGATATTGTAATCAATGATGAATTGGTGTGTGTAATCAAAAACTAATAAAACTATGTCTAAAACAACAAAGCAATCCCTTCACAAACAGAATGGACTATATTACCAAACAATCCAATTTTCACCATCACTATTATGACTTGCTTACACTAACCTCAGTGGGAATAATGTTTGCTGCATTTGCATACCCCTGTACAGCTACCTTTGCAACTTAGGAGGAGTTGTTAGGAGGGAGGGGGCTGATCACTCACATGTTTTTTTTACCCCCCTTCACCCAACCCAAGGCACACCATATGTATTAGAATCTGACTTCACAATTTCTGTAAAGTCAGCTTAGGCAGGCCCTTCCACTGCATACCCTTTGTTAGAGCTAAAGGATTTTGTAATATCACATGTATGCTAACCTTAAAGGTGCATTCACACCTGCAAATTCACCCACACTCCAATTAGATACAAGAACCCCCCAGCGGTTCCCGTGTTGAGCTGTGTGTGGCAGCTTTGAAAGCAATGGTTCCTGGTTAATCATGGCCTAATATTTTGCCTTTAGTTCTAATTTAAGGTATATCTAAAGCCTTAACGTTTTAATTAGAATACAGTAAGAAAGGGTAAAAATCCTTACCAGTCTTTATTTTTCCATCCTGTCATATAGAGACAACAGAATTAGAAGGAATCTCTCTAAAAGTGTGGAAAATGCCCTCGTGGACAGTTTTACTAGAACAAGTGTGAAAGATTTCCCCTTCATTTTCCCTCACTGACAGTCACTGCTACCAAGATGGATAGTGAGGATAAACCCCCCAAAGGGCTTGTTTACATGTATGTTGATATTAAGAATGAGGCAATACTCATTAACTCACCTATAACATTATGACTTGTTTTTGTTGTGTTTTTGAGGCATTTAAAAAGCTGCAAGAATGCTTGATAAATGATCATGAAAGTGTTGCTTTTCCAGTGTGAAATGTTGAAAGGGGAAGTGATATAGCGGAATGTTATAATTTAATGCATGGTTAGATTGGCGGCTGGAGCTGCTCTGTCCTAGCTCTTAATTATTTTCCAGTGCATTCTGGGATACAGGAACCTCCAGCACCTAATATTTTATAAATGCTTCACTAACACAACTTTAATGCTTTGGGTGCGGTTACAGAGCATTACCATTGAAATCAATGGAGGCGGGTAGTATGCAGATGCAGTCTGTATTACCAACTGTAAGTGGCACTCGAGTGATGCGGCAAAGCAGAAGGGGAAAGAAGTTGTGAGGAACTTGGTTCTTCTATGATTTCCTTGGTCACAGGGAGACAGTTGTCCGTTTGGGTGCTGGCACCCCACATGACTTTGGAAGCCATCTTTAGTCAGGCAGAGTCTATTTAGAACTCTGGCTCCCAGGTTTGTTGTGCTTTATGTGAATAGCTAGTGTAGGGTCAGGTTCCCCATCTATCAGGGACAGTGCTTAGAAATATGGAAAGGTTCCAGGAGAAGCGACAGTGCAGGGGCTTCATCTACTTTGCTTCAGGAAGCCTCCCCTTTGGGTGTGGACCAGCCAGGCCGCATTTCACTCCTTGTTGCAGATGCGGTCGGAATCTTCCAAGTCTACAGACAGCTGTTACAGTTTGTAAGTGGCTCTGGACAGTCATGTCTATCCGCTGCGCCTATTTGTACTGTGTTTAAACTTTCTACAATATGTTGCTCTTACTAAGGATGATCGAACGGTTCGGGTCGACCATCGGTTCGACCCGAACATTGGATGTTCGATATTCGGCCGAATACCGAACTTTTTGCAGTAAAAGTTCGGTATTCGGCCACCAGAACCGCCCAAAATGCACTGGGACAGGAACTGGGCTTTAAAAGCCAGTGATTGGCCCAGAAACGTCTGCAAAAGCCAATGAGGGGGCAGGAGTCTCCTAGGGACGTGATTGGAGTGACTACGGGGACCAGAGGCCAATCAGGAGTGAATGCGCCCCACACTATATAAGATGGCCCCGCCTAACCCCTAGCACAGTGATCCAGATCCTGTTGAAGAGAGTTGAAGCAGTTCTCTGACTCCTGCTTTGCTACACTACATTTCCTACATATCGAGTGGTTCTAAAGCTCCATATAGCAGAATTGTATTTAGCTTACAGCCAGTGTAGTTAGATACAGTGATTGTGCTGGTTCTTAGAGTTACAAAAAAAAAAAAAAAAAACTTAAGGGACAGTGTCAGTCTTCTGCTGTATGGAGCTTTCTATTTAGTAGAAAGGGATATCTAGTGTAGTTAGGGAACTTTGTACTACATTAGTTATATTTAATAATTGAGTTTCTGTAGGGAAAGTGTGAGGGTTCTGTTTAGTGAGCACGTTGCACAGTGCTGCTGTATCACAGCAGGTATACGTGCTTGCTAGGCAGCAAAATACAGTGACAACTTAACGCCCGTTGTTCAAAGCATTAGGTGCACTGTACAAAAGCCTTTGCAACTGTGCGTGACACGCATCTGCTGTGCTGTATCCAGCGACAACTGTGGGTCGCATAGCAGTGTGTGTTTTTCACCGCACACAGTTGCCAACGCATCAGTGACAACCTAACGCCTGTTGTTCAAAGCGTTAGGTCCACTGTGCAAAAGGCTTTGCAACTGTGCGTGACACGCATCTGCTGTGCTGTATCCAGCGACAACTGTGGGTCGCATAGCAGTGTGCGTGTTTCACCGCACACAGTTGCCAACGCATCAGTGACAACCTAACGCCTGTTGTTCAAAGCGTTAGGTCCACTGTGCAAAAGCCTTTGCAACTGTGCGTGACACGCATCTGCTGTGCTGTATCCAGCGACAACTGTGGGTCGCATAGCAGTGTGCGTTTTTCACCGCACGCAGTTGCCAACGCATCAGTGACAACCTAACGCCTGTTGTTCAAAGCGTTAGGTCCACTGTGCAAAAGGCTTTGCTACTGTGCGTGACACGCATCTGCTGTGCTGTATCCAGCGACAACTGTGGGTCGCATAGCAGTGTGCGTTTTTAACCGCACACAGTTGCCAACGCATCAGTGACAACTTAACGCCTGTTGTTCAAAGCGTTAGGTCCACTGTGCAAAAGGCTTTGCTACTGTGCGTGACACATCTGCTGTGCTGTATCCAGCGACAACTGTGGGTCACATAGCAGTGCGCATTTTTCACCGCACACAGTTGCCAACGCATCAGTGACAAATATGCCTGGTAGACCAAGAAAAGGCATACGTGGCCCTGCTGTGGAAAGGGGCACAGCTTCTAGGGTGTCTAGAGGCAGGGGTGGACGTGGTGGTCAGTCCTCAGCCAGGCCACCATTTGGATTGTTCTCCGGCAGTGGCCAAGCTATACGTCCACAGTATGTACAGGAGGTGGTGGACTATATGACCAAACCCTCATCATCGGCATCATCTGCAACTACAGTGACCCAGGCAGAGAAAAGTGGTCAGTCTTCTGCAGTTGTCAGAACAAATACAGATGAGTCCATGTCCACCTCACGTCCTCCCTTAGACCCAACTTCAGACATGACAGAGAAGTCAGCTGAGCTGTTTGACCACAGTGTCGGCCATCTACTCCAGCCTGATGCTCAGTCCTTTATGGAGTCTGATGTTGGGTCTGAGTTTGAGGAGGAGGCAGAGCAAACAAGAGGGGAGAGCAGACGGCCCGCTCCATCTAAGGCCGCACCTGTTGTCTCCCTGGCCAGGCCTGATGCTCAGTCTTTGATGGAGTCAGATGTTGGGTCTGAGGTTGAGGAGGAGGCAGAGCAAGCAAGAGGGGAGAGCAGACGGCCCGCTCCATCTAAGGCCGCACCTTTTGTCTCCCAGGCCAGGCCTGATGCTCAGTCTTTGATGGAGTCAGATGTTGGGTCTGAGGTTGAGGAGGAGGCAGAGCAAGCAAGAGGGGAGAGCAGACGGCCCGCTCCATCTAAGGCCGCACCTGTTGTCTCCCGGGCCACTATACACACCTCATCTTGCTGGGACTTTTTTGAGACATCCCATGCAGACAAAACAGTTGCGATCTGCAAGATTTGTAAGAAGGGTATAAAACGTGGCAGAAATGTCAACCACCTGGGTACAAGCTGCCTAAACAGGCATTTGTCAACCCACCACTCGGCCCGTTGGCAGGAGCATTTAAAGAACCCACAAAAGGGCCAAAGATCGGTCAGTCGGCCTCCTAGTCCTCCTTGCGCTCCTCCTCATGCTCCACCTGCTCCACCTGCACATCAGTCTGTTCCTGGCCCTGCTATAGTCACTCGTCACCTGTTGGCAGCCTCCACTGACAGGGATGATGATATAGCAGGCAGTGTCGCATCTACCTCCAGCACACCACCAGCTGTAACATCTAGATGCCAAATTTTGATTCCACACATGCTGGAACGAAAAAAAATGTATACTCCCCACCACACACATGCCCAGCGTCTAAACAGTAGTTTGGCTAAACTACTGGCTCTGCAACTATTACCATTTAACCTGGTAGAGTCTGCTTCCTTCTGTGACTTCGCAAAATGTGCAGTTCCACAGTGGCAGGTGCCAAGTCGGCATTACTTTGCCCGTAAGGCCCTGCCATCCCTATACCAACATGTGGAAGGCAATGTAGTGTCGTCCCTGGCCAAGTCAGTCAGCCGTAAGATACACTTGACGGCTGACACTTGGTCAAGCAAACATGGGCAGGGACGGTACATTTCTGTCACTGCTCACTGGGTGACACTGCTTGCCAGCGGAAGGGATTGTAGCCAGGGCTCGGTGCTGCAGCCAGTGTTGCCCCCACATCTGCAAACAGCTGGTGGTGTCGCTGATCCGGGTAGATCGATCACTTCTACCCCCTCCTGCTCCTCCTCCTCTACCTCCTCCATGCCCTCCTCTGCAGAATGGTCCTTTGAATATGATGAGGTACCACGTAAACGTTCAAAGGGCTATTCTATGTCTCAGGCCAAAAGGTGTCACACAGTGCTGCAGCTTGTGTGTCTAGGGGACAGGCAGCACACTGCCCCTCAGATTCTTGGGGCTCTGCAGGCACAGGCCCAGAGGTGGTTGACACCACGCCAGCTGCAGCCAGGGATGGTGGTTACTGATAATGGGTCAAACCTCCTGGCCGCCCTTCGTCAGGGAAAGTTAACCCATGTGCCATGCCTGGCGCATGTTCTGAATCTCGTGGTACAGCGGTTTTTGAACTCGTACCCGGGAATGCAGGATGTGCTAAGGATGGCAAGAAGGGTGTGCAGTCACTTCAGGCGGTCGTATAGTGCCACTGCACGTTTGGCCGAAGTGCAGCGCGAGTTTCACCTGCCGGTACACCGCCTCATCTGTGACATGCCCACCCGCTGGAATTCCACCTTGGCTATGCTGCAGCGCCTGTACACGCAGCAGAGGGCCCTCAATGAATACCTATGCGAGTACGGCACCAGCACTGGCTCTGCGCCCCTGGGCTTCTTTTCACCACGGCAGTGGCTTTTGATTAAGGATGCATGCGCTGTCCTCTCGCCATTTGAGGAGGCCACAAGGATGGTCAGCCGGGACAGCGCATGCATCAGTGACACCCTACCGGTACTGTTTTTGTTGGAGCACACTCTGCGTGGCATTATGGACAGGGCACTGGAGGCAGAGCAGCAGGAGGAAGAGGAGGACTTCCTTGCCTCTCAAGGCCCCCTTTATCCTGAGAATCCTGACCCCATTATGCCTAGCTCCCAGAGGCCCGAGCAGGATCCAGGGGTGGAAGAGGAGGAGGAGGAGGACGATTCTGCGGGAACTTTTGCAGGGTTTCAGGAGGAGGAGGAGGAAGACATGCGGCAATCTGCAAGGCCTAGTTTGACTCCCTTGGGACACTTTGGAGTAGTGCGTGGCTGGGAGGAGGAGGAGCCCGTTCAAGATAATGTCGTTTTGAGTGACCCCGAGGAGTCAGCTTCTCAGGCCTTCGCTAATTTGCGATGCATGGGAAACATCATGCTTCAGAGCCTGCGAAAGGACCCCAGAATCAAGGCCATTAAAGAGACTAACCACTATTGGTTGGCCACCCTACTTGACCCCCGGTACAAGTCTAAAGTCTCGGAGCTTTTCCCATCCACCCAGAGAGTCCACAGGATCAAATCCCTTGAGGACAGTCTCAAGAGGATTCTGGTGAACACGTTCCCCGACTCCCGTAGGGTGCAGGGGCGGGGACAACCTACCATGGATTCTACTGGTGGTCACGAGAGGAGCGTTGGTTGACGGATGCCTTTTGGTCTTTTTTTAGTCCTCACCGCCCAGGCCTCTCAGCTGCCACATCGCATCGACAGCGTCTGCATCACATGGTGGACGATTAAGTGAGGGCACAAAGTGACACAGAGGGCTTTTCATGTGACGATGCCGATCCACTGGCATACTGGGTCTTAAGATTAGACCACTGGCCAGAACTGGCCCAGTATGCCATGGAGTTGTTGGCCTGCCCTGCTTCCAGTGTCCTATCGGAACGGGCATTCAGCGCAGCAGGAGGATTCGTCACAGACCATCGAACGAGACTCTCCACCGACTCAGTCGACCGTTTGACATTCATTAAAATGAATCAGTCATGGATATCAAGCTTTGATGCACCTGATGCAGACCTTGTAGACTAGGCTATCGTTGTGATGTGCCAGCTGAGCCTCAGTTTAAGCCTGGACCATGGTGCCACCCTCAAACCCTCCTCTCATTCTCTTTACGTTCACAGAACCTCATTTTGGTTATAACAAAAACTACCATGTTTGCGCACCTGTTCCACAGGTGCACACCTTTACAATTTTTGGGCCTCCTTCAACACCAGCTCTTTGGGGTTAAGGTGGGGAGGCTATGCTAAAACAAAAACTACCATGTTTGCGCACCTGTTCCACAGGTGCACACCTTTACAATTTTTGGGCCTCCTTCAACACCAGCTCTTTGGGGTTAAGGTGGGGAGGCTATGCTAAACAAAAACTACCATGTTTGCGAACCAGTTCCACAGGTGCACACCTTTACAATTTTTGGGCCTCCTTCAACACCAGCTCTTTGGGGTTAAGGTGAGGAGGCTATGCTAAACAAAAACTACCATGTTTGCGAACCTGTTCCACAGGTGCACACCTTTACAATTTTTGGGCCTCCTTCAACACCAGCTCTTTGGGGTTAAGGTGGGGAGGCTATGCTAAACAAAAACTACCATGTTTGCGAACCTGTTCCACAGGTGCACACCTTTACAATTTTTGGGCCTCCTTCAACACCAGCTCTTTGGGGTTATGGTGGGGAGGCTCCGCCAACACCAAAACTACCATGTTTGCGCACCTGTTCCACATGTGCACACCTTCATAATTTTTACGCCTTCTTCAACACCAGCTCTTTGGGCTTACAGTGGTATGGCTCCGCCAACACCCAAACAACAATTTTTGCGCACCTGTCACACAGATGCATATCATTGTAATTTTTTTCCTTACAAAGGCAATTATTGCCTTCATTACCAGCACTTTCATAGGGATATGGTGTCAAGGCATCGTCGGCCCCACCAATGGCCCAATTTTTAAGCATCCTTTACTTCTATTCAAAGTCAAGAGACAACAGTATTCATCCAAAACATCTCTAATCTTGTTCACTCTGCACTACATTGTGGCCCCTACCCCTAACCCTAACCCTCAATGTATCCATGCATATATGTCTGTTTCTTGTGAGAATTCAAGTTAAAGTGCACCAAACACCATTTTACATGAAATAAAGTGCAATTACATACATCTTTGGACTTCTTGAAAACATTTGGTAATAATAGCCCCATTGTGGAAATACACCCGTTAATTATATGCACATTTAAAGAGACAGCACTTTTTTCCAAAAAAAAACTCTAATCTTGTTCCCAGTGCACTGCATTATGTCCCCATCATACACATTGGCTGTGCCTTTGATTAGGAGCAAAAGAAAGGTGCGGTTAAGCAAAAAAGTCATTTTTGAAGGTTTGGTATGCTATAATTCTGGTTCTGGACATGCTACAGAGCTGAAACTTCACAGGTACACCTTTTAGACCCCACAGACACTAAATCCAAAGAAATCTCTCTCTTTTTTTTTTTTTTTTTTTTTTAGTTTTTTCAATAATTGGCTCTCTATCAAAAAGGACAATTTTTAAGAACTTTTTTTTGCGTGATTAATAGTCCCTGGGGCATGACCCAGAACCCTAGGCACTTTTTAGGGGCATTTATTGGGTTTTAGGGCTTCAAAATGAGGTTTTTTGATTCCAGAAGTTCGGGTCCCATTGATTTCAATGGGGTTCTGGAATCCGAACCAAACTTTCCTGAAATTCGGGTGTTCTGGTCGAACCGAACTTTTCAAAAGTTCGATCATCCCTAGCTCTTACCTATGCTGGACTTTGTGTGTTTATATCCCACCAAACCATGCTGCACCATGCTCACAGGCTGACAAGTGTTGATGCCTTAATGTTTAATACAACACACTACAACACAATGCTACTACTCCTGTGTGAATTACTTTTGTAATATTCATGGCAGGCGTTAAGAGGCATAAAACAGTGTATTGATGCAGGTGTGAACGAGCCCTAAGGCTACGTTCACATGTGGGCGTAGCGGATCGCGGGCAGGATCTCTGCAAATCGCGGGATGCCTGTGCGATGCCCGTGATTTGCAATGGCACCCCAAACGCTGGGAGATGTTGCCGCGATTTCCGCCTGCCAAAATCCCAGAAAAAAAAAATTGCGGGATGCATGACGCACAAAAGAAGCTCTTGTACCTTTTTTGGGCGTCATGCGTCCCGCGATTCTGTTTGCGCGATGTTACAGCGATTTGGCAGGCGGAAATCGCGGCAACATCGCACAGCGTTTGGGGTGCCATTGCAAATCACGGGCATCGCACAGGCGTCCCGCGAACAGAGATTATTGTACACACAGATTGCAACATATGTGGTGAGCCTAAAGAGAAACCTGACAGACATTTTAACCCCTCATTATATCCAAAAGATTTTTAGCTTTAGATATTCTTTAACGCAATATTTATAAGATACAGTAGAACCTCGCAGACTATTGTCCCTCACCCTCTTCCTTCGCTGCATTTGTTTGATACCTAAATGTAGATGTGGTTTAAACAGAACAATTTCTCATGGGAATCATTCTATATTTGTAGTCAGGCTTCAGTGCACCAAGCAGCATTTCAAACAGCAGCACCATAGTGGTGTCATGAACAGAGCTGTTGATTGGTAGGGATGCGCTTGCTATAGGCTGTGAACAGAGAGCCCCTTACATGTTAATAAACAGAGGTGAGCAAGCTAAAATAGGGGATTTCCATTTTTCTAGGAAATCCCCTTTAATCACGAGAGAGGAAAA
Source organism: Pelophylax lessonae (assembly GCF_965119305.1). Lineage (NCBI taxonomy): Eukaryota > Metazoa > Chordata > Amphibia > Anura > Ranidae > Pelophylax > Pelophylax lessonae. The sequence goes on along the minus strand of NC_138774.1, from coordinate 109,800,134 downwards.
ATAAATATTGTAAATGGATCATCTGAAGATGCCATACAATGCAAGTAATCGCCATTGTTCATGGTACCCCAGGGTATACAATGCCAGTTTTATTATGCTTGTGAATTAATATATGTCTTGATTTCCTGGGCTTTCCTTATACTTTATCGGCTGCATTAAATTTATTGGTTTCTTGTTGTGACATTCATTTGCATTCCATTGTCATCTCTATGCAGTGGCTGAAACAAATCTTTCCTGCAACTATTGGGATGCTAATATTTCTGTGAATTCCTGGCTGAAACACAGCATGAAGTAGTGTTGCTACAGGTTCAGTATGATAATATGTTGAAAAATAGGTACGCCTAGATGTGATGTACAAAATCTACACAAATATCAATGCCAGGAATAATCTGCTTTCTTATCCATCATGTTTCTACTAGATATATATCATAGAGAAGATTCCTGAGATGATTCTTCTGCCTAGCTGCAGGTCAATCATCTCATCAATTGCAAATACCTTGTTCAGTTAAAAAGAAGATAAACTAAAGGGAGTTTAGATGCACGTATTGTAACTTTTTGTTGTACTTATCAATCAAACATTTTGGCAGGACTGGAAAAATTGTATGTGCAGCTGGAATGTGTCCTAAACAATAATGTCCAATAGAAGTGTCACATCCTTTTAAATCTTTATAGTCCTTTACCCCAAACCATTATGATTTTTGTTTAATTTTAGCTTGGAAATACCTTATAATCTTTTTTTTTTCTCAATGAAAATGCTGCGTCCTGCCTCCCTCCTGTGCTCTAAGCTGACATAGCTGAGTAACAGCCAAACCCCTCATTACAAATGTCCTGACATGCACTTGTACTGTAGAGGAAGACATGGGGCGTGTTAGACCAAGCCAAGCTTGTTAGTAATGATTATTAGTGAAATGGGGTAAACTCTGATGTCTAAAGGCCCATACACACAATAAAAAAATCTGAAGTAAAATTTCATCCGATGAACAATCTACCAATTTTCAGATCTTTAGTATAGTGCTTTTGACAAATTACGAATTTTCGTATGACAAAAACTGGATGTGCAGACTATAAATTTTTTATTGTACACAACATCCAATTTTAGTTTACTTAATACAGTTTTTGTCAAAGAGCCAGACTACGCATGTTCGGAAGCAAAAGAATTCATACAAATAATTCAACACATGACATCACTCCCGAAGTTAAATTCTGTTGTATGAGAATTTTCTGTATGAAAGTAACCTCTTCACTTTCCATATGAGACTAGTATGCAACCAAAAATGGACAAAAATTTGTCTGATAATCTGATCATGTGTACGAGGCTTTAGTCTGGCCATAGACAGAGCAAATATCTTTCCTGCAGCCACGGGTTGCCAGGAAAGTGTTGACAGGAGGAATCCCTTTCACTGAGCCATTGTGTTCTCCTAGCAGGGGGAAGCTGCCCTCACTGGGAGAACACAGCTATTATTGCTAGCTGCCATAACAGGGGCCTGCAATAATCTCATGTAAAAATACGGCAGGCTGGTTGTACCAAGTTAATCAACTTGGGTACATTCAGCCTGCCCATACATGGTTAGAATCTGAACCAGCTGAGATTCTAACCATCTATGGCCAGCTTTAGGTACTTTAATTTTGGCTCTTATTTTGGCAGTGGAGAATACTTAGGCTTTGAGCTGAGGACATTGGCATTGTAAAGGGTACTTTTTAAATGCCAATAATCTATGATGCCTTTTTTTCTCTAATCTACCCAGGAATGAGTTCAAATAGTTATATAATTCACGTATTTGTTTTATTCGATTTTTTCTGTTTTTGATACAGTGAAGAGAGATTAGAACCCTCTTGCTGCCACCCTGCTGGGGATATTTGCCTTTCCTGTCCTGGTGGGCATTGTCACCAGAAACGAAAGTAAGGGAACATCCTGAATTTTGAGTTGCCACTAAAACATAAAGAGAGGGGAAGATTTCCCACTGGGGACCCTTGTTGTAGTGATAAATGTTAGAGTCCATTAGTGATAAGCCGAACCCCCCCCCCCCCCCCCCAGCGAACATGCAAACTCCATTATAGTCTATGGGTCACGAACATGAAAAAATCTAAAGTCGTAATTTACATGAAAAATCTAAAGTCGTAATTTTAAAGGCTTAAATGCAAGTTATTGGCCCAAAAAAGTGTATGGGGACCTGGGTACTGCCCTGGGGGACATGAATCAATGGAAAAAAAAATGTTTAAAACAGGAGCAGTGATTTTAATAATGCTTAAAGTAAAACAGTAAAAATGAAAAATTAATTTAAATATCGTGCCTGGGGGTCCCCTTAATGTGCCTGTAAAGTGGCACATTTGTGCGATGTATGTAGCCTGCTGTAGCAATACTGACATTTCTAAAGGAAAAAAATGTCATTTATACTTGCTCGCGGCAGTAATGTATTGTCGGCTTCCGGCAATACAGATAAAAAAATGAAAAAAACAGCATGCCAGTGCGCAGTGCATTATGGATGAGGGAACACGAAGTTCCCGCGAAGAAGCCCATTTGTTCGCCATTTGGCGAACAGGCTGTGTTCGAGTCGAACCTAGGTTCAACTCGAACACGAAGCCCATTCCTAGAGTCCATGCACACTGGGTTTAAAAAGAGCCAGTTCTTTTGACAGAAAAAGATGCTCATATAGAGCTTTTTTGTCCACGTGTTTAGCATTTTTTCTGCCTCCTCTCAAAAACGCAATCCAGAATTTTTTTTTTCTTTTCTGTTTCTTAACGCTGAGCTTAAATTATGCCTCTAAACATCTTAATGTGCATGAACACATAAGATAACATTGAACTGCTTCTACAGGCAAAATGCAAAACTCCTGTAGAATCAGCATTATTTTTAAGCCCAGTGAGCATGGACCCTTATTCTGAATGGGCTGACAACTAATAGCAATGGACTGCAGATCATGTCTTAGGCCCCTTTCCCAAGGATGTTATCCATTCAGTCACGTTCTTTCAAAGAAAAAATAGATTTGGTTTACATAAATTTATATCAGTTTGCAGATGAATCTAGACTGACTTCCTGTGTAAAAAGGGCCTAACTCTTTTTTTAGGCAGTGTAGCATAATGCACAACATGTGTTCTGGTGCACTGCAGTACAGATGTGGTGTCTACTACTGTATCAGTGCAAAGGGTTTCCTTTAAATATGAATGGCACTACAACACAATGTTGTGTGCATGTTGACATGCATTGTGTAATGCACTGTATATTATCACAAATTGCCATAATGCATACTAGGGATGGGCCGAACAATCCTCTGGTTTGCACCAGAACTTTCGAACATTGCGAAAGTTCAGAATCAAATAATGAACCCTATTGAAGTCTATGGGACCCAAACTGGAAAAAATCAGAAATGCCCATTTTCAAGGCTTATATGCAAGTAATGGTGCATACAATGGTTATGTGGGTCTGGGTACTGCCCTGGGGGACATGCATCAATGAAAAAAAGTTTGTAAAAAACATAATTTTCAAATGAGCAGTGATTTACTGATGCTTAAAATGAAAACATCAAAATAAGAAATAACAATAAAAATGAAAAATTCCTTTCAATATAGTGCCTGGGGGGTCCCTTTCGCCTGCCTGTAACGTGGCACAGCTGTACTGTGTATAGAAGCTGCTGCAGAAATAATTGCATTTATAAAGCCAAAAATATAAAATTCTCCCTGCAAGCTTTCTTCATTTTGTAAATAACAGCCTGGGGAGCCAGTCTGTATGACGAGGCCACAATGTGGTGCACTGGAACAAGATTAGAGATTTTGTTGGATAAATTCTGGTGTCTCTTTCACAGATGTTGGATAGAAGTAACAGGTGTGGAAAAATTGGTCTTGGTGTGTCGAAGGTCAGTGCCATCTTAGGAGCATTAAAGGGCCCAGGGCAATGCAGTGCACTGGGGTCCCGCCTACACAATCACCCACTAGAATAAAAATGCAAATTATCGATAAGGCCATATTTATTGGTACAGCAGTGCCAGGCTAATGACAGCATTCCAAGTTCGGCGGCTAGGTCCGGGGAACACACACACGGACAGGAATCAGACTCGACTGCCCTGTGTGTGCCTGTTCCTGTGGAGGTGGACAGGCATTCCTGCAGTTGTGGGCTTTGCCTCCATGGCCCAAGTGGCCTGACAGCAGTGCAGGGCCGGCAGGCGCTTGCCACCTGCTAAGTTAGGCGGCGGAATGCAAACGGGAATCAGGACTAATGCTTGGCTGGGACTGTGTTGCTGGGCAGGTGGAGCCCCCTGAGCAAGTGTGGCCCCCGGGAAACTACCCAGCGTGCTTATTCGGTAAGATGGCCCTGTCGAAGGTGCCCTCACACAGTAACCCTATAGAGGTACTCTTGATGAAAGCAAGAATTGGCCTTGCTGTCAAAAATTGAAATAATATGCACCTATCAAACAGGTGCGGAAAAATTGGTCTTTGGGTGTCTGTGGCGCCTTCACACCGTAAACCCTATAGGGGTACTCTTGATGAAAGCAAGATTTGGTCTTGCTGTCAAAAACTCAAATGATATGCGCCTGTCAAACAGGTACAGAAAAATTGGTCTTTGGGTGTTAATTGTGCCCATGAAACCTACACCAAAAAAATTCTGAGTGGTGGGAGGTTAAATGCCTTGTCAAGCATGCATTACCCAAATGGCTGGTGTTTTTGCCACGCTTGATGTGCTTCAGACAAAGTTTGCAAAATGCAACAGTACGATTGGCTGCACATGTGCTAAAAAAGGACCAGACAGCTGTTCCCCTTTGCCGCCTTCTTTGACAATATTGTCACAAAACAGTGGGGGTGCCCAAAACGCACCTTTGCAATCGCTAAGCATTTTGCAAAGTGGTACCCCTATGAGGAGTCCCTCGTAGAAATATACTGCATTAAATGTGCAGTAACGCACAGAAATATACTGCGTTACATGGCATGTAACACACTGAATAATACTGCATCAAACGTGCAGTAATGCACTGAAATACTGTATACTGTGTTAAACATGCACTAACAGAAATATACTGCATTAAACGGCATGTAATGCACAAACATATAATGCGTTAAACGTGCAATAACGCACAGAAATATACTGCGTAAAAACGTGCAGTAACGCACTGGAATATACTGCGTTAAACGTGCACTAATGCACAGAAATATGCTGTGTTAAATGGCACGTAACGCACTGAAATATACTGTATTAAACGACACATAACGCACAGAAATATACTGCGTTAAACGTGCAGTAACGCACAGGAATATACTTTGATAAACGTGCAGTAACGTACTGAACTATAATGCAGTAAACCTGCCCTGACAATACAAACTGACACTAAAGACAGGTTTTTGTCAAACGGGCTGAACCACTTATTCATCCCTAATGCATACTTTACTAGATTTAATATGTTTACATTTACATAAACACTGGTCTTATTTTAAGGAACAGCAAAAGAATGTTTTGTTTTACTACACCATGTTGCCCACCACCCGCCATACATTTACTGCGGCAAGGTGGCTCGGCTGCAAGAATCAATGTACTTGTACATCTCTCTCTCCTGCCGACCTGACAGTGATCAAATTTGTTCCAGAACCGATCACTCCTCAGGTCCAGACAAATGATTTATGGCCTGGACCTGCTGATTGGTTCTGGCGAATCACAGAACATCCTGTGCCTATGTAATGTAAATACAGGCACAGGAAATTATGCAATCTCCCCTCCTGGAGCCCTTCTCGGTTCCAGCCAGCAAGGAGAGAGCATCAACAGTGAGTACACTGGCACTATACTGGCATCAATACACATAGACACATTTCCCCCCCTCCCCCTATTTAACCCTTTCACTCTGTTTTTTTTACTGATCACTGTCTTAGTATCACTGTTGATACCAGTTAGTGTGAACAGCAATTAGTGGTAGTTAGCGTCAGTCCCAGATAGGTTTAGAGTACCAGCCATATATTTCCTAATAAAGATTTAACCCCCTAATCATCCCAAGTTAACCCCTTTACTGCCCTGTCACAGTGTCAGCATTATAGTGTACAGATCTTTTTTCTGATCGCTGTATTAGTGTCATGGGTGACGTCAGTTAGCGTTAGTTAGTGTCAATCCAGGATATCGTCAGATTGCCCGCCCCATATTCAGTATTATATTTTAACCCTTTGATTGCCAGTGACACACACACACTAAACACCTCCATTACTAGTATAGTGTCTGAACAGATCAATATCTTTGATCAGATCAGAACTATACTAGTGTCCCCTATAGTATAGTATAGTGTTCCCAAAATGCAGCGTTAGCAGGATCAGACCCGACATCTGCCAGCACCTGCATTTAGCCCCTCTGCGCATCTCCCAAGAAGTGCAGTATTAGCAGATCACTATCACTTCCGATACACAGCACACAAAACCGCAGCGTTAGTAGAGTCAGGCCTGATCTCTGCTAGCGCTAGCAGTTACATGTTTTTGGTAGCGGTTCAAACAGTCCTTGACAGCCAGGTGCTTTTTTCTCCTTTTTGATTCTGGATTGGCGCATGTGGCACTGTGCAACTCAACGGCTTGTAGATGCCCAACTTAGATGGGGAAGAGAGCCTGCTTGAAGTGTAATACATTGCTTGCAGTGAAGTGGGCAGACACATTGAATGTTTTCGTTCTGTCTTCCATTCACACAGATATGACAGACCAATTTACAATGGCGACAGTGGCGGCTGGTGTATTGGGGCACAGGGGCGCCGCCCCCCCATCCATGCGCCCGCCCCCCTTATTCCACATGCAGAGCCACGGACGCATGGAGTTCAATGGGGCTTTTTTTTAGCCATGTGACTAGAGCCAGAGGTTCTCACAGGCTACAAAAAATGGTGGGCTTGGGGCCCAGTGCAGTGTGCCCCGAGTCCACCCACTTGTGTGACAATAGCGAATTAATATTCGCTATTGTCACACGGATTCGCCTCCTGGCCAATCAAGAAGCGGTTCCTGAGACCTGTTTCCTGATTGGCCGAAAGTAGAAGCCATGTCATTGGGCATGGGGGAGGAGACGCTTCTACTGAGGGGGAAGAAGCCAAAGCTGAAGCTGCCACCGCCACAGCTCAGGGTGAGTGAGCCGTGGGGGGGTCCGGGGTCCTGGGTCCTGGGGGGGTCTGTGGTCCTGGTGTGCAGCCTGGTGGGGGCGTATGGTGCAGTCTGTCTGCCGACCCCCCTGGCCCATGGCGACTGGTTTTGTTGAGAAGCCCCTCTGTGTCCACAAATACATCCTTAACATGGGAGGGGTAGAATTCAATGACCAGATGATGGCGCTGTACATAATTGCCGTAAGGCCAGACGCTGGTACAAAAAAGTGTATGTATACTGTGGGGATTAGCTCGGTGGCGGGTGTGGATGACCCCTTGGGGGGGTTCGTTACACAAGGAGATAGCCGAGAAGTGGTTGCAAACAACAGTTTGGTTTATTCATGCAATTTTCTTCACCAGACTGCAAGCGTCAAAAACATCCAAAATAAAATAAAACACAAAATAAATCCCTGCCACTGTGGGCAGCTACCTTCTCACACACAGGAACCTATCTAAAGAAGTCTGTCCCCAACCTACTGTTGGGCAGACTTGGCTGATCATACAGCAGACTATCAATAGTCCATTTATTATCTCTTCACATAGAGAATGTCCCTTTTCTCTTCACACAGCACATGTTCATTGGACTTTCCTTTCACACAGAAAACATCCATTGGTTTTTCCCTTCACACTCTTCACATATAAATAGTTAATTTTCTCACCTTGAGAAGTCTTCACACTTTTTACCCTCCTCAGCGCACATCGCTCCAGGAGGTCTTCCCCATGCTCTTACAGCTTCAGGGGGCAATCCTTCTCCCATGCTCACACAGCGTCGGGAGGCACACATCTGACTGTCCTCCTCTACTCCAGCTCACACAGCGTCAGGAGGCAGCAATCCTTCTCCCATGCTCACACAGCGTCGGGAGGCACACATCTGACTGTCCTCCTCTCCCCAGCTCACACAGCGTCAGGAGGCAGCAATCCATAGACTTCCTCTGGACAAATTATAGAGGCCTTAATTTCCTCATTCTGAACAGCTGAAGTCTGTTCAACGTCCTTAGACAGTTCTGGCTACCTCTACAGCCGACACCCTATAGTAATTGGTAAATTTTCTAAACAAGGTGGAAATGTATCTCCTGTCTGTGACTACATTCACAGATTTACCTGACTTCCTGTCCCAATACTTATTCCAATTGGCTCTGCTGAATGCTTATATGCTATACAAAACTTTAGGAAGAAATAGATCCTTCCTAAAATTCCAGGAAGAGTTTATTACAGTATCCTGAAGGTGCTGTGGCCCAAATTCACAGTCCAGATGCAGTGAGCCGGCTGCATGAGAGGCATTTTACAGTTGTCCCACTAGTACCTTTACCCAAAGAGCACCCCAAAGAAGATGTTGTGTCTGTAAAAAACGTGGATATATGTGTAACACCAGCTATTTTTGTCCCCCCTGTCCTGGTCAACCTGGTCTCTGCATCGGGGACTGTTTCCGTCGCTACCACACACTAGTGGAGTTTCACACTTTCACACAGGGTCTCGGAAAGATGTTTAATGGCTATCACATTTTGAGAGACCTTAGCCTGGAATGTTTAAAGTTTTTTACAGTTACAAAGTGTAAAAAAGGTAAAAAAAAAATAAAAAAAATAAAAAATTTGTCGTTTTATTTAATTCATTTTCTGTACTTACTGTTTTACTGTATTTTATAATATACTGCTATACTGTAATGTTTCATTGTTACTGTTTTACATTGTTAACCATAGTTTGCCTTACAGACACTGCCATTCTACTATTTTTTTTTGCCTTGTTTGCCTTGCAGGTATGCCCATCAGCTGCATCACTGATTTGTTTATCCTGACTGCAACAGCGTTTGCTTTCAGCATATACGTAAATCAATGATTGCAGCACTGTAGGAGGTGATTTCACCACCGCAGTTAAAAAAAAGAGCATATATGGTGAAGCATAGGGAATGGGGTGGACACAAAGGGCGGATCTTCCCTATGCTTCGCCATATATTTTTTTACACTTTTCTTGGAAGAGATTTCTTCACCCACATCGATCAATGTGAACAGAGGAAACTGTTATCTTCTTTTTTTTGTTCAGCCCATGGGCTGAATGAAAAAAAATAACATTTAATATATGCCCATCATTAGAAGTGGATGGATGCTGGGAGATCTAATGGTGAGCATATCACACACTTTAAGGCAGAGATTTCTTCATCCACATTGATCGGTGGGGATGTAGAAATCTATTTTTCGCTCAACCAACAGGCTGCATGAAAAAAAGATAACCCTACAATATATGCCCAACATGGATCAACAATGTACTGGTACATCGCTGGACTTCGAGTGGTCATATCAAAATGATGCCTGCAGTTTTATCTTGGTATTATTTTTTACAGCCAGTGATCGGCTTTCATGTTAAAGCCCTCCTAGCATCTAATTAGCCACTGGACTGCTTTTACAAGTAGTGGGAGGGACTCCCCCCCCCACCGCCTTCCACAGTTTTCTCGGGTTCTCCTGTCCCACAAGGTAACTCAAGAATGCAGCTGGTGGTTTGGTCAGCTGACCATAGAGCTGATCGGAGACCAGAATGACTCCAATCATCTCTATGGCCTAAGATACCAAGAGCTACGAGCATTTTATCACTTTAGTTTCGCTGGATATAAACAGCGTAATTTTTTAATTAAACTTATTGCTATCATATGGAATATTTACATTCCCTGTGATAACAATAAAAGTGATAAAAAAAAAAAAAAAAAAAAGAAATGAAAGGGAAGGGAAGGTGTAAAAAAAAATATATATATATATATTAAACCACCCCTGTCCCCCTGTGTTTGCATGCAAAGGCAAGAGCAAGCATCGATCTTGTGTCATATGTAAACAGCAATTGCACCCTGCATGTGAGGTATCACAGCAAACATCAGATCGAGGGCAGTAATTCTAGCAGTAGACCTCCTCTATAAATCTAAAGAGGTAACCAATCACTGCCTTCAGGCTTTCTAATGGCCTAAATTGTTGATTTCACCCCTCACTACCTATTACAGTTTCGGAGGCCATGAAATGCCAAGATAGCACAAAACCCCCACAAATTCCCCCTTTTCAGAAAGTAGACACTCCAAGGTATTTGCTAAGAAGCATGGTGAGTATTTTTTTCTGATACAGGGATGGAGACGCTGGGCATTACCTGCTGGTGTCTCACCTAAAGTCCCACATAGCCTACATTGTTTGGTGAGTATTTTGTGGCTCTCATTTGTTTTGGAAAATGAAAAGGATTTTTTTTTCCCTTTTTTTAATTTTCAAATCTTTGTGACAAAAAGCAAGATCTGCAAAATACTCAACATGCCTCTCAGCAAATAGGGTGTCTACTTTCCAAAAAAAGGGGTAATTTGGTGTGTGTGTGTGTGGGGGGGGGGGGGGGGGGTTGTGCTGTCTTGGCATTTCATGGACTCCAAAACTGTGATAGGTAGTGAGGAATGAAATATGACGCATGTGGTATCCCCGTACTCAGGAGAAGCAGCAGAATGTATTTTGGGGTGTCATTTCACATATACCCATGGCATGTTTGAGAAATATATCATTTAATTAAGTGACAACTTTTTGTAAAAAACAAAAAAAGCTTGTGGCAAAATATAAAACATCCCATGGACTCAACATGCCTCTCAGCAAATAGCTTAGGGTGTCTACCTTCCGAAAAGGGGTCATTTGGGGGGGGGGGGGGGCGTTGTGCTATCTTGGCATTTCATGTCCTTCAAAACTGTGATAGGACGTGAGGAATGAAACAACAATTTATGCCCTTAGAAAGCCTGAAGGCAGTGATTGGATTCTGGGGTCCTGTACGTGGCTAGACTGCCAAAAAGTTTTACGCATGGGATATCCCCATACTCAGGAGAAGAAACAGAATGTATTTTGGGGTGTAATTCCACATATACCCATGGCATGTTTGAGAAATATATCATTTAAGTCAGTGCTCCCCAACCTTTTTATCGCCGCGGACCGGTCAACGTTTGATCATTTTTCCGTGGCCCGGTGGGGGGGACGTCAATGCAGAGTGACCAGCATGCCCCCAATCAATGCGGAGTGCCACAGCATGCCCCCATCAATGCACAGTGACCACAGCATGCCCCCAATCAATTCACAGGGACCACAGCATGCCCCAATCAATGCACAGTGACCACAGCGTGCCCCCAATCAATGCACAGTGACCACAGCATGCCCCCAATCAATGCATAGTGACCACAGCGTGCCCCCAATCAATGCACAGTGACCACAGAGTGCCTCCAATCAATGCACAGTGACCACAGCGTGCCCCCAATCAATGCACAGTGACCACAGCGTGCTCCCAATCAATGCACAGTGACCACAGCATGCCTCCAATCAATGCAGAGTGCCACAGCATGCCCCCAATCAATGCAGAGTGCCACAGCATGCCCCCAATCAATGCAGAGTGCCATAGCATGCCCCCAATCAATGCAGAGAGCCACAGCATGCCCCCAATCAATGCACAGTGCCACAGCATGCCCCCAATCAATGCACAGTGACCACAGCGTGCCCCCAATCAATACACAGTGACCACAGCGTGCCCCCAATCAATGCACAGTGACCACAGCGTGCCCCCAATCAATGCACAGTGACCACAGCATGCCCCCAATCAATGCACAGTGACCACAGCATGCCCCCAATCAATACAGAGTGCCACAGCATGCCCCAATCAATGCAGAGTGCCACATCATGCCCCCCCAATCAATGCAGAGTGCCACAGCATGCCCCCAATCAATGCAGAGTGCCACAGCATTCCCCAATCAATGCACAGTGACCAGTACACTTACCTTATTTGCAACGGCGTCTTCTCCTCAGTCTCCCCGCATATCCTCGAGTCTTCCCTCCTCCTCCTTGACCAATGGCATGGGTTCGCCTTTCGGCCAATCAGGAAATGCGTCTCGGACCCGCTTCCTGATTGGCCAGGAGGAGGATCCTTGTGACAATAGCGAATATTCATTCGCTATTGTCACACAAATGGGTGGGCTCAGGGTGTACTGCTCTGCGCCCCGGGTCCACCCTTTTCTGTAAAAAAAATTTTTTTTTCTAAAATGGAAATAATGTAATGTTCTTTTGGCGGACTGGTACTGTTTGATCCACGGACCGGTACCGGTCCGCGGTTTGGGGTTTGGGGTACACTGATGTAAGTGACAACTTTTTGTAAAAAAAAAAAAACTTGTGGCAAAATATAAAATATTCCATGGACTCAACATGCCTTTCAGCAAATAGCTTAGGGTGTCTACTTTCCAAAGAGGGGGGTGTTTGCTATCTTGGCATTTCACGGCCTCTGAAACTTTGATAGGAAGTGAGGAGTGAAATCAATAATTTATGCCCTTAGAAAGCCTGAAGGCAGTGATTGGTTTCCGGGGTCCTGTATGCGGCTAGACTGCCAAAAAGTCTCACACACGGGATATCTCTATAATCAGGAGAAGCAGCAGAATGTATTTTGGGGTATAATTCCACATATACCCATGGCATGTATGAGCAATATATCATTTCAATGACAACATTGTGTAAAATTTTGTAATTTTTCAATCACTTGTGGCAAAACAATTGAATATTCAATGGGCTCAGCATGCCTTCCTTGGTGTGTCTACTTTCCAAAAAGGGGTCATTTTTTGGGGGATTTTGTACTGCCCTGCCATTTTAATACTTCAAGAAATGAGATAGGCAATCAGAAAGTAAAAGTTGCTTAAATTCCAATATATACACCATAGTTTGTAGATGCTATAACTTTTGCCCAAACCAATAAATATACGCTTATTGCAATTTTTGTTATCAAAAAAATGTTCCTAAATACATTTTGGCCTAAATGTATGACAAAAAATTGAGTTTATTAGCTATTTTTTACAAGAAAAATTAGAAAATGTCATTTTTTTTCAAAATATTTTCTGTCTTTTTTTGTTTATATCCCAAAAAACAAAAATCCCGGTGGTGATCAAATACCACCAAGGAATGCTCTATTTGTGGGGAAAAAAGGACATAAATTTTGATTGGGTACAGCATTTCATGACTACCATTTAAAATCACGCAGTGCCAAATTGCAAAAAAATGGCCTGGTCCTTTAGGCATTAATATGTAAAAAATAATGGTTTGTGCTAGGATCATGGTGTGCATTCTGTGTATCTAAACAGCTGTGAAATATTATACATTGATCCAATACTATATATATTCACAAAACAAACTTTTTGTTAGCCCAGGGCTAGGTTTTTAAAATATACTCTATCATAAGAAAAGTATGGGGGCAGCCACTGCTGGTTTCTCCATTGAGAATTTCCTGGGTCTCATGTTGATGCATCAGATTCAGTGCTTTCTGAGACTCTGCTCTGGTACAAGAATATGGAAATGTTGACACTACAACATGCCTATTTCAGGTCTAGGTCTCAAAAGTAGTGAAACCATACACAGGCGGGCAACAAGCATTTCTAAACTATGGCAGCCCTTATACTTTTTTTTACGATAGTCTTTTTATGCTATAAATTCTGCTTGCATAAAATAAATACCAGGCATCCGTTTATACTAATATCGTTATCTAGCTTTCTGCATGGCTACCTTACTGATGGATGTTGTACCATAAAATGGTTTTATGTTGAATACATAGAATTTTTTCTCTAATTGTATCTGGAAAGCAAATTGAAGTATAATGAGAGAAATGAAATTGTTACTGAATGGTATGCCTCAGCAATAAAATACACACTACCACTGAGGATAATAATTTTCTTCGCTGATAAAACACCTTATGACTAAATTAAAAGTACTCTTTTTGCATGTATTCTTGAAGAACATAAGAGTTTTATTTAAGATGTATTTTCAATATCTTGTCTAAAAAATGTGCATGTTAAAAAGAGAATTTCTTGATAAGCCCAGAAATGTAGGGCATAAAAAAAACATGAGCAAATGATCCCCATGGTAATAATTTCTAGGTGTTCAGATACTGATGAGTAGAGATGGGCTTCATGTTTGAGTCAAACGTAAGTTGGACTCGAACATCGGGTAGTTAGTGGATAGAGTGTTGAGTTAGTTTAGTGCAGTCAGTGTAGATGTACAGACATACCCCACTTTTAAAATGTATAGATATGTTGTAGTTCTCTGTCCCCTCCCCGTGTTTCCCAAGTTTTGTGTCCCTGCCACTTATAGTTTGTGAGCAGTGCCATGCCAAGCTGACCAAAATTTCCTATAGACACCAATGTTAAAGACAGGGAGCAGTGCCATGCCAAGCGGTCCAATATTTCCCAATAGATGCCAATGAGCGCTGAAAGCTGAAAATTGTTCTAGGCAGGAAGGGGGTGAAGATGCCTTGTGGCTAAGGGGAACCCTATGACAGAATAAAAAAAACGGTAGGGGGTCCCCCCAAAATCTATACCAGGCCCTTTGGGTCTGTAAAGATTTTAAGGGGAACTCCAGGTCAAAGTTTAAAAAGAAAATAGATGTGAGGTCCCCCCCCCAAAAAAAATCTATACCCGGCCCTTTGGGTCTGGTACAGATTTTAAGGGGAACTACATGCAAAAAAAAAAGACGGCGTGCCCCCCCCCCCCAAATCCATACCAGACCCTTATCTGAGCATGCAGCCTTGCAATCTGGGATAGGGGGGATGAGCGAGTGCCCCCCCTCCTGAACTATACCAGGCTGCTTGCCCTCAACATGGGAAGGGTGCTTTGGGGTTCTCCCCCATAGCACCTTGTCCCCATGTTAATGGGGACATGGGCCTCTTCCCAACAACCCTAGGCTGTGGTTGCAGGGGTCTGCAGGTGGGGAGCTTATCTGAATCCCACCCACCCCCCATGTGAATGGGGATCGGGTACATCGTACCCTTACCCATTCATCAAAAAAGTGTAAAAAAAAAGGAAAAAAAACACAGAACACAGTCTTTGGCAAGTCCTTTATTAAAAGAAAAAAAAATAGTGTCCCTCGATGTAAATCCATCGTCAATCATGACGCCCGCCAACCCGAAAAATAGAAAAAATTTCCAAAAGGATTAGCCTCTTCTAAGGAATCCCCCCGTATGCCGTTCTTAAGCTTTGACAGCTGTTTATAGGCAAGGGGTGGGGCCACTTGGTTATGTCACCTGGTGGCACCACCCCCTTCTGAAGCTTGAAGAAGTGGTTGTACTGGGATGATGCCAGGAGACCCGAGCAACCAGCCGGCACGTGTGCGATTATGTAACCCGGAAGTGACGTCACTTCCAGTTTACTCGAATGCCAATGACGCTGATTTAAAAAAGTGTCAGTATTCAAAAATGCAGATTTTGGCATTTTGAATACTTTGAAGTGCAGTGGAGGGCTCTGGGGTCTTTTAGAGGGGTGATCAAAGGGTTAAATGTGTACCTAGGGGGTGATTATAACAGTGTGGGTGGCCAGACTTGGTGGATGGAAGCAGGGCTCCTGTGTTCCGAAATAACAGGAACACAGGAGCCCTGTTTCAATCAGTGACAGATGAGTGGTGTGCCGTGTTTACAATGGTACACCAATTGTACACTGCCTTCTATCAGTTCCCGTTGCCTAGCTGCAGGGCTAGAGAGCGGGTGTGCTCCCGAGGCCCGCTCCCACGACCTGACGTACCCATAGGTCAGTTTGCGAAGGAGTACTGTAGTTTGTCGCCCATTTGTGTGCACAATTTTAAGCTGTAATATGTTATTTATTTGGTGTGACATAATATCACATATTTCACAATATACTAAAAAATTGGGCTAACTTTACTGTTTCGTTTTTTTTTAAATTCAGTGAAATGTATTTTTTCCACAAAAATTGCATTTGAAAGACCGCTGAGCAAATATCGCGGGACAAAAAATATTGCAACGACCGCCACTTTTTTTTCTACAGAGACTTTACTAAAAAAATATATAATGTTTGGTAGAAAAGTAACTTTCTAGCAAAAAATAACGATTTTAACTTGTAATCAACAGGTATCAGAAATAGGCTTGGTCCTTAAGTGGTTAAACCTACCCCACATAAGGTTGTTTGAAAAACAATATTACTGAGACACAAGGGGGAATTCCATGGGCAGCTCTGCTGAACTCTCATGTGCCAACCTATTTATTGGATATCTAGAGTAAAAAGTACATCTTCCCTTCTCTGCACTTCAAACATATTATATTTGTTCTAGAAATATAGATGATATCTTTACCATTTGGACAGGGTCCAGAGAAGACATTCATATCTTCGTTGATTTTCTTATCTTTATTGTTCAAGGCAATGTATTTAACCCTTAACTATCTCAAATGGGAATCTGTTTTTGGATGTTATGATGTTAGCTACTGGCACACTTCTTCATACAATAAGCCCACTGATTAAAACACCTTGTTTACTTACCAGAGTGTTAATCCTGACAGCTTGAAGGACAGCTTACCCATTTCAGCTTCTCATGAACATATGCATTTGTTGCAATAGTGATGACTGTAAACAGCAACTACTACATATGTACAGTAAATATAAAGCCAGGGGTATCCTGAAAAAGATCCTGGATCATACATGTCAAGTAGCCAAAGAAAAGGTATTAATATCAAAACCACATCATAATTCCTCAGACAATATCCCTTCTATACAGATGTACACTTCTTTATCAGGTCACATCACAAAAACCATTCATCACAATAGGAACATCCTAGAAGTTGACAAAGACTTATTACCATTAGGCCAGCCTTACGCGGTTCCAATCTCGACTAGTTCAGAGGAACCTGCCAAGATTCAAACCATTATTGGGCAGGCTGAATGTACAAAGTTCATCAATTAATCAACTTGGATACAACCAGCCTGCCGGATTCACTTGGGATTATGGCTAGCGGCTGCTATAGCCGTTAACGATAATCACTGTCTCCTCCCAGCGGGGAAAGCTTCCTCCTCCCGCTCCTGCACCCTTGCCGGGAGAAGACAATTGCTCGGCAGGAGGAATTCCCCTGTCAATACTGTCTGTGGTTGCCTGTGGCTGCAGGAAAGAAAGTCTCTTCCTGTATGGCCAGCCTTAGTGAAGCAACCATTGTGGATTGGTTTATTCCAAAAACAAGTCACTGTTTGACTTTTCGGTGCAAGCAGACCCAACAGATAAATCTGACACTGTAGTAAAATGAAAAACGCTATTGGGAGTATGAAACAGGGCAAAGAATTCAAGCCCAACAAGACTATAGCTATGCACTTTGCCATTCACGACTATCAAGTTCATGTAATACATGTTATGGCCATCAAAAAAGTCCACCTAGAGGGGATAACTGGTATAACCTGTTATTAGGATGTGAAACATTTTGAATTTAAACTTTTGACATGGGGAGTCCTAGGGCCCTTAATGCAGCTTTCACCATTTTTGTTGTTAATTTATTTATTCGTACCCACATTTTTCTGGTGGGTGAGTCCCATGATTTCCCTGTAACAGAAGATGCACACTTAGGGGTTGATTTACTAAAACTGGAGAGTGCAAAATCTCATGCAGCTCTTCATAGAATCCAAAAATCAGCTTTCAGGATTTTTAGTCAAAGCTTTATTAAACAAGCTGAAGTTGGAAGCTAATTGTCTACCATGCACAGCTACACCAGATGTGCACTCTCCAGCTTTAGCAAATAAACACCACAATCTTTGTTTCTGCCCATGCACTTGTTCTTATAGAGTTTGGAGTAATATTGGTCAAATTGGTCCGCTATGGCATCGTTAGAGACTACAGAATACCCCTTCGAGTCAGCTATGGAATGAACATTAATGGATGACTTTTTGACTTGTAGGGCTCTCGCTAGTAGTTTTCACAATTAGTTTCCAAACTCATGGAATAGCTTTTGGGATAGGATAAAAGTAAGTTTTATTATGTTACCAAGTTCGCCTAGAAGATTGGTTCAGGCCTGTGAAAGCACATGGAGGTTTTTGGCTGCCTGAGATTGTTTGTGTGCTCTCTCCAGTTCGTATATGCAGGCATGTAGGTTTAGGCGAGTTTCTTTTCCCTTCCGTTTTGCCGCAGTTAAGGCAATCATCTCACCTCTGATGATGCATTTGTGAGCTTTAATTAATGGGGGGGATTACTGCGCTTCAAGGGTATTGGATGCGATTCAGTAAGGTTTAAGAGTATTGTTTTTAATTCAAAGACTCGTGATTTAGTTGAGTCATTTAATAAATAAATAATCTTAATGTTAAAAGAGGGAAATTACTTGTGCAATATTAGAACTACTGTGTAAACCTTAAATCAATAATCAATGTTGGATAATAAAATTATTTAAAATGGAAAACCATAATGTGCAATTCTAAATCATTAATACAGGTCTAGAATTAATAATCAATAATTGATATAAAATAAAGTTATATATATGCAAAGTGACCATAGTGCAATTCAACATATATAATAGATATAAAGTGCTTAAGATATTAACAACGTGGGATTGTGCAATGATCTGAATCTTCCAGGTGCAAGTGCAAACAAATCTTTCAGGTGCAAGTGTAAATGAATCAAAGTATGGACTAAAAGTGTTATTTATAAAAATTAATTATATTCCAAATATTACTCAAAGTTAGAAAAAATAATAATAATAATAATTGAAAGTGCTTCAGTGTCCAATCAAAAAAGTGACAGTGTCCCAGTCTTCAAATCCAGTATATTTTGATACATCTCTTCCATCTCTAATGTTCGTGAATAATGGTGTTCTTCAGTGAAAACCACTTCTAGGTGTGTTATCTGCTCACCTTAATACTGCAAGTAATACACCTGTGGTATTATTGCCAGCAGGATTCCTCCATTGCTGTCTCACCGTGGCTGTGATTTTAGCTCTCTGGGGGACTGCGGGTACTTTCTACTTGGGTATCTTTTCCAACTCTCTGGGGGACTGTGGGTCTTTCTTACACAGGTATATCCATTCATCTGCCTCGTGTTTACTATGTCTCAAAATAATGGGGCCATCATGGTGCAGTATTATTGGTGTTTATTTTTTATAAAACATAACTTACAATCAAAAACTGCTTTGTGCTGCTTGCATGTATGCCACGGGACTCTTTCCTGTGTCCCGTAACATCACTTCGGGTAGTGTGCTTCCGTGTACGCCCTACGTGTTACATCACGATACCACGTGACTTCCTCAGGGGATTATCATTATAGTAGTAATGTGGTAGGGTTTTTTCATGGGATTTTTGAAAAACAAGAGCGAGGAAGTAATATTGACGAACCCAGGCCCATTCCGTGAGCCTTGTCTCATTAGCGTAAACAAGAGTACAGCATATTATAACAACAATGCATCAACCTTGAGTGAGTTACATTTGGGTGATAATCAAGGAGAAGGAAGAGGGGGAGATGATAAGCTGGGGTGGGAGCAACAAAATAATGAAAGTTTGGAACATCAGTGTCCCAAGTCTTAGAGTGGGATCAGCAACCCTTTAGGGTGTAGCAAGGGGGAGAATGGGTCACTTGAGGAAGCCAGTGCACATATTTGCATCAAACTATTTACATTGTACTTGAGAGCATTAGACACACGGTTTAGAATTGGAAGGATACTATCATGACTGACGTCCAGAACATTCTTTCTTGTTCCTTTCTCTTGCTCCTGGTTGAATTTGGAATGTAACATCTATTGGACACAAAAAAACAACAACATGTAGGTACCAAAATCTGAACATATACATATGTACAGTATCTCACAAAAGTGAGTACACCCTCACATTTTTTTAAATATTTAATTATATCTTTTCATGCGACAACAGTGAAGAAATGACACATTGCTACAATGTAAAGTAGTGAGTGTACAGCTTGTATAACAGTGTAGATTTGCTGTCCTCTCAAAATAACTCAACACACAGCCATTAATGTCTAAACCACTGGCAACAAAAGTGAATAGACGCCTAGGTCAAAATGTCAAAATTGGGCCAAATTAGCCCTTTTCCCTCCCCAGTGTCCCTTCCTTCTGGGACGACAGACTTGTGCTCCATGTTTTTGCACTGTTGAAAAGGACAAAATACAATCTTAGAAGGAGCAGAGAAAACATCTGAAGCATATTTAAGAACAAGAGATAAAACATTTTCCCCTAGTTAAAGTGAAATGTATATTGACGTTAAATAGAACTAACAAAAAAAAACAAAAAACAAATGTAATACATAAGCATGTACTACAGTACCTCTGCTGTTGAAAAGTCTGCCTCAAAGTTGGATGTTTGGGGTTGTAAATAAATAAATAATCTGGGTAAGATTACATATAGTTTGTGCTTGTCAAGAGTCCAAACAAATGGGGAAGAAAAGCTGAACATTTACACTGGGCATTTTTGGGCAATCAAGCATGTAACATGTGTAGCAAGCAGTGAGGGACAAAGCAGAAGTGTACAGCTCAAAATGGGTCTTAACATGCAAAAATGAGCCATATACTGTATGTCCAAGAATACAGAACATGTGCCACAAGCAAAGCATGAAGCTGAAATGGGACCATGTGTCCCAGAATATAGAACAAACATGTGTTTCACATGCCCAGCTCTATGAGCGAGCATGGTAGGTGTGGCTCTGTGCCTTTGTTGTCCCCATATACCCGTACCTAATCCATCAGTGCAGGCCTGTCCAGTGACCCACCCGCACATGCAGGCCTCTGGTCACTGGAGTTGGGTTTACACGGAAACCAGGCAGCAGCTTCACAGACAGTGCACCACTCTCCTTGCGCATTTGCCGTCTGTTTGGAATGCACATTGCACCAACGCGTCATTGGTCACCGCCGCCCACATGTGCCATTTGGGCGCAGTGGGGGAGCAATATAAGGACCAGCTCAGGGATGTGTGTGACAGGGCAGCGCTCTCTATATGAGGCAAACATCCACTACAGGTAATATCCACAGGAGTTTCATGATAGGACCTGAGGTTTTATATGGATAGATTCTTTTTGGATGGACATTGATTAGTATTATCATCCACTCCTCCATTTATTGAAGCACGCCATACTTTACCCTTAAGGCATTGCTGAAGTGTGAGCACGTCTCTTACTGTTTCTTACTTTAAAAACTTAAAATTAGATATGATTATTTTATGGATATATGGCAAACTATGTATACCTAATGAGAATGCATCCTCCTATAGATCTGGTCCCTCCATATGCTCCACATGCCCAGCCTTGATCTGGTCGCATGGGGTATATCATGATACACGTCTAGTGAACAGATATGTACCACGTGGATTGATTTACCTAGGGTAACAGACACACAGTCCAATGTTTATATCAGATGTATACAGTAAGCATATTATTATTATTATTTTTTACCCATCCCTTTCCCACTTTAAAAGACAAAAAGTGATTTGTTGAATGTTCTATGCTAACTCTAAATATCCCATGAAGAGATTGTTTTTTTCTGGGTTCTACCTTGCACCCCTGTGTCCGCCCCCAAGAGGTTTATACACAGGAATTGGATACACGCTGCCTTTAGTACGCCATGTAAAATTTGCTTTGTTAAATTACTATACTACAATGTTGCAATATGATTGTTGCTGGGATTACATTTCAAACATTTAATTAGTTTGTTTCAAGAGAATGACTTATACACTATATGGTCCTGAGGAAGCTATTTGAGAAATGCGTTGACCCACCTGAGATCAGACAAGAACACATGTATTTACATATTTAGTATATAGATTCTTTCATTATCTTGTCTGTTGCTCCAATTTTAGGTGTAAATAATGAACTCATTTTAGGAGATTTTTACTCTCAGTTTATTTTGTATTTTGTATGGGAGTTGGGCCTAATATTTCAGAGCCCTTTTTTGTCTCCCTTTAATATTCTTCATATTTTAGATGATTGTCTAATAAAATTCCATTTTATTAAAACGTACTTTCGAATATATGTCTCATGTTGTGCCCTAAAAGTCCACATTTATATTACAGAGGATCTTGTCTAAAAGTACCTGCTGTATATTTTTTCTGATAGAACAAATGTGCCACAAGCAAAGTATGAACCAGAAATGATGCCATTTGTCCCAGAAGTAAAGTGAACTTACAAACAAAACATGAAACTGCATAACTGCTAAGCCAAATGAGGCTGTTGAAAGGATTACAAGTTTTTTTTTACCATGTGCTCCACTACATCCAGGTTGTTCGGCTTCTCTTCTGCTGAGCTCTCCTTCACCATCACTCACTTCTGCCAAGGCCCTGAAAAGTGTGTGTGCACTGGATATAATGACACATGCGGTTTTATGCCTTAAATACCACAAAACATGAAAAAATACCACATGTGGTATTTTAGAAGCGTTTTTTTGTGAATGTAAAATAAAAAAAAAATTTAAAAAATGCTGAGCGCTGTTTTACCACATTTCTTGAACATTTATTTATTTATTTATTTTCCAAATTCATATTTATTGAAAATTGTTCAAATTAAAATGTACAATGGTCTACAGTACATGAAAATTAACGGTCATAACAAGTAAAAGCATAAAAAATACTGAACAAATTATAAACACAACACTTTTGTTTTTGTAGCCGTTTTTCATGAGCTGAACTCAAAAATCTAAGATTTTTCTATGTACACAAAAGGCCTATTTCTCTCAAATATTGTTCACAAATCTGTCTAAAACTGTGTTAGTGAGCACTTCTCCTTTGCTGAGATAATCCATCCACCTCACAGGTGTGGCATATCAAGATGCTGATTAGACAATATGATTATTGCACAGGTGTGCCTTAGGCTGGCCACAATAAAAGGCACTCTAAAATGTGCAGTTTTATCACACAGCACAATGCCACAGAAGTTTTGAGGGAGCGTGCAATTGGCATGCTGACTGCATCCAGAGCTGTTGCCAATTGAATGTTAATTTTTCTACCATAAGCTGTCTCCAAAGGGGTTTCAGAGAATTTGGAAGTACATCCAATCGGCTTCACAACCGCAGACCATGTGTAACCACATATCATTTTGTTCAGTGTAATTCAAAAATAGCTTGTAACAGTAAAGCCAAAGTCCATGTGGGATATACTGTATGTGTGATATATTCCACATGTGGGATATATTGGGTGAGTCCATATGGGATATATTGGGTGAGACAATGTGGGATATATTGGGTCAGACAATGTGGGATATATTGGATGAGACAATATGGGATAGATTGGGTGAGTAAACTGTATACTGTAAAATATGGTTTCGTGGGAGGTGTGTCCAAGATGGCGCTGGGAGCAGATATGCTTTAATGGAACTCCCAATTCTGGACTACAATCCTTCTAATATGCTGGTGTAGGGATCGTAATCACTGGCTGCCTTTTCACCGGACACCCTCCTGTATACTGGGAGATGACAATGGGCAGAAGTGCCAGACTAAAAAAAACGTGCATTGTTAATATATTGTCACTGTGTCTAATTTAAACTTCCTGAAATCTCAATTCAAACCATGCATGCATACTTGCAAACCAGTCAGAGTATCTCAGGTCCTGTAAAGCAGCTGGACAATGTTCTAAAAAAGGCACACACAACAAAGTTTGTGCATGCACTATTTTAAACGTGCAACACAAACTTTCAAACATGCAATTTCACCAAAGACAGGAAAAACAAACTCCATTGCAGTAGGCATCCCATGCCCCCCCCCCCCCCCGCAATGAAAGAGTTAAATGTTTGTTAAGTCTAGGGGGTAGCAGAAAAAGTTGTAATACTTACCTTATTTCTCTTGCTGACAGGCCCACTCCACATGGATTTCCTCATGCCTTTTCTCCAAGGTTCTTTGGCCGGTGCTTACATGTTGATGTCATCAAGTACAATGCAGAACCCAAAATGCTGCATTGTATGTGCAGACAGCAAGGGATCATCCTCCATCCAAAGTGTCAGAGGGAAGAGGAGTTCCACTGCAGGGAATAGGGTACAAAGTCAGTAGCACTCCAAAGTGGAGTGTGGCAGTTTGGGGGAATAATGTATTAAACCTTCTTCTTCTGACCCTAGACTTTGTGAGCATTTAACCCTTACAGTAGTGGGGGGGGCATCCCACTGCAAGGGAGGAATATTTAATGATCATGGAGTTCAGCTCTAACCTTTTTTTGTCTATATTTAAAGTCTTTCCCCAGATCACAGTGTGTCCGTGCCCTGGTTACATTTATGAATCGCAGTGTGTGAAGAAATGTCAATATACAATCAATGGCAAGGAAAATGTACCTATGAGGAATTTGTTTGTTTTCTGTCTCCTGTGAAGGAAGTCTGTATTTCAGATCTTGTGCCGTACATTTTTTGTTCACAGAGGTGATGGGATAAACCAGTTTAAATGCTTTCAAAGGTATTATCAATTCCCTGCACATCAAAATTATTTCTTAGAAGGGGATTCCTAAGTCTCAATGGTGTGGAAAGAACAATGCTACATAGATTCATGTATTTCTTTGAAGATTTTAAGTATCTTACATTAACAACCAATTGCTGAAAGTCATGAATAATGAATTTTACCACTGGATGGTAAATGCATGGTTGCTGGTAATACAAATGATTTTAGTTAATGACTGCAGAATGTGAAATATTTCTAGGAAAGTCCTTTTTATTAATCTGGGCTAGATAGAAGTGCTAATGTAAATATATATATATATATATATATATATATATATATATATATATATATATTTACACACACATACACACATGGGTATATATTGCGAATATTACAATCTGTTCTGAAATCATTCTCATGATGTACTGTTTCAAAACCATCTGTAGAATGAGCAATAGACTGTTGCACCTTTAGGGCAAAGAAAAGAAAAAAAAAGGTCTTATTTTTTTTTTCTGAGAAATGTTGTTATTGTCAATTCAAATATATTTTACCATATACAAACACTACCTTCAACAATCAGTATTTGGTTTACGGATTCTATAAGTATTTGAGTGGCAAAATACAATATAATAGTAATACAATTAAAAGATATGATTGAGCTGAATAGTTTAAACAAAATTTTGGACAAACTAACAAGCAATTGCCAGACACTTCATGCACTCATTTTTACAGTCTGCTTTTTAGCCATCTTCCAGCTAACGAGTTTGCTCTCTTTTGCATTTCTTGCAACTTGAAAAAATTAGAATTTATTGTTAGAAGGCCATATATGATTCATTTTTTTTTTTCGTTCATCCAGTTGATAAAACGGAAAAAATAAAATAAAATGAGCAGATTCCCCCATCCACGCATTTAATGTGGATGGCGGAATCCTCCCTCTGTGCCATTGTATTTTGGTAGCAGAGAAGGAACCCAGCCTGCAGAATACAATGTTTGGTGTATATAAAGGAAGAATTCCCGTAAGGATTTGGGACTTTATAGGCACTAATGAAGTCTTATTGTGTTATTGTAAAAACATATTTTATTCAATATCGAATATGTAAAATCATATACAGTAAACCCCCGCTCCATTGCGGTTCAGTTTTTGCGGTCCCGGTATATTGCGGTTTTTTTTTTATGTTTTTTTACTATATAAATCGTTAAAAATGAAATATTTTTGTGTTTTCCATAGCTCTTGCTATGTCTCTCAGTATCTTTTACGTGTTTAACCACTTAAGCCCCGGAGGATTTTCCTGCTAAACGACCAGGGGGTATTTTGCGATTCGGCACTGCGTGACTTTAACGGACAATTGCGCGGTCGTGCGACGCTGTACCTAAACGAATTTGACGTCCTTTTTTTCCCACAAACAGAGCTTTCTTTTGGTGGTATTTGATCACCCGTGCGATTTTTACTTTTTGCGCTATAAACAAAAAAAGAGCGTACATTTTGCAAAAATAACAATATTTTTCACATTTTTTTATATGAAATTCCCCAAAAAAAATGTAAAAATCAAAATTTTTTTAAATTTTCAGCCAATTTGTTTTATGCTACCTATGTTTGGTAAAAAAATCGCAAAAAGCGTATTTTGATTGGTTTGCGCAAAAGTTATCGCGTTTACTAACAAAGGGAAAGATTTTTGTCATTTTTGTTGTTTTTTTTTTTTAACGTGTAATGGCAGCGATCTGCGATTTTTTTTTTGCGGTACTTCGACATTGGGGCGGACAGATCGAACCCTTGACTGACATTTTTGACACTTTTGGGGTTACCAGTGACATTTCTACAGTAATCAGTGCTATATATATGAACTGTTACTGTAAAAATACACTGGTAGTGAAGGGGTTAACTTTATTTGGGAGGGAGGGGCTGTGTGTGTCCCTAGGGGCGTGCTTTCTACTGTGATTGGCTGTGGCTTGAGCTGTAAGGACACTGATCAACGGATCTACATAGTAGATCCATGTGATCAGTGTCTTTACACTGAGGAGAATGACAGGTGGCTTGTTTACACAAGCTGCCTGACATTCTCCCTTTCCCCCGCCGATCGCCGAGTGACCGGCGGACATCGGGTCCGCTGGTCACACGCACGGGGGGGTCCGTGACCGCGCGGGAGCGGGAGCGCGCCTCCGCGGGCACGCGCTCGCTCCCCAGAGCCTCACAGGCGAGCGACGTAGACCTACGTCACTCTGCCTGTGAGGGGCTGACTGCCGCAGTAAATATACTGTGAGCAGTCGGCAAGCGGTTAAATGAGTTTCTATTGTTTTAAAAGTGTGTTTAAAGACCTTAAAATGCTTTTACATGTACAGTGACAGTAAAAAAAAAAACATTCCTACAATGCATTTTAATAGGGTTTTTCTATTTCGCGGATTTTCACTTTTCGCGGCTGGGTCCGGAACGTAACCCCCGCAATGGAGGGGGGTTTACTGTATATATATATATATAGATATATATATATAAATATATATATGTAAATATATATATATATGTTTTTTACCTTCATGTAGAGAATGCATAAAGGTAAAAAACCTTCAGCATTTAGAACCACTTTAAGGCGGATCAATGTTTTGCATTGTGGAATAAAAACAAACACAAGACTTCTGACCAGTGTTAATTTTGGCAGCAAATTTCGATTTAGTATTAGTTATAGTCTTTTGACTAAAATGCCATTTTAGTTTTAGTCAAATTTTAGTCTTTTGACTGAAATGCGATTTTAGTTTTAGTCGTATTTTAGTCATCTGAATTGTTTTAGTTTTAGTCATATTTTAGTAGACTAAAATCTCCAGTACATTTTAGTCGACTAAAATCTCATACATTTTAGTCAACTACAAATCGAATAGGTTTAGGTTAATTGTAATCATTATTTAAACATTTCTCTAGCATTTCCAAAGGAATTGTATACTCCTGGAGTAAAAATCTAATAATATGTTATTATAAGGTTTGAACACACATTAAAGACACAGATTTAGTCATTGTGATATGTAACATCTTTATAAATAAAACCAAGTTTCATAAACAAACAGAAATATTGCTTTTTGACAAACCGAAGTGCAACTTTAAAATACAAAAAACCCAAAAAACTGTAAACTCCATTGGCTGTAATGTCATTGCACATATCACCTGAATATATTACCAGCATTAAATATTAGGGGAAAATATAAGAAAAGCCTTTTTCTTAATTTTTTTGTTTTTAGCTTAGTAGATGCCCCTTATTTATGCTTATGCGGTGGTGCAATACATGTTTAAACTTTAATGTGATATTATTACAGGCTCTGGATGGAATTGTGTTGCCGAAATGGCCAGCAGAGGAGTGTTAATTTTGATGATGATGTCAGTTTTCAATTTAGCTTTAGTTATAGTCTTATGACTAAAATGCCATTTTAGTTTTAGTCGTATTTTAGTCTTATGACTAAAATGCCATTTTAGTTTTAGTCATATTTTAGTCATCTGAATTGTTTTAGTTTTAGTCATATTTTAGTCAACTAAAATTGTGTTAATTTAGTCGATGAAAACATTTTAGTCGACGTAATTAACACTGCTTCTGACTTGGTGCTTGCATCAAGCAGGTTTTAGGACTCATGAGTTACTGCTTTTTAATATATGCAGATGTGTTAGTGTTTGTTAACTAAAAGAGTGAATTCTTACTCAGCATGGCGAATAAGGTTAAGCTGTGTAGACCCTATTCATCCTATCATGTCAGAGCAAAAATCTTTTTGTTAATTTCCTTGAACATGATTAGGTATGCTTTGCAAAATGAATTTCACTTAAAGTGATTGTAAATCTATTTTTTTAAATAACAAACATGCTATACTTACCTGCAATGTGCAATGGTTTGCACAGAGCAGGTGTGATTCTCCTCCTCTTCGATCACCCACTGGTGCTCCTGGCTCCTCCTTTTCTCAGTGTGCAACCATAGGAAGCCACTTCACATCGTGGCACAACTGCAGGCTTGATCCTGAGCTGCACTGTCTGTGTTCATTGACACAGACCCTGTGGCTGAGCCTAGCCCCCCGCACCCTTGTCACAGGATTTGATTGATAGTAGTCGGAGCCAATGAGTCCTGCTGCTATCAATCTTCCCTGCGAGGAGAGGGAAAATGGAGAGAGCTGCTGCTCTTGAGCACAGCGCTGGATCAAGAGGGCAGTGAGGTAGGAGGGGGGGCAGGAGGGGGAGCTGTACACTGAAGATTTTTTACCACTGAGATAAAGAAACTTTTACCTTTACAACCACTTTAAAGTGGAACTATACTCACCTCCACTCCAGAGGTGAGGTTTCCAAGAACAACCTCGCTGGCCGGTGACACCTCTGCATTAAAATCCTCAAGAGCAATGAAAAATATAATTCTTGTTTATATAGTTATGTTTAAATGCCTGATCCTTGAGGCTGGGTTCACACTTATGTGAATTCCCTGCATCCAATTCACATGACAGGAGACTCAATGGTGCCAGTTCACACAGCTCAGGGGCAGCCGCGGTCCCCAGTTTCAGGTCCGAATTCAGGCAAAAATAAAGGCCTGATACGCACCTGAAGCAGACAACTGGGCCGCATTGGACCCCCTGCTGCAAGCCGTGGCCGCAGCTAGTGTGAATGCTGGACTGTTGTGTAGTACATCCTTTATTTATACCTCCTATTCCTACTCCTTCCCTTGTCAGAAGCTCCCATTTTCGGTGTTTCTATTGATGCTGACTGTCCTCTGTCCTACAGAATGTACTACACAACCGTTTAGCATTTTAGGCCAGGTTCACACTAGCTTCGCCCGCTGAGGAATCCCCTTTATTTCTAGGCATTTTCTCTCACTTCCTGTTTGGCTTTGGGACAGCAAGTGAAGGCAAATCTCCGAAATGGGACACAGATGCGAAAAAAAAAATTGCCTATAGTTCTACTTTAATTTTCAAAGTGAACATGCTCTACTCTTTTAGCATGTCAACTCTGTTGTCTTATCTACAGCTAGGCAGTTGTTTCTACTCATTGACACAAAGGTTAATTCTCCAAAAAGCTTAAAGGAGAAGTTCACGATTAAAAATGCACATCTTTTTTGCAGGTAAAAAAAAATGTACCTTTATTATTTTTTTTTACTAGGAGCCTAGAAAGCATTTCACCAGTGATCAGCAGATCGCTGGTGCCATGTAGGACTCCTGCAGACTTGTCAGTGTATCTGTCTGCTCATATGTCATATGGGCAGGCAGTTACACACTTAGAGGAAGAGACAATGATCTACTTATAACTCCCAACAGCACCCTGGTAGCTCATTGAGAACTAGAAGCTGACAAGTCGCATTTTTTTTATAAATAGTGACAGCAAACAAGGAGGGGAGGGGGATTCCCCCACTTGCTGTCACTAGATGCAGCGGATCAAAGAGAAGCTGTAGGAATGGGGGTATATGTTACATGTTCCCAAAGGTGAACTTACCCTTTAAGGCTCCATTCTCACTTGTATGATTTCAAAGTCAAGCGACTTTGGAGTGCGACCTGGGATGGGTGTGACTTGGATGTGACTTGTTTCCGTGAAAATTGGACCAAAGTAGTGCATGAATTACTTTGAAGCTTGGCTTGCTCTCTTGCTGGACACACAGGTCTTCTGGGGCTCTTATGCTCTCTGTGAACAACATATTACTGAGGTTCGAGCAGATTTGCTGTCACGTGAGGTTTCAGCTGCTCCCACCCAGCCTCTAATTGAGACTGGCTAGCATTCAAAACGGCACCCCTGATGGACAACATCGATATGCTGACCATTTGTTTTTAATCGCCAGGCAGGCTATCCATACCTATCACTACAGTGAACTATACCACCCTCCAAGGGTACCCCTGAGGAAGGAGTTCAATTATACTCCGAAACACGTCGGTTGACAACCCAGGGGTCGTGTGGTCTAAAGTTCTACTGTCAGATGTGAAGTATCCCACAGCTTGCCTTAATGTTTTTATCTATTTTTGTATAATTCAATAAAGAATTGATCTTTTATACATACTTTTTGGTTTCTATGTGTCAATTTGGTGCCTAAAAAGTCCCACCCAAGGGGAATTCCTTTTTGGTGTTGTAGTTACTTTTTGGGATGTGGCACCGTGGGGATTTACGCAACATGAGCAATTATTTATTTAATTATTTTGCATGTAATTCTTGAGAATGAGCAGCCCAAACCAACTATTGACATATTTTTTTTTTTTTACTGTGCGTTCTTCTTTATAACATCTTGGGTATGATAAAGTTTGAAACACAAAATCATAAATTATAATATAATAAACGTATACATATACGTATATATATATATATATATATATACATAAAAAGTACAGTAAAACTGCAGGAAAGGGCACTGGGGGGCAATGTAATGTGTATTTATTTTATTTTGAATGGTATCAGTGTGTTTGGTGTGTTTTACATTTGAATTTGCCGCCGGTTCCACCCCCCTGCGAGCGTCACGTCGCAGGAAACGGAAGCCGGGGCACGGAGAGGATTGGGAGGAAGATCCGCCGCCGCATACCGCTCACATACATCGCTGGATCCCGGTGACAAGGTAAGTAACCTCTTTTACAGGATCCAGCGATGCTTCTGGCGGTACCCAGTGGAGGTAGAATCCCTATGGGTAGAACTTCAAAGGGAAGGCACTATAGGGAAAGTAATATTGGGTGTATGCTATAGGCCCTCCAACCAGAGGGAAGATGGGGAGGCGGACCTCCTTTCAGAGATTGGATTAGCAGCAAGGATGGGAAATGTCATTATAATGGGGACTTTAATTATCCAGATATAGACTGGGCAGAAGGAACCGCGCATTCATCCAAGGCTTGGCAGTTCCAAAATGTTTTGAAGGACAATTTCATGGGTCAGATGGTAAATGCACCAACAAGAAACAATGCGGTACTAGAAAAGAAGAAGAAATGCTGGATTTTAAATGAGTTTGCAACCAGGCATATGTGTTTCCAAATGAGTATCATGTAGAAAACCCCCACACAAGGAGGGGGACCCATAAAGAGCTGACATAATTGTACAAATTTATTAAACCATATTTATTAATCACATATACAATTATTGCAAATAAGGATAAATACACTTATTTCATATACAATAAAATCTGTAAAAATGGTAGGTTACATATGACAATCAATTTCTCTATAGATACATGGTCTGGAAACATAAAAACACTTGAATATAGCTGAGTAAATATAGGCTCTACGCGTTTCGTGGACCTCCGTCCACTCATCAGGAGCTTGGAGAAAAACAGGGTATCTAAAAAAAAATAAAGAATCTCAATTATACCAAAGTAATATTAAAGGAAAAAAGGGGAGAAGGGGAAAAAGGGGAATAAATTGATAATCAATGGAATGGGCACTACCTGAGATAGTGTCATGTATCCAGAATTATTCCAATTAGGGAAAAAGGAAACGAAGGCTGATCCGAGAAATGCCTGACCCGGGGCTGAGGCCTATATTTACTCAGCTATATTCAAGTGTTTTTATGTTTATTTGCAATAATTGTATATGTGATTAATAAATATGGTTTAATAAATTTGTACAATTATGTCAGCTCTTTATGGGTCCCCCTCCTTGTGTGGGGGTTTTCTACATGATACTCATTTGGAAACACATATGCCTGGTTGCAAACTAATTTAAAGTCCCGCATTTCTTCTTCTTTTACAATACAAATTTAGGGATGGAGGCAACCAGACATACATCTAAACTTTTTGTGGCAGATCTCTTCCCCCCTTTTTTCTAATGCGGTACTAGACCTACTGATTACCAACAATACAGACCTGCTCATGGATATAGATATACGGGGCAACTTAGGAAATAGTGACCATAGATCTATTAGTTTCAGTATTAATCATAGTAATAGGAAACACAAGGGTAATATAAGGACACTGAATTTCAAAAGAGCCAATTTCCCAAAACTGCGCTCTTTGCTCGAAAATATCAAATGGGATAGAACCCTGGGAACAAAGAATATGGCGGAAAAATGGGAGTGCTTCAAGAGCATACTAAACAAAGGGATTGGCCAGTGCATTCCAAAGGGAAATACATTTAAAAGAGCAAAACTAAACCCTGGGTGGCTAAACTTCAACAAAAAAATGCATATTAATACTAAAGAAAAGGCCTTCAAAAAATACAAGGCTGAGGGGTCATTGGCAGCATTCAAGCATTACAAAGAGTGTAATAAGAAATGTAAAGGCGAAATCAAGGCAGCTAAAATAGAACACGAGAGACATATAGCGGAAGAGAGTAAAAAAAAAACCAAGAAACTCTTTAAGTATATAAATAATAAGAAGGCGAGACCAGAACACATTGGCCCCATAAAAGACGATGAAGAGAAGCTGGCCAAAGGGGACAGAGAGAAGGCGAAAGTGTTAAATAATTTCTTCTCTTCAGTCTTCACAAAATAATTGGGGGGCTACACTAACCCAGCTTGTAATGCTAAATTAAATAATACACCTCAGAAAGTGCCGCCATGGCTAACAGAAGATAGACTTAGAACTAAACTAGAGAAACTTAACATAAATAAATCACCGGGACCAGATGGCTTTCATTTGAGGGTTCTTAAAGAGCTCAGCCAGGTGATAGCCAGACCATTATTCTTGATCTTTAAGGATAGTCTAAAGACGGGTATGGTGCCAGCTGATTGGAAAAAAGCCAATGTGGTACCAATATTTAAAAAGGGGCTGAGATATATCCCAGGTAATTATAGACCGGTCAGCCTAACATCTGTAGTCTGCAAGATTTTGGAGGGGATGTTAAGAGACTACATACAAGAATTTAGTGATTAAAACAGTATTAAAAGTAGTAATCAGCATGGATTCATGAAAAATCGTTCTTGCCAGACCAATCTATTCACTTTCTATGATGAAGTGAGTTGCCATCTAGACAAAGGAAAGCCTGCGGATTTGGTGTATCTGGACTTTGCAAAGGCATTTGACAAAGTTCCCCACAAACGCTTACTGTACAAACTGAAGTACATAGGTATGGACCATAGGGTGAATACCTGGATAGATAACTGGCTCCAAGGGAGAGTCCAGAGGGTGTTGATTAATGGGGACTACTGGGATTGGGCGGGTGTGGAAAGTGGGTCCCCCAAGGTTCTGTCCTGGGACCAATCCTGTTTAATTTATTCATAAACGACCTAGAGGAGGGGATATCCAGCACAATCTCTGTATTTGCGGATGATACTAAACTAAGCATGCCAATATATTCTATGCAGGATGTGGAAACCTTACAAGCAGACCTGAACAAAATAATGGGGTGGGCAACTACATGGCAGATGAAGTTTAATGTTGAAAAATGTAAAGTAATGCACTTGGGCATCAGAAACACGAAAGCAAGCTACTCACTGGGGGGGGGGGGGGTCCTCTGGGTGAATCTAAGATGGAAAAGGACCTGGGAGTACTAGTGGACAACAAGCTTGGCAGTGGCATGCAATGCCAAGCCGCTGCAAGCAAAGCCAACAAAATACTGGCATGTATAAAAAAGGGAATTCACTCCAGAAATAAAGAGATTATTCTCCCACTCTACCAGACTCTGGTCCGGCCACATCTGGAGTATTCTGTCCAGTTCTGGGCACCGGTCCTCAGAAAGGATGTGCTGGAGCTGGAGAGAGTCCAGAGAAGGGCAACAAAAATAATTAGGGGAATGGAGGACATCAGCTATGAGGAAAGACTACAGGCATTGAACTTATTCTCTCTGGAGAACAGACGCTGGAGGGTGTATATTATATCAATGTACAAATACCGTACTGGTGATGACCCTAGTATAGAGAACAAACTATTCAGAGAAAGGGAATACAATAAGACACGTGGTCACTCACTAAAACTAGAGAAAAAACAGTTTAACCTTAAAATATGTAAAGGGTTCTTTACTGTCAGAGCAGTAAGGATGTGAAATTCTCTTTCACAAGCAGTAGTATTAGATGGGCACCTTAAAGACCACAACATACAGGGGTATACAATGTATGGTTAACAGCAATCACACACACACATCATGGGTTGAACTGAATGGACTGATGTCTTTTTCAACCTCACAAACTACGTAAGTGGAACACTTTCAAAATGCTTATTTTAGTTTAATTGTCTTACTGGTAGCATAAGGCGATACCTGGACCTGATAGAGGTTGCAAAGGCAGTCCAACTCCTCCAGGATGGCCCATCTACATCTGCCATTGCCAGAAGGCTTGCTTTGTCTCCCAGCTCAAGAGCATGGAGGAGATTCCAGGAGACAGGCAGTTACTCTAGGAGAACTGGACAGGGCCATAGAAGGTCCTTAACCCTTTAGCAGGACCGGTATCTGCTCCTTTGTGCAAAGAAGAACAGAATGAGCAGTGCTAGAGTCCTGCAAAATGACCTCCAGCAGGCCACTGGTGTGAATGTCTCTGACCAAACAATCAGAGACAGACTTAATGAGGGTGGCCTGAGGGCCCAATGTCCTCTAGTGGGCCCTGTGCTCACTGCCCAGGCACTGTGGAGCTCAATTGGCATTTGCCATTGAACACCAGAATTGGCAGGTCCACCACTGGAGCCCTGTGCTTTTCACAGATGAGAGCAGGTTCACCCTGAGCACATGTGACAGACGTGAAAGGGTCTGGAGAAGCCGTGGAGAGCATTTTGCTGCCTGTAACATCATTCAGCATGATCGGTTTGGCAGTGGGTCAGTGATGGTCTGGGGAGACATATCTATGGAGGGACGCATAGACCTCTTCAGGCTAGACAATCTCACCCTGACTGCCATTAGGCATTGGGATGAAATCCTTGAACCCATTGTAAGACCCTAAACCTGTGCAGAGGGTCCTGGGTTCCTCCTGGTGCACGACAATACCCGGCCCAGAATATGGGACATTATGTTTCGAATCATCTGCCACTAGCCAGGACCTCAGTCTGTTCAGGAGCTCAGTGATGCCCTGGTCCAGATCTGGGAGGAAATGCCCCAGGACACCATCCGTCGTCTTATTAGGAGCATGCCCCAACCTTGTCTGGCATGTATACAAGCATGTGGGGGCCATACAAACTAACGAGTACCATTTTGAGTTGCTGCAATGAAATTTAGGAACAATGGACTAGCCTGCTGCATCATTTTTTCACTTTGATTTTTGGGGTGTCTTTGAATTCAGCCCTCTGTAGGTTGATCATTTTCATTTCTATCAAACAGTGTGGCATCCTTTCGTTCCTAACACATTACCCAGCTCATACCAGTATAGCTATCCAGCATAAGATTTTTCCCTATTGAGATCTGATGCGGTTTTAAAGTGTTCCTTTAATTTTTTGCATTGTAATATAGAACTAATATAGAGCTAGGACAGCTTGTGATACCTTTAACGGCCTCATTTGTCTATACAGCGGTGGGATGCACTCTCGTTCTGGGCCGACATTAATCCCTGGGACATGTCATCTCTGGGACACATGGGCTCTTTACCCATGTGATCAGCTGAGTCCAATCATAGCCGATCACTTGTAAACATAGAAGTTACATTAATCGGCTCTCCTCGCTTCACACTGACAGAGTGCGAGGTGCAGAGAGCCGATCAGTGACATCTTCTCACAGGGGAGACCTGTACTGATCCTCAGGGCACTGATTATCAATGCTCTGATTGCAGCTCCAACAGTGCCAACCAATGCTTCCAATTTGTGCCCATCAGTGAGGCCATTCTGTGCCCATTAGTGATGCAAGTCAGTGCTGCCTTTTAGTGCCCATCAGTGCCGCCTATCCGTGCCACCTATCATTGCCCACCAGTGTCACATTTTAGTGCGTCCTCATCAGTACCGCCTCAAAAAAGCCAATCAGTGCAGCCTATCAGTGCCCATCAGTGCAGACTCATCAGCGCACATCATTGAAGGAGAAAAATTACTTATTGAGTGTTGATTTAATACTACCAAAAAATTTCATTTCAAATTCATTCACAGCGCTGCATGACTTCACAATTGTCATTCAAAGTGTGACAGCGCTGACAGCTGAAAATTGGCCTGGACAGGAAGGGGGTGAAGTTGCCCTGTAGGCAAGTAGGTAAATAAACCTTGTGATTATTTCCCAGGCTAATTTCTCATATCTCTTTCTCTATAGGCCCAAACTCCTTTTCTTATTTGCTCCTAGCTTTGCATGAATAAGAATATAATTACTCAATAATTACTTAAAAGCATTTTGTAGCAATTGTAGAGAAAGTGGAAACAGACTGAGCTACCAGGTTGAACAGGACATTTAACTTTACCCACTCTACCCAAAAATTAAGAAAAAAAAAGTTAATGATTGGCTTTCAAAAATTTTTTTTTTATTTGCTTGTTTTTTTTTTTTTTCTTTTCAGTTACATTATTAATAATTATTAAAAATGCAGAAATGCCATCTCTCTTTGTTTCTGCATATACAAAGTCATGATAGAAAAGAGTTAGCATTTTACCTGTAAATAATAAAAAGGGTACCACTTTATTATGAAAGAAATTCAGTTTATTGGGTTCCAATGTAACATTTTCCTCTACCGTCAGACATACAGTATCTTTGGATTGCAAGTGGAGCTTTGCCGATTATTTTCTAGCATAGCCTTGACAGCAAACTCCTCTGGAAGTGAAGCCAGGATGGGGATGATGGTAATAGAGCTTTCCCCTTTAAATAGGTCAGCAATGCCATCTGCTGTTTCTGTCTTCAAGAGTTTACTATTCACTTTAAATATGTACAATCTATGTGCTGCAATTTTCAAAATTTTCTACCTAGATTTTTTGGGAGGCAGCCTACAGTTTTAATTTTATTTGGATCAGCGGTTCCATTACTAAAAATACTGAAAGTGGTGAATGATCTATTCAGTAGTATCAGGGAGAGCTGGCTGATAATTATCATTTATCCAGGATTGATTCATCTTGATAAGAGTTAATCCCTGCGTTCTCACAACAGATGAGCCAACCAGCTGCACTGAAGACTCTATCAGACAGAATACTTGAGATGAGACAAGCAGACACCTGGATGACAAACTGGGTCAGCATATGCTACGGGTACTGTTTCAGCACCTAGTAATCCATAGGGACCAGACTTTGTGTTTCTGGGGACAGAAGGCAGTTTGAGTTTGCTCAAGCTATTTTTTTTTTCATATGCAGGTTATAGTCTGTGCTTTAGCATGGGACTCTGTGTGTAAAACAAGCTTCATTGGTTTTGTGTTGCTATTATTACTATTGGTTTTGTTACTTGCTTCTCTCCCAAGGACAAATTTATGCTTTCTGTCAAGGCCAGCTTTCCTACCCCTGCTTGTGGTTATTGCGCTTATCAAACAAGAGGGAGTTTTATTACCCCGTTTCATATATGGACTCATGCACACTGCAGCTAAAAAGAAAAAAGCTGCTTTTACAGTCATTTGAGCTTTTATTTCAGCTTGACGAAGCTTGTGCCTTTTGTGCTCTTTTGCACTTTTTTATTGAGCTTAATTGAGCATAAGCCGTTTTTTTCACAAACCCTCCCCTCAGCTCATTTTTCTATTTTTTTTTTGTGTGTGTTTTTGAGCTTTTTTGAGTTTTTTCTTGCTTTTTTGCATGTTTTTGGGCGCTTAAGCATCTTTTCTGCTTGAAAGCTTCTCTCAAAAACGCATGTTTGATGGCTTTTTTTTTTTCTGCCTGTAAGAGCAGAGTCACTTTGGCTAGGGGGCTTGTGGAACCCAGATTGCTTTAGGGAGGTTGGGAGACTACTTGTCCAGCTTCCCCAGCCCTCTTATGTATACGTCACCCTGTGTCTATTGGGGGCACAGGGTGGCCAAGAACCCCAGTCATGTCTGCACTAATCAGACTCGCTGTACAACCACACTGGACTCAGCATTTCGTGTTACCCCAGTTATCCTGGGTTCTATATGTGTGGTTTGTATTGGGGGAGGGAGGGTCTCTTTCACTTGGGACTGTAATATTTCTGAACAGTGTCCCTCAGGAAATATATAAAGATATATTGCATAAAGTGTTTTCATAGACCCTTACTAGTGGGGTGGGGGTTTGTTATTGTTGAATACCTGCATTCCATTGTTCTATTGTTCATGTCTGCCTTGAGTAAGCTTATTATGGGATTTGTATGTTTGTGTGGATTGGCTAAGGGGGAGGGGTTGTCAGAGTGTATACCTCCTTCTGCTTTGTGTTTCAATAAACAGTTTGATTCTGGTTTGACTCCAAAACTTGTACTGTCGAGTTCTTGGGGTAACTATAGCCAGATTCACGGATCTCGGGTTCCAGAGCTTAGGAAGCAGGTTCTTGGCGGAGATACCCAGTCAGGGTGTGCGGATTCCGTCACAGAGCATATGCCTATAAACTCCCGAAAAAGCCATAGTGTGCATGGAAACATTGGTTAACATAGAGGGGAGTTTCCAGGCAGAATAAGTGAGAGCTCATAAGCCTGTAGGAGCAGCTTCTTTAAGAGGCAGTGTGTATGGGCCCTAAACCACTTCCATACCGGGCCAATTCTGGCACTCGTCTCCTACATGTAAAAATCTTTATTTTTTTGCTAAATATTTACTTAGAACCCCTAAATGTTAAATGTTTTTTGTAGCAGAGATCCTAGGGAATAACACGGCAGTCATTGCAACTATTTATGTCACACAGTATTTGTGCAGCAATTTTTCACACGCATTTTTTTAGGAAAAATTAATTGTTTTATGAAAACACCAAAGTTAACCCTACTTTTTTGTATAATGGGAAAGATGATGTTACTCTGTGTAAGTAGATACCTACCATGTCACGTTTTAAAATTGTGGACACTCCTGGAATGGTGCCTCTATAGGTCACTCTATAGGTGGTTTTAACATTTTTTACAGGTCACCTGTTTAGAGAAAAAAAATGTGAATAGATATATGTCCCCCAAGGCAGTGCCCAGGCCCCCATATCATTTTTATGCCCATTACAGTAACTTTCACATAAGCCTTCAAAATGGGGACTTTTGATTTTTTCTAATTTGGGTCCCATAGACTTTAAAGGGATTCAGGGTTCGGGGTCCAGGTCCCAACTTTTGCAATGTTCGAGAGTTTTGGTGCAAACTGAACCGAAAGTGTTTAGCCTATCTCTAGTCACAAGTTTGTGCTCATAAAAAAACAGTAAAAAAGGAGGAAAATGACCACACTAATGGAAAAAAGAGCGATAAGAAGCTGCTAGCACCACAACTGACATACATTGCATAAATGAGGAAACCATAAAGTGCAGCGCTAAAAAATGTATGAAGTGATCATATTCATAACCATATATCACAAAAAGTATGTAAAAACATCAAATCAAATGAGTGCCCAATTGCTCAAGTGTCTCCAGTACAGGTGGTGTGGATGAATGGATCACACAAAACCCCTAGGCTCTGGTAGTAATGGACCTCTGCTTAGATGGATCATGTCTCCCAGTTCAAACACACGTGGAAACAGGCCAAGTGGTCACACAAAGTGTAAAACCATTAAAAACAATTTCATTTCATCCTTCAAACTTCAAGTATATCCTTCAAGTATACTCTATTGATTCGGGTATATCAAGTGAGATGTGTTATACACACTCTTGTTGATCTCTAGTGCCGGATTGTGTGTTACCTATACAACCATCTGCAGTGATCAGTCCGGTCCTTCGTGTATCCTCCCTGTTGGGTATTGGTTATACCCTTACTTATATCATCATTGCCTACTGAATGCTACAGAATATTGACCCATTAACTCCGAGAGGAAGCATAAGGGGAAACATGTCGAGCAATATGGTTCAACGAAACTGTATCATCTACTGCTAACACACATCGTTCGATCTTCCAGGGATGACAGTACCATCTCCTGTCACCTGTGGTCATGATCGCGCTGATGTGAAGTATTAACACTATTGGCATATTATTGTGATTGTATTACCACCAATGTAACTATTTTTTAGTAATTTTGTAGTTTATATTTCCCTTATAAGGGATATGACTATTGTATGTTTTGTCTCTTTTTTGATTTTTCTGATGTTTTTAGATGTATTATACAATAAAATATGTGATTTTACAATACCCAGTGCCTGCAAAGTCCATGTTTCTCTTCTTGCAATTTTTGATCTAGAATGTAGTTCTTCTTTTAATAATAATGCAAACAATATAATGGGTTACCTTTTGTTGCAGCACTTGAATATCCCAAGACTAATTACATTCCAACAATGTAACCAGAGAAATCAATATTATTTACAACATTTTTCATTGCTGAGCAGCTGAATACAAGCTTGTGAGAAGTACTATAAAAATAAGTTACAGTTACAGCTGCTATAGTTGCAATGGAGTAAAGAAATGTAGCAAGTATGGGAAACTGGATATTCTTCACTGCACACATGATAAAATCACATCTTTAATTGACCAACATAATAAACCCTTTGGAGACTCAAATATCTTCAGAGGATGTGAACATCGCAGATCAAAGCACATGGAAAATGGTATGTTACACTGTGGTAAAGCCAATGATCCTACACTTGAAAACCATTAGACTTTGTAGCTTTGTAATGAGCTAATCTTGTATTACTGCTTCTATCACCTTTTTTTCCTTTGAACTCAGGAATTATAGACATTGCTGATAGGGACAGCACAATCTTTAACTCTTTGCATATTACTTAAACCAGAAATGTGTTAAAAGGCTAGCAAAAATGACAAATTAGAGAGAAAGGAACTTGTTCTAACATTATACCTTGTCTGTTACCCTGATAATGAAGCAAAGTTCTTTCTAATTAGGAATAAGATGTAGTAGTGGGCAAAATATCCCCTACCCCCACAATCCCATAGGTCCTCTGCAACTAAACTAAAATAGGATCCTCATTAGATCCAGAAGACTTACAAATCAAAGATTTGTGAGCTAGGAGTCTAAGCTTTGCTTCTCATGGAGCATGAGTGATACAACAGAGCTGTTTTAGCAGCTCACGCGGATTGACTGTGTGCAAAACTGTATTGGGGCAAACATATAGTACTTCAGGAAGAACTGCTATGACAAGACGCAGATATTCCCTTTTTTTATGTTACCATTATAGTAGAACTAAAGCCAACACTTTTTTTTACTTTTGAATAGAATAAGAAAGCGTTATAACACTTGTTATATTTTTTTCACCATCTGTGTCCCATTGGGGAGATTTCCCCTCACTTCCCTCTCCCATAGCTACAGAAAGTTAGAGGAAATGCCAGTAAAGTGAGGGAATCACTTGTTGTCACCAGGGCACCAGAACTGGTGTCCCCATTGGAAGAGTTCTCCTCTATTACTGTTTTGATGACAACCAAAAATTTTGGATTTTCTTTCACTTTCTTTGATAATAGTAAACAGCACAAAAGGAGCTGGTGAATCTGCCTAATGGGGGCATAGACAGTACTAAAAACCTGATAGGTGTTCTAATCCCTCTCTGCTCTATCCAAAATGGGATTCTAACTGAACGAAGGCTGTGTTCTCTATGCACCATAGGCCATTGGTATTAAAATATAACTTTTATTTAAATTCTATAAAACATTTCTAGACTGTATATGTGTAAAAACAGGGAGGGTTAAGAACAATTACAGCCAGCTCCTCTGTTCTTCTAATCTCTCCTACACTGTTTAATTTTTATTTATTCATTTTTAAACAAAGCCTGTAATTACCTTATCTTCAATCTTTTATGGCTGGTCACGTGGCTCCGGCAGCTCTATTTCTCTAATCTACAGGGGGAGGGGCCAATATTCCCTCTGACGTCAGCTGGGGAGGCCATGTGACCGCTCTGCTATCCGCTCAGTCCCGCTGTAGCACTTAGATGGGGGAAGAGAGGGGCCGGAGGTCATGTGACCGGCCAGAAGTGATTGAAGACCAGATATTTACAGGCATCATTTTGAAAAAAAAAAAACATATACACAGTGTAGAAGGGATTAATAAAACAGAGGAACTGGCTGTAATTGTTTTTTACCTTTTCTGTTTAATCTGATATAGGATAACAGTAGGTCCCCTTAATTTTTATTTTTTTTAGGCCCCTTTCTCACTTGTGCGTCTTGTCCTATGACTTGGGAGTGCAAAGTATGACATACTCCATGATTTCCAATGTGTACCATCCATCCCTGTGCAACTTCAAGTCGCAAGACTTCAAAGTAGTCCCTGTACTACTTTGGTCCGACTTTGATGCATTTTGAGACCTCAAGATTATACGGGCATTGCTTCAAGTCCAGTCAAAATGGCGGCAAAAAATCGTGGCAAAATCAAGTGTGAAAGGGGCTTAGGGATACAACCACTTTAAGCTAGGTACATAGGTACACACAGATTGAAAATTGGGCAGTGCAACAGGGATTGACCAAATTTCAATCTGTGTGTGGACTTCTGTTGATTGGTCCTGCTGGAGAACCTTCATCGATCACCAACTGCAGCCAACCAGCTGTAGTGCTGATTAGTGTATTCTAGAGAAGGAGTCCCCACTGTCAGAATACAATAGCACAGTGGGAAATATTCCTACATCTACCCAGCTTGTGTGGATGTATGAATCTGGTATTTTTTATTTCAGTTCAGCCTGCTGGTTAACCACTTTACGACCGCTCACTGTGCTTCTACTGCGGCACAGTGGCTCGTTATCGTCCAGCGACGTAGACCTACATCGCTGGACTCCTCCCCCTGTAGGCAGCGCTCGCGCTCCGCCAGAGGCGCGCTCCCGCTGTTTTCATTCACAGCGGGAGTCGGGCCAGGGGAGGAGCGGTGGCGATCGCCGCCGCTCTTCCCCGATCGTCGGGGAATCTAGTTTGGAGATCCGCCCGCCTGTGTAAACAGAGCGGGCGGATCTCCTAAGTGACAGGGAGTGACAGATCGGAGTGTTCAGCATAGCTGGACATCCGATCTGTCCCTGACTCACTCAGTCACCCCCCCCCACACGTCAGTAAGCACCAGGCATACATTAACCCCTCCCTCTCCAATAAAATTAACCCCTTCCCTGCCAGTGTCATTTTTACAGTAACAGTGCATATATATAGCACTGATTACTGCAGTAATGTCACTGGTACCCCCAAAAGTGTCAAAAATGTCAGTCAAGGGTCCGATCTGTCCGCCGCAATGTCGCAGTCCCGCAAAAAAAATCGCAGATCGCCGCCATTACGCGTTAAAAAAAAAAACACCAAAAATGACAGAAATCTTTCCCTTAGTTAGTAAACGCAATAACTTTTGCGCAAACCAATCAAAATACGCTTATTGTGATTTTTTTTACCAAACATAGGTAGCATACAACAAATTGGCCAAAAATTTTAAAAAAATTTGATTTTTACATATTTTTTGGGAGGAATTTCATATAAAAAAATGTTAAAAATATTGTTAATTTTTCAAAATAAACGCTCTTTTTTTGTTTATAGCGCAAAAAGTAAAAATCACACAGGTGATCAAATACCACCAAAAGAAAGCTCTGTTTGTGGGGGAAAAAGGACGTAAATTTCGTTTGGGTACGGCGTCGCACGACCGCGCAATTGTCAGTTAAAGTTGCACAGCGCCGAATCGCAAAAAGTGGCCTGGACGTAAGACAGCAAAATCCTCCGGTGGTAAAGTGGTTAAATGAAAAAAAAAATGAACAGTGTATAACCAGCTTTACCCTGACTCAGAGAACATGGAGTTGATTTACTACAGGCTGTCCACTTTGTAGGGGAAGTTGCACTTTTTTAACATTTTCCCCAGAGCTTAGTAAATATGGTGAAATTTCACTTAGCAAAGAATACCCAATCACATGCAAGGAAGAGGAAAATAAAAAAGCACAAAAAATCCTTGCACTGGCCCTGCATACTGTATATTTAGGTTACCCTTTGTAATGACAGGAGCCATGAGTTTACAATCTCTTAAATTTTGCAGCAATGTTCACAGAGAAGGTCAGGTGACAAACAATAGAGCAATAAGAAATACGAAGCACATGTATAGCTGGGCAACATGCCCAGATCCCCAAAATAGTAATAGTTGATATTGCATAGCTGCCACCACAAACTGTCTCTCTGCAGAGCAACATGCTCTGACTTTTTAAGCATGATTTTTAGAGAGACTCCTGTGAGGCCAACTGCATTTTCCTTCAAGAACAATTGCAGCAGCATAATTGTTGTTAATTACTCCAGTTACTTAGGTATGCACAGTACCCTTTAATTGCAAACTTTGCCTTCTCTGTGCTTTTGTCTAGCCTCCTTGTACTGGGCATCAATAATACTCAGTAGTCTTCATACAAGGATTGTTTTGAAATTGTATAAGTAACCTTTTTTAGATCAAGATGATGGAACTAAAGCCAACTTTATTGATTGATCT
Organism: Pelophylax lessonae; assembly: GCF_965119305.1. Taxonomy (NCBI): domain Eukaryota; kingdom Metazoa; phylum Chordata; class Amphibia; order Anura; family Ranidae; genus Pelophylax; species Pelophylax lessonae. The sequence goes on along the minus strand of NC_138774.1, from coordinate 109,755,747 downwards.
TGATTCCAACGTTTAGTTTGCTGAATGTCATACACATCAGTCAATCTCAATTCAGTTTTGTTATCTTATTTTCATCTTTTGCTTTTTAGTCTGCAACTGCAGCGTAACGTTGTATTTTTCTAAACACAAACTTTTTCTATGTAAAGAAAAACAGTTTCTTTGTATGCTTCGTCTGCTCAAGATCATAACTACAAAACAAAAGAGATTCTTATTTTCTTCTAGATCTCCTGAGTCACCATTAAATATTTCAAGTAGAATTGAAGTTTATTGATCTGCTGTCAACGTGAAATTGCTCTCCATTGGCAAAGCGCTACTGTGATCCCGTATATGTGCTTCTTACTATCTGCTTACCCGATAAGACTTCTGCTGCTCTCAAAAAATATATACAGCTGTTATTGATTTACTTTTTAATTATCACTCCAAAAATACTGTAAATGGGTGCAAAATTCTATAATCTAGACGACTGTTATTTGCCAGAGAGAATGGAAGTTTATACTGTGGTGTTTATGAAACATGACATGGGATTGTTCTTAATAACAGTGAAATGATGGTCTAATCTACCAGAGAAAAATGAAAGCACAGCTACCTAATGTTCAAAGTAAACAATAAAAAAGTCAATGCAGAAAGCGCCACTTTATGGTACGCTTTTACAGTTTTTAGTGGCAAATTTATTTGGTTTTATACACACATCAGTTTTACATTTTTAAGGACCACATTTGTCAGATATATTTGAAACATATTTTTAGATGCTGTCATCTGTATTGTCTTTTATTTAATAAAAATTAGGATTGCAGTTTTGATGGCAAATATAACCATTTTTTTTAAAACTTGAAAGGAAAGAATAGGTAATTATACTATAAAATTGCATTGTAAATGCAGTATATTACAACAAAAATGAATTAGATATGTTTAATATAGAATATTTTTGTAGACATGGTCCAATCATTAAGCTGATTGTAGATTCAAAACAATGACATATATGGGTTGATTTACTAAAAACAAATAATCTACTGTATGTGCTTTGCAAGTGTAGTTGCCATGGAGTTTAGTAAATGAGGTAAGGCTTCATTTTCCAAAGAATACCCAATCACATGCAAGGAAAATAAAAAAATAGCCTGTTTGCTTGCACATGACTGGATGATGGAAGATGGCAGAACTTCCCCTCATTTACTAAGCTTTGGAGCAACTGCTCTCGCAAAGTTCAGTCTATTTTCCTTTAGTAAATCAACCCCACTGGATAATCAGACTAAAGTGAGTTTGGACATCTTTTTTCCCTCATCTCCAGTCATCTCCTTTAGGACTTGCTGATCTTCAAAGTGTACGGAAATGTCAATAAACCCTTTATTATTGATTTGCTGCAGGCTGGATAAACTATGCAGAAGTTTTTCAACCAATCATTATGGAGAATAATGCTCGCTATGATGATTTATTAGTCTATTATAGTTCGCACGTGATTAACCACTTAAGCCCCGGAAGATTTTACCCCCTTCCTGACCAGGGGGTATTTTGCGATTCGGCACTGCGTGAGTTTTACGGACAATTGCGCGGTCGTGCGACGCTGTACCTAAACGAATTTTGACGTCCTTTTTTCCCCACAAACAGAGCTTTCTTTTGGTGGTATTTGATCACCTGTGCGATTTTTTGATCATGCGCTATAAACAAAAAAAGAGCGTCAATTTTGCAAAAATAACAATATTTTTCAAATTTTTTGTATGAAATTCCCCCCCAAAAAAATGTAAAAATCAAAATTTTTTAACATTTTCAGCCAATTTGTTTTATGCTACATATGTAAAAAAAATCGCAAAAAGCGTATTTTGATTGGTTTGCGCAAAAGTTATCGCGTTTACTAACAAAGGGAAAGATTTTTGTAATTTTTGTTGTTTTTTTTAACGCGTAATGGCGGCGATCTGAGATTTTTTTGCGGTACTGCAACATTACGGCGGACAGATCGGACCCTTGACTGACATTTTTGACACTTTTGGGGTTACCAGTGACATTTCTACAGTAATCAGTGCTATACATATGCACTGTTACTGTAAAATTACACTGGCAGTGAAGGGGTTAACTTTATTTGAGAGGGAGGGGTGGTGTGTGTCCCTAGGGGCGTGATTCTAACTGTGATTGGCTGTGGCTTGAGGTGTAGGAACAATGATCAACGGTCCTACATAGTAGAACCGTATGATCACTGTTTCTAAACAGGGGAGAATGACAGGCGGCTTGTTTACACTAGCCGCCTGCCTTTCTCCCTCTCCACCGACGATCGTTGAGTGACCGGCGGACATCGGGTCCGCCGGTCACACGCATGGGGGGGGGTCCGTGACCGCGCGGGAGCGCACCTCCGGCGGCGCGTGCTCGCTCCCCAGAGCCTCACAGGCTATCGACGTAGACCTACGTCGCTCTGCCTGTGAGGGGCTGACTGCCGCAGTAAATATACTGTGAGCAGTCGGCAAGCGGTTAAAACAGCTTGACTTGTCTTACAGTATAACTAAAGGCAGATTTTTTCTTTTAAATTTTGGATAGAGTGGAGAAATATTAGAAAGCCTATCAGGATGTATTTATCTCTGTGCCCCCAATAGGGAGATTCACCCTCTTTATTAACCTACTTACTGCTATGAATGAAAGCCAAAGAAAATTGCAAATTTTGAGTTGTCACCTGAACTGGATTAGTAGGAAAATCTTCCATGGAGGACAACTAATTCTGGTGACTCTGCAATATGGCAACCTGGAGGCGGTGTGTACACAGACGGTGTGCAGAATGCCCCCTAGAAATGTCAGTTCTTGCTTGGCTCACTGATTTCCCCAAAAGTCTGTGTTAAGCTACAAATCAGATTTTGGGCATCATAACACCCTCTGCAACAAACATTTCAGGTTTGGTGAGATACTTCCAAAGGATTTAGTCACATTTAGACCCCACTATTTCCTCATTAGAATCCTGAAAATGCAGCTGCTTATCACTAATAGAAAAATTCACCCCATTCACATTTACTTTGCACATGGACACAGACAAGCAAACAACTCTTTCTTTAGAATAACAAAAGGTAGGAATTTGCAACACAATTTGTTAAAATCCTTGTAATGAACATAGATCACTCAGAGGGGGAATGCTTATTTTATCAACAAAAGTGAAGTTCCTCTTTACATAAGTGAGGCCTTACTTTACTCTGAATTACTTTCAAATCAAGAAAATGAATACAAAAGAATATTGGGCTTATTTAATTGCAGTGCATAGAACCAGGGCTTATCAGCTTTCATTAGTATGTCCAGTCTGAGCTCCTAAAAACTGATTCCTGGTTTGTTGTCATGGATTAGAGAATATCAATGTTCTTTGCACTATTTAGGCCTCATGCACACTGGACATTTTTACAGCTTCTGTTTTTGGCTTTAGACATTTTTTTTTTCTGCAGCCAGTAAACTCCCCAGCATGTTATCCTATGTGTCCATGCACACATAGGCTGTTATCAGCAGTTTTTGTCAGAGGCGTTTTTTGAATGGAAAAAAACCCCAGAACTAGTGTTTTTTGAGAGGAATTTTTCAGCTGTAAAAACACTCTTAGGCCTCATGCGCACAGGGCGTTTTTACAGCTGCTTTAAGGAGCTTCAGGCGTTTTTTTTTTTTAAACGCTCCTTCTATGGCCTCATGCACACAGAGGCTTTTATAAGCTTTAAGTGGAATAGGCCTTTTTAACCACTTCAATACAGGGCACTCTCCCCCCTTCCCGACCAGGCCAATTTTCAGCTTTTAGCGCTGTTGCATTTTGAATGACAATTGCGCGGTCATGCAACACTGTAGCTAAACCAAACTTATGTAATTTTTCCCACAAATAGAGCTTTCTTTTGGTGGTATTTGATCACCGTACACAAATAAAAGAAAGACTGAAAAGTTTGAAAAAAAAATAAACATTTTTTGTTTATGTTATGAAATTTTGTAAATAGATACGTTTTTTCCTGCACTGATGAGCACTGATGAGGAAGCACTGATGGGGTGGCACTGATGGAGTGGCACTAATATGCAGCATTGATGGGCACTGATAGGCGGCACTGATATGAAGCACTGATGGGCATTGATATGTGGCACTGATAGATAGCACTGATATGCAGCATTGGTGGGCATTGATAGGCAGCAGTGATGGGCACTGATAGGTGGCACTGGGCACTAATAGGCAGCACTGATCAGCACAAATGGGCACTGAAAGACGGCACTGGTGGGCAATAATGGGCACTGGTGGGCGGCACTGATAGATGGCAATGATGGGCACTGGTAGGCAGCACTGATAGATGGCAATGGTGGGCAGCACTGATGGGGAGGGCACCACTGGCAGGCTCCATGAGCCCTGATTGCCATCCCTGGTGGTCATGGGTGGGCATCCCTGGTGGCTCTAGTGGCACCCCCTAAGGGTCTGCACTGGTAATCAATGCTCTGATTACCAGCACAGACCCCCCCCCCCCTGTCAGGAGAGCTGCAGATCGTCTCTCCTCTACTCGTGCCTGTCAGGCACGAACTGAGGAAAGCCGATCAACGGCTCTTCCTATTTACTATGTGACCAGCTGTGATTGGACACAGCTAGTCACATGGTAAAGAGCCTATATCAGTAGGCTTTTTACCGAGATCGGAGATGCGGTGTGAGAGTGACATACCGCAGCACCGATCGCCGCTCATATGGCGGCGGGTCAGGATAATGCAACCACCTTCCCACCGTCAATTGCCTATAGGGTAGGAAGTGGTTAATTTGTAAAAAAAAACCCAGGGCCAGCGTGCTCTGGAGCAGCAGCGTTAAGCTGTAAAAACGCATGACGCAACTAAAGGCTGCTTAACGCTGCATAAAACATTAGGCCATGTCAGACATTTTTAAGCTGTAGTAGATGGATTTGAGGTTGAAAAATAGAAGAGGGCAGAGAAAGGGTTCTAAATGCTAACGCTGCTAAACGTGGCTAAATGTGCATTAACACCAATACTTAATGCTTCTAAAAGCAAGTTATTACAGCTGCTTTTTCCTGGCGTCAGAACCGGCTTTGCAGCTCATTTTTTCAAACGCCCTGTGTACATGAGGCCTAACTCTATTAAATGCAGAAAAGCGCAGCTATTCAGAATTTATCAGCAGTTTTTAGCCATAAGCTTTTGTGAGAGTACAGTTTTTTTTAAAAAAAAAGCTAAAAAACGCTACTGCAAAAATGCTGTGAAACGCATTATACAGCTACAGCTTTTGTCAGCTAATGCTACTGGCATTTTTGTAACATCCAGTGCATGAGGCCTTAAAGCGGAGAGTGGATACCCCTTTCTGCTGGTCCTGCAGTATTAGGCTACATGCACACAAGCATTTTGCCATAGTGTGAAGGAATTTCACAGAAATCTACTGATTTCTGCTGCTGTATTTGACACCTGCGAGTGGCTATCTGTGGCCACCAAGCCCTGTACAGGTTGTCAGTGGCTGCAGCTCTTTGTGGCTGAATGCTGAATATACGTTTGTAAAATGCATCGCAGTATTGCCTTTTTCTTTTTCAAAGCCGTGGTGAGGCCATACTGCTACTTTCTAAAAAAATAAAAAAAAGTTGTATGTTCAGACTTAGAAATCATTTTTAAGGGAGAACATATTAAATGCAAAGGGATATAAGGTTTGATTTACCAAAGGCAAATAGATTGTGCACTTTGCAAAGTGCAATCGCTCCAGGACTTAGTAAATGAGGTAAAGCTTCCCTTAGAACATCATATCCAATCACGTGTTAGGAAAATTAAAAAAAACAGCATTTTTGTTTGCACATAATTGGATAATGGAAGTCAGCAGAGCTTCTGATCATTTACTAAGCTCTGGAGCAACTGCTCTTGCAGAGTGCACAATCTATTTGTCTTTAGAAAATCAACCTCATAATCTTACACAATAGCTGGCTGTGCAAACTTGATGTTTTTATACCGAGCAAGCTTTAGCGCAATCTTTTATTGGGGGGGGGGGGGTAATTGGAATAACTAGAAACAAATAGGTCTCTCACCCTTTCCTAACAGCAACCAGCCAACTTACCTCAGGCAGAATTTTCTTTGAACCCCACACACAGGATGATGCTGAACGTAGAAAGATACATAAAGTGGTTGTTTCTAGCATATTTTTCTATTTACAAACCCTAAAATAGGGTTATTTCTTAAAGAAGAACTCCGGGCAGAAACTTTTTTGTTATAGGTATTAGTGGCTTCATACCTTCGGCCAAGATCTTGTTCAATTTTTCCCCCTCGTATATCTTCGCTGATAAAATTGAGGTGCATTATTTGAATTACAGGCTTCCTTGCCTGTGACATCCATTCTGTAAGACCCTTGGCTGCTATGCCCTGTATTCCTGCAGCCATCGGTCTTGTCTCTGCCCTGCTGTAGTTTCTTACAGCCAGTTGGGATGCAATTCTGTCTCTGCCCACTGAAGTGGGTGGACCCAGTCTGATCTGCCCACCGATGCATGCATCATAAGACAACCAGGAGACTTTTTGTCTGCCCCGTCTCCCATGACATCATGTAATAACTGACAGACCAGGAGTCTCCTCCCCTCTCTAAACCAATGGCTGCACTGTAGATTAACACTATGCCAAATGCCCAATGTACCTGCCCACATTTATGTCCATTCATGCCCTTCCTTCTCACACTACAACTCTGCAAGATGGGAACTGTAGTTTTTCATAGCTGTGGAGTGAGAAGACAGGATGTGACGTGTCCTGGGTTTACACCTGCACTGCATTTCCTGTTCTTACTACCTGAAAATGTCAACTAGGGCACATAACACTTCTCTAGGCATCACCCTAGCTGGGGTGGGTAACTAGAATAGAGCACCTCACATAGTGATGTTTTAATAATCTTCCACAGGAATAGATCTGAGGAGACTGAGTCACTAGGCTCACCTCACAGCTGTCACCTCAGGAGTTCCTTCCTACCCGGGATTGGCTGAAAGGATACCGGCAGCTGCTTACTCTACACATCTACCAATCCAAGGACATGGAATCAAGAATCTTTCCAGAGCCAATAGGCAGACTCTGCTCTCTAAAATAATGTAACCCATTCTGTTTAGGTCAATACATTTATTAACAAGTAACTCCTGAGGCACTGAAACCAAAAGAAAACAAAGCCATTGATGAAAAAATGCCTCAGTTATTCTTGTTGGAAAATACTGCTAATTTGCAATAACATTTTTTGAAGGTTTGCATAAACATAACAATTTATATTATCATAGTTGCACTTACCTAGGCCTCTAAAACTACACTTTAATCTCTACTGGCCAGGGAAAAAAATAATAGTCTTTAAAGAGGTTGTAAACAATCTCTTATAACTTGTACCTTTAGGCAAGCCTTTAACCACTTTACCACCGGAGGATTTTGCTGTCTTACGTCCAGGCCACTTTTTGCGATTCGGCGCTGTGCAACTTTAACTGACAATTGCGCGGTCGTGCGACGCCGTACCCAAACAAAATTTATGTCCTTTTTTCCCACAAACAGAGCTTTCTTTTAGTGGTATTTGATCACCAGTGGGATTTTTACTTTTTGCGCTATAAACAAAAAAAAAGCATTTATTTTGAAAAAATAATAATATTTTTAACATTTTTTTATATGAAATTCCCCCCCCCAAAAATGTAAAAATCAATTTTTTTTTTAATTTTTGGCCAATTTGTTTTCTGCTACCTATGTTTGGTAAAAAAAATCACGATAAGCGTATTTTGATTGGTTTGCTTAAAAGTTATTGCGTTTACTAACTAAGGGAAAGATTTCTTTCATTTTTGGTGTTTTTTTTTTTAACGAGTAATGGCGGCGATCTGCGATTTTTTTTGCGGGACTGCGACATTGCAGCGGACAGATCGGACCCTTGACTGACATTTTTGACACTTTTGGGGGTACCAGTGACATTACTGCAGTAATCAGTGCTATATATATATGCACTGTTACTGTAAAAATGACACTGGCAGGGAAGGGGTTAATTTTATTGGAGAGGGAAGGGGTTAATGTATGCCTGGTGCTTACTAACGCGTGTGGGGGGAGGCGACTGAGTGACACAGGGACAGATCGCAGGTTCAGCTATGTCACTTAGGAGATCCGCCTGCTCTGTTTACACAAGCGGGCGGATCTCCTCACTCGATTCCCCGACGATCGGGGAAGAGCGGCGGTGATCGCTGCCGCTCCTCCCCTGGCCTGACTCCCGCTGTGACTGAAAACAGCGGGAGCGCCGCCTACAGGGGGAGGAGTCCAGCGTCGTAGGTCTACGTCGCTGGACAATAACGAGCCACATTGCTGGAGTAGCAGCAATGTGAGCAGTGGGAAAGTGGTTAATAAGGCTTACCTATAGGTACTGTAAACATCTCCTAAACTTGCACCGTTTAGAAGATATTTACTTTTAATGCAGCCGATGATGTCCTCGGTGCATGCATTCTGAACGGCCACCCGTGCAATTCCTTCAGAGCCCTGTGCCGTGAACGGCGGCTCCCACGCGCATGCAGACTTCTCCTCTCTACATCCTCCTAAAACATTCATATTAAAGGCTATTTCTCAGCAGTAGATGGCCGGGGTGGGGATCTGATGTCACACACTGCACAGCACAGAGCAGGGAGCTGAGTGTAATCTAAGACCAGAGTGGAGGGAATAGCTACACACCCCTTTACACAGTCTCATAGGGAAACAATCATCTTCCCTGTGCTGGAGGGACAAGGGCATCTCCTTGGATTGCTTGTTGTTGAGTTTTACCATTATAAGTGACTCATTCAGACAGCAGAGGGAAGAGAGATCAGATAGGAACCAAACTAGGTGCTTTGGAATGGGATTTACTGCAGCTCGGTGTGTCGTCACAGGTATAGATGAACTGCAAGAAAAGCTCCTTGCTAATAGACTACCATATAAGTCTCACAAAATCGCACAGTAATCAATAGCTATGGCATTGTCCATGCAGCTAGTACTCCTCTCTATGGCTTCCCATGCTTCATCAGATGATGATGACTCTTCAAAGAAATAGTAGCCCAAATCTGATTCTACTGCTTGCGAGTGGATGCATACTTCACATTCCTCACACATAGAAAGCTCCACACTGAGTCTTGTGTATATCTCCTCTTGTCAAAACATTCCATAATCACTTGGGTGACTCTAAACTCTTCAAAAATGTAACCTTGTTGTAATGATTCCTGCAAATTTGATTGTAATTGACTCGCTAGTTGGATAGACTTCACAAAGTCAGTGTTGTATTTACATTATTTGTTTATAATGGTTGTTTTGCGTACAGCCTAAAGAAGCCAAATCTGAGCCAGGCATCTTTTCCAGTTACGGGCTCAAGACTAAAGCCCCGTACACACGTACCGATTGTCGGCCGTAAATATTCGGCCGACGACCGATCGGCCGATTATAGGCTTGTTAGTATGATGCTTCCGTGAGCCGACAGCGCATTTTCGGCCGAACAGAATCTGTCGTGCAGGCATTAAAATTTTTGTTGGCTTACACCAGAACAGCCGATTGTTCGCCAGTCAGTACAGATTTCGGCCGACAGCAGATTTGCAAGACTGGGCATGCTCAGAAAAGAAAAAAGACAAGGAAAGTTAACCATCACATGACATCACTTCTGCAGTCGGCTGTTGTTGGCCGACAAAATTCGTGTGCAGTCTTTTGCAGGATAGATAGATAGATAGATAGATAGATAGATAGATAGATAGATAGATAGATAGATAGATAGATAGATAGATAGATAGATAGATAGATAGATAGATAGATAGATAGATAGATAGATAGATAGATAGATAGATAGATAGATAGATAGATAGATAGATAGATAGATAGATAGATAGATAGATAGATAGATAGATAGATTTATCTATTTTGGGTGTGTGTTTTTTTATTTTTAAATAATAGTGCTTTCAAAAACATGAAATACATCATTTAAATTTCACTATTCACTGATATTCATAACTGAATTTTGTGTTTTGTTTGGATTTTCTCAGAAATTGGGTTATTTTGTTTTTGTTTGCACTATTGAAGCACCCCTATGCTCCTAAAAGGATAGTGTGATTGACTGTGTAGTAGTTTGGTGCACAGACAAGCCATTATTCTTTTGGACAGGATCAACAGATTATCCAAATTCTGTGTGTTGTGGGCTTTTTGTACCAGCCAGGAAACCACAGGGGATTGGCTTAGTGTCAAGAGATGAGGATTGACAGGCTCCAGAACAATAATATATCACACAATATTTTGTGTCTGGTAGCCTATGTACACTATGGCAGCCAGGAAAAGCTAGAAAGTGGAGTACAGGTGTGTTGATGTGAAAAAGAACACTCTATTCTTGAGTCTCTGATAAAACAGCCTCTTATATAATTGTAACAGCTATATTGAAGCTTCCCATGCCCTCCGCTTCACCACCAATCTTACACTCACCTGTCCCCAGACCAGCAAGGTATAGTCAACATGACCATAAAGCTGCATGTCAAAATCGCTGAGCTGGGTCTTCATTGCACCAAGTACAAACTCTCCATAGAACTAAATGGAAAGTGCATAGACGTTTCAGCCTGATCATAAATGTCCAGGCTGAAAGACCTTATACTTTCTTTCCTAGTCGGCTGAGTCCGTTTTGCAAAGTTATCTTTTTAAATTCTTTCATTTTATAATACACTACTGTTTCATTTAATGAATTGCTTTATTACATAAGTGTGAGCCCAAAGATGTAAAGTGCAATGCAATTAAAATGTAATTTTATTTTCTATTATTAGATGCAGCGAGGTACATTTACAGCTAATTATTGTTCAAATTATGTTTAGCTCAATTGCATTACAAATACAGAAAACACATTCTACTCTGTTTGTATTGTATTAGATGAACGCTGTATAAATGATACAAACAAGTGAGAAAAATAAACCTGATTTAGTTTGAAATAAATAAGCCTTCATCCTTTCTCAATCTTCTTCTTTTCATAGATATATACAGTATCTCAAAAAAGTGAGTATACCCCTCACATTTTTGTAAATATTTTATTATTATCTTCTCATGTGACAACACTGAAGAAATGACACTTTGCTACAATGTAAAGTTGTGAGTGTACAGCTTGTATAACAGTGTACATTTGCTGTCCACTCAAAATAACTCAATGCACACCCATTAATGTCTAAACTGCTGGCAACAAAAGTGAGTACCCCCTAAGTGAAAATGTCCAAATTGGGCCCAATTAGCCATTTTCCCTCCCTGTTGTCATGTGACTCATTAGTGTTACAAGGTCTGAGGTGTGAATGGGGAGCAGGTGTGTTAAATTTGGAGTTATCGCTCTCACTCTCTCATACTGATCACTGGAAGTTCAACATGGCACCTCATGGCAAAGAACTCTCTGAGGATCTGAAAAAAAATTTTTTGCATTTGGGAAATAGACGTATAAATGGGTGGTGCCAGCATGTCTGCAGAGGTTGAAGGGATAGGGGGTCAGCCTGTCAGTGCTCAGACCATACGCCGCACACTGCATCAAATTGGTCGGTATAGCTGTCGTCCCAGAAGGAAGCCTCTTCTAAAAATGATACACAAGAAAGCCCTCAAACAGTTTGCTGAAGACAAGCAGACTTAGGACATAAATTACTGTAACCATGTCCTGTGGTCTGATGAGACCAAGATAAACGCATTTGGATTAGATGGTGTCAAGCGTATGTGGCGGCAACCAGGTGAGGAGTACCAAGACAAGCGTGTCTTGCCTATAGTCAAGCATGGTGGTGGGACTGTCATGGTCTGGGGCTGCGTGAGTGCTTCTGGCACTGAGGAGCTACAGTTCATTAAGGTAGCCATGAATGCCAGCATGTACTGTGACATACTGAAGCAGAGCATGATCCCCTCCCTTCAGGGACTGAGCCACAGGGCAGTATTCCAACATGATAACGACCCCAAACACACCTCCAAGATGACCAATGCCTTGCTAAAGAAGCTGAGGGTAAAGGTGATGGAATAGCCAAGCATGTCTTCAGACCCAAACCCTATTGAGCATCTGTGGGGCATCCTCAAATGAAAGGTGGAGGAGCAAAAGGTCTCTAACATCCACCAGGTCCGTGATGTGATCATGGAGGAGTGGAAGAGGACTCCAGTGGCAACCTGTGAAGCTCCTGTGAACTCCATGCCCAAGAGAGTTAAGGCAGTGCTGGAAAATAATCGTGGCCACACAAAATATTGACACTTTGGGCCCAATTTGGACATTGTCACTTAGGGGTGTACTCACTTTTGTTGCCAGCGGTTTAGATTAATGACTGTGTGTTGAGTTATTTTGAGGGGACAGCAAATTTACACTGTTATACAAGCTGTACACTCACTACTTTACATTGAAGCAAAGTGTCATTTCTTCAGTGTTGTCACATGAAAATATATAATAAAATATTTACAAAAATGTGAGGGGTGTACTCGCTTTTGTGAGCTACTGTGTATATATATATATATATATTGTTACGGTATGCGAGGTGAAGTAGTAGATAATCGCTATATTTCACCTCGCATACGTTCTGTAGTGAGAGACTGAACCGGAATCCGGCCCGGGTTTTTCCAGCCTCCGTGACAGGCTAGGTTCCGGTCCAGAGATTGTGAGTTACCTGAGTCCATGCTCAGGTGAACTTTAAATGAACAGGAAAAGAGCACAGAAATGCTCTGGCCTGAGACTCAGAAGGGGATCTGAGAGAGGAGCTCTGTTTGGACTTTAAAAGGTTTGCTTTGCCATGTGTTTTTGTGGGTGATGGGGACCAGCCCCACACTGTATAGTGAGGAAAATTCCTGTATAGTTTAGCGCCGGATGGCAAGGATTTATTTTACTGTTTTGTTGTTTGTTTCATATTGGCAAACCTCTGCTGAATAAAGCTGGCAACCCACCAGACTTTTAAGAAATTACCTGCATGCTGACCTTATTTTTCCTGGAAAAGGTGATCCTTGTGAGCTAATCTCCCACACGTGGTGGACTCAGCAGGCATATTCTAAAGATGGAGGAAATGTTAAAGGCCCTGCTACAGGCCCATGCAGCTCAGCAAGAAACCAACCGCCAAATCGCAGAGGCCGCTACAGCACAACAGGAGGCTGATGCAGCACAACAGGCAGCCCAGCAGGAGATGAAACGGCAATTTGCAGAGGCTCTGCTGGAGTTGAAAAAAGGATTTGCATCTCCTGTGCCAGCTGAACCAAAATTGGTACGTGCCTTGAACCACCTGCAAAAGATGACACCGGCCGATGATGTGGAAGCATACCTGGTGACTTTTGAGAGGGTCGCTGTCCGTGAAGGTTGGCCGAACGAACAGTGGGCGGGTCTGTTGGCCCCATTTCTGACAGGAGAACTGCAAAAAGCGTATTTCGACCTAGACCCAGATAAGGCCCAGGACTATGAGACTCTGAAAATGGAGATACTCGCACGCTTGGGTGTCACCATGGCAGTCCGGGCCCAGCGTGGGCATCAGTGAACCTACTCCAGCAGCAAGCCACCCCGTTCTCAAATGTTTGACCTGGTCCACCTCACCAAAAAGTGGTTGCAACCAGAGACCTTGACAGGCCCCCAGATCGTGGAGCGTGTGGTAATGGACCAATACCTGCGTGCGCTCCCTGCTGCTCTGAGGAAGTGGGTCGGACAGGGGGACCCCAAAACTGCAGCCCAATTGGTGGACCTAGTGGAGAGGTTCAAGGCTACTGAGGACTTGGTGATCCCGTCTACGCCCCACTTCAGTGTGTCTAGGGGTGCAAGATCGTCCAGCGGTTCTGGTAAGACTGTTCCAGGGTTTAAGTACATGGGGAAACTAGATAAGACTGTTGTTACAGCTAATGAGACTGTAGGTCCTAGGCCTGGAGACTGGCCAAAGAAGCCAGGATGGTCTTTGGGACTGCTAAGAGGACTGGGGGTAGAGCACATACAGTGTTTCTGCTGCCATGCATTTGGGCATATTGCTGCAAACTGTCCTATAAATGATGAACCTATGCAATGCGATTTTGCTTATAGGAAAAGACGCATATCTTTGTTTGCACATGTTGCATATACTGCATCATGTCAGAGTCGCATTGAAAAACAAATGTGTGTTATTGCAGTGGATGGAAAGCCGCTCACAGCCCTGCTAGACTCTGGAAGTGTAGTGACCCTAGTCAGAAGTGATTGTGTAAATCCCACAAAACTACACCCCAGTAATATCGGGGTCATTTGCATCCATGGGGACACTCAGGACTACCAGACAGCAGTGGTTGAGGTTGATACCCCTTGGGGCAGTGTCACCCATTCAGTGGGGGTTGTGCCTTCGCTACTTCATGAAGCTTTAGTGGGGAGGGATTTCCCCCATTTTTGGAGGTTGTGGGAGAACAAGGGGAGGTTGGTGGAGAGAGCTCCCCCTGCTCCGGAAGCACAGGAACTCTCACCAGTCCCTTTTTGCCAAAGGGAAGGAAACCCTGTTGGGGGAATCGAGGGAGCTGGAGATTCTCTTCCTTTCCCTGTCATGGCTGGGGAGCTGGAGGACCTGGAAGCTAGCTCCCAGCTGGAGGGTAACGAACAGGAGGACATTTCTGGACCTCACAATGAGAGTAGCCAGAATGTGGTACCCGACTTAGAAGTCAGGAGAGAGGATTTCTGTACCGAGCAATTACGAGATTTCACCCTCCTTAGAGCCAGAAAAAAATGCTAAGATGGTGGAGGGGGAACCAGTAGATCCTCACTGGGGGTGTATTTTCCCTACATGACCATTAAGAACAATTTATTGTATCAGGTGGTAAAACGTGGAGAGGATGAGGTTGAACAGCTGCTGGTTCCCAAACCCTTCCACAGGTTGGTCCTAGACCTGGCCCATGGTCATGTAATGGGGAGACATCTCGGTATCGAAAAGACCAGGGAGAGAATCACCCAGAGATTTTTCTGGCCCGGGTTGCATGCAGATGTCAGGGGGTACTGTGAATCATGCCCTGAGTGCCAAATGTCGCCATCGCCCCATTTTCACAGTCCCCTGGTCCCTCTACCAATCATCGAGGTTCCTTTTGAGAGGACTGGCATGGACCTGGTGGGTCCGGTAGTGAAGCCCATATTCTGGTAATCCTAGACTATGCGACACGCTATCCTGAGGCCATACCCTTGCGTAAAACTTCCGCTAAGGCTATCGCCAAGGAGTTAGTCCAGGTGTTTAGTCGAGTGGGAATCCCAAAAGAGTTCTTAACCGATCAGGGCACCCCATTTATGTCCAGGGTTACCAAGGAACTGTGTAGATTATATAAAATCTCCCATCTCCGTACCTCTGTCTACCACCCCCAAACAGATGGTTTGGTCGAAAGATTTAATAAAACCTTGAAAAGTATGCTAAAAAAGGTGGTTGACAAAGATGGGAGAAATTGGGATTTTTTGCTCCCATATCTTATGTTTGCCATACGAGAGGTTCCGCAAGCATCCACAGGTTATTCTCCCTTTGAGCTCCTGTATGGAAGACATCCCAGGGGGCTGCTGGATGTTGCCAAAGAAACATGGGAAGGTGAGGCCACCCCATATAGAAGCGTCATAGAGCATGTCTCCCTGATGCAAGATAGAATTGCTGCTGTCCTGCCACTGGTGCGAGAACATATGGAGCGAGCTCAGGAGGCCCAGAGGAGGGTCTATGATCGGGGTGCCAGAGTCCGTACTTTTAGCCCCGGGGACAGAGTGTTGGTTCTGGTTCCCACGGTTGAAAGTAAGTTCCTAGCCAAGTGGCAGGGTCCCTTTG
Organism: Pelophylax lessonae; assembly: GCF_965119305.1. Lineage (NCBI taxonomy): Eukaryota > Metazoa > Chordata > Amphibia > Anura > Ranidae > Pelophylax > Pelophylax lessonae. The sequence continues at coordinate 109,740,097 of NC_138774.1, read as the reverse complement.
AAATTATCGAAAGGGTAGGAGAGGTCAACTATAAAGTCTACCAACCAGGGAAAAGGAAACCACAACAAATTTATCATGTGAATCTCTTAAAGCCCTGGAAGGACAGAGAGACTTTATTGGCCACATCTCCTTCCCCAGCAGACCGGGTACTGGGGACAGCGGACGTCCCCATAACAGATTCCCTGTCGGTGGCACAACAAAATGATGTTAGGGGGTTTGTGTTCAAAAATACAGACTTTTTCTCCCCCTTACCTTGACTGACCAATGTGATCCAGCATGATATAGTGACGGAACCAGGGGTTCGAGTAAATTTAAAGCCATATAGAATCCCAGAGGCCAGGCGAGAGGCAGTCACAAAGGAAATAAAAAAAATATGTTAGAGTTCGATGTGTTAGAGTCCCACAGTGAGTGGTCGAGCCCCATAGTATTGGTCCCAAAACCTGATGGCACTCTCAGGTTTTTTAACGATTTTAGGAAACTTAACAGTGTATCCAAGTTCGATGCATACCCGATGCCTCGGGTCGACGAACATGGACAGGTTTGGACAGGCCCGCTAGATAACAACCCTAGATCTAATAAAAGGCTATTGGCAAATACCCCTAACTGAATCAGCCAAAGAGAAGACAGCCTTTTCCACTCCTGAGGGCTCATTTCAATACAAGCGGGATGCCTTTCGGTCTGCATGGGGCCCCTGCATCCTTCCAGAGAATGATGGACAAAACTTTGAGACCACATCGCTCGTACGCAGCTGCTTATTTGGTCGATGTGGTCATCCACAGCCCAGATTGGGACTCGCATCTGCACTAGTACAAGCATTGGTAGATTCCCTTAGGGAAGCATGTCTCCCGGCCAACCCAAAAAAAGTGTGCCATAGGCCTGGAGGAGGCCAAATACCTTGGGTATGTTATTGGTCGGGAAACTGGTCAAGCCTCAGACCAATAAGATTGAGGCAATTCAAAAGTGGCCCCAACCGGGAAAACAGAAAACAAGTTCGGGCTTTCCTAGGCATTACGGGGTATTACCGGCGGTTTATACCTAACTTTGCCACCATTGCTGCCCCTCTGACTGACCTAACGAAGGGTAGAGGGTCGGTCATGGTCAAAATGGAATCTTAAAGCGGAGGAGGCGTTTCAGAGGTTAAAGCAGGCCCTTTGTGTACTGCCGGTGCTGGTGACTCCGGACTTCACAAAGGAGTTTGTGGTACAGACTGACGCCTCAGAGGTGGGCCTAGGTGCTGTACTATCCCAGAACAGAGGTGGGGAGGAGCACCCGGTTGTATACCTGAGCCAAAAGCAAAACAAGCATGAAAAAACTATGCTATTGTTGAGAAGGAATGTCTTGCTATTAAGTGGGCTTTGGATTCCCTGAAGTATTACTTGTTGGGGAGGTCGTTTAAGTTGGTCACTGACCATGCTCCCCTAAAGTGGATGTGTGATAACAGGGAGAAAAATGGCCACGTGACAAGATGGTTCCTGGCTCTACAGCCGTTCAAATTTACAGTAGAGCATAGGCCGGATGCCCTCTCTCGCATGTACTGTATGATTGGGTCGATTGCTCAATCGCCGGCGCTTGAGTAGAGAGGGAGAATATGTGACGGTATGCGAGGTGAAGTAGTAGATAATCGCTATCTTTCACCTTGCATACGTTCTGTAGTGAGAGACTGAACCGGAATCCGGCTCAGGTGAACTTTAAATGAACAGGAAAAGAGCACAGAAATGCTCTGGCCTGAGACTCAGAAGGGGATCTGAGAGAGGAGCTCTGTTTGGACTTTAAAAGGTTTGCTTTGCCATGTGTTTTTGTGGGTGATGGGGACCAGCCCCACACTGTATAGTGAGGAAAATTCCTGTATAGCTTAGCGCCGGACTGCAAGGATTTATTTTACTGTCTTGTTGTTTGTTTCATATTGGCAAACCTCTGCTGAATAAAGCTGGCAACCCACCAGACATTTAAGAAATTACCTGCATGCTGACCTTATTTTTCATGAAAAGGTGATCCCTGTGAGCTAATCTCCCACACAAGATATACATATATACTCTCACAAAAGTGAGTACACCCTTCCCATTTTTGTAAATATTTTATTATATCTTTTCATGTGACAACACTGAAGAAATGGCACTTTGCTACAATGTAAAGTAGTGAGTGTACAGCTTGTATAACAGAGTAAATTTGCTGTCCCTTCAAAATAACTCAACACACAGCCATTATTGTCTAAACCACTGGCAACAAAAGAGAGTACACCCCTAAGTTAAAATGTCCAAATTGGGCCCAAAGTGTCAAAAGTTTGTGTGGCCAACAGTATTTTCCAGCACTGCCTTGAACTGTTCATTCATGGTTCCCTCAATGAACTGTTGCTCCCCAGTGCTGGCAGCACTCATGCAGCCCCAGACCATGACACCACCATGCTTGACTGTAGGAAGGACACACTTGTCTTTGTACTCCTCACCTGGTTGCCGCCACACACGCTTGACATTATCTGAGCCAAATACATTTATCTTGGTCTCATAAGACCACAGGACATGGTTACAGTAATTTATTTCCTTAGTCTGCTTGTCCTCAGCAAACTGTTTGCAGGCCTTCTTGTGCATCATCTTTACAAGAGGCTTCCTTCTGGGATGACAGTAATGGAGACCAATTTGATGCAGTGTGCAGCATATGGTCTAAACACTTACAGAATGACCCCCACCCCTTCAACCTTTGCAGCAATGCTGGCAGCACTCATATGTTTATTTTCCAAAGACAATCTCTGGATATGATGCGGAGCACGTGCACACAACTTCTTTGTCCACCATGGAGAGGCCTATTCTAAATGGAACCTGTCCTGTTAAACCGCTGTATGGTCTTGGCCACCGTGCTGCAGCTAAAGCTCCTGGTCTTGGCAAACTTCTTATAGCCTAAGCCATCTTTATGTAGAGCAACAATTCTTTTTTTTCAGGTCCTCTTTGCCACGAGGTGCCATGTTGAACTTCCAGTGACCAGTATGAGAGAGTGAGAGAGATAACACCAAATTTAACACACCTGCTCCTGATTCACACTTAAGACCTTGTAACACTGTCACATCACACCGGGGAGGGAAATGGCTAAATGGACCCAATTTTGACATTTTCACTTAGGGGTGTACTCATTTTTGTTGCCAGCAGTTTAGACATTAATGGCTGTGTGTTGAGTTATTCTGAGCGGGCAGCAAATTTACACTATTAGTTAAGGAAGAAGGGTGCGCTGATAAGTGAATAGCTGCTACCAGAATGTGTAAAAATTATGTGTGAATGGGAATGGTGCGCTTATTCAATAAATATGTGAGAAATCACTTAACCACTTAAGCCCCGGAGGATTTGGCTGCTAAACGACCAGGGGGTATTTTGCGATTCCGCACTGCGTGACTTTAACTGACAATTGCGTGGTCGTGCGACGCTGTACCTAAACGAATTTGACGTCCTTTTTTTCCCACAAAAAGAGCTTTCTTTTGGTGGTATTTGATCACCTGTGCGATATTTTTTTTTTTTTTTTTTTTTTTTTCATCACGCGCTATAAACAAAAAAGAGCGTCAATTTTGCAAAAATAACAATATTTTCACATTTTTTTATATGAAATTCCCCCCCAAAAAAAAAGTAAAAATCAAAAATTTTTTTAACATTTTTGGCCAATTTTGTTTTATGCTACCTATGTTTGCTAAAAAAAAATCGCAAAAAGCGTATTTTGATTGGTTTGCGCAAAAGTTATTGCTGCGTTTACTAACAAAGGGAAAGATTTTTGTCATTTTTGTTGTTTTTTTTTTTTTAACGCGTAATGGCGGCGATTTTTTTTTTTTTTTTTTGCGGTACTGCGACATTGCGGCGGACAGATCGGACCCTTGACTGACATTTTTGACACTTTTGGGGTTACCAGTGACATTTCTACAGCAATCAGTGCTATATATATGCACTGTTACTGTAAAAATACACTGGCAGTGAAGGGGTTAACTTTATTTGAGAGGGAGGGGCTGTGTGTCCCTAGGGGCGTGATTCTAACTGTGATTGGCTGTCTGTTGAGCTGTAGTTACACTGATCAACGGTCCTACATAGTAGAACCGTATGATCGGTGTCTCTACACAGGGGAGAATGACAGGCAGCTTGTTTACACAAGCTGCCTGACTTTCTCCCTCTCCCCCGCCGATCGCAGAGTGAGCGACGGACATCGGGTCCGCCGGTCACACGCGCGGGGTGGTCCGTGACTGCGCGGGAGCGCGCCGGCGGCGGCGCGCGCTCGCTCCCCAGAGCCTCACAGGCTAATGACGTATATTTACGTCACTTTGCCTGTGAGGGGCTGACCGCCGCAGTAAATCTACTTGCGGTGGTCGGCAAGTGGTTAAAAGTGATATGATAAGTCAACCAATAACAGGTTAAATAAATATTGACCACATAAAAATTAACTAAAGTTTCAAACTCAAAAGAATCATATCCAAAAGCAATGTATGATGGTAAATGAATATTCATACAATTGGTGAAATAAATTAGAAATCCAGTATTTCATTAATAAAGAAAAGAAACTCCTCCAACAGTGTTTGGAATGAACATTGATCATAAAAAACAGGTGGTGTGAAAAGTCCAAAATAATGAGTCAAGTAAAGTGAACGTGACTGGAATATCCCTCCACCTGGTGAAATTCCTCCTTACCCGGCAGAAAAAGGTAAGAGCAGTAAGTATAATCCAATTGTTACAGCATATATATATATATCCTGGTTTTGATCACCTCCAAACGTGCACAGACCACTAGTGCAAAGCAAACAATCCTAGCCTCTTACAAGATGTAGAAGAAAAAATGGCTCAACAATCGCTGGTATAAAGCTTAAGCGTTGTTCCCTTCTCCCTCAATAAGGATAAGTGACTTTCGGCTCACACGGTGGGCCCCCGATATACATAAAAAAATATATGGAGGCTAATAGTGCATTACCTTTGGTGATGTTTATTTGTGTGAAAAGATTGCACTTACATGATACAGGATAAATACAGATGCTAATATGGACTCGAGCAGAAAGAATTTCTGATGGGACTCGCGTCCGGCTGCAGCACGGACCGCGAGTGATGTAATGACGGCACGCCTCCCCTGCTGACGCGTTTCCTTCAATAGGACTTCGACTAAGAATGGGAGATGAAATTTACACTATTATACACGCTGTACACTCACTACTTTGCATTGTAGCAAAGTGTAATTTCTTTAGTGTTGTCACATGAAAAGATATAATAAAATATTTGCAAAAATGTGAGGGGTGTACTCACTTTTGTGAGATACTGTGTGTGTGTGTGTGTGTGTGTGTGTATATATATATATATATATATATATATATGAGGAAAAGAGTAAGAGAATAAGGGGGGGGGGATAAGGAGGGAAAAAACACACAAAGGGGTCAGTCTTGAAGTTGAAGGTAGGGTTCAGGGGTAGGAGATACAGACTCATTCGTTCTTCCACCCTCTGCAGTAGGGCAACTGAGAGGCCCTTGTAAGTTACAGGGATAAAAGGGAGGACTCCTGATGGTGTAAGCAATGAAAGACCATATGGGCCCAAGGGGCATTCCAGCAAACAGCACCTAGGGGCATAGGTCTCAATACATTGAGGTTGTTTTAAAGTGAGTCCAACCGAACCAACCAGAAGCGATTTTTGGACAGTCACTCTAATGAAATCATGATTAGTTCTTCAATCTCTGTGTTCTATCTATTGCCTGGAACCATTCCTATATTGTCGGTACCTTAGCGGTACGCCAGTGGCAGGGGATGCAGTGCCTTGCTGCTGTGATCATGAACATCTCCAGGGATTTATTATAGACATTCCTACGAATAGATGAGTTGTGTAGGAGAAACTGTGCCGGAAAAAATTCAAGCGTTACTGTTGTAACTGTGGTAATAATTTCATGTACTTTTTTACAGAAGGGCAATACATTGGAGCATGGCCACCAGATGTGAATCAAAGTTCCATCCTCCTGCTTGCATCTCCAACAGAGGCTAGAGACAGTGGGATATAACTTGTGGAGGAGAGATGGAGTTCTGTACCAGTGCGTATAGATCTTGTAGCCACATACCTGTGAGGTCATGTTTTGAAAACTTTTGTGTATGAAACACTGAATCCCATTCCTCAAAGGAGAGGGAGATTCTAAGGTCCTGTTCCTATGCTGTGCTAGAACTGCTCTGATGGGTCAACATATCACCACATAACGAGGAGTATAGTGTTGAGATTATGTATTGATGTGGTTGCTTCCTACTGTAGAGAGTCTCAAGCGGGATCAAGGGTCTAGTTCAGGTTGCTGGTGTTCCCTGGGTTAATAGAAAATGTTTTATTTGGATGTATTTTCAAAATGACAGAGTGTGTGGGGCAAGGTAAGCATTAAGGGCTGCAAAGGAAAGAAGCGTTCCCCGCTGAAATAACTGGGATGCCCAAATTTCTTTGTGTGGCTAGATGGACGACAGGAAGGCAGTAAACATGCCCAGTAAAAAGGCAGGGTTAAGGCGCAAGGGGGTCAAAGGGCCAAAGTGTGGATTGGTGGCGAAAGTTGAAAGGGAGGATTTATGGTAAACATCAAGCGTAGGCCCTAAGAAGGGGTGCAGTTTAATCTCTGCGGAAAGGTGTTGCCGCAAAAGCAACCAAAGGTGTTGTAGTGGTTGTTGCATCTGGGCTTGTTCGAGGTGAACCCAGCCTTTTATCTTGTCATGAACGTGCCAGTCCACAACACTGACGAGTAGACATGTCTAGTGATAGCGTTGAAGATCCAGGAGAACAATACCAGGTGAGTGTATTTGATTGTGGGGGGGGTTTATTTTGCCAAATGATGGTGGAACTCATGTGCTTGAAAAGCCCAAGAAGGTAGGGTAAAGGCATATTGGGATTGTTTGCATAAGATAGAGAAGTCGGGGAACATTGATCATCTTGAAGAGGGCGGCTCTTTCAAACCAAGACATTTGTAGGTTTGCCCAACTCTGTAGGTCTCAACACATAAGATCCAAAGCTATCAGAAAGTTTCGGGGAGTATAATTCTGACAAGTAAACAGGGATTTGGAAACCAATGTACAGTAGGTAATTACTTCTGGGGCCCATGTGAAGGGGAGTTGGATTTGCAGAGGTAGATTAAGTTCACCGATAGCAAAACTGCAGATGATTTTGCATAGTTTATCTTCAAATTTGAGATTTGACAGAAGTGCTCAAGATCCCGGAGTAGGTTAGGTAAGGAAATGTGGGGTTAGGTAGAGTAAGATGTCTCCTGAAAACGCTGATAACTTTTATACGTGCGGTCCCGAAACCTCAATGCCCTTTATAACCAAGTGAAAGAGCCAGCAACTCCAAATCCATATGAATGAATTATTCGTTACATGTAGTGATGAGCCAAACACCCTCGAATAGGGGAAATGTTCTAGCGAACATACGAACACGAACAATCACGAACAACAAAGTCCTAATTTTTAAGGCTTAAATGTAAGAGACTATTAATCACCTGCTGACGTCAGTATTTTTTTTACTGCACCTGAGCAATGGATTATGGGGCACTGGTGACATCAGTATAAAAAATAGTTTGGGATAAGTCAAGTGAGCCCCGTTTGTAGCAGCATACTCGGCCCAGACGGAGTGTAGAGCATATTTAAAATTCTCATTCTGAGCAAGATATTATGGTTTCATTTTTTTAAACTCATATTTTTGTATTGATCACTATGGAGATATTGATTTGCACACCTTTTGGATTAATTATTTTTCTAATTCCTTTGTGTCCAGAATATAGGTTGTTGCATTACTTATTTTTGCTCTAAGCGCACAATTTTTTGTTAGTTAATTTTTTGTTAAGTCCGGGTCACGAACCCGGACTTAACCCAAACTTGACCCCGATCCCGAACCCCATTGAAGTCAATAGGGACCCGAACTTTTGAGCACTAAAATGGCTCTAAAAAAAACATGGAAAGGGCTAAATCTTGTTAAGAGCATGGCAAGTGCTCTGCAAACAAACGTGGATAGGGAAATAACTTAAAATAACATAAAAAACATAAAAATAAAAAATAATCATCTTGATCTAGGAGGACGAGGCCCATATTGAGTAGGAGGTTGAGGTGGCGGTGGATGTGGCGGTGTAGGTGGAAGCGGCGGTGGAGGAGGACGAGGTAGCCAACACTGGTTTTTGTTTTTAATTTTATTTCTTTTTAAATTAGGGTACACCCCAAAAGTACAAGGTACAGACAAGTCCTGTGGGATCCATGCCTGGTTCATTTTAATGAACGTGAGCTTGTCCACATTGGCTCTGGACAGGCGGCTGCACTTTGTGATAAGTGTACACCCTGTGCTGGTGGTCCTGGTTGTTGTGGCGTGCCGACAAAGCTTTTCCACATTTCATACATGCTAACCCTGGCTTCTGAGGTGCTGGCAGTGCCCTGGCTGCGTTGGTGACCTCCTCCTCCTCTGCCTTAGCCTTGTGCTTCCACTGTGCCCCCGCTGTCAGGTGGAAATGCCACCAGCATCGCTTCTTGACCTTTTGGCTAAGATCAAGTGTAGTATCTGTTGTTATCAGTTAATTCAGTAATCAGTAAAACTGCCTGCTGTCGTTTACCCCTGGCTGTGCTGAAGTTGGTGGTGAAGGTGTGGGAGGATGAGGAAGCGGAGTAGGAGGAGTTAGCAACAGGAGGCAAATTGAAGCGCCCTGCAATCCTCGGTGGTGGAAGGAGATGCGCCAAACAAATTTAAAGGGTGTATCTCACAGTAACATAATCAGCAAACACTGAAAAATTATTAATTTTACCCTAAATGGATGTTTATTAAATAGCAGAATAGAACAACAGCATCCAAAGGGTGTATCTCACACGTACAGCTACAGACTAGGCCGCAATTTAATATTTTTTTCCCTAAATGGGTGTTTATTGAATAGCGGCATAGAACAACCGTATACAAAGGGTGTATCTCACAGTAACATATGCAGACTAGGCCGCAATTACATTTTTTTTCCCCTTTTTTTTTTATTGAATAGCGGGATAGAACAACAGTATCCAAAGGGTGTATCTCACAGTAACGTATGAATGAAAAATTTTTATTTTTCCCTTTAATTGGTGATTTTTGAATAGGAGATTAGAACACAGCAGTGTCTAATGGCTTTATCTCACAGTAACATATAAAGGAAAAACTGAAAAAAAAATTTCCCTTTTAAATTGTTGATTTTTGAATAGCAGATTAGAACACAGCAGTGTCTAAATGCTGTATGTCACAGTAAAGTATGAATAAAAACCTGAAAAATAATTATTTTTCCCTTAAATTGGTGATTTTTGAATAGTAGATTAGAACAGCAGTGTCTAAACGCTGTATGTCACAGTAAAATATGAAGCAAGAAACATTTTTTTTTTTTTTTTTTAAATCCAGATTAAGCAGACACATATGCATTGAGCTTGCATTAAATGTCCACTGCACGCCGCCCACCTAACAGACTGATAAAAGTTTTTTTGTTTTTCTCCCTCCTCCTCACTGGGCTCAGGTCAGGGCAAAAAGATCGTGCACTGCACCCCTACACAATAAAATCGAGGTAGATCTGATTAAAGAAGATGCTTCTGTCCTGTGTCCTATTCTTTCCCTGAAAGCAATCTCTCCAGCCTGTCCCTACAATAATCTCCTATCTCTCCCTCAAATCATCAGCAGCAGCAGGAACCTGTCCCTACAGTAGTTAGAGCAGAGTGACGTGCAGCTTATATAGAGGCTGGGTCACATGCTGCACTGGCAAATCACAGCCATGCCATTAGTAGGCATGGCTGTGATGGCTTCTAAGGGCACACTAGTTAAACGCTTGTTGATTGGCTGCCCTGCAGCTGTTGAAATCGCGCCATTAAACCCGTTCCAAAATAACCGATCAACAGACTGTATCCCGAATATACAGTAAAATGTTTGGGTCCGTGTCCGGGTACCGAAAACCCAAAAGTCCGGTATGATCCTGAACAATACAGTCCGTGTTCGCTCAACCCTAGTTACTATGCAGAGCTGCACAAGATTTTGCACTCTCCAGTTTTAGTAAATCAACCTCATTGTGGAGCTATAGCTATTGGAACAATGTTACATTGCTGTATTTCCTCCCTCATTAAAGACTAAGTTCACCTTTCAGGGTATAGTTTCATTACTTATAAAATATATAGAAGCATTTTAAATATTTATTTATGGTCCAGCCATCTCAATGTGCATTTTTCTCAGTTTCTCAGTTTAAATGAGAGTTCTCACCTCATTGTGTTTGAAAAATGTTTTCTGCTTCCATCACTTCCTGTAGGTCTTGAGACATCCAAAACACGTTGAATCCCTGAATGCACTGCCTTCCTGCATTACAGAAAAGGGAAAACAGAAAAGGGCGTGATAGGGTGTGTTCACCACTCTGGACCACACCTTTCTCATTACTCTACCACCTTCCACCCATTTTCTGTATAATCTGATTGTATAATCTCATTTAGATCTACACCATCTGTAGTGCAAGGGCCTGTCTGATTTGATACAAATTGATAGATTGTTCAAGTGTTCATATTCAATAGTTCTGGTAAACCTAATGGAAATTGTACAGAGATTATACAATTCGATTGGATAGTGTATGGGCAGCTTTATACAAGTACATAGGAGGGAGTGAATGGGGACATTCAGCTGTCAGGCTCAATTCACATCTCTGTGTAGTGGGAACCCATATTCCTGCTTGCATTTTTTTCTATTTAAATTTTTGGAGTATTTGCTCGTAGCATATATGGCAGCCCAATTCATTTGAATGGGCTGCCCTACGTGCAACAATTGCCCCAAAAAAGCTCCACAACTTTTTTGTAGAGTTGAGTGTGGTGCATTTTTTTACCATGCTTTTTGGTGCATTCACAGCGTGTTTCTGAAATGCAAGGCAAAGCTCACAATTTCTGTGCAGTTTGCCATGCATTTATAAAGCACAGATGTGAATGGCGCCTCATTGTTCTTGTGTAAATAAACTGATTTCAGTTTCATTACACATTTTATGCCTATTTTTTCCTGTGAAAATTGATTTCAATGGGCTGCCCTACACAAGGCAAAGTAGCTCATGGGACATTTTGGCATGATGCAGGTTGCACATTTTTTACTGTGAATTTTGCTGCGTTTGTCACCCATTTTTTCTCCTGTGACAAAAGGTGTGTTTGCTTATACGTTTGGTGTGCCATTAACAATTAACGAAGCCGAAAGCTCAACTAGTTCATTCTAGGTGTATAAAGGTAGCCATACAATTCTGTATGGCTACAAACAATACAATCTCATTGTGCATTCTCTTTACAAACTCCTTTAGATTTATCAAAACTGTGTAAAAGGAGGACACCCATCTATCCAATCACTCGGTCTACAATTAGGCAGCTCCTTGCATTTCATAGTTGATGGTAGGTCTAAAGGAGATTGTACAGTCAAATTGTATACTGTATGGTGAGCATTACAGAACCCAGGGCACACTTCTCCTGTTTTCAATACTACAGCTATCCACATAGGCTGCTATCTGATTGCTCAGCTCCTGTACACTCTGCTAAATTAACAAGGAAGAGGTGAGTGATCTTCTTGAAGGGGAAGGCAGCTGCAGGGTGTGCGCTAATCAGGTCAGCATTTTTCTAAAAACAACAAGCTGGACACTAAGGTAAGGACTTTGTAGGATACCTTCCTTCTTTTCTCATTTCCTTCCTTCCTTCCTTGAAATAATTGTAAACTCTCCAGACATTCTATTACCCATGCTATATTAGTATTGCTCATGAAAACTGAAAACAGTGGGACATTTTTAAGCATAGATTATTTTAATAGCATAATTTATTACAGCCCAGTTTGGCATCAATATTCTGAATGCAGTAATGGCATGGTTGTTGTGACTGATGCCTTTAAAAGTCTGACTTTTACATCTTAGCCAGATTGTGCTTTAGTCAGTCTGGTCCACTGTGAATACAAAAAGACTGAAATGCAAATGAGAGTAAAGTATGCTAAGAGCACAGAGACAAGAATCTCATATAATAGAATAAAATGAAGAGCAAGAAGAATATCAGGAAATACTAGCATTATACATAAGATTACTAAAGCAGTAATTAAACAAGAGTTAAATGTAAAAAGCAAGTTGTATTTTCACTTGATTTCACACAAACTTTTCTAAACGTCCGGGTATTAAACCTAAATCTTTATGTATGAGGTCTGGGAGCAGAGGCAAGAGGTGATTGGCTAACACTGGCAAATCATTTTAAATCCAAGTTGAGGAGCGAAATGGGGTGATAATTGCTACAGGACGATGTATCCTCACATGGCTTGGGAAGGACCACAATCTGCGCTTGCAGAAGATGAGTTGATGGGAGATGTGAGTCATCAATTGATTCAAAGGCTTTAGCCAGAAATGGTGAGAGAAATGGCGCAAGGGTATTGTAGAACTGAGGGGTGAACCCGGAGTCGATAGTGCCATATCATGGATATAAGAGTGCATAGCAGTCAACAGAAGAAGTGCGTGGGACTGGATGAGGAAGGTTATATAGTAGGCGTAATATTTACAAAATCCAGAAGCTATTGCTTCGTTATTGTGATTTTTAGTATTTGCTGATGATATGGGATTGATTGTCGGGGTTGGCAAGGGTAATTACCTGTGCCAAGTGACGTCCACATTTATTGGTCTAAGAGTAATAGAGATGACTTCCTTTGTCCCTGACTAGGAGTGTACGGTCGGAAACCAGAGGCAGAAGGTTGCGTCTCACATTCGACAGATCAAGCAAGGTGGTGGAGTCAAGAGTGAATGTATGCATATTCTCAAGTGAATCGATGCAGTGCAAAATTCTGATGATGTTAGTGGTCTGTTCTCTTTTAAGTCTGAATAAATAAATAAATATACCCCTGAGGACGCATTTCAGTGCCTCCCATTGATTTAGTGGGGGAAGTCGAATCAGTTGCATGAGTGTGCGATGTCATGAAAATTTAATTGACCCTACTATAGGAATTGTGGGGAGCAGAGTAAAAACTATTGTCTCTCTCATTTTGGTATAGTACTCCCCACACATCTACCAAGGGAAGTGTACTTATTTGAGTTTGTATAGTAGTCAAGTTAACGGGGGGGGGGAAGAGGACTTACTAGTGGATGAATTGAGCTGTGGTATCAAGGAACATTCAGATCCCAAATATCAGGTCTCCGCCACCAAGTGTCCCAGGCATGCCACAACAGGCTAGATAAATTGGGATTGGTCCTGGGTGGGAGAATATATATTAGCCACAGTAAAAAATACCATTCATGCATTTAAATTTCAAGACCTCTGGTTGAAAAGACCAGTGAAAGGCTATGGTCACCCTTTTTAATTTGGCTACCCGGTTTGTACTATGAAAGCTGGTCATAAAATAAAGTATTTATTCCGCAGCTGTGGGATCTTATCATTACAAAATGAGTTTCCTGCAGGAGGAGAATATGGATCTTGGATTTATGAAAATGGTAAAATAGCTGGGAATGTATACTGCTGTGTGCGGTAATTTTGTTAATAATAATAATAACTAATAAATACCACAAGAGGAGCTAAGAGTGGAGTGTTTCTGATACATGTTTTCATAATTCAGATTGGTAGTGGAGAAGGACTACAATGGCCAAGACACAGATTGTCCATATACAGGAGGGGAGAGTCTTAAGCAAAGCTGTGGGTATAAGTATGGTCTTGACCAGCTTACACTACTCCCAGTGAACTGCAGCATCTGTGGTTTCCACAGTGCCCAAGCTTTTTGACAGGAACTTAGTAAGCGAACTTGATCTGTAACTTCTAAAACAAGTGTGGGCACTCTGCCAGGCTTGTCTTGCCACAGTTCACACTTGCCACACTATCTGCTTGCACAATCACAAACTATGCAACATCAAGACATGCAATCATGCAGTACTATGTCGTGTCAGACAGCCAGAGTGCCTGCCCTTGTTGAGGTAAATGAATGTAGCACTAACCCCCAATAGGGCTGCTGGCAACAGAACGGTTCTATCTGTACAGAGGCCACTATCTGTACAGAAGCCACTGGTCACCCAAACATACAGACAATTAAAATTCAATCCAGGAGTTGTCTTTTTAGGATTTTTAGCTCAAGAAATATAACAGAGGATGAGTTTAGGGTCACAAAATTGATCAGCAGTGATAACAAAAGAACTAACTTCTCTCAATTCTTCAATCTCCGCTTCTCTGGAGGTAGGCAGGGATGTTGGATTATCTAGGGTGCTGCATCTGTTGACCACAGGGCAGTCACTAGCAAATGTCTCTCCCTCTCGCTTTCTCTCTACATAATCGTCAGTTCCCCAAGAAGATCCTAGCTCACAGGGTCCTAAGAGCTGTGTGGCACCTCAGCCTTCTCAGGTGGATCCTCAAAAAGGGAGATGACAAGTTCTCCTCCAGACTCTGACTCTAAAACTGTATCTTTCAATACTGAGGCCCAAATGGTGGGTTCTTGTCTTAGTAGTCCTTCTCCTAGGGGCAGCAGCTCCTGGAATACTGGAACCCTCCCCGATGGGGAAAGAACCCTTTGCCCAGGGCTCCTGCACATTCATCACATCAGCAGCCTCCTTCTGGTTGCTCCCTTCCAGAGATTGGCCAAGGCATGATAAATATAATTTAAATCTCCCTCCCTATACTCTCAATGCTTCTTCCAGAGGCAGGGGGAAGCAATCAAATTCTCAACCTAGGTATCCTGAGCAGACCAAACATTCAACCATCACTCCACTAAATACAGAGCCAAAAGCCTAACTGGGAGCAACTATTCCACCGACTATAGTGGAGCCAATACCTAAATTTACCTAACGGATTATTGGCAAGGGCGCTACACGCACACACATCTTGTGCTTGCCGAGTGACTTCCTGTTTGAGAAGACTTGTGCACTTCAAGAACAGTCGGTACAACATGGGGAGTAATGTTGTTGAATAAAACTGCTTTCCTCTAACAGCAGGAAAATAGGAAAGACATGTACCCTAGCCAGTAATGAAAGATGTGTTCCTTTTGCACTACCATATTTTTATCTAAGATACTTAAAATGCCTGAGAAATTCATCATCCAGCAGTGTGAGACCTATACTGCAGACAGCAATAGATTGCATGCATGCCAATGTCTAAATTACAATGTGCACTAGTCATTTGTATTCTTTTTTTTTTAAATAAAGGAGCCAAAGTTAAAAAGCTTCCATCTGGATAATGTCTACTTCTAGCTCTGCTGGCCATTTACTATTAAAGACTAATTCTGGGAAACTAAAAAATCATTCCTTGCAGTGGGACTGTGCCTGCACTGCATTAGTTAATTTCTTGTTTTGGCCTAAAGATTTACTTGTTCCTCTACCCCTCCCTGCAGCTAGATTGATACCCGTAGCTACTTCTTCCCCATGCTCCAGCGGTCTAGGATCCTGATTTTATCAAGACCAATGTAGGGTCTATAGCCCTGCACTGGACATGATGGCATCAAGGGACAGTCCTGCACCAGCACATAGAGGAGCGCCATTTGCGAGGAGTGCAGAAGATCAGGTAAGAAAAACAGTTTCTCCTCTCCCCTAAACAAAATAAGATATTAACCCTTGCAGTGCGGGTACACAATACTACAAGGGATAATTTTTTAAATAGCCTGGAGTTGGACTTAACGACCAGAAAAAAATTGTATATCTATTGCACAGATCTTAGGGTAAGAATGGGTCTGCCAGAATAGATTTTCCTATCCAATGACTGTTACAGTCTCAATCTTCAAGGTGTGTATACATTGTATAAACATGCACAATCAATTTTGTGAGGGCAGTCCCGAAATCAAATGCATTAAGATAGATTGCTTGCTGGGAGGGAGCTGAAAATACTGTATATCTAGGGCAGACCTTTACTTCACATCACACAATTGTTTTTTTTTTTTTGGTTTGGAGGGCTAAGGAGGAATCAATATCCTTCTCCTGACCATCTTTCTCCCTGAAGATCAACATTCAGTGCCAAGTTGTATACCATATGAAGGGTTACAGAGGAGAGGTCTGTTTTGCCATCACAGCATCAATGTTTTTGACCCTTTGGGGTCTCGTCTTTCTGGGAAGCAGGTAACAATCTCTCCGGTAACTAGTTGGCCGGAGAGATTGAAGGCAAAAGGAGAGACAACTCCCATTGGTTGTACCCGGCCTCTGGAGGATAGACATTGACAATCACACTGCACATACCAAGCTGTATTAGGACGGTCACTTATTTTATGGGGGACTAAAGCACTTTCACTTTGTTTGCATATATATGCATACACATTTTAATGCTTATTAAGGAACCTTAGGAACCTACTTGTTACATAAACGACCCTGAATCTTTTATCCTCTATTCCCCAACTCAGGGAGGATTCAGATATACTGTATTTTCTGGCGTATAAGACTACTTTTGAACCTCAAAAAAATCCCCCAAAAATGGGGAGTCGTCTTATACGCCGAGTATAATATCTCCAAGGTAACCTAAGTATAAGTATTACCGGTAGATGTAATCTCTCAAGACGCTGGCTGTGTGGGAATCCTGTACCGGTATACCGTATGTACTGTAGCTTCGGCTACTAACAGTGTACCACTCTGAGCCAATCATGGAGAGCGATGTATTCTATTATTGAATGCAAAGCCTGCTCGGATTGGTGGAGTAACATCAGCCTGCCTCTCTGACTCTGCCAATCCGAGCAGGCTTTGCATTCAATAATAGAATACATCGCTCACTGTGATTGGCTCAGCGCGGTATACTGTATGTAGCCGAAGCTACGGTACATACGGTATACCGGTACAGGATTCCCACACAGCCAGCGTCTTGAGATTACATCTACTGGTAATATTTATACTTAGGGTACTTTGGAAATATTATGAGAGATTACATGTATAACAGTACTTGGGGTACCTTGGAGATCTATGAGAAATCTGATGTTTTTCAATGGTGTTGCCTTGCTTCGGAAGGGGGGTAGTCTTATACGGCGAGTATAGCCCAAAACCTATGTTTACACTTGAAAATTAGGGAGGTCGTCTTATACGCCCAGTCGTTTTATACGCCGGAAAATATGGTACCTATTCCCCTAAATAAGATCTCCATGGTCAACCATTCCCTGTATACTGAAAAAAGTAGGGATATGTCCCCCTAATGGCCCTAATTGATTTCAACAAATTTAATAATAATTATAGAAAAGTGTTAAGTCCCTCCTCTGGTGACCGTTGATCAAGGCTTATATGTTACAAAAATTGGAGTAGGTGAAAAACAAGAAGTCTTACCACCAGAAAGAGATCAACCATGGGCACCAATGAGGCAGACTGCATAAATGATTAGAAAAAAAGTATTTTATTAGGCACTTGTGCCGTGAAAAAACATATTATACAGGTGACAAGATGTGGCACATCAATATATAGTAAAAACAATTAAAAACAACAAGCACAAGAGATGGATGGCCATGGACAGGGAAGGCTGCAATGGACTGATGTGTGTATATACAAATGGGCTCGTGCTGGCTCGAACAACTGGATGATACACAATGTCCCAATTGACCACTGTAAATGGCTGGATAGAAAAATTGCCTCAAAGATCATAAGAAATGTAACCAAGAGAGCACCGTGGTCCCATTAAGGGAAGGACCTGTAAATAATGACTAATGATAATTATAGCAAATGAATGAGATGCACTGCTGTCCAAAATTGCCCATACACAGTAGCTGGATGATCCGGGTAACCACAGGGTAGTAAATGTTTCCAAAAATGGGTAAAGGACAAAAGATAAGGAGAAGACCTGAGTCCAATGTTCCAGACAGGGCAAAACTGATGTTATCTTGGTTAAAGATTATGGATGGCAGCAGATAGCAGGACCGGAAATGGCAGTCTATCACTCCGTTATTATGACCAATTGGCAAGTTAATAAATGCAAGTATGCGGAGGAAGTACAGAGGGAATCATCCAGTGTGTTATGTAGGTAGCATACCCATATGTCCAAGCAGGATTCCTAGATGTCCGTACCTCCGTGTGTAGATCCCTGGAGTTGCCGGCAATGGCGTTCCTCATCCGGCGTTCTCCTTCCGCGCTCACTCTGCAGACTTCCTGGTGTGGACGTGCAGGTCCGTTAGCATCGGCCTGACGTCATGTCCGGCGTAGAGAGTGTAGAGGCAGGGGAACAGCAGGGAAGCCGCCGTGCATACGTCCAAGGATTACGGAGGGGGCAATTCCATCAACTGTGGGCAGGTGACGCCAACGCTGATGCGTTTCACTGGCAGAGCGCCAGTTTCTTCAGAGCTGTATACTCCAGCATCTGTTGGGAGTGAACCTATACATACAGGTGGTATACTGCGAGATGAATACTGTTGCTTAGGCCCTGAGGAAGCACGCAGCGAAATGCGCTGGCCTCTGAGGAATCTTTACCACGGTACTTAATAGAGAACCACGACCTTTGTTTTTATAATATATGTGTTATGTTGTCCAAGAGATGCACTTTGACATTGTTATATTTTAATATGTAGAAATAAATTGTGATATTTTTTATATAATTATTTTTTTGTTTACTCCTTTATGGCCTGTAAAGTCTGACTTAGTCCACCTTTTCTTCTCTGCTCTAAGATCTTTATAAGTAGCAGCATCTAAATTAGCCTGAATACTATGCCTAACATAAAATATCAACAAGAATAAGTGTGCTCACCCCTTGAATAAATCATATAGATACATAAATAAACATCATCAAAGAAATAAAAAAATATGTATATAATTTAATAAAAGACCAAATAAATGCACAAAAACGTATGCAACATAATCCCAAAAGCATAAGGTGCAAAAAAATGTGCAGATATGAATCTTAATTTCAAGAAGTGGAAAATAAAAAATATGCAACAAAATATCCAATAAAATGCAAAAGAAGTGCAAATAAATGAATTCATTAATTTATAAACATATATGTAACAAGTCCCAGAAGATAAAGAGCAAAAGGTCCAAAAAGAAAGCCTTTGCTGACAGAAAATCGAATCGGGTGATTTAAATAGTGTTCACAGTGCCACGGAAATTGTCAATAAGGTGCTTCCAGTACTTGAGAGAGATCGGTAATGCAAAGCAGCTTACCAAATGAAATAGATCTCAGTGCTAGAGATTTAAATATACTCACCAAAAAAGGTCACCCTCCTCACCCAGCTCAAAAGGACCATCCATCCAACATGGATCATCACCACAGAACTCTGTGTAGTGAAACACTCCACTCGATGGATCATAAATCAGCATTTATCACATAATTCCAATGGTATTTATAGCCACAACATCCATATAGGAACAAAAGACAGGAGAAGCCTCGTGGTGTAGTAAACTTAACCAGATGAAAACCTCCTGCACAAAAGTGTGATATCCCAGTGAAATATATAGAGAATAACTCCACGGCACGGGCATATAGCCTCAAGCCGTGCTTCCCTCTTGGACTGGGTATGTCTTGCAGCTATTAAAAAAAAAACTAAAAGAGAGTGCACCACTTTAGTGCATTATTCCACAATATTTATTTAAAAAAGTGGGTATAGTTTTAGACTTTTATTTTCTTAATAAATACTGTGGGATAATGAACTAGGCTGGTGCCCCCTCTTTTGTTCATTTTTTTTGTAGTACACTTAAACAGCATTTAATAACTTAATATTACACTTACAATGTCAGCAATATAGTACACAGCGTTTGTTACATCTCATCCAATCACAATCACAATTCCCAACAGCAGCCGTGCGTGATGATGTCATTCAATCAGCCTCCATGAGCTTAAAGCTGCATGGAGCTTAACCACTTGCCGACTGCCGACATTAATCCTACTGTGGCAGTGCGGCTCCCCTGGGTCCAGCGACGTACACCTACGTCGCTGGACCCTAGTGGTCTCGGCGGCGCAAGGCTCGCTCCTGCTGTGTTTATATCGTTTTCCCGATCATCGGGGAAAGTGTGAGAAGACCTGCCTGCTTATGTAAACAAAGCATGTGGATCTTCTCAGTGACAGATAGGGAGAGATCACAGGATTCAGCATAGCTGAACCTGCGATCTCTGTCTGTGTCACAGAACCCCCACATGTCAGTAAGCATGAGCCATACATTTAACCCTTTGATCACCCATAGGGTTAACCCCTTCCCTGCCAGTGTCATTATTACAGTAACAGTGCATATTTTTAGCACTGATTACTGTAGTAATGTCACTGGTCCCCCCATAAGTGTCAAAAATATCAGTTAGGGGTCCGATCTGACCGCCACAATGTCGCGGTCCTGCAAAAAATTGCAGATCGCCGCCATTAATAGTAAAAAAAAAAAAAAAAAAAACAATAAAAATTACATAAATCTTTCCTGTACTTAGTAAACAAGATAACTTTTGCGCAAACCAATCAAAATACGCTTATTACGATTTTTTTTTTTACCAAAAATATGTAGCACAAAACAAATTGGCCTAAAATGTTTAAAAATTTAGATTTTTAAATTTTTTTTGGGAATGTTATATAGCAGAATGTGAAAAATATTGTGTTTTTTTTTTTTTTTTTTTCAAAATTGTCGCTCTTAAAAATTAAAAATCGCACAGGTGATCAAATACCACCAAAAGAAAGCTATATTTGTGGGGAAAAAAGGACGTAAATTTTATTTGGGTACATCGTCGCACGACTGCGCAATTGTCCGGTAAAATAATGCAGGGGCAAGCAAAGAGAGAAGCCGCTCTGAATAGATGCAATCTGACAGAGAGAGAAGGATGCCACTCAGATTGGCTGTGGCCCAAGCAGAAATGAAAAACACCTCCCTGATTGGTTGCAGCCAGTCTGGGGAAGGCAGTCACTTTTAATAGGTAATAAAAAGTGGATCAAGAATAGATGGCTACAATCAGCCCCTCCAAAGTTATTGACTCTTAAAAGTCTGCTTCATCACTTTATGCTTATGAACCAATTGTACACTAATCAACAGAAGGACAAGGCTATAAAATCATTTTTAGTGTTTTGACTAGCCTTATTATAAAAAAATCATTGGCAAAGTAATTACAGGATATCATGACCATTTATAAATATACAGGAAAATGTAAAGGAAGCCCAAAGTAAACTAAAGGTATTTTTAGATCAGTGGTCCTAATAGGGAGGCATGAGTTGGAGAGTCTCCACTTCTGACCTGCATGGGGTTTTATATATTAGAATTTTCTTACAGTAGGTATGAGATGGGGCACGAACAAGGGTTTAGAGGAATCATATTACTTACTAGTCTTTGGGTAGAAATTGTTATTGTACACTTTTACAAAAGTTTTTAAGTATAAAAATGTACTTTAAAAAGAAAGAAGAAATCTTAGGCTATCACACTGGCATAGAAAGCAGGCGTTTGAAGGGCATTTTTTAAATCTGCAAATGATACAATGGACAGCACACAGTGCGGTTCACATTATCAAAACATAAAGCGTTAGCATTGTGTTGCTTTAAAGCAGGGGTGGGGAACCTACGTCCCGGGGGCCGTATTCGGCCCTCGAAGTCATTTGGTCCGGCCCCCCGTGCAGCTGAGTCTGTGTCTCTCAGCTGATCTGTCAGAACGGAGCCAATGCTTCCTGTATAGTTCCGGCTCCATTCTGACAGTCTGAGTGAGTCACAGGTGGAGTGATATCAAATGCACTCCGCCTGTGACCAATACAGGAAACATCGCCTCTTCCTTCAGCGTGGCGCCGCTGCTAGCCAGCATTTCCCACCAGCAGCACACACAGCTGTACCAGCCAGAACCAGCAGTACCAGCCAGAGCCAGCAGTACCAGCCAGAGCCAGCAGTACTCACAGCAGTACCAGCCAGAGCCAGCAGTACTCACAGCAGTACCAGTCAGAGCCAGCGGTACTCACAGCAGTACCAGCCAGAGCCAGCAGTACTCACAGCAGTACCAGCCAGAGCCAGCAGTACCCACAGCAGTACCAGCCAGAGCCAGCAGTACCAGCCAGAGCCAGTAGTACCCACAGCAGTACCAGCCAGAGTCAGCAGTACCCACAACAGTACAAGTCAGCAGTACCTACAGCACAGTACAAGCCAGCAGTACCCACAGCAATACCAGCCAGCAGTACCAGCAAGCAGTACTAGCCAGCAGTACCAGCCAGCAGTACCCACAGCACAGTACAAGCCAGCAGTACCAGCCTGAGCCAGCAGTACCCACAGCAGTACCAGCCAGCTGTACCCACCAGCAGTACCAGCCAGCTATACACACCAGCATTACCCGCCAGCAGTTCTTTTCAAAACTTACAACCACAAAGTTGACTGCGTTGCAGACTGACCAATGCAAACCTGGAAAACCAGTTGCGAGTAGCATCAATACCAGCTAACATCACACACCTCACCAAAGAGAAGCAGTTGCAGCCATCACATTAGGGATGAGTTAATTAAATTTTTGACCAAATATAACGCACATTTTTAAGTTGATAATTTTGTACGGCCCCCAAATGATTTTATAAATACCCAAATGGCCCTTGGCAGAAAAAAGGTTCCCCACCCCTGCTTTAAAGGGTAACTCCACTTTAATGGGGGAAAAAAATTGCAAATAACGAAAAAACAATATAGCGTATACAATTGCATCACAAGTATTATTGTAATTGATTGTTATTAAAAATTACCCTTCCTTTTCAATATGCAGCTGTTGTAATTTTCTATAAATGCAATGCAATATGGCTACCTAGAGCTGTTCTGTACACAGAATGTGTACTGACCACACCCCAGAAACATAATTTCCTGTTTGTGTGATTGGTTTACCAATTTTCCCAGAAGTCTGTCTTAGATACAAGTCGGATTTCTGGCATCCCCTACAACAAAAATGTCATTTTTAGGCAGATACTCCCAATAGGAACATGTCTATAGGGATGCAGCAGTTTTACTAATTAGAGCCCTGCAGCTGCCACAGCTGATATATAATAATGAAACCACTCCCATTTGACCCACCAGCACAGAGACACAGAGGAACAAACAATGATTTCTTCAGAATAAAAAAAGGTAGGAATCTTCCACAAAGTTTGTTAAAATCCTTGCAATGTACAGAGATCACCCAGAGGGGAATGTTTTTTTCTCAACAAAAGTGGAGTTACGCTTTAAAATTGAAGCCTCATGTTGAGTCAGGAGGTGTTTGAAGCCTTTTAACGCCTCCCATTCAAGTCTATGGTAACTCTTCACACATGCTCTGGCAGGCATTTGCGGCACGGTTGCAAGGCGGTTGTGGGGCGTTAAAAGTAGTTTATTTCCTGTAATGTCACTTCCCATTTAAAAATAGGCATTTGTGGAGTGGTTTTAATGTGCCTTAATGCTCATCAAACTCTTCAAAACGGAGCGTAGGGCGTTTGGGGAGCGTTTTTAACTCACCCTTAATGCTTGTAAAACACCAGTCTAGAGCCCATATAAAGTTCATTAACATGAGTCTAACACCATACTAACGCTATTTGAACGTTTGTGACATGTTAGAAATTTAACCAAGTGTGAACAATCCCTAGGAGAAACCCTGAGTCCTGTTGTTTGTTCAGCAATGCAGTCCAAACTCTTTCCTAATGTAGAAAGAACTTTGTAATGAAATAAAGCTGGATGCTATAGGTTAATGCACATTCGTATGCTTCTTCAATGCTGCCTTCTTGAATAAGCCTGATAGAACATACTATATGTTAACTCCCACAGTTTTGCTTTAGTATTGCTTTTGTTACTTGTCCTTACAGCAACTGCAGTTGGCTCCTGCATACAAAGAAACTGAATCTTTGGTAGTCATTGCTTTTCAAATGCCTTACTGATCTAAAAACTACAAAATACACTGCCTGGCCAAAAAAAATGTTGCCACCTGGAATTAACTAAGCAACTAACTAAACTAAGCATGCAGTAACTTTCCTATTGGATAATTACTGCATGTGCCCAAAGAATGAGGTCAGCTGACTATCTGAATATACTGAATGACCAGGTTATTCCATCAATGGTTTTTTTCTTCCCTGATGGCACGGGCATATTCCAAGATGAAAATGCCAGGATTCATCGGGCTCAAATTGTGAAAGTGGTTCAGGGAGCATGAGACATCATTTTCACACATGGATTGGCCACCACAGAGTCCAGAACTGAACCCCATTGAGAATCTTTGGGATGTGCTGGAGAAGGCTTTGCGAAGTGGTCCAACTCTCCCATCATCAGTACAAGATCTTGGTGAAAAATTAACGCAACACTGGATGGAAATAAATCTTGTGACAATGCAGAAGCTTATCGAAACAATGCCACCATGAATGCATGCCATAATCAAAGCTAAAGGCGGTCCAATGTGTGTGACCTTTTTTTTTGGTAGTTACTTTTTTTTTGGTCAGGCAATGTATGTACTGGTTAAAAATGTATGCTTAGTTTCTTGTGGCTTTGGAGTCTGAGAGGTTTGAGAGGCTTTTTGACTTTTAGACGCTTATACTTTTACTGTATGAAACTCTGATACCATAGCAGGCTTGTGATGTGTCACCCAATGTACTAAACCTGTACCTTCTTAAGTAATTTTTTTTTCTTCATAGTCTTAGTATGCAATAGGGAAATACATACACATCAGGAAAGCATCACTGCTTCTTTGCTCCTCATTCTAATTTTGATTGACCATGCAAACACTTTTTGAAATCTATTTGGGCTGTTCATGTCCACAGCTGATGAAAAAAAGATTGAAGAAAAATACGATTGTTTTATTTTCTCATAAAATAGTCATAACCCCCATAAGTAAATAAAACAGAGCTGTAAGGTTTTATGTCTGAAGGCTATATAGCTAGAAAATATTTTAACATACACTGATAGAACTAGTAAGTCAGTGAGAATAATGATCGCTTCTTAGAAAAAGAGACAAAAAAGCGGTTACTGAGACAGCAGCCCAAAGGATCTTCCGTACCTAACAGCCTCAAACGTACTTCAAGTACATGAGTTAAGATGATTTGTTAACCCTTGCTTATTATAAACTTAGCTTATAAAAAGTAAAATAGAAAAAGAAGTATCTGCATTACTCAATATGCAGCCTGACCACATTACATTAATAAATTAAGAGTGTTCAATAGGACTTTTAAGTTATAAGGTGCTAACAGAACTAGACATCTGAAATGACAAAAAATGCCCTGAAACCTAAAGCAGATGTAAAATAAGTACTGTGATTTTTGCTAATACTTAAATGTTCTATAGTTCCATTGTGTTCTTCTATGCATTTATTCTGGGCAAGGGTAGTGATACGTGGCATCAGAACCCCCTGCAGGGTTGCAGTGGTGGCACTGAAGAAAAGGTGAGCACACTGTTTGAAATGTAAATGGCTATTTATGGAGATCTCATTTTATAATTGGTATTAACATCCTGGGAGTTTTCTATTAAGGCTTCTTGAGGTGCATATATGGCCTACACCCATAGCAATGACATAATTCATCTTGACACAAAGCTGCAAAGTTTATTTTTATTCACAGACATCCCTTATCTACAGAGACAGTTTTTATGGTAAGGGTGAACTAACCCTTTAATGGTAAAGTGCTTTCTACTTTACATAGTAACATTTACATTTTTTACTTTACATACAATATAAAGGGAGAAAAGAAGAGGGAAAAGCACTGGTACCCAAATGGTTAAATACCTTATTTCAGAAGTAAAATTAATATCCGACTGGGTAATTATTTTATGTTGATTAAAATAACCAGATAAAATACAAAAATCACTGACCTATTTTTTATTATTACAATTGAATTATTTTTAGGTGATAAAGAAAATATCCTCATTTTACTATTACAGCTTTAATCGCTAAAGGGTATACCTGGATTGACATTAATGTCATCTTAGAATTGGCACAAATTTGTTTTTGGAAAGCAGCTGACAGCATTGCATTTAAAAAAACATTCAGTTTACATCCTCAAAGAGAATTTATACTGTTTTGTATTATTATTATTATTATTATTATTATTATTATTATTATTTTTCTTTCATTCATTTATTGTGTTTCATACTAGGGATGAGCCAAACATTCAATTCATTCCGCAGAGGTTCAGCCAAACATATCAAAATTGTGGATGCCAAATCCAAAGCCCAAGTCAAAGGGAGGAAAATCTGTCAAATCAATTCTCCCCATTTTTAAAGTTGTTGTAAACCTCAGATATGAAATATGAACAAAGCATATCGTTCTGTACTGCGTATTTGTCTCTATCCAATACAGTGATTTCTGTATGAAAAATTACTGAAAAAACCTCAGATATGAAATAAGCATATCTTTCTGTACTGCATATTTGTCTCTATCCAATACAGTGATTTTTTTTTTTTCAATGTATTTTTATTCATCAAAACCCCAATACAGTGATTTCTATCTGCTGCTTTGTTTGTTCGTTAGCTGCATGAGTTACTTCTGACAGCGTTTTCTGTCTCCATAGAGATACATGGTGACGGGGGAGGAGAGCTTGAGCACCCAGCCTGTGACTGACAGCCACAGCTGTGCAGGTTTCCCATTTTCTGTCAGGAAGGGGGTGTGTCCCTTCCCTCCAATTAGGGCTCAGAGCTCCCTTCAATGAGCCTTTCAGTGTAAGATTTCAGTGTGGGATTTTCAGAGCTGAAAGATACTGTGCAAAATCTGTGTTTTAGAAGGCTGTAAATGGTAGCAGATGAACAGGTACAACTTATGTAAGAGGATTTGTTTAATCTCTGTTACCTGAGGTTAGTCATTTCACGGAGTATACAGTGGGTACGGAAAATATTCAGACCCCCTTAAATTTTTCACTCTTTGTTATATTGCAGCCATTTGCTAAAATCATTTAAGTTCATTCTTCCTCCTCATGAATGTACACATAGCACCCCATACTGACAGAAAAACACAGAATTGTTGACATTGTTTCAGATTTATTAAAAAAGAAAAACTGAAATATCACATGGTCCTAAGTATTCAGACCCTTTGCTCAGTATTTAGTAGAAGCCCCCTTTTGATCTAATACAGCCAGGAGTCTTTTTGGGAAAGATGCAACAAGTCTTTCACACCTGGATTTGGGGATCCTCTGCCATTCCTCCTTGCAGATCCTCTCCAGTTCTGTCAGGTTGGATGGTAAACGTTGGTGGACAGCCATTTTTAGGTCTCTCCAGAGATGCTCAATTGGGTTTAAGTCAGGGCTCTGGCTGGGCCATTCAAGAACAGTCACGGAGTTGTTGTGAAGCCACTCCTTCGTTATTTTAGCTGTGTGCTTAGGGTCATTGTCTTGTTGAAAGGTAAACCTTCGGCCCAGTCTGAGGTCCAGAGCACTCTGGAGAAGGTTTTTGTCCAGGATATCCCTGTACTTGGCCGCATTCATCTTTCCCTCGATTGCAACCAGTCGTCCTGTCCCTGCAACTGAAAAACACCCCCACAGCATGATGCTGCCACCACCATGCTTCACTGTTGGGACTGTATTGGACAGGTGATGAGCAGTGCCTGGTTTTCTCCACACATACCGCTTAGAATTAAGGCCAAAAAGTTCTATTTTGGTCTCATCAGACCAGAGAATCTTATTTCTCACCATCTTGGAGTCCTTCAGGTGTTTTTTAGCAAACTCCATGCGGGCTTTCATGTGTCTTACACTGAGGAGAGGCTTCCGTCGGGCCACTCTGCCATAAAGCCCCGACTGGTGGAGGGCTGCAGTGATGGTTGACTTTCTACAACTTTCTCCCATCTCCTGACTGCATCTCTGGTGCTCAGCCACAGTGATCTTTGGGTTCTTCTTTACCTCTCTCACCAAGGCTCTTCTCCCCCGATAGCTCAGTTTGGCCGGACAGCCAGCTCTAGGAAGGGTTCTGGTCGTCCCAAACGTCTTCCATTTGAGGATTATGGAGGCCACTGTGCTCTTAGGAACCTTAAGTGCAGCAGAAATCTTTTTGTAACCTTGGCCAGATCTGTGCCTTGCCACAATTCTGTCTCTGAGCTCTTCAGGCAGTTCCTTTGACCTCATGATTCTCATTTGCTCTGACATGCATTGTGATCTGGAAGGTCTTATATAGACAGGTGTTTGGCTTTCCTAATCAAGTCCAATCAGTATAATCAAACACAGCTGGACTCAAATGAAGGTGTAGAACCATCTCAAGGATGATCAGAAGAAATGGAAAGCACCTGAGTTAAATATATGAGTGTCACAGCAAAGGGTCTGAATACTTAGGACCATGTGATATTTCAGTTTTTCTTTTTTAATAAATCTGCAACAATGTCAACAATTCTGTGTTTTTCTGTCAGTATGGGGTGCTATGTGTACATTCATGAGGAAGAAGAATGAACTTAAAAGATTTTAGCAAATGGCTGCAATATAACAAAGAGTGAAAAATTTAAGGGGGTCTGAATACTTTCCGTACCCACTGTATGTAAGAGATTACAACCATTTAAGGCTAACAGCCAATGGATTGGCAACAAAGGTGCTTGGGGCTGGGGGGGGGGGGGGGTATATGTTGTAATCAAATGTAAACAATACAATTTTTCAGTAAATTTAATGTTAAAAATGCAACATTAAACATGCACTATTCCTATAAAAAGCATCAACCCCGCTTGGGGGGGGGGGGGGGTCTAAACCTACCTATAAAGTGGCACATCTCTACCACGTATACAAAGTACTACAGCAAAGCTGACCTTTACAAAAATAGTTTAAAGTGATATGTTTCCACATTTTACATTTTACTGAAAGCTTCCTTTATTTTGTATATAATGCAATGGGGACTCACCAAAATACTGTACCAGATGCTCATCAAAGAGGATTAGAGTCTGGTATGTATTATTTTATTATAAGTAGGGTCTCCATTACATTATTTACAAAATAGAAGAAGATTGCTGGAAAAATTGATTTAACCGCTTTTTTTGGTTCTATTCATCACATTTTACATGGCTCTCATATGCATTTCAACCACTTCAGCCCCGGAGGTTTTACCACCTTAATGACCAGGCCATTTTTTTGCAATTCGGCACTGCGTTACTTTAAAGGAAAATTGCGCAGTCGTGCGACGTTGTACCCAAATACAATTGATGTCCTTTTTCTCCCACAAATGGAGCTTTCTTTTGGTGGCATTTGATCACCTCTGTGTTTTTTAGATTTTGCGCTTTAAACAAAAAAAGAGCAACAATTGTGAAAAAAACGCCATATTTTTTACTTTCTGCTATAAAACATTCCCAATAAAAAAAATTTAAAAATTCATTTTTTTTTTTATCAATTTAGGCCAATTTGTATTCTGATACATATTTTTGGTAAAAAAAATCCCAAAAAGCGTATTTTATGGTTTGCGCAAAAGTTATAGCATTTAAAAACTACGGGATAGATTTTTTGAATTTTTATTTATTTTTTTATTAGTAATGGCGGCGATCAGCGACTTTTAGTGGGACTGCGACAATGCGGCGGACAGATCGGACCCCTAACTGACATTTTTGACACTTTTTGGGGACCAGTGACACTAATACAGCAATCAGTGCTAAATATTATGCACTGTTACTGTATAAATGACACTGGAAGGGAAGGGGTTAATAAACAAAAATCAGAGTGCGCTCAACCTGTGCTGAGTGTTACATATGAAATAACATGAAACAACACCTCATATCATAAATGTGCATCAAACTAAGAATGATGTGACATTATATATGGGTGATATACAAACTGAAGTGCCAGCAATCTGGAAATTGGGTGAAACAATGTTCCTCCACAAATGTGCTCGGTGTATGGACTTAGTGATGAGTTGACCTGATAAACCAACAACCAGTCATAATCAGAAAATTAGTCCAAAATGAAGAAGGTCTTTCAAACAGGTAAGTGTCCAAAAAAATCTCTTCTCTTGAAGTGCTCTGGAAAAAAATTGTGAAGAAATTTTCCACACAATCTCCCTAGGGGGGGCTGAATTTGCACTGTGGATGGCTTCTTACCAGATGTAATCTGTTATCTTGCAACCAAGCCAAATGGATCAACTTATGCTCTTTCCAGTGTATATTCGCCTCCTTGTGCAACATGAAACACTATAGTGACTTTCTTCTTAACAAACTGAATCTTTAAGTGGGCTTAGAGGTATACATCCCTTCAATCTGGCTCCTAGACTATGTTCTTATGGATAAATCCCAGATCCTGTACCCTTAGATATTATCACTCCCTTGGCTCCAGCTTCCACATCGCTAATGGATAAAAAGAAGAGTCTGTGACCAGAGATGCTGATCAAGTATATTCACCAGAAAATCCACAGGGCTCATAAGGCTTAATTACCAACTACAGAACTTCAGGGAGCATCTCTTCCTGGCGTGGCCCAGGCGAATACTGGTATGACAGGCACAGACAGATCGCAGTATCAGCTTAGCTGAAACTTCTGATCTCTCCCTGCCTGTCTGACAGAAGATCCGCCTGCTTTGTTTACATAAGCAGGCAGGTCTGCTCTCGGTTTCTCAGACGATTGTGGGAGGGCAGCGTCAATCGCCACCGCTCCTCCCGTGGCCCACCTCCCACTGTGTCTAAACTACGTGACTGAGAGCAGCCAACCTGCCCTGCCGCAGTAATATTACGGGGGGCGGTCGGCAAGTGGTTAAGGAGGTATCCCATGCAAAAAAAGACAAAAAAGGAAATGGCTTCCCCCCAGTGTCTATAACTGACCCTTTGGATCTGGTATTGCCGTTATCCCTGTGTCATCTTATCCCTGTGATGTGGCATATGCCATGATGTCATGTTTGTGTAGACCTGACTTATTTTTATTAATTTTTATTAAAATCCACATATTTTTGCTAGAAAATTACCCAAACTTTATATATTTTCGGAAAAGCAGAGGTGCCGGAAAATAAAATAATAGTAGTTGCAATTTTTTATGTCACTGGATATTTGAGTAGCAGTTTATGAAATGCAAATTTTCAGGAAAAAAACACACTATGGTAAAATTATTTTTTATAGCCTAGGCTTATTTATGTAGAGTCAAATTCTTTTTTTCAGATCCTCAGAGAGTTCTTTGCCATGAGGTGCCATGTTGATCTTCCAGTGACCAGTATGAGAGAGTGAGAGCGATAACACCAAATTTAACACACCTGCTCCCAATTCACGCCTGAGACCATGTAACACTAACGAGTCACATGGCCCCTCAGGAGGGAAAATTACTAATTGGGCCCAATTTGGACATTTTCACTTAGGGGTGTACTCACTTTTGTTGCCAGCAGTTTAGACATTAATGAGTTATTTTGAGGGGACTGCAAATTTACACTGTTATACAAGCTGTACACTCACTACTTTACATTGTAGCAAAGTGTGATTTCTTCAGTGTTGTCACATGAAAAGATATAATAAAATATTTACAAAAATGTGAGGGGTGTACTCACTTTTGAGAGATACTGTATATTTCATTGTAGTTAGCTTGTCAGGGTGATAATTCAGGATGCAGAAAAAGTAAAAATTGCACAGACTTTAGAACTATATCCTTCCACCATGCTTTGAACCCATACTGAACCCAAATCAATACTGTAAGGTTGTATATGTTTGCCCTCATCCTTAAATAACTGCTCGGGACTGCATGGCATTTAAATGTCAGCACAAAAAGTAAAAGAAATAAAATGTCTTGTAATTTAAAAATATATTTATTGAATGATATTTCAGTTTATCTGGCATGAGTCGTCCTTTGCATGCTCTTTTTTGTGACTTTAACTTCCTAAATCATTCTGTTCAGTCCCAACTGATACAACACAGTTATTTATTGCTATGTATGGGCTTTTTATTGATTATATTGTAAGTCTAATGACTCATGAAAGTCACAGCCTAATTACCAATAGGTATATTTATGCACAGGACCTTCTTGTTTCAAAAAATGATCAGATTACTTTTGGAACAAGTTGTGGCCTTTGCAGAGAGGATGTTGTTTGGTAGATACATACAGTGTTATACAAGCTGTACACTCACAACTTTACATTATAGCAAAGTGTCATTTCTTCAGTGTTTTCATATGAAAAGATATAATAAAATATTTACAAAAATGTGAGGGGTGTACTCACTTTTGTGAGATACTGTATATTGGTCAGCTATATTTCAAACACGTATTGATTTGTACTCATTACAAATAACCCCTAACCCTAAAATGGCCCTGTTGGGCATAATCACAGATGAATGGCCATCTTCTACACATAGAATCCTATTTACCTGACTGTTATTTTTTTTGCCTGCAAATTAATGCAGTGAATGCTGTATCAGACAAGGAAAATGTTACCTACCAACATAGGGGTTGCCCAAACAAATTTCCATTTAACTGGTTCCCCTGATTTTCCTCTCCAAGCTCAGCTACTTCTACATTTACCTCTCAGAAACTTTATCTGCAATTGTACTCAATATAAAACAATTCAATAAGTTCTGTATTTAATCTTGGGACACATGCTGGATCGTTGTTATGGCTTCTGAATAGTTTTC
Source organism: Pelophylax lessonae (assembly GCF_965119305.1). NCBI lineage: Eukaryota > Metazoa > Chordata > Amphibia > Anura > Ranidae > Pelophylax > Pelophylax lessonae. The sequence goes on along the minus strand of NC_138774.1, from coordinate 109,707,855 downwards.
TTTTTCTTCTTATTGGTATGTTAATCCAAACAAAAATTAATAATAAAAAAAAGGTATTGACCCATATTGCCCTTCACAAACTTAGAGGCTGGTTAAAGTTTCACAGCCACCAATATGTTGCAGAGGCTGGATCACTCAAGCCTTCATTAAAGGATGGGTGGGGCTATGAGCAGCCATAATATCCCCTTAACTACTGTTTTTTTCCCCTTTTAATTAAGGGCAATTTCATTTTAATCTCTTCTACTTTGTGGCATATTTTGTCACCTAATGAAATTTTTAGGCATAGGGCTAGTTCTAGGATTTTGGAATTTTGGTGCAATCTTTGATTTTATGGTGATTTTTTTCTGATTATTTTATTAGCAATTGGAAGAAAAAGCTGGAGAACTACAGATGCCGACCACAGTGACTACACTTTCTGTGCTTGCTGTCTAAAGAGATGGGGGTCATGTCTTCAATGTGGCAAATTTTAAAGCCAGTATAAGCCAGGGCACTTTGTACAGGCTGGGCACCAAGGCCAGGTGTCTTAGTCCTGTTTCCTCCAATAGCATGCAGCTGGATATGGAGACCTGTGGTGCTAAGCTTCTTGCACCTCTGACTGACTTCTTGAGCAGCCAACATACTGAGACATAGAGAGGACTCCTCTCTCTCAGCCTTGACCTTCATGCCACCAGTCAAATAGCAGACTGTTTTATTCCTGGGCAGATTAGTCACATGCACAAAGGTGTCATTGAAGGAGGTGAAGATGTGACAGACTCCAAACACAATTTGTCCACCAGTCTCTAATGGTATCAGGCTGCTAACTTGTTCTTCCTTATTTTCCTTTCCTAAATGTGAAGACATTTTGCTACATCTTCTCATAGAGCTGTCACGTGAAAGGGTTATCAACTTGGGGTGATAAGGGCCCAAACGTCATTTGCTTTCTGAACAGTCTTTTTTTTTCTCTTCTCAGAAGCCACTGCTTTGTAACAAAGGCTAATAAATCTCCCTATTGCATTGCAAGTCAGTTGCCATATCTGAGCCCTGTTGCTCTCCTTCAATTTGTGCCTATATGTCCTATATTGACACTATATCCATTGGAGCATTTGCATTTTTCAGAGCAGGACTGACCATAGAGGAATTACTTTGATGCAGTTTCCCAGGTTAAACAAGCATTGCAATATATATGAACTAAAAATCCCTGCATTTTTTTATGCAAAGCTTTCTAGCAAGGGTACATAGCAGAGTGCATTTGGTTCATTCAGAATTTTTATTGTTAACACCGCTTTAGCACCTGATGGATTATATACATGTAGAAGCCATTTGTATTTGAGCACAGGTATTTCTTACTGCTTTTGCATTCCAGGTCAGGGGCCAGACCTGAATCTTGTAGCTCTCCTACAACCTGTGTCTATCTGCTCCATAGTGGCACTATATATTCACTGGAGCAATTGCATTTTGAAAATCAGAGTAGGACTGGCCATAGAGAGATTACTTTGATGCAATTCGCTAGCTTAGACATGTATTGTAATATATGTGAACTAAAAATACCTGTTTATTTATTTATTATTATTCATATTTTTTTTGCAAAGTTTGCTAGAAAGGGTATATAGTAGTGTGCAGAGGTTTTTTGTTTTAAATTTTTAAAATTCTGAAGGGACTCATACGTCTTTAAATTACTATATTATTTTGTATTTTCTCCGTTGAACATGCCATCTGTCTAGATCCAACAAACACAATACTCTTTGGAAAAGAACCTGCTGCCTAGAACTTGCCTGTAACTTGCTTGATGGTTGCCTTTTACTCTGATAACAATACCCAAGCTCCACTGCTGGTAATGCTGTTCAAGGCTGAAAACCAGTGCTCATGGCTGAGAGGTGCAGTCCCTCAATACTTTTACTTTGATAGACTTAAACTGGCAACTCGGTGGACTCAAACGTTAAAAATCTTTATTGGCTACACAAGTACATCACAAGTACATCCAGTAAAACAATGCTAACGTGTTTCTGCCACTGTGGCCTTATTCATAGAATTAAAAAAACAAAAAACAAACACAAGGTATATGGATTCCAGCATCTACTGCTTGCCTTCTACACTGCCTTTCCCACTTTCAATAATTTCCATTCATATACTGTATTATCACAACTCTTGTCAGCATCATTACTTATTATATACAACAACAGTGCTAAACTTAGGAAATGTCTCTTGTATTTTCCTTGTAAAATGAGTCAGCAATGAAACAAGTTAAAATTTGGGGTAAGTCCTTACTATGGATGAGGACAATGAAGAGGAGTAGTGGGTAGAAGTGACAAAGCTGGCAGTGTCTCAACAAATATGGTGTCATGCAAGACAGAAACTGATGAATAGGAGATGTTTCTACTATGTAGATGGCCTGGGAGAAGTTGTAGCACCGCAGCTTGTTCAAAATGCTGGATGTTGGGGTGGTTAGAGGGGAGCTTTTATTTCTACTCCAATAACTGGTGAAGAAAGCCTGGTAGATGATGGTTGCTGTTGGAGATGATGGGATGAAAGTTTGGTGGGGACTTCAAGTTCTTTGGTCTAGCCTCCTGCTGCTGGAGGTAGAAAAGGTATTGTGAACTGTAAATCGTGGTGTCGCTAGCCAGCTTTTGCACACCCATACTCCAGGGTCCTAGCTCTAATTTTATGGGAAGACAGACACATCCCTCCTTACTTGTGTTTAGGCTTATTGGCTTTGCTCTCAAAATACCTGAGGAGCAGGGCTGGACTGGGAATAAAATTCAGCCCTGGGAATAATTTCATACCAGCCCCAGCCTTTTTTAGAGGTATTAGCAGCTCCAGGGCAGGGGGACTTGCCGGCCTACCGGAAAATTACCCGGTATGCTGGTAGGCCAGTCCAGCCCTGCTGAGGCGTATAGCTTTATTTTGTTAATAAGACATTGATCTGTGACTTGTCACACTGCACGAAGTCTCTTGTCAAACAACAAAAACATTTTTTTTTTTTTGTCCTTGGCATTGAAAAAAGTATTTGAGGGCTAACACTTCTGCATGTCAAAACTGATCTGAGCTGGATAACCCTCATATCTTTTCAAGGCTTCCTTAAGCTACCTTGGATACATTGTTAAAATTGCTTGTAAAGGTAAAAGTTTTTTTTACCTAATGAATTCTCTACATTAAATTAAAAAACCTTTTAAGTGCAGTTTGTCCTAAATATTTTGCCCAGCACTGTGCATGTCTACAGCAGCTCCTCTTCCCTGTCCCAGTTCGCTAAGGCTTGGCTGAGAGCCACATGAGCCATTGGCTCCCATTTCTGTCAGTCAAAACCTGTGAGCAGTGAACAGTGCTGAGCCAAGCTGTATATTTAAATAGAAGCAAACTGCCTGGCTCAGGAGTGAGCCTGCATGAGTGCCCCCATAGGAAGCTGCATTCTATGGGGGCACTTAACTGGGGGGGGGGAGCTAGGAGTGCCGGCAGGGGGCCCTGAGGAGAGAAGAATTGGGGCTGCTCTGTGAAGAATCATTGCACAGAGCAGGTAGTTATGACATATTGGTTATGTTAATGAAAAAAAAAAAAACAGAACGGGAAGCTTTACAATCACTTTAAACAGGACCCTGCATTCACTATATTTGATCTTCCACAGTACACAGAATATAGAAATGCAATTATTTTAATAAATTTAAACTGCTAAATACCTTTTCTCCTTAGCAGTATATAGCAGCCTTGTGACTTATATATGTGTCCGGCTTGGCACTGATTAAAGCTTGAAGAAGGAGTTTTAATTCTCCTCTGACTATCCAATAAGGCTTCATAACCCCTGACCTTCTGTCTGGACAGTGCTGATTGGCCCTGTGTGGATCACACACACCCTCCCAAAAAAAAACCTCTCTATCAATACACACCAAACTGAGCATGTGCAGAGTGCCCCCCAGGCTTTAGTCTATTAGGAGATGGATTGGGGTCTGTGGAAGAAGGGGAGGATCAGAGAAGACAGGATCAAACAGCATTTTTGTACAATGCACAGGATTAACCCCTTAGGTTCCACAGTGAGAATAGCAATAATGCTTTACTGCATATACACAACGATTTTACTGTTGTGGGTTTAGTAGCGCATGTTTTATTCTGGTAACCTGCTGGGTATCCATAGGAGGGTAGTCCTGTTTGTTGAGAGCAGCCTAACCTGAGCCAGTGAGCTCTCCAAACATTTTTGTCTTAATGTGTATGACTTTTCAAAGTCTTAGCACCTTTCCAGTGTTTTTTCTAATTGGAGACTGCAGTCCAGGAGGCTGCTATGGAGTCCTGTAGAAAAGAAAGGTTCAGTAAGGAACTTATAGGGAGGAAATGGCTGCCATTTTACCTTTGTGAACATGTATGGAGATTTCACAAGTCAACATACTACTGACTACCTGAAATATCTGGTTTAGATTTACTTGAATTGTAAAGAGGGTTACAGTATATGACTCATGGGAAAAAGGTCTGGCGTGATTTCATAAAAGCATCCCACTTTGCTTTGCCACTTGGAGATGATGCATACAATTGAAATCTAAGGATGTATAGAGCATCAATATGAGAAAAAATTATCAGCTCTCAGACTAGACAGCAAGATTGAAATTCCACTTTAGTACTGTGCAGACCAATTTATTTTATAAGTTTCACAGATGTAGTCAGTAGAATCTCTTCAAAGATAAACAAACTCCGTGACCTCAATTACGTTAAATTGGTTAAACTGGCAGAGAATGGATTTGAATTTAAATAACCCATTCAAGTCACTAGGAAAATGTTTAACTACAAAGAACACATTTAAATGAAAATCTGTGGTATTGTCAAAAGAAGGGCTTATTTACCATTTATATCTTTTGCCATTGGTTGTGGAATCATCAATTTGATAATAAGCAATACTGTTTTCTTCAAAAAATAAGATGTACTTAGGATGTGATTGGTCATTTAGCAGTCTCTGTGCGATATATTCCAACACCAAACTCTTTGCTGTCTACTGTGTTAAATCCACAGTGAATGTATGGCAAGGATCTAAATGAAAGTGTGAGAAACAGATACCAGCTCAGACTCTGCAACAACTGCTTTTCTTCTGTTCGCATTTAGCAGCCTCCTTCTCGACCTTATATATAAACAAACTGGTATTGGTGTCATCAGGCATCTTGACAATGGACTATAGAGTCTGTATAGGGTGGCAACCCCACTGGAACAGGCTGTGGACCAGCAATTCAAAGTTTGTATGTGTGGGGAGGGTGCGCTGATAGGGGTTAAAGCTGCTACCGATATTCAGTGCCTAGTGAATATAAATAATGAATGAAAAATGGTGAAGGTGCGCTAAAACGATTGAATGAATCCAACCTAAGCAACTCAAAGTTACAATCAAACATAAATGTTGGATAATAGGTGCATGTTATATTAAAAAAATGTATTTCAAAATTCCATAATAAATAAATCATGAGTGTCCATGTGTGATGAATCCAAACTGATGATTCACGAAATACAATGCTTCTTAAATTTCAGTGTGAAAAACCCACCACCATGTGAAATTCCTCCTTACCAGACGGAAATAAGGTGCATGCAAAATACAAATCAACTGATGCCACAAAATTTAAAGTGCTTCCAATCTCCAAGTGAGAACACCCAAATTAGTCCCTTACCGGACAGCAGGTATTAAGCGCTTGTAATTCCAATAGTATCCACTACCTCCTTCTCTGTATCCAGCCTATAGCAGGGACGCGAGTTTGCTTAAGAAATTCCCTGCATGAAATACCATGCTGATTTACTAATCATCTCTTGTAAGTGCAATACTGTTTTTTCAATAAATTGTCTGGAAGATATCACACTTATTGGCTGCTTTATCTTTTACATCCTATGCTTGGGGATCATCGGCTTTGTGGTCTGAGAATTACCCTGCTATAGGCTGGATACAGAGAAGGAGGTAGTGGATACTATTGGAATTACAAGCGCTTAATACCTGCTGTCCGGTAAGGGACTAATTTGGGTGTTCTCACTTGGAGATTGGAAGCACTTTAAATTTTGTGGCATCAGTTGATTTGTATTTTGTGTGCACCTTATTTCCGTCTGGTAAGGAGGAATTTCACATGGTGGTGGGTTTTTCACACTGAAGTTTAAGAAGCATTGTATTTTGTGAATCATCAGTTTGGATTCATCACACATGGACACTCATGATTTATTTATTATGGACTTTTGAAACACATTTTTTTAATATATCATGCACCTATTATCCAACATTTATGTTTGATTGTAACTTTGAGTTGCTTAGGTTGGATTCATTCAATTGTTTTAGCGCACCTTCACCATTTTTAATTCAAAGTTTGAATGGAGATGTATTACTATGCCATAGGGTACACAAAACAACCTGTGAACTGCCATAATTGAAAGTCATACTGCAGGCAGCCCCAACCACTCCATTCCAAGCCTCTAACCCAGGGGTAGGGAACCTTGGCTCTCCAGCTGTGCTGAAACTACAAATCCCATGAGGCACTGCAAAACTCTGACAGCCACAGGCATGCCTTCCTAAGGCAGAGGCATGATGGGATTTGTAGTTTCAGCACAGCTGGAGAGCCAAGGTTCCCTACCCCTACTAACCCCCACTTCATGCTATAAATAAGCTCCTACGTGAAATACGTAACAGAGGAGCAGGTGGATTATCCCTGTACTGGGTAGCAGTAAAACCCATTTTGGGCTTTAAGAAGGAGAGAGGTTTCACTTTTGTCTTTGGTGCTTTAATTGAATGTCAGCCATGTATACATGCTACCAGAAAATGAGACAAAAGCACAGTTGGTTAATCAGTAGTAATCAGAGTCAAAGGCAGGGGAATCCAGTGCTGAGTGTCAAAGACAGGACATGGAGAAAACACATAGCAAGGGATCATAGCAAGGTGAGGACAGGTAGATCTGAAATGAGGACAGAAAAAAACAAGCTAAGCTACAAAGGTGAGACGAGCAGTGGAGTTCCACAAGCAAAAATTAGAACATGTTGCCTGTAAAATCAAGTCAGGATGCATGATATGCCTGCTAACACTTAACAGTGTTCAGCGTCCCTCTTTAAGCGAGGGAATAAAGAAAATGCTGGAAGACCATGGAGGGGAAAATTAGACTGCAGGTATAACCAGTAGAGGGATAAAAAAGGAGAGGACAGAGTCACGAGATTAGTAAGATCTGTGTAAAACAGCAAGAAGCCTGAATGATGCACAGGCAATGACCAATTCAATAACAACCACTCAAAGCATGCCCCAGGCAGATGACTGTGTACTAGATTGAATTTGACAAAAGAGACTTAGTATGTCTCTTCTTTCATCAATGTTTCTCTAGTAGTCTGATTGAATCCAACAGAGGATAAACAGAGGATAGTCCATAAAATAGAAGTAGTAGTGTAACCTGATTGGACTTAGGGGGTAAAGGAGGGCCATGCCTTCGAAACGCATTGTCACAGTAACCTAAGTCCTCTCATCGCTGCCTATTCCTTCCTGATTGTTTATGAATGACCCTGGTCTAGCAAGGAGCCAGGCACATGTGCAGTTGGTCCTGCATGCTCTACCTGTCAGTGGCTGTGGGACTAAGTAGCTCTGTGTGTCCCTGAGGCTGGGATTACATCCTACCATGCAGTGTGGTCACCCATACACCGAACTGGACTTGGACGCTGGGGCGAGGTGACCTGGATATGTTTAATAAACCTGCATTATCCTAAATCATGTGAGTGCAACCTATGTAATTTGTTCTATTTAATAAAGGTTTTAAAGGGTGAGATATCATTACTAGTGTGCTGGGCCAGTAGTTTTTCATTAGGAAGGGGTAAATTACAATTATTTTTAATTTTTAGAAAATTGTGAGAAACACAGCTAATAACTCCTGTCTGTCATAAACAGATGTGAACCCAGCAGTCTTATCATGCAGGTGCTTTGGGCAAACAGTTGGTGGAACAGATTTTTAATTATTAGCTCATCTTTATAATTGATTTTTTAAAACTGAACACTTCATCATTCGTGGACTTGTACTGCTGCATTATAACATTACTTTAACGTATTGCATAAAGTTCATGAACGATATATGGAAGAGTTCTTGAGCTGGAATCTTTTCATTTTACATTTACAGCCTAATATTTCACAATGCTAAATGAGTAGAAAAGAGACAGACAGTAACATAGGAGACAGATGTCTTTCAGAGTGGCTTCATTGGTTTCTGCAGATAAATGGAAGTGCTACTAGTTCAGTCTGGATAGATGGCTGCAGGTTTTCAGGCGGAAAACAGTTTAATATTGTATGAAATATCAAAGGTAAGAAATTACTGTAGAAATATTATGCAATTATGTTAGGGAGTTTTTTCCTCTACGTAATAAAATATACATTGTATTGTAGCAGTGTGCTTTCATAACAGGGAGAAAGGAAGAACCGCCATATTTTATGTAAAACGGTTGAAACTGTTCCTCATTTTGAAAGCATTAAGTTCTCAACAAACTTCATATGTGCAAAGAAACTGAAGTAGAATCTATATATACCCTAACTGAATGACAGTTACATCTCAGTGATCTCTACAGCTTCTTTGCAGCCACTTTATCTCTACATGCATGTATTCCAGCAATGGATGCACTACATTCAGTGGTGTATTTAGGTTTTGTGCTGCCCTAGGCCTGACTAAACTTGGGCACCCCCTAATTTAAATATGACCCACCCCTTCCTGTAAAGGCCACATCCATTCATGTTTATGACCCGCCCTGTTATCTATAAACCACAGACTACAACCAGTTCATCAGTGCAGCCTCATCAGTTTTCATAAGTTCAGCCTCATCAGTGCAGCCTTATGAGTGCAGCCGCATTACTGCCCATCAGTGGCCATCAGTACACCCCCGTCAGTGGCCACCAGTGCAGCCCATCAGTGCCCATTAGTGCAGCCTATCAGTGCATCATATCAATGCCCATCAGTGCAGCATATCAATGCAGCCCCATCAGTGAAGCTTATCAGTGCCCACTTTTTTGCTTCCCCCTGCAAAGTGCCGCCCTAGGCCTGGGCCTTGTTGGCCTAGACCAAGATACAGCACTGACTACATTCTGAGGGTAGGTTTACAAATAGTCAAAGTATAGCAGACAGCGAGGAAAAGAGATCTCACAAAACACATACCAAATTTAAAAGAATGATGGAGAATCATCACTTCACTCTGTGCTGACTCTCAGGAGCTTCCCCCCAAAACTGCCAATTTAACCTTCTCCACTTTTTTCTGGCGATACCTAGAAAATAAAGGTGGGCTTGATACGTGTTTGCATAGTGACAATGTTTCTTGACGCCTAATTGACACCTTGACATTGGTGTTCAGTTGTGTCCATAAACTTCATAAACACAAGATAATCATCAAATGATACAGCTCACACTAGAGCTTACACTACATCCATAAGGCAGTCCCAAAAGGGTGGCTCAAGACATTTTTTTTTTTTCTGGTACTGGGCTGGAAGTATAAGTGGGGGAGCTAAATTCCCAACCCTAAATTCCATGTTATATTAAAAGCAATCATACAATTATGAGAATTGCTTTGTCAGAAATTGAATGTGTTTTAGAAACCATGTATTAACCACTTCCAGCTCAAGCCAATTCTGGCACTCCTCTCCTACATGTAAAAATTACTCAGAACCCCCAAACATTATAAATGTTTTTTTTTTGTTTTTAGCAGAGACCATAGTTAATAAAATTGCAGTCATTGCAACTTTTTAATGTCACACCGTATTCGTGCAGCTTTTTTTTTCAAAAGCTTTATTTTGGAAAAAAAAAACAGTTCTGAATTTAAAAAGAAAATAAAAAACCTCTAAAGTTAGCCCAATTTTTTTCTCTAAAATGTGAAAGATGACGTTATGCTGAGTAAATAGGTACCTAACATGTTATGCTTTAAAATTGCGTACACTCGTAGAATGGCGCCAGACTTCAGTAGCTAAAAGTCACCATAGAAGATGCTTTAAAATGTTTACAGGTTACTGTATCTGTTTAGAGTTACAGAAGGGATCTTGGGCTAGAATTGTTGTTCTCACTCTAACGTTTGTGGTGATACCTCACATGTATGGTTTGAATTCCATTTACATATGTGGGCTTGACGTATGTATGTGGAGATGGGGGTGCTTTCATTTTTTTATTTTAATTGTTTATTCTATTTTATTTATTTTTATTTTTTTACACTTTCCCTTTAGTTTTTTTATTTTTGATTATTTTTATTTCTATTAAAAGGAATGTAAACATCCCTTGTGATTGGAATATGGCATGATAGGTCCTCTTTACAGTGATATATGGTGTCTATAAGACCCCACATCTCTCCTTTAGGCTAAAAAGCCTGAGATAAAAAAAAAAGAAACTATCTCAGCCTTTTTAGGTAAAAAAAACTGCATAGATTACATCTGCCTAGGCCGGACGCGACGTGACGTCATAATGTCGCGTCTGGCCTCCAAAGGTCATAGAGACTGTCGGGGACCATCTGGTCTGCTGTATTTTCTATGGTAACTGGCCGCACGAGCAAGACGGTAGGTGCGGGGGGGAGGGGGGAACATCCCCTCCCACCGCCTGTAAAAACAATCAAGCCGCTTTGATTGTTTTTACATTGCAGGGAATTGCCGGCAGAAAAAAAAAGATATCTGAAAGATAGCTGCAGGCATCATTCAGATTTAACCACTTAAAGTCCAGGATGTTATATGATGTCCACCTAGAGGTAAGTAGTTAAGAAAACAACCTAAAAAATGTATAGCAATAAGCTGCGCTTGGTTCTATCAAAGTAATTAAATAAATAACAGCTGCTTCACATATGTAGGATAAAACATAAAAACAGTAAAAAATCAGGGGGACCTGTGACGCGAGATGTCACCACAGAGTGGAAGCAGCGGTCATTTTGTTGGCTGGGAAACGATTTTTACAGATAAGCTCACTTTATTTTAATACCTATAAGCATTTTATCGGCAGAATATAATAAATGGTGTTCATTAAGGTGTTGCCCTATGAGATTTTTTCTGCTTTTTTGGCTATTATGAGTGATCAGTTTGCCCTGAGTCTTCTGTATGGAATCACGCTGTAAATAGCTTGATCTTGGGATTGCTGAGGAATTCTGGAGGAGCAGTTTGGTGGATCCTATGAGCCTTCTTTAACTGGTATGGTAAGCAGCAGTGTGATTGGGGTCACTCTCTCTCTGGTGGTGGTGGCACTTCAAGGAGACCAATCGGCTGGACCTTACCTAATTACCTTTGGACTTTATTTTAATAGAGCTGCTTTTCAATTTTTTACAGTTAAGAAAACAGACTGTACCCCTTAAAGTAGCTCTAAAGACAAAAGTGTTTTTTTTCCTTAATACATTATATGCATTAGGGAAAAAAAAGTCCAATGTCTGTGCGTGCATCCCTCTCTCTCTCTCTCTCTCTCTCTCTCTCTCTCTCTGAACACTTACCTGACATCACTCTTGATCCAGCGCTGTCCTCACCATCAGCCCCACTCTCCTCTCTTCCTGTGTTCATGGGCATTATTGAGAGCAGGGGAAGCCATTGGCTCTGGCTACTGTCAGTTAAATCGTGTGAGGAGGAAGCAGGGGATGGTGCCGAGCCATACTGTGTTTATGGACACACACAGTCCAGTACGGGAACACACAAGTGCCCCCATAGCATGCGGCTTTCTATGGGGCACTGACAGAACAGGAGGAGCAGAGAGCACTGATGTGGGACCCCAGAAAAGGAGGTTTTAGTTGCCCTATGCAGGTAAATATAACATGTTTATTATTTTAACTAAAAAAAACTCTAAAGCTTTACAATCACTTTAAAAAACATTTAGGCATACAAATTGCAGTGGTCAGAAAGTATGTAACAGTGTCCATTACATAGCTGGTCGGCAAGTACAAATATCAGTGTTATTGTTGGCATCAGTGGATGTAAAAATGAACCAACAATTGAAAAGAATTAGGAGCAATATGTTGAAGAGATTGAGCTTTAAAATGCATCACTTGTGTGCATGGCCAAAAAGTAGTCTTGATCAAAAAGGTGGGTGTTGTTTTGCATTGTATTGATTGCAGTGTGTCACCATTCCACCTTTGCTGTGATATGGTTTAGACCAGGGGTCTCTACACTTTCTAAACAAAGGGCTGGTTTATTTTTCTTCAGACTTTAGGAGGGCTGAACTGTGACCAGAGGGAGTGAAAGTTTTCCTGGCATCAGTGGGAGTAAACATCACCACATTTGTTATTAAGGGGAGGAATAGTGCCCTCACTGGCGCCATTGAGGAGAATATTGGCTCATTGTTGGTGTCAGTTGGCAGAATAGTGTTTCTTATCAATGGGAGGAATAGTGCCCCAAGGGCCGCATAAAAGCAAACAAAGGACTGCATCCGGCTCCAGGGCTGCAGTTTGGAGACCACTGGTTTAGGCAAAATGGGGCCTGAGGGGTACAGTGAAGAGATTGGGGGAGATGAATAAGCCACATTGTTTGTGTCAGTGGTAGCAAAAATAAACCCCACCACTGGTGTCAGTGAGAACAATTATAACTTCCAATATGTGTAAGGGCCAGCAATAACTTGCAACAAATGTCAGGACCATAAACAATAACCCTAAAGTATATCAGGACATGCAATGATAACCCCCAGAAATTTTCAGGACCAGCAACCCTCCCCCAGCAATTGTCAGGACAAGCAATAATCTCCAACAATAACCACGGTCAGTGTCAGGGCCTGCAGTGTCCCCCAGCAAGTGTCAGAGCCAGCAATCATAACTTCCAGAATGTGTCAGGCTAGCAATATTAACCCATGACAACTAACAAGGCCAGTAATAAAAAAAACCCCAGCCACTGTCATGGTAAGCAATAATTCCTAGAAATAAACCCCAGCAATAACACTCAGCAACAACCTCCAGCAATAAACCCAAACATTAAATCCCATCATTTGTGTTTAATAGTTTTTCTAACCCAAGCAACCATTCAACCAGTGTCAGGACCAGAGACAACAACCCTCAGCAATAACCCTCAAATGTATCAGGACTTGCAATGATAACCCCCAGAAAATTTCAGAACCAGCACAGATAAACCCCAGCAACCTCCCCCCCCCCCCCCCAGCAATTGTCAGGACAAGCAATTATCTCCAACAATAACCCCAGTCAGTGTTTTACTAACCCAAACAACCATTCCAGCAAAGATGCCTCTTTACCTTGCTGGAACTACAATGCATCTGTTGTGCAGGCGATCATTCTATCCAAAATAGCAAGGCAGAACAATTGCATGTAGTGTGCTGGAACACACAGCATTTCTGAAAATTGTCTTTTTCAGAAGGCAACAAGGGAGCCTGATGGTGGCTGGAGGTGCTTATAGGAGCTTGATAAAGTTATGTGGGTACCATAACACACCAAAGAACCCTCTTGGTGCAACCAGTTATACAAACACCCAATGAACGTAATGATCACTCTTTTTCTTACTTCTTTTCTGGAGTTGTTAAAAACACCTTTTTCTTACTGACTGCAAAAAAATATTTTACAATAAACAAACTTCTTTTCAGTAGGGAGGAAGTTTGAAAAAGTGTAACACACAATCAAGATGAAAAGATAAATACAGAATTTTTTTTACACCACTTGTGATTCTAAGTCCATTTTTGCTTGCGAGGTAAAACAATACTTTTAAGTGTGAACGTCTCCATTATACTGTGTGTAATTCTTGGAATTTAAGAATTTGGGATGTAAATGAATTTTTCAGTTGGGACAGTTTTATAGTACTGTCAAGGCTAATGGTGGCAGGATTAAAGCATTACGCTGCTTTTTTTTTTTTTTCTTTTTTGTAAGACTTAACTAAAGTAATTTTAGAATTGTCAACATGAAAGAGCAGGCTGTGCCTGATAAATTAAGGGGCACATTTCTTCTTTGATCTTCAAAAAGCCTGAAGTTTATTTTATTTCTTGTTGTTTATATGCAGTATGACATATTACACCACACTTTACAAAGTACATAAAACATAAGTCCCTAACCCCAAAGGAGCTCAGACTGATGTACATACCACATACATACACACGCACAAGGGCTAATTTTGTACGGAACCCAATTTAACTTCCAATTTGTTTTGAATCAATTATTGTTGCACATTGGTTATTAGGCTTTGTAAACTTGTGTGCCTATTTCTTGGCTGACATTCTGAGACCTTTTTACAAGAGACCTTGCACCATAATTCAGAATATGAATAGAGAGAGACACTGAGAGACTGTTTCTGCCTTGTGTCAGGACTTCTTTTTTATACTGTTTAGTTATATGTCTATGCAGTGTACAGAGGCTATATACACAGCATAAACATCTTCTCTGTGAAATGCACAATGCTTTATGGACATGTCTCTACAGATACAGGAGGGGTTTCAAAACACCTTTTAGAAACTGATAAAATTGACGTCTATGGAACTTTGATACAAATGAACATACTGTGTATATATATATATATATATATATATATATATATATGTGAAGCCTGCTTTTGTTTTCTTCCAGGAAACACATTTTAGAGCTAGATCCATACCTCTCATAAATACCAGACATTTCCCCATAACCTTTCACGCGACCTCACCCATGAACAAGGCCAAAGGAGTATCAATTTTGATACATAAAGACACTGCTTTTGACCTCACACACCAACTGGCGGATCCTGAGGGCCGCTATTTACTACTAAAGGGTACCCTGGCTGGTAAACCAGTGACCCTTGCTAATGTTTATTTCCCCAATTCCGCACATCTGTCCTTCTGCCAAAAGGTGATAGATGAGCTGAAGTGGTTTGGGGAAGGTTGTATTATACTGGGAGGGGACTTCAATGTACCCCTGAACCCACTCCTAGACACTTCCAATGGTCACTCTTGCATCAAATACAGGACTTTGAAAAGAATTAAAACTCTATTGGGGTCACTCACTTTAGTGGACTCATGGAGAGCTCTCCACGCGGACGATAAGGACTTTACTTATTACTCCCCGATGCACTCTAAATATTCACGCATTGACTTCCTATATATCTCCCAACGGGACCTACCGGAACTGACCACGTCACACATAGGCAGCCAAACCATATCGGATCATGCCCCCATCTCTCTAACCCTTACCAACAGACCTAGAGACACTGGAAAAGTCTTTAATTGGCGCTTGAACCCCACACTGTTGACCGACCCCCAAATTCGAGAACACGTCTCTAAGGAACTGGACATGTTCTTTGAGGTCCACTCACGGTCTACGGCGCTTCCTATGAATGTCTGGGAGGCTCATAAATGCACTATAAGAGGGGCGCTCATAATGTGGGGTGCCAGGCGTAAAAAACAAATAGAAAAACAAATGACCGACCTCCTCTCGCGCATTGCGACTCTAGAGGCTACACATAAACAATCTCTGGTGACGAATACTCTCCAAGCTCTCATATCGGCTAGGAAAGATCTGAGACAGCTTCTGGACGCCAAAGCCAGACGTCTGCTATTCTACCGGAAACACATTTACTATGAACAGGGGGATAAGGCGGGGAAGTTTTTGGCCAGGTCCTTGAAGGAGGCTCAGTTGTCCACAAACATCCCAGCCATAAAAAATAAACAGGGTCAGTTGGACAGAGATTCCCGTCTCATCGCTCAACATTTCCATGATTTTTATTCCAATCTTTACAACATACCGGCGCGCCACAAACCACCCATACTAAATGGAGATAGACCGTCCCTCATCAGAGAATTCCTCCATAATAGCAAACTTCCTAAGCTGTCTGTTCCAGATGCGGAGTCATTGGAACAACCCTTTACGCACTCCGAACTTTTGGCGGCAATTAAATCGCTCAAATCCAACAAAAGCCAAGGCCCAGATGGCTTCACCGGTCACTACTATAAAACTTTCACCAAACAGATCTCCACCCCTCTTCTCGCTGCACTGAACTCTCTACTATCTGCTGATACAATCCCTCCCTCCTTCTCACGAGCACACATTGCGGTCATCCCTAAACCCAATAAGGACCCCACTGAATGCCCTAACTATAGACCAATCTCCCTTTTAAACCTAGATCTCAAACTGCTAGCCAAACTCATTGCTCGTCTCAGGTCTTTACTTCCACAAGTGATAGGCCCAGAGCAAGCAGGCTTCATGCCAGGGCGTGAGGCGCGCGATAATGTTCTAAAATCGATCAGTTTGATTCACAGATTCCACCTGGATGGTGTCGGAGGCCTTCTCCTGTCTACTGACGCGGAGAAGGCCTTCGACAGGGTGGCCTGGGACTTTATGTTCGCGACCTGCAGACACGTGGGAATGGGGGACCACATGCTCGCTTGGATAACGGCCCTATACACGAACCCTTCGGCTCAAGTTAAAGTGAACGGTACCCTGTCTGAGCCGATTTACATCCGTAATGGCACCCGTCAGGGCTGCCCACTCTCACCCCTCCTGTTCATCCTCTCCCTCGAGCCCCTTATTCGTACAATCAACCTACACCAGTCCATTAGGGGAATCGTGGTGGGGGGGCAGAGAACACAAGATTGCAGCCTACGCAGATGATCTTTTGTTTTTTGTCTCTCTCCCATCTATATCGATCCCTAACTTGCTGACCATGTTTGAAATTTATGGTTTTATGTCTAATATGCTGATCAATTACCACAAATCTGAAGCCCTAAATCTCACCTTATCTACACAACAGGCGAGTATTGTCCAGAAGAATTGCACGTTTAAGTGGTCCACGTCTAGCATACAGTACCTAGGCGTGCGACTCACCCAGCATCCCAAAAATTTATTCGAACACAACTACCCCCCTCTCCTTGCCTCCATCACGAAGGAACTACAAGGCTGGATGCCCCGTTTTTTCTCCTGGTTCGGCCGGGCTGCCATCATCAAAATGGTAACCCTGCCGAAGCTCCTTTATCTCATGCAGGCACTCCCTATTGCTATTCCCTCCTATTTCTTTCGTAAACTGCGCTCGCTCCAGATTCAATTTATCTGGAATCGCAAACCTCCCCGGGTACATTTTGATATGATAACCAGATCCAAACCCTATGGTGGTATGGGACTACCCAATTTCAGGCAATACTACTGGGCTGTCCATCTATCAAGAATTATAGATTGGAATTTCCATGTCCAGTCAAAAGATTGGATACAAGTCGAAAACTTGTTTTTCGCAGGTCCACTGGCGTATGCCCCCTGGATTCCGGCCGCATCGTGCCCCAAAACTCTGTTGGCTCACCCCCCTCATAAGCCCCACGCTGAGAACATTTCACGCCATTGCTCTTAACTGTGACATCTCTTCCTCTCCCAGCCTTGACACCATTAGCACACAATCCAGAGTTTGCACCGGGTATGGACAACCCCCTATTCCTGAAGGACTCACGAGACCCTGTGATAGCCAAAGACTGCTTTGTAGGTGGTGTTTTTCAACAATTATCTGACTTCACACAAATCACAACTGACCAGAAAATGCCCCTTTGGTCCTATTTTCAGGCTCGCAGCTACCTTACCTCACGCAACAGGAAGCCCCTAGTGTGTAGACCTCTGAGTGACTTTGAACAGTGCTGTCATCTGGGGGAGCGGGTTGAGAAGTCTATCTCCCAGACCTATGCTTGGCTACAGAAACACACTGATACAGGGCAGGACAGATTCAGGAGTAAGTGGAGCTCCTCGTTGAACACTCCTATTTCGGAGACCCAATGGAAACGAGCTTGCATTCTGGCACACAAGTCCTCATTAAGCACGAAACTTCAGGAAACCGCCTACAAACTGCTCACACAGTGGTATGCCACTCCTGATAAAATTAAGAGATGGTATCCTGCCTTCGATGATACCTGTTGGAGATGTGGTCTCGAGAAAGGCACTTTAATCCACATATGGTGGTCCTGTCCGCTCATCTCCGCCTACTGGCAACAAATTCAATCCTTGTGCTCGTCCATTATAGATGAGGGGGTCACCCTCTCTCCTGAACTCTGCCTACTGCACCTCAGTCCAACACCACTCCTACATTACAAGAATTCATTACTCATTCACCTGATCAATGCAGCCAGATCCCTCATACCCGTGCATTGGAAATCTGCCAACACTCCATCGACCTCAGATTGGCTTAGGAAGGTTTCAGAAATCTGTGAAATGGAAAGAGTGAGCGCACTTGCCAACGAAAGAATTCCTGGTTTTCTCTCTCGTTGGGACCCTTGGTATAAATTTCAGTCTTCTCAACAACCCAATCAGCCTTCCCCGGTGCCTCCCTGAGTCGCCCCCCCCCCCCTCCTCCACCCCCCCATTTCTCTCACTCTTCCTGATCTCTTCTTACCCATCTGCTACCACTTTATTTCCAACTACTATTCTCCTCTAGTATCTCCCCGCAATGGAGGGGGGTTTACTGTATATACAGTGGCTAAAATACGTTTTGAACATGTCACCATTTTTCTAGGTAAATGTATTTCTAAAGGTGCTATTGACATTCAATTTTCACGACATGTTGGTAACAACCCATGCAGTCCATATATACAAAAAAACCAAGATAAACAGGTTCAGAAATTAAATTATGTGTAATAAAATTAAATGAAATAAAAATGAAATGACACAGGGAAATAGTATTTACCATATGAAGAAAGGTAGGTGCAAAAAGGCATGGAAAGCCAAGACACCCACTGAAATTTATCAATAATTAGAAAAAGCAATCCTGCCCTTTGTCAGTGCAATTTAATATTAGCTGGTTTAGTCTCAACTGATGGCCTATAAAAAGGTGTCTCATTACCAAGGTATCACACAAGAAACATGATGGGTAAAAAAAAAATAGCTCTCTCAAGACCTTTGCACCGTATTTTTGCAAAACATACTAATGCCAATGGTTACAGAAGGATTTCTAAATGTCTGAATGTTCCAGTGAGCACTGTTGGGGCCATAATCCAGAAGTGGAAAGAACATAATTTCCCCATAATTCGACCATGACCAGGTGCTCCTCACAAGCTTTCTGACAGAGCAGAGAAAAGAATTATCAGAAGAGTTGTCCAAGAGCCAAGGATTACTTGTGGAGAGCTTCAGAAAGACCTGGAATTAGTAGGTACAATTATTTCAAAGAAAATAATAAGTAATGCACTCAACTGCCATGGCCTGTATGCACACTCACCACACAAGGCTCCATTGCTGAAGAAAAAGCATGTTGAAGCTCATTTAAAGTTTGCTGCAGAAGTTTAACTGAGTACATATGTAGAAAGATGATCCGCACACCGGTGGTTGCTCTGAAAAAAAATCTTCATCTTCGTTCAGGAACCAACTGCTGATAAGATTAGTTGACACATTTCAGCCTATAATGCCTTAGTCATAACTACATTTAGACACAAAACTTTGAAATATATAGTGACTCTACATATTACAGGCTCCACCCATTCATTGCCCCAATTAATTGCAGACAATTAGCAACAACTAGAATCAGTTGTAGTATATACTAAGGAAACCCATGTATGTGCCACTTAATATCCAAAAACTACACAATAATAGAAAAAAATAGATAAAAATGAAACGTTATAAAGAGACCAAGAGGGAAGAGAGACACTGGAGAGAGACAGTTTAATATATGTGCAGATCTAGATCCCATCTCAACATATCTGGAGTTTCTCTGCTGTGCTCCTGTGAAAAAATGTGCCCGGCGGACGTCCCTTCTGGTTTCTGATCCTGTTCCTCTGCCTTCGACTACACCGATTTCTGGTTTCCTGATCACTGGCTCGTCTGACTTTCCATTTTGGCTTCCAACCCCTGGCTTATGTTTTGACTATGTTTACTGTTCTGTACCAATTTTTACCATTACATTAAAGGTGTGATTCTACTGCATTTTCAGTCTGATTCATGGTTCCTGACAGTAGGCCAAGGCCATGAATTCAGAAGATGCAGCCAATCCACCTAGTGGTAATTGTTTCCAGATTGGATGAGCAGGACCACCGCATGGATCAGTTTGCCATAGCTTTACAGACGCTCCTTAATCATCTTGCTCACCTGGATCCTCCCACTGTTGCTGTTCCGATACAACCAGTGTTGCAGGCTGTCCCTGCTTCTGCTCCAGTGTCTGTGCAGGCACCCTCCTTGTATATTACCTCTGTAAGAGATATGTCTGCTTCAGCCCCGCTTCCCCAGCATTTCGGGAGCAATCTAGTTCAATGCAGAGGGTTTCTCAAAAAAGTTGGGATATACCTTGAGATGTTGCCCCAGGCGTTCCCCACGGACAGAAGCAAAGTAGGCTTCATTATTTCTTTGCTTTCTAATAGAGCCTTGGCCTGGGCAAACCCTGTATGGGAGATGCAAAAACCCATTGTCCTGAGTTACCCTGAGTTTGTGGCTTCTTTTAAAAGGGTATTGATGTTCCCGCTTGCTCCAATTCTGCTGCCAAGAGCCTCTTGAGCATCAAATAGAGTATGAGAACTGTTGCAGATTACGCCATTGAATTCCATACCCTTGCAGCAGAGGTTGTTTGGAACAATGAGGCCCTTGTGGCTGCTTTTTCTCATGGTCTCTCAGATAACATTAAAGATGAGATAGCAGCCCGAGACATACCTACGGATCTGGAGAAGTTAATCAAGTTTGCCATTCGCATTGACTCCTGACTCCAAGAGAGACCTTCCTTTAGGGAGCACTTGCGGAAGTCTCGTGTATGTTTGGCATCCCCACTCTTGCCTTCCTCACTGCCCATGCCTCCTGGTACCGGGTCCACCAGTGAAGTAGAACCCATGCAGTTGGGCTTCACACGTCTCTCTTCTGAGGAGAGAGCCTTTAGGAGGAGGGAGAGATTGTGCCTTTATTGTGGCCAGGAAGGTCACGTATTGAAGTCTTGCCCTACCCGTCTGGGAAACGCCCACATCTGAGGTCCTTTAGGGGACGGACCTTAGGTGGCATTTTTGCGTCCCCAGTTATCCTGAAAGATAAGCCTTTAGTTCCAGTTACCCTTTTTTGATCTGAGTCATCCATCGATAGACAGGTTCTAATCGCTTCTAGGGGTGCAGGCCTGTTCATAGATAGTTCCTTTGTGTCTAAGCACTCGATTCCACTGCAGCTTCGTGCCACTCCACTTGCTATTGAGGCTATTGATGGGAAACCTTTACAGCCTGCCCGTGTGACTCATGAGACTGCTCTGTTGACCATGGCTGTAGGGGCTCTGCACCATGAGATAATCCAATTTCAAGTAATTTCCTCTCCTCATTACCCGGCGGTCATTGGTTATCTGTGCCTTAAAACAATTAAGTGTTGTACCAAATCAATTTTGTACCTTAAATAAATATATTTTATTATCATTATAAATTTGATATATTATATATATATTGATATATAAATTTGATATATTATATCAAGTGCTAATAATAAATTGCTCTGTGCAATATTAAGTCAAACAAATGTCCATAAGCATAAATACATCCATAAACTTTGGTGAATCTTGCTGCAATGTAAATCCAAAGTGGCGGGCTCCCCTTCTATGTGCCCCTACTCACCAGCTGTATATACAAGGCAGGCTCAGATCTAATATTGCAAAGAACACTTTTTTTTTTTTAGCACTTGATATAATATATTCAGCTCTCTGTCTTTTTCAGCACTTTTTTAATGTACAGAATTTATTTGGTACAACACTAAATGAATGATTTTTTTTTTTAATGCACTTTAATAGGGCAGCGCTGAAGTTACTAAACATTTTAGATTAGGTTCATTTAACCCTCAGCACAGCAGCAGCCTAATTAATTACACATTTGGAGAGGTGTCCACAGACCATAGCGTGGGTTCACATTCATTAATTCATTGGTTATCCTTGGTTACAGAGGCACAAGGCCTCTTTTGATTGACATTGTGCTGAGGTTCTTTCCTGGTCGCCACAATGCAGTAAGACATGTTTTCAGAAAGTGTTTAAAGTTTTGTGCACCTATTCACTCTCCTCCTTGCCAGAGGAGTACCGCAAACTTAGCGATGTCTTTGACAAAGGTCAATCGGGTAGTTTGCCTCCACATTGCTTGTATGAATGTGCAATTGACCTTTAACCTGGTGCCATGCCCCCTCATGGCCTGGTCTACCCTTTTTCTGTCTCTGAGGATAAATGCATAGAAGACTATGTTGCCGATTCACTTTCTCGAGGATTCGTCTGCAAATCCTCATCTCCTGCCGGTGCTAGCTTCTTCTTTGTGAAAAAGAGGAGGGGTGAACTGAGACCTTGTATAGATTATAGGGATCTCAATCGCATCACGATTAAGAAATATTATCCGATTCCATTGATTACGGAATTATTTGACCGCCCCAAGGGAGTCACGGTTTTTACTAAGCTGTGGTGTAATGGTGTGGGGGATATTTTCTTGTTACAGTTTTGGTCCCTTAGTACCACTTGGACATTGTTTAAACACCATGGCCTACCTGAGTATTGTTGCTGACCAATCCTTTATGACTACAGTGTACCCCTCTTTTGATGGCTACTTTTAGCAGGATAATGCACCATGTGACGAAGCTCAAATCATCTCAAACTGGTTTCTTGAACATTACAATGAGATCACTGTACTCCAATGGCCTTCACAGTCATCAGATCTCAATCCAAAAGAGCACCTTTGGAATGTGGTGGAATGGGAGATTTGCATCATGGATGTGCTACCAACAAATGTGCAGCAACTGCTTGATGCTATCATGTCAATATGGACCAAAATTTCTGAGGAATGTTTCTAACATCTTGTTGAATGTATGCCATGAAGAATTAAGGCAGCTCTGAAGGCAAAAGGGGGTCCAACCCGGTACTAGCAAGGTGTCCTTAAACAAGTGGCTGGTGAATGCATATGGAATGTGGCATCCAGGAGGTGGGCTTTCAACCTGGACGCCACATATATGTGTTCCTGTGTTTGTGCTGGAAGCACAAACCACAGCGTGAGAGCCCTGGGTCTCATACTAATGTTTGGTAACCTAATCACTGTGATAGCCTCTTATTGGCTAACACGGTGATCAGTCACTATGCAGCCCTCCCATGTGTTTTCTTTTCTGTTCTAAATGGAGAGGAAAACACATTGTATCTGTCTCTCCTTGCAGGAGAGAAAGGTATAAACAAGTAAAAGTGTATATATTTTTATTTATTTTTGAATTAAGGAAAAAATAGATAGAACAAGGTTTGACCTATGTCAGTGTCAAGGTTAGTGTTATGGTCAAGGTAAGGTTCAAAGGTCTGGTTTAGGTAAGATTTTTTTTAAAACTGTATTTTTAACCACTTTAATACCAGACAATTTTCAGCTATCAGTGCTGTCACACTTTGAATGAAAATTGCGCAGTCACACTGTAACCATATGGCATTTTTATCATTTATTGAACACAATAGAGTGTTTTTTGGTAGTATTTATTATTTTTTGTTATTTATTTTTTGCTAAATAAACAAAAAAACAACATTTTTTTATTCTTTTCTGTTTCAGGTATATTTTGCAAATAATGCAAAATAATAATAATTTATACATTGAGGCCAACATGTATACTGATACATTTGTTTGGTGAAAATAATCCATATCCGTGTATATTATTTAGTTGGTAGGAACGGTATAGAGTCCACAAACTATAGTATATATCAATCAGTCCTGATGTACTGAAGGCCTATCTCATTTCTAGAGGCCTAAAAATGCCAGGACAGTACAAATATCCTGGAAATTACCCCTTTTTTAAAGTACACAGTCCAAGGTATTTAGTAAGAGGCACAGTGAGTTTTTTGAAGTTGTAATTTTTTGCCCCAATTTTTTGGAAACATTAAAAATGTAAAAAAAAATGACATACTGTCACCAGAGCAGTACAATGTCTTAATGTAACTGGTGTGGCGGTGATCAGGGACACTGACTGACTGTCATGTACCTTATGGCAGAGCCTCACATGTAGAGGGAGACCTCTCATACAGCTCCGTCTCAAGAGCCACTAGTATTGCGACAGTGGCCGCGAGAGCACGGTGATGTAAGAGTGCCTGCAAGACCTTCTGTTTGTCACAGAGGTGTATAGCAGGTACGTCACCAGAGTTGGACTTGATAGCTGAAGCAGTGAAAGGCAGTAGGAAAAGTGGACCCCAAGCTGAGTGGGCAGCAGGTGTTAGCAGATGCATTCACCCAGCAGATGTAGGACCAGCTTCCCCAGGCACTATGCAGAGGGATAACTTAATGCAGGGTCAGACAAGCTAAGTCAGCAAGGGACGATCAGGTATAAGCATAAATTGCAGGCAGAGAATGGTCAAGATGCAGGCAGAGGTTGGCAACAGGATAAAATGCAGATGTAGAGGAAAAGTGAAGTCTTAAGGCAAGCCGAGGTCAGGACAGGTGGAGAGCAAGCATTGTTAGGATAAGCCGAGTCAAACACAGGAATCAAACACAGATCACAGCAGGAAAAGAGTTAAAGTTGCAGATCAGACAGCAATGGACTAGTGCTGTTGCTGCTCTTATATAGGCCATATGGCTAGCACGCATGCACATACACATAGGCGTTCACATGTCATGCAAATATTTGCATAAATGCACATATTAATGCACCTGTGCCTGGCCCAATATGGGTGACTGTAGGGCCATGTCTGCACATGTGCATCAGCATTTACCTAGAAACTGCACATCGGCCAGCATGTCCCTAACACTATGATTGCTTATAACTGTGAATTTACAGTTATAAGCAACAATTTTTTCTGAATGAAAACTATTCATTCAATGTTTACTATTGTGACAGCTAATCACATGATACAGATGGTCTGTGATTGGCCCTGTCTGCACTATTTGATCACTGTGACCAATGACAGAGCTCATCACAATACTGCACAATGAAAGGCATGAATCAAAGCCTTTCATTGTGTACAATTGTCATGTGATCTGCTGTGATTGGCCACAGCAATCACACGGTACCGGCAGTGGGCCAGTGCAATGATCTGTCATCAGCTGTGTCCGGCGGACACAGCAGGTGATAGATTGTTTCAAAGTGCGGAACGTGTGTCACATGATGCCCTCCCAGGAGAACAGTGCTCCTGCTTGGTTGTCATATTACAATAGGCCAGGCAGGAGGGGGTTAAAATTAGTATCAGCGTCAGTGTCTTTTAGATAAGATAAAAAAAGCAATATACTCACTATTGTTTCTGGGACTTACTACGGGTACACACAACAAATAACATTCACATTTGTGGTATCGCTGCAGTTGCCAAGAGCAGGAGATATTATTTTGGTTTATTCTTTAGTGGTAAGTTATGGTAATAGCAAACAATATACAGCTAAATAAAAAAAATATATTTTAGGCCAGTTTTCATTTGATAATAAAAAGAAATCATGAGATATCCATTACCATTACCATTAAATGTATGTCCAATTTGGACAAGGTGTAATTCATGTGGATGCACAAAGTAGTTACAACCATATGTACAGTTGCAGTAGTTTGCACAGTAGTAGTTTTACTAACAAATGTCAAAGTTGCAAAATTGGTTCAGGGCATTATGGTTTATTTTACCCTCGGTCATAAAGGGGTTAAGTAGCCTTTCCATATTCTAACTTGCCTCAGTAAACCCCTTCCTTGCTGTGCCACATGTACAGACAAGCACTACAATTATTAACCTCACATTTCTATTTGCCCTTTTGTTCTAGAAAGGTGCTGTCTATATAAATAAATTTGCTGACTGAGCCCTTTACCCTGCTAGGGGCAACTAGACTACTCAGATCACTTGTTTTTTTCTGTAAATGACTATGTATTTATCTGGCAGGCATTTGCCCAAAACAGGATCTTCATTTAATATTTCTAGTAGTTTTTAAGACCCTTTGAATGCAAATTCCCTATTGTTAAACTTTATGCAAAAAGCGATCCCCTGACAATCCTGTTGCATGCTAATCTCTGCCCTTCCTCAATCCAACTATCTTCATAGCCCTTCTTTTTATCAGGATAACAGTTGGTTCCTAACAATGATCCACTTTAGTACACAAGCATTTTAGTGCATAGAACTGACCTAGGGGCACATTTTGAAACCACCAGAGGTGGGTTCACTAATCACATGTATATACCAATTGCCTGAAGTGGGCTTAAAGTGTGTCTTTGATGTAATTTTTCAACAGGTGTTAGAACATTAAACTGTGAGCATCTACCACATGTGTGAATTCAATCTCAAAGGGTTATTTTCACAGTGATCAGCGAACTTGTGCAGAGTCTCCTCTGACCCCTCCCAATTAATCAATATGTCATCAATATAGCGCTTGTTTGGGACCAGGTTAATTTGGAATGGATTACTGTTCCCAATATCCTATAAAGAGGTTAGTGTGATTCAGGGTGAAAATACTGCACTGTCCAAAGGCCAAATTTGTATTTGATAGAGGTGTACAAAGATGATACAGCCAATCACGTATGGTTAGCTTTTCTCTTTTCATGAGAGCTAAAGTCCCTGGATGCCTTTAGTCACACACAAGAGCAATCATTGAATTATATGTGATTGTTTTAGGGTGATTGTTGCCTTTTTAGTGACCAGCAAAAAATGTTAATGCAGTTTTATTTTTTTATTTTCTTTATACTTTTAAAAATACTATTTTTAAATATGTATTTCAGTTATTTTTAAAGACCTACTGCTTGTGTAAGCATAGTTTAGGACAATCACCAGATTTCCCTTTTTTTTCCCAAAAATTCGACACCAATGCATCATGGTCCCAAATGCAGAAAGGTGGAACAAAATATTAATAGGCAACATTTTGTTTTGATATTGTTAGTCATTGGGAAGTAAAGCCCCAGCTTTATATAATCAGAGAAAACAAACCATGATTTAAAGTAGATCTATCATGACAGAAACATGCAGACTGCCTTTGTTCATATTTTGTTCTAAAGATTCTAGTTCTTTGGCTCGCATACTAATATTTTTGCTTAAATGCTTATGACCCAAAATAAGAATATACACAAGGGTTCCCAACTTTACCAAGACTTTTGATTTATGTTTGTTCTGGGTATGTGATTCCTAAGCTGGTCATAGATGGATAGAATTTTGAATGAAAATTCATAGCAAAAGTTTTAGGAAATGTTCTATGCAATTTCTCAGAACACTTGAATGTCATTTGAAAGATTAAATTTGCTTTTAGCCTTTGATTTTTGAATGTATGGACTTTCAAGAATGAAAACTACATACATGGTTAGAAAATCATTCATGCTTTCAATTTGTGAACGAATGTCGATAAAGTCGATTTGACCCGCTAATAAATAGAAAAAAGAATAAACTTTCTTACAACATTCTTTTCCTAAGAATCTTTGTTCAAAATTCTACCCATCTATGGTCAGCTTAAGGTAAAGAAACCAGAAACAGTCAGGAAATGAGTTGTCTTTCATGTCAATTGAAGGTTAAAATTTTTCTTATGTCTTAAAATAAATATTAATCATACAAATAGTAGAGAAATTCATAAGTTACTTGATGGATGGAAGGAAAATGGTTACATGGATGGAAGGAAAGAAAATCATTTGGTTCCCTCATAAACATTGACTGTGTTGACGGTGGAATGCTTCCAGTAGCCCTTTTGTGTTCTGCCAGTTGGGGCGGGCACAGGGAGATTTCCTATCCAGAAGAACACACTGATTACTGCTAGTGGCTTTAGCCTATGGGAGTAATCACATGTACAAAAATCCAGCAAGATGGTTGTACCCAAGTTGATCTATGGTACAATCAGCCTACCCATACATGGATCGAATCATAGCTGGTCCCAACTGAACCAGCTGAATTTCGATCAATGTATGACCAGATTGACACATTACACAGCATGCTAGATAAATGTATATTTAATGATTCAAGTAAAAAAATGCAAAACAATTTTATTTATTTATTTTTTATTTTTTGCATCTTGCCAAAAAAGGCCCCAAAAGCTTCAATCCTAAATCAGTTTATACTACATTCCAACTCCCTACAATAGTATAAAATTGATTCGATCTCTCAAAATTTATGGACATCGCTTTGCCAAGCAGGAAAATAACTCCTTTATAGCAGTCCTGACTCCTGAGCTATCAAAATAGAATGCAGGATATACTAGAAAAAAAAAGCTTCTCTCCCCTGACAACATACAATGAAGATCTCATTTAAAAATGGAAATGCAGGTTTAGAATTCAGAAGATAACTTGGACAAAAGAGTTATTTCACAAATGCATCGCAATGTCAAGAAAGCAACACTTTGTAATATGATGTTCACAAACAGATAATAACTTGTCTAGTGGAGTGCTAAGCAGATAAATTGCTTCTCTGTAGAACTTCTTGAGAAATCTGAACAAAAACAATTATGGAAAGCACATTCCAACTTTCTCTCTTATAAAACATCATCAATGCTTCTTTTGTAAAAGATGAAGCTGCTCCTCACCAGCTGAGGAATATGTTTAAAGTGTGTCAGCAATCTTTGAGAAAACAATATGCAGTGAGGTCTACCTGTACTTTAAAGAATATTATTATTGTTTTTTTTTATTGTAGGATAATGTCGGGACACTCTGCATTCCAGGAAATTACTAATAATTCACCGTTGAAATATATATATACTTTGGCTGCTTTACCTGCAAAAAAATTGTGTTTTTGTCCAGCTAGCTAGTCATTAGCTGAGTCAGTGACCTGGCTTTTCTCTACCGCAATCTAGCAATACAGCTACAATAGCTCTCTGTTCCCAAGTTGTGATCATAAACAGCCACCTTTCTACTGAGTTGTTCTAGCCAGCTCACGATGCCCTGCATTTGCAGCGTATTGACACAGAGAGTGGAATTCTCCTTTCATTGTATTGACATAGATGTTTTATTGTTGAATTAAGCATTTTTACATGTCAGAACTTAAAAAGTCACCCATTTGTAATTTTTTCTGATTCTGAAAGGGTTGCTTATTTGCAAATTTACCAATCTTTCTAAACCAGAGAAAAGAATAAAATGCCCCATACTTTCCTTGCCTTACAAGACAACATCATATTTTGGGAAGTTGTTCTTAAATCCCCCTAAGGCCGGCCATAGATGATTCAAATCTTTGTCGGTTCAACAGGAATGGACCGAGATTCTAACCATATGTGGGCAGGATGAATATACTAGGTGATCAATCGATCAACTTGGGTAAAACCAGGCTGCTGGATTCACTTGCACGTTTTGCTAGCGGCTGCTATAGCCCCTAGCAATAATAACTGTCTTTTCCCAGTGGGGAGGGGGTGCCCCCCCCCCCCCATGAGCAGACAATTGCTCAGCAGGAGCCATTCACCTGTCAGCACTGTCTGTGTTAATGGGGGAATTGTGCAAATTTCTTTCTTGCAACCGGTGGCTGCTGGAAAGAAATTTGCAACATCTATGGCCTGCCTAACTCTCTGGGGCAGGCAGCCTGGGATTACACTTACCATCAGCCCCAATCCAGCAATCTGACAGGGTTCCAGCTGGCTCCGCTTCACTTTACCCATGCCACAGCTCTATTTATTCCTCTGGGTAGCTGTACTCGCGGCAACCTCCATTCTTCACTTGGATTACAGCTTACTCATAGAAATGAATGGGGCTGTGGCAGTATGGACACAAGAAATACCTTAGCACACCAGATATTGCCACAAAATGTAGCCATGGCATCATCCCTGTGCTGTACAAAGTCTGTGCAGAGAACAGAACTGTGAGATGACCTCAGCAGATCCATCAACAACAAGCTGCTTGCATAAAACTACAGGAGGAGGAGAATACAAGACCAAATACCCTGTGCAAGGCGAGGGAGCAAAAGTGACTGAACTTTATTAGAGGAAGCTCTTGCACATAGGCAAAGCTTTACACTGAATTACTACACGGATCAGAGAAATACACGAAGCACACCAAGATTCGAATAAGAATATACAGGGCACCTGGAAAGTATTCACAGCGCTTCACTTTTTCCACATTTTGTTATGTTACAGCCTTATTCCAAAATGGATTAAATTCAATATTTTCCTCAAAATTCTACAAATAATACCCCATAATGTCAAAGTGAAAGAAGTTTGTTTGAAAAGTTTGCAAATTTATTAATAATATAAAATGAAGAAAAAATCACATTACATAAGTATTCACAGCCTTTGCCATGACACTCAAAATTAAGCTTAGGTGTATCCTATTTCCACTAAACCTCCTTAAGATGTTTCTACAACTTAATTGGAGTCCACAAATGGTAAATTCAGATGATTGTACATAACTTTGAAAGACATACACCTGTCTATATAAGGTCCCACAGTTAACAGTGCATGTCAGAGCACAAACCAAGCCATGAATTTCAAGGAATTGTCTGTAGATCTCTGAGACAGGATTTTATCTAGGCACAGATATGGGGAAGGGTACAGAAAGTTTTCTGCAGCATTGAAGGTCCCAATAAGCACAGTGGCCTCCATCATCCAAAAATGGAAGAAGTTTGGGACCACCACGATTCTTCCTAGAGTAGGCGGCCCGTCCAAATGGGGGAGAAGGACCTTAGTCAGGAAGGTGACCAAAAACCCGATGGTCACTCTGACAGAGCTCCAGCATTTCTCTGTGGAGAGAGGAGAACCTTCCAGGAGAAAAACCATCTCTGCAGCACTCCACCAATCAGGCCTGTATGGTTGTGTGGTCTGATTAGTAAAAGGCACATGACAGCTCGTCTGGAGTTTTCCAAAAGGCACCTGAAGGACTCTCAGACCATGAGAAACAAAATTCTCTGGTCTGATGAATCAAGGATTGAACTCTTTGGCCTTATGTCCATGTGATTTTTCTCATTTTTTATTAATAAATTTGCAAATATTTCAAACAGACTTATTTTATGTTCTCATTATGGGGCATTGTTTATAGAATTTTGAGGAAAAAATGCATTTAATCCATTTTGGAATAAGGCTGTAACATAACAAAAAGTGTTGAGGATACTTTCCAGATGCACTGTAAATGCCTTTTCTGTTTGAAAAATATGTGCTTTAATGCTCTCAGACAAAAAAAAAAAAATCTTCACAATTTATAAAAGCTCCATAAGAACACTAAACATATCCACCAGTAGCCAGTGTAATTGATGTTTCAATCAACACTGTTTTATCCAGAAAGAATACTCAGTAATGACCCTCCAATGCCATAATTACAGATTTATCTTAACATGCTATGTCCTTTCAGGGCGCACTAAAAGAACCACTAGAGCTATCACCAGCTCTTTCCAGATGAATGGTAATTGGAAGATTGAGAGCAAGCATGAGAATACCACCTGTCTTCAATGATTTTACTTCTTAAGCTGGCCATTTACTGCTTGATTTTTGAGCTATGCGTGGCCATGTCAGCATCTCCCTGAACAAGAGATATCCAACAGTGTAGCTAGCTTTAGTCTGGATAGGCTGTTTCATGCGTCAAAGCTTTGTTTCCCTCAGCATCCCATATATGGGCTTATCAATAGTCTTGCTACTGCAGGAAGCTGGTTCACTGAACAGATAAAGAAAAATCTCAACCACTGCACACCATACATGCATGGCCTGGATTGAGTTAGGCTGAGGCTGCTATCACTTATTGCACGTTGGGCTTGTATGGTGTGTGGTGGCTGAGATTTTTCTCTATTTGTTCTCTGGATTGCATGAAGTCAGGATGGACTCCTAGCCTGACTTGTACCCTCAGTGGAACATACAAAATGGGGGACATATGGCGCTTTTCCACTGCATGGAACCGAACGGTTTTGCTTTTCCGCTGCTGGTACCGCATGGTATAGTGTAGGAACGGTTCGGTACGGTACGGTACGGCGGCGCTTTTCCACTGCATGGAACCGAACGGTATGGCTCTCAAAAACAGTACCTACTCGATTATGGTTCCAAGAGGTACCATACCCGGTATCATATCCCACAATCCTTTGCATGCAGTCACTACTAGCCACTGATTGGTCAGAGAATCATACCCACCCCGTTGTTATCCCACCCACTTAACTTTAGTACTACTTTAGTGGAAAATCAAACCATACCGTACCATACAGAACCGCTCCAACACCGTACCATGCGGTACCAGCAGTGGAAAAGCAAACCGGGCCAAGCAGGGCCAAGCAGGGCCGAGTAGAGCCGAGCCGGTACTTGCAGTGGAAAAGTGCCAATAGATGCTGGAATGGAGACCCTAAAGTTTGTTTAGGTTCACTGTAGGAAGTTTGTTGTTTTAACTCCAAAAACTGCATTCTTTAATCACTAATAAACATTTCTATCTACTGTATGCAATGCATACCACTGGGTAACATGCACCAAACAAATAACAAAACCATTATATAAAATAAAGGTTCTTGTAGCCCTTTCATAAAGCTTCTAAGCTTTGTACCCTTTGTGTTTTCCTAGTATTGGAGGCTTCAGGGGAATTGGAAATCTGTCCAATATTTTCTGCAATATTTTGCAGAAATAATAAATATTAGGCAGATCTATGAGGTTGCCACTGCTTAGAAATGTACAGATATATACAGGTAGCCATCCCCTAAGCTCTTACAGATCAATACAGATCAAAAGGGCATCAAGCTTTAACCATCAACCCAAAGATCAACAGATGTAAACTAATTAATACCAAATGTGCACATCCAGAGGGATAGGGAAATTCTTTTGCATTTCTGCTTATGTTCTACACGTCTTCAGACAGAACAGAGGGGGAAAGTACTACATAAAAGGAAATCAGATTGCAAAGGGCATTCATAGTGGATGTGCTAGGACTGCAAGTTCCTAAATCACAGGCACTTTAAGCAGGACACGTGATGTTTTTTAGCTGCTGGTTCCTAATCAATCACTACTATACAGTATTTCACTGACCAGTGAAAGCAAAAATATGCTGCTTCATCTAGAAGAGCGCTGACACATCTTGTAATATCACTTCTTACTGGAGATATAAAGATTTAAATCAATAATGGGAGAGTTCACGTGAATCTGAGATGAGTCATCTAACTGGAAACTTGCAGCCTAATTAAATAAAGGAAATGGCAGTGACATTGTTCAAAGTACAGTCATCTACAGCAGTGACCAGTTTATTTCAAAGCCTAAGTTTAGTCTTTTTTTCTTTTTAATCTGCTCAAGGGTTGGTACCTAGAGTATCTCACAAAAATGAGTACACCCCTCACATTTTTGTAAATATTTTATTATAACTTTGCATGCTACAATGTAAAGTAGTGAGTGTATAGCTTGTATAACAGTGCAAACTTGCTGTCCCCTCAAAATAACTCAACAAACAGCCATTAATGTCTAAACCGCTGGCAACAAAAGTGAGTACACCCCTACATGAAAATGTCCACAATTTGCCCAAAGTGTAAATTTTTTGTGTGGCCACTATTATTTCCCAGCACTGCCTTACCCTCTTAGGCATGGAGTTCACCAGAACTTCACAGGTTGCCACTGGAGTCCTCTTCCACTCCTCCATGACTACATCACAGAGCTGGTGGATGTTAGAGACCTTACGCTCCTCCACCTTCCATTTGAGGATGCCCCAAACATGCTCAATAGGGTTTAGGTCTGGAGACATGCTTGGCCAGTTCATTACCTTTACCCTCAGCTTCTTTAGCAAGGCAGTGGTGGTCTTGGAGGTGTGTTTGGGGTCATTATCATGTTGGAATACCCAGTCCCTGAAGGGAGGGGATCATGCTCTGCCTCAGTATGGCACAGTACATGTTGGCCTGCATGGTTCCCTCAATGAACTATAGCTCCCCAGTTCTGGCAGCCCCAGACCATGACACTCCCACCACCATACTTAACTATAGGCAAGTCACACTTGTCTTTGTAGTCCTCACCTGGTTACCGCCACACACGTTTGACACCATCTGAAACAAATAAATGTATCTTTGTCTCATCAGAACAGGTTCCAATAATCCATGTCCTTAGTCTGCTTGTCTTCAGCGAACTGTTTTTGGGCTTTAGAAGAGGCTTCCATCTGGGACGACAGCCATGCAGACCAATTTAATGCAGTGTGCGGCGTATGGTCTGAGCACTGACAGGCTGACCCACCCCCTTCAACCTCTGCAGCAAAACTGGCAGCACTCATAAGTCTATTTCTAAAAGACAACCTCTAGATATGACGCTGATCACGTGCACTCAAACTTCTTTGGTTCGACCATGGTGAGGCCTGTTCTGAGTGCAACCTGTCCTGTTAAACTGCTGTATGGTCTTGGCCACCGCGTTGAAGCTCAGTTTCAGGTTCTTGGCAGTCCTCTTATAGCCCTTGACCATCTTAATGTAGATCAACAATTATTTTTTCCGATCCTTGGAGAGTTTTCTGCCATGAGGTGCCATGTTGAACTTCCAGTGACTAGCATTAGAGAGTGAGAGCGATAACATCAAATTTAACACACCTGCTCCCCATTCACACCTGAGACCTTGCAACAATAACGAGTCACAATACACTGGGTAGGGAAAATAGCTAATTGGGACTGATTTGGACATTTTCATTTAGAGATGTACTCACTTTTGTTGCCAGCGGTCTAGACATTAATGACTGTGTGTTGGGTTATTTTAAGGGAACAGCAAATTTACACTGTTATACAAGTGTATGCTACATTGTAAAGTAGTGTGTACACACACTACTTTACAATGTAG
This sequence comes from Pelophylax lessonae, assembly GCF_965119305.1. Taxonomy (NCBI): domain Eukaryota; kingdom Metazoa; phylum Chordata; class Amphibia; order Anura; family Ranidae; genus Pelophylax; species Pelophylax lessonae. The sequence continues at coordinate 109,673,509 of NC_138774.1, read as the reverse complement.
CAAAGTGTAATTTCTTCAGTGTTGTCACATGAAAAGATATAATAATGTTGAATTTCTCTGTAAAAGGCAAACCTGTAGGATAACCAGGCTGCCTATCAATTTAAAGGAAATCTGTAGAATATAAGGGTTCCCTACTTCTGAAATTACTAGAGGATTGACTGTAACTCTTTTTGAAAGCCTATAACTTCTCTTTATAGTAAATGCTAGTCCCTCATCATTTTGAGCATCAGCCAAACTTTTAAACCAGAAGACAGTAGGAATACTATTTCTGTATACTGGTACTAAAAAAAAAAAAATGATCCTTCCTGTCCTTCACACACCAAAAGATTGAGTCAAAAATCTGAGTTTTTGGGCATTTATTTCTGGGCTTATGCTGCCCTAGATGTTCATACAGCTAAGTATACTGTCCGTCCAGTCCCATCCAGTAACAGCAGCTGTCAAACTCTCATAAAGTTTGAAAAGCTAATATCAGCGTTTAATATGCAAAAAAGAGAGAGCAACTTACAAAAAACAAGAAGGTAGAGCGTGGGACTGAATAAGCCGCCGGCCGGTCGGCTTCTCCGCCCGTCCTCAGACTCATAATGGTGACGTCAGCACGCCGCGACGGTAATGATGACGTCACCATTACGAGTCTGAGGACGGGCGGAGGAGCCGACCGGCCTGCGGCTTATTCAATCCCACGCTCTACCTTCTTGCTTTTTGTAAGTTGCTCTCTCTCTTTTTCATATTAAATGCTTATGGTTTTACACTATGGGACGCTTTGTTTTCTTTATATAACCTTGCGATTGGATGCCTTTGGGGATTTCCTGTTGATTTATCTTGGCTTTGAAGCCTACTGTGAATACCTCCACCAGACAGACATTTGGCTCTCCTTTCATATATATCCGGTAAGCAGCTGTGATGTCAGTGGTGGTCTCCCCCTGATTGTCATTTGGGGCCTTTCATGAGGTTGCTCTTTTCCTGGCTATTCGTTATTTCACCACTTATTACTCGCTCTTTCTGGTAAGCAGATCGGACTTATGGGTGATGGTCTCCACTATCTATTACTTTGCTTCTGTCTTTTTTAATACTTGTCTGGTAAGCAGCTAGTATTGGTGGTGGTACCTATTTTTGGCAACACATACCGCAGTGGATTGCACTTTGGGTGTAGATACCTATTGGATTATGCAGTATTACGCTATGGAATCTGTTATTTTTTACATGCACCTGGTATATGATTGCTGAGTCTTCTTGGACACCTGAGGATTTATCCAGAAGTCGTTCCTTATTGGATTCAATACTTTTTGATCTGGGCAATTTATTTACCTTTATCTGGTAAGGAGTTTGCACATCCAGTGGCCTTTTTCCAGCATATTTTATGTAGATTTAAAGGACTTCACACAGACTTTCAATTGTGTTAGTTTATTATCATTTAATGGACTTCTGAACCAAATTATTGGAAGCATTTGTGTTTCACATATTTTTGTGTATGGTTTATCACTGTTCACTATATCACCTTTATTCACATTTTGGTATAATATTTTTGGTTACATATTATTCATTGTTTAGCGCAACTTACCTTTTTATATTTTGTTCAGCTGTTTGTCGCACTTTAAGTTGCTGCTCACCTGTTTAGGAGCTTAGCGCAGTTATCCCCCCAATTTTCTAATTATAGATATGCTCTCTTGTGTAAACCTCTTAATATAGGCCATATTAAAAAGAAGAGGTTTTAGTAGGGTATAGTAGCTCTTTAAATCTAAGGCTAATATGTAGATTTTCATCAGGTCGCAAATATGCAAAAGGCATAGATTATTTTTAAAGGGTCTATAAATTACTACATGTAATGGAAATTTTTAAACTAAGTTATTAAACATTCAATGAATTATGGATTGAGAATGGTAAGATACCTTTTCTATGTCTTGTTCCACATTACTAGCTTAAGTTGCCTATGATTAAATATACAACTCACACTGTCATAGGCATGCCGAGTCATAACTGCTGGAGACTTTCTACACCATGATGAGATTCATAATTCCTAATTAGTGGACAGGCCATGAATTTTGTTTTAAGTGGGAAATTTTCTAGAATATGAATCTTGGAGTGAATCCAGTGGCTTTTCTTCGAAGGGTCACTTTTCTGAAAAATTATCATGGCTTAAATATTGCTATATCTCAGCTTTGGTTTTTTAACCTCCCTGATGTTTTATGCAATTAAGATTATATGCTGAGTATTACTACAACAGTAGTTGCTATACGGACAGTTTAGTTTGCAATGAAGCAAATAAAAACATATTTTCATTGCTACATAGTACAATAAATACACTGTACCTAATTGAATGTTTAATGTGGTAATATACTGTATATAAGTAACTTGCAGATTTGATACATCTTTCTAAGTATGAAAATGTAAGCTTTCTGAAATTTGAATGACTCAGTCACAAAAAATAATAATAAAGCTGCTAGCAGGTAAAAGGCACAACATCAACCACTTTCAGCTAAGTACTTATCTCAAGCATAGTTGAAGCAGAACTCCAGGTAAATTGATTTTAGTCATTACTGCTGTGAAAAAAAAAAAAAATTATCATCTACTCAGAAAGGCAACACCCCTGAGATGGTTGAATAAGAACGTCAACCAAACATTTTATTTTTGGAAAGGAGAAGGGTTAGACTATCTGTCATGTTCTAATTATTGTCTGTGTTCAAGATTAACCCTGTTATGGATATTTTGTATTACTTTCTGTCCCAGTGACAATTAAGGCAAAGCTGTGAAGTCCATATTCCTCCTAGTCTCTGGATTGCATTATCCATATGTTTTCCTCAGTGAGGTGCACAATAGATTGATTGCAATGTCACTTACTCCATATTGTAACTCTATCATTATGGGGGCTGCCATTGCTAATATCTTTTTTTTTAGAATTCTGGTTCTGCTGGTGTTGATGCTTTGGCCTCAATGCTTATTGAGTCTTTAACCTAAAACAAGTATAAAGATACGTAAATCTGGTACTTTTCTAGCCTAAGCCCTAACCCCAACCCATTTACAGCATGCTTGTTAGGGCTCTGCAACTTAAAGTGGTTCTAAATGTTCAAGGTTTTTTACATTCATGCATTCTATGCATGACGGTAAAAAAACCTTCTGTGTGCAGCAGCCCCCCCCCCCACCCCCTCCACCCCCAGCTCCCTATAATACTTACCTGAGCCCCATCTCAATCCAGCGATTCAGAACATGTTTGTTATTTTAAAAAAAAAAGACTTTAATATCACTTTTAAATTTTGAGGTAAGCACAACCAGGCAACTGATATGTTATGAAAACAAGACCAGCGGTGGTAGTATACACCACATTTTTCTTATTACCATTAAGTCAATCTAAATTAGATAGTTTATAAAGCGCATTATATTATCAACAAATGTGATTATTACTAAAAAAATATTTTACATATTTCTATTCTTTGCTGCATCTCAGTGCTGCTGATCTCCTGCAGCCACTTTCTACACTTTAGCCATAATTGCATTTCTCAGGAAAGCCTTCCTGGTGACAACAGTCGACCACACCTGTTTAAACCTGTATTAATATGGACTCTTGTAGTTTCCATCTAAAGCTTGTGTGACAGGTTGGAGCAAAGTTGGGAGACAGGGATAGACCACTATTACCCTATAACAGGTATTTTTTCTGGGGAAGGGGGATCCACCTTGCAAATTAACCAAAAGCATATGGCTATTGCACACAGGATGGCCCTCTACAAGATCGAGGGTCAGGAGAACAGAAATAGCCGCAATAATATTTGGGTGAGGGGCCTCCCGGAAGCCACCAGGGATGAGGACCTCCCGGCGACGATTAGAGGTATTTTTAACAAACTACTTGGTAACCTGGCTGACCACCCTCTCCATCTGGACAGGGTTCATAGAGCCCTTCGCCCACACAATCTAACATCTGACAACCCATGCAATGTTATCTGCCGCATCTACTATTACAAAGAGAAAGAACTGATTATGCGTAGGGCACAGGAGGCAGCCACACTAGATTTCAATGAGGTCACACTTGCCTTCTTCCTGGACCTGGCTAAAGAGTCTCTATCGTCGCCGCGCTCTGAAACCACTCACAGACAAGCTGCGCCAAAATGCTATCCCATATCGCTGGGGGTTTAATCAATGTGAGGGGCTTGCAAACAACGGGAAAGCGTCATTCCTTACATAGGGAACTAAACACCTCAAGGGGGATATCGTCTTCTTACAAGAGACGCACCTCACCCACTATACTAACACTAGAATCTCTTCCCCAGATTTCCTAACCTGGTACTATGGTTTATCGGACAATCGTAAAGCTAAAGGCGTCGCCATTGGTTTCCACAAGGGAACACCATTCCAGCTTGACTCTATGGAAGCTGACATATATGGCAGATATCTGTTTCTGAGGGGTACACTGGGCAATGAAATTTTCACTCTACCTACCATTTATGCCCCCAATCACGCACAAGTCACTTTCCTCTCCTCCACATTGGACAAACTCATGCTTTTTGCCAAGGGCACTATCATCCTCACGGGAGATTTCAAAATCCCCATGGAGCCATCCTTGGACACCTCACAAGGCACATCTTCCTTATCTCACAGACGTTTTTCCCACATTAAAAAAAGTTACATGAAGCTCAGCTTATGGATACTTGGTAAATTTTACATCCAACCAAGAGGGACTATACCCACTACTCTCACCTACATCACACATATGCTAGAATAGATTATATACTGCTTGACCATCACCACCTTCATCTTCTCAAAGACACCTCGATTGCCATGTCTGTCATTTCTGACCATTCCCCGATTTGTGCCCCCTAACTGGAAGCTCAATGACTCCTTGATCTCAGGAGTTTAGATAAGACCCAACTGAACTCTGAATTACAACTTTTTTTCTCTGAGAACTCTACTCCTGAGGTTGGCCCGGGTGTCTTGTGGGAAACCCATAAGGCGCATATACGAGGTAAGCTCATAGAACTGGGATCTCATAGGAAAAAAGAGAGACTGTCCCATCAAAATGAGTTATTGCGCGATATTAGAGCATTAGAAAGTTTGCATAAGCTCACGTCATCCAGACCCCTTCTGCACCAGCTATCCCAAAAGCGGGAAGAATTAAAGCAGCTGTACCATACCGATCACAAAAATAATCTCTGTATACTCTCACAACGGCTGTATGAATGGGGGAATAAACTTAGCAGACTCTTGGCCAGATCTCTTAAACAAAAGAAATCCGCCACATTTATAGCTAAAATAAAAAATGACGATGTGATTCTAGTTTATGAAACTAAGGCCATTGCTGGGGTCTTCCACTCATTCTACCAGCAGTTGTATCATGTATCTAAAAGGGGCATGGATAATACCATCAAACAATCTGTGTTTAGGGACTACTTAACTAGAGATAATCTACCACAACTATCACAATCCACCCTCTATGCCATCAAAGCTACACTTACCCCTTAAGAATTATCCCTTGCCCTAAACTCACTGATGACTGGTAAAGTGCCTGGCCTAGACAGGTTCACAATTGCATACTATTGTGCATTCCAAACTACTCTCCTCCCCCACTTAACATCCTATGCCAACTCTTTACACAAAGGTGACCCTATATACCCTGAAACGCTCCATGCCCACATCACCGTCCTTCCAAACCCGGGTAAAGACCCCTCACTCTGTGGCAGTTATAGGCCCATCTCTCTCCTGAACATTGATGCTAAGATCTATGCAAAGGCGCTGGCAAATAGACTACTTTCCCTGGTCCCCCAATGGATTTCTAGTGACCAGTATCACGTACCTGGTGGAGACCAAGCTGTAGAGGGGGCTTCTCTTGCACCTCCTGTCCAACACCCCTGATAGAGATGACAGGCGGTGTAAGACACAGAGTGGCACGAGGGCCGGTATAGCAGGTGATGTCTTGGCAGAAGACTGATGGCTGTGGATCACCGGATGAACACCTGAAACTGGAACTCGGTGATGCTGGATGAGAAGGCAGGAGCGTAATCGGAACACAAGCCAAGGGGTTGTCAACAGCCGGACAGCACGGGTACAGGAACGTGAGGCAGAAGCGGAGTCAGGATACAAGCCGAAGTCGGTACACAGTCTGGCAGCAAGGTACAAAGGCATAAGGCAAGGCAGGGTCAAAGACAGGCTGAGGTCACAAGGCAGGCAGGAATCCAAGGAGAGTCAAAAGGCAAGCCGGGTCGGTGTAACGGGAAATCCACAAGCAGGTCAGGGCACAGGTAAACAGGAACACAAGCTGAAAGACCACTCAGCAATGTGCTCCTGTCACCGCCTGGTATAAATAGGCCGTTTGGCGCCAATTGCGTGCGCACGTTGCGTACGCACGTTCGCGCGTCCGCGCATTGGCGCGTTCGCGCATTGGCGCATTGGCGTGTTCGCGCATTGGCGCATGCGCATTCGCACATTGCTTCCCGTGTGCCTGGGCACGCGCACTGAGCGTCTCTTACATTGCCCCCCCCCAATGGGCGGCCTCCGGATGCCCATCTGCAACATCTTCTCAGGATGAAGCTGAAAAAAGGTTTGAATTAGATCCGTAGCATGGAGGTTGGCTTCTGGTTCCCAAGAATTTTCTTCCGGGCCATAGCCCTTCCATTTAATCAGGTACTGGACAGTACCTCCTCTTTTCCTACAGTCTAATATTGCTTCAACCTCGTATTCCTCGTTGCCATCAATAGTTTCAGGCGGAGGTGGATCCGACTCTCGGTCAGGAAATGGATTGGGTCTGGTAGGCTTCAGTAGGGACACATGGAAAACAGGATGAATTCTGTATGTTTCCGGGAGTGAAAGTTCATAGGCAGCAGGATTGATTTGTCTCTTAATAGAGAATGGACCGATATATCTAGGCCCCAGTTTCTTAGACGGACATGACAGTTTTAGATTGATAGAGGATAACCAAACCTTGTCTCCCGGTCTGAGGTTTAGATCTCCCCTCCTCTTCCTATCAAAAATTTTTTTGTTGTCTTGCTGTGCTCTGACAATGGCATCTTGCAATAATTTGTTGTTGTTTTGCAAAAATGTAGCTTTTTCCTGGACTGCGGGAACCAAGGAATCAGGTATTACGTCAGGCATAAAGGCTGGGAAGTACCCATAGTTTGCAAAAAACGGGGCTTGACCCGTGGCTGAATGCACTGCGTTATTATATGCAAACTCTGCTAGGGGTAAAAGTGATGCCCAGTCGTCTTGTGAGAAAGATGAAAAACACCGGAGGTACTGCTCCAGGGTCTGGTTTGTACGCTCCGTTTGCCCGTTTGTTTGCGGGTGATAAGCTGAGGAAAAGTATGTGTCAATTTTTAATGTTTTGCAAAGGCCTCTCCAGAACCTCGAAGTAAATTGCACCCCTCGGTCTGAAGTGATATTACTAGGAACCCCGTGGAGCCGAACCACTTCCTTGATGAAGGTTTGGGCAGTTTCCATTGCTGAGGGAGTTCCCAACATAGGGATAAAGTGGGCCATCTTTGTTAGTCTGTCGACCACCACAAAGATGGTCGTGAATCCTTCAGAAGGAGGGAGCTCAACGATAAAGTCCATGTTTATCATTTCCCAAGGCCTCTTGGGAATGGGCAAAGGTCTTAGCAAACCCCAGGCTTTGGCCTTGTCATTCTTGTTCCGGATGCAGATTGTACAGGTGCTAACATAATTACGGCAGTCGGACCTCAGACCAGGCCACCAAAAGGACCGTTGTACCAGGTCAACCGTTTTAGATATCCCAAAGTGCCCTGCCAAGGGGTGATCATGGCACAGGCCGAGGATCTTGGCACGTAGACCTGGAGGTACAAACACTTTTTGGTTATAGAAAAACAGACCTTCTTCTTCCTGAAGGCACATACCTGATGGTAAATCATCCCTTGTGGACGCCTGCTTCAGCTGCGTTAACAGATCCGCTTGCAAAAGTAGAAAACTTTGGGATGGCAGGATTGTGTCTACTGGGTGACACTCTTCGTCCTCTGGGTACATGCAGGAAAGTGCATCAGGTTTGCCATTCTTGGAGCCTGGCCTGTAGGTGATATGGAAGGTAAAACGAGAAAAGAACAGTGCCCACCTGGCTTGACGTGGTTTCAGTCTCTTAGCTGTTCGGAGGTACTCCAGATTTTGGTGGTCGGTAAAGATCAGGATAGGGTGAGATGCTCCTTCTAATAGGTAGCGCCATTCCTCCAAGGCCGCCTTGATGGCCAGTAATTCCCGGTCTCCAACATCGTAGTTCCTTTCTGCTGGGCTGAGTTTCCTGGAAAAGAAGGCAACAGGATGAAGAAGAGATTTCGTACCTGAACGCTGTGACAGGATGGCACCTATGGCATTTTCTGAAGCATCCACCTCGAGAACATAGGGCAGAGCGGGATTTGGGTGTCGTAAGATAGGTGCAGTAGTGAATAGAATCTTCAACTGGTCAAACGCAGCTTGTGCTGCCGGTGTCCATTCGAAACGGGTGCCTTGCCTTGTTAGCTGGGTGACTGGAAGCATAATGGCGGAGAAGTTCTTGATAAACTTGCGGTAAAAATTAGCGAAGCCAATGAACCTTTGTGTGCTCTTCCTGTCTGTGGGAGTGGGCCATTCGAGGATCGATTTGACCTTTTGGGGGTCCATGGAGATCCCAGAAGTGGAAATGACGAGTCCCAAGAATTGGATTGATTCCTTTTCGAACTCGCATTTCTCAGCCTTTGCGTATAATCCATGGTCTCTTAGGCGGCCGAGAACCTTCTTGACATGTTCACGGTGCATTTCAATGGAACCTGAAAAGATAAGAATATCGTCAAGGTAGACAATCATAAACAAATCAAGGAAGTCTCTGAAAATATTGTTCACGAAATGCTGAAAAGTAGCTGGAGCATTGCACAATCCAAAGGGCATGACAAGGTACTCGAAGTGGCCGAATCTTGTGCGAAAGGCGGTCTTCCACTCGTCGCCCTCACGGATCCGTACTAGGTTGTAAACTCCACGTAGGTCAAGTTTTGTGAATACCGTGGCTGCCCTGAAACGTTGGAAAAGTTCAGGAACTAAGGGCAGGGGGTATCTGTTTTTGACAGTAACCTTGTTCAACTCCCGATAATCAACACAGGGGCGTAGAGAATGATCCTTCTTTTCAACGAAGAAAATACCAGCCCCTGCGGGGGACGTAGAGGGCCGGATGAAGCCTTTTTTCAGGTTTTCGTCGATGTAAAGGCGTAATGCCTCAAGTTCTAGTTCAGAGAGGGGGAAGATACGCCCAAACGGTATCTCAGCACCTGGTAAAAGTTCAATTGGGCAGTCATACGACCGGTGAGGTGGTAGGATGTCTGCTTTCTGTTTATCAAAGACTTCCAAGAACTCATGGTAAGCTGCAGGCACAAGTTGGGATGCAGAGGGATCAGGTTGCAGGCCCAAAAGTGATGCAGGTTTCCCTGGACTGGGCTGGAAGCAGTTTTGTTGACAATAGGTGGATGGAAATGCCACTTCTCCTGACTTCCAGTTTATCTGAGGATTGTGTGCTTGTAGCCATGGGATACCGAGAATGATAGGGAACAGAGGAGATGGGATAATATCCAAGCACAAGTATTCTCGGTGGCCTTTATTAGAGATAGCCAGTAATGGGCAGGTTTCTTGGGTTATAGGCCCGGACTTGAGATGGGATCCGTCAGCTAGATGGATAGATAACTGACGGGTTTTCGCTTGCAGAGGGATCTGATGACGCTGAGCAAAGTCACTGTCCATGAAGCAGCTGCAAGCGCAGGAGTCAATAATGACTGGGACTTGGATGGTCTTTCCGAGAATCTGTAGTGAGAGAGGTAGAGTAATGTGAGTGGACAGATCCTTCCCAGAACTGTTTGCAAGGTAAGAAGGAAAAGCAAACTGAGACTTACTAGGCCGCACCGGGCAGGTCTGAAGGTAATGTCCGGCTTCCCCACAATAGAGGCATAAGTTGTTTCGGCGTCTTCGCAATCTCTCCTCAGTGGTTAGTGGAGAACGTAAAAGTCTGAGTTGCATGGGCTCCACACTGGAGGTTGTGGGGAAAGCGACAGGTGGACGAAAAGCCGGAGGTGACGGCACTTGAGGCAACATCCAGGTAGGTCTGGAACTTCCAGCTCTTTCCACTCTCCGCTCCCTGAGCCTGCGGTCAAGCTGGATAGTAAGACTAATAAGGTCATCAAGAGAATCAGGCGTACCCACTCTGGCAAGTTCATCCTTAAGGCCCTCTGATAGGCCGAGACGGAATTGATGCCGTAAGGCTGCATCATTCCAGCCTGTATCGGAAGCCCATCTGCGGAATTCGGCGACATAGTCCTCAGCAGGGCGGCGGCCTTGTTGTAATGTATGTAGGGTTGCTTCGGCTGTAACAGATCGCTGGGGGTCGTCATAAAGCTGCGCCATCGCTTCGAAAAATGATGAGATGGTGTTCAAGGCTATATCATTTTGTTCCAGGAGACGGTGGGCCCAGGATTGCGGCTCTCCGAGAAGTAGAGAGATTACGAACCCCACCTTGGTGGATTCAAGTGAGAAAGTCCGTGGCTGCAGGGCAAAGTATAGCTCACAAGAATTCCTGAAAGCCCGGAATTTGTGTCGGTCACCCGAAAATCGTTCTGGAGCAGGTACCCGAGGTTCCGGTGGTGGCAAAACCACTGAAGGTGTGGATAGAGCCCGTTCGGGCATGGAGGTCCCAGGTGCCGGGGTTGCCGGGGTAGAAGCCATGGATTGGATGCGACCCTCTAATTGGAAGTAACCCTCTTGCAAGGATTTGACTGCTTGGGTAAGCGAAGCAAGTTGCTGGCATACTGCCTCTAGAGGTGAAGCCCCTCTCTCGGTCTCCGACATCTGGCTGAGTGGTACTATCACGTACCTGGTGGAGACCAAGCTGTAGAGGGGGCTTCTCTTGCACCTCCTGTCCAACACCCCTGATAGAGATGACAGGCGGTGTAAGACACAGAGTGGCACGAGGGCCGGTATAGCAGGTGATGTCTTGGCAGAAGACTGATGGCTGTGGATCACCGGATGAACACCTGAAACTGGAACTCGGTGATGCTGGATGAGAAGGCAGGAGCGTAATCGGAACACAAGCCAAGGGCTTGTCAACAGCCGGACAGCACGGGTACAGGAACGTGAGGCAGAAGCGGAGTCAGGATACAAGCCGAAGTCGGTACACAGTCTGGCAGCAAGGTACAAAGGCATAAGGCAAGGCAGGGTCAAAGACAGGCTGAGGTCACAAGGCAGGCAGGAATCCAAGGAGAGTCAAAAGGCAAGCCGGGTCGGTGTAACGGGAAATCCATAAGCAGGTCAGGGCACAGGTAAACAGGAACACAAGCTGAAAGACCACTCAGCAATGTGCTCCTGTCACCGCCTGGTATAAATAGGCCGTTTGGCGCCAATTGCGTGCGCACGTTGCGTACGCACGTTCGCGCGTCCGCACATTGGCGCGTTCGCGCATTGGCGCATGCGCATTTGCACATTGCTTCCCGTGTGCCTGGGCACGCGCACTGAGCGTCTCTTACAACCAGACAGGATTCATGCCTCGTAGGGAATCACGTGACAACTCATTACACACTTTGTCGTTGATATCCCATGCTCGCAGGAATTCCCAACCCTCCCTCGTACTCTCCACTGATGCTGAAAAAGCTTTTGACAGGGTGGACTGGGAATACCGGCAGGCAACGCTACAATCCCTGGGACTGGGCCCTCACATGTTAAACATGATCAATGCTCTCTATAGCTCCCCCACAGCCCAAATACGAGTCAATGGTACACTGAGTAAGCCATTCACGCTACATAATGGAATGCGGCATGGGTGCCCCCGATCACCCCTTCTTTTCGCCATATGCCTTGAACCATTCCTTGCTATAATTCGACAAAACCCTACCATCCACAGAATACGCGTAGCCAATCATGAACATAAGTACACCGCTTACATTCTCTTTTATATACAGCAGCCCAGAATATCCCTTCCCAATTTAATGTCAGAATTCAAAACATTTCAATCCATCTCCAACTAATATTAATATGTCCAAATCCCTAAACTCAAAGCAGCTTTCCTATTCACGTGGCAACGTTACTCCCTAAAGTATTTAGGCGTGCAATTGACCTCCAACGTCTCCACATTATTTAGGAATAACTTTGTTCCCCTGCTCAACGCCATTAGAAAAGACCTCCACAACAGGAAACATTTTGCTACTTCCTAGCTGGGGGGGATTAACATAATAAAAATGAATGTGTTTCCCAGGATGCTCTTTCTGTTTCAGATGCTGCCGTATAGACTACATTCAGGTTTCTTTAAACATTGTCATCTTTGATTCTCCGATATGTATGGAATCACAGACATCCGAGAATTGCACGCTCCATTCTGCATAGACAAAAAATAAAGGGCGGTCTGGCCCTACCAGACTTCAAGATGTACGATCAGGCAGTGGCTCTACAAAGGGCCTCTGACTGGAAACATCATGGAGAGTCCAAAATTTGGGTTCAACTGGAAACAGAGTTACGTGAGTCAGACCCTTATATGCAACTCTGGATTCTGCAAACTCATAGAACGTTAGCGACAAGTTTTTTCCCCTCTCACTAGTTCTACTTTCTCGATATGGGATCAACTATGTAGAACACACGCATGGACATTTTAATTCTCCACTAATGCTGCTGCTGGGCCACTCCTACTTTCCCCCAGGGCAAATGGACACCTTATACTGCCAGTGGCTACAAACCCCTAAAGCTCTCTTACATCATGTGGTACACCAGCAAGACATCACTCCGCTACAATCCCTCTCTAGCTCCTCTCCTCCTACATTTATGGACTGTTGGCGATATACTCAATTATCGCACTTCATTAAATAGCTACCAAAACCACTCCGTTCCTCATCCGAGCTCACCCCAGTGGAACAGATCTTTGCCTGCGCGAAACCACCTCAAAGGACGTTATCGCAATTCTACAAAGCTCTTCAGGATCTTACCTCAAACACTGTCCCTCAATTCCTAAAAACCTAAAATATGTGAATTCCTAAAATATGTGAATTCCAGCTCAAAAAATTTAACATAACCAACAGACCGCCAACTGACCAACATTACTGTCCTCTTTCAGCAAAAAATCCCCCTCCCCCTCTCCAAAAAACAATAAAAAATACAGCACTAATCTGCACACCCACCCCTCCCTGGAAAAATCTTTGCCACCCCCCTCCCCCTCCAAATCTCCATCCTTCCCTGCACAAATCCTCTCCCAACAAAATTCTCACCCCCCTTCTAGCACAAATTTTCCCCATCCCAATACCCCCTCCGAGGATAAATCTTCTTTCCCTCCCAGCAAAAACCCTCCGCTAAATTCCCCCCAAACGCCTTCCTTGTAGCACAAATCCTTTTATTTCTTCCTCCCCCCACAGCACAAATCCTGCCCTGCTCAAACTACCCTTGTCAGTATAAACCCTGCTCCAACCCCTCTTTCTTACACAAATCCTCTTATTTTACCCCCCAAATGCCCCCACCCAGCACAACTGCTCTCACCTAACTGCCCATCTCCTTTACTTCCCAGGACAAATGCTCTTGCCTGCAAACACACCCCCAACCCCCAATTGCCAGTGACGTCGCTAATAGGATTTTCCCTATGTGGGAGAATCCTATTATTCTCCCACACAAACCTCAGCTGCAGAGTCTCAGTGCTCTGGGAGAAGTTCTTCCTCTCAGTCTCCTCCTTCTGTACTATCATAAGATACATAAGGGCTAAGGAGAAGAATCCCTAAGCTTAGAAGTGAATTGCTGACAGGCAGCTGGCAAGGACAGATGCTAGCTGCTGTAGTGCCGGTGATCATGGTGCTGGGGATCCAGCATACATGCAGGAGGTGCAAACACATGCTCTGGGTGCCCAAGGCTAGCGACACTACTGACACCCCCCCCCCACCTGCCCGAAGTAGAGCACTGCACCCTGGGCATGTGCTCCTTCTGCCCCCCTTGTCCTAGCCCTGGGCATGGAGGAGGCAGACTGGTGTGTTGCCTTGCAACTCCAGCAGCTAAAATGCTACACTAGCCATGCTAATGAACTGCTGATGGATGCACTTTGTGGACCAGGTAAATAAGTTATTGATCAAGTTCATATATACTTCATACTTTCAGGAAATATTGTCTTCAAACAGGTCAAATCTAAAATTTTGCGTATTTTAACATACTACCGTAGATGCTGCCAGGTCTATGAAAAAATTTAACCTGGGGTGAATCAGGAGTCAGGACAAGCAAACAAACTTACATGTGATCAAATAAAGGAAACCTGACACAAATTATGGCATTTAACTCAGGCATATGATAAACAAATAAAGTTTACTTTCAGTGAAAACCACATATTGAAATTATAGGCAGATCTGGAGGTAATCCCAGCTGAAGCTCTATTAATATATTAAGTTTTCCAGCAAAAAGTCGAATCTCATCTTTTAAGGTATTCCGTTGCTCGGTAAAGTTGCCAATCCCATTAAAAAACAATGGGAAAGCTTGACTTTTACTAAAGAAGTTAATTAGCATATTTTCTTAGCTGTCTGTATTTGTAGATATTCTGACATGCATTCTCAGCCACTGCTTATCCATTTTTGCAGTTTGAATTGCCTAGGTTTGTAACAGGTTGTCTTTAAGAAGGATCATTTACAACATACAGTAATGATCTCAGATAACTTAATCTACGTCATATCTAGCCCTGATAGTTATATGAAATGACTTAGTTATCTAATGTTCCACTAAAAATATTTTGAACCAAGCATCTGATAATAAACTTAAACAAGGAAAAGCATTTTGGGATTTGCTGTCATTCACTGGAAAGCTGTTATTATTAATGGAAGCCAACGGTTGACAAGTTGTCACATGTCTGAAATGTCATGTTTGCACTAATTTGTTTCCATGTACATTAAAACATTTAGCAGCTTCAGCATGCAAAGTAATGACTTGAAAGCATGCATTATAATTAACTCAAGGCATAACAGAGCTTGATTTATGATCATGTTTTCAATTAATATGTACTTATTTTGTATGAAAAACACTCAATAGAGAGGAATAAGTATTTTATATCTGACATCAACTATGAAAAATGAAATGCCTCTGTCCTTATTGCTGAGTTCTATTCTGCAGCTATCTTAAAAATAATATATCAGCAATGTCAAATTGACCCTGTCAGGGTAGAAAACATAGGCCTGTGCACATGGGGCTCCAGGTATGACAACAAAATGCTAATTAACAAGAATTCAACTACAGATGAGTCTAATTATTCATTAAACAGGTGTCCAGCAAACAGTTGATTATAAAAGGGTGTTACTTAACAAAGAAAACCCCTCCTATTTCATGCTGTCAGCAAATGGCACCACATGGAAGAGAAATGTCACAAGGCCTGAAGAATTTCTTTACACAAGAAAAGTGAAGGCTACAAAAAGATCAGCAAAGCTTTATTTATTAGTCATAATACTGTAGCAAAAGTGGTACAAACATGTAACAAAGATGGAGATGCAACCATATCACAGAGATGAAGTTTAACAACCGTGACAGGAGCGCCTTCTGATGAGAAAGCTTGAAGAAAATCACCATGCAAGTTCACTGCAGTTAGCTATAAAAGTAGAAAGCCAAACTGGGATGATTGTTTCCCATGACACAATACAGCGTACACTGCAGAGGAATGGCATGCAGCCTCTTCTAAAGCCCATGCACAAAAAAGCCCACTGAGAATTTGCCAGGGCCCATGCTGAAAAAGAAGAAGACTACTGGGACTCTGTACTCTGGAGTGATGAGACCAAGATAAATGTTTTTGGAACTGATGCCTTCAAAACTTTATGGCATCACAAAGATGAGGAGTAGTGATGGACGAACATCGGCCGGGGCGGTTTGCCAACGCCAGCCGCAAATTTTCTCAAAAGTCCGCGAACCACGAGTTTGCGACGGGCCCCATTGACTTTAATAGGAGGCGAACTTTAAAAACCTTTAGGTCATATTTGCAGCCACAAAAGACATACTATCTGTGCACAAATAGTCTCAGCACATGGACAATGTCATAACAGAAGTATTGCAATTTAAAAAGTTGCCCTAAATTTTTTTTTGTCATAAATGAGCCAGAACTGACAGCAGCCGGTAAATACATTGTCTAATACATATAGGGTCCATTCACACATCTGTAAAATGGGTCCGCATCCATTCCACAATTTGGCCTACAGACCCATTCTTTTTCATTTCCAGTCTGAAAAATTAGGCATTCACAGGATAAAGAAGTAAGTGTCGGCCATTCCAGGCCCCAAAAATTAACCCACATGTGTTTACCTGACAGCTAAGAACGTAGTATTCTGTGGCTGAAGGTACATTAGGCATTCACAGGTAACAGAAGTAAGTGTCGGCCATAAAAGGCACCAAAAAATAGCCCACATGGGTTTACCTGACAGCTAAGAATGTAGTATTCTGTGGCTGAAGGTACATTAGGCATTCACAGGATACAGAAGTAAGTGTCGCCCATTCCAGGCCCCAAACATTAGCCCACATGTCATGGGTCTGCTACCTAAGGGGTTAACTTAGTGCTAAGTCTGCAGCCTAATTGCAGTGATTGGCAACAGGCTGCTCTATTTAAACTCTGCAGCAGCATTATGTCCTTGCTGTCTGATCCGCAGCTTCCTGTGACCCCTGCTCCTGTTTACCTGCTTCTGTGATTGAGCTCCTGTACGACCCGGCTTGACTTTGGACTTCCCTTGCTTTCTGCCTGCACCTGACCTCGGCTCCCCTCTGACCTTGTACCTGCATGCTCCTTTGGATTCCACGCCGCCCGCCTGTTGTTGACCCGGCCTGTGAACTGATCCGTTTGCCTGTGAACCCCCAGAGTGAGTGTGGACTCGGGTGTTCCGTCCTTCTGCCTGCCTGCTGTTGGGATCCTCCTACCTGCTGGTTGTCTCCTCTTAAAGCATCTGGGACCTTGGAGCTACCCGTCCAACAGCTGACCCGCCAGGCCCTCATACCATTCTGCTCTCCCGTGCCACCTGTCTGCTCTACCAGGGGCCTCGAGTCAGATACGTAAGGGAGGCCTTCCTCTGCACTATCGGGCTCATCAGTCAGGTACGTGAGATGTTGACACCACATGGGTTTACCTGACAGCTAAGTACGTAGTATTCTGTGGCTGAAGGTACATTAGGCATTCACACAGTATACAGAAGTAAGTGTTGGCCTGTATAGGCTGCAAAATTTAGCTCACATGGGTTGAACTGACAGCAAAGAACGTAGTATATGATGGCTAGAGGTACAGTAGGCGTTCACAGTATACACAAGTAAGTGGCGGCCTGTATAGGCTCCAAAAATTAGCTCACATGGTTTGAACAGACAGCAAAAAACTTAGTTTTTGATGGCTAGAGGTACGGTAGGCGTTCACAGTACACAGAACCATAAGTGTCGGCCTGTATAGGCTTCCAAAATTAGCTCACATGGTTTGAACTAACAGCAAAAAACTTAGTTTTTGATGGCTAGAGGTACGGTAGGTGTTCACAGTACACAGAACTGTAAGTGTCGGCCTGTATAGGCTCCAAAAATTAGCTCACATGGTTTGAACAGACAGCAAAAAACTTAGTTTTTGATGGCTAGAGGTACGGTAGGCGTTCACAGTACACAGAACCGTAAGTGTCGGCCTGTATAGGCTCCAAAAATTAGCTCACATGGTTTGAACTGACAGCAAAGAACTTAGTATTTGGTGGCTGGAGATACATTAGGCATTCACAGAAAAAATAATTGTTGGCCCTGAAAGTCTCCTAAAATTTGCCATTCAATGGACATGAAATGCCTTTTATGCCGCTGTATGTAGCGAAGCCAAGGACCAGGAATTGTTGTGGGTGGGGGAATTTCGATGAAACCTGGTCTACTGGTCACATGTGTTGAATTCTTCAGAGATCCATGCCTCATTCATTCTTATAAATGTGAGGTAGTCTACACTGTCATGAGCTAGGCGAGTGCGCTTATCGGTCATGATCCCCCCTGCTGCACTGAATGTCCTTTCGGACAGGACACTGGACGGGGGGCAAGCCAACATTTCCATTGCAAATTGTGCAAGCTCTGGCCAGAGGTCAAGCCTGCCCACCCAGTAGTCCAGGGGTTCATCACACCTCAGAGCGTAAACATCGGCCGTTAACATGATGTAGTCGGACACCTGACATTCTAGGCGTTCCCTCATGCTGGATCCGGAGTACAGAAGTCGATGGTTCGGCTGAAAGAAGGATCTCATATCTGAAGTGACCAAGACATCTTCCAACCGCCCTCTTCTTACAGGGGCTGTTGGATTGCTACCCGCAACTGTCTCTCTGTGACTGGACATTCCTCTGCCAGCGCCCGGAAAAGCAGAATGCAGCATTTCCCTCAGCAAGGCTTGGAAGTGCTGCATTCTGACCGCCCTCTGTGATTGTGGTAACATTTCCGCCATTTTGTGTTTGTACCGGGAGTCTAAGTACGTTGCCACCCAGTACTGGTCCTTGGCCTTTATGCGTTTTATACGGGGGTCCTCCTTAAAACACTGCAGCATGTAGGCCCCCATTTCCACTAACCTGGAAGCGGTATAGCGGCCTGCTTCCAGCTCATCATCCAGGATAATGTCGTCCTCGTTCTCCTCCCCCTCCCCCCATCCACGGATAACACCAGGGATCCCAGAAAGGTTTAAAGCATGCTCTTCTTGCTCCTCCTCACCCCCCCCCAGCACCATCCTCCTCCTCTTACTCCTCTTCAGACTCCTGCTGTTGACCCACTGATAATGGGGTACTTTGACGTAGTGGTGGGCTTGAGCACTATATGGCCATATGGTGGGACCAAATCCCCATTTTTATTTATGGATTGTCTTCAAATTTGGTAATTTCTTTTGCATGTGTGCTCTATTCTTTTTTAATATACATGTCTTTTGGTTCATAGCTGCACCAGCTTTAGAAACACATGGGTATGCTCCCCCAAATTTTTTGCTTGTTTATCCTGCTGTTGATTTGTCTCGGATGGAGTAGCACCCCCTGGGAATTCATTCAACATTGCCACTTCCTGATATTCGTGCTCCTGCTCCTTAACGGCTTGATCATTGAAACGACACAATGCACGCTCCAGAAAGAAGGCGTAAGGTATGATGTCACTTATGGAGCCCTGGCCGTGACTGACCAGTTTGGTGATCTCATCGAATGGCCGCAGAAGTCTGCATACCTCCCGCATGAGCAGCCACTGGTCAGGTGAAAAATACCCAAGCTCCCCACAACCTGTCCTGCTGCAGAGTTCGAACAGGTAGTCATTAACTGCATGTCTCTGCTGGAGCAGCCTATCGAGCATATGCAACGTTGAGTTCCATCGCGTCGGGCAGTCACAAATAGGACGCCTGAGGGGCAGGTTGTGTCGTCGCTGAATCTCCGCAAGGCGAGCCATGGCTGTGTAAGATCTTCGGAAATGGCCCGAGATTTTCCTGGCCATGTGCCATGCATGGCACGTGTGTTATCTTGCCCTGTTTCAGTGCGCTCAGCAGATTGGCACCGTTGTCGCACACCACTTTACCAACTGACAAAATCAGCGGTGTCAGCCACTGATCTGCCTGTGAGCGCAAAGCTGAAAGGAGTGCAGGACCAGTGTGGCTCTTGGCTTCCAGGCACAAAAGACGCAGCACAGCTTGGCAACATCTCATCTGGCATGTGGAATAGGTTCTGGGGATCTTGGGCAGTGCAGGAGAAGAGACAGTAGCAGCGGAAGAGGAGGAGTCAGCCGAGGAGGAGAGGGAGGATGATGGAGGAAGAGGAGAAGAGGCAGGCCTGCCTGCAATCTGTGGCGGTACAACTAAATCTACACGGGTGCCACGGGTGCCACGGGTTACATGCTTAACGGTTGTCAGAAGGTTCACCCAGTGGGCAGTAAAAGTGATATACCTTCCCTGCCTGTGTTTGCTAGACCATGTGTCTGAGGTCAGATGTATCTTGGCACCAACACTGTGTGCCAGAGATATATTCACTTGCCACTTAACTTGGCCATACAGCTCTGGAATGCCCTTTTGCGAGAAATATTTCCTGCCTGGGACCTTCCATTGTGGTGTTCCAATGGCCACAGATTTACGAAAGGCCTCCGAGTCCACCAGTTGATATGGCAGTAGTTGGCAGGCTATCAGTTCCGACAAGCCAGCAGTCAAACTTTGGGCAAGAGGGTTATCGGGCGTCATCATTTTTTTCCACTCCAAAATTTGGACCACAGAAGCCTGCCTTTTTCCAGATCAACGTGACAACGGCATCATGGAAGGTGGAGTGGAAGGCAAATGTGAGGAGAGAGGAGAAGGGGCTGGATGGTGAGAGCCTGGAGTGTGGCTTTGTGGGTTCAACTTCTGACAGTGTTGCTCCCACTGGGCTCGGTGATGGGAGTTTAGGTGCCTTCTTAAGGCGGTTGTCCCTAGGTGAGTGTTGGGCTTACCACGACTTATGCGCTGACTGCAAAGGCTGCAGATGGCAACACTGTTGTCAGCAACGGACACATTAAAAAAAGCCCACACTGCGGAGCCATGTGCCGGTGTCCTGGGAGCGCCAAATGTGACTGTACATGGTTGATGGCTCGCTCCTGATTCATTTGCAGTCTGCTTTCTACCTCTTGTGCAATGCAAGTTCTGCCTGTCTCTCCTCCCTATCTGCCGGTCCGTCTCTCCCTCTGAACTCCCTTCCTCTTCCTCTCTTGTGGACTCCCACATGACGTCCATAGACTCGTTATCATCCACGTCATCTTCCCCACCACTAACATTCGAGATCTCGGAGTAGGCAGCAACAGCGGGGACCAACCTCCTTGGGCTGATCAGGGTACTGTCGTCAGACTGCTGAGTGGCGGATGTTGCTACCTCCTCTTCCTGATCCAATGCCAACAATGGCTGCGCATCGCAAACCTCTTGTGATGGATCGGAAAATAATTCCAGTGACTCAAGTGGAGGGTATGTGCTGGTGGTGGTGTTGGTGGTGTCTTTGGGGGTGCACATAGCAGAGCGTGAAGAGGGTGCAGATAGAGAGGATGAGGAGGGTGCCGAAGAGGAAGGCTGAGTGACCCACTCAGCCAAGTCTGGTGCATCCTTTGTCGTAATTGCACGCGGCTTTTGAAACTTTGCAGTTAGGCTCGCCTACTGCTCCTGCCCTACCCTTACCACCCCTGCGTACGTCTCTGCCTCTTTCTCTGCCTGTCATGTTTTTTAATTACCCTGTGACAAAAGTCTCAAGAGAATTGCAGTATATCTGGAAAAAGGTAGATAACACCCCGCTTCAATATGTGCTATTGGGGGGCCACTGGTCTATCACACCAGTTCTACAAATAATTGGCCAGTAACTGTTGTCACTGAGAAATCAAAGAAGAACGCCCAGTGGGACTTTGAATGAGATGGATGCAAAAATATAGATAAAAAGCATAAGTATGCAGTAACAAATTTATTTAGTACATATAATACATATAGAAATGCATGTGAACAGCAGACATCAATACATAGCATAAAAGCATAATAACATATTAGCATCAATAAATAAGAGGATAACATGCATAAACTCATAAATGGAGTGTAAGCTCGATGCGTTTCGTGGGTCCTAAATGCCCACTCATCAGGAGCATGAGGTAGTATGCCTATATAGAAATAAAAAAATAATAAAATGGAATGAGTCTAATGTGGATATGCATATAATTAGCCAGCAGTTGTGAGACTACAACATGAGTATGTATACCCCAAATGGGGGAGTCGCACTTACATGCGGCTGTAAAAAATGAAACATAGTGGATGAGCACCGTCCCAGGGTGGAAAATCAAGTCTGATCCGTGAGCTGACGGGGCATGGATGCACGGCAACAGAATGGAAGGCCAGGTGAGAAATCATAAGTGATGGGTACCACATCCTGCTTGATGGTATAATAGTAACTGGAAAGATATATAGGTATATATGTGTAAGTATTGAAGTATCGCATAATGGTATATGGAACAATATATATGCGGTAACAGTATAAATAGATCTGAGCCAGTTAAGGCAAAAAGTGAATGCAGGAGAAAAGCTGTGGACCCAAGGTGGAGGAAGAAAGTGAGGTGAAAAGAAACAGGGATATAAAAGGTGAAAAAATAAACAACAGGAAACGCTATCAAAGTCGGTAACAATGAGTGAAGATAAAGTGGGCTTAGTCACCAATGTAGTGATAACCAGGTGATATAAATATAATTTAGTGTGTATATAATGAGAGTGAATATATATATATATATATATATATATATATATATATATATATCCGGTGTCTCAATTACAACAATGAGAAGCCCAAGAACTGAAAAGCATATATGTGAAAGATGTGATGGTGGTGGTCAAGTAAAAACCCACGAGCCATGAATGAGCTTAAGGAAGTGAGAGAAAAAGTAACCTCCAGAGAAAGGGGTGAGAAGGGGTGGCCAGTGTAAGAAGTGACAAGGGAATGGAAGGGAAGAAAGAGTGAATAGAAGTGAGTGAGGGAAGTGGTTCAAACCTGGTAGCCTCCAAAGTGGGCAGGTGGATCCAGTCCCGAGCGCCATGTGAGTGGTACATGGGACAGGCAGGCGCAAACCAGCACCTGTCCGTCCGGAATGGGTATCCAGCATAGCTGGTAGCCACAGCCACAGTGTGGTCCAGGCCCCAAACATTAGCCCACATGGGTTTACCTGACAGCTAAGTATGTAGTATTCTGTGGCTGAAGGTACATTAGGCATTCACGCAGTATACAGAAGTAAGTGTCGGCCTGTATAGGCTGCAAAAATTAGCTCACATGGTTTGAACTGACAGCAAAAAACTTAGTTTTTGATGGCTGGAGGTACATTTGGCATTCACAGAAAAAATAATTGTCGGCCCTGAAAGGCCCCAAAAATTTGCCATTCAATGGACATGAAATGCCTTTTATGCCGCTGTATGTAGCGAAGCCAAGGACCATGAATTGTTGTTGGTGGAGGAATTTCGATGAAACCTGGTCTACTGGTCACATGTGTTGAATTCCTCAGAGATCCATGCCTAATTCATTTTTATAAATTTGAGGTAGTCTACACTGTCATGAGCAAATTGTGAAAGCTCTGGCCAGAGGTCAAGCCTACCCACCCAGTAGTCCAGGGGTTCATCACTCCTCAGAGCGTCCACATCGGCCGTTAACCCGATGTAGTCGGACACCTGTCGGACACATTTTTTTACACTCCAACATTTGAGTCCCAGAAGCCTGCCTTTTTCCAGAAAAACGTGACGACGGCATCATGGAAGGTGGAGTGTTGGACAACTGTGAGGAGACAGGAGAAGGAGAAGGGGGAGAAGAAGGAGAAGAGGCTGGATGGTGAGAGCATGGAGTGTGGCTTTGTGGGTTCTGACAGTTTTGCTCCCACTGGGCTTGGTGATGGGATTTCAGGTGCCTTCTTAAGGCGGTTGTCCCTAGGTGAGTGTTGGGCTTACCGCGACTTATGCGTTGACTGCAAAGGCTGAAGATGGCAACACTGGTGTCAGCAACGGACACATTAATAAAAGCCCACACTGCGGAGCCATGTGCCGGCGTCCTGGGAGCGCCAGATGTGACTATACATGGTTGATGGCTCGCTCCTGATACATTTGCAGTCTGCTTTCTACCTCTTGTGCAATGCAATTTCTGCCTGCCTCTCCTCACTATCTGCCGGTCCGTCAGTCCGCCAGTTCTACAAATAATTAGCCAGTAACTGTTGTCACTGTGTGTAGCAGAGTTAACACAGCAAGAGAGGCCAAATTTTTGCAGGACTAAAGTACACTCTTAGAAAAGTATACTGTTAAATAACACCCCGCTTCAATATGTGCTATTGGGGGGTCACTGGTTTATCACACCAGTTGTTGAAAAAATTGGCCAGTGAGTTTGGCGCTGTGTGTATCAGACTTCACACAGCAACAGAGGCAATGTTGTTGCAGGACACAAATACACTTGTAAAAGTATACTCAGTCAGATAACACCCCACTTAAATATGTGCTATTGGGGGGCCACTGGTCTATCACACCAGTTCTACAAATAATTGGCCAGTAACTGTTGTCACTGTGTGTAGCACAGTCAACACAGCAAGAGAGGCCAAATTTTTGCAGGACTAAAATACACTCTTAGAAAAGTTTACTGTTAAATAACACCCCGCTTCAATATGTGCTATTGGGGGGCCACTGGTTTATCACACCAGTTGTTGAAAAAATTGGCCAGGGAGTTTGGCGCTGTGTGTATCAGACTTCACACAGCAACAGAGGCAATGTTGTTGCAGGACACAAATACACTTGTAAAAGTATACTCAGTCAGATAACACCCCACTTAAATATGTGCTATTGGGGGGCCACTGGTCTATCACACCAGTTCTACAAATAATTGGCCAGTAACTGTTGTCACTGTGTGTAGCACAGTCAACACAGCAAGAGAGGCCAAATTTTTGCAGGACTAAAATACACTCTTAGAAAAGTTTACTGTTAAATAACACCCCGCTTCAATATGTGCTATTGGGGGGCCACTGGTTTATCACACCAGTTGTTGAAAAAATTGGCCAGGGAGTTTGGCGCTGTGTGTATCAGACTTCACACAGCAAAAGAGGCAATGTTGTTGCAGGACACAAATACACTTGTAAAAGTATACTCAGATAACACCCCACTTCAATATGTGCTATTGGGGGGCCACTGGTCTGTCACACCAGTTCTACAAATAATTGGCCAGGGAGTTTGCCACTTACATTATAAGTGCTTTTGTCACTGTGTGTAGTGTTGCTGCAGAAACGCTCAGTCTCACCACCACACCTGTCACAATGCTGCACAGTGCACAATAATACTACTAATCCACTATAATATGCTTTCTACAAAGTATATTATACTGTGGATTAACCCCCTCCCCCACCCCCCCCCCTTTTTAGTGCACTGCACAGCAATACGAAAAGATTTGCAGCCCTTTAAATGACTTTTGTGGACATTGACAGATCGATTTGTGTGTGACTGCAGCCGATCTCTAACTGCCCCTAAAGCAACCACTGGATACCTGCCCCATAGTAAAGAGACTGTAATAGAGCCTAGAACGACATTGGAGCCCTTTACATGACTTTTGTGGACATTGACAGAGCGATTTGTGTGTGACTGCAGCCGATCTCTAACTGCCCCTAAAGCAACCACAAGATACCTCTCCCTAAGCTCAAAAGATACTAGACCTATACCGAAATACCAGCACTGAAAAGGACTTTTGTGGACATTGACAGAGCGATTTGTGACTGCAGCTGATTTCTAACTGCCCCTAAAGCAACCACTGGATACCTCTCCCTAAGCTCAAAAGATACTAGTAGACCTATACCGAAAAATACCAGCCCTGGAAAGGACTTTTGTGGATCTTCACAACGCTATATGTGTCTAGCAAACTCTCCCTGATGAGCACAGCAGACCTCTCCCTACACTGGCAGAAAGCGGAATGTGAAATGGCCGCCAGATCGGGTCCATTTATAGGGTAGGGGGACTGTCCATGTGCTGGAATGTTTCAATTGGCTGTCCCGTTCCACCTGACGGCTGTGTCACGGGTGAAAGTTCTCCCCAATGTAAACAAATATGGCCGACGCGAACGACGCCATGTGTTCGCAAATTTGGAGGGTAGCGAACAAGCAAAATTTGCCGCAAACCGACCGCGGGGCGAACCGCAAGGCCATCTCTAGTGAGGAGTACAGAGAAAAATGCATGATGCCTACAGTGAAACATGGTGGTAGCAGTGCCCTTCTGTGGAGTTGAATGAGTGCTGCTGGTGTCAGGGAGCTGCATTTCATTCATGGTATCATGAATTCACAGATTTACTGCTCTATATTGAAAGATAATATGCTACCATCACTCCTTGTCCTTGGTCATCATGCACTTTTCCAACATGACATTAGTGATGAGCCGAACACCCCCCTGTTCGGTTCTCACCAGAACATCTCAAAGAGGGGAAATGTTCTAGAGAACACGTAAAAAATTACAAGTCCTCATTTTAAAGGCTTAAATGTAAACAACTATTAATCACCCACTGGCCAAGGATTTGAATCCACAGCCTCTCACCTGCTAGCCTGTTCTTCTAACAGCTATGCCACCAAGGCAGCTGAGTATAACCTAAGACTCTCTACATAGTTACATAGTAGGTGAGGTTGAATAAAGACAATAGTCCATCCAGTTCAACCTGTGTAGGTGTGCGTGGCCGTAATCATCTCTCATACCCCTGAATGTTCTGATCCTTGAGATGTACGTCTAAGAGTCTTTTGAAAGCCACCATACTTCTCGCAGAAACCACCTCTTGTGGTAGAGAATTCCACAATCTTGTAGCCCTAACAGTAAAGAACCCCCCACGTTGCCTGAGGTTAAAACGCTTCTCCTTGGTTGTCATTTTTGCTGTATTGTATCTTCATTATTCAATAAAACGTTTTGAAAAAAAAAAAAAAAAAACGCTTCTCCTCTAATCGCATTGTATGCCCTCGAGTCCTCATGCAATCCTTTCGACTGAGTAGCTTTTTTTCTATGCTGAGATCACCATTGAGATATTTATAAATTGCTATCATGTCCCCTCTCAGGCGTCTCTTCCTCAGGGAGAATAAATCAAGCGATTACAGACGCCCCTCATAATTAAGGTCCTCCAATCCCCTAATTAGTTTAGTTGGCCTTCTCTGGACTCTCTTCAGCTCCAACACATCCCTCCTGAGGACTGGTGACCAGAACTGGACATAATACTCCAGATGTGGTTAGACCAGATTTTTATAAAGTGGAAGTATTATAGTTTTATCTCTGGAATACATCCCTTTCTTTATGCATGCTAATATTCTCCCGGCTTTGGCAGCTGCCGCTTGACATTGCATGCTATTGCCTAGTCTATCCTCTACCAAGACTCCCAGATCTTTCTCCATTTTTGATTCCCCCAAAGGTCCCCCCCCCCAAAGTGTATTTTGCTTTTATGTTTTTAGTCCCCAAGTGCAAAAACCTTACACTTCTCCACATTAAACCTCATTTGCCATGTCATTGCCCACTCTGTTATTTTGTCCAGGTCATTCTGTAGGATATCTGCTTCATGCTGTGCAGTTATTGCCCTGCCCAATTTTGTGTTATCTGCAAAAACTGATATAGAACTACTGATACCGTCCTCAATGCTGTTTATGAATAAATTGAACAAGATTGGTCCCAGGACTGAGCCTTGGGGGACCCCACTTACCACTTCAGACCAGAGTATGCGCTATTTATTACCACCCTTCTTAACAATTCTCTATCTGAGTTTGACAGCTCTTTAATAGGGCTCTGACATCACCAGCGCCCCATAATCCATTGCTCAGGTGCAGTGAATAAATTACTGATCTCACTTCTGAAGGGGCCCGACAATTAATAGGTTTTAATTAAAATCCATAATTAATCTTAATCACCCGCTGGCCTGGGGGATTCAAACTCACAGCCTTTACAAGCCTGTAAATCTACCAGCCAAGCCACCGACCCAGCTGATTAACCTTGGAGTCTCTCTGGCTAGCTAATTTCTATCTGAGTTTGACAGCTCTTTTATAGGGCTCTGACGTCACCGCATAATCCATTGCTTTAGGTGCAGTGAATAAAATACTGATGTCAATAATTTATTCACTGCACTTGAGCAGTGCATTGTGGGGCGGCTTGTGACGTCAGGTCACTATATAAGAGCTGTCAAAATCAAAACATCTTATTCAGCGGGAAGCGTCTGGAGAAGCTGGAGCTTCTTCCTTCTTTTTTTTTTTTCGGGCAGACGGGCGACTGATCATCGGGGGACAGTATTTTTTTATTTTTTGATAAAAGATTTTTGACTTTTGTCATTTTTTTTGTACACTTTTTTGGTGAATGGGCTGGGGTACCATGTACACGATATCCATTCACATGTAGGGGAAGGGAATCTGGGGGTCTCCTTGTTAAAGGGGGCTTCCAGATGCCCATAAGCTTCCCCCCGCAGACCTTCACAACCACAGCCCAGGGTTGTGAAGAAGAGACCCCTGTCCCCATCAACATGGGGGCAAGGTGCTTTGGGTTTAGGGCATGTGGCCTGGTATGGTTCAAGAGGGGGGGGGTGCTCGCTCACCCCCACCCCCATCCTGGCCAGCCAGGCTGTTTTCTCAGATAAGGGTCTGGTATGGATTTTAGGGGGAACCCCACGCCGTTTTTTTTACATATTGGCGCGGAGTTCCACTTAAAATCCATACCAGACCCGAGGGGCCTGGTATGGACTGGGGGGGACCAACCCCACGCCGTTTTTTTCAGCAGTACTGACAAAAACTGAAGTGCATATATATATCTATATATATATATATATATACAGTATATATATATATATCTTTTATCTCAACAAACTAAAAAGCAAAAAAAAAATCGCTCTCTCCCTGCTATCAATGTATTATTAATTTCCACTTATGCATCACCCGCTGGCCAAGGGATTAACTACTTGCTGACCGCCTCAAGTATATATACCAAGTACCAAGTATGTCTCCTGATATTCACCCAATCAGAGAAAACCTATGGGGAATTCTGAAGAGACAAGCATCACTCTCCATCCAGGCTCTAAAAGAGGTCATTCTTGAAGAATGGAAAAAGATAGATGTTGCAATATGTCCCCAAATTGTTCTTTCCATGCCTAGAAGACTTGGTGCTTTCCTTACAAATCATTGAGGTCATACAAAATAATAGATGTAGTATTTTTTGTTGTGGGGTGTATTCATTTTTGCATCAGCTCATTTGAATAAAACTGAAGATTCTGTAATCTAAGTTATATTATTAATATTACTTTCATGTATTGAGCTAAACAAATGTTATATAAAACAAAGTTTTGTCAAAATTTTGGAAATTGTTCTTGTGCTCATTGAAAGATTGATTAAAATCTTACTTTTCAAAAGGGGTGTACTCATTTATGTTAAGCACTGTGTATGTATATACAGTATCCCACAAAAGTGAGCACACCCCTCACATTTTTGTAAATATTTTATTATATCTTTTGATGTGAAATGAAGAAATGACACTTTGCTACAATGTAAAGTAGTGAGTGTACAGCTTGTATAACAGTGTAAATTTTCTGCCCCCTTAAAATAACTCAACACACAGCCATAAATGTCTAAACCGCTGGCAACAAAAGTGAGCACACCCCTAAGTTTGTCCAAATTGGGCTCAAAGTGTCAATGATTGTGTGGCCACCATTATTTTCCAGAACTGCCGTAATCCCTCTTGGGCATGGAGTTCACCAGAGCTTCACAGACTTGAGTCCTCTACCACTCCTCCATGATGACATCATGGAGCTGGTGAATGTTAGACACCTTGCGATTCTCCATATTCCATTTGAGGATGCACCATAGATGCTCAATAGGGTTTAGGTCTGGAGACATGCTTTTCCAGTCCATCACCTTTACCCTCATCTTCTTTAGCAAGGCAGTTGTCATCTTGGAGGCTTGTTTGTGTTCTTTATAATGTTGGAATACTGCCCTGCGGCCCAGTCTCCAAAGGGAGGGGATCATGCTCTGCTTCAGTATGTCACAGTACATGTTGGCATTCATGGTTCCCTCAATGAATTGTAGCCCCCCCAGTGCCGACAGAACTCATGCAGCCCCAGACCATGACACTCCAACCCACCATGCTTGATTGTAGGCAGGACACACTTGTCTTTGTACTCCTTACCTGGTTGCCACCACACACGCTTGACACCCTCTGAACCAAATACGTTTCTCTTGGTCTCATCAGACCACAGGACATGGTTCCAGTAATCCATGTCCTTAGTCTGCTTGTCTTCAGCAAACTATGTGCGGGCTTTCTTGTGCATCATCTTTAGAAGAGGCTTCTTTCTGGGATGACAGCCGTGCAGACCAATTTGATGAGGTGTGCGGCGTATGGTCTGAGCACTGACAGGCTGACCCCCCCCCACCCCTTCAACCTCTGCAGCAATGCTGGCAGCACTCTTATGTCTATTTCCTAAAGACAACCTCTGGATATGACGTTGAGCACATGCCCTCAGCTTCTTTGGTCAACCATGGCGAGGCCTGTTCTGAGTGGAACCTGTATGGTCTTGGCAACCATGCTGCAGCTCAGTTTCAGGGTCTTGTCAATCTTCTTATAGTTTAGGCCATCTATATGTAGAGCAACAATTCTTTTTTTTCAGATCCTCAGAGAGTTCTTTGCCATTTGGTGCCATGTTGATCTTCCAGTGATCAAACTGGCAGAAGTGCATACAATGGTTAGCTTTTATTTAAAAGGAAATAGAAACAGTTCCTGTACCAGCTAGAAAAAGTGTTAGCTAGAGCTGGGCTTTCATTTGTTAGAGTTTTATATACAGCCTATCTACTTGTCAGTCCGACACTACCCTCTCCAGACAAAGCTGCTCTCCAAGGATGGCTCTGTTGCTCCTTAATAAATAATTGACCCTTCCTATAATAGGAAATGTGCCACTGACTAGATTACCTGGTGAAAATAAAGAAAACAAAAAGCCTAAACAAATAAAACAAATGCAACCACATAAAGGGTTGGTAAGCTGCCATATATGATTTTTGTGTGTTTGAGTTTGATACCACTTGACATAATTATGTGACCATTTTTGTAAACAATGTCACAATGAACCTACATGTATAAAAATGGAAAGATCAATATTTTATGAAAATACATTTTTTTAGCTTACTTGAAGAACCCTGGTTTGTAGGTTCAGTCCATTTTTATATGCATTCAAAAGTTTTGAAGATTATCTACATTTCATTACCTCCATTGACTCTTTCGATTCCTCTACTTGTTACATTTTACTGTCCTGTCCATTTGTAAACTGTGTGACATGTTTACATCCAATAGCTTAGCTTCATTAGATATATGCTCAATGTTGTTTTCTTTTTAAGCTTATTGTATATTAGGAAGATAATTCTTTCCAGAATTCACTTTGGTTTGTTATTTCAGGGTCATTTGATTTATTAATACCGAAACAAATGAATTGAGGATTTGTGGTTTAATCAATGTTCAAACACTGCGAGAGGCTTAACTCCACGGCTATGGAAAAAATTGTCTCTATACTGTTTTGTTTTTTTCTTTTAAAGATCTTGTTCTCATATGTGGACAAATGCCTATTTTATTCTATTCATGCAGGTAGCCATGAACCTGACAGTGTAACAATGCCTGAAAAGACTCTATAGAGTAGAAATGCTGTTGTGTTCTCATCTCATACAGTTGAAACATAGTACTTTAGTCATGCTGTATAAGTCATTAACCAATAAAGTAACACAAACATGGTAATCTTTAAAAGCAAAGGGCTAAAAAATCTATTAGATACTGTTAGACACTCAAAATGTATTAGATGTTAACTGATGGATTTTACCACTGGATATGACCCTTTGACCCAACCATTGTGCATCTCTTACCATTTAGAAAGCATACTTAATTTGTCTAAATACAAATACAAGTCATCTTATGGAATTCGATGTCTGGTTTCAGTGGGATGTATCTTTCTATATTCTTTCTACATCTTCATTGGGGGAATTTATCTAAACTCCTGGGATGTCATTTTGACAAGAACTAAACACAATTCTTTCCAAATGGAATATAAACAGAAAAAACCCTTTCTAGCAGAGTTAAAAATTGATAAAATCTCATGTTTAGTTATTTGCTATGTTCCCACTGGAAGGATATCCTTAACAATAACTCTGTCATTATGAAGTATGGTGGATTACAGGCCTCCTTCTGAAAATGGGCCTGTGGCCATTAGTGTCATCATGGTCAGAGTGTCATCATAGGTTGTTTCTTGAATAGGAACTGCCAGCTATTCAGTTACCCTTTCATAAATCACATGCATGCTTAATACTTATCTTATCCTACCACTACAGAACTTGATTGTTCCTAGTAATGTTGTAATTGGTCCTATTACTACAAAAAAATTGTGTCCAACTTGTATGCAAATGCATGTAGGGCATTATGTATTAATGCAATTTTACAAAGAACAGGAGTTCTCTGTCCATAGCCACTGATTATCATCATCACACCTGCTTTGAAATTCAGATTGGCAGCCGGAAATAGGTTCTTAGTAAAATAATTATGATGTGTAAGTCTCCTTGTGTTTGCTCAGTAAGTTTGCTCAGTTAATGAATATGCTTTCAAAAATTGTATGTGGAATTGGGGATTTAAATCATTATGAAATTTCAGGACTGTTAATAAAACATATTTACCATAAAACAAGAAAGTTTAAAGATGTTATTGAACACAATATTGTCTAGTAATGAATTGGCAGGTGGGCAACTCTGGTATTTGCAGGAAGGCTTACTACAAACTATCATTATTTTTGGTCCATCCTTGTGTGAATTCACTGAATTAGACAGTTTAAGCTAATCTGGACTTCCCCTGTCCCCATGGGCCCCAACAACCCTCTAACAGATAGCCTGAAGATGAGTTTTGACGTTCTCATGGTAAGAGAGCTTCTTCATTACCACAGTAATTGAGCAGATCAAGCTATGCCAGCATGGTTATTAAAGGGCTAAGCTGACCACCCCAGCCATTCTTTTTTAACAATAACATGCAGTCATCATCTTTGAAAAAAAGGATACTTGAATGCCAAATAACATAATTTCCTTTCCCTTGGAAGAAATTAAAGTCCTTATTCCCATTGGGGAAAGCTCAAATAAATTGTACACAATTGTACACGAGAAACCTTTACATCACCTTGAAGAACAACTGCTGGGTCTGTGATAAGTTTAAGGAACCTATCATAGACATGCTGATAGGTTCATTGGCTCCTGTCTAAATTGGCCCTATTATGTGTATGTATGCATGTAAAGCAGGGACCTTAGATTGTAAGGTCTTTGAGGGCAAGAACTGATGTGAAAGTACAACGAATGTAATGCATTGTGTAAATGTGTTTGTACTATATAAATACCTGTATTTCTATATAAATCAAAAAATACATACATAAAACACATGACATTTATAAGCAGAGCAATATACCAGAGCAATAGCACAACCAATCATTGTTCTGGGAATATAAACTGAACGTGCTGACTATATGTTTCCTCTTGTCTACTGTCATAAATACAAAGAACAGATCTTGATAACCCTTGAAAACCAATGTCATGTTTAATAATGGGCCGAACACCCCCTTGTTCGGTTCGCACCAAACGTTTCAAACGGGGAAAAAGTTCTAGCAAACATGCAAACTCTATTAAAGTCTATGGAACATGAACATGAACAATTTAAAAATTCCTATTTTAAAGGCTTTTATGCAAGTTATTACCATAAAAAGCATATGGGGACCTGTGTACTGCCTGCGGGACATGTATCAATTACATTTTTTTTTTTTTATTAAACAATCGTTTTTACAGGAGCAGTGATTTTATTGATGCTTAAAGTAAAACAATAAAAATGAAAAATTCCTTTAAATATCGTGCCTGGGGGGTTCCCTCAATGTGCCTGTAAAGTGCCGCATCTGTATGAGGTATGGAGCCTGCTGCAGCAATACTGACATTTCTAAAGGAAAAAATGTAAATTAAACCTGCTCATGGCTGTAATGTATTGTCGGCTCCTGGCAATACAGATAAAAAAAATGAAAAGAACGCCAACATTTTTTTAAAAAACGACGTGGGGAGGCGCATGCGTGGAGGCTCCGCACCCCCTCGGCACCCTAGCTCGCCCTAGAGAATGCAAACGGACATTAAAATGCACACCCACAGCCGCATATCAGAGGGGAAGTGTACCACAATCGGCATATGCCAGGAGGTCAGGTCCGGAGGGATCTCTGGCAGCAGTGTTCTCCCAAATAGAAGTAAAATATAGGTAGGCATTTCCTTTTGCACTAAAGTTCTCGCTCAAAAACAAAACATATTCCTTTTCCAACTTGCCTGAGGGAGAAAGGTTGCTTCTACATCTGAAACTGATCTCTCACACTCCAGAGGGGAACACATCTTCTTCCACTTCGGGGTCCACCAAACGGCCAAATCCTTGTTTAAGCGTTCCAAGGATAGCAACCCCCCTGTGAGCTATCCCATCCTCCAGTCGCAACTTCATTAAGGGCAATGGCTCTTTAATTGTCTCTCTCCTCTGAGGTCAGATTCCCAATGTTCACTTGGACTTCCAGGTTTTTTTTTTTTTCACCTTCTGGTGAAATGTTCAAACTCTGTTATCACAACCCCCTCGATCACTCCCAGGGGAAGTTTACCCAAGTTATCTCAGCGGACTGAGTAAACAAGACTGAGGGGTGGAAGAAGACATTTTATAGAACTTATGAAGACTCCTTCCTCATTCAATCTCATTCTCACGATGGGCCTTCCTAAGATAACAGGCCAACAACAAACTAAATTAGGACCTTCAACGACTGACCCCTGGGTTTGGCATCCCACCCTTACCTTTTCTCTTCCCCTCTCCCTCCTTTCCCCTTTCTCCCCTCCCTTCCCCTTTCCTCCCTCCCTTCCCTTTTCTCCCCTCCAATAAGCAATTTTGGTATTAATCTTTTGCTAGTACTCTGGTATTGCTCTTACCAACCCTTTCCTTCACAATCCATATTTACTCACCTCCCACCATTCCACAGACTATAGAGGCTCTAAAGTTCTCGGGTGACAAGTTTTCAGTTTACTACTTCTCCACGTTTGTCCATGTTTGCACATTCAGTTATTGAATTAATTAGAGTTGCCTCATGGGCGGGCAGTTGCCGAGGAGGTCGAATGGCACCTCCTCCTACCTTGTTGGATATGCCATGGTGCAGTCCATGAGGTGGGAACCTGGTCCCTCATATCGGGATTAGAACCTATGATTTCTTTGCAGATGGAATGGAGTGGGCCATGCCCCAACTGACTGAGTCCAGTTTGGACAATAGCCTACTTCACTTTTTCTCTTTTCTTTACTTTCTCTCTTTTCTTTTCTCTATTTCTTTTATAGCCAGCTTCCAGTGTATTGGAATCCAAATGACACATCTTGGTTCCCCAAGCAACAAGAGATATCCACCTTCAACTGAACTTGCGAGAGGGCAGGGTAAGTGACGATGATCTTGAGATGCATGCATCCCCCAGGCACCATGGCTTTATCTAAAGTTCCCACACCATCTCTAAAAAAAGCTTTCCATAACACACAGGGGCTGAACTCTCAGATAAAAAGGAGAAAAGCATTTCAGGAATACCTCAATCAAAAGATAGATGTTATCCTGTTGCAGGAAACACATTTCCCGAAAAAATACACCCCCTCCTTTTTTTATGCAAAATATCCCACGGTATACCTAGCCAATGCGGATGATAAAAAAGCGTGGGGTGGCTATTCTATTCTCCAAAAAATGCAAATTCTCCCTTAAACAGGTACTTAGGAACCCAGAGGGAAGATTCATACTGGTCAAGGGTACCTTGGATGAACAATTGCATACGTTTGTTTCATATTATGCCCCCAATCAAGGCCAAGCAAAGTTTTTCCAACACCTGTTTAACAAAATAGTGCCTTTGGTTGAGGGTCATATAATATGTGGAGGGGACTCAAACACGGCATTTGATCTAAGCTTGGACAAGTCAAGGCGCCTAGGATCACAAACTGTACGCCCGCCCAAGCGTAGCTCTAGGATTGCTAAGCTAATCAACCAAATGGGTTTGGTTGATAGCTGGAGGGAGTTAAACCCCACAAAAAGAGATTACACGCATTACTCAAACCCACACCAGATGTATACACGTATAGACCACATTCTAGTATCGCACACTCTAGTTCTACCACTGCTCACAGCCAACATAAAAGACGTAGTTTGGTCTGACCATTCCATGGTGATGATGGCCCTGACTCATAATAGAACACACATAGGCTCTAATCAATGTAGACTCAATGAGTCCATCCTTAGTGAACCACATAGGGTATTAGAAATTGAATGGACCATCAGAGAATATTTCAAGCTGAATGAGATTGAGGGAGTCTCGGCAGAATCATTATGGGTGGCTCACAAAGCGACGATAAGGGGCAAATTGATACAGATTGCTTCCCACATTAAAAAAGAAAGACGCATGCACATAGACAATCTTGAAAAAGAATTCTCCTTGTCACGGTCCCGACACAAAAAGGACCCAAAATCTGTCCCAATAGCTATTCTAGGCGAGGCCAGAGCAAACCTCAACTTAGCCCTAACTACTAAGGCAGAGAAACACATTAGGTGGAGTGGAGCCAAATTTTATCACCAATGAGATCTTATTGGATCTATGCTAGCTACCAAACTCAGACCCCAAATCAGAATTCATTCTCTACCCAAGATCAATGTCCCAGGGGGCACTCAGATCCAAAACCCTGAGCGCATAATGCAAGCATTTTACAAGTTTTTAAAGACTTATACAAGTCTGACATGGACAAGAAGGACTCTCAGTTAGATACATTCCTAACAGACCCCCTATTCCCTGTATTACCAAAATTCATAGAGACAAACTCGATGCCCCCTTCACTACGGAAGAGGTCTTGCTAGTAATCAAAAATCTTAAGATAGGATCCGCCCCTGGTCCAGATGGATTCTCTACGCTATACTACAAAACATTTCCAGATATACTATCCCCTCATCTGGCCAACCTATTTAATTTTAAAAAGACGGGTGCACCCCTTGATAGACACCTAAATTCTGCGTATATCTCAGTAATTCCAAAACCAGATAAGGATCTGGGTGAGATTAGTAACTATAGGCCAATCTCACGAATAAATAATGACATGAAGATCCTTACCAAAATCCTGGCAAACTGTTTTCTTCCTCGCTTCTTCGCTTCCTTTATCAACCAATATGTTCATAAGGATCAAGTGGGATTTATCCCAGGGGGAGACAAGGGCCGGATCATGTTAGAAGGGCGATTAATATAATTTCCTTGTTACAATCCGGGTTGGATGGAAATGGAAGACAGGAGGGGCTCCTACTGTCTGTTGATCTTCAAAAGGCATTTGACTCGGTAGAGTGGCCCTATCTGTTTGCAATAATGGAATGATGGGGTTTTGGCCAAAACTTTTTAGGCATTCTTAGAGCCCTATACTCCAAGCCTGAAGCGCGGATCAGATTTCAGGGCTTTTACTCAGACCCCATTAACATCTCGAAGGGCACCAGAGAGGGGTACTCCCTATCACCGCTCATTTTTGCAATAGCTATGGAGACACTTGCTATAGCCATCCGTACTCACCCTGACATTAAAGGAGTCAAATGTGGACCAAATTAACACACAGGCCTGAAAGTTAATCTCACCAAATTACACATTTTGAATATATCGGTTAAACCCTCTACGGTGCAACGACTTAAGCCCTCATTCAAATTTAGGTAGAATGACTCATCCATTAGATACTTAGGGATTACCCTGACACCTAACATAGAAAACCTTTACGCAGCCAACTATAAAACTCTGTACCGGAGCCTAGAATTGGAATTGACAGAATGGTCAAACTACAATCTATCTTGGCTGGGAAGAATTAACACTATAAAAATGAACGTCCTACCCAGGGGTTATGTATCTATTTAGATCACTACCAATTTCACTGAGAAAAGACCACCTTAAGAAATTTCAAAACAATTTAATAAAATTAATTTGGGGTTGTTCGGGACATCGCTTATCAAAACAGATCCTATTTAGACAGTGAAATCAGGGGTGTTTAGGGGTGCCTAACCTCTGGTGGTACTATCAAGCTGATCGGCTTGCACAATTTTCAGTGGTTTACTCCCGCCTCGAAAAACCGGATTGAGTCAGCATAAAACAACAGGCTGTTCCTTCTTTCACCCTAGATTTCCTTCTTTGGTGCCCACCCAAGAACCGTCCACCTATCCTATCACTGACACTGTCCCACTCCATAGCTATGTGGGATACCATTAAAACTATTCCCACAATCACGTCAGCGATACAACCGCTTGAACATATCTTCAATAATCCTAGCTTTACCCCTAGCCTAGACATCAAAGCACTCAGTTGGTGGCTTAATAAGGGCTTATACCGCATAGGCCACTTCTTTACACCCAGTGGTCCATTTTCATTGAAACACTGCATTGATAAACTTAAAATGCCACCTGCTAAGTCATTTAAATTTCATCAAATTGCACACTTCCTTAATTATATTGTAAAGGACAAAATGGTTCCTGCAAACTTTACTAATTATGAGATGTGGTGTGGTAACTCCATGGAGCAAAGGGGAGGTATATCAGTGAATTATTCATCCAACTCCTCTAAACTGCCTTACATGTTAGCTTGGGAGAAAGATTTGATGGAGAATTGGGACGTGGAAGACTGGGGCAAGGCCTGCTTACGCTCCTATAAGAGCATTAGAAACGCCTCATTAATTGAAGCTAGCCTGAAAGTTCTCACTAGATGGTACTTGGTACCGACAAAACTAAACAAAATGTACCCTTCCTCCTCTCCTCGATGCTTCTGGGGTTGCCAATTATCTGGATCTTTGCTCCACGTATGATGGGAATGCCCGAAGTTTAGGTGTACATGGAATAAAGTCTGCCACCTAATCTATAAAGTTATGGGTTATCGAGTGCCCAAATCTCCGTCCCCTGCACTTCTTATTAACTCCAATATCCCAAATATCCCCAAACGCTTCCAAAAGTTGATAACTTTCATTCTAATTGGAACCAAAATCTCTAAAGCGGGAGCCTGGAAACAGAATAAGTTTTCTTGGCGTAAGGTCAAGAACAAAATAACATGGATAATGCTTCAGGAAAAATTGGTGAGTGTTCTCACCAATTCAGTTCAAAACTTTGAGGATATCTGGGAACCCTGGGCAACCTACGTGGGAGTATTGTTGACTCCTGGAATGAGCTCCGACCAAGCTGTGAGAATGTAGGCTGTGAGGAACTGGCTATTCTTATCCTCTTTACTCTCCTTTTCTACTCTTCTCTTTATTTCTCTTCTTTGTATCTATTGATAAGCCTTATCTAGCCAACCAGGAATTAACAAGTAGGCTTAAAGAGTGTTCTATATTAAGTTATTTTCATAGAGGACAAGTACTATACATTTCAGGATGCTACATTGCAAAGTGCTAAAACTCACAAGTGAGGGCTTTGCTCCCTAACAAGCAGGGTAGTAGCACATCCCCTAGAGGGAATTGGCAATGAGTGGTATTATCCGTAGTTGTTAGAAATGTTCCATTATACGGATGCTAGTATTTCGCTCTCAAGCTCCTGAACTTTATTAATGTTTATTTCCTGTTTTGTAGTAATATAACATTTGACTTATCATATTTGCAATAAGATATTGCCTATCTGTTTTCCTTTTTACTTCTTACATTGGTACGAAGACTGATGTTTTAAATCGCTAATGCATTTTGTACTGTTTGACTATGAAAATCATCAATAAAAATTATTGAAAGTCAAAAAACGATGTGGGGTCCCACCTCAAAATCCATAACAGACCCTTCTCCGAGCATGCAGCCTTGCAGGCCAGGAAAAGAGGGGGGGTTAGCGAGCCCCCCCCCTCCTTCCTGAACCATACCAGGCCACTTGCCCTCAATGTAGGAAGGAGGCAGAGCCACCGGGTGACGTAGCCGGGTGGCCCTGCCCCTTGCCTATAAAAGAGCTGTCAAAGCTGAAGAGCGGCATACGGCGGGTAGCATTCAGGGTACCAGGAAATCAGACCACACGAAGATGCAAGTAAAATAAAGCAGTTTATTAGGGCAACAACAATAAACGCACAGTAAGAGTGTGGAGCAAAATCAGGAACAGCTGGAGTCAAGTCCAGAAGCAGGCAGTCATCCAAGCCGGGATTGAGTCTAGAAGTAGGTAGTCATCCTAGCCGGGGTCGAGTCCAGTAGTGGGTAGTCTGCCGATGCCGGATCGTCTGCCAATGTGGGGTCATCTGCTGATGTGGGATCGAGAGCCAGAAAAGTCGTCAGCCAAGCCAGGTCATGCATGGAGGAACACGGAGAACAGAAGACTGCTAGCAATAATGCACCATGGAGTAGAGATGGCCTTGAGGTTCGCCCGGCGTTTGGTTCCCGCCAAATTTTCGGACACATGGCGTCGTTCGCGGTGGCCATATTTGTTTACATTGGGGAGAACTTTGACCCGTGACACAGCCATCAGGTGGAACGGGACAGCCAGTTGAAACATTCCAGCACATGGACAGTCCCCCTACCCTATAAATAGACCCGATCTGGCAGCCATTTCACATTCCGCTTTCTGCCAGTGTAGGGAGAGGTCTGCTGTGCTCATTAGGGAGAGTTTGCTAGACACATATAGTGCTTTGAAGATCCACAAAAGTCCTTTTCAGGGCTGGTATTTCGGTATAGGCCTTCTACAGTCTCTTTTGAGGTTAGGGACAGGTATACAGTGGTTGCTTTAGGGGCAGTTAGAGATCGGCTGCAATCACAAATCGCTCTGTCAATGTCCACAAAAGTATTTTCCAGGGCTGGTATTTCGGTATAGGTCTAGTATCTTTTGAGCTTAGGGAGAGGTATCCTGTGGTTGATGTAGGGGCAGTTAGAGATCGGCTGCAGTCACACACAAATCACTTTGTCAATGTCCACCAAAGTCATTTAAAATGCTCCAATGTCGTTTTAGGGTCTATTACAGTCTCTTTACTATAGGGGCAGGTATCCTGTGGTTGCTGTAGGGGCAGTTAGAGATCGGCTGCAGTCACACAGAAATTGCTTTGTCAATGTCCACAAAAGTCATTTAAAATGCTCCAATGTCGTTTTGGGGTCTATTACAGTCTCTTTACTATAGGGGCAGGTATCCTGTGGTTGCTGTAGGGGCAGTTAGAGATCGGCTGCAGTCACACAGAAATCGCTTTGTCAATGTCCACCAAAGTCATTTAAAATGCTCCAATGTTGTTTTAGAGTCTATTACAGTCTCTTTACTATAGGGGCAGGTATCCTGTGGTTGCTGTAGGGGCAGTTAGAGATTGGCTGCAGTCACACAGAAATTGCTTTGTCAATGTCCACAAAAGTCATTTAAAATGCTCCAATGTCGTTTTAGGGTTTATTACAGTCTCTTTACTATAGGGGCAGGTATCCTGTGGTTGCTGTAGGGGCAGTTAGAGATCGGCTGCAGTCACTCAGAAAGTGATTTTTTTGATATTGCTGTGCAGTGCACTAAAAAGGGGGTGGGGGGGGGGAGGGGGTTAATCCACAGTATAATATACTTTGTAGAAAGCATATTATAGTGGATTAGTACTATTATTGTGCACTGTGCAGCATTGTGACAGGTGTGGTGGTGAGACTGAGCATTTCTGCAGCAACACTACACACAGTGACAAAAGCACTTATAATGTATTATAACTGGTGTGATAGACCAATTGCCCCCCCCCCCCCCAATGCCACATATTGAAGTGGGGTGTTATCTGAGTAAACTTTTTCAAGTGTATTTGTGTCATGCAACAATATTGCCTAGTTTGCTGAGTGAAGTCTGGTACACAGCGCCAAACTCACTGGCCAATTTTTCGAACTGGTATGCTACACCAATGCCACATATTGAAGTGGGGTGTTATTTAACAGTATAATTTTCTAAGAGTGTATTTTAGTCCTGCAAAAATTTGGCCTCTCGCTGTGTAAACAGTGCCACACACAGTGACAACAGTTACTGGCCAATTATTTGTAGAACTGGTGTAATAAACCTGTGCCCCCCCCCCCCCAATGCCACATATTGAAGTGGGGTGTTATCTGAGTAAACTTTTTCAAGTGTATTTGTGTCATGCAACAATATTGCCTATTTTGCTGAGTGAAGTCTGGTACACACAGCACCTAACTTACTGACCAATTTTTTGAATTGGTGTGCTACACCAATGCTCCCCCCCAATGCCACATATTGAAGTGGGGTGTTCTCTGAGTAAGCTCTTTCAAGTGTATTTGTGTCATGCAACAATATTGCCTAGTTTGCTGAGTGAAGTCTGGTACACACAGCGCCTAATTCACTGGCCAATTTTTTGAACTCCCAATGCTCCCCCCCCCCCCAATGCCACATATTGAAGTGGAGTGTTATTTAACAGTATAAATTTCTAAGAGTGTATTTTAGTCCTGCAAAAATGTGGCCTCTCGCTGTGTAAACAGTGCTACACACAGTGACAACAGTTACTGGCATATTATTTGCAGAACTGGTGTAATAAACCTGTGCCCCCCCCCCCCCCCCCCAATGACACATATTGAATTGAGGTGTTATTTAACAGTATGCTTTTCTAAGATTGTATTTTATTCCTGCAAACATTTGGCCTCTTTTACTGTGTTAACTCTGCTACACACAGTGACAACGGTTACTGGCTAATTATTTGTAGAACTGGCGGACCGGCAGATAGTGAGGAGAGGCAGGCAGAACTTGCATTGCACAAGAGGTAGAAAGCAGACTGCAAAT
Source organism: Pelophylax lessonae (assembly GCF_965119305.1). Taxonomy (NCBI): domain Eukaryota; kingdom Metazoa; phylum Chordata; class Amphibia; order Anura; family Ranidae; genus Pelophylax; species Pelophylax lessonae. The sequence goes on along the minus strand of NC_138774.1, from coordinate 109,631,366 downwards.
GTATCAGGAGCGAGCCATCAACCATGTATAGTCACATCTGGCGCTCCCAGGACGCCGGCACATGGCTCCGCAGTGTGGGCTTTTATTAATGTGTCCGTTGCTGACACCAGTGTTGCCATCTGCAGCCTTTGCAGTCAACGCATAAGTCGCGGTAAGCCCAACACTCACCTAGGGACAACCGCCTTAAGAAGGCACCTGAAATCCCATCACCAAGCCCAGTGGTAGCAAAACTGTCAGAACCCACAAAGCCACACTCCATGCTCTCACCATCCAGCCTCATCTCCTTCTCCTCCCCCTTCTCCTTCTCCTGTCTCCTCACAGTTGTCCAACACTCCACCTTCCATGATGCCGTCGTCACGTTTTTCTGGAAAAAGGCAGGCTTCTGTGACTCAAATGTTGGAGCGTAAAAAAATGTGTCCGACAGGTGTCCGACTACATCGGGTTAACGGCCGATGTGGACGCTCTGAGGAGTGATGAACCCTTGGACTACTGGGTGGGTAGGCTTGACCTCTGGCCAGAGCTTTCACAATTTGCTCATGACAGTGTAGACTACCTCAAATTTATAAAAATGAATTAGGCATGGATCTCTGAGGAATTCAACACATGTGACCAGTAGACCAGGTTTCATCGAAATTCCTCCACCAACAACAATTCATGGTCCTTGGCTTCGCTACATACAGCGGCATAAAAGGCATTTCATGTCCATTGAATGGCAAATTTTTGGGGCCTTTCAGGGCCGACAATTATTTTTTCTATGAATGCCTAATGTACCTCCAGCCATCAAAAACTAAGTTTTTTGCTGTTAGTTCAAACCATGTGAGCTAATTTTTGCAGCCTATACAGGCCGACACTTACTTCTGTATACTGCGTGAATGCCTAATGTACCTTCAGCCACAGAATACTACGTACTTAGCTGTCAGGTAAACCCATGTGGGCTAATGTTTGGGGCCTGGAATGGGCGACACTTACTTCTGTATCCTGTGAATGCCTAATGTACCTTCAGCCACAGAATGCTACATTCTTAGCTGTCAGGTAAACCCATTGTGACGAGACCCTTGCTCGCTCTGTCCGCTCTCCCGACACTTCTCTGTTTCTAGTGAGTCAGCTTGCAGATCGCAACGTCTGAAGGTTTGGTCAACCAAGGATCCGGGATCCGAACTACAGCTATGTGCCATCCGGAATCCATTAGAACACACACCAGGTAGGCTGTATGTAAGTTCAAACAGGAAGACAATTTATTGGAAAAACACAGCACACTTTTATACAGAATTTGGAACATCCTTCCCCCAACAACCGCTTTCCCATTGGTCAATTGCACAGTACCTGCAGTTCCCCATAATGTCCTCTCCAGCCATGCAAATGAGGGCTTGAAAATGAGTCAGCAGTGATTGGTCAGATAGCTTGACCAGAAGGACTGCCATGTGCAAGGAGACAGAAGCCCCAGGGGGCAATCAATGTACACAATAGCCAGACACAGAACAATGGTTCCCTAACGAGCCCTCAATACACATTACTCTGAGTGTCAATACATCTCTTAGCAGACAGCAGGCAAGTTCATTAGCACACCTAACAATAGGTGAATGGAGAGCCACCTCAGACAATCCGTCTCCTCCTTGAACTTCCTGGAATGACCATATTAGGTGTGGTACTTGCTGTCCAGAGACCTCATACTATGCAGGGAATAACATCATCATTTTACAAGGGAGACATTATTCCTGAATGTGACTGTCCCATTTGTAGTAGTCCAAACCATATTTTCAGTGTTCACCACCCTCCTGGTCACCCTGCATCCATAACAGATGCAGGGTGACTTAAACATAAGAGAGCTCCATAAGGCTGGGCATGGTGCCCCCCGACCTTTCTAAAGGAATTTGGGGTCCACAACCCCCATGTCCAAAGTGACTCCCGTCACATTTCTCCCCTTTCGGCAGGAGACTAACACAGAAGGAGACCCAAACCGGGTTTACTTCGAAGTTAGTCCATAGTTCCAGTCCTCCAATGTCTGCACCCACAAAGTACCCCAAACAAATTGTCCGGGACAGAACATCACTCACCCAGCCAACCTCTGCCACTCTTGTAGAACATCCCCGCTGCTGTGGATAAGTGTGGACTGGCCCTTCTCCTGGGAGTCCTTTCAGCCGCTGGAGAGAAGACAGGGTGGTGGGGCTCACTTCCTCATGCTTTTGGGGATCTGGGCCGACTGCCCAGCATCCCTGGGGTGTACAGGTGGTGATTGTAGCTTTTGCGGGTGCTGGGCAGAGGTTGGTAGCACTCTGCCCTATTGCCAGCTCTTCTGCTGGGTTGGGGTTGGCAAATTCTACCCCCAGGACCTGGTTGGGGGTCTGCTGTAGAGAGGAGGGATCGCCTACCTCCTCCTGGTATTCCTGCCGGGCAGGTTGGGGATCTGGACCGGCCGTCCAGCATCCCTGTAGGTCTGGTGCAGAGACCGCGGTCCCATCTGTACCATTGGGGTCAGGGCTGTTGTCTACCTGTGGTTGGGGAGAACTATTAGTTGTCTCCTCTCCCTGGAAGGTACACTGCTGCCTGGAAGGAAGGACGACACCTTCAGCATTTGGGGTCTGCTGTAGAGAGGAGGGATCGCCTACCTCCTCCTCCTGGTATTCGGGGCATATGCGGGGCAGGTTGGGGATCTGGACAGGCCGCCCAGCATCCCTGTAGGTCTGGTGCAGAGACTGCGGTCCCATCTGCACCATTGGGATCAGGTCTGTTGTCTCCCTGGGGTGTACAAGTGAAGACTGTAGCTTTTGCGGGTGCTGGGCAGAGGTCGGTAACACTCTGCCCTGTTGCCAGCTCTTCTGCTGGGTTGGCGAATACTACCCCCAGGACCTGGTTGGGGGTCTGCTGTAGAGAGGAGGGATCGCCTACCTCCTCCTGGTATTCCTGCGGGGCAGGTTGGGGATCTGGACCGGCCGTCCAGCATCCCTGTAGGTCTGGTGCAGAGACCGCGGTCCCATCTGTACCATTGGGGTCAGGGCTGTTGTCTACCTGTGGTTGGGGAGAACGATTAGTTGTCTCCTCTCACTGGAAGGTACACTGCTGCCTGGAAGGAAGGACAACACCTTCAGCTCCCTGTAACTCCTGCTGTAGCTGGGGACCTGGGCCGGCTGCCCAGCCTCCCTGTAGGGCCGGTAGAGAGACCTCGGTCCCATCTCCACCTGCCATTGGTGGGTCTTCACAGTACCACCAGTCTGTATTGTCTCTCCAACTGAAGGGTTGTGGGTCTGGATATGCCCCCCAGGACTCCGGCTCTGCTTGCAGGGTAGATTGGGGTGGAATGGAGCAGAGCAGGCATTGGTAGTCCTGCTCCAGTTCCCACTCCATTCCGACCAGATGAATCAAGTCTGACCCCAAGTCATCCGCTTTGGGGAGACCAAGTAGGGCTTCCCTGGTGTCCTGGATTTCCCAGCGCCGAAACTCTGCTGGACATCCAAAGTCCCTCTCCTCAAAGGCCCTCCACAGCAAGCCCGGGCCACTATAGTCCTCACCTTCCGGCATATTGTCATCAGCCATCCAGTGGTCGTAGCTGGTGGCGTGCCACTTTAGTGCCCGATAAGCTTCATCCAGCCACAACTCCTTCCAAATCAGGTTCTTCAGCTCCGTCACCCACTCATCCCGGGGTTGCTGTCCTAGGAAAGGTAACCGCAGGGCAATGTATACCTGGAACCGCTGTTCTTCGCTGGGAAGGTTCTCTCTCCGCCTCCACTGCACATCATCTAAAGCCTCATACCACATTTCCTTTCGAGTGAAATCTCTCCAGTCCAGTATGGCTTCCTCTGATCCAGGCCCATCCTGTTGGACCAAGTGTTGCTGCAACCTCCAGCGAAACTCCTCCTCATATGGGGACGCTGCATCTTTCGGCGTTTTCTCCGATTGCCATATTTCTGCCTGTAACGGAACGTTTCAGCAGACAAGGGGTTAAAATCAGTTTAGGCGATATGCCCCTTTTTGAGAGACAGGCACAGCTACTGCAGAACACCAAACTCCTGAACTGGATACAAAATAGCACTCCAACCTGGAACCTCACGAATAGCTGCTAGCAGACGAACAGGAAAAGCATACATCAGCTTACACTCCTAGCAATCAGTCTCCAACAGCATACAGTGAATCCCCCCAAGAACGAGACAAAGCTCCGTGTGGAAGGTCAAGCAGTGGTCTCTTTATTGAGGGCTACCTGCCCCTGTATTTATGCAGGTCTCCCACCTGGTGGACACTCCCCTAGGGGACCAAATGGAAGACTGTAACACAAACAGACATGTATCACATTACAGACTCACAGAAGCAAAGCATCCCCACTCTAGACAAAAGCACTCAGGTAATCAGTAGACATTCCTCAGGAGGGGGCTGCTGGAAACAATCCCCCCTCCCCCTCTCTCTCTGCAGCTAGAACTAGTTTTCACAGCAATCTCTATCCTGGAGACAATGGAAGATATAATTAGGTTTAGCTTCCAGGTGGTCATGTAATCGTTAGTTTGTTTGGTAGATAAAATCTACCGAACACCCAGACAGAAAAGGCACGAATAAGCCTTTCTGTAGGTAAAATAAGTCTTTTAAAGTCTGGTCCATAGTCCAAAGGCAGCAGGCGGGCAACCAGGCTCCTCCAATGCAATGTGGCGAGATTGGTCTCATCACACTGCCATTCTCTGCTCATGTTGCCGCTCTCGTTCTCTCTCTTGTCGCTCATCCTGCAGCTGGATGTCTCTAATGGCATTCTGTATGGCGGTCTCTGATGGGTTAGCACCATATAATGCCAACCGCTCTCGAACTCATTGCTGAAACAAGTCTTCAACTGACCGGGGTCCTGCATCACCATCCCTCTTATCCATCTCGGATAGCTTACTGATCAGGGTGGCCTTGTTCCTTGTCCCACCGGTCCCTCCGCGGCTCTCAAGTAAGTCTTTCAGTGTGGCTCTCCTGCATGCTGCATAGCTGGTCATTGACTCTGGTGGTTTGGAGTGTCCTGGTAACTGGAGAGCAAATCCCACCGCTGCCAACCAATGTGACGAGACCCTTGCTCGCTCTGTCCGCTCTCCCGACACTCCTCTGTTTCTAGTGAGTCAGCTTGCAGATCACAACGTCTGAAGCTTCGGTCAACCAAGGATCCGGGATCCGAACTACAGCTATGTGCCGTCCGGAATCCATTAGAACACACACCAGGCAGGCTGTATGTAAGTTCAAACAGGAAGACAATTTATTGGAAAAACACAGCACGCTTTTATACAGAATTCGGAACATCCTTCCCCCAACAACCACTTTCCCATTGGTCAATTGCACAGTACCTGCAGTTCCCCATAATGTCCTCTCCAGCCATGAAAATGAGGGCTTGAAAATGAGTCAGCAGTGATTGGTCAGATAGCTTGACCAGAAGGACTGCCATGTGCAAGGAGACAGAAGCCCCAGGGGGAAATCAATGTACACAATAGCCAGACACAGAACAATGGTTCCCTAACGAGCCCTGAATACACATTACTCCGAGTGTCAATACATCTCTTAGCAGACAGCAGGCAAGTTCATTAGCACACCCGACAATAGGTGAATGGAGAGCCACCTCAGACAATCAGTCTCCTCCTTGAACTTCCTGGAATGACCATATTAGGTGTGGTACTTCCTGTCCAGAGACCTCATACTATACAGGGAATAACATTGTCATTTTACAAGGGAGACATTATTCCTAAATGTGACTGTCCCATTTGTAGTAGTCCAAACCATATTTTCAGTGTTCACCACCCTCCTGGTCACCCTGCATCCATAACAGATGCAGGGTGACTTAAACATAAGAGAGCCCCATAAGGCTGGGCATGGTGCCCCCCGACCTCTCTAAAGGAATTTGGGGTCCACAACCCCCATGCCCAAAGCCCATGTGGGCTTTTTTTTGGGGCCTTTTATGGCCGACACTTACTGTTCTGTTACCTGTCATTCCCTAATGTACCTTCAGCCACAGAATACTACGTTCTTAGCTGTCAGGTAAACGCATGTGTGCTAATTTTTAGGGCCTTTTATGGCCGAAACTTACTTCTTTATCCTGTGAATGCCTAATTTGTCAGACTGGAAATGAAAAATAATGGGTCTGTAAAAGTCCTGCCAAATTTTGGAATGGATGCAGACCCATTTTACAGATGTGTGAATGGACCCTATATGTATTAGACAATGTATTTACCGGCTGCTGTCAGTTCTGGCTGATTTATGAAAAGAAATATATATATTTTTTGCTGTAAAAAAAAAAAAAAAAACATTTAGGGCAACTTTTTCAATTGCAATACTTCTGTTATGACATTGTCCATGTGCTGGGACTATTTGTGCACAGCTAGTACGTCTTTTGTGGCTGCAAATATGACCTAAAGGTTTTTAAAGTTCGCCTCCCATTAAAGTCAATGGGGCCCGCCGCAAACTTGCGGTTCGCGGACTTTTGAGAAAATTTGCGGCTGGCGTTCGCGAACCGCCCCGGCCGATGTTCGTCCATCACTACCATGGAGCACATACACAAGGGCAAGGACTGCAAGCCATTAGGTGATATTTATAGTCAGGTGTGCAACATCATCACTGAGCGATGCCCAGGCAGCAGGCAAGTGATGATGCAAACAGAATTTATAAGAGACAGCAGTCAGCACATGTCCATGATGGCTTCCAACAGGAGGGCAAGGTAAGACCTTGACACTAGCCTCTGAAGAGGCTGAAGCGTTTGTGAATTTTTTTCTATTTTTGGGGGTCCGGCGGGCATCGTTATTGATGATGAATTTAAATTGAGGGACACAATTGTTTTTTCTTTTTAATAAAGGACTTTTCAAAAACTGTGTTCTGTGGTTTTTCACTTTTTTGGTAAATTGGTAGGGGTACTATGTACCCGATACCCATTCACATGGAGGGGGGGATCTGGGGGGCCCCTTGTTAAAGGGGGCCCCCAGATTCTGAAAAGCCCTCCACCCGCAGACCCTCGCAAACACAGCCAAGGGTCATCAGGAAGAGGCCCTTGTCCCCATCAACATGGGGACAAGGTGCTTTGGGGGGCACCCCAAAGCACTCTCTCCATGTTGAGGGCCAACGGCCTGTTATGGTTCAGGAGGGGGGCGCTCGCTCGTCACCCCTCTTTTCTGATCTAAAGGGCCTGGTATGAATTTTAGGGTCGATCCCATGCTGTTTTAAAATCTATGTGCCTTAAAATCTATACCACACCCAAAGGGCCTGGTAAAGATTTTGGGGGACCCCATGCAACTTTTTTTTTTACTCTGTCATAGGGTTCCCCTTAACTGCCAAAAATACAGGGCAATATTGGTCAGCTTGACATGGCACAGCTCCTAGTCTTTAACTACTTGCCTACAGTGTACTTTCACCCCCTTCCTGCCCAGGCCAATTTTTAGCTTTCAGCACTCTCACATTTTGAATGACAATTGCGTGATCATGCTACACTGTACCCATATGAAATTTGTATAATTTTTTCACACAAATAGAGCTTTCTTTTGGTGGTATTTAATCACTGCTGGGTTTTTTATTTCTTACAAAAAAAAAGAAAAAAGACAGAAAATTTTGAAAAAAAAAGGTTTTCTTATTTTCTGTGAGTACATTTTGAAAATAAATAATTTTTCTCCTTCACTGATGTGCGCTGATCAGGCAGCACTGATGGGCACTGATAGGCTGCACTGATGGGAATTGATGAGGTGCCACTTATGGGCACTGATGAGGTGGCACTAATGAGGATGTACTAATATTCCGCACTGATGGGCACTGATATGTGGCACTGATAGGCGGCACTGATGAGCACTGTCAGGCAGCACTGATGGGCACTGAGAGGTGGCACTGATGGGCACAGACGGGCGGCATTGATGGGCACTGATGGGTAGTACTGATGAGCACTGACAGGCGGCACTGATGGACACTGATGGTCAGCACCATCAGTCCCCACAATTGGTGCCCATAGTGCTGCCAGTCAGTGCCCATCAGTGCCTAGATAAGCAGGCACTGATGGGCACTGACTAGCAACTCTAAGGGCACTGTGGGCATTGATGGTGGGCACTGATTGGCACTCTATTTCAATTTTCTGTAATCAGGGCACTGAGGATCAGTGCCCTGATTAATTGTCCTTGTCTCCCCTGTGAGAAGGAGCCGCTGATCGCTGTGAGGAGCCGCCTCTGACAGTGTGAGGCAAGGAGAGCCGAATAAAGGCACTTCCTCATTTACATGTGACCGGTTGTGAATGGACACAGCTGATCAGATTGGTAACGAGTCATGTCATTGACTCTTTTCCAAGATCGGGGTCGCCCACAAAGAGGGGACATAGGACTACAACATATCTATACATTTTAACAGTGAAGAATGCCTGTACACTGCACTGACTGCACTAAACTGACTCAGCACACTATCCACTAACTACCTGACTAATCTCTATTGTAACAAACTATACACGGCTGCCGTGTAAACAGCAGCTTTATATGGTGTGAGGCATGGACTTAGCCCCTCAGCCATGATTGGCCAAAGGCATCCTGCCTTTGGCCAATCATGGCTCTGACAGGACATTATGCTGTGATTGGCCAAAGTATACAGGTCAGGTGCATGCTTTGGCCAATCATCAGCAATCAATGCACTGCAACAGTACAGTGCATTATGGGGCACTCATCGGTGGATGAACTTCCCGCTGAGCACCCGATTTGTTTGTGTGTTCAGTGAACACACGAACAGCTGATGTTTGAGTCGAACTTACGTTCGACTTGAACACAGAGCCCATCCCTGGTCATGTACCTGACTGTGGAGCCTGAAATGAGGAGGGTGGCCTCTTGCATAAATTTCTGTCCAAACACCCATGGTAGATGAGACAGGGACTACTAGGGCAGTGGAAGGGCGCAGGTGCAAGGAAGCTGTAGTAATGAGCTGTAGCTTGAAGACACAGGAGTCCTTCCAGTGGTGGTGTGGAATCTTGTCACAAGCCTTATTCAGCAAGAGCCAGGCAGACAGGTGCAGAATCAGGATCAGGTCGGAAACAGGCAGAAGTCGGTAATGTCTGTGGGGTACCACATCACATAGTCATAAATCCAAGCAGAGATTGGTAACATAAGTGAACAGAAGACATAACAGGCAGGGGTGATCCAAGAGATGTGTCAGATGTAGCTGGGTCAGGAACAAGGTTAGCAGACATAGATTAGAAATACAGGAATCAGAGCTGAAGACAATCCAGAACTGAAGCCAGGCAGACTCTGTTAAAATAGGCTGCTAGGTGCCAGAATTTGTGAATGTGTGCACACACCTACATGTACACGACATGCCTGCATGTATGCGCCAATTTGCATTTGCGTGCACATTCTAGTCCTTGCTCTTCTTGGGCTTCTGTAAGAATGAGCACCTGCTGAATGGGAATGAGCACCTGCTGCATGAGATCCCTGACAACAATCAGAATACAGATATTATAGACTAAACATAGCCAGAATAAAATCTGTTAAGTGGTAGGTTACCTTGAGTAAGTGCACTGACCTTTTCCTTTCCTTGCTGTTAAAGTTCTATTCTACCTACAGCTCCTGTTTTATTAATGAGTAAATTCTGGTAGGCGTTTTAAATTTATAGAGATGTATTTCTTCTCAGACACCTTTTTTCTTTTGTACCTCTTTTAAATATAAATACAAATACTTCAAACTCTAACAGTAAAAGGTCACCCCTTAAAGTTAATCTCCAGAAATTACCCATAAATTAGGCAAAAAATGTACATTTTCCCCTCTAGGCCACATCCAAAGATATTTTTCTTTGTTTCTGTAGCCAAAAAAACTCAGTTACTCCTACTCCCAAGACAGTCTCATTGAGGTTATAACATTTTTGCAGGAGCATCTGTTGGGAAAAGGGATCAGCAGGGTGCCAGAGGTAAATTCCGATTGACATAGGCATGCATCCAAGTACTACCACACCAAAAAGTGCTTTTCCAAAAAAAGTGAAGGAGCTTTACTAAAACTGGAGCATGCAAAATCTGGCGCAGTTGTGCATAGAAACCCATAAGCTTCCAGGTTTTATTTGCAAAGCTTAATTGAACAAGCTGAAGTTAGAAGCTGGCTACCATGCACAGCTGCACCAGATTCTGAGTGCTCCACTTTTAGTAAATCCCCCCAATGTGTGGGAAGGGTCTTGGAAATTCAGAAAGTAGCTTTGTTTTGCTGGGGAGAACTCAGACAGGGCTTACAATACTGCTTGACATTTCAGTGCAGCAGAGGCAGTGCTTTTAGCCCACAAAAAGAAGTTAGGGCACTCACTGGAATTCTGGTAGAGGCATCAGGTATTTTTATGTATTTTCAGAGATATATTGCATTGTTCTTTTGCCCACATATAGTCTTAAAATAGCCAAGGACACTCCATTGACCTATAAATTCAAGTTTAATGGGTGATTCATCTGTCATTGTTTAACCAAAACTAGAATATGTTTGGACTGCTTTGAAGATTTTAAATAATATTGCATGACTGTGACTTTAACCTCTAACTTAATGTTTAACCGCTTATGGAAAGTAGAATTCTGTCTCTTGACTCAAAGGGTTAAATGTTAAATAGGGCTAACTCTCCTAAAACAATACAAAACTGCCAGTTACTGCTAAAAGGTCAGTGAGAGGATGACAATCATATTGATTTGCTGTCACAAAGTGATTCTATTTGGTGTTTATACCAGCAATCTCTTGATACCATTGATGTGTAGGTTTAATAAAAATCACTATTAATTCTCTGCTAGTTAATCCATGTTAAAAAGGAAGTGTACAAATATACAAATACTGAAAAAAACATGTATAGAAGATTGAAGAATTTTTGCATAAGGCTATAAACAATTCTAATTAGGACACAGGCACCTACATACAAAACTATATACTATTCTACAGGGTAACTGTGGGGAACCATCAACATGTCAACAAAGGAGAATGGCGCATAAGAGTCTCCTCGGCAAGTTGGGTTCTCACAGGTGCACTGCTGAAACTCAAACCATGGGGCAATTAGGACTTTTATGGTGCCATAAGACTACATATATCAAAAGGGAAAAAGAGTATAGACACATATAATAATGTTATTTAAAACATAATTTTTATTACAAAGAAACAAAAAGTTTTAAAATAGCAATTTCCATACATTATATATCCATGGCATGCGTACATGCACATCATCCACTAATTACAGCATAGGTTATGTCAAATGGGCGACTGACTGGTAAAATACTTGAAAAAAGCTGCCAGACCGGATTCACTTGCAGCTGTGTAGACACATGGTCCGTGCCCATCTATTTCAACTTGACATGTTTCGCGGATCGCTTCTTCAGAAGTTTGTATTTTTAATATACACAGTAGTGGAAAAAATGTAAGATATTAATTATCTAGACATACATTTTTAACAATTTTCTGCCAATAATTACAAATATCCCCAGCTGTGGTCCTCCCATGCAGTGCTACCACCACCAGATAGAACATGAGGAGGGAGAACATCCAAGCCACATAGAAATCCCCCCAGGCGGATGTGGTGTCGCCTAAGAAGTATTGTATGTCCCAACCTGTAATATTGAATGTCTGAGAATGGGCTCAAAACAGGATAAGACTCTAAGCCCAGTTACTCATTTATAGCCATGATGTATTTTATGCTTGTTAAAAAGGAGCAACGCACATCTCTGCTTCCGGATTTTCAAAATTCCGTTCCTATGGTCAAGGATAATAATTTATCACTAAATGTGTCACAACAACCATATGTCCCAGTCCTAAAGGTAAGTATTTCCTACCCTTGCAGAGTTAAAAAAAAGATGGATAAAAAGTGCTGGCAGTTAGATACGATACGTGTCCAAACTATCCAAAACCAAATATGTAAGGATAGGACAATAAAAAGGTATCGGTATACTGTTTAACAGGAGGGTCCCCAAGCTCCACTCAGCTCTAAGTTTCCACAAGCAGAGGACAGTAGTCATCGTCATCTTCAAAAGGCCCACCATGGGAAAAGTAATAAATAAATAATATCAATTAGAAAAAAATAAATAGATCAGAGCCCCCAGTTTGAAAATATAGATGCCTATTTCTATACTCACTGTCTGCAGATAAGTAACGCCATCATGACCGCCAGTAACTGGAACTGTATGAGCAGCATCTTAAGAGGCGTCACAATCCGGGCGACAGCCAATCCTGACTCGCAGAAATGGTGAACCGAAACTCACGTATTCGCAGTGCCGGTCATCCGGACTGCGGAGGAACAAGTTCCCCACTCCGGAACTAACAGACCAGGGAGGCATATGCCCTTAGCTTATCTAACCCAAGGGCAACGTACACATGCTCCACATTTATAGGTGCCCCTGGGCTGATTGTTAGTAGTATAATCAAAAGTATAATGACTAGCTGTTAATTGGTCATGGAGCTGGGCTGATTTGACTAGTCTTTCCTGTGGGATTCCCAAATGTACGCATGCCATGGATATATAATGTATGAAAATTGCTATTTTAAAACTTTTTGTTTCTTTGTAATAAAAATTATGTTTTAAATAACATTATTATATGTGTCTATACTCTTTTTCCCTTTTGATATATGTAGTCTTATGGCACCATTAAAGTCCTAATTACCCCATGGTTTGAGTTTCAGCAGTGCACCTGTGAGAACCCAACTTGCCGAGGAGACTCTTATGCGCCATTCTCCTTTGTTGACATGTTGATGATTCCCCAGAGTTGCCCTGTAGAATACTCTTTTTTTCTATGTATGGAAGATTACCTTTTAGGTAATTAACCAGAAAATTGCTAATATACGCTGATCGGCCATAAAATTATGACAGGTGATAAGTAGGGATGATCGAACGGTTCGGGTCGACCATCGGTTCGACCCGAACATTGACTGTTCGAAATTCGTCCGAATTCCGAACTTTTTGCTGAAAAAGTTCGGAATTCGGCAACCAGAACCGACCAAAATGCAATGGGACAGGAACTGGACTTTAAAAGCCAGTGATTGGACCAGAACCATCAGTAAAAGCCAATTGAGGGGGCAGGAGGATGCTAGGAATGTGATTGGAGTGACTAAGGGGTCCAGAGGCCAATCAGTAGTGAATACGCCCCCAGTATATAAGATAGCCCCGCCAAATCTCTAGCATTGTAATACAGGGGCTGTGGAAGAGAGTGAAAGCAGTTCTGTTACTCCTGCTACTATTTTCCACTATAGTTAGATTTAATAATCTAGTTTCTGTAGGGAAAGTGTTAAGTGTCAGGGTGACTGTAGTGTAGTGTAGGGTTAACTGACTCTGACTGCTATGGCAGGGTGACCAAACCCTTCCATGTAAGGGTGACCGCCATAGAAAAAAGATCATTTGTATTAGAATTGCAGTAGAGCAGGGATAGGGCTCCGCTACTTTCACACCTGGTCGTTTTTGTTGCAGGCGTTTATTGGGCTTTTTTGTGGACGTCTGTGGAGGCAGGCATGACATCTGAACTTCTGTGTAGGGGTATATACACACACACACATGTATGTATATATATATACACATACACACATATAGATGTGAAAGTAGCAGAACCCCATGCCTGCACTAATGAAATTATTTGCAGGCATAGTGCTCTGCTCCTATCACACCTATATGTGTGTATGTGTATATATACATATAAGTGTGTGTGTATATATACCCCTATACAGAAGTTCAGATGTTATGCCTGCCTCCAAAGACTCCCAAAAAATGCCCAAAAAAGCGCCTGCAACAAAAACGCCCAGGTGTGTTGTTGCAGGCGTTTTTCTGTTGCAGGCGCTTGGTTTAGACAATTCACCAATTACTATCAGGTGTCGGCTGCAGAGGTAGGCAGGAAGGTGTACGGAAGTTGAGAAAACTTTCAGCTGTTCAGAATGAGGCAATTAAGACCTCTATAATTTGTCCAAAGGGAGTCTATTGATTGCTGTCTCCTGAGGCTGTGTAAGCTGGGGAGAGCAGTCAGATGAGAGACTTCTAAAGGTGAGGTGTTGAACTTTTTCTGTGTAAAGAAAACACAAATGGACATTTGAGTGTCTGCTGTAGGACCAGCAGTGTCTGCCCAACAGTAGGTTGGGAAGACTTCTTAGGTAGGTTCCGGTGTGTGAGAAGGTAGACGCCCACATCGGCCAGGATTTATTTTGTGTTTTTTATTTTGATTTTTTGATGTTTTTGCTGCATGCACTTGTTTGACGAAATTGGAAGAATAAACCATAAACTGTTGTTTTCAATCACTTCTCGGCTATCTCCCTGTGTGACGAACCCCCCAAAAGGGGTTATCCACACCTGCTATCGAGCTAATCCTTCACATATGGTGGAGGATGCAGGCAGTTAAAGTAAACCCAAAATGGAGGAGATACTGAAACAACTGATTATATCGAATGCAGCCCAACAGCAGGCAAATGCAGCTCAACAGCAGGCAAATGCGGATTTTTAGCGGAGCTTTGCAGCTCAACAACAGGCTCACCAAGAGAGCATTGCAGCTCACCGAGAGGCCATTGTAGGCTTCGAACAGAGACAACAGCAGCAAATGGAGGCCATTGTGAAACAGCTTCAGAGACAGCAGACCGAGGCTGGGAGTCAGGCCAGTAACATCATGTTTCTGACCACGTTTGAAAGAACAGCGGAGAAAGAGAGTTGGCCTAAAGAACAGTGGGCTGGACTAGTGGCCCCCCTATTAGCTGGAGACCTCATCCATTTAGCTAAGAAATGGCTGCAGCCAGAAATTCTGTCCGGACCAGAAATTTTGGAGCGAGTAGTCATGGACAAATTTCTTAGGTCTCTTCCTAACACCCTGCAGAAATGGGTGAGCCATGGTGGTCCGGAAACCGCAGACAAATTAGTAGACCTGGTCGAAAGGTACCTAACAACTGAGAATTTGACCTCTTTTTCCAGAGATGCACAGACTTTTCACCCCAAGACCAGACCCTCCCCACCTATAAGTAAGACTGCGTCAGGGGATGGGGGTGGAGAGAGGATCCAAAGAGCAACTAGAGGTATTAGCAGGACTACTACTAATGTTTGGCGAGAGCGGCCGCTAGGGTTGGATGACCTTAAGGTGCACCGAGAAAATTTTATCACTGAGCAATTGAGGGACCCCACATTGCTAAGAGCCCGGGAGAATGTAGTGAAGATAGATGGGGAGCTAGTTAACCCTGACGAGAGGATTGCCCTCCCTTACTTCATTATTGAAAGGGGCCTCTTATATCGAGTGTCACAGAGGATAGAGGACACCGTTGAGCAACTGGTAGTGCCTAAACCGTACCGCAAGATGGTTTTGGAACTGGCCCATGGACACATTCTTGGGGGACATTTTGGGAGCAGAAAAAACCCGGGAGAGAATCACCCAGAGGTTTTATTGGCCTGGGATCACTAAGGAAGTGGAATTGCTCTTCCTGTCCAGTGTGTCAGATTAATGCACCCATGCCCCATTTCCGCAGTCCGTTGGTACCCCTGCCCATTATCGAGGTCCCTTTTTAGAGGATCGCCATGGATTTGGTTGGGCCCTTACTGAAGTCCACTAGAGGGCACCAGCACATCTTGGTAATAATGGATTATGCCACCCGTTACCCAGAAGCGATCCCTCTCCGAAATACCTCTGCTAAAACCATAGCCAAGGAGTTATTTCAAGTTGTCACCCGGGTGGGTGTGCCTAAGGAAATCCTAACTGACCAGGGCACCCCGTTTATGTCTAGGGTGACAAGAGAACTTTGTAAACTCCTGAAAGTGACCCAGTTACGTACCTCAGTATATCACCCTCAAACAGATGGGTTAGTGGAGAGGTTTAATAAAACGTTAAAACAAATGTTAAGGAAGGTGGTGGATAAAGACGGAAAGAATTGGGATTATCTGCTCCCTTATCTGATGTTTGCCATAAGAGAGGTTCCCCAATCATCCACAGGGTTCTCTCCATTTGAGTTGCTGTATGGGAGGCACCCCCGGGGCCTACTGGACATTGCCAGGGAAACATGGGAGAGTGAGAGTTCCCCTCATCGAAGTGTGATTGAGCATGTGGCACAAATGCAAGATAGAATTGCCCAAGTGATGCCGATTGTGAAGGCACATTTAGCCCAAGACCAGTTGGCTCAACAAAGGATTTACAATCGTGGGGCCCAGGTCCGTTCTTTTGCACCTGGTGATAGGGTGTTGGTGTTGGTCCCCACGGTCGAAAGTAAATTCCTAGCCAAATGGCAGGGGCCCTATGAAGTGTTGGAGAAAATAGGGATGGTGAATTAAAAAATTAGCAAATAGTGATTGGTCCAGTCCCATTGTCTTAGTGCCCAAACCAGATGGAAGTTGGCGGTTTTGTAATGATTTTCGCCGCCTGAATAAAATCACTAAGCTTGACACCTATCCTATGCCCCGCATAGATGAACTAATTGATCGCCTAGGCACTGCCCGGTACATGACCACGTTAAACCTTACCAAGGGTTATTGGCAAATTCCTCTCTCGGGGTCGGCCAGGGAAAAAACAGCATTTGTAACTCCAGACGGATCTTTCCAATATCGGAGGATGCCTTTTGGGTTACAGAATGCTCCTGCCACATTCCAACGCTCCATGGATAAGACACTTCGGCCTCATCAAGCCTATGCTGCTGCATACCTCGATGACGTGGTCATTCATAGTGAGGATTGGGACTCCTCACTTACCAAAAGTTCAGGCTGTGTTGGATTCCATCTGGAAGGCTGGATTTACAGCCAATCCAAAAAAATGTACCATTGGGCTAGAAGAGGCAAAGTATCTGGGGTATACCATTGGTAGAGGTATAATCAAGCCCCAAATAAATAAAGTTGAGGCTATTAAGGATTGGCCACGTCCCACCAACAAGAAACAGGTTCGTGCATTTTTGGGGATTGCAGGTTATTATCGCCGTTTTATTCCCCATTTTGCCTCACAGGCTGCTTCCCTGACCAATTTGACCAAAGGGAAGGAGTCTGTCATGATCAAATGGACTCCCGAGGCAGAAACAGCTTTTCAGGCTTTAAAACAGGCCTTATGTAGTCAGCCAGTTTTAAACTCGCCTGATTTTTCACAAGACTTTGTGGTCCAGACAGATGCATCAAATGTGGGTTTAGGAGCTGTACTGTCCCAGATTATCAATGGGGAAGAACACCCTGTTATGTACCTCAGCCGAAAGTTGAAGGCCCATGAGGAGAATTATGCCACCATTGAGAAAGAGTGTTTGGCGGTGAAATGGGCCTTGGATTCTCTCCGGTACTACCTCCTGGGTAGACAGTTTGAACTGGTGACGGATCACGCCCCATTGAAGTGGATGGCACAGAAAAAGGAGACCAATAGGAGAATAAATAGGTGGTTCCTGGCCCTTCAGGAATTTAGTTTTGTGGTAACGCATCGCCCCGGTGTTCAAATGGGGAATGCAGATGGTTTGTCCCGAGCACATGCGTGCCTGGAAACCTGTGTCCCAACCCTAGGGTTGAAACAAGAGGGGGGGGGGTATGTGACAGGAAGTCAGGTAAATCTATGGGTATTGTCACCGACGGGAGATATATTTCTGCTTGGTTTAGACAATTCACCAATTACTATCAGGTGTCGGCTGCAGAGGTAGGCAGGAAGGTGTACGGAAGTTGAGAAAACTTTCAGCTGTTCAGAATGAGGCAATTAAGACCTCTATAATTTGTCCAAAAGGAGTGTAAGCTGGGGAGAGCAGTCAGATGAGAGACTTCTAAAGGTGAGGTGTTGAACTTTTTCTGTGTAAAGAAAACACAAATGGACATTTGAGTGTCTGCTGTAGGACCAGCAGTGTCTGCCCAACAGTAGATTGGGAAGACTTCCTAGGTAGGTTCCGGTGTGTGAGACGGTAGACACCCACAGCGGCCAGAATTTATTTTGTGTTTTATTTTGATTTTTTGATGTTTTTGCTGCATGCATTTGTTTGACGAAATTGGAAGAATAAACCATAAACTGTTGTTTTCAATCACTCCTCGGCTATCTCCCTGTGTGACGAACCCCCCAAAAGGGGTTATCCACACCTGCTACCGAGCTAATCCCTCACAATACATATATGTGGGTGTGTATATATACCCCTACACAGAAGTTCAGATGTCATGCCTGCCTCCAAAGACGTCCACAAAAAAGCCCAATAAACGCCTGCAACAAAAATGGCCGGTTGTGAAAATAGCAGAGCTCTATGCCTGCTCTACTGCAATTCTAATACAAACGATCTTTTTTTTCTGGTTCTGGACATGCTACAGAGCTGAAACTTCACAGGTATAATTTTTAGACCCCCCAGACACCAAATCCAAAGAAATCTCATTTTTTTTTTTCGATAATTTTTTCAATAATTGGCTCTCTATCAAAAACGACAATTTTTAAGAACTTTTTTTGTGTGATTAATAGTCCCTGGGGCATGACCCAGAACCCTAGGCACTTTTTAGGGGCATTTATTGGGTTTTAGGGCTTCAAAATGGTATTTTTTGATTACAGAAGTTCGGGTCCCATTGATTTCAATGGGGTTCTGGAATCCGGAAGTTCGGGGTGTTCTGGTCGAACCGAACTTTTCAAAAGTTTGATCATCCCTAGTGATAAGTAAAGTGAATAGCATTATCTCAATGGCATCTAAAAGTGGGTGGGATATATTAGGCAACAAGTGAATATGGTGTCCGTTAAGCTGATGTGTTGACAGCAGATAAAACGGGCAAGCATTTGAGTGACTTTGACAAGGGCCAAATTGTAATGGCTAGACGACTGGGTCAGAGCCACTCCAAAACTGCAGCTCTTGTGGGATATTTCCAGTCTGCAGTGGTCAGGACCTACTCAAAGGGGTCCAAGGAAGGAAAACTGGTTACCCAGCAACAGGGTCATGAACAGCCAAGACTCATTGATGCCCATGGGGAGTGAGGGCTGACCCATGTAGTCCATTTCAACAGAAGAGCTACTGTAGTCCACATTACTGAAAAAGGTAATGATGGTTATGATTGAAACTGTCAGAACAAACAGTGCACCACAGTTTATTGCAACGGGGGGCTGCCATACCAGTCAGGGTGTCCATGCTGACTCATGTCCACAAACAAAAACTCCCATAAGGTGCACGTGAGCATAAGAACATCAGATCATGAAGTAATGGAAGGTGGCCTGGTCTGATTAATTCAAGAATAGTTTGAGGAACACGAAAACCAGTTTGAGGTGTTGACTTTGCCTCAAAATTCTCCAAATCGTAATCCAATCAAGCATCTGTGGGATGTACTTATGGGGTCTGATACCACAGTAAACTTTCAGAGGTATAGCAAAGTCCATGCCTGAGTGGGTTATAGTGGGTGGTCATAATGTTATGGTTGATTAGTGTAAGTTTATGTTCTGGTTTGGTATTTTTTTTAGGCAAGAAAATGTTATTGTTGTCGTGCTTGGAGTTAGAAGTGAACAATTCAATCTGTGAATAATTTGTTCCTTCCTAAACTGATGTTTTATATCTTTTATGCATGACAAATCATTCCCAGTGAGTGCTATAGATTTTTCAAAGAGAAAGCACATCAGTAGTTGTTTCATTTTAGGCATGCTTTCTCCCATTGACATCTCCGATGGAGATGGTAGGAGAGAGATGGAGAGAAGGATAGGTCACGGCTCTGACTCCCACATGTGTGTGATACATTTTAAATTGAGCTATTGAGCTCTGTGAGCAACAATTTTTTTTTACAACATGGAAAAAAGAGAAACTGACACAGAATTCACACACCTTTCACCTGTGTTTTTTTATGATGAGTTAAGGGGGTAAAGGGGATTTAGGAGTCAAAAGGTGCTGAGGATTTATGAAACCACCTTTTCTTTTTAATGTTTGGGGGTCTGTAGAGCATATAATTGTGGACTTTATGCTTCCTCTAAAATTCTACCAGTAGCTTTTAATAAACTTATCATATGATACAAGAGGTGGAGCATGTAGAAAAGGGCATTGTAATTTGTGTATGCCCAGAACAGCATAAAGTGTAAATACGCCCTGTGTGTTCAGCCAGCATTGTAAGGGCTGGCATGGTAACAGCAAATGCAAACATCCATGTGAATTTTAGAAAAGCTATTGCTACCGCTGTCTGTGTCTGTTTAACTTCAACAGACTAAATACCTTTAAAGGTCTGATCTGAGCTAAATATTTTAAAATGGTATTATATGTAACCCATATATGATTCTTTTTCAAAATCTTTTCCCTAGCAATCTGAAAATGAGCCTTCAATGCTTCACAGTGATTGGATTATTAACAGGGCATTTTCACTAACCTTCACAGCTCCATCATATTCTAGGATGATCAATATCTCTTGTAACATTTTCTATGTTCATTGGAGTAGGGTGACTGATTTTCCAGTGTGGATATAAATGCTAAGGTTCATGACACTCATTAGAACTCAGGAAGTTACTTCAAGTCAAAACAGATTCACTGTTACAGAGCAAGTCCAGTTGAATGTCAGTAACTAATACTAGCTACTGCTATCCCTCAATTCTTTTGTTTGCCCCAGTGAAAGGATCATGCAACCTAAAACTAACATTTCTGTTTTGTGAAGATGTTATATCTCATGGAGGCAAACAGCATCCTATCAGCCTTGGTCATTTTCCCTGCTGTAAACTTTATTTTGCACTATAGTAAATGCCGTAGTAACAAAATGTCTCTATTGCGTATGATGGGAGATAATGGAATCATGGTAAAGATAAATCCAACAGCATCAAACCACGGCACAAATATCATCCCAAATTCCCAAATGACCCCTTTTTGCAAAGTAAACATTTCAAGGTAGTTAGTAAAAGGTATGACAAGTTTTTTGAAGTTGTAATTTTTTTCCCACAAAGAAATTTTTTTTTTTTGTATTTATTTTTTTTCACAAAAAATTTCAAATTAACAAGTTATTTCTCACACACACACACAGCATAGGCATACTTACAACTACATCTTGAGTATGGAAATTCCACATGTGTGAGACTTTTTCACAGCCTGGCCAAACAGAGAATCACAGCATCCAAGGAGCACCCTCAGCTATTATCCACTTTAAGAAATCTGTATTTTTGCTAGAAAATAACTTAGAACACCCCAAACATGATATTTTTTTTTTAGGGATTTTCAAATTTTTATGTCACACAGAATTTGCGTAGCAGTTTTTTGAACGCAACACTAATGCATACATTTTAATAAATTTCAATGCACACAGAGACAATATAATACCCACATTTTTACTAAAATCTAAAATATGGTGGTGCACCATGTAAATAGATACCAAACATATCACGCTACAAAATTGCGTACACTTGTGAAATGGTGCCAAACTTCAGTATTTGAAAATCTCTATAGGCGAGGCTTCATAAGCCTTTATTGGTTACCATTTTAGTGCAACACAGTGGGTCTGGTACTAGAAATATTGCTCTCACTTTGATGTTCGCAGTGATACCTCACATGTGTGGTGCGATCGCCATTTACGTATGCGTACTGGATAGTGTTGAGCGAACACGGACTGTATTATTCGTGTTCGTACCGAATAATTGGATTTTTTTTACCCGAACACGGACACGGACACTTTACTGTATGTTCGGGTAAAAATCCGTGTTCGGTCGTTTTATTTCCGGGTTTTGCATGCTTTGGCGCTCTTTTCATGGCGGGCTTTCAACAGCCAATCAACAATCGTTTAACTGGTGTGCCTTAAGCCATCCCAGCCATGCCTGCAAATGTCTTAGTAGCTGTGATTGGCCGTCTGAAGCATGTGACCAAGTCTTTATAAGTTCGAGGCAGCCGCCGCAGCAGCGTCATTCTGCTGCTTAGCTAAGGGACAGAGCACACATCAATGTGCTGGCTGCTGATTAGGGAAAGATAGGCAGGAAAAAACCATTTGTGTCCGGATAGAATTGAGGGACAGGTCGGAGTGTTTAGGCAGGGCGAGTTGTAGGCATTTTAGGGATAGAGTCTGCTGAATTATAGGGTCAGTGTCTTCTACAAACTACAATCGATATTGCTGTGTGGGGGGTGGGGTGAATCTGCACTCAATCCTGATCTACGATCTCTTCTCAATCCTGTTAGGGACAGAGTCTGCTGAATTTTAGGGAAACTGTGTTCTACAAACTACAATCGATATTGCTGTGTGGTGTGGGATTGGAGATAGGCAGGTGTCAGTGATCCACATCCATTTTTCTGTGTGTGAGCTGCAGTGAACACAATCTTTTTGGGCTGCAGTGAACACAATCTTTTTGGGCTGCAGTGAACACAATCTTTTTGGGCTGCAGTGAACACAATCTTTTTGGGGTGCAGTGAACAAAATCTTTTTGGGGTGCAGTGAACACAATCCTTTTTGGTGTGCAGTGAACACAATCTTTGTGGGGTGCAGTGAACAAAATCCTTTGTGGGGTGCAGTGAACACAATCTTTTTGGGGTGCAGTGAACAAAATCCTTTTTGGGGTGCAGTGAACAACATCCTTTTTGGGGTGCAGTGAACACAATCTTTTTGGGGTGCAGTGAACAAAATCCTTTGTGGGGTGCAGTGAACACAATCTTTTTGGGGTGCAGTGAACACAATCTTTTTGGGGTGGAGTGAACAACTTCCTTTTTGGGGTGCAGTGAACAAAATCCTTTTTGGGGTGCAGTGAACAAAATCATTTTTGGGGTGCAGTGAACACAATCTTTTTGGGGTGCAGTGAACACAATCTTTTTGGGGTGGAGTGAACAACATCCTTTTTGGGGTGCAGTGAACAACATCCTTTTTGGGGTGCAGTGAACACAATCTTTTTGGGGTGCAGTGAACACAATCTTTGTGGGGTACAGTGAACAGAATCTTTGTGGGGTGCAGTGAACACAATCTTTGGGGGGTACAGTGAACACAATCTTTTTGGGGTGCAGTGAACACAATCTTTGTGGGGTGCAGTGAACACAATCTTTTTGGGGTGGAGTGAACAAAATAATTTTTGGGGTGCAGTGAACAACATCCTTTTTGGGGTGCAGTGATCAAAATCCTTTTTGGGGTGCAGTGAACACAATCTTTTTGGGGTGCAGTGAACAAAATCCTTTGTGGGGTGCAGTGAACAGAATCTTTGTGGGGTGCAGTGAACACAATCTTTGGGGGGGTACAGTGAACACAATCTTTTTGGGGTGCAGTGAACACAATCTTTGTGGGGTACAGTGAACAGAATCTTTGTGGGGTGCAGTGAACACAATCTTTGGGGGGTACAGTGAACACAATCTTTTTGGGGTGCAGTGAACACAATCTTTGGGGGGTACAGTGAACACAATCTTTTTGGGGTGCAGTGAACACAATCTTTGTGGGGTGCAGTGAACTCAATCTTTGGGGGGGTACAGTGAACACAATCTTTTTGGGGTGCAGTGAACAACATCCTTTTAGGGTGCAGTGAACACAATCTTTGTGGGGTGCAGTGAACAACATCCTTTTAGGGTGCAGTGAACACAATCTTTGTGGGGTACAGTGAACAGAATCTTTGTGGGGTGCAGTGAACACAATCTTTGGGGGGTACAGTGAACACAATCTTTGTGAGGTGCAGTGAACACAATCTTTGTGGGGTGCAGTGAACACAATCATTGTGGGGTGCAGTGAACTCAATCTTTGTGGGGTACAGTGAACACAATCTCATACTTCTGAAGATTTGAGGGTGCTGCCTGTTCCATACTCCCCCTACTCCTCATCTAGCCTTTTAGGGGTACAAACAATAGTAATTGGGGCCTAGTGTGGTTGTGTACGTGTGATATACATACACTTTTTTTGGATCATATTTTCTATTCCGCTATTTAATCAAAAACCTTTGGGGATCAGTTAAATTGGGGGATAGTCTGTGTTGGTACGTGTGAGAGAGATCCACCTTTCCAAGTTGTTGGGGTTCATCTCATACTTCTGAAGGTTTGAGGGTGCTGCCTGTTCCATACCCCCCCTACTCCTCATCTAGCCTTTTAGGGGTACAAACAATAGTAATTGGGGCCTAGTGTGGTTGTGTACGTGTGATATACATACACTTTTTTTGGATCATATTTTCTATTCCGCTATTTAATCAAAAACCTTTGGGGATCAGTTAAATTGGGGGATAGTCTGTGTTGGTACGTGTGAGAGAGATCCACCTTTCCAAGTTGTTGGGGTTCATCTCATACTTCTGAAGGTTTGAGGGTGCTGCCTGTTCCATACCCCCCCTACTCCTCATCTAGCCTTTTAGGGGTACAAACAATAGTAATTGGGGCCTAGTGTGGTTGTGTACGTGTGATATACATACACTTTTTTTGGATCATATTTTCTATTCCGCTATTTAATCAAAAACCTTTGGGGATCAGTTAAATTGGGGGATAGTCTGTGTTGGTACGTGTGAGAGAGATCCACCTTTCCAAGTTGTTGGGGTTCATCTCATACTTCTGAAGGTTTGAGGGTGCTGCCTGTTCCATACCCCCCCTACTCCTCATCTAGCCTTTTAGGGGTACAAACAATAGTAATTGGGGCCTAGTGTGGTTGTGTACGTGTGATATACATACACTTTTTTTGGATCATATTTTCTATTCTGCTATTTAATCAAAAACCTTTGGGGATCAGTTAAATTGGGGGATAGTCTGTGTTGGTACGTGTGAGAGAGATCCACCTTTCCAAGTTGTTGGGGTTCATCTCATACTTCTGAAGGTTTGAGGGTGCTGCCTGTTCCATACTCCCCCTACTCCTCATCTAGCCTTTTAGGGGTACAAACAATAGTAATTGGGGCCCAGTGTGGTTGTGTACGTGTGATATACATACACTTTTTTTGGATCATATTTTCTATTCCGCTATTTAATCAAAAACCTTTGGGGATCAGTTAAATTGGGGGATAGTCTGTGTTGGTACGTGTGAGAGAGATCCACCTTTCCAAGTTGTTGGGGTTCATCTCATACTTCTGAAGGTTTGAGGGTGCTGCCTGTTCCATACCCCCCCTACTCCTCATCTAGCCTTTTAGGGGTACAAACAATAGTAATTGGGGCCTAGTGTGGTTGTGTACGTGTGATATACATACACTTTTTTTGGATCATATTTTCTATTCCGCTATTTAATCAAAAACCTTTGGGGATCAGTTAAATTGGGGGATAGTCTGTGTTGGTACGTGTGAGAGAGATCCACCTTTCCAAGTTGTTGGGGTTCATCTCATACTTCTGAAGGTTTGAGGGTGCTGCCTGTTCCATACCCCCCCTACTCCTCATCTAGCCTTTTAGGGGTACAAACAATAGTAATTGGGGCCTAGTGTGGTTGTGTACGTGTGATATACATACACTTTTTTTGGATCATATTTTCTATTCCGCTATTTAATCAAAAACCTTTGGGGATCAGTTAAATTGGGGGATAGTCTGTGTTGGTACGTGTGAGAGAGATCCACCTTTCCAAGTTTTTGGGGTTCATCTCATACTTCTGAAGATTTGAGGGTGCTGCCTGTTCCATACCCCCCCTACTCCTCATCTAGCCTTTTAGGGGTACAAACAATAGTAATTGGGGCCTAGTGTGGTTGTGTACGTGTGATATACATACACTTTTTTTGGATCATATTTTCTATTCCGCTATTTAATCAAAAACCTTTGGGGATCAGTTAAATTGGGGGATAGTCTGTGTTGGTACGTGTGAGAGAGATCCACCTTTCCAAGTTGTTGGGGTTCATCTCATACTTCTGAAGGTTTGAGGGTGCTGCCTGTTCCATACCCCCCCTACTCCTCATCTAGCCTTTTAGGGGTACAAACAATAGTAATTGGGGCCTAGTGTGGTTGTGTACGTGTGATATACATACACTTTTTTTGGATCATATTTTCTATTCCGCTATTTAATCAAAAACCTTTGGGGATCAGTTAAATTGGGGGATAGTCTGTGTTGGTACGTGTGAGAGAGATCCACCTTTCCAAGTTGTTGGGGTTCATCTCATACTTCTGAAGGTTTGAGGGTGCTGCCTGTTCCATACCCCCCCTACTCCTCATCTAGCCTTTTAGGGGTACAAACAATAGTAATTGGGGCCTAGTGTGGTTGTGTACGTGTGATATACATACACTTTTTTTGGATCATATTTTCTATTCCGCTATTTAATCAAAAACCTTTGGGGATCAGTTAAATTGGGGGATAGTCTGTGTTGGTACGTGTGAGAGAGATCCACCTTTCCAAGTTGTTGGGGTTCATCTCATACTTCTGAAGGTTTGAGGGTGCTGCCTGTTCCATACCCCCCCTACTCCTCATCTAGCCTTTTAGGGGTACAAACAATAGTAATTGGGGCCTAGTGTGGTTGTGTACGTGTGATATACATACACTTTTTTTGGATCATATTTTCTATTCCGCTATTTAATCAAAAACCTTTGGGGATCAGTTAAATTGGGGGATAGTCTGTGTTGGTACGTGTGAGAGAGATCCACCTTTCCAAGTTTTTGGGGTTCATCTCATACTTCTGAAGATTTGAGGGTGCTGCCTGTTCCATACCCCCCCTACTCCTCATCTAGCCTTTTAGGGGTACAAACAATAGTAATTGGGGCCTAGTGTGGTTGTGTACGTGTGATATACATACACTTTTTTTGGATCATATTTTCTATTCCGCTATTTAATCAAAAACCTTTGGGGATCAGTTAAATTGGGGGATAGTCTGTGTTGGTACGTGTGAGAGAGATCCACCTTTCCAAGTTGTTGGGGTTCATCTCATACTTCTGAAGGTTTGAGGGTGCTGCCTGTTCCATACCCCCCCTACTCCTCATCTAGCCTTTTAGGGGTACAAACAATAGTAATTGGGGCCTAGTGTGGTTGTGTACGTGTGATATACATACACTTTTTTTGGATCATATTTTCTATTCCGCTATTTAATCAAAAACCTTTGGGGATCAGTTAAATTGGGGGATAGTCTGTGTTGGTACGTGTGAGAGAGATCCACCTTTCCAAGTTGTTGGGGTTCATCTCATACTTCTGAAGGTTTGAGGGTGCTGCCTGTTCCATACTCCCCCTACTCCTAGCCTTTTAGGGGTACAAACAATAGTAATTGGGGCCTAGTGTGGTTGTGTACGTGTGATATACATACACTTTTTTTGGATCATATTTTCTATTCCGCTATTTAATCAAAAACCTTTGGGGATCAGTTAAATTGGGGGATAGTCTGTGTTGGTACGTGTGAGAGAGATCCACCTTTCCAAGTTGTTGGGGTTCATCTCATACTTCTGAAGGTTTGAGGGTGCTGCCTGTTCCATACTCCCCCTAATCCTCATCTAGCCTTTTAGGGGTACAAACAATAGTAATTGGGGCCCAGTGTGGTTGTGTACGTGTGATATACATACACTTTTTTTGGATCATATTTTCTATTCCGCTATTTAATCAAAAACCTTTGGGGATCAGTTAAATTGGGGGATAGTCTGTGTTGGTACGTGTGAGAGAGATCCACCTTTCCAAGTTGTTGGGGTTCATCTCATACTTCTGAAGGTTTGAGGGTGCTGCCTGTTCCATACTCCCCCTACTCCTCATCTAGCCTTTTAGGGGTACAAACAATAGTAATTGGGGCCCAGTGTGGTTGTGTACGTGTGATATACATACACTTTTTTTGGATCATATTTTCTATTCCGCTATTTAATCAAAAACCTTTGGGGATCAGTTAAATTGGGGGATAGTCTGTGTTGGTACGTGTGAGAGAGATCCACCTTTCCAAGTTGTTGGGGTTCATCTCATACTTCTGAAGGTTTGAGGGTGCTGCCTGTTCCATACCCCCCCTACTCCTCATCTAGCCTTTTAGGGGTACAAACAATAGTAATTGGGGCCTAGTGTGGTTGTGTACGTGTGATATACATACACTTTTTTTGGATCATATTTTCTATTCCGCTATTTAATCAAAAACCTTTGGGGATCAGTTAAATTGGGGGATAGTCTGTGTTGGTACGTGTGAGAGAGATCCACCTTTCCAAGTTGTTGGGGTTCATCTCATACTTCTGAAGGTTTGAGGGTGCTGCCTGTTCCATACCCCCCCTACTCCTCATCTAGCCTTTTAGGGGTACAAACAATAGTAATTGGGGCCTAGTGTGGTTGTGTACG
Organism: Pelophylax lessonae; assembly: GCF_965119305.1. NCBI lineage: Eukaryota > Metazoa > Chordata > Amphibia > Anura > Ranidae > Pelophylax > Pelophylax lessonae. The sequence continues at coordinate 109,603,463 of NC_138774.1, read as the reverse complement.
TGTGATATACATACACTTTTTTTGGATCATATTTTCTATTCCGCTATTTAATCAAAAACCTTTGGGGATCAGTTAAATTGGGGGATAGTCTGTGTTGGTACGTGTGAGAGAGATCCACCTTTCCAAGTTTTTGGGGTTCATCTCATACTTCTGAAGATTTGAGGGTGCTGCCTGTTCCATACCCCCCCTACTCCTCATCTAGCCTTTTAGGGGTACAAACAATAGTAATTGGGGCCTAGTGTGGTTGTGTACGTGTGATATACATACACTTTTTTTGGATCATATTTTCTATTCCGCTATTTAATCAAAAACCTTTGGGGATCAGTTAAATTGGGGGATAGTCTGTGTTGGTACGTGTGAGAGAGATCCACCTTTCCAAGTTGTTGGGGTTCATCTCATACTTCTGAAGGTTTGAGGGTGCTGCCTGTTCCATACCCCCCCTACTCCTCATCTAGCCTTTTAGGGGTACAAACAATAGTAATTGGGGCCTAGTGTGGTTGTGTACGTGTGATATACATACACTTTTTTTGGATCATATTTTCTATTCCGCTATTTAATCAAAAACCTTTGGGGATCAGTTAAATTGGGGGATAGTCTGTGTTGGTACGTGTGAGAGAGATCCACCTTTCCAAGTTTTTGGGGTTCATCTCATACTTCTGAAGATTTGAGGGTGCTGCCTGTTCCATACCCCCCCTACTCCTCATCTAGCCTTTTAGGGGTACAAACAATAGTAATTGGGGCCTAGTGTGGTTGTGTACGTGTGATATACATACACTTTTTTGGGATCATATTTTCTATTCCGCTATTTAATCAAAAACCTTTGGGGATCAGTTAAATTGGGGGATAGTCTGTGTTGGTACGTGTGAGAGAGATCCACCTTTCCAAGTTGTTGGGGTTCATCTCATACTTCTGAAGGTTTGAGGGTGCTGCCTGTTCCATACTCCCCCTACTCCTAGCCTTTTAGGGGTACAAACAATAGTAATTGGGGCCTAGTGTGGTTGTGTACGTGTGATATACATACACTTTTTTTGGATCATATTTTCTATTCCGCTATTTAATCAAAAACCTTTGGGGATCAGTTAAATTGGGGGATAGTCTGTGTTGGTACGTGTGAGAGAGATCCACCTTTCCAAGTTGTTGGGGTTCATCTCATACTTCTGAAGGTTTGAGGGTGCTGCCTGTTCCATACCCCCCCTACTCCTCATCTAGCCTTTTAGGGGTACAAACAATAGTAATTGGGGCCTAGTGTGGTTGTGTACGTGTGATATACATACACTTTTTTTGGATCATATTTTCTATTCCGCTATTTAATCAAAAACCTTTGGGGATCAGTTAAATTGGGGGATAGTCTGTGTTGGTACGTGTGAGAGAGATCCACCTTTCCAAGTTGTTGGGGTTCATCTCATACTTCTGAAGGTTTGAGGGTGCTGCCTGTTCCATACTCCCCCTACTCCTCATCTAGCCTTTTAGGGGTACAAACAATAGTAATTGGGGCCCAGTGTGGTTGTGTACGTGTGATATACATACACTTTTTTTGGATCATATTTTCTATTCCGCTATTTAATCAAAAACCTTTGGGGATCAGTTAAATTGGGGGATAGTCTGTGTTGGTACGTGTGAGAGAGATCCACCTTTCCAAGTTGTTGGGGTTCATCTCATACTTCTGAAGGTTTGAGGGTGCTGCCTGTTCCATACCCCCCCTACTCCTCATCTAGCCTTTTAGGGGTACAAACAATAGTAATTGGGGCCTAGTGTGGTTGTGTACGTGTGATATACATACACTTTTTTTGGATCATATTTTCTATTCCGCTATTTAATCAAAAACCTTTGGGGATCAGTTAAATTGGGGGATAGTCTGTGTTGGTACGTGTGAGAGAGATCCACCTTTCCAAGTTTTTGGGGTTCATCTCATACTTCTGAAGATTTGAGGGTGCTGCCTGTTCCATACTCCTCCTCCTACTGCTCAACCATCCTTTTAGGGGTACAAACAATAGTAGTTGGGGCCTAGTGTGGTGGTGTACGTGCGAGATACATACACTTTCTTTTTGATCATATTTTCTATTCCGCTATTCAATTAAAACCTTTGGGGATGAATTCAATTGCGAGATAGTCTGTGTCGGTACGTGTGAGATCCACCTTTCCAAGTTGTTGGGGTTCATCTCATACTTCTGAAGATTTGAGGGTGCTGCCTGTTCCATACTCCTGCTCCTACTGCTCAACCATCCTTTTAGGGGTACAAACAATAGTAATTGGGGCCTAGTGTGGTTGTGTACGTGCGAGATACATACACTTTTTTTGATCATATTTCCTATTCCGCTATTCAATAAAAACCTTTGAGGATCAATTGAATTGCGGGATAGTCTGTGTCGGTACGTGTGAGATCCACCTTTCCAAGTTTTTGGGGTTCATCTCATACTTCTGAAGATTTGAGGGTGCTGCCTGTTCCATACTCCTCCTCCTACTCCTCATCCATCCTTTTAGGGGTACAAACAATAGTAATTGGGGCCTAGTGTGGTTGTGTACGTGCGAGATACATACACTTTTTTTGATCATATTTCCTATTCCGCTATTCAATAAAAACCTTTGAGGATCAATTGAATTGCGGGATAGTCTGTGTCGGTACGTGTGAGATCCACCTTTCCAAGTTTTTGGGGTTCATCTCATACTTCTGAAGATTTGAGGGTGCTGTCTGTTCCATACTCCTCCTACTCCTCATCCATCCTTTTAGGGGTAGAAACAATAGTAATTGGGGCCTAGTGTGGTTTTGTACGTGCGAGATACATACACTTTTTTGGATCATATTTCCTATTCCGCTATTCAATAAAAACCTTTCTAGGGCAAGATCTTAAATTACAGAAATATGAGGAGACCGTCAAATAAGGGCCGTGGCCTGGGTCGTGGTGCTGCTGGTAGAGCTCCTGTTGCAAGGAGAGGACGTGGTCGATCTGTGCCAGCTACACGCACAAGTGAAACACCTTCCTCAAGTGTGAGTAGGCGACAGAACCTGCATCAGTATTTGGTAGGGCATCAAACGCCCCTAGAAGTGATGAGGCCAGAACAAGTTGAGGCGATAGTAGATTGGTTTGCTGCTGACAGTGCCTCCAGTTCCTTCACATTGTCTCCCACCCAGTCTACTGCAGAAAGGTCAGAGTTGGCACCTGCAGCCAATGTCCAACCGTCTTTCACCTCACCCCCTTGCAAATCAGGCCAGCAGTCTGAGCCCCAAGCCATACAGCAGTCTCTTATTCTTTTTGAGGACTCTGTCAGCAGGGTTTCCCAGGGCCATCCACCTAGCCCTGCCCCAGAAGTGGAAGAGATTGAGTGCAGCGATGCCCAACCACTTATTTCTCAAGATGAGTACATGCAAGGATCATCGCAGCACGTCTCCGATGATGACGAAACGCAGGTGCCAACTGCTGCGGCGTTCAGCATTGTGGAGACCGACAAGGAGGGCAGGGGTGAAGACTGGGTGGAAGATGATGTGGAGGACGATGAGGTCCTCGACCCCACATGGAATGAACGTCATGCAGGTGACCTGAGTAGTTTGGAGGAAGAGGCGGTGGTCGCACAGAGCCACCAGCACAGCAGAAGAGGGAGCAGGGTGCAGAAGCGGAGCGGCCGTGCCCTAGACACTACGCCCGCTACTGCCCAACGCAGCAAGGGAACGAGCGCACCAAAGTCAGCTCAAAGGAGTTCTCTAGCGTGGAAGTTCTTTAGAAAATGTGCTGATGACAGGACACGAGTGGTTTGCACCCTGTGCAATCAGAGCTTGAAGCGAGGCATAAACCTTCTCAACCTGAGCACAACCTGCATGATCAGGCATCTAAGTGCAAAGCACGAGCTGCAGTGGAGTACACACCTTCAAAACCAAGAAACGTCTCTGGCTCATCCTGCTTCCTCTTCTGCTGCAGTCTCGGCCGCTCCAGCCACATCTGTAGTGATACCGGCACCTGCCACCCCGCAAACAGACGATCTGTCAGCAACACCACCACCTGGGTCACCAACAACCATCTCCACAATGCCCCGTGGAAGCGTTCAGCTTTCCATCTCCCAAACACTTGAGAGGAAGAGGAAGTACCCCCCTACCCACCCGCGATCCCTGGCCCTGAATGCCAGCATTTCAAAATTATTGGCCTTTGAAATGCTGTCATTCCGTCTGGTGGAGACGCACAGTTTTAAAAACCTTATGTCGGTGGCTGTCCCACAGTACGTCGTGCCCAGCCGCCACTACTTTTCCAGGCAAGCCATCCCTTCCCTGCACAACCAAGTGGGGGAAAATATCAGGTGTGCACTGCGCAACGCCATCTGTGCCAAGGTCCACCTAACTACGGATACGTGGACCAGTAAGCACGGTCAGGGGCGTTATATCTCCCTAACGGCACACTGGGTAAATGCAGTGGCGGATGGGCCTGAGGCGGATAGCAATTTGGCGCATGTCCTTCCACCACCGAGGATTGCAGGGCGCTTCAGTTTGCCTCCTGTTCCTAACTCCTCCTACTCCGCTTCCTCATCCTCTACCGCCTCCTCATCCGGACAGCGTAACACCTTCACCACCAACTTCAGCACGGCCAGGGGTAAACGACAGCAGGCAGTTTTACAACTTGCCTGTTTGGGGGACAAACCACACACCGCGCAGGAGTTGTGGAGGAGCATGGAACAGCAGACAAATGAGTGGTTGCTGCCAGCGAGCCTCAAGCCCGGCCTGGTGGTGTGCGATAACGGGCGAAATCTCATAGCAGCTCTGGGCCTAGCCGGTTTGACGCACATCCCTTGCCTGGCGCATGTGCTGAATTTGGTGGTGCAGAGGTTCCTTAAAAACTACCCCGATATGTCAGAGCTGCTGCAGAAAGTGCGGGCCGTTTGTGCGCACTTTCGGCGTTCTCACCCTGCTGCTGCTCGCCTGGCAGCGCTGCAGCGTAACTTCGGCCTTCCCGCTCACCGCCTCATATGTGACGTGCCCACAAGGTGGAACTCCACCTTGCACATGCTGGAAAGACTGTGCGAGCAGCAGCAGGCCATAGTGGAGTTTCAGCTGCAGCATGCACGCGTGAGTCGCTCTGCGGAACAGCACCACTTCACCACCAATAACTGGGCCTCCATGCGAGACCTGTGTGCCTTGTTGCGCTGTTTTGAGTACTCCACCAACATGGCCAGTGGCAATGACGCCGTTCTCAGCTTAACTATCCCACTTCTATGCCTCCTTGAAAAAACAATTCGGGCGATGATGGAAGAGGATGTGGCACAGGATGAGGAGGAGGAGGAGGATGAAGAGGTAACATTTCCAAGGCTTTCAGGGCAGTCATTCGCAAGGGGCTCCGAGGGTGGGTTCCTGCACACGCAAACGCCAGGGACGCAATTGTCCAGCAGGGGCACAGTTCTGGAGGATGAGGAGGATGAGGAGGAGGAGGAGCTGGAGGAGGAGATGGAACCATGTTCACAGCAGGGTGGCACCCAGGCCAGCTCATGGCCATCACTGGTGCGTGGCTGGGGGGATACAGAGGACACGGACGATACACCTCCCACAGAGGACAGCCTTTCGTTGCCTCTGGGCAGCCTGGCACACATGAGCGATTACATGCTGCAGTGTCTCCACAACGACCGCCGAGTTGCCCACATTCTAACTTGTGCTGATTACTGGGTGGCCACGCTGCTGGATCCCCGTTACAAGGACAACGTACCGTCCTTAATTCACTCACTGGAGCGCGATCGCAAGATGCGCGAGTACAAGCGCACGCTGGTAGACGCCATGCTGCTGGCATTCCCATCTGACAGCGGGGCCACAGTGGAAGCACAAGGCAGAGGAGGAGGAGGAGGAGGTCGCCAACGCAACCAGGGCACCGCCAGCACCTCAGAAGGCAGGGTTAGCATGGCCGAAATGTGGAAAAGCTTTGTCAGCACGCCACAACAAACAGCAGCACCAGCAGCTCAGATGGAACGTCTTAGCAGGAGGCAGCATTTTACCAACATGGTGGAGCAGTATGTGTGCACACGCCTACATGTAGTGAATGACGGGTCTGCCCCCTTCAACTTCTGGGTCTCCAAATTGGGCACATGGCCTGAGCTTGCCCTTTACGCCTTGGAGGTGCTGGCGTGCCCTGCAGCCAGTGTATTATCTGAACGGGTATTTAGCACGGCTGGGGGCGTTATAACAGACAAGCGCAGCCGCCTGTCCAGAGACAATGTGGACAAGCTCACGTTCATTAAAATGAACCAGGCATGGATCCCACGGGACTTTTCCGTACCTTATGCAGAATAGCAATGGATACCGACCTTACCCACCCATTGTTCCATTTTTGCTCTTTCTCACTCTTTTGGGGTGTACCCTCATTTAAAATTTTTGAAAAGAAGCAGTGTTGGCTACCTCGTCCTCCTCCTCAGGGCCAGATTAATGTAGGGGCTATTGGAGCTGCAGCTCCAGGCCCCTACCTTTTATATAGGCCCCGGGTTGGCCATATTCACTGTTACCGCTCTTCTGTCACTTGTAAACACAGAAGTCTGGCTTCTATGCTCGCTTCCCCAGGCAGCACCCTCAGAACCTCCCCACACAGCGTGAAGGCCGGACAAGGAGGGACAGTTGGCGATGCATGGATGTGTTTATGGGCTTCAGAGACAGCATCCCATGTTGAATTAGGCATGCATGGCTGCACCCTTCCTCCTCTGGGTGCATGGCAAGGCACGGCCCTTAAGGCCCTTCAAAATCCTCAGCACCAAGCCCATGATGCTGTTAATCCGGCCCTGGTCCTCCTCCACCGCCGCTTCCACCTACACCGCCCATAGGTGTGCGCAGCCTATTGCATTAAGGTGTGCACCCCAAAGTTGAAATACACATGCATGTGTTTGCCAGCAGGGAGAGTAATGTATCGGGGCCATGTACCTGTAGGCAAGGAGAAATAGAGCAGAGCAGGTCCCAGGGAGATCTTTCCCATCTCCTCACTGGCAATGCTATGTGCCCTAGGTGATTAGGGTGTGCCCAGGCACACCCAGCACACCCTGTGCGCACGCCTATGTCACCGCCACATCCACCACCACCTCAACCTCCCTCCTACTCCATATGGGCCTCGTCCTTCAGAGATGAAGAAGAACATTGTTTTATTTTTCTGTTTTTTTTGTTGTTTTAAGTTATTTCCCTATCCACATTTGTTTGCAGAGCACTTGCCATGCTCTTAATTACGTTTTGCTGCCATTTGCAGCACTCTAGCCCTTTCCTTTGGTGTTTTAGAGCCATTTTAGTGCCTTAAAGTTCGGGTCCCCATTGACTTCAATGGGGTTCGGTGTCCGGGAAAAGTTCGGTAAAAGTCCGGGACACGGACCCGGACTTTTTTTTAAAGTTCGGCCGAACCCGTCGAACACGGACATCTAGGTGTCCGCTCAACCCTAGTACTGGACCAATGTGTGTGTTTGCCTTTGCATGCGAGCAAGGTGGGGACAGGTTTGCTTTAGTTATTTTATTTATTTATTGGTGGGACACTGGTACACTGACAGATGTTTTTGTCTGTGACTGTACTCACTGTCACTGGGAGTGAAAGACAGATACTTAATGGACACTGAGAATATGGCTTGGATATTTACACTTCTGCTAATGTGTATTGTACTGCAATGGCAGAGAAAGGCTCTCCCTATTGTTTGTGTATTGAGATGTGATGCGGATTCTGTTAAGTCAGTCTGTCCCCTTGTTAAATGTAATGAACTCACATATTGTTTCTGTCCAGGTGGCTAGATAGTTAGTTTAGATTAATTCTATTTCTGTATACAATTTCATCTGCATATGATAATGTAATCAGGCAACCCCTGATCAGGAGGGGGAGGTCCATTCTGTATGTAAATTCTGTGTGACTGTTCAATAAACAGAAGATTCCAGGACAAGCTAAGTTGTCGGCTAGCTTTGTATGGGGGTGGCTGGAAAATCTGATATCTATGTTCGCGACTGGGAGGAAGCCGTATTCTGAGCCGCAAGTCCACAAGTACAGTGTTTGTTGCGGTTCCTTTACATTGTCCACTTGTACACTGACAGATGTTGATCGGCCACTGGCAGACACTGATAGATGTTGATGTCACAATATTGCACTATTTAACTACTGCAGATGTTTTGTGCACTGGTACAAATGTGATGGGGCACTGACAGATGTTTTGTGCACTGGTACAGATGTGATGGGGGACTGACAGATGTTTTGTGCACTAGTACAAATGTGATGGGACACTGACAGATGTTTTGTGCACTAGTACAGATGTGATGGGACACTGACAGATGTTTTCTGAATTGGTACAGATGTGATGGGGGACTGTGACAAATGTGTATGGGGGAAGGAACAGTGGTGCTTGGCATACTGTGTTTGTGTGTGTGTGTGTGGGGGGGGGGTTCTGTGACAGCTCTGTGAGTGAAATCATCCTTACACATAGAGCTGTCACAGATCTTGCAGACACACACACACGCACGCACGCACGCACGCACGCACGCACGCACGCACGCACGCACGCACGCACGCACGCACACACACACACACACACACACACACACACACACACACACACACACACACACACACCTGTTACAGAGACACGTGTCTCTGTTTACACAGTGAAGGCTGTAATTGGACACAGCTGTCACATGATTGGGAGGGCCAATCACAGTGCCCATATCCCAATCCCATCTTGGCTGTGTCCTCTGTGCTATTGCCCACTGTCAGCTGACCTGGCAGAACCACTCCAGGCTCTGGAAGGATCCCAACTATATTGTTGGGATCAACCCAGTTGCCTGATTGTCAGCTGGCTCTGACTTTTAGCACCAGACTGAGAGTTAAAGTCAACTGTGCCTGCCCACTGTGCAGCCTGGTGCTCTTGTAAGCACTGAAGGAACAGAGTCACTGCTCTCTGTTCAAAGCAAACCACGAGCTGAATGATCAGAGGCCAGGTGCTTGCTCAGTTTTTGGTCTTAAAGCTGCAGAATAGAAGTGAGTAGGAAGGTTTATATATACTGTGTGTGTGTATATATATATATATATATATATATATATATATATATATACACAACTTCTCCTTTTAATTTCCCTTTATTCAAGTTTATATTTGCTCAAGGACATGATTTGTGACAGCAATCTTTAGAACAATAGATATTCTTTGTATAATTCTTTGTATAAACAAAGACATGGTAATGTGCATAGTCTCAGTTCTTTCTAGCTAAATGTTTTTTTTCACAATACACAGAAGCACAAAGTAACTTCAAACATATGGAAGTACACATCATGGTATAGTATACATAAGCTAAAAACAGGTAAAAGTGCATTTAGGTATGACACCCGGTGTGAGTGTTGAACTCCCTCGCATGACATAGATAATTATAATGGGAAGAAACCTGCATACCTCTTTATGCTTCAAGTTTAAATATTTGGAATTAGCGGTGAGTGAATTGGTTCTATCTACTTTAAATACTGTATATTCGATGAATCACCAGTTTACAATGATGATCTATACCACTCTATATGGGATCTCTCCCCAGAGAGTATAACATTGTATTTAATAGTGATGAGCCATACACCCCCCTGTTCGGTTCTCACCAGAACATCTTGAACAGGGGAAATGATCTAGCGAACATACAAACAATCCCACGTTCTCATTTTAAAGGCTTAAATGTAAGTGACTAATAATCACACGCTGGCCAGGGGAGATTTGAACCCATAACTTCTAATTTTCAAGCACGCTATTCTACCAGCTGCGCCACTGAACCAGCTGATTGACCTAGGACTCTCTCTGCCTAACTAACTTCTATCTGAGTTTGATAGCTCTTTTATATGGCTCTGACGTCACCAGAGCCCTATAATGCACTGCTCAGGTGCAGTTAATAATTTACTGATGTCACGTCAGAAGGGGCGGGGACAATTAATAGGTTTTCATTAACATCCATAATTAAAATGAATCACCTGCTGGCCAGGGTATTCAAACCCCCAGGCTTTTATTTGCTATCCTGTTAGTCTACCAGCTACGCCACCAAGCCAGCTGATTAACCTAAGACTCTCTCTGCCTAACTAACTTCTATATGAGTTTGACAGCTCTTTTATAGGGTTCTGACATCACCAGTGCCCCATAATCCACTTCTCAGGTACAGTAAATAAATTACTGACGTCAGTAATTTATTTACTGCACCCAAGCAATGGATTATGGGGTGCTGGTGACACCAGAGCCCTATAAAAGAGCTGCCAAGCTCAACAGCTGGCTCAGTGGCGTAGGTGCTAGAATAACGGGCTTCCAATGAGAGCCTGAGGGCTTGATTCCCTGGTCAGCGGATGACCATTTGTTCGCCGTTCGGCGAACGGGTGAACAGGCAGTGTTCGAATCGAACTTAGGTTTGACTCGAACACAAAGCTCATCACTAGTCTTTAATATGTACATGGCATTAAAGGTGATAGGAAATTCTTCCCTAAAATACCATATACCCTTTGCTCTTTGAGTAAACCTGTCAACAGCGGTCCACTGACAACATCCACAATGATTCGATATTTTGAAATGCATACAACTCTCTTGAGCCATCTTTGGGAATGCTCCAGGACCCCTGAATCAGAAGTGGTGAGCTTTACAAATATGCTTTCCATTTCACTTTCTTTGGGACTTTGATGCAAGCTAAGTCCCTTTCATTTTACTGCATAAGGAAAGCATGTAAAGGCAAACGAGTTGCCAAAGTCATGTAAATCAGCGCTCCTCATATCACGTAGTGTTTTCTACAGCATTACCAATAAGAACACCATAGGCTCCGCATGACACTTTGCAACTTATGGATGACATAAAAAATGCAGGCACAATATGGACTAAATACAACAGTGTCCTGTGGAGCACAGATTGTAATATTCTGATTAAGATCACGTTCCCTCCACCAATGCAAATTTTAATACAGTCTGGCGCTCCTCCTTTTATTTACCACTGCAGAAGCAGGTTCTCCTATACTTCCTGCAGTGGCTATTAAGCCTCACTCCTTTCCCCAGACTGAGCATCGGTTGCTGGACAACAAGCACTGCACTGTCTGGCAATGCCCCCTCCCTTCTTGGCAAGTAAATGGAATGCTAGGCATTGGGTCACTTCCATGTGCCAAGTCTCCTCTGTTCTTATTAGGTGGTTGCTCTGTAGCACTTTATTTAAAGGCCACAAGCTCATGTCTCTGAGCTTGTGATAGCATTAGCATCCTGGCTCCTGTACCTCATGCCTTGTCTAGTTTTGCCCCTGGATTGCTTCTTTTACTGACCCCTTGCTGGAATATGGATTACTTTACTGATTGCTGCTTGCCTTGGCCCTCTTGCCTGGATACAGATTGCTCTATAGATTGTTGCCTGCTCAGACTCAAGCAATAATCAATACTCTATTGATTGTTGCTTACCTGAATAACAGACTATACCTCTATCTGCCACCAGCTCAGACCACTGCTAGCTTGGTAACCAGCCTAACACAATCGTGGTTGCCTGCACACAGCATCTGCCTTGAGACAACTATCTTGAACATGGTACATGTATTCTGTCTCTCCAAGAGTTGCTGGGGAGGGTCCCAGTTCTGCAAATATAGTATTAATATTAATATATGTCACTGCACTGAAAACTAGTGTTCCTATGTCCTATTCTTGAACTAATTGCTGCTACTTAATACATAAATACCAAAAAATTGTGATATAATTATCAGTGTGCTGACTAATACTTAATTCACAGTAGCACATAACACCATGTGTTAACACTGAAAAAACATATGTGGTTGGACCAGTTCCCAGCAATGGGCCCACGGTCTCACTTTCTGGACTTATGAGCGAGGATCCTGCTTGGTGGGGCAGGAGCAGCCTTAAGTACCCCCCCCCCCCTGAGTTGGGATCTTTTTTCCTATCCTTTTCCTTTCTTCTCCCTCTCATCACTCTCAAACTTTAGATCTCTTAATATTACTCCCTTATTCTTTGTACTTCCCTATCTTTCCTTTCTGCTTCTCCTTTTTGGTTGACTATAGCCAGCAGCAAACACATAGAGACTATTACTGTACATGGGTCACAACTTTGGGAAACTGTTTCTCCCTTTTATTAGTCTCTAAATGGACATTTTGAAGTCTATTATATTCTATCTTTTTTACCCCTTTTGTCTTCTTTTTTTGGGCCTTGGATAGATTTTTCAAGCTTAAGCCAAACAATTCGGCATATCCGGGGTCAAACTGTTTGTAATATCTTTACCGTTTGATACTTAGAAGTTGGCTTCTTGCCTAGGCATTTGCTTACTGCCTCAGGAGCTTATTGTTATATAAAATACAATAAATCGTCAGGTTATAATGTCATTCGCATGAATAGCAACCCATTCAGAACTGATTGGGAGGGTTGGTCTTACCCCCATCCGGACACAGATAGATCCTGATGGGGGTGTTCCAATGTTCCAGGGGCATCGCCGATATCTCCAGTGTGTCACTGAACCTTCTCTGTTATATGTGTTAACTGTTCTGCTCTGTTTCTCCTGTACTGTTTGCATTGACTATGTTGAGCTAGACACCAGTGTAATTAGACCTATGCTGGCAGAAAATGGAACATGTTCTATTTGGATGTTTGTATTTTATTTTCTTCAATAAAAAATGGTAAAAGAAAAAACATATGTGTAAAAAAAAAATCCAGTCCATGCAAAAAAATATATAAATATATGGTCTGTGCAAAAGTATACAAATATGTGTAGTCTGTGTAACAATATGCAAATCTTTACATTAGGGATATCCAGATAATCATCATACCCCTATGTGCAGATTGGTAGGAAAAAAAATACACCTCAAATCCACCACCAACATGATCAAGTGAGACCATCTCTGTAATGAACATACACTCAAAAGACCAATATGCCTCTACTTCTCATGAGATGGCAAAAGGGTTTATCAATCTCCACTTGGAAACATCATGTCTTGATCCGCAGAGTTCCTCTCACTGCATGTGTGTAGGAGACAGAAAGACGAGGCTTGCAATAGTGCATTATTCCCATAAATATTGTTTATTTAAAAGTATTTCACTCACATTTAAAATCTCTTGAAAACAGCCTTAAAAAGAAATGGGCTGGTCTAGCGGAAAACCACACCAAAGTCTCACCATCTCCCCACTGGTAATCACTGCCCTAAATAGATCCGCTGCTTGTCCTTCCCGACATCAACACTTCTCCTGAGTTCCACGTAGCCACTCACTGACACATTTCATAATTTCCAAATTCGTCGCATGGGGGGGGGAGGGGGTTATATATAGTATTGTGCCTTAAGTCCAGGGGGCATATATGTACCAGTAGGCCTACTTGCTTTCAGGGAAAAGCAGATGCTTTAGGTGATACTGTGCTGAAGTTTAAATATTCACCAAGCCACTTTTTACAAAATATTAAAGACCAGTTGAAATCACAGACTTTTTTTAAACTGATCCTCACTTAGAAATGCCTTTGATTGTTGTATTATTTTAGTGGAAATTGGCTTTTTGCTCTCGCTATCCAGTGCTTTGTGCTGGCATAGGTGAGTATATGGCCACACCCCTGATCGTAGACATTTTCACATAGACATGTACTGCAGAAAAACAGAGGGGGCATGTCTGGCCAGGTCAATTAAACTAGCCATACACATTTAGTATTCCTCCAATCACACAATTAAGGTGGACGGAGGAATCATCCTCCCCCACACACCCCACAGAACATTGTATTCTGACAGCAGGACTGTCAGAATACACTGATCCTCAGCTGCATATTTTTTTTTATCTCAGAGCTAACACTTATTAAAGTATATCCACTATCAGTCTGTTTTGTAGATTTCATACTGAACAAATGTATTTTCTGTATTGCAGTGGGTACTGTTTACTGGTTGCCTGAACTAATAGATGCAAAAATAGTACAACATAGACTAAAACAATTAATGAACAGTTAAACAGGAAATGAAAATTGGAGTTAAAGCCCGATGTCCTACTAAAAAGCAAGGATGCATGTAATTTGATTGATTCAGGGATTATTATCTGCACAGGGTTGGTAGGCCCACACTCTGCCACTGCATGTCACAGTAATTGCACAAAGTTATTAGAAATGCGTGGTAAGTTAGACTAATGTAATTGCCATTACACTATACATACAAATGTAATATGATAAAGAATAAATAAAGATTTTGTAAAGAAAAAAGTGTATGGCAGGTTTAGATGATGAGACCCTATTTAGGAAAAATTGTTTTTCAGGCAGGTTCTGTAACAGCCAAGCTTCTTTTAGTGGGCCATCTGGAACCTAAAAAATATGTTCTGCCATTGTTTTATTTTGCATAGAGTGGTAAAGGATTTTCACAGCTCTTTCGCAGCAGGAAATCTTATTTTGGGTCGTTCTTTGGTTCTTTGGTGGTAGGTTATGGTAACAGCAAGAAATATACTGCTAAAAAAACATTTTTTTTTATAATATTTTTTTAAAAATATTCATTTAATAATAAAAAAAATCATGAGATATCCATTAGCATTTACCACCAAATGAAAACCCAATTTCTCCTGCAAAAAAAAAATAGCTCTCGCTATCCAGTGCTTTGTGCTGGCATAGGTGAGTATATGGCCACACCCCTGATCGTAGACATTTTCACATAGACATGTACTGCAGAAAAACAGAGGGGGCATGTCTGGCCAGGTCAATTAAGCTAGCCATACACATTTAGTATTCCTCCAATCACACAATTAAGGTGGACGGAGGAATCATCCTCCCCCACACACCCCACAGAACATTGTATTCTGACAGCAGGACTGTCAGAATACACTGATCCTCAGCTGCATATTTTTTTTTATCTCAGAGCTAACACTTATTAAAGTATATCCACTATCAGTCTGTTTTGTAGATTTCATACTGAACAAATGTATTTTCTGTATTGCAGTGGGTACTGTTTACTGGTTGCCTGAACTAATAGATGCAAAAATAGTACAACATAGACTAAAACAATTAATGAACAGTTAAACAGGAAATGAAAATTGGAGTTAAAGCCCGATGTCCTACTAAAAAGCAAGGATGCATGTAATTTGATTGATTCAGGGATTATTATCTGCACAGGGTTGGTAGGCCCACACTCTGCCACTGCATGTCACAGTAATTGCACAAAGTTATTAGAAATGCGTGGTAAGTTAGACTAATGTAATTGCCATTACACTATACATACAAATGTAATATGATAAAGAATAAATAAAGATTTTGTAAAGAAAAAAGTGTATGGCAGGTTTAGATGATGAGACCCTATTTAGGAAAAATTGTTTTTCAGGCAGGTTCTGTAACAGCCAAGCTTCTTTTAGTGGGCCACCTGGAACCTAAAAAATATGTTCTGCCATTGTTTTATTTTGCATAGAGTGGTAAAGGATTTTCACAGCTCTTTCGCAGCAGGAAATCTTATTTTGGGTCGTTCTTTGGTTCTTTGGTGGTAGGTTATGGTAACAGCAAGAAATATACTGCTAAAAAAACATTTTTTTTTATAATATTTTTTTAAAAATATTCATTTAATAATAAAAAAAATCATGAGATATCCATTAGCATTTACCACCAAATGAAAACCCAATTTCTCCTGCAAAAAAAAAATAGCTCTCGCTATCCAGTGCTTTGTGCTGGCATAGGTGAGTATATGGCCACACCCCTGATCGTAGACATTTTCACATAGACATGTACTGCAGAAAAACAGAGGGGGCATGTCTGGCCAGGTCAATTAAGCTAGCCATACACATTTAGTATTCCTCCAATCACACAATTAAGGTGGACGGAGGAATCATCCTCCCCCACACACCCCACAGAACATTGTATTCTGACAGCAGGACTGTCAGAATACACTGATCCTCAGCTGCATATTTTTTTTTATCTCAGAGCTAACACTTATTAAAGTATATCCACTATCAGTCTGTTTTGTAGATTTCATACTGAACAAATGTATTTTCTGTATTGCAGTGGGTACTGTTTACTGGTTGCCTGAACTAATAGATGCAAAAATAGTACAACATAGACTAAAACAATTAATGAACAGTTAAACAGGAAATGAAAATTGGAGTTAAAGCCCGATGTCCTACTAAAAAGCAAGGATGCATGTAATTTGATTGATTCAGGGATTATTATCTGCACAGGGTTGGTAGGCCCACACTCTGCCACTGCATGTCACAGTAATTGCACAAAGTTATTAGAAATGCGTGGTAAGTTAGACTAATGTAATTGCCATTACACTATACATACAAATGTAATATGATAAAGAATAAATAAAGATTTTGTAAAGAAAAAAGTGTATGGCAGGTTTAGATGATGAGACCCTATTTAGGAAAAATTGTTTTTCAGGCAGGTTCTGTAACAGCCAAGCTTCTTTTAGTGGGCCATCTGGAACCTAAAAAATATGTTCTGCCATTGTTTTATTTTGCATAGAGTGGTAAAGGATTTTCACAGCTCTTTCGCAGCAGGAAATCTTATTTTGGGTCGTTCTTTGGTTCTTTGGTGGTAGGTTATGGTAACAGCAAGAAATATACTGCTAAAAAAACATTTTTTTTTATAATATTTTTTTAAAAATATTCATTTAATAATAAAAAAAATCATGAGATATCCATTAGCATTTACCACCAAATGAAAACCCAATTTCTCCTGCAAAAAAAAAACAAAAAAAAAAAAAAACAAAGTATAATCTAAATGGATACAATAACTAGTTGCAATTATACGTACAGTTATACTAACACATGTCAAAGTTTCAAAATTGTGCTAAGGTGCAAAGATTTGTTTTACACTCAGTCATGAAAGGGTTAAGATGGTTAAGATAAACTACAGGCAGATATAAAAGAGTGAAATTAATGAAGATTTGTAATCATTAATACATGCTTACTTTATTATATTTAAATGCAAGTAGTGTAAATACCTGAATTCGACTTAACATGAGTCTCTTGCAGCCCCCTTACTCTAAAGCTCAGAAAGGGGGAGAGAGGGAGAAAAAGTACAAGGAGCCAGTCAAGAATGTTGCAAAGCAAAAAAAAAAAAAATAAAGCTAACTGGAGGAGAGATAACAGTGACAAAAAAATGAGCACATCAGTGTGATGTTTCTTCCTTACTGTCCAATTACAGGTTCAAAGTGGAAAACAGACCTACAGTATAATAAAAGTAAAATGGCATTAGAGAAACATCAGGTCCCCTTCCTTACCAGACAAAACTATGCTCTGTGACAGAGATGTGTAAACCTCAGAATTGGATGGACAGAAAAACATTTTTTTTTTTTGGTAAGTAAATCAGCTCTCATATACTGTATGCAGGGCTGGAGCTACCTATAGGCAAGGTAGTCGCTGACTTAGAGCTCACATCAGGGGGGGGGGTGCTGCGCTGGCGTGCCACTGGCTGCATGTGACGGTGAGAAAACACAGAGAACTACCTCCCCCGCAGGGCTCGTGTCCAGCAGGAACGCATGGGAACAGCGCTTCTGTACTTTTTCCACAGCAGGAACACCGTTCCCGTTACCAGCCGCATCCTGGTGCCCCCAACAGAATCCCGGTGCCACCTTCTGCTCTGGGATGGTGGGTAAGTAAGCCCAGATTGCGGCTTCCTGATTCGTTCTGATGAAAACTCCAACTTGCCGAATTCTGCAACGACGTTACATCCGGTGAGTGTACACCAGGAATAATTGGAGATTTCGACCACTTGGTGTTTTTATAGAACACGGCAGCCTATACACTCCTGTAGATGCTATAATTAGTGCAGATTGTTAGTGGCAGACTAAAAATCTCCACTAATTATAGCATCTACCGGAGTGTAAAGGCTACCGGTGTTCTGTGAAAACCCCAAGTGGTCAAAATCTCCAATTATTCCTGGTGTACACTTACTGGAAGTAACGTCATTGGAGATCTCGACAAGTTGGAGTTTACGGCAGAACACCAGCACTAGAGGAAGTGGAGCAGATGCTTCCTGTATAGCACCGGGTCCTGTAACAGGCAGAGTGATACCAAATGTACTCCACCTGTGACAGGGCACAGGAGCAATACAAGAAACAGCAGCCAGCAGTACCAGCCAGCAATACAATGCAATAGTATTAGCCAGCAATACCCACTAGTAGAGTTGAGCAAACACCTGGATGTTCGGGTTCAGCCGAACTTGAAAAAAAATTCCGGGTTCGTGAATCGGACTTAACCTGAACTTTGCCCCGATCCCGAACCCCATTGAAGTCAATGGAGACCCAAACTTTTGAGCACTAAAATGCCTCTAAAACAAACATGGAAAGGGCTAGAGGGCTGCAAATGGCATCAAAATCATCAAGCATGGCAAGTGCTCTGCAAACAAATGTGGATAGGGAAATAACTTAAAAGAACATAAAAAACAGAAAAATAAAAAATAATCATCTTGAATGATGTATGGAGTAGGAGGTTGAGGTGGCGGTGGATATGGCGGTGTAGGTGGAAGCGGCGGCGGCGGTGGAGGAGGAGGAGGACGAGGCCCATATGGAGTAGGAGGTTGAGGTGGCGGTGGATGAGGACGAGGTATCCAACACTGGTTTTTGTTTTTAATTTTATTTCTTTTTAAATTAGGGTACACCCCAAAAGAGTGAGAAAGATCAAAAATACAACAATGGCTGGGTAAGGCCGGAATACATGTCTATTCTGCACAAGGTATGGATAAGTCCTGAGGGATCCATGCCTGGTTCATTTTAATGAACTTGAGCTTGTCCACATTGGCTCTGGACAGGCGGCTGCGCTTGTCTGTGATAACACTCCCAGCCATGCTAAATACACGTTCAGATAATACACTGGCTGAAGGGCAGGCCAGTACCTCCAAGGTGTAAAGGGCAAGCTCAGGCCATGTGCCCAATTTGGAGACCCAGAAGTTGAAGGGGGCAGACCAGTCATTCAGTATGTCTAGGCGTGTGCACACATACTGCTCCACCATGTTAGGGGTGAAGACTGCGTGGAAGATGATGTGGAGGATGATGAGGTCCTCGACCCCACATTGAATGGACGTCATGCAGGTGAGCTGAGTAGTTTGGAGGAAGAGGCGGTGGTCGCACAGAGCCACCAGCACAGCAGAAGAGGGAGCAGGGTGCAAAAGCGGAGAGGCTGTGCCCTAGACACTACGCCTGCTACTGCCCAACGCAGCAATGGAACGAACACACCAAAGCCAGCTCAAAAAAATTTCCCTAGCGTGGCAGTTCTTTAGACAATGTGATAATGACAGGACATGAGTGGTTTGCATGCTGTGCAATCAGAGACTGAAGCGAGGCAAAAACCTGCTCAACCTGAGCACAACCTGCATGACCAGGCATCTACGTGCAAAGCACGAGCTGCAGTATTCAACAGCAGACCGATGAGTGGTTGCTGCCAGTGAGCCTCAAGCCCAGCCTGGTGGTGTGCGATAATGGGCGAAATCTCGTAGCAGCTATGGGCCTAGCCGGTTTGACACACATCCCTTGCCTGGCGCATGTGCTGAATTTGGTGGTGCAGAGGTTCCTTAGAAATTACCCCAATATGTCAGAGCTGCTGCAGAAATTGCGGGCCGTCTATGCGCACTTTTGGAGTTCTCAACCTGCTGCTGCTCACCTGTAAGGGCTGCAGCGTAACTTTGGCCTTCCCGCTCACCACCTCATATGTGACGTGTCCACAAGGTGGAACTCCACCTTGCACATGCTGGCCAGACCGTACGAGCAACAGCGGGCCATAGTGGAGTTTCAGCTGCAGCACGCACGCATGAGTCGCTCTGTGGAACAGCCCCACTTCACCACCAGTAATTGGGCCTCCATGCGAGACCTGTGTGCCTTGTTGTGCTGTAACATATGCAGATATGCAGACTAGGCCGCAATGTAATATTTTTTCCCTAAATGGGTGTTTATTGAATAGCGGAATAGAACAACAGTATCCAAAGGGTGTATCTCACAGTAAAATATGCAGACTAGGCCGCAATGTAATATTTTTTCCCTAAATGGGTGTATACTGAATAGCGGAATAAAACAACAGTATAGAAAGGGTGTATCTCACAGTAAAATATGCAGACTGGGCCGCAATTTATTTTTTTCCCTTAAATGGGTTTGTATTCCAAAGCGGAATACAACAGTATGCAATGGGTGTATCTCATTGTAACACATACAGACAGGGTCGCAATTAACCTTTTTTGCCCCTAAATGTTTTTTTTTTTATTGCAAAGCGCAATACAACAGTATGCAATGGGTGTATCTCACTGTAACATATGCGGACAGGGCCGCAATCAACTTTTTTTGCCCCTAAATGTTTTTTTTTTTGCAAAGCGCAATACAACAGTATGCAATGGGTGTATCTCACTGTAACATATGCGGGCAGGGCCACAATCAATTTTATTGCCCCTAAATGGCTTTTTTTTATTGGAAAGCGCAATACAACAGTATGCAATGGGTGTATGTCACTGTAACATATGCGGACAAGGCTGCAAACAACTTTTTTTGGCCCTAAATGTTTTTTTTTATTGCAATGTGCAATACAACAGTATGCAATGGGTGTATCTCACTGTAACATATGTGGACAGGGCCGCAATTTATTTTTTTCCCTTAAATGGGTTTGTATTCCAAAGCGGAATACAACAGTATGCAATGGGTGTATCTCATTGTAACATATGCAGACAGGGTTGCAATTAACCTTTTTTGCCCCTAAATGTTTTTTTTTTATTGCAAAGCGCAATACAACAGTATGCAATGGGTGTATCTCACTGTAACATATGCCGACAGGGCCGCAATCAACTTTTTTGCCCCTAAATGTTTTTTTTTTTGCAAAGCGCAATACAACAGTATGCAATGGGTGTATCTCACTGTAACATATGCAGACAGGGTTGCAATTAACCTTTTTTGCCCCTAAATGTTTTTTTTTTATTGCAAAGCGCAATACAACAGTATGCAATGGGTGTATGTCACTGTAACATATGTCGACAGGGCCGCAATCAACTTTTTTTGCCCCTAAATGTTTTTTTTTTTGCAAAGCGCAATACAACAGTATGCAATGGGTGTATCTCACTGTAACATATGCAGACAGGGTTGCAATTAACCTTTTTTGCCCCTAAATGTTTTTTTTTTTATTGCAAAGCGCAATACAACAGTATGCAATGGGTGTATGTCACTGTAACATATGCGGACAGGGCCGCAAACAACTTTTTTTGCCCCTAAATGGGTTTTTTTATTGCAAAGCGCAATACAACAGTATGCAATGGGTGTATGTCACTGTAACATATGCGGACAGGGCTGCAAACAACTTTTTTTGGCCCTAAATGTTTTTTTTATTGCAATGCGCAATACAACAGTATGCAATGGGTGTATCCCACTGTAACATATGTGGACAGGACCGCAATCAGCTTTTTTTGCCCCTTTTTTTTTTTTTTTTTTGCAAAGCGCAATACAACAGTATGCAATGGGTGTCACTGTAACATATTCGGACAGGGCCACAATCAAATTTTTTTGCCCCTAAATGTTTTTTTTTATTGCAATGCGCAATACAACAGTATGCAATGGGTGTATCTCACTGTAACGTATTAATGAAAATCTAATAAATAATTGTCCCCTTAATTGGTTCTTGTTGAATAGCAGATTTGAAATGCAGTGTCTGTCTAAACGCTCACAGTAAAATATGAAGGAAAAAAGTTTTTTCTTTTTTAAATGCAGATTAAGCAGACACATATGCCCTGAGCTCGCAGTAAATGGCCGCTACACACCGCAAGCCTAACAGGTTGGATACTGTTGTTGTTCTATTCCGCTATTGAATAAAAAAAAAACCCATTTGAATGAAATACTGAAAAATAATTATTTTCCCCTTACATTGGTGCTTTTTGAAGAGCAGGTTAGAAAAGCAGTGTCTGTCTAAAGACTGTATATCAAAGTTAAATATGAAGGAAAATTTTTTTTTTTCTTTTTTAAATGCAGATTAAGCAGACACATGCATTAAATGTGCAGCACCGCACGCCTAACAGACTGATAAAAGTTATTTTTTTTCTCCTCCTCCTCACTGGGCTCAGGTCAGGGCATAAAGATCGTGCACTGCACCCCCACACAATACTATCAATGTAGATCGCTGTCTATGCTTTCCCTCAAAACAATCTCCAGCCTGACCCTACAGTAATCTCCTATCTCTCCCTCTGGGCAAAAAGATTGTGCACTGCACCCCCACACAATCAAATCAACGTAGATCGCTGTATGATTAAAGCAGATTGTTCCTATCTATGATTTCCCTAAAATCAATCTCCAGCCTAACCCTACAGTAATCTCCTATCTCTCCCTCTGGGCAAAAAGATTGTGCACTGCACCCCCACACAATCAAATAAATGTAGATCACTGTATGATTAAAGCAGATTGTTCCTATGCTTTCCCTAAAAGCAATCTCCAGCCTGACCCTACAGTAATCTCCTATCTCTCCCTCACCAGCAGCACTCAGGAACCTCTCCCTAGTATAGTTATAGCAGAGTGACGCGCGGCACTGTGTGACTCCAGCTTATATATAGTCTGGGTCACATGCTGCACTGGCCAATCACAGCCATGCCATTAGTAGGCATGGCTGTGATGGCTTCTAGGACACACTAGTTAAACGCTTGCTGATTGGCTGCCTTGCACCTGTTGAAAGGGCGCCATTAAAACCGTGCCAAAACATCAAATAACGTTACCGAACCACGGACAGTACCCGAACATACAGTGAAATGTTCTGGTTCGGGTCCGGGTACTGAATACCCAAAAGTCCGGTACGAACCCGATTAATACAGTCCGGGTTCACTCAACCCTACCCACCAGCAGTACCCACCAGCAGTACCAGCCAGCAATACAAGACATCAGTACCAGCCAGCAATACCCACCAGCATTACTCGCCAGCAATACAAGCCAGCAGTACCCACCAACAGTACCAGCCAGCAGTACCCACCAGCAGTACCCGCCAGCAATATAAGCCAGCAGTACCCACCAGCAGTACCAGCTAGCCAGCAATACAAGACAGCAGTACCTGCCAGCAATACCCACCAGCAGTACCAGCCAGCAATACAAGCCAGCAGTATCCACCAGCAGTACCAGCCAGCAATACAAACCAGCAGTACCCACCAGCAGTACCCACCAGCAATACAAGCCAACAGCACCAGGCAGCCAGCAGTACCCACCAGCACTACCAGCCAGCAATACAGGACAGCAGTAACAGTTGGGAGTACCCACCTGCAGTACCTGCCAGCAATACAAGCCAGCTGTACTGACCAGCAGTACCAGCCAGCAGTACCCACCAGCAGTACCAGCCAGTGGTACCCGCCAACAGTACCCACAGCAGTACCCACCATTAGTACCCACCAGCAGTACCAGCCAGCAGTACCAGCCAACAGTACCTGCCAGCAGTACCCACCAGCAGAACCCGCCAGCAGTACCAGCCAGAAGTACCCACCAACAGTACCCACCAGCAGTGCAAGCCAACAGTACCCACCAGCAATTCCCACCAGCAGTACCAGTAAGCAGTACCCACCAGCAGTACCTGTTGCAGTACCCACCAACAGTACCCACCAACAGTACCCACCAGCAGTACCAGCCAGCAGAACACACTAACAGTAGCCGCCAGCAGTACCCACCAGCAGCACCAGCCAGCAGTACCCACCAGCAGTACCAGCCAAAAGAACCCACCAGCAGTACCAGCCAGCAGCATCAGCCAGCAGTACCCACCAGCAGTAGCCACCAGCAGTTCCAGCCAACAGTTCCTCCACCAGCAGTACCAGCCCTGGAGGAGAGCCAGCAGCAACCACCAGCCATACCCTCCTGGGGGACAGCAGCAGCTAGCGATACCTGCAGTAATCCTTAGGAAGATTGAGGTCAGTTGAGGTGAAGGTAAAACTGCAGTGCATCCCTGTGAAAGCAGCTTTAGGCCCCTTTTACATGATCAGTCAATCGGGTCAACCTGTCTGTTTTTCAGGTGGACCCATTCGAACCCTCCATTCACCTCTATAGAGTAGCAGATGTAAACAAACTTGTGTCCGTTTACACCCACCTATCTCCAATCCGATCCACTTACAAAAACAGAATGGGATCTGTCCCCTTCTTTTTGGGTGCATCGGATCAGAGGGCCCAATGATTAGAGCGGGCTGTGTCTGCTCTACATATGCTGAGTGAATACAGACCTGTCATCTGCCCGCTCTGCTCATTGTGGCCCATGACTGGTTATCAAGTCGCTAAAGTGGCCCTCGCTCCTCAAAAGGTATATATATATTGAGGTGGGGGGGGGGGCTCTTGGGTGAGTTCCAACACTTTTTCCCAGGACTTGACCCCTGCTCCCCTGCACCTACCTCCACCCCTAGCAGGCTTGAATGTGCTGGCGCTTCAAGGATTACTGTGCCCGGCCCACATTCTTCTGCTCAAGGTACATGAGGCGCTGCAGACTGAGCTCCCTTCACTGTTAGTTCCAGTGATGGCTGCAGAGTATCGCTACTGGAGGGAGGGGGGAGTATGTGCAGGTGACAAGTTCTGTATACAGGTAACAGTAAATAGCAGACTGCCTGGGTGTCCTCTCCCGTGTGACTTCTCCTTCCCCTGTCCCCAATTTCATCCTTACACAGCAGGAAGAAGACAGAATGTCCAAGCAGAAAGAGGAGCAGTCCAACTTTTCAAGTTAAAAAGCCTGTGATTTGTTGAATGGAAAGTTGGACAGCTCTTGCACTATGCAAGGGCATTCACATAAAGAGGACTGGGTTGCAAAGAAGAAAGGTGGCTGTAAAGGGGACCGGGATACCAAAAAGGTGGAGACTGTAAAAGAGAATGGGGTGCAAGTAAGGTGGGAGGGGGGACAGCTGTAGAAGAGACTGGAATACAAGCAGAGCCTGGGCCTGGTATACATGGAAGGAGGGCCTGGGATACAGTGAAGAGACTTCGGAGGGGACTGGGATACAAAGAGGGGGGCTGTGGAGGGGACTGGGATACAAGGAGTGGGGCTGTGGAAGGGACTGAGATACAAGGAGGGGGACCGTGGAGAGGAATTGGATACATAGAAGGAGGGGACTGGGATACAAGAAGGGCTGTGGAAGAGACTGGGATACATGGAATGAGGGGCTGGGATGCGAGGAGGGGGGCTGTGGAGGGGACTTGGGTGCAAGGAAAGAAGGCTGTAAAAGGCACTGGGATACAAGGAGTGGGGCTGTGGAGGGAAATTAGATATAAGGAGGGGGGCTTTGGAAGGGACTGGGATACAAGGAGGGGGGCTGTGGAAGAGACTGGGATACAAGGAGGGGGCTGTGGAGGGGACTAGGATACAAGGAGGGGGGCTGTGGAAAGGACTGGGAAACATGGAAGGAGGGGCTGGGATGCAAGGAGAGGGGCTGTGGAGGGGACTGGGATACAAGGAGGGGGCTGAGGAAGGGATGGGGATACATGGAAGGAGGGGACTGGGATACAAGTGGGGGAGGGCTGTGGAGGGGACTTGGATACAGAGAGGGGGCCTGTGGATGGGGAGTGGGATACAAGGAGAAGTCTGTGGAAGGAACTGGGATACATTGAAGGAAGGCTGGGATGCAAGGAGGGGGGCTGTATAGAGAACTGGGCTGCAAGGAAGGGGGGCTGTAAAAGGGACTGAGATACACAGAAGGAGGAACTGGGGTGCAAGGAGGGGGGCTATGGAGGGGACTGGGGGTGCAAGGAAGGAGGGCTGTAAGCAGGACTGGGATACAATGGGTGGGGCTTTGCAAGGTTTTGTGGTGCAAGTAATGGGGGCAGCTGTGAAAGGGACTGGAGTGAAAATAAGGGGAACTGTAAAAGGGACTGGGGTACAAGTAAAGGGGGGCTTTAAAGAGGACTGGGGTAAAAGGGGGGGGGGGCTTTGAAGGGGATTGAGGTGCAAAGAAAGGGGATGTGAAGGGGACTTGGATGCAAGGAAGGGGGGCTGGGGACACTAAAGTAAAGGGGGAAGGTCTGTGATGTAAAGGGGGAAAGAGGGCATTGATGTAAAGGGGGCTGTGATGAAAATTTGGGGACTTGGATGCAAAGAGGTCTGTGATATAAAGCAGGCACTGTATTGTAAAGGGGTGTTGTATTGCTGCTATTTGTTTTCAGTCCGGGTCCAGAGGCGCGGGTGCGGGCCTGCGGACTGCAGCTGAAGCAATAGATGGAGAGGCACCTCCACTCTATACATGGGCAGACAAAGGTGGTGAAGTCAGGGGCAGAGCCAAGGGAGGTGGTAAAGTGAGGTTTCACCTAGGGTGTCAAAAATCCTTGTACTAGCTCTGACTGTATATCATCTGATCCACGGTGAAGGTCTAGCCCATGTGGGATGTTAATTGTAAGCCCAGTGAGTACTTGTAACCTACAAAGATTACTATGAGATGTTGTGTGGTTTTTAAAGTTAACCACTTAAGCCCCGGAAGATTTTACCCCCTTCCTGACAAGGCCCTATTTTGCGATTCGGCACTGCGTCATTTTAACGGACAATTGTGTGGTCGTGCGACGCTGTACCTAAACTAATTTGACGTCCTTTTTTTCCCACAAACAGAGCTTTCTTTTGGTGGTATTTGATTACCTGTGCGATTTTTTGATCATGCGCTATAAATAAAAAAAGAGCGTGAATTTTTAAAAAATAACAATATTTTTCACGTTTTTTTATATGAAATTCCACAAAAAAAAAATGTAAAAATCAAAATTTTTTAACATTTTTGGCCAATTTGTTTTCTGCTACATATGTTTGGTAAAAAAAAATCACAATAAGTGTATTTTGATTGGTTTGCGCAAAAGTTATTGCATTTACTAACTACGGGAAAGATTTTTGTCATTTTTGTTGTTTTTTTTTTTTAACGAGTAATGGCGGCGATCTGCAATTTTTTTTGCGGGACTGCGACATTTTGGCGGACAGATCGGACCCTTGACTGACATTTTTGACACTTTTGGGGGTACCAGTGACATTACTACAGTAATCAGTGCTATATATATGCACTGTTACTGTAAAAATGACACTGGACGGGAAGGGATTTAACTTTATTAGAGAAGGAGGGGTTAAGTGTGTCTCTAGGGGCGTGTTTCTAACTGTGCAGGGATGTGGCTGTTCATGTAACAGCAGAGATCAACAGTCCTTCATAGCAGGACCGTTTGATCTCTGCTGTTACACAAGGGAGAATGACAGGCGGCTGTGTTTACATTGGCCGCCTGCCTTTCTCCCTCTGTAACTGATGATCGCGAGTCACTTGCGCGGAGGTGTCCGTGAATGCACGGGAGCGCGCCTCCGGCGGCGCGCGGGAGCCCCCTATCGGCTCACAGGCTAGTGACGTACCGGTACTTCACTTTGCCTGCACGGGGCTGACCGCCGCAGTATATATACGGCAAGTGGTTTTAAAGACACTATACATTTTACATAAAATCTTCTTTTTTATATACTTCACAGATTTTTACTCTACCATCCTCTTGAAGAAGTAAGATATCCCACAAAACAAATAGAAGAAAATAAGATCCCTATAACAGTTCCAGCTAGACAAAGAGTGATGTAAATAGAGGCAGATTGCCTGTTCTATGGTACAAGATGATGTATATAGAGATCCCCTACAATGGAAGGAGTAATAGTTCTGGTAATGTTTTTAGAGATTATGCAAAAATGTGATATTAGCAAAATAAATATATGCATTTTTTAGAAAATGTTTGTGTATTCCTTGGGTACCTCAAAAGTTCATTGAAACGGATATTGTTCACAGTTCTGACATATTTAGGATGAGGTACCCTTTTTATATAGCCCACTGTAATCTAACAAAAATAATACATTTATGTATTTAGTTCAGCTCTTATGTTAAAAAAAAAAGTCTGTGTATAGTATGAAAAGATTTAGGTACACAGGAATAAGGAGTAAGACATTTTTGTTCCTTACAAATTCAAACCCCTATTAATAGCGTGATACAGTAAAATAATTGTTCTTCAGTACTCCCATTCTCTGTGCGACTACAGGTCTGGTGTGTCTGACTAAAAAACAATAGACTGTCTATGAAGCTAACTGTGCATAACCTTTGCAGTCCTGAAGCAAGTGTAGCCAGGTGCAGACAACCATAGTATGACTACAGTGGACATTACCTGTATTGCTGCAGTCAGCTCCTGTTTCCCTCTAGTGCTGTACTCAGACTATTGCATCACATTTCTGAGCCAAAAAAGGAAAGGACCGTGGGATTTGTAGTCCTGTGTTCAGCCAAGCCTGGACTCTCTCAGACTAAATGTCCCAGCAAGCTGATAATTAGGAAGGTGGTTTATAGGCTAGGCTATTTAAAGAAGTGTTTCTAGCAGACCCATTCTCTTCTCCTCGGGATCCATCAGTGAGTATCAGAGCCGCCGTCCGGGTGCTAGGACCACAGCCTTCGAGGCCCCTGTGAGTCATCGCTGCCCCTGCCTGGATGGGCCAATGTCGTCCTGTGACATCAGAGGATCCCCTGTCCTTCTTGCTGGCGATCGGCGGTCGCCAACTGAACCACGATGTGGACGCCAACTGGGACCGCTGAGTACAAATCAATGCCACATCCATCCTTGCACTGTATGGGTTACAATGCTTTGCTTCTTGTGTGAGCCAACTACCTTCAAGATCTGGTGAGCGGCCTCATGCCCAAATCCCTCTTCTTTTAGTAACACCCACCACATGGACACTTCATGCAGACATCATAAACTGCATTACAAAGGAACTTGTCACTTCTGCTATCCCCATTAGTTGTATGCTGACTGCTTGCATATTCTATCCTCTACACTCCCTGAGGATTTTCCCTTCAACATCTTTGAGCTCCAACGTGCTGGCAAAGATTGTGTTCAGGCCTGACACTTAGACCACCCTTATCCCACTATCTGCAGAGTGTGAGCTGGCCCAAATACTGTTTAGCCCTTTTCCCATCCAAAGGAATAGAGTTCCCTGCAGGCCAGTCTTTTTCTAGTCAGCCCCTTTCACCTTTGAGGTATCTGGACACACTATTTTGCATATTCAAGAGTTATTATTCATTACTGTCTGTTTGTTATTCTGTGCAAACCTAACTGCCATGTGTCCTACTCAAGCAGCCTTGGATACTGTCCCAGGGGTTGGCTGACTGACACCTTTTTGCACCCACTGTTGTCTTGGTCAATACAGAACTCTGCTTAATTTAGTGTACACTGTGTCTGTGGTTGATCTAAAGAGGTATACATCATGTCAGAACCTAGAGTGTCAGAAGGGCTTGGAAGTTCCCAGGGTCAGGGCAGCACAAGAGGACAAGCAATATCCAGCGGATTCTATGGAGGTATGGGGGAATGGGGGGGGGGGCGCTACAAAAGGATGCTCCTCACTTTATCTAAGATCTACAATACAGATGACTCGGGGGAGCAATTATGAATCTGTTTATAAAATGTCATGATCAGAAAAATTGAACATTAACGAGTAAATTTTATTTTAATGTCACATCAAAAATTACTCTTTATTAAGTAGTAAAAAAAACTCAAAATGCTAAAAAAAAAAAAAAAAGAAAAAAGAAAAATCTATGTTGTTTTTACTAATAAATAAACTACAATTTCCTATAAACATTTTGTAGTCCTAGATTGGTTCCCAAGTTCTGCAGTCATTTTTATATAAACATATTTCTGCTATGTATTTGTTTATAAATGTAATATTATATTGCACAAAGCCCCTGCAGCACTACTTGTTTCTCAGTGAATACATAATCCTGTCTGAATCTTTATTTGTGGTTGAGAACACAACTAAGTATGTTGTTTTTTTTTTTACATGAGTTTGTGTTTGTTCAGTTCCTATATTTTATAATCTCAATGCTGATGATTATCTGTATTGCAATATGCAATATTGATTGAGGTGGCTGTACATTTACAAGTGGAATAGATCTGGTTCTTCTGGAATTAATGGTAAAAATCACTGCTCATATAACACTTTCAGTGTGACCTTAGACCTGAGCAGTAACTATGATTTATTTACATTCACAGTCATTCAGACCTTCCATTGATCCTTATCTGTACTAATTTGTGTCCTATCCATAACTATTGGGTGACTTTTGTGCTTTTCTTGTAAAAGTCAACAGGGTAGATCCAATCAATTCCATTATATTCATTTGTTTTCTTTAATGAAAATGAATTTTCATGATGGCAAACATTATTGATCTGCTATAGTCAACACTGAACATCTCTAGACTGTTACATTTAACAGTGTCATCTCTACTAGGCCATTGGAGACTAAACTGCAAACAACAAGAATTGAAGCTGAATTTGTAGGGGTTGATTTACTAAAGGCAAATAAGATGTTCACTTTGCAAGAGAAATTCTACTTTGTAAAGGAATTTTCCCCAGAGCTCAGTTATTGTAATGAAGTTTCTATTTGCAAAGAGAACCCAATCACATGCAAGGTTTTTGCTTGCACATGATTGGATGATGGAAGTCAGCAGAGCTTTACCTGATACACTAAGCTCTAGGGCAAATTATGTTGCATAGTACAACTTCCTTTGTAAAGTGAACAGTCTATTTTCCTTTAGTAAATCATTCCCCAAAGACTCATGCTCATTAGTCTAATTGGTCAAATGACAATTGGACTGTAAAAGATATTGCTGGACATTTAAATCATGAAATCTTTTGCAATATACTGTTTATTATTAAATCATTGTTTTTATTTTCAGTCATATATTTTTAATGATGTAATCCAAATTGTCACATGTCTTTATAGAGATCACTAAATAATGCACTCAAAAAAAGCTTAGCTCATCCATATTACAGAAACATTCTAGGCTGAAATTTGTGCAGAATTCAATTAAACTACCAATTAGAGAGTGGCCTGTGAGTAAAAATCAGAGCACCAAGAGGTAAACCTTTTATTCATCTGGTGACTATCCACCCAACAAATGCCATTTGGCTGTAAACAAACTCATAACCCAGTGCAGCAATACAACGGTACTAACTTCTGATTCATTATGCATTCTACAATTCTACACAGGAGTGTTGTCAGTCTGGACATCAGTACATATACTGTATGCTTGTACAACAGTTGTAAAGGAGTGTGTCGAAGTTGGAGCAATGAAAAGATCTTTTAACAGTCATATGCCTTTTTATTATTAAAACACCCCTGTCATGACTAAAATATTGGAGCTGATTTTACCGACCAATTTTTTCAGTACAGGCTCCAGGGCTGTCAGCCTTGTTTTGTATTTGTTCACCTATTGCCCTATAATAGACATTTCCTTTTAAAGTTTTAGAAATATCTTGGTGTGTTGCATCCCACATTTGTTAAGCTGTACCCTACTAATTTGTAGATTTATATAAACAACATTTCTTCTTGATGGTCATGTTACAGCATGTTTTGCACAGCGCACATTCCTAACCTACATGAAAGCATCCCTACCATAAAAAGCTCCATTGGTTTTGTGTTTGCCCTGTAAAGCATGTACCCAAATCCTTAAAGGTTTTTCACCTTTATACATTCTATGCAAAAAGGGTGGGTTCACACTAGTGCAAATTGGATGTGGGATTTGCATGTCAGGAGCAGTGGCGGCTGGTGCTCAAAATTTTAGGGGGGGCGCAAACAGAAAAATGTAATAGGCATTGCTTTGCGGCAAAAAACGCTGTAAAAAGTTGCGAGCCCCATTCAATGCAGTGACCAGCATACATGCCCCCAATGCAGAGATCAGCGTGCGTGCCCCCTTCAATGCAGTGACCAGCATACATGCCCCCAATGCAGAGATCAGCATGCGTTCCCCCAATACAGTGACCAGCATACATGCCCCCAATGCAGAGATCAGCGTGCGTGCCCCCAATGCAGTGACCAGCATACATTCCTCCAATGCAGAGATCAGCGTGCGTGCCCCCTTACTTACCTGGAGCAGCAGCGGCGGTGGACGGCTTGTCATCAGTGTCCCGGCGGCGCGTCTTCTCCAGTCCTCTCGCTCCCGCCTCCTCCTCGGCCAATGGCATGGGGTTTGCCTTGCGGCCAATCAGGAAGCGCGTATCGGACACGCTTCCTGATTGGCCAGGAGGAGGATCGGTGTGGCAATAGCAAATTTTCATTCGCTATTGTCACACAATGGGTGGGCTCGGGCGCACTTCTCTGCGCCTCAGCTCCACCCTTTTCATCAGCCTCTGGCTCTAATCAGGTGATTTAAAAAAAAACCCCATTAAGCTCCATGCGTCCGGCGCCCCTGCATGCAGATCAGGGGGCCTGGATGCATGGATGGGGGGGCGGCGCCCCTGCGCCCTCAATGCCCTCAATAGACCGGCCGCCACTGGTCAGGAGACTGTAACCGGCTCTCTATGAAGCTGGATTCACACAGTTCCGGGACAGCTGTGGAGCAGTTTGCAGAAGAGTTCTGTGCATCTTCTGGTCTGTTTCAAGTCCGAATTCATCCAAAAATGTGTCCCTGAAATGGAGAACAGGGATGCACCGGATCCCTGCTGTGAGCCGCTCCGCACAGCATTGTGAACCCAGCCTGAAGGTAAAAAACCTTTGGTGTGCTGCTCCCCCCTCCAGCCCCCTCTTATACTCACCTGAGCCTGATCCCAATCCAGCGACATGCATAGGAGCAGAAGCTCTCCCGAGTCTCTCCCTCCTCATTGGCTGAGCAACAGCAGCAGGAGCCATTGGCTTCCACTGCTGTCAATCACAGCCAGTGAGGAGGGAGCTGGGGAAAGGGCCAAGCCACACTCTTTGTGTCTCATAGACACACAAAGGCAGATTATAGAAGATTAAAAAGAAAAAACATCACAAACCCGTTTGTCTTATGTGCTATTTAGTAGTTGTCTCAGTTAGCCTTTCCAAATTACACAATCATTTTATAAGCCATATTTCATGATTCCTTTTGAGTTATTATTCCATCCCTTTTGCATTCCAGATGAGCTTGTGTAGCAAGTTTTCCAGGCCTGTGGCCTGATGTGGGTCTGCCATTAGTACCGGAATCCTCTCCAGCCCATGTGAGCTGAGTCCCCAGGTGTGACAATTGAAACAGTGACAACTCCGGCATCTTTGTTTGTGGTTTTTATTATAAACTAAGGGGATGGGAGAAGGGAATGAGTGGGATACTCCTTTAGGCTTGAACTAATTACAATTGAGACTTTGATCCTGGAAAATGCCTGTTGGCGCTTCCTTGACGCTAGCCAGCACCAGCCAACGCTCACTGACTCTGAGAATACTCTGTAAAACAGAGGAAGTGTCCAGTAGATCCAACACTGAGAACTGTAGAACTCCTGACACTGCTTCACTGTGTAAGTTTTTGAATACTTTTCCCCTGCCTGGCACAGCTTGAGGTAGTATTTTGTAGAACTCCAAATGGCTAACACTGTAACTGGCACACGTAATACAATTCAGGGCCCAGACTGCAGGTGCCCCCTTTGCTTATTGAACTCTTCAGGGTCCACTGACTATGTACCCCCTTTACACTTCAGGGTCCTCAACCTAGGTACCCCCTTTACAGCTAGCTGACCTTGGATCCCCGAACCTCTGCCGGAGTGGTCCCCTCTGACACTAGGCAGACCCCCAGGGGCAATCCTCAGTACTCACGACCTGTGTAGGCTTTCCTGGGACTGGACCACTCTCTCTCCACAGGCTCTCGGCACACCGGATCCCCCTTAGCTCAACTCAGCACTCTCTGGATTCTCAGGTGACACCCAGAGACATCCACCTTCCTCAGACAGGAGGAGAGACAGCCGCACTCTCCTTCCTGGGACTCTGCTCCCGCCAAAGACACCTTGCCACGCACTTCCCCCCAAACTTATACCCACTCCCAGAATCCCTTGCAGCGTATTCTGCCTTCTGGGGTAGTTACAAGCTATGATGTGTCCCCTGATTGGGCTTCCCACACTGCCCTATGAGAAGCCTCTCACAGGAGCCAGTGGGGAGACTTCTTCCCTCAGCAGGCACACCTGGAAGCCATGACACTCTGACTAGATAAATCACAGCCCTGCTGTTAGGCAGACAAGGCCCACTATCATTTTACCTAGCACCTATTTGTAGGGTGCTACACTTGTTTGACTAATAAAGAGAACAGCCTTTAAAGCATATCCAAACCCCATGAAATACCAGTCCTTAGATGAAGTGGCTGCATTTGTTTTTCCTTTTTCAAGCTGCTTTTTTCTTTATTTTTACTTGGTGATTTCATCAATAATAACAAGGTCTCTGTCAAGATTAACATGTTTGTCAAATGTGCAATTTAGTAGTTAGTTCAGTAATCATTTCCAAACTACATAATTTTATAAGCCAAATTCTATGGTTAATTTTGAGTTATTGCATGCAACCCTCTTATCTGAAAGTAATGTGATTCCTATTTTAAATGCTTGATGTTCAATATTTGCCTAATTACATATACAGATTTTCAGCTTTTCCCTATATAAACTATTACAGAACAAAAACTTTTCAATGTCTTCAATCACACAGATTAATAAAGATCCATTTAAGACTGCTGGCTTTTTGGAATGTGGCAGCTTCCTTTTGAATGCATTATAAATAAACCTGATTGTAGCAGCTAAAACTAAATAAGTACATTTAGGAAATTGGATCTCTTAGCTGTTATAGGATAGCTTTACATTTAGGACATATCAGCTATTTTAGTCTATCTTGGTACATCAATTAATTTTTTTCAAATATAAATGTAAGAGAAGCTATTCAAGGCATTATAAACATTAGGGTTGCCTGAAACTGGCCATACACACATAGATTTTTTTATGCAGCATGGACATCTAACAGATTCCTTCATCCACACTAAACAGCGCGGATGGACAGATCTCCCTCTCTGACTATTGTATTCTAACAGCCAGAGCTGCTGGCTGTCAAATATCAGAACAGTGCCTGCATCTAATTTGATGCAGGCGCTGTTTGGCTGAAAATTTTCCATCCAGATCCTTCAAATTTTCAAAGAATGTTGGGTGGAAGGGTCATACATGGCCACTCACAGAGCTAATTTCAGTTCATTAGAAACTGGCCAAAATTGGATTTAGGTGTATGGCCAGCTTTTTCCATAGGGCCAATGGAGATGTTTCCCTAGGAACAACCATTCAGGGAAGCTAAACCATGTGCATGAATAACAAGACATTATTTACAGCTGGACGCAAGCATCCCTTTTACTGGACCCATTCTAGATGAGCTTGTTTGACTAATAAAGAGAACAGCCTTTAAAGGATATCTAAACTCCACAATAATATAATAAATTGCAGCCTATTAGTCCTTAGATGTAGTCCTGCATTTGTTTTCTCTTTTTCATGCTGCTTTTTCCTTTATTTTTACCTGGTGATTCCATCAAAAACAAGATCTCCACCAAGATCAACAGGAATTTTTTTTTTTTACCTATGAAAATAGAAGTGGGAGATTCCAGGGCTGTCTGTGCTATACAGACAATTGGTGGGTCTCGGAGGACATTGAGTGTCAAGCACCCGCAGATCAGTTTCTGCTGTGAATTATTGCGCACACCCCCTGCAAGCAGAAGAGCGGGATCACGTGTATATATGTGATCCTGCAAGCAGAAGAGCGGGATCACATGTATATACGTGATCCGGCGCACAGCTGTTGCCCTGTAGAGGTAAAACTGCTATGGGGCAGACATCAAGCCGTTAATTATACATTGATCCAAATAAAACTCTACTGTCATATTCAAATTACTAAAGAAAGTTCAATAAATTCATGCTTGTGTTTGGCCAGTACTGTAGAATATATTGGTCAAGCATGAGATGGTCAGTTTGTTTTAGCACTACTAGTCTCTGGAGATTTGTGGAGATATTTGGTAATGTCTCTATTGTGCTGCTCACAGTTCTCCTTGCTGGGTGCTCTGACATTAGGACGCAAAGCCCTGCCTCTACCAAGATGGCCACATCCACATAAAAACACTGTGCAGAACAAGAAAAGCATTGTAAGTTTGTAATAGGGTAACGATCACCTTCAGATACATCAAGCAATACTGGTGACTACGGTGACTAGACCTATGCCCCCTGTCTGCCTTATTCTTGGCACCACTTCCAGTGTTCATTTCCTCTTTAACAACACTGCTTGCTACAAAACTCTATCATCACGAAAAAAGCTATTCTGCAAAGCATGAGAAATATCTGGTAAATAGGGATATATAATATAATACAAGGTTCATGAGAAGTGTCTTATGCTTAATTAAAATGGAAATTATTTGTAGGAATCAGGCTATTGCCAAACTTCATGGAAAAAGGGGTGTACCACGTCCTATCACTAAATATCTATTACAAGAAAAAAGTGGATTTTCTCAGTACGCCATAGACAAATTGACCAGTTTATAACAAAATACAAAATGATTACAAAAGTAGTATTAAAAACAAACACACATCAGATAAAAATAAGTAAAGCAACCCCTCATGCTATGGAGAGTGTTTCCCTTCTCAAATGTGTGTAATATATCATAAACCACAGAACTCTGAGGAAAAATACAGCTAAATAAGGGAAGCAGAACTCTCTAGACACTACGTAAATCTCTACATGGTTCACAGCATAAGTTGCTTCTTCTTAAGGCAGGAGGGGAACAAGCATTTGCTCTGCATTTACAAAAATAAGTAGCAATTAAAGTAGTTGTAAAGCCACAAGGTTATTTTTACCTTCATGCATTCTGTAATATTTACCAGTCCCTCCATTTTGGAATGAACACAGTGAGCGATCGGTAGCAATCACTCACTGTGACCATTCATCACTGAATCATAGTAAACTGTGTTTACTTTGCTTCAGTTTATGAATGAACAAGAAGCCTCGGTGTGCTTCCTGTTTATTCACCTGTGCAGCTGAGGCTGAAGAAAAAGAGATTGGGAATCTATGTCATAATTTTCTTACTCTCAACTCTTGTCTCAAAAGTGATACATCAGGGGTGTTTTGACCCCTGATATTTCATCAAAGCCCCTGACCTCCCCCAACGGGGCAGTTAAAAAATGTAAAAACATTTTAATTATAAAAATGAAAAATTTAAAAATTCTAAAAAATAATTTTAAAAAGGAGGGGCCCATTTACATGTGTGTTGCTCTCTGAGGAGCGGTCAGCATTTGGATTGCTCTCCAGAAAGCATTTGAAAGGGAGAGAGGAGGCATATCACCTTATTATTGCCTGCTTTAACTCGACACTAGCACGCCACAACCACGTGATTTGCACGCCGTAAGCTCTACTCCCTTGAATGGGTCTTGTTCG